>NC_090825.1:99127500-100377500 GCF_028021215.1 Eschrichtius robustus | reverse complement strand
CGATGCTTGGGAAGTGAAAAGACTTTATTATTCAGCCCATGTATGTTTTCCGAATTTAAAAGTCTTGTGGAGTAGTTGGTCCATGCTACATTTCACAAGTTCTAGCTGTGCTCTGCTTACAGGATTGGTCTGCAGTATTTAAAGTGCCAACTTTTTTCCTTTCCATTTTGGATTAGAATTTGTATCTCATAGGAGCAAGAGGTTTTGTTTCAAGTTCTTGCATCCTTTTATCTAGTAAGAGAAAGGAAGCTAAGAGAACAAACTAGAGCAGAGGTATTGAGATAGTTATAATTTCTATCTATACCTTTTTAATATTGTAATTAGAAGACTTCTTACCTATGGATTTGTTCCATATTGTAGAATTTACCATTTTGTTTTTCACATGCGTTTTGATATCGGATGAATAGCAGAAATGGAAAAGCATGAGGAAGAGGAAATATTCATTTTTATTTATTTAGTAGAGGGAAAAGTCAGATGAGTGGGCGATTTTACATATTCTGCCCTTTTTTTGTGTAAAATGAATATATATAAACAAGTGCAGCAACATGCTTTTTGCTTCTCTGACTACTTTTCCCCTTTATTGAGGTATACATACAATAAATTGCACATATTTAAACAGACAATTTGTTAAGTTTTGACATAGAAATAATCTCATGAAACCATCACTTTTATCAAGATAAGAACATATCTGTTACTACAAAATTTCCTTGTGGTTTTTTTGTAATCCCTCCATGCCACTCAGCTCACTCAAGACAACCACGGATCAGCTTTCTGCCATTATAGATTGGTTTGTATTTTGCTTAATTTTACATAAATGTGAACCTACATTATATAACATTTTTTTGTGCCTTTTCACTTGGCATTATTATTTTGAGAATCATCCATGTAGCTGCATGCACCTTTAGTTAATTCTATTTATTACAGAATAATAGTGCCTCTTATGGATGTACAGTAACTCATTTATGATTCACTTACTGATGGACATTTGTGTTATTTCCAGGTTTTGGCTCTTACAAATAAGAATGTTATTAACATTCATGTACAAGTCTTTGTAGGAACTTACAATTTCATTTATTTTTAGACATATAGCTAGGAGTGGAATGACTAGGTTATATGCCAGATATATGCTTAACTTAAAAAAGTAATTGCCAAACTGTTTTGAAAAGTGGTTGTATCATTTTACATTCCTAGTAGTAGTGTATGAGAGTTTATTTGCTCATATCCTCACCATTGTATTTTGTCTTAATTGTACACATTCTAAAAGGTATATAGAGGTATCTCATTGTGGCTTAATTTGCATTTCACCAATGACCAAAGTCAAGTGGGTGTTTGTGATTAGCATATCTACTTTGATAAAGTATGTGTTCAAATAATTTGCTTATTTTTTTGGTTTTTGCATTTTGAAAGATTTTTAAACATATATCCTGGATACAAGAACTTTATCAGATATATATTTTCCCAATTTAGACTCTTGTTTTCTTAACAGTATCTTTCAGAGAGTAGATATTGTTAAAGTTGATAAAGCATTATAATTTTTAAAACAACGTATGCTTTTGCTGTCATATCTTTACCTAATCCAAAGTCTCAAAGATTTTCATCTCTGCTTTAAGAAATTTTATAATTTTCCTGGCTTTTATATTGAGGTCTATGATTAATTTTGAGTTAATTATTTTACATGATGGGATATAATATTGGGGTTCTTTTTCATATGGATATTGACTTGTTCCTGTAACATTTTTAAGAGACTTTTTCCCTTTAAGTTGCTTTTATACCTTTTTTTGAAAACCAACTGACCGTAAATGCGTTGGTTTATTTTTAGACTCCATTTTCTGTTTCATTATCTATCTTTGATGACCATACCACACTGTATTATTACTTTAAAATAAATCTAAAAATCAGGTAGTGTAAATTCAACAACTTTGAATTTCCTTTACCAACATTGTTTTGGAAACTTCTGGATCCTTTAATTTTTTTTATAAAATTTGGGCTCAGCTTGTCAATTTCTACTAAAAAAAAGTGTACTTGAATTTTGACTGGACTCTATAGAATAGCTCGAGAAGAATTGACATCTTAATACTACGTCGTTGTCTGATCCAGGAGCACGGTATGCTTACCAGTTTCTTTAGTTCATCTTCAACTTTTCTCAGCAATGTTTTGTAGTTTGCAATGTACGGGTTTTCTCCATCTTTCGTCAACTTTATCTAAAGCTCAGGAGATGAGCATACATATTAGCACTAAATATGTTGCTTATAAAATAAGCTCATTAGAACAATTTAAAATAAAGTCTTGTCGCATGTGCACATGCACGCAACTAACAAATGAAACTTTCTCTATGTTCCTCTAAATCTAACTGAATCTTACTTTTTAACATGTGAAAAACCTTGTTCTGGATCCTGGTATATTTTGGGAGAAAAATCCTTTAAAATCCTTTTTAAGCATATTTTAACGGGCTTTGATTTCTTTTATAAAGGAACCATATTTAGTTGCCCATTTCCAAGGGAAAGACTTGCTTTTTTATTTTTGATAGTTCCACATTTCTCTTGAGTTCTTTTCCCCATAACTTAAAGATTTTTAAAAAATCACAGTGTGTAACACGCTTTCATCAAAATCTCATAATAATTTAAACTTTTTGTTTCCAAAAACCTTTTGCACACAACTTTTAAGTCCTAACATTCCCTTACTTTTGACGAAGTTTTATGACTTTCTATGTTTTTGGTGATCTAAACTTTTTATATGTAATTGATCAAATTAACAATTATGAAACACTACATCTTCTTTAGAAGAGTTTACTGCCTGCACTGTGAAATACACTTTGCTATTTTAATGGAATTTGCTTCACTTCATATAATTTAGCTTTATGAAGTGCATTTAAATAGAACACAAATTTTAAAATAAATTTCTAAAGTAATTGCTCCCATGAAAAACTGTGGCAGGGCAAGGAACAAATTCTCCCATGAAGATATGGCACATTTCTTTCACAGAGTGAATTAATGTTTTTAGTTTCTATCTTGATGATGATTTCTAATTTTTACATTGACTCACAACTAAAGTGAATCATGTATGTTTGCCAGTTACATAGCTCATGTCATCCTGAGTCATGTCTGAAGTGCTATTATGCCTGGAATTGTTAACTTTTTTCACTCTAGGTTTTAACATGCAAAACTTATTTTGATGCTTTTTAGTAAACTATTACCTAAAACTTCTTCTGCTTGCTATGGCCAGAAGCCATACTGATTCTCCATAAGGAACAGAATATAAAAGTGTATTATATATATTACTTCTCTTTAATGAATGCAAAGTCAAGGGAAAGTTATAAAAATATATACATGAAACATATAATAAGTAGCATATATAAACAATTACTCATATAATAAAAGTCTAAATTCAGCCTTATGTAATGGAAAAGTCACATTTTGGTCAAAGTAAAGTGAACTTGATTTCCATTCCTCCCACTGATTAACTGAGCCATCTTTGAAAAGTCATGTGGCCACTTCAGGTATCAGATTCCACATTTGTCAGTTGGATATTATTGTACCTACCTCATCGGATTGATGTGAAAATTAACTATGAAAAAATATGCAGTATTGAGAACTCATGTAATGGCAGTGTTTACCACCTATATCCTCCCTCTATTCTAGTTTATTCAGCAGAATGCTGAGTATTATGATATATACAGAAGTATAAATATATTCCCTTCTCTAGCTAATAACTTAGCAGCAATATTGACAATGTAAAATATGTATCAGCATTATAGAAATTTATAACACTTAAATATTGAGGTAAAGAATAAAGATACTTTGGAGGTTTTCAGGAGGGGTAGATCAGGAAGAAATAAGCCATGATGGTTTTAGATGTATTTAGAAAAGATTCAAGTAAATATGTTGTTATATTCATAAAAAATTACAGCACCTTCCCCACTTAGTGATGATTTCATTTATAATAAAAATTAAAAATAGATCTCCCAAATGATCTAGCAATTCCACTTCTGGGTATATATCCAAAAACACCAAAACCACTAATTTGAAAATATTTCAAATTAACATGACACTTAAATTTACAGTGTTAAATGTCAAATATATTCAATACAAAATTTAAAAAAGAAAAATTTTCTGATTAAACACACGTTAATCACTAAGTACTCTAGATTTTAAAGTTGATATGTAACTTAAAAGGAGAATAATGAGGTATAAAGAAAGCTGGATAGAATAGGCAGAGAATGTTTAGAGACCCACTTAAAACTCTCAGCTCATGAAGTTCTGAGGATTCTATGCAAAGAATCTATATTTTTCCACAGTAGTAGGAAAATATTAAAGTCTTATATTAATATGTTTTTAATTCTTTAATGATATCTTTGTTAGTAATGAGAAGGAAAAATAACACAAATGCCATACCCCGTGCTAATAGAGTGGTTTTTACTGCCAGTAGGGTGAAAAATTCTCTGGAGAGAAACTATTTTTAATTGAAATGCCATTGCTTTCCCCCACAGAAGATCCATTCCCCCGACAAAAGACTTTCAGAAAACAAGGGGATGATTGTTACTTTCATAAATGCCCAGATAGTATAACACACAGAAAAAGACATTTGCCCAAACAGGGAAGTGATAGAAAGCATAAGCATCTTCTGAGAGAATTTAGCAAAGGATCATGATATGGTGAATTCTGAATGTATCAATAGTGTATGGTAATATAATTCAGATTGTCTCTTTGTTCCAGATATTAGCCAAATAAACTTCTCTTACTTTGATAAACTGACTATTGGAACAAAATCAAAGGCCATTTGACTCCAATTGTCTTTAGTTACTGTCATATTGTAGAAAGATATTATTTGAGAAATTGGCACATTCTGTGATATTTCTATTTTTAGACACATCATTAATAAAATTTCTCTAAAGTTACTCCTGTTTTCGCTCATAATTTAGCTGTATTTTCCACTTTGTGAATGTATTTGCTTTTATGGTTCCCTTTACATTAAAAAATTACCTCATTGTTGAGTTGTTTATAGAAGAATCTCATACACTGAGTAGCCTAAGTCCATTCCATAATGTGAGCAATGTCAAGTAATTGCTTCTATGTAACAGAAATATGTGAATAACATTGTCTTCTGGAGGTTTATTCTATCTTGTTATATAGAGATTTACTTAAACTATCACTGTCTGATAAACGTTTTAGGATACTAGTGAAGTGAGTTTGAATACATTGACTTACTTTTTTTTTTCTTTAAAATTTATGTAAATTTTCTTTTGATTCCATAATTGATCCATGTTTATTTTTTCTCTCCCACAAAATTTTCTTTTAATTTTTAAATTGAGTTATAATCAACATACAATATTATATTAAGTTCAGATGTGCAACAGTGATTTGATATTTTTATACATTATGAAATGATCACCACAATAAGTCCAGTTATCATCCATCACCATACTAAGCTGTTACAATATTATTGACTGTATTCCCTATGTGTACGTTACATCTCTGTGACTTATTTATTTTATAGTTGGAAGTTTGTACCTCATAATCCCCTTCACCTATTTCCTCCATTTCATTGATCTATGTGTATGTGTGTTTTGTGCCAGTAACATACTTTTTTGATTATTATAGCTTTGTAGTATAGTTTCAAGTGTGGGAGTATGATACCTCTAGCTTTGTTCTTTCACTTGATTGCTTTGTCTATTCATAGTCTATTGTGGCTCCATACACATTTTAGGAATGTTTGTTCTAGTTCTGTAAAAAATGCCATTGATAATTTGATAAGGATTGCATTGAATCTGTAGATTGCTTTGGGTAGAATGGACATTTTAACAGTATTGATTCTTCCAATCCATGAGCACATATATCTTTCCATTTATTTGTGTCATCTTCAATTTCTTTCCTCGATGTTTCATAGTTTTCAGAGTGTAGGTCTTTTACCTCCTTGGTTAAATTTATTCCTATTTTATTATTTTTGATACAATTGTAAATGGAATTGTTTTCTTAATTTCTTTCTGATATTTTGTTATTAGTGCATAGAAATGCAACAGATTTTGGTATATTAATTTTGTAACTTGCAACTTCACTGAATTTATTTATTAGATCTAATAGTTTTATGATGGAATGTTTGGAATTTCTATACATAATATCATGTCATCTATAAATGGTAACAGTTTTATTTCTTCCTTTCCAATTCAGATGGTTATTATTTCTTTCCTTGCCTAATTGCTGTAGTGAAAATTGGTGAAAATGGGCATTCTTGTCTTGCTTCTGACCTGACAGGAAGAGGTTTCTGCTTTTCATCATTGTGTATCTGTGGGTTTGCCATATATGACCTTTATTATGTTAAGGTTTGTTCCCACTATAGCCCCTTGTGGAGAGTTTTTATCATAAATAGATGTTGAATTTTGTCAAATTTTTTCTGTATCTGTTGAAATGATCATGTGATTTTTTTCCCTTCATTTTATTAATGTGGTGTGTCACATTGATTGATTTGCAGATGTTAAACCATCCTTGTATCCCTGAAATGAATCCCACTTGATCATGTGTTGTTAAATTTGGCTTGTTAATGATTTGTTGAGGATTTTTGCATGTATGTTCATCAGTGATACAACATGAAATTCTCTTTTCTGTGTAGTCTTTAGATATCTTGGATACTGAGATAATGGTGGCCTCATAAAATTAGTTCAGAAGTGTTGCTTCAATTTTTTGGAATAATTTGAGAAGGATAGGTATTAACTCCTCTTTAAATGTTTGCTAGAGTTCACCTGTGAGGCCACTGGGAGTTGGACTTTTGTTTTTTAGAGTTTTTAAAATTACTAATTCAATTTCATTACTAGTGATTGGTCTCTTCGTATTTTCTATTTCTTCGTGATTCAGTCTTGGAAGATTGTGTGTTCCTAGGAGTTCATTTTTTTAGGTTGTCTAATTTGTTGGCATATATTTGTTCATAGTATTCTCATGATCCTTTGTATTTCTGTGGTATTGGTTGTAATTACTCCTCTTTCATTTATGGTTTTATTTATTTGGGCTCTCTCTCTTTTTTTCTTGATTAGTATGGTTAACAGTTTGTTGATTTGTTTACCTTTTCAAAGAAACAGCTCTTAGTTTCATTTATCTTTTCTCTTGTTTTTCCTAATCTCTATTTCATTTATTTATTCTCTAATCTTTATTATTTTCTTCCTTCTACTAATTTGGGCTTTGATTGTTCTTTTTCTAGTTCATTTATATGTACATTCAGACTGTTTATTTGAGATTTTTCTTGTTTCCTGAGGTAGACCTATACTGCTATGAACTTTCTTAGAACTGCTTTTGCTGTCTCCCATAGATTTTGGAAAGTTGTGTTTCCATTTTCATTTGTTTCCAGGTATTTTTAAATTTCCTCTTTGATTTCTTCATTGACCCATTGATTGTTTAATCTTAGATTTATTGAGACTTGTTTTGTGGGCTAACATGTGATCTATCTGGAGTAAATTGTATGTGCACGTGAAAAGAATGTGTATTCTGCTGCTTTTGGATGAAGTATTCTGTATATATCTATTAAGTCCATCTATTAATGTGTCATTTAAGGACAGTGTTCACTTACTGATTTTCTGCCTGGATGTTTTATCCATTTATGTAAGTGGGGTACTTAAGTCTCTACTGTTATTGTACCTCTGTACATTTCTCCATTTATTTCTGTTGTATTGCTTTATAGATTTAGGTGCTCCTTGTGTTGGGTGCATAAATATTTAACAAATGTTAATCCTCTTGTTAGATCTACCTCTTTATCATTATGTAATGCCCTTTTTTATCTTTCGTTAGAGTCTTTGTTTTAAAGCCTATTTTGTCTGATATATGTATTGCTACCACAGCTCTTTTTTTTCCCACTTGCATGAAATACCTTTTTCCATCTATCCACTTTCAGTCTATGTGTGTCTTTAGATCTGAAGTGAGTCTTTTGGACAGCATATAGATGGATCTTGTTTTTATCCATTCAGCTACCCTATAGCTTTTGATTGAAGCATTTAGTTCATTTACATTTTAAGGATTTGTTAATATGTATGTACGTATTGCCATTTTGTTCATTGTTTTCTGGTTGTTTTTGTAGTTCTTCTCTGTTGCTGTCTTCTTCTCTTGGTTTCTTCCCTTTTGGTGTGATGGATTCCTCTAGTGTTATGTGTAGATTCCTTTCTCTTTATCTTTTGTGCATCCATTTTATACTTTGCACCTTGTTCCATTACATTGCTTACAGACAGACTCATAATTTACTTTGAGCTGTAGTGCAAACTGAATTCTATTCACACTATAATTTTATTTTGTGACAGAATAATGAATCTTGATTAGATAAAAGTGAAACATGGTTTGAAATGTTCGTTTTTGTCAACATGAGAAGATATGCTAAAAATCTAATCTAAAAGGAGTCTGAATAATTACACTGGAAGATGTTAATTAGTACAAAGCTATACAGGCAATTTTTCATTTAACATACATATTCTTACTCTACATTAAAAACTTTTTTTAAGTCTTGGTAAAATTACTTTATTGTCTCCATGTACCAACTTTTCCAATATTTAACCCAATAAAAACCAATCAGGTTCACATATATTGCAAATTAATTGCTATAGAAAGACTAATAAATATTTTGAATATCACCATTTGGCAACCATCACATTAATAACAGTTTCAGATAATAAACATCAATGGATGTTACAACTAGTGGATAAAGGTTTAATTAGAAACAGGATATTTACATCATCTTGAAGTATTTGCCCGTAAGATACTTATTAAATACAAAGGGAAAAAGATTAACTTTCAATAAAATAAACCTGACAAATACTACCTAGACCAAGTGATCCAAGTTAATATCACCATTAGGGAAATAAATAGACATTATTTGCCTCCTAATATGATGCACGTAAAAGAACACATCACGTCTGTAGTATTCTTTACAAAAATATGTGACATGAATATATACATGAGGAAACATCATACAAATCCAATTTGAAGAACAGTCAATAGAATAAATGGCCCAAACTCTTCAAAAAATGTTAATAAATGGCCCAAACTCTTCAAAAAATGTTAATAAATGGCCCAAACTCTTCAAAAGTGTTAATGATCTGTTAAAAAGATTATAAAAAATAAGAAAAACTAAGAAACTCTTCCAGATAGCAGGAGATGAAAGAGACATAAAAACTGATGTCAATGAGCAGTCCTGAATTAGACTAGGAGAAAAAAAAGTCATTCTCTTTATAAAGGTCAGTAGTACCACAGTTGTGAAAATTGACATTAATTAATAATAATGTCAAAACTGTGTTAATTTTATGCTAATAATTATACTATGATTATATAAGAAAATGGCCTTGGAAATCCACAAGTGAAACATTTAGGGGTAAAGGACATCATATCTAGAATTTATTCTGAAGTGGAGGGGAGTCAGTAGGAGAGAGAGAGAGACAGAGGCAGAACTGGCTGTGAGAAGGAGAGCATGAAAGAAAGTGGTGGGGGTAGGGGAGGGGAATAAAAACATAAATGTTAACATTTGAGCTTCTGAGTGAATGGTAAATAAAGATTGTTGGTACAATTTTTATAACTTTTCTGTAAGTCTGAAGTTAGTTTGAAATAAGGTGTTTTAAAAATCAGAATAACTACATTAAATAAATAATTAAAAATAATTAATAAAAATCAACTAAGAGAGTTCTTAATCTAAGTGGATTAATTATGTAAATTTCAATGTCAGTTGACATTATTAGATACAGTAGTTGTACATATAAACACATTCACAGTTGATGTGAAATTAAGAAAATTTTACAGGTTTTTGTTTGTTTTGGTAAATAGTAGAAACCACACAGTGAGTGTAAATTTACAAAAAACATATTCAGTCTTAATCTCTATCATTTGATTATTGTCCCAAAGTACATAAAATTGCTATTGAGTTATCTGAGGCATTTTCTTCTGAATTGGTTTCTGGACTCAGACTCAACAGCAGCATGTCTCTCTCCTTAACTTTCCCCCTATTAACTGTACTAGCATTTGTGCATAGTGGCACTAAAAAGAGTATCATCCATCAGGAATCTAGTCACAAATATTTAATTAGGACAGTTTGAGGAATATGAATATCATTTCCTGTGATTTATTTCTTATAACATTTATAATTCTGACAGTTGCAGTTAAATAGCCTGGGTTATTTGGTTCCTGTTTACCAGTAATGATTATATTTGGCCCATTCCGTAACCTTGTGTTAGCATTTGGCACTCTTTCATGAGTTGGCCAAAACAAAATAAAAAATTCAGCCATGTGCTACTTCAGAAAATGAGAATTATATTAATTTTAACTAAAAGTTATTATAAAGGAATCATTATATACATCTAGTAAAGGTGATGTCTAGATTGAGTTGGCCTATGCAGACTGTGACAGTCTCAGCAACTTCTAACTTCTCTTCTTCAGTAACATTTTTTCCTGTCTGGATGGCAACATATATTTTTTCTCCTTTATCTTTATATTTTTGTAACTTCACCAGGATATGTCAAAATGTAAATGTCAGTATTATTTCTTTCTCTGGGACATGACATTTTTCAGTTTCAAAATTAGTCATCTAAGTTTTATCATTCTTAAATTTTGATAAATATTTGTAGTAACACAACCATTACAGTCCCATCATAATAAAAATATAGAACATTTCTATCATCTCAGAAAATTTCCCTTGCAAGGGGCTGTTAATATTATTCTCTTATTATTCTTCAGAAGTTCAGAGCTCTGTAGCAATGTCCCTTTATTCTTTAATTTAAAAACAAAATTTTCAACACAGCAATGTAAATCATCTATACTCCTATAAAATTTTTTTTAATTTCATAATTTATTACTTACTGAAATATATTTCACAAACATTGTGCAGGTTTAAGGCATACAACATGTTTTTTTTTTTTGACACATTTATGTATTGTAATATGATTGCCATTGTAACGATAATTAGCTCCTCTATCATGTTACATAATGATTGTTTCTATTTTAGTGGTTGGAATAATTTAGTTCTAGTTTCTTAGCAACTTTGATGGTCATAATACAGTATTGTTCTCCACAGTCATTATACTGTGCATTGTATCTCAGAGCTTATTTACTACTCATTAGAAGTTTGTACCCTTAAACAATATCTGTCCTATGTCCCACTTGGAATCCCCTGTAATAATCATTTTACTTCCTGTTTTTATAAGTTTGGCTTTTTTAGATAGCACATATAAGTGGTATCATATAAAATTGTCATCTTCTGCCTGGCTTATCTCACTTAACATAATGTGCTCAAGGTCCATGCTTATTGTCCGAAATGGCAGGATATTCTCTTTCTCATGGCTGAGTTGTAGTCTATCATGTAAATATATATAGCACATCTTTATCTGTTCTTCCATTGATGGGCACTTAGGTTGTTTCCATATCTTGGCCACTGCTGCAATAAACATGAGAGTGCAGCTATCTCTTCAGCTATCTCTATCTCCTTTTATCACTTCTTTTGTGTATATACCCAGAAGTTGAGTTGCTGAGTCATATGGTAGATATATTTTTAATTATATTGAGGGTGCCCCATACTGTTTTCCACAGTGATTGAACTGGTTTACATTCCACACACACTGTAAAATGGTTTCACTTTTCTCCACATCCTTGTGAGCACTTGTTATCTCTTGTCTCGATGACACCCATTCTAACAGGTATGAAGTGATATCTCATTGTGGTTTTGATTTTCATTTTTGATTGTGAACGTTGTTCAGCATTTCTTCATGTACCTGTTGGCCATTTGTATGTCTTATTTGGGAAAATGTCTATTTCGTTCTTCTGCCCGTTTTTAAATCACTTTTGTTGTTATTGAGTTGTATGATTTCTCTGTATATTTTTAATATTAACTCCTTATCTGATATATGGTTTGTGAAAAATCTCCCATTCTGTAGGTTGCCTTTTCAGTTAATTTTTTCTTTTGATATGCAGAAGATTTTAAGTTTAATGTAGTCCCATTTCTTGATATTTTCTTTCATTGTTTCTGCTTTTGGTGACATAGTCAGAAAATTATTGCCAATACTAATGTCAAGAAACTTCTCTACATTTTCTTCTAGGAGTTTAATGGTACCAAGTTTTATGTTTAAGTCTTTACTCCATTTAGAGTTAATTTTTGAGTGGTGTAAGACAGAGGTCCAATTTCATTATCGTGCATGCCTTTACCCAGTCTTCTCTAGCACCATTTGTTAAAAAGACTTTTTTTACTGTAGGGTGTTCTGTGCTCCTTTGTCAAATATTAATTTACCATATACACATGGATTTAATTCTGAGCTCTCTATTCTGTCCCATTGGTCTATTTTTAAGCCAGTACCATACTGTTTTTATTACTGTATGCTTTGTAGTATAATTTGAAATCAGGAAGTGTGATACCTCCAGCTTTATTCTTTTTTTCCCCAGGATTGCTTTGGCTATTCAGAGCTTTAGTGGTTCCATACAAATTTTAGTATTGTTTTTTTCTATTTCTGTTAAGAATGCCTTTGATATTTTTATGGAGAGTGTTGAATCTATAGATGGATATGGGTATTATGGATATTTTAAAAGTATTAATTCTTCTGATCATGAACATAGGATGTCTTTACATTTGTTTGTGTCATCTTCAATTTCATTCAACAAAGTTTTGCAGGTTTCCTTGTACATATCTTTTACTTCCTTGGTTAAAGTTATTCCTAGGTATTTTATTGTTTTTGATTCTATTGTGAATGAAATACGTTTCTTTATTCCTTTTTCAGGTGTTTTATTTTTAGTTTATAGAAATACAACTGATTTTATTATGTTGATTTTGCATCCTGCAACTTGACTGAAATCATTATTTCCAATAGTTTTTTTTTTCATTAGTCCTTTGTGACTTTCTGTATACAGAATCATATCATCTGCAAATATTGAAAGTTTTACTTCTTTCTTTCTAATTCGGATGCCCTTTATTTCTTTGACCTACTTAATTGCTCTAGCTAGGACTTCCAGCACTACATTGAATAAGAGTGTTGAGAGTGAGCATCCTTTTCTTGTTCTTGATCTTAGAGGAAAAGTTGTCAATTCTTCTCTGTTGAGCATGATGATAGCTGTAGGTTTGTCTTATGGCCTTTATTAGGTTGAGGTATATTCCTTCTATACCCAATCTGTCATTTATGGATTTGTTTATGTCACTAGTCTTGAATTATATATATATATATATATATATATGAGAGGGGGGGGGGAGAGAGAGAGAGAGAGAGAGTCATGAATTATAGACCTTTAAATGTGTTCTTGAATTTGGTTTGCTAATATTCTGTTGAGAGTTTTATCATCTATATTCAGCAGGGATATTAGTATAGTTTTCTTGTAGTGTACTTATCTGGCTTTGGTATCAGGGTAGGGTATGGCTTCACAGAATTAGTTTTGAAGTGTTTGCCCCTTTTCAATTTTTTATGTACATTTTAAGGATTGAAATTAATTTTTCTTAAAAGTTTGGTAGATTTTGCCAGTAAAGCTGTGTAGTCCTGGAGTATTCCGTGTTGGTAGTTTTTTGATTACTGATTCAATCTCTTTACTCATTATTGGTCTGTTCAAATATTTCATTTCTTCCTGATTCTGTCATAGTACATTGTGTGTTTCTGGAAATTTATCTATTTCTTCAGAATTTTCTAATTGGCTGCCATTTAATTGTTCATGGTAAGTCTTCTATGCTTCTATATATTTGTGTAGTATTTGTTGTAATGTCTCCTCTTTCATTCACATGTTATTTATTTGAGACATCTCTTTTTTTTTCTTATTCTAGTTAAAGGTTTGTCAGTTTTGTTAAAATTCTTTTAAAAACCGCTTATAGTTTTATTGTTTCTGGTCTCTGTTTTATTTATTTCTGCTCTGATCTTTGTTATTTCCTTTCTTCTGCTAACTGTACTAATTTTTAATTATTTTTTCTAGTTCCTTGAGGTGTAAAGTTTGGTGTTTATTTGAGATCGTTCTAATTTCTTAATATGTTCATTTATAGCTTTAAACTTTCTTCTCAGAACTGCTTTTACTGCTTCTCATAAGTTTTGGTATGTTGTGTTTCCATTTTTGTTTGTTTCAAGATATTTTTTGATTTCCCTTTTGATTTCTTCTTTGACCCATTGGTTTTTCAGAAGTTACAATATATTGTTTAGTTTCTACATATTTAGATTTTCCATCTATCCTTTTGTTGTTGATTTCTATTTTCACACCATGTGGTCAGAAAAAAAAATAGTTGGTATGATTGCAGTCTTCCTAAATTTGATAAGATTTGTAGGATACACTCTTTTTTTTTTTTTCCCTAGATGACTTAAGATTCTTTTTTTATCACTGGTTTTTGACAGTTTTATTATAATGTATTTTGGATAAGATCTTTTTGCACTGAGATAATAGGGTGTTCTATTAGCTTTGTGGCTTGTATGTTTAATTCCTCCCCCAAGTTTGGGAAGTTCTCAGCTATTCTCTAAATAAACTCTTTGTCCCCTCTCCCTCTCCTTCTGTTAGAGATTTGTTTGTTTAATATTTGCCTTTCTGATCAAATTTGATAGCTCTTGTAGGGTTTCTTCACTTTTAAAAATCTAAGTTCTCTTCTTTAAACTGAAATTATTTCTATATGCCTGTCTTCCAAGTCTCTTAATCTGTTTTTCATTTGGTCTGACCTTTTATCTATGTGCTCTATTGCTTTCTACATCTCATTCATTGAATTTTTCAGCTCCAAAATTTGTTTGTTTTTTTCTAAATTTCAATCTCTTTGGTAAAAACTCCTTCTGTTTATTAATTTTATTCCTGAGTTTATTAAACTGCCTTATGAGTTTTATTGTAGCTTATTGAATTTCTTCTTAACAGCTGTTTGAATTCTTTACCAGTTAGAACACAATTTTCTATGTGTTTGAGTTTGATTGCTGGAGAAATATCATTTTATTTTTGTGATACCCTATTTTTTTGATTTTTCATAGTGTTTGATGATATGCACTTGTGCTTTCACATTTGAATAGCAGACACTTTGAATTTACGTTTTCTTTGTTTCTTACAATTCAACAGTCTTGTTATTAGAAACCTTACTTTTGTATTTTAGAAGGTGGCACTCTACCTCAAGTTTGTGGTTTCTCCTCCTGGAGCTGGCACTCCTGGCTGCACTCCGACAGCACAGGAACTAGCAGTAGAGTGGCAGGTGGTGTGGGCTTAGCACCTGGGGCTTTGTAGTTGACCACAGCCCAGTAGGGGGATCCTGTAGTGGGGCATTCTAAGAGGTCTGTGGGTGGATCTCCTATGGAAATCCCAAAGCATACAACAGGAATGAATTCCTTCAGTGCCCTTTAATATTTTTGTCAGCCTCGTTCCCTTTCCTCTCTCTCCCCAGTCACAAAGGTCCCTCCTCAGAGATCTGGGTGTTGCTTGAGAAGAATTTGTACCTCCAGCTGCAACCTGAACTAAGGCAGCTAGATGGCCACTCACCACTTTTGCTTTCCACCACCTTTACTGGAGAAGTAACCTCTGATGTCACCTAAAGCCCAATGTCTTGCAGTGTTGCCCTGGGGAGGTGGGCCAACTTAGAGAGTTCCTCCATCTCCTCCACTCAAAACTAATCTCTGTTCCACTTAAATGGTGTGCCAGATTTCTCCATCAGGCAGGCTGGAACTCCACAGATTCTCTATCCACTGTCTCCTGGTTCCCTTTTTCCAGGTCATGGAGAGTCAGTAGTAGGGCAGGCTCATCTACTTCCTTGGCTCTGCAGCCTGACCAAGGTGCTATCTGCTCACTTTTGAATTCACAGTTTCGTGCCATAATGCTAATGTCACTCACCTTTTCATTCTTGATATTGGTACTTTGTGTTTTTTTCTTTTTTTGTTGATATTTTTAAAGAACTAGCTTTTGGTTTCATTGATTTTATTTCCTATTATTTCTGTTTCCAATTTCATTGAGTCTGCTCTTACCATTATTATCCTTTCTGCTTATTTGGGATTTACTTATTTTATTTCACTTCTATATCTAGTTTCTTCTGGTAGAAGTTTGGGCCATTAATTTGAGACCTTTTTTTTTAAATATAAATGTTTAATGATATAAATATTCCTCTAAGCACTGCTTTAGCTGCATCTCATATATTTTGATGTTGTGTTTTCATTTTATTCTCTTCAGAACATTTTCTAACATCTTTTGTGATCCTTTCTTTGACCCATGGGTTATTTATGGTGTGTTGTTTAATTTCTAAGTATTTTTGAATTTTCCAGACATCATTCTGCTATTGAAGTCTATTTTTTAAATTGTTGTTAGCATGTGTATTCTTCCATGTTCATAAATTTATGAAGAGTATTTTCATGGCCCCAAGTATGGTCTATTTTGATAAGTATTCCTTGTTAACTTGAAAGAAAGTGTATTCTTGTCTTATTGGGTGCAATCTTCTTTAAATGTCAACCAAATCAACTTGTTTGATAGTGTTGTTTGATTCTTCTATGTCCTTACTCTTTTTTTAATCAACTTGCTCTATTAATTGTCAGTATTGAAGACTCTAAGGATGACAGTGGACTTGCTTACTTCTCTTTTACTTTTTTATGTTTTGGCCATATGTTTTAGAGGCTCAGTTATTAGGTGTATATGCATTTAGAATTATGACTTTTGATGAATTGGCCCTTTACCATTATGTAATTTTTAAAATCTCTGGTGATATTCTTTGTTTTGCAATTTACATTGATAGTAACATTACCCTGCCAGCTTTTTTTTGTGAATATGTTTGCACATAGGGTCTTTTTAGATCACTTTATTTTAAAACTGTCTATATCATTATTATTTTGGGGGGGGCAAATCTTATTAACATATTTATTACACATGTTTTTAAATGTAATTTTTGTATGGTTGGGCTTAAACTTACCATCTTGTTTTTCATTTACTGTTATTTCTGATCTACACTTTGTTCATTTTTCCCCTCTTTTAATGTCTTCTTTTGGATTAACTGAGTATTTTTGTGATTCAGTTGTGTCTTCGCTGTTGATTGATTAGCTGAACTTCTTGGTTTTAAAATTGAAAGATTGCTTTAAATTTATACTATATATCCTTAGTTATCAGAGTTTACCTTCACATATAATTATACTGCTTTATGTATATTGTAAGAACCTTAAAATAGTATACTTCTGATTTCTCTGCCCATTCTTTTGGCCACTGTTTTCATACATTTTGCGATAGTACATGTTATAATGCTTTTTTACTATTTATGTTTTGAATGTTAAATTTTATTTTTAAAATTAATTAAGAACTATTTCTGTGTAACTACATTTTACCATTTCCATTTTACCATTTATTTGTGTAAATACAAACTTCCACTTGGTATTATGTCATTTTTCAATGGAGAACTACCTTTCATATTTACTGCATCACAGGTTTACTGACAGGAAATATTTTAAGTATTTTTTTCCAAAAATGATGTTTATTTTTGACTTTTAAAATTTGCTTTTGGGCTTCCCTGGTGGCGCAGTGGTTGAGAGTCTGCCTGCCAATGCAGGAGACACGGGTTCGAGCCCTGGTCTGGGAGGATCCCGCGTGCCGCGGAGCAACTGGGCCCGTGAGCCACAATTGCTGAGCCTGCGTGTCTGGAGCCTGTGCTCCGCAACAGGAGAGGCCGCGATGGTGGGGGACCCGCGCACCGCGATGAGGAGTGGCCCCCACTTGCCGCAACTAGAGAAAGCCCTCGCACAGAAACGAAGACCCAACACAGCCATAAAAAAAAAAAAAAAAAAAAAAAAATTTGCTTTTACACTTTTGTGTCTGGCTTAAAATAAGCTTTTTAAAGTAATAGTTTCAAATTCACAGAAAAAATGAGAAGTACAGAGCAATCCCATATACTCTGAGACCTCTTTCCCCTGTTATTAATATCTTACATAAGTATGGTCATTTGCTATAATTAATGAGCTAATATTATTAGTAGTAATAAAACCCCATGGTTTATTCAGTTTTTCTTAGTTTTTATCTAATGTTCTTTTTCTGTTCTAGGGTCCCATCCAGGGCCACTTTACATTTAATTATCATGTCTCTGTAGACTCCTCTTGGCTTTGAGAGTTTCTCAGACTCCTTTTGTTTTTCATGTTCTTGACTGTTTTAAGGAGTACTCATCAGCTATTTTGTAGGATGTCACTTTGTTTATTTGTTTGTTTTTCTCATGATTAGACTTGGGTTATACATTTTGGGGATGAAGGTAATAGATATAAAATACCACTTTTATCATATCTTAATGGTAGTCAACATGATATATGGATGTTGATACTGACCTTAAGCACCAGACTGATACAGTCTTTGCCAGGTTTTTCCACTATATTCCCCTTTCCATTTTGTATTCTTTTTAAGGAAGTGATATATGCAGCCCACAGGTAAGAAGTGGGGAGTTTTATTTGTATCAGTATGGACTCATTGGTATTTATTTTATACTTTGGATTATAACCCAATACTATTTTATTCAGTTTTTCAAAACGTTTTAGCTTAGGCTACTGGGAGCTCTTTCATTTGGCTTCTGTGTCCCTTTGACCTATACTCACTGGTGTGTGTATGTGTGTGTGTGTGTGTGTGTTTGTGTGTGTGTGTGTTTTAAGTACTTTCTTACTTTCTGGCACTGCAAAATGTTCCCAGCTTATGTTATATTTCCTGCAAGTCCTAGAATTAGATATTTTTCCTAAGAATCTTAGTTCCTTTTATTGGGGAATAGTATTGGAACACAAGTACTGAGTGAGCTCATTGCTACTGGGTGTCATTGTTTTTAAATTCTCTCATCTGACAGATCATGGGAATGTTTGTGTTTACTAACCCACTATAAATACATATCTATACATATTTCATTAGCCTTATCTGACTGAATGAGGGAAGGGTGCCTGTGTTCATGATAACACAAAATAAAAACTACAGCAGTTAATACTTCAGAAAAAGATAGCCCATGTTTATATGTTTATAAATACATTTATATTTGTTTGTGATCACAGGTATGTATTTATAATTATTGATAATTTATTACCATTTATTGTGTTTGCCCATGCTGACAAATCAGGTTGGTCCTTCTTATCCTAGACAGAGAACAAAAGGCAAAATGATTCAACAAAGAAGCAATTCCACTACTGGATATATGCCCTGAGAAAACCATAATTCAAAAAGACATATGTACCCCAATGTTCATTGCAGCACTACTTACAATAGCCAGGACATGGAAGCAACCTAAATGTCCATTGACAGATGAAAGGATAAAGAAGATGTGGTACATATATACAATGGAATATTACTCAGCCATAAAAAGGAATGAAATTGGGTCATTTGTAGAGATGTGGATGGACCTAGGGTCTGCCATACAGAGTGAAATAAGTCAGAAAGAGAAAAATATCGTATATTAATGCATATATATGGAATCTAGAAAAATGGTACAGATGAACAAATTTGCAGGGCAGGAATAGAGATGCAGATGTAGAAAACAGACATGTGAAAACAGTGGGGGAAGGGGGTGGGATGACTTGGGAGATTAGGATTGACGTATACATACTACCACATGTCAGATAGATAGTGGGTACATACTATAAAGCACAGGAAGCTCAGCTCGGTGCTCTCTGGTAACCTAGATGGGTGGGATGGGAGGGTGGGAGGGAGGTCCAGGAGGGAGGTCCAAGAGGGAGGGGATATATGTATACATATAGTTGATTCGATTCATTGTACAGTGGAAATTGAAACAGCATTGTAAAGCAACTATACCCCAATAAAAAAAAAAAGAAAAAAATTATATCTATATTAAACATGAGTTCATACTGATATCTCCAACTTTAATTCATCACCACATAGATAACTCTATCCTCTTCCTTTGCCTTATTTGTAAATTAACATGACAGCAATGAGAAATATGGCTTCCACCATCTGCCATTCATTTACTTAATTGTTCATTTCTAATAGCCATATATAGTAGTTTCTGAATTGTTAACCTCTACTCCCTTGTGAGAGAACATTATCAGCCAGAGTACACTGCTTATGTGAAGTTTCTTATGATGAAATTTACAGACTCCATTCATTCCCAAATTTACTTAGCACAGTACCTTCTCTCATCATCCTCTTCAGTGAATTTTCTTTATACTTCTCCACAGTCTACATTCTTTCCCAGGGTCCCATGAATTTTAAATGATTTTTTGTACTTTGTTTAAATTAAGTGTGCTTTGGAGTTCTGTGGGTCTTGATAAATTTATGTCCTGTATCCACTCTTAGAGTGTCAGTCAGAATAGTGTTGCCACCCTAAAAGTTCCCGTGTGCTTCATATATTCAATACTTTTCAATTCTTTCAATGCCCCAACAACCATAGATTTTAAATTTTTTTCTTTATATTTTGCCTTTTACAGAATGTGATACAGTTTGAGTCGTACACCGTGTAGCCTTTTCAAACTGGCTTCTTTCACTCAGAAGTATGCATTTAAAGTTCACCCGTGTCATTTTATAGTTTGACAACTCATTTCTTTTTATCACTGAATAATATTCCATCATATGGATGTACCACAGTTTGTTTATCTATTCACTTATCACCTGCTTCCAATTTTTGGCAATTATGAACAAATGCTGTGAAAGTTGGCACTCAGGTTTTGCTCTGGATATAACTTGTCAAATCAGCTGCATACTATTTAGTACAAAAGTACTATTGTTAGATCATATGATAAAACTATATTTAACCTTGTAAGAGACCAACAAACTCTTCCAAAATTGTTGTACTATTTTGCATCTCCACCAATAATCAGTAAGAATTCCTCCTGCTCTGAGTACTCACCAGCATTTAATGTTGACCATTTTTTGGATTTGAGCTGTTCTAATAAGTGTGGAATTTCATTGTTTTAATTTGCAATTCTAAAATGCCAAATGGTGTTGAGCATCTCTTCATATGTTTATTTGCCATCTATATATCTTCTTTGGTGAGATGTATGTTCAGAAGTTTTGCCCATTTTTATATCGGGTTGTTTTTTCTTATCACTGAGTTTTAAGATTTCATAGTGTACTTTGGATTCAATTCTTTTATCAAGTATGTGTTTAGAAAGTATTTTGTCTCATTCTGTGGCTTGTCTTTTCTCAATATTTTTGATTTGCTCTTAGATTTCTGAAAACCTAGTATGACTGTTCTACAGCACCACTTTCTTTCTGTACCTTATTCTTACTCTACTTGCAGTCTACTTTTGATTGGTACTCAGTGCAACACTCACAGTTGGATCAGATTTTCTCATAAAATCTCAGCCGCCGTCCTGACCTGTGCTCTCAAATCTTAGTGGTTATATTTTTTAGCATTTTTGTCCCTCCCCTATTTGTGCTGTCCTTGTAGCAGTTGAGGGTCTTAGATAGAGCATGGTTCCTACCCTCTCCCACCAAGGGACAGCAGTCTTTTGCTTTGGATCAGTTTAGGATCATGAGAACAAGTGGATTTTCTGTCACTCCCTCTGTGTGAAATTGCTTTTAGTTCTACCCAACCACAGGGGCAGTTTTGCCTGGGATCAGGCTGGTGGAGGGTTGTTTGCCATTTTGTCAATGGCAGACATCTTTCCATTTGTATGAGAGAAAGAACTAGATTTCATGCCTATGAGCAGCATCCCATCAACTCCTGCACATATGTGGCCACCTCAGGTTTCCTGCTGTACCCATAATCTTTTTTTGCTAGAACCATTTGAGACCCTTGCAAAATGGCTGGTGAGTAGGGAAAAGCAAAATCACCTTTTTATTGGGGATCTCAGAGAGTCTAAACTGTTTCATACTAATCTACACACGGCCCATAAAGATGCATTTAACCTCAGTTGTTATTTTTTTACATGTTTTTGTGGATGACACCTCTTTCTGTGCTTGTCTGTGGGCAAAGGTTGTTGCCCAACACACTTTGTGTGTTGTCTATCCCTGGAGGAGATTGTTACCATTTAGAATTCAATATACTTAATTGACGACCTCAGCTTTCTTATATAAACCAAAAATAGTTATGATGTTTTAGATTATTTGGCTTTTCCTTGTTGTTAGTGTGAGAACAACATTCTTTTATGGATCCTACAAGGAAACAGAGCTCTTCAGATTGTTTCTTAATTCAATTAGTGAGATGTTGTCATTGGTTTGACAGTTATTGGAATTATTATATTGGACATTTGATAGATTACTTACATATTTTGGACAGGAGGTATAAAAGTACCATTGCCTAAAAAGGATGCATTAAAATGTGTGTAGTCATATATCACTGAAAATATATTTATATTTATACATATGTGTATATGTATACACACACATATATTTTAAGAGCAAAGGCTTGATACATATGAAATGTTTACTTGTTTAATAGGCAAATATAAGATAAATTATGGTACATCTATAATATTGAGTAAAAAGTAAATATGAAAGGAACAAGGATGATTATATATCTATATATGTATATAGATGGGTTTCCCAGTATATAGGTAAGACTAAAAATTATGTACACATTTTTATAATAAAACAAATAACTTTGTGTATGAATACATATATTTGCACAAACAAAGGAAAAAGATTTGACATGTATAACTGGATTGGAATGGAGACATTTTGACTGTAGTTTAGATAAATTTATAATTTGTTTATTGTTGCAAGAAATATGTCTTAATTTTGTAATTGAAAAGACAAATACCTCCAAACATACTTATTTGGTATGCTGACTAATTTTTTTTTTTAAATTGGGGTACAGTTGCTTTACAATGTTGTGTTAGTTTCTGTTGTACAATGAAGTGAATCAGCTATATGTGGACCTCCCATCCATCACCCCCCCCCCCATCCCATCCATCTAGGTCACCACAGACCACCGAGCTGAGCTCCCCGTGCTATATAGCAGGTTCCCACTAGTTATCTGTTTTACACATGGGAGTGCACATATGTCAATCCCAATCTCCCAATTCATCCTATCTCTCCTCCCCACCCTGGTGTCCACTTGTGTGTTCCCTACATCTACATCTCTATTCCTGCCCAGCAAATAGGTTCATCTGTACCATTTTTCTAATAGATTCCACATACACGTGTTAATATATGATATTTGTTTTTCTGACTTACTTCACTCTGTATGACAGACTCTAAGTCCATCCACATCTCTACAAATGACCCAATTTCATTCCTTTTTATGGCTGAGTAATATTCCATTGTATATATGTACCACATCTTCTTTATCCTTTCATCTGTCGATGTACATTTAAGTTGCTTCCATGTCCTGACTATTGTAAATAGTGCTGCAATGAATATTGGGGTGCATGTGTCTTTTTGAATTACGGTTTTCTCAGAGTGTATGCCCAGTAGTGGGATTGCTACTCATTTTAATTTTAATGTAGGAATTAAGAGGTCAGAAGCTTCCTTTTCTGTGATTCTTTTTTTTTTTTTTTTCTGTATGAGCAATGATGAGATATGGCCGTGCTGAAACTTTTTCTACCTTAGGGCCATATTTACCACCTGCACACGTTTTGAAATTTGTTTCCATAATCTTATAGCTCTATATGCACTATAAAATTAGGATCACCTAAGGAGAACTCACGTCTGAATAGTTTGATGATGGAAAATCTTCTACTCTTTTGTTTACTCACTAAATATATATTAATTATTTCAGCATAAGCCCTTCAGCAATTAAAAGAGTCCTTAAAATAACTTTGATAAAATTCCAATAAATAAAAATGTTAAAAACTGCCGAGTTAATGACAGCTAAGATACTGATCCTTCTAAAAACTCTGAAAGTATGGGCCCCAATTTGGATCATAGAGAAAGTTTCCTGAGTCAGAGAAGCACACACAATAAATATGCTGTATATTAAGATCATAGCAGAGCACTTCCTGGCACTCAGTATTTGACTCTAGTTTTCATGGTGGCTGAGAATATTTCAAAAAGTCCCATTCATCACTTATAGTTCTCTTTTTCTAGGACTGATCCCAGAAGCCAGAATCATGAGCAACTGTCTCATTTCTGCCAAGTAGTTATCTATTAAGATTTGTGTGGTTTTGCTGCCTGCATTGGTTGCCATGAGTTTATACGTTCCATGGGTTCTTTAAACAAGTTGTGAATAAATGCCACATTTCATGTTACAGTCTTGTGTGTCTGCCTTTACCTTTTCGTTCCCTTTAGTATTTTCCTCTTTTTCTCATTCTTTATCCTTCTTTCCTTCCTCTTCTTATGTTTCCGCTCTCTCCCTTCCTCCCTCTACCTTTCTTCTCTTCTTATGGTTTGTCCATTTCCTCCACCTCCTAATTCTCTTACTTTATCCCCTTCTTTTTCCTTATTTCCTATTTTCTCCCTCCTTTTCTTTTAAATGGTTCTCCTTCCTTATTTCTTCGAGTTTTTCCTTTTCTTGACTTTGGTCTCCTACCTGCAATATATTGGAGTTGGATAATGGTCTTTAAATTACCTACTACCATCATTCCTAAAACACTTTTTATTTTAAGGTTTAAAACTATCATAGAATCTGTTTTTCTCAGGAAGGGTTAAGGAAAAACTATATGGGAGCTGGTAGCTATAGGTAGTTAATCAAGATGTTTTTTCTAGATGAGGTGAATATACAGGATTTGGAGAAATTGATGGATATAAGATTAGAAGAAATTAAGACATGGCACATTTTAATTAATGGATAGAGTGTGAATAAATGGAGTGATTGTGTACAGTAGATAACTATTCTTTCCCATTATAGTCAGCAACCATTCTATCCCTTCCTTGAGCTAACTGAATTCTATACCTTCCTAGAGCTAATCCATGTTCTGCAGAGGGGCAGGCCCCTCTCCAGCCCTAGGGAGTAAATTGTGATTGGCATGGGGTAGGCACGTGATACAGTTTTAGCCAATGATTGTGAGGGTAGGAGGCCTACCAGAAGACTCTAGGAAAGGTTTGCTTGAGTTGTATAACATTTTATAAAGAGACTTTTAAACAGTTCCTCTTTTACAACTTATCTTTGACATGTCAGTGTGTGGCACGTAAAATTTTATCAACTCTCTAGGGCCATGAAGGAGGCTAAGCTGAAAAGAACATGCTGAGGGTTACAGACTGGAAAAACGGAAGGTACTTGGGTCTTTAAGGAAAGTGTTGAGGCACTGTATTAATCAACTTTTATCATGGCCCTGCTTCAGATTTCTGATAATGTAAGATCATGAATTCTCTTATCACTTAAGCCTTTTGGAGTTGTTTCCCAGTTATTTGCAGTCATAAACTTTGTAATATAATAGAAAATATCCTATAGATAATAAGATTTTTTTTTTTTGGTGGGGGGAGCCAAAGTCTATTTTTGTGAAGAAAACTGACATTAAGGAAAACAACATAACTGAATTCCTTGAGGAGAGAGTTTAGATGTGATAGGGTTGGCAATAATGACCAGTAGTAGTATCCTAAACAGTGAAAACACCTGATGAAACCAGTGTTTTAGAGTGATTATTCTAATAGTTATTTGCAAAAGAGACTGCTGTAGAAGGATTTAGATGTTTAGGAAGGTGTGATTATATAGACTTTGAGTCCTGTGACATGCAGCCAAAACAGTTTCCAAGATATCCAGAGTGGTTTTTTGTTTTGTTTTGTTTTGTTTTTAAGCAGATGTTCTGTTTTGGCAATGCCTTAGGTAAAATTTTGATGCCGGGGAATAGACTAAAATATTTACTACCTTCTGGCCATTCATTTTTTAAAAGTTAAGATGTACTTCACAAACCATGTAATTCCCTCATTTAAAGTGTACAGTTCAGTTTTGTTTAATATATCCACAGGATGTACAGCCATCATCAAAATCTAATTTTAGAACATTTCATCACCCTGCCTCCTGAAAATCCCATTCCCTTCAGCAGTCATTCCCTACTCCTTCTGTACTGTCACTCCCCTTCCTACCTCAGCCACAGGAAAATACTAATCTATTGATACTTTCTGTCTCTATAGATTTGCCTGTTCTGGACTCTCGTATATAGGAAATCACATAATACATAGTCTCCTGTGACTGACTTCTTTCACTTAGCATAAATGTTTTCAAAGTTCACCCATGTAGCTTTTATTTGTATTTCATTCTTTAATTGTTGAAAATATTCCATTATATGAATATTCTGTATTTTGTTTATTCTTTCACTAGTTGATAGACATTTTGGCTGTTTCCACTTTTTGGTTATTATGAATAATTCTGCTATTAACAATCATGTACAGGCTTTTGTGTTGATACATGTTTTTAATTCTTTTGACTATATGCCTAGGAGTAAAATTGCTGGGTGACATGGTAACTCTATGGTTAAAACTTGAGGAGCTGATATGCTATTTTAAAAGTGGCTGCGCCATTTTGTATCCCCACTAGCAAAGTATGAGAGTTCCAATTTTCCATTTCCTCACCAATACTTGTTATTGTCATTTTAATTTTAGAGATCTTAGTGAATGTTAAATGATATCTCATTGTCACTAATGATGCTGAGTATTTTATCTTGTGCTTACTGGCCATTTGTACATCTTCTTTGGAAAATTTTCTATTAAAATCCCTTGTCCATTTTTTTTTTAACGTCCTTATTGGAGTATAATTGCTTTACAATGGTGTGTTAGTTTCTGCTTTATAACAAAGTGAATCAGCTATACATATACCTATATCCCCATATCTCTTCCCTCTTGCATCTCCCTCCCTCCCACTCTCCCTATCCCACCCCTCTAGGTGGTCACAAACCACCGAGCTGATCTCCCTGTGCTATGCGGCTGCTTCCTACTAGCTATCGGTTTTACATTTGGTAGTGTATATATGTCTATGCCACTCTCTCACTTTGTCCCAGCTTACCTTTCCCCCTCCCCGTATCCTCAAGTGCATTCTCTAGTAGGTCTGCATCTTTATTTCCGTCCTGCCCCTAGGTTCTTCATGACCTTTTTTTTTCTTTCTTTTTTTTTAGTTTCCTTATATATGTTAGCATACGGTATTTGTTTTTCTCTTTCTGACTTACTTCACTCCGTATGATAAACTCTAGGTCCATGCACCTCACTACAAATAACTCAATTTCGGTTTTTTTTATGACTGAGTAATATGGCATTGTATATATGTGTCACATCTTCTTGATCCATTCATCTGTTGATGGACACTTAGGTTGCTTCCATGTCCTGGCTATTGTAAATAGAGCTGCAATGAACATTGTGGTACATGACTCTTTTTGAATTATGGTTTTCTCAGGGTATATGCCCAGTAGTGGGATTGCTGGATCATATGGTAGTTCTGTTTTTAGTTTATTAAGGAACTTCCATACTGTTCTCCATAGTGGCTGTATCAATTTACATTCCCACCAACAGTGCAAGAGGGTTCCCTTTTCTCCACACCCTCTCCAGCATTTATTGTTTGTAGATTTTTTTGATGATGGCCATTCTGACTGGTGTGAGATGATATCTCATTGTAGTTTTGATTTGCATTTCTCTAATGATTAATGATGTTGAGCATTCTTTCATGTGTTTGTTGGCAATCTGTATATCTTCTTTGGAGAAATGTCTATTTAGGTCTTCTGCCCATTTTTGGATTGGTTTGTTTGTTTTTTTTGATATTGAGCTACATGAGCTGCTTGTAAATTTGGGAGATTAATCCTTTGTCAGTTGCTTCATTTGCAATATTTTCTCCCATTCTGAGGGTTGTCTTTTCATCGTGTTTATGGTTTCCTTTGCTGTGCAAAAGCTTTTAAGTTTCATTAAGTCCCATTTGTTTACTTTTGTTTCTATTTCCATTTCTCTAGGAGGTGGGTCAAAAAGAATTTTGCTGTGATTTATGTCATAGAGTGTTCTGCCTATGTTTTCCTCTAAGAGTTTGACAGTGTCTGGCCTTACATTTAGGTCTTTAATCCATTTTGTGTCCATTTTTAACTTGCCTGAGTTTTCTGTGGGTTGCCATTTTACTTTCTTGATGATGTGCTTTGAAGCATAAATGATTTTAATTCTGATGACGTCCTGTTTTTGCATTTTTTTCTTTTCATGCTGTGCTTTTGGTGTTGTATCTAAGAAACAATGCTTAATCCAGTGAAGATTTTCCTCTTTTCTTTTCTCCTAGGAATTTTATCATTTTAGGTCTTTATTTTAGGCTATGATCCACTTTTTTGGTATGTGATATAAGGAAAGAGTCCAAATTCATTGTTTTGCATGTAGACATCCAGTTTCCCAGCACTGTTTGTTGAAAAGATTCTCTTTTGTAATGTGACTTTGTAATTCCTCCCGTCAAGTATTTAGTCTATTTCCCCACCCCTTAAATTTTGGCTCGGCTTGTGAGCATTATTTTTGTTAGAGAGGGGTCCACCAGTTTCCTTACTCTGCTATTCCAGAAGTTGGCTCTGGCCCTTCAATTTCAAAACAACTTTTTAAAGAGAAAAAAAAAAACAGGAAAATGGATTTGGTAAAGTGTTCATAATTTAAGATTATTATGCATTAATATGTTAAAAATCTGTGTATTTAAGAACAAATACTATAGAGAAGAAAAGGTGAGACCTTTTGAAGAGAATATGATTACTTTTTTTTCCTCCTGGAATTAAATTTAAAAAATGTAGAATTTTTTAAAAATTTGGTCTATCATTTGGAAGTAAAAAAATGTTACTTATTTTTCATAAATATTTCTTGTTTTGTTATTTTGAAAATAGCATGAATTAATCTGAGTATTAACACATCACAATTTCTTTTGCAATGTTATGAATAGACACTATTAAGTGTTATTCAAAACATCCACAGAGTTTCGAGCCGGTCTTGCCAAGAAGACCATTGTATATCATCTGGAAGTTGCTGAAAACTAAATTGCAAACTCTGCCAGCTAAGACAGGTGCTTATAGGTTAAAGTATGAAAGCTGCATAAGCAAGCAGCCAGAACAACTCTTCATATTTTAAGTTTTGATAATGGCTGGAGTGTAATTCTGCACGGTGAAAACAACTAGTATCTTGATCTCAAAATGTGACAAATTATTCTAATCTTCAACTGTGGACAAATGTATACGATCTTGCAATAGAAGGAAATAAAATACTGGTTTATCGACTTTCATATGTAACTGCATTGAAGTTGTTGAAGTGAGTTATTTACTTTTTATTTTCTTATCAGCGTCTGTGCCAAGAATGTTGCATGTGACTCTTGGAGAGTCCTCTGAATTTTCTTTTAAGAGTCCTTTGATTTTTTGGATCAATAGTAAAAAGACTTTCTTTTTGACAGCTAATGTGTACTTAATTTATCATATTGGAAAAGCAATCATTGTTAATTATCATCAGTGACAAAATTTACATTAAGTATACATTATGGAGTATATGTCCAGCCACATACACAGCTGATTATGTAACTTTAAGTAGTGTTTGAGACATAAATTTTGGTTTTTATTCATAAGTGAAATATTTACCACTGAATGTCTAGGGAAGGTATTAATCAGTAGTTAGTTTTGTGTCCAAAACCAGGGGGGCATCCTCAAAATAGAGAGTTGAGATCTGAGCCCTACAATGAGTTGCCAAAGTCAAGGTTAAGGGCATATTTTTCTACAAGACTGGCCTCAATTCAGACACCAGCCACAGGTTCAGGGGTTCCTGGGGCCACCCTTAGTTTCTTACCAGCTGGTTACAAATTTGGGTGTTCCAACTACCACTGTCATGTTTGACAGTTCACTAGAGTGACTCACAGAACTCAAGTAAGCACTATACTTAGGAGTACAGTTTTATAATAGCAAAAGGATACAAATCAGAATCTGGCAAATGGAGAGAGACATAGAGCAAAGTCTGGCAGTGTTCCAAACGTGTAGCTTCTTTCATCCTCCGGGATGTGTTATTCTCCCAGCATTGAAGTGTGACAATAATCAGCGAGTATTGCCAACCAGGAAGTTCACCTGACCTACAATTTCCAGAGTTTTTATTGGGATTTCATTGTGAAAACATTATTGAGTGAGTCATTGACCATGTGGTTGAACTCAATCTGTAGCTCCCTTCCCTACCATGGAGGTTGGGCTGGTTTCATATGGCTCAAAGCCCCAACCTCTAATCACATGGTTGGTCCTTCCAGCATGACCAAGCCCATTATGTGTCATTTTGTTAACATAAACTATCCAAAGACCCACCACAATCAACTCATTAGCATAAACCATCAGGTATGGTCCAAGAGGGCCACCTTGAATAACACAAACACTCCTATCACTAGAAAAATTCCAAGGGTTTAGAGGTTACTTCCCAGGAACTAGGGACAAACGTCAGCCAAATTCTTTATTGCACAAGCCTAGTCCAGGTTATTGGTACAACAGCCTGATGCGCTACTTAATGTGTGAGATACATAAAATGTAGTTGATGATATCCATTACTATTCCTGTCTTATAAGTCCAGAGAATATAAATTCTTAGATGTCAGGTTGAAATGTTTATTCATCCACCTTGTTTTATTCTTCTCTAACAACTAAAAATATTTCTTCATGTAGTTGTAAGATGGCAGGGAAAAAAAGCTAAAATTGCAAAAAAAAAAAAATTAAAAAGAAACAATGTTTATACTTTATTGGACATTTACTGTACACATTTTAGAATTTTTTGGCAGTATCGATGCTAAGATTTTTCTTTACATTATATAAAATAAAAGATTTTCTAAGTAACTAAAAAAATTATACTCTAAAAGCTACTTAGCTTTAACCTAAACAATATTATATCAGAAATCATGGGTTTGATGGGTTAATTATTCTTTCTTCTGTTACACATTACAATAAGCAGAAAATTGCTAAAATTAAAACTTTAAGTGTACCACATAAAATTATCACATCGCTAGTGTGTGTACAACACTTTGAGAACACTTCGCATGAATTAAATTTCAAAGGCAAAGGAACACCATCTTAATATATACTCTTAAAGACTACCCTTGAAATTTACAATGGACTATTCACATAGGAATTTGCAAAACAACCCATGCATATATATTTCTTAAAGGAAGTTTATTTTCCCTAACTTAACTATTTTAACTGCTTCATTTTTTCTTCTATTCAATAAAGCATTTATTGAGTTTACTCAATTAACTATTATGGTTAATTTTATGCATCAACTTGACTGGGCCATAGAATGCCCAGATATTTGGTCTAACATTATTCTTGTTGTTTTTAGATGAGATTAGCATTTACATCAGTAGACTGAATAAATCAGTTGCCCTCCCTAATGTCAGCGGACCTCATCCAATCAGTTGAAAGCCTGAATAGAACAAAAACACTCACTCTCCCCCAAGCAATAGAGAATTCTTCGTGCTAGACCGCCTTTGAATTGAGATATTGTGGGGTTTTTTGTTTGTTTTGTTTTGTTTTTTGGCTCTTCCTCTGTCTCATAGAAACTTGAATTTTGTACAAGAACTAAATTACTTCTCTACTAGGTCTACACGTTACTAACTTACCCTATAGATCTTGGATCTTGGGAATTGCCAATGTTCATAATTATGTGAGCCAATTCCTTATAATCAATCAATCTCAATCTCTATGTATATATATGTTTGTGTGTGTGTGTGTGTGTGTGTGTGTTTTGTTTCTTTTGTGTGTATGTCTTTGTTTCAGTTGGTTTTATTTCTTTGGAGAATACTGACTAATATAATTGCTATGTGCAAGGAACTATGTTATGGCATCTAACTGGTCTTCCTGATAATTAACAGAGTCTCAAACTTAAGGATGCTTCTTCTATCTTTGATAGGTAATTTAAAAACCTTTTTAGTATAAATAAATGAAAATGTATTTTAAAAGTCAGGGATGCATCTTCTTTGTGGGATAGATAATTTTTTGAGTTTGTGATTGTAAACAAATGAAAATTTCAATACGCAAAGAGTCAATAACTAGATTCACTCTACCTTTATTTCCTTTGCAGTTTTTTCCACAGTACTTTTTGCTATTTTCCAGAGATGAGATTCTTCAGGTATATAGCCCCTAGTCCTTGAGCTAATATGGCTTATCAGATGGTGGTTATAGTGGGGGTGTATCCAGAGGTGTTTTTCCATCAGGAAGAAATCATGATTCCAAAAAAAAAAAAAAAAAGCCTAACAAGGAATTTTTAATTTTTAAGTATCATTTTTCTTATTTCTGGGAATGGTTATGCAAAGCTATTAAAACTGTTTGCTTTTGTTGTAAAGGTATAAAGGAAATACAATTATATGTTTTTTAAGGAGTTCTCAGGTCCCAAATGAAAATTTTGTTTTTAGAGTTTCTATAATGGGAGATACAGAGTATTGGAAAAAATAATAAGAACGTTTTCTCAATCTAATCAGTGTTGCTCTCAAGATGTAGAGAACTGAACTAACAGATGTGATAGCTGACAGGTGAATATTTCTAGGACTATTGAAGCACCTTTTCCTGGCTTTCTGCTCTCTTGTGTTGGAAGTTTCTGCCCTGTAGAATTTTTGGAACTCTCTGAAGGATACAGTAACCTTTTAATTGAAGGAAATGAAAGGATTTTCTTTTCCAATAAAATCATGTACACTTCAGAAGTTTAACATGATTTTTATTGAATGAATAATTTAGTTTAGAGATAAAATAAACACTGGACCAAATTTGATAACTATCTGTGTAGATGAGATTGTGAAACTTTCCTTAATGGTATAAAACTATGTCTAAATTGATTATCTAACTATTCTACCCTCTGCCTGCTTCTGTAACGGAGTCTTTATGCTGAAAAAGATATGGCATTGCCCCACCCCAGCAGAATCTGAGTGGGTGGCAACTGTGTTTAAAAGCAGAGAGAAACCTGTCGTCACACATCAGAGCTCCTTTCAAGTTGTTAACCATTATTTGAGATTAGACCTTTAATTATGGAAATAAGTCATAAACTTACTAAAACCATGTCTAAAATGAATGAAGAAATAGTAGCTTTTAATTTTTACTTCTGCAGTCTTTCTTATAAGCTCTCAATGTCTGGGATATTTGAGAAAACAATAACAGAAACAGCTTTGCATTGACCAATTAATGGTACCTCAGTCTTTCTCTTTACATGATCTTTTTTGGCTGTGTTAGGTCTTTGTTACTGAACGCGGGCTTTTCTCTAGTTGCGGCGAGCGGGGGCTACTCTTCGTTGCGGTGCACGGGCATCTCATTGGGTGGCTTCTCTTGTTGCAGAGCACAGGCTCTAGGCGCGTGGGCTTCAGTAGTTGTGGCATGCGGGCTTCAGTAGTTGTGGCTCGTGGGCTCTAGAGCGCAGGCTCAGTAGTTGTGGCACATGGGCTTAGTTGCTCCGCGGCATGTGGGATCTTCCCGGAGCAGGGATCGAACCCGTGTCCCCTGCATTGGCAAGCAGATTCTTAACCACTGCACCACCAGGGAAGCCCTACATGATCATCTTTACATGACACATTCTCTTTGAGGAAAAAGCTTGTCTTCCAGTTGTCCTCTCATCATCCTCCTCTGTCTTTTCGTCACTGAAAGGACATCTGGTGTGACATTTTGTCCTTGCTGCCTCTGAGTTGAGTGGCTGATGTTAATTGGTTTCCATTAAGTGGTGGCTAGTCTCATCTAGACCTTTGGAACATTTTTACCAGGACTCATTGCTGAAGTCCATAGCCACCCATGTACTTCCAGTCAGGAAGTCCCTGTACACTGCAACCTCTTTGCCCTGATCTCATTACCCATTCATTCAATAATTATGTGTTCTCCCCAAGCAAATAAAAAGAGAAGTTTTAGATAACCTTCACAGTATATCCAGGATGTGGGGAAAAAACTGTTTTCTCAAGTTTATCTCTCTAGTCACCTCCCTCTGATAATGCTGAGGCATATATCTTGTGTACGGTGGGAAGTGGTTTCAAGATAAATGACGAGCTTCCTTTGGAAGCCTAACCCTTCCCCTTGTTATCCCTAGGGAAGTAGCTATAGCCCAAAGTATCTTCTTAACTTACTGCTTGCTTCTATAACCCACACTTCAAGGTTTAGCCTCAAGGCAGATAGATGGCACAGAAGCATAGAAAGTACTGTGGCAACTAAATTCTTCAATTTTCTTTTATATCTCATTATTTTTCCATGCTCCTAAGGTCATGAATTGGGCCTCTTAATCTTTGTAGGAACTTCCACTATATTATATCCTCTTTCTTTCCTCTGACACAAAGTTACTAAGCTTTATCTTAATGTGTTACAGGACAAAAAAATATATATATTGGTATATTAATAAGGGGGCACCTGTAGGGAAGGAAGTATGTTTAAAATAATTTTTACATCATGTTCTTATTTGTCTCGATAAATCCCTTGTGTGGAGAACATTTATTGTCATCTAGGTATTCCCCTACTTCTGAGAAGGAGGAAACTGGCACTTTTGTGGATTTCTCTGTCTCAGTTCCCAGTCTCAAGCTTTCAAGATGTGCCTGCATTGAGCCTGGATGCTAAGTGAAGTGATCACTTCTTACCAGTAGGGTCACTAATCAATCTCCAGGGAAACTAACTGACTTCTCAGTACTAGATCAAAAATACTTCATCCCCTCACAGGGGCAGGTAAAATATTTATTGCATGAAAATAAGTCTCAGGTTCTAGCATTAAGCCGTAGTGAAGAGCTGTTATTGCTTAAAGATACAAGGTATTGGGGGCTGGCACCCCAATCCTAATCTTTAACTCAACATTGGTTACACATTAGAATCACCTAGGGAGTTTTTTAAAAAGAGATAGCACAGGACCCAACCAGCCCACCTGAATCATAATGTCAGGGGGGCTGTGTTTTTTTTTTAAATCTCACCAAGTGGTTCTTTGCATATGAGTATTAAGAGCTGTTGACGTCATTGTCCAGTCTCTGGTCCTAGCCCCTGAGGACCTGGGTATGAGTAGGATTAATTTTGCAGAAGTCACCCAATCTATTTTCTGGTTTGACTGAAATTTCCCAACCTACCTAAACTTTTGCATTTTTGGCTGTGGGTTCTCTTTCTGGCCTGCTTGTGGAATTTTCTTTTTTCATACAAAGCACAAGTACAGACAAATGCAGCCTAAGGAAACCCTTAATGGATGAAGTTTTTGTAATTAGAATTGCATTCAGGACTTTCAAATTTAGAGCGTCCAAAGGGGACTTGACAATGCATGTTTCTCCCTTTCTCTCTTTCTCTTACTTTCCTATTGACTATTTTTCTCTTTGACTTTGCACACTTGATGTCACAGGGATACATCTTGGGCCTCAAGATACATAGTTTGCTTATTTTAATCCAAAGTAGGAATAAATACTGCGAGATTTTAAAAAATCTCAGAGAATCTCTTACATATATTTCATTTTCTATAACTCATTCAATACCTCAGGTTGCTGGGAAAGGTGGGAGATGGGGAGAGAGAGAAGGCACTTAAAACCTGTTTAATTTCCCTTTTTTTTTTTAAAGTTTTTTAAATATTTATTTATTTATTTATTTATTTATGGCTGCATTTGGTCTTCATTGCTGTGCGCAGGCTTTCTCTAGTTGCAGGGGAATACTATTTGTTGCAGTGTGTGGGCTTCTCTTGTTGCGGAGCACGGGCTCTAGGCGCACAGGCCTCAGTAATTCTGGCACGTGGGCTCAGTAGTTGTGGCCCACGGGCTTAGTTGCTCCGCAGCATGTGGGATCTTCCCAGACCAGGGCTCGAACCTGTGTCCCTTGCGTTGACAGGTGGATTCTTAACGACTGAGCCACCAGGGAAGTCCCCTAATTTCCCTTTTAATAGTACCTGTTATTAGATTCAGTCTTTTGTGGGCAAATGCTATGTCTTGAAGACTTTCTCACCTCCTCCTTTTTTTTTTTCCCCTGGAAGGACACTCATTTGACTACAAGGAGATGGAGTTGGGCTTTTGGATGGGCAGGCTTTTTTTCTGGTTCCTGATGTCCTCTGATTCCTGATATTTAGTCTGGCCTACACACTGTATGCTGCCCAACAAGATGATCCTGCTCTTATCTGGCATTTCACAGGTTTCCATGGCTGAAGTCTGTAGTCCACATTGCTTGCATCCTGCTATAAAGAGCTCTCTCATTACATACTTCTTCTCAATCTCATGCCTTCACTGACCCACTGGATCTCTCAACACTTCTCTCTCCATTCACTGGGGCATGTGCAACCTTCTGGATACCCTGAGCACTATATGTAGACTGTAGCGAGCCATGAGGTTTGTTTCAGTCTCATTCATCTCCACACCTCCTTCCATCTAGTGCCATCCTATCCATATTGATTTAGGGATAAGTCCAATGCCAGGCTTCCCCCAGACTCTTAAACCTTCACCCAGACTATACCTTGGGAATTGTGCCACTCACCCTGAGGTTCTCAGTTTCCCTCACTCTATCAATCCCTTGCATTAAAGTAGCCCTATGAAGTCAGTAAGAATAACTCTGATTGCTGACCTGCTTTTTTCACATCTGTCTCTTCTTTTTCTTATGTACCCTCAGGCCAGAATGAATGGGATTTCTACTTCTTTTTCTTTAGAGAGACCTCCCTATTCTGTTATATCCTCCTTCTTTCCAGGAATATTGAGCCCTATGGCCCAGCATTAAATGTAGATGATTTGGAGGATAAGATAAACTCATCTGATTTTCATTCTGAAAAATATTTTTATCTGTTACATTTTTATCTGCACATTCTTGAAAATTACATTTCTCTTTGAGCTCTGCTGGCAAAGATACCTGCAGCTAGCAGATACATTCTTCATGATTTCTTGAACTCCCCACACCCTGGGCTTTTTAGCCCTGACTCTACCACCACAGGAATTTACCAGCAATATCTTAATGTAAATGATTAATTTAGCAAATATATTGAATGTATGCTATATATCAAGCATTATTCTAAAAAGATGATTATTAAATGGTGATCAAGAGTAAGTTGGTTGAAGAAAGCAGGAGGCATTCTACTTGAGAGTTAACAACCCAAGTGAAGCGACTGACAGTTGAAGAGATGCCATTTGTTCTGCAGAATACAGCGTTCCTATCCTTGAGTGACTCAAAATCTAGACAGCCAGGGAGACATTTTATGTATTTAATAGGGGAATGGTTCAAAGAAGTCAATTACACAGTTTTATGGACACCTAAATGAAAAAGTGGCTAATTCTGCCTGGGACAGTTTAAAAGCAGTGATTTCTTAGAAACTCTTGAATGCTAAACTTAATTTTGCTTTAAGCAAGGCAATTCTAGTCAGCATAGATGAATGGTTTTGCTTACAAGCATTTACTCAAGCTTATCTTATGTTTTTTGGCTGTCCTTAAGTTGGCAGAACTGACCTCATCATCATTCAGACCTGAAACACAATATATTTCACACTCCTGCCCTCAGTTTGTTAAAGTGATTTTTCTGTGAATTGGAATAAGTCAAGGCAAGGACAACTTAATGTGAAGACTATAGTTCATTGAAAATTTAGTTAAAAATATTATGCTTTCTATAATTTTAATACAATTAACATTAAGAGGGTTATGCTACTTAAAAATTTTAAATTCATCTTAGAAATGTGTTATAGGTGAGAAAAGTCTGGACCAGGAAAAAAGATGAGACAAACAGTGCTGATTCTTATCAATATCAGTGTTCTTTCTCTCCTTTTTGGGCATAAAAACCATATTTCTAATTTTGTCTTTCAGCTGCATACAGCAGTCTGAATGAATTCTGACCATGATCACACAAGAAATAAATGGCAAAGCTAAGATTTGAACCTAAGTATTCTGGCTTCTATTTCCTTGCCCTTAATAAACTAATCGTAATTCTAGGCCTTACCAAGTGTAGTGTGATTAAGGCACTGAAGATAGTTGAGTGTGCCTAGGTCCCAGGAGATAAGAGAGAGGAGATTAGAAGATGATGTTGGAATTATGTAGAGCCACATAAACCATAAAAATTTGGGATTTTTTTATAAGAGCAATAAGAAACTATAGGTGGATATTAAGTAGATTAGTGATAAAAATCTCATTTATGATTTTAAAATATTCTGCCATGTGGCAAATGGATTATACGAGACTAAGAGAACTATTGCAGTAGCTCATGTAAGGGATAATAGCTGAGACAAAAGTAGTATGGTAAAAATGGAGAGACATTATTGGATTTATTTATATGTTGAAGATAGAGCCAATAAGGCTTTCCACTGGATTGGAAAGAAGCTGGGAGGGAAAAAGACAGAATCAAGGATAATAATTTAAGATTTTAGCTTTAAGCAGAAGGGATATGTGGTGGTACCATTTACTAAAATAGTGAAAACTGTGGGAAGAATAGGTTAGGGTTAAAATCAATAGTTTTTTATTGTTTTTTTTTTTAACATGGTATATTTAAGAGGCCTAAGATAAATATCCAATTAGAAATTTATACATCTGGAGTATTTCAAAGGAATTGAGCCTAGAGCTGTACATTTGGGTGTAGCTAGCACTGAGAAGGAAGTTTAAGTCATTGGGCTAAATAAGATTAGCTGCAAAGAGTGTTGCAACTTAGGTTGAGAAGAGATATTTTGAGCAGAAACAGTGCAACCTGCAAACAAGACTGGTAAAGACAGGTCAGAGAGGAAAGAGAAAATTAGGAGAGTTTAAACGGACATAAACCTTCCAAGGAGGAAATGCTCCTGATTTGTCAATTAAAATGAAGGCACAGATGTTAACCATTGGATTTGGTATCAAAGAAGACATTTTGATAATGTCATTATCTATATTTTTAACAAATTTACTGAGGTAAAATTGAGATATAATAAACTTCTCATATTTAAAATATAATGTACTATTTGAAAAGTTTTGACATAAGTATACATCCATGAAGCTATAACCATGATCAGGAGAATTAACATATCTATCCCCCCCAAGAGTTTTGTTCCCCTGATAGCCCTTCCCTCCTATTCCTTGCTAACTCCCTCCTTTTGGACCCAGCCAACCACTTACCTGTGTTCTGTCACTATGTATTGGTTTGATTTTATAGAATTTTATATAAATAAAATCACACAGTGTAAATTCCTTTCTTCCCAACTTCTCTTACTTGACACAATTTGAGATTCATCTCTGCTGTTGTGTGTTATCATCTACTTTGATTGCTGACTAGTAATCCGTTGTATGAATATTCTACAATAGTTTATCCATTCACTTCTTGAAGGACATATAGGTTGTTTCCAGTTTGGACTGCTAAAATTAAAGCTTCTATCATATTTGTGTGGAAGTCTATGGATGGATCATATGGTATGCTAAACTGCTCGAAAAGCTTACACACTATTTTGCTTTCATGGCCTATAATATTGGTGTCATATTCAAGAAATCTTCGTATAACCCAAAGTCATCTTCTAGAAGTTTCACAGTTTTAAGTTTGACATTTAGTTCCATGATCCATTTTGAATTAACTTTTGAATATGATGTGGAGTATGAATTAAAGTCACTTTTCTGCATACGGACATTAAGTTGTTCCAGCACAATTTGTTGAAAATTATGAACTATCTGGTCACCACTGAGTTTCCTTCGGGTCTTTGCCAAAAATTAGTTGTCCACTTATGTCTGGATCTTTTTGAACTCTCTGTTGTGTTATATTGAAACAGACATCTATTTTCACTCCAATATTATACAGTCATGATTATTGTAGTTGTATTATAAATCTTTAAGTCAGGTAGCGTTTGTCCTCTAACTTTGTTCTTTCTCAAAATTACTTTGGCTATTCTAGGTCCTTAACATTTCCATATGAATTTAAAACCAGTTCATTAATTTCTGCAAAAGTGTCTGCTGTGATTTTGATTGGGCTTATGTTGAATCTATTGATCAGTTTGGGGAGAATGTTCACAATATGGTATTTAATGACCTGCAAACAGAGTATGTCTCTATATTTAGATCTGCCTTAGTTTCTGTCAGCAATTTTTTATAGTTTTCAGTATACAGTTCTTTCCTATATTTTACTAAATTTATCCTAAGTATATCAAATTTTTGAAGCTTTTATAAATTGTATCTTATTACATTTTACTTTTCAATTGCTTGTGGCCAGTTTCTAGAACTACAGTTGTTTTCTTTGTATTAATCTTGTAACTCGTAATGTTAATACTGAGATCACTTATTTATTCTAGTAGCATTGTTGTAGTTTTGTAGGATTTTCTATGTAGATGATCATGCCATCTGAGAATAATAGCAATTTTATTTTTTCCCCAATCTAGATGCTTTTAAATTTCTTATCTTGCTTGATTGCTCTGGCTAGTATCTCCAGTACAATGTGTAATAGAAGTGTTGAGAGCAGACATCCTTGTCTCTTTTCTGCTCTTCAGGAGTAAACATTTGGACTGGACTGCTAAATATTATGTTAGCTCTAGGTTTTTTGTAGATGATTTTTATTGATTTGAGGAAATTTCCTCTGTTGCTAATTTTGCTATGAAACTTTATCAGGAATGGATGTTGGATTTTTGTCAAATGCTTCTTCTGCATCTATTGAGATATCATATAGCTTTCTTTTTTAGTTAGTTAATATGGTGTATTACATTAATTAGTTTTAATGTTAAACAACATTTTACTCCTGGAATAAACCCTATTTAGTCATGAAATATCATCATTTTATATATCAAATGTTTGATTTTCTAAATCTTTTGTCAATGGTTTTTGCATCTGTCTTATGAGGGATATGTATTGGAAGTTATATATTCTTATATTATTGTCTGGTTTAATATCATAGAACTGCTGGCCTCATAGAATGAACTAGGAAATATTACTTCTTCTTCAATCATCTGTAAGAACTTGTTTAGCAGTGGTATTATTTATTTTTTAAATATTTGTTAGAATTTTCCAGTAAAGTCATCCTGGCTAGATTTATTTATGAAAGTGGAGGTGACTAGGAGGAGAAAGTTTTAAGTAAAATTTCAATTTCCTTAATAAATACAGGGTTATTCATGTTATCTACTCACTCTTGAGTGAGCTTTGCCAATTTGTGTCACTCAAGAAATTTATCTGTTTTATTTAAATTGTCAAATTTATTGGCATAAATTTGTTAATATTTTCTTATTATCTTTTTAATATCTATATTATATTTACAGATGTCACCTCTCTCATTCCTGATATACATAATCTGTAACTTTTTTTTTTTTTTCCTTATCAGTCTGGTAAGAGATTTATCAATTTTATGGTTCTTATAAAAGAACCAATTTTTGGGTTTGTTGGTTTTTCTCTATTGTTTTATTGTTTTCTATTTGATTAAAATTTCCCTGTTTGTTTTCTTTCTGTTTACCTTGGGTTTGATTTGCTTTCTTTTTTAGATTTTTATAATGGAAGCTAAGTAGTGAATTTGAGACCTCTCTTCTATTTTAAGGAAGAGCCATGATTTTTCTTCTAAGTACTGGTTTAATCACATTACCCAAATTGGAATTTTTTGTGTTACCATTTTAATTCTGATAAAAATATTTTGTAGTTTTCTTTTTCACATGGGTTAATTAGAAGTATGTTGTTCTGATTTTATATCTTCGCAATTTTCCAGATATCTTTCTGTAATTTCTTACTTAATTCCATTGTGGTCAGAAAATGTATTTCAAACGACTTTAATCCTTTTAAATATATTGATATGTGTTTTCTCATTAATTTGGTTTCCCTCTGGGCACATTAAAAATGTGCTTATATTTGTATTCATACATACGCATGTGTGTGTGTGCAGTTTTTTGGAAATTTCCCAACATGATATTTGAGGTTCTTTTTTTCAGTTAGAGAAAATGGCATCCAAGCAGATTTGACATAAGAGCCTAGATGTTTCTACTGTGATAACAACTTATTTATGTATACCTTTAGAGCACTGCCAAAATCTTGTAAAATATGAAATTATCAGTTGATAATTAAGTGTAATTAATTAATTTTGCTTTGTATTTGTATACTTATTTAGTCCTTCAATTATATGATCTATGTTCTTATGAACATTGTATATTTTATCACTCAATACCTCTTAAAAGAGAATATCTCAGGCGGTATTTTTATATTAGTGCTATCTTTGCCTTACTGGTGTTGGGATGATTCAAGTTTTAGTAAATGAGTAGGGATGCTTTGATAATTTTCTATGTTTTGAAATTTTAAAAATGCTTGTAAACCCAGAGCTCTTTTTGGAGGGTATAGGCGGCATGAGTAGAGAAATAATTTTTTAATTACATTTTCAGATCTTATACCCAAGATAATTTCACTTCCACAGCATCTAGCTAAATACCTATATTTTGAAGATATTTCTAGTTGATCTGCTACTCTGAACAATATTCTCCTGTTTTCATTGTCTAATACAGTGACTATAAGTAGATGTATGCATTTTTTGGTATAATTTGAAAGAACCTGTCATACCTTACTCATAAAATGTGTAATCCCTAGAGTATACTCCTCAGTGTCTTCCGTTTTATTCCATCCTAATTTAGACTGTCTTCACATCTCAAGATAAAAGTCTACTCTAAGTCATTTTCTTTCTCACTTGGCCTTGCTGAATTCCAAAAATTTACTGCTTCTAAAAGTACACAGAAAGAGAGGTAATGTTAGAGGAATGGGAAGAGAGAAAGTCATTTGTATTGTGGGGACAGATTTTTTTTTTTTTTTTTTTTTTTTTTTTTTAGTATTGTCAGATAATCTCAAAAATCCCTGGGTGTGTTTAAATTTTCTAATAGTTCCTGCCTATTAGACCATGCTTCTGTGTTTCAAAGATCAAGTCTTGAGAGTTACTAATTATTTCTCAAAATGGCCCATTTGTACCTATGTTAAATTCTTCTCAGAATTTAGCATATGGTTAGACCTAATGTAACAAATAGTTTCCAGTACCATAGTTATTTTGCATCTTCTATGTGTATTTCAATGGCAAGTATGAGACGGTGAAAAAGATGAATCTAGTGGTCAGCAAAAAAACCCACAAAACTGCTAGTTTTGAGATACAATTGACATGAAGCACTGTACAAGTTTAAGGTGTACAGCATAATGATTTGACATATATACATCATGAAACAATTACCACGATAAGTATAGTGAACATCTATCATCTCATATAGATAAAAAATTAAAGAAATAGAACACCCTTTTTTTCCCCTTGTGATGAGAACTATTAGGATTTTCTCTCTTAGCAACTTCCATATGTAACAAACAGCAGCATTAATTATATTGAGCATGTTGTACATTAAATCATTAGTACTTATATTTATCTTATAACTGGAAGTTTGTACCTTTTGACTACTTTCATCCAGTTCCATGTCACCTCATCCCCCACCTCTGATAACCACAATCTGATCGCTTTTTCTTTGAGTTTATTTGTTTTTGAAGTAAAATTAACCTACAACACTATGTTAGTTTCTGGTACATAACATAGTGATTTGATATTTCTATACATTCAAAATGATCACCATGATGAGTCTAGTTACAATCTGTCACCATACAAAGATATTACATAATTAATGACTATATTCACCACACTTTACATTTCATACGCATGACTCATTTATTTTGTAATTGGAAGTTTGTACCTCCTAATCCCCTCACCTATATCTCTTCTACCCCAACCCCTTCCTCTTTAGGACAATCACTTGTTTGTTCCCTTCATCTGTGACTGTTTCTGTTTTGTTATGTTTGTTCATTTGTTTTGTTTTTTAGATTCCACATATAAGTGAAATCATTTGTCTTTCTTTGTCTTATTTCACTTAGAATAAAACACTCTGGATTCATCCAGGTTGTTGTAAATGGCAGGATTTCATTATTTGTTATGGCTGAGTATTGTTCCAGTGTGTGTGTGTGTGTGTGTGTGTGTGTGTGTGTGTGTGTGTCTATCTATCTATCACATCTCCTTTATCCATTTATCTATAGATGGGCACTTAGGTTGCTCCCATATCTTGACTATTGCAAATAATGCTGCAATAAACATACAGGTGCATATATCTTTTCAAACTAGTATTTTCATTTTATTTGTATAAATACCCATAAGTAAAATTGCTGGATAAAATGGTAATTCTATTTTTAGTTTTTTGAGGAACTTTCATACTGTTTTCCATAGTAGCTGAATTAATACATATTCCCACCAATAGTGTATGAGGGTTCCCTTTTCTCCATAGCCTCACCAGCTCTTGTTATTTATTGTCTTTCCGATAATAGCTATTCTGAGAGGTGTGAGGTGATATGCATTTTGGTTTTGATTTGCATTTCCCTGATGATTAGTGATGCTGAACATCTTTTCATGTGTCTGTTGGCTATCTGTATGTCTTTTTTTGGAAAAAGGTCTATTCAGATTCTCTTCCAATTTTTTAAATTGGGTTGTTTGTTTTATTGATGTGGAGTATTATGAGTTCTGTGTATATTTTGGGTATTAACCCCTTACTGGGTATATTATTGGCAAATATCTTCTCCCATTCAGTAGGTGACCTTTTGTTTTATTGATAGTTTCCTTCACTGTGCAAAAGCTTTTCTGATTGATATAGTCCAACTTTGTTTGTTTTTGCTTTTGTTTCCCTTGCTTGAGGATACTTATACAAAAAATATTGCTAAGATCAATGTCAAAGAGCATACTGCCTATGTTCTTTTTTTTTTCCTAGAAGTGAATGTTTTCAGGTCTTAAATTTAAATATTCAATCCATTTTGACATTTTTTTTGTATATAGTGTGAGACAGTAGTCCAGTTTCTTCTTTTGCATGTAGCTGCTCAGTTTTCCCAACAGTATTTATTGAAGTGGCTGTCTTTTCTCCATTCTTGCCTCCATTGTCTGGATTAATTGACCATATACATGTGGGTTCATTTCTGGCTCTCTATTCTGTTCCATTGATTTGAATGTCTTTTTTATGCTAGTTCCAAATTGTTTTGATGACTGTAGCTTTGTAGTATAATTTGAAATCAGGGAGAGATATATCTCCAGGTTTGTTCTTCTTTCTCAAGATTGCGTTGGCTCTTCCTGGCCATTTGTGTTTCCATACAAGTTTTAGAATTACTTGCTCTATTTCTGTGAAAAATGCCAATGGTGTTTTGATAGGGGTTGCATTGAATCTGTAGATTGCCTTGGGTGGTGTGGTCATTTTAGCAATATTAATTCTTCCAATCCATGAGCATGGTATATATTTTACTTGTTCTTTCATCAGTGTCATATAGTTTTCTGAGTACAGGTCTTTTGCCTCCTTAGAGATATTTATTCCTAGGTATTATATTCTTTTTGATGCAATTGTCAATGGGATTGTTTTCTTAATTTCTCTTTTGATAGTTTGTTGTTAGTGTATAGAAATGCAGTAGATTTCTGTATATTAATTTTGCACCCTGAAACTTTACCAAATTCACTGATGAGCTCTAATAATTTTTTGGTGGTATCTTTAGGATTTTCTATGTATAGTATCACATCATCTGCTAATAGTGATAGTTCTTTCTTTCCAGTTTGGATTTATTTAATTTCTTTTTCTTATCTTATTGCTGTGGCTAGAACTTCCAATACTATCTTGAATAAAAGTGGTGAGAATGGGCATCCTTGTCTTGTTTCTGATCTTAGAGTAAATCCTTTAGTATTCCACCATTGAGTATGTGGCCTTGTGGTATATGGCCTTTATTATGTTGAGGTATGTTCCCTCTATACCTACTTTGATGGGTTTCTTTGGTCATAAATGGATGTTGAATCTTGTCAAAAGGTTTTTTTTTTTTTTTCATCTCTTGACATGATTATGATTTTTACTCTTTTATTCGTTAATGTGTATCCCATTAATTTATTTATGGATATTGAGCCATCCTTGCATCCCTGGGATAAATCCCATTTGATCATGCTGTGTGATTTGTTTAATGTTTTGTTGAATTCAGCTTGCTAATATTTTGTTGAGAATTTTAGCATCTATATTCATCAAGGATATTAGCCTGCAATTTTCTCTTTTTTTGTGATACCTTTGTCTGGTTGTTGTAGCAGGGTGATGCTGGCCCCATAGCATGAGTTCAGAAGTATTCCTTCCTCTGCAATGTTTTACTACAGTTTGAGAATGATAGGTGTTAACTCTTCTTTAACTGTTAGAATTTACCTCTGAAGCTGTCTCATCCTGGACTTTTGTTTTTTGGGAGTTTTTTTTTTTTTTTAATTATTGATTAAATTTCATTACTGGTGAATTGTCTGTTCATATTTTCTATTTCTTCCTGATTCAGTCTTGGGAGATTGTACATTTCTAGAAATTTGTCCATTTCTTCTAAGTTGTCCATTTTGTTGGCATATAATTGTTCTTATTGTTCTTTTATAATCCTTTGTGTTTTGGTGGTGTCATTGTAACTCCTCCTTTTTCACTTCTGATTTTAATGATTTGGGCCCTCTCTTTTTTTCTTGATGAGTCTGGCTAAAGGTTGATCAATTTTATCTTTTCAAAAACCAGATCTTAGTTTCATTTATCTTTTCTAATTTTTTGGTCTTTGTTTCAATTATTTCTTGCTGTGATCTTTAATTTCTTTCCTTCTATTATCTTTGGGATTTGTTTGTTCTTCTTTTTCTAGCTTCTTTAGGTGTAATGTTAAGTTGTTTACTTGAGATTTTTCTTGTTTCCTGAGGTAGGCTTGTTTCTCTATAAAATTCCCCTCTTAGAACTGCTTTTGCTTAGTCTCATAGATTTTGGATTATTGTGTTTTCATTTTCATTTGTCTCAAGGTAATTTTGATTTCTCCTTTGATACCTTCATTGATCCATTGGTTGTTTAGTAGCATGTTGCTTAGCCTCCATGTGAGTGTTGTTTTTACAGTTTTTTTCCTTGTTGAATTCTAGTCTTATAGCATTGTCATAGGAAGATATGCTTGATATTATTTTAATATTCTTAAATTTATTGAGACTTGTTTTGTGGCCTATCACGTGATCTCTCCAGAATATTTCATTTGCACTTGAAAAGAATATGTATTCTGCTGCTTTTGAATGGAATGTTTCATTCCATTCCTCCTTGTGATTGCTGCAGCCTTTCAAGTCACAGAGCGCCAAGAGGTGGTGGCTGTGCAATTAGCTGGTCTTTTAGAGGAGGAGATAAAGCAGATACTAAAACTAAGCAAAATTTTAGATGAAAATCTCTGTGCAAACACACAAACAAAAAAGTGGAGCCTATTCTGTCATAATTACTCAAGTACTACTAAAAGGAAAAATTGTGTTACCTTGTAAAATTTTCTAAGTTCCCCTTCCATAATTTTATGTTCTTGTGAGGAAAAGAGTAAAACAAGTTTAATTGTATTTGATTTTATGACATTGCTTTTAAAAAACAAGTGTTATATGTTAAGACTTGACTTGTGTACTTGTGTTATAATTTTCCAATTAAAAGTGTCCCTAAAGGCTACTTCCTATATGATTTTTCCCAGTAAATGAGGCAGGCCCTTGTAAGACCTTTCACAAAACATCTAGACATTCAAATGAAGTGATGAATCCTTCTTAAACAAGCTAGCTATTAGATGGTGGTCTGGGTATGCTACTATTAGGATTTAATGGGCTGGGTATGCTACTATTAGGATTTAATGGGCTGGGTATGCTACTATTAGGATTTAAGAGTGTCTTCAAATTGAAATCTCAATGTTTGCCTTATGAAATACTTGAGATAAGATGCTTAAATAAGAAAAGGGCTATTCACCCAGTAAACCCAAAAGAGCAAATAGATATTTCTGGCCATATTTTGCCTTTCAGACATTTCTTTGGAAATCTTCAAGAACCTCCACTTTCCTCTTCTCTGAATAGGACCATTTAAGTGCATGTTAAGCAGTTATAGAATTGTAAATAAAAACTTTTGCCAAAATAAAAAATAAAAGGGAGAACATGGTCCCCATGATGAAATCAGTTTCTTTACAAGAAGGGATACCAAAGAGCTTGCTTGTTCTCTTACTGCCTTTTGAGGACATAGCTAAGGCAGCCATCTGCAAGCCAGGAAGGGAACTCTCACCAGAACCCAACCATGTTGGCACCCTGATTTCTGACTTCCAGCCTCCAGAACTATGATAGTATTGTGGGGAGTGGCCAAGATGGCAGGGGAGGAAGACCATGATCGCACCTCCTCCCACAAGCACACCAAAATTATAACAATTTACATAGCAACTGTTAATGAGAGCAACCTGAATACTAGCAGAGAAAATCTTCTACAGCTTAAGAGATAAAGAAGAAGTCACAGTGAAATGGGTAGGAGGGGGAATGATGCAGGACCCACACCCCTGGGTAGTCAAACCACAAACAGATAAGCACAATTGTACAGGACTCCCCAAGGAGTGAAGGTCTAAACACCACACAGGGCTCCCCAGCCCAGGGATCTTGCACCAGAAGGATGAACCTCTATGACATTTGGCTTTGAAGGCCAGTGGGTCTTGGGAGAGCCAGAGGGCTGTAGGAAACAGATTCTCCTCTTAAAGGGCACACCCAAAATCTCACACACTCTGAGACCCAGGATAGAAGCAGTAAATTGAAAGGAACATGAGTCAGATCCACTTGCTGATCTTGGAGAGCCTCCTGAAGGGGTAAGAGGTGACTGGGACTCACCCTGGGGACATAGATGCTGTTGGCAACCATATTTGTAGAGCTCAATCTAACATAAGGACACTGGTGCTGGCAAGGCCACTTTGGAGTCCTCCTTCTAGCTTCTTAACCTTGGTAAACAGCCTAGCCCACCAACCAGTCTGCATCAGTCTTGAGTTGTCCCAGGCCAAACAGCAAGACATAGCCCCACCCACCAGCAGGCTGGCTGTCCTAGGCCACCCTGAGTCCCCAGCCTTACTCACCAGTGGGCTGACACCAGATCTAGGACCCTGGGCCTGGCAGCCAGAGACACCTGGATCCATCTCTATCCACCAGTGAGCAACCACTAGCCCCAGGACCTGGATTCACCCACCAGAAGGCAGGCATCAGCCCTGGAACCCCCACCCCAGGACCCCACAACCAGAGATCCCAGGATCCAGCTCTGCCCACTAGTAGGCTGGCACTAGCCTCAGGCCCCCTGGGTCACTCAGCCAGCTGTCAGAACCAGCCCCACCCACCAGCAGGCTGATACCAGCTCTGGGACCTTGACATCACAGCCAGATGCTCCAGGACCTAGTTCCACCCACCACTAGCCCTGGGACCCCCTTCCCCCAGGTCTCTGGATCTAGCCACCTTGTGTCCTAGGCCCACCCACTACTGGTCAAGCAATAGGACTGGGGACACCTGGGCTGTCCCAAGCTGTGCCAAGACCAAGTCCCATTCACCAACAAATGGCAACCTCTGCAATAGACAGGGCCTGGTAAATAACCTGACCAGAGTCCAGCCACACATACCAGGGTACCCACAGTAGTTAGCCTGACACAGTAGGAGGGCCCACACATCCCACAGAGAGGGCGCCACTAGAGCATATAACTCTGGTGACCAGAGAGGAGTGCATTGCTGGGCCCCCTAGGACAACTCGTACAAAAGGCCACTTCTCTAAGATCAGGAAATGTAAACAACATACCAAATACATAGAAATAAAAGCAGAGAATTAGGCAAAATGAGGCAAGAGAAGAATATGTCCCAAATGAAGGAACATGATAAAACCCCAGAAGAAGAACTAACTGAAGTGGAGATATGCTACCTACCTGATAAATAGTACAAGGTAATGATCATAAAAATGCTCAAAGAACTCAAGAGAAGAATGGATGAACACAGACATTTGCAACAAAGGGTTAGAAAATAAAAGAAGAACCAAACAGAGCTGAAGAATACAATAACTGAAATAAAAATACACTAGAACAAATCAAGAGTAGAGGAACAGATCATCAGATTAGAAGATAATGTAGTGGAAATCACCCAAGCTGAACCAAAAAAAGAGAAAAAATAGAAATAAATGAGTTTAAAAACATCTGGGACAATATCAAGCATGCTAACATTCACATTATAAGGGTCTCAGAAGGAAGAGAGAGAGAGAGAGAAAGGTGAAAAGAATATATTGGAAGACATACAAGTTGAAATTTTCCCCAACTTGGTAAAGGAAACAGACATCCAGGTCCAGGAAGCACAAACAGTCCCCAAGAAGATGAACCCAAAGAGGATCACAACAGACATATTGTAATTAAAATGGTAAAAATAAAGATAAAATTAAAAGCAGCAAGAGTTAGCAAAGGAAAGCATAAACAAAATGAAAGACAACCCACAGAATAGGAGAAAATATTTGCAAACGAAGCAACGGACAAAGGATTAATCTCCAAAATATACAGGCAGCTCATGCAGCTCAATATCAGAGAAACAAAAACTCAATCAAAAAATGGCATAAGATCTAAATAGACATTTCTCCAAAGAAGACACACAGATGTCCAAGAGGCACATGAAAAGATGCTCAGCATCACTAATTATTAGAGAAATGTAAATCAAAACTACAATGAGGTATCACCTCACACACATCAGAATGGCCATCATCAAAAAAATCTACAAACAATAAGTGCTGGAGAGGGTGTGGAGAAAAGGGAACCTTCCTACACTGTTGGGGGAATGTAATTGGTACAGCCACTATGGAGAACAGTATGGAGTTTCCTTAAAAAACTAAAAATAGAGCTACCATATGATCCAGTAGTCCCACTCCTGGGCATATATCTGGAGAAAACCATAATTTGTAAAGATACATGTATCCCAATATTTATTGCAGCACTATTTACAATAGCCAGGACATGGAAGCAACCTAAATGTCCATCGATGGAGAAATGGATAAAGAAGATTGGCACATATACACAATGGAATATTACTCAGTCATAAAAAGAATGAAATGATGCCATTTGCAGCAACATGAATGAACCTGGAGATTGTCATGCTGGGTGAAGTTAGACAGGGAAAGACAAATATCATATGATATCACTTATATGTGGAATCTAAAAAAATGGTACAAATGAACCTATTTACAAAACGGAAATAGAGTCACAGATGCAGAAAACAAACTTATGGTTACCAAGGGGGAAAGTGGGGGGAGGGATAAATTGGGAGATTGGGATTGACATATACACACTACTATGTATAAAATAGATAACTAATAAGAGCCTACTGTATAGTACAGGGAACCCTACTCAATAGTCTGTAATGACCTATATGGGAATAGAAGCTAAAAAAGAGTGATTATATGTGTATGTATAACTGCTTCACTTTGCTGTACAGCAGAAACTAACACAACATTGTAAATCAACTCTACTCCAATAAAATTAATTTAAAAAAATAAAATAAAAGCAGCAAAGGGAAAGCAACTAGTTGTGTAGAAGGGATATCTCATAAGAATGTCAGCTGACTTTTAAGCAGAAACTCTGAAGGCCAGAAGGGAGAGGCATGATAAATTTAGAGTGATGAAAAGAAAAGTTCTACAATAAAGAATACTATAACAGCCAAGGCTGTCATTCAGATATGAAGGAGAGGTTAAGAGTTTTACAGATATGCAAAAGTTAAGAGAGTTCAGCACCACCAAACCATCCTTACAAGAAATGTTAAAGGGACTTCTCTAAGTAGAAAAGGCCACAAGACTTGGGAAAATTATGAAAGAAAAAAATCTCATTGGTAAAGGCTTATGTATAGTCAAGGTAGTAGACCAACTACTTATAAAGCTAGCAGGAAGTCAAAAGTAGTAAAATAATCTATATCCACAATAGGTAGTTAAGGAGTACACAAAACAAAAAGATGTAAAACATGACGTCAGAAACATTAAATGTGGGTGGGGGAATATATTATATATTATTATTATTGTATAATTAAATAATTATATTTTATAATATATAATTAAATAATATATATTAAATTTATATATTATATATAACATATATATATTTATACACATTGCTATATATAAACCTCATGTAAGTGAAATAAATGCTCCAATCAAAAGACACAGACTGGCTGAATGGATACAAAAATAAGACCCATATATAAATATATATATTATACCCTACAAGAGACTCACTTCAGGTCTAAACACGAAAGACTGAAAGTGAAGAGATGGAAAAAGTTATTCCATGCAAATGGGAATCAAAAGAATGCTGCGGTAGCAATACTTATATCAGACAAAATTGACTTTAAATCAAAGATTCTAACAAGAGACACAGAAGGACATTACATAATGATAAAGGGATCAGTCCAAGAAGGAGATATAAGAATTGTAAATATATATGCATCCAACCTAAGACCACTTAAATACATAAAGCAAATACTAACAGATTTTTTTTTTAAGAAGGATATTTATTTTATTTTTTTTAAAAGGAATTCCTTTATTTTTATTATTTATTTATTTATTTATTTACTTTTGGCTGTGTTGGATCTCCGTTTCTGTGTGAGGGCTTTCTCTAGTTGGCGGCGAGCGGGGGCCACTCTTCATCGCGGTGCGTGGGCCTCTCACTATCGCGGCCTCTCTTGTTGCAGAGCAGAGGCTCCAGACGCGCAGACTCAGTAGTTGTGGCTCACGGGCCTAGTTGCTCCGCGGCATGTGGGATCTTCCCAGACCAGGGCTCGAACCCGTGTCCTCTGCACTGGCAGGCAGATTCTCAACCACTGCACCACCAGGGAAGCCCACAAATACTAACAGATATTAAGTGAGAAATTGACTGTAACACAGTAATAGTAGGGAATTTTAACACCCCATTTACATCAATGACAGATAATTCAGACAGAAAATCAATAAGGAAACACTGGACTTAAGTCAACATTTCTTTTAAAATTTTGTTTATTTTGGGAATATTCTTCAAGTACACTGTGGTTGAGAATTATAATTACTACCAAACTAAATAAAAAATATGTTTCTTAACATCTTACAAACATATGTGAAAATTTAATGAAGAATCTAAAGTTTATTGACAGGCACTGCTTCCAACATTCTTTCAACTTACTTTTGAAAGTACTGTCAAATATCCTTGTGACTGTCATGTGGAAATGATCTATGAGTAACTCATGTAGACTATGAGTGGATCCAAACAAGAAATAATTCCTGAGAATGTTCCTAATTCATGGCACACTAAAGATACAACAATGTTTCCTACCCACATGACATGACCATGATGAGATAGTTGATATGGGTGTTTTTACTTAAGAAACACTGGTATGAATTTCTTCAATTTTTAATTTTGAACAAAGAATCTGAGAAGAACGATAGTAATATCCTACTATGCATTTCTTGATTAGTTAAAACATATATGAAATTTACTGTGATGCATCCAACATACACACATCTGGTTTGTTTAGTCACTCCTCCCTTCTCATGCAGGCCTTGTCCTCCTAGGTTGTTGTTTCATTCTGCCAAGAGTAATACTGTGAAGCATTTAATAGCAGGGCTTTAAAAAAATCTCTTCTTACACGAAGATGGAAAATTCTACTGCCCTATGTTTTTCTGTTCTAAATGCTGTTGCTATCTATCTATCTATCTATCTATCTATCTATCTATCTATCTATCTATCTATCTATCTATCTATCTATTTATGTTGGCCCTGTCTTAGTTGTGGCTCCAGGGCTCCTTAGTTGTGGCTCGCTGGCTCCTTAGCTGTGGACTTTTGGCTCCTTAGTTGTGGCATGCGAACTCTTAGTTGCGGCATGCATGTGGGATCTTGTTCCCTGACCAGGAATTGAGCTCGGGCCCCCTGCATTGGGAGCATGGAGTCTTATCCACCGTACCACCAGGGAAGTCCCTGCTGTTGTTATTCTACTTCATTTCTCTTTCACCTCTTGTTCCTTTCTCTTACCTGGCTTTTTTGACTTTTTATCCCAGTCATATGTTGCTGAGTGATTGACTAAAAGAGACTTCTCTCTGTAGAAGAAATTTTTATCTTTGTAATGTGTGTTAGGCTCTGTTTCCTGATGCTACTCGAGTTTTTATTAAAATCTGCTTCTTCGTGAGCCATTTTCTTTATTCCCAAGGCTCTTCTTTAGTCAACTACTCTGTAAAGTAGGACTCTATGAGGTCCCATTATGATTTCACAGACATAGGGTTGATGACCTACTTGGACACATGAATGAATTTGAAATGGTCATTTCTATTCTAACTTCTTCAGAATTATTTGTAGCAACAATATAATGTTTCTACAAACGTTTCTCCTTTCTTGTCATGGAGACAACAGTGATTTCAAATTTATCTAAAAAAAATTTTTCCCTCCCTCCCAGAGTGTGGAACCATCCACACATTAATATTTCTTATTTTAAAGGAGTCAGTTTTCTGAAGGAAGAAATAAGTAATAGTAAGGGAAAACTACATTTAAGTAAATCCCAAGCTCTTTTCCTAAATGTTTAGATCTACACACTGAACGAATTTGAGGATATCTCCTAGGCACTATAACTGGAAACTGAGAAGAAAGAAAAAAAGAAAAAAACAGTAATTGCAAAAACAAGCACAATGTCTTGCTCTGTGGTTTAGTTTAATCCCTGTATAATTGAACTCCTTTGGTAGACATCCCAGAATACTGTCAAAAGTGGTGGTGTGATGAACTGGGAGATTGGGATTGACATATGTACACTAATATGTATAAAATGTATAACTAATAAGAACGTGCTGTATAAAAAAATAAAATAAAGTTCAAAAAATAAAGTATTCCTAAGATGATAAACTCTAACTGTGGAATTATCCAGTACAATAAATGTCTCTTTAAATTTGAGCAAATTCTAAGAAGCTGGGTTTTCCTGTGGTGAAAATTCATTTCTCCAGCATATTGATCAAAGCCCCCAAATAAATTGCTGTTTGTAAGCCAAATTCTCATTCTCTCTCTCACTGATTTTGTACTGAAGGTAGAGCTCAAATTGGGCTAGGGCAACTCTACATGATTATAAGCTTATATTGGTCAGAGTTCCAAACAGTTCATTTACTGGGAATAGTAAATGATAAACCAAACAGATGGGCAAGTGAATGTTTGTTTATGTGCAAAAACAAAAACATTAACAGACACACTCTGGTGTAGAACAAGGATTTTTCAAAACTGGTCAGCTCTTGAAAGCCTGAGGCCATGTCTGTGCTGTCAAGGCACAGCTTGCCATATGAAAATATGAGACTACTGCAATCTTCTGATCCAAACATAGTGGATTATTTACAAGAAATCCAGGCATATTATTTTCTGGTAACTATAAAAAACACCTGTTTTTATTCTGACTCACTTTTGCCTGCAACAGTAGTTTTAGTGCAGGTTTAGACAAAACTGGCAAGTTATTTAGATAGAAAAGACAGCTACCTACATAGTTGTGTTCTGAGGGTTGTGAGGAAAATGTCTCTCTACCTCCCACTATAAAATAGAGAGCCCTCTCTTATTACTAATTGCATATCTAAAATTCCCACATTTTGATTAAGGTTAATTTTAAACATGCACTAATTACTAGCTCTGTGATTTGGGGCATGCTTCTTTATAATTCTGAACCTTAGTCTATTCATTTTTCAAAGGGGATAACATATGGATGTCACAAAATATTTTTGAGGGTTACATGAAACAATTCATATAAAGTGTACACTACTGTTGCTAAAAAGTTAGCTCTTGTTGTTGTAATTATTATTACTATAATCAGCATCAGGCCTTTACAAATCCTAATGCTTTTTAGAGTGCTCAGTGTTCAGCAGCAGGAGGAAGGAGGGAAATCAATCAATGGAATAAGCAACTATAGTTGTTAGTAGCTCAAGCCAATTCAAAACAGTTACCTGAAGAATGTGCATTTCTGTCACTCAGGGCTGTGGCTGATGCCCATATACCAATGGTTCTAGGTAGAAGAAGTGAAACCTCATTGATACATTCAGGTCTGGCACCTGTACACTGACTGCCCTCCTGTCAGTGAGTGAGGCACAGATCCACGTGCTTGAAAAATTCTCCACATTAGGACTTCAGCAAATTTTTGAAAAGTTATCACCTGTGGTCAAAACACTGTGATTTCACCCAACATTCACAGTCAGAACTCTTTCCTGTACAGTAAGTCCACTACATACAAACCTTCAAGTTGCGAATTTTCAAAGATGCGAACATGCGTTCCCATGTCCAATCACGTAAGTTAGTTCACGTGTCTGGCGTACACTGTCATGTGTCTGCATCCTCTACAAGTGGTTGTGCTTTTGTGTACTTTATTGTACAGTACTGTATACAATACAGTAGTAAAATATCTTTATTTCAAGCCCAGGATGTCCGGAAGCAAGCATAAAAGCAGTGGTGATGTAGCTGGTACCGCAAAGAAGTGCCAAGCAATAACGATGGAAACAAAAGTGAAAATAATTGAGAGAGTGGAGTGAGAAGAAAAGATAGCTTGCCTTCTGTCTCCTATTGCTGACAATCTTTCAGCTCTGCCATCTCCCACCTCCTCTCCCTCCTCCAGTCAGTAACTCTTCTTGCCTGTTCACCTGATGCCAGACCCCTGTATGCCAGCTGTTGTACTGTACTACTGTGCTTTTCAAGGTACTGTACTGTAAGATTAAAAATGTTTTATTTTTTTGTATTTGTTTTTATGTATTATTTGTGTGAAAAGTATTATAAACCTATTACAGTACAGTACTATATAGCCAATTGTGTTAGTTGGGTACCTAGGCTAACTTTGTTGGACTTACCAACAAATTGGACTTACGAACATGCTCTCGGAATGGAACTTGTGCGTATGTAGGGGACTTACTGTACTCTACATCCTCTATCCTAAATTAATGCTATCATTTATGTGTGGCATATTTCATCAGTGTATTATTATTTAGAGGAGGATGCCCACAGCAAGGACAGCCAGAAATTGTGCCTGTGAATTTCATTTTTTGTGGGACACTCTTTTGCACTTGAATAAACTGGAGATGATTTTTCTAGAGGTATAATTGGCATATATTAGTTTCAGGTGTACAACATAATAATTTGATATTTGTAAATACTGCAAAATGATCACCACAATAAGTCTGGTTAACATCCGTCACCATGCATAGTGACAGAATTTATTTTTCTTGTGATGAGAACTTTTAAGACGTACTCACAGCAACTTTCAAATATGAAATACAGTACTATTAACTATAGAAGCCATACTGTATATTATATCCCATGACTTATTTATTTTATAACTGGAAGTTTGTACCTTTTGACTCCCTTCAACTATTTAGCCCACCCCTCATGCCCTGCCTCTGGCAACCACCAATCTGTTAACTGTATCTATGACCTTTATTTTTTTTCTATAAGTGAGATTATATGATATTTGTCTTTCTCTGTCTCACTTATTTCACTTAGCATAATGCTCTCATGGTCCACCATTTTGTGACAAATGGCAAGAGACTATCTTTTCCCCATTGTATGTTCTTGGCTAATTTGTCATAAATTAATAGACCATATAAGTGTTGTTTTGGCTAATCAGGGTCTTTCGTTGTTCCATACAAATTTTAGGATTTTTTGTTTTTCATCTGTGAAAATGGCATTGAAATTTTGATAAGGATTGCATTGACTCAATAGATTGCTTTGAGTATGGACATTTTAACAGTATTAATTTTTCCAATTCGTGAGCACAGAATATCTTTTCATTTATTAGCATTTTCTTCAATTTTTTCATCAATGTTTTATAGTTTTCACCTCCTTAGTTAAATTTATGCCTAGGTATTTTATTTTTTTTTTGGATACAATTTTAAATTGGATTGTTTTCTTAATTTCTCTCTCTGAAAGAGAAGTTTATTTTTAGTGTATAGAAACACAACTCATTTTTAAGTATTGATTTTATATCCTGCATCTGTACTTAAGTTATTTATTAGTTCTAACGGTTTTTTGATGGGGTCTTTAAGGTTTTCTAAATATGATATAATGTCGCCTGCAAAGAGTAACAGTTTTATATTTTCCTTTTCAATCTGGATGCCTTTTATTTCCTTTTCTTGCCTAATTGATTATACCAGGACTTCTGATACTATGTTGAATAAAACATCCTTGTCTCATTTCCAATCTTAGAGAAAAAGCTTTCAGCTTTTCACCATTGAGTATAATGTTAGCTGTGATCTTGTCATAGAAAGCCTTTACTATATGGAGGTATGTTCCCTCTATCCCCACTTCGTTGAGAGTTTTTATCATAAGTGGAAGTTGAATTTTGTCAAATGCTTTCTCTACATCTGAGTTGATTATATAATTTTTATTCTTCATTTTGTTAATGTGGTATATCACATTGACTGATGATTTGATGATATCGAACCATCCTTGCATGTGTGGGATAAATCCCATTTGATCATTGTGTTTGATCCTTTTAACATATTGTTGAAGTTTTGGTTTTTCTTTTTGGCTGCGCTGTGCAGCTGTGGGATCTTAGTTCCCCCCAGGCATTGAACCCAGTCCCTCGGCAGTGAGAGCACAGAGTCCTAACCACTGGACTGCCAGGGAATTCCCAATGTATTGTTGAATTCGTTTTGCTAATATTTTGAGGATTTTTGCATCTATATTCATCAGGGATATTGACCTATAATTTTCTTTTTTGTGGCATCCTTGTCTTTTAGTATCAGGTTAATACTGGCCTCATAAAATAAATTTGGAACTGTTGTCTCCTTTTCCATTGTCTGGAAAAGTCTGAGAAAGATTGGTAGTAATTTTCTTTGAATGTTTGGTAGAATTCACCAGTGAATTTACCTTGTAATGACTGGTTATTTGGGAGTTTTAAAATTATTGATTCAATCTCCTTACTAGTAATCATTCTGGTCAGATTTTCTATTACTTTATGATTCAGTTTTTGGAGGTTTGCATGCTTCTAGGAATTACCCATTTCTTCTTGGTTGTCCAATATTTGGTGTATAATTGTTCATAGTAGTCTTTCATGATCCTTTGTAACTTTTGGTATCAGTTGTAACATCTCTTCTTTCAGAAATTTCTGATTTTATTTGAGTGTTTTCTCTTTTTTTTTCTTGGAGATTCTAACTAAAGTTTCATCAATTTTGTTCATCTTTTCAGGTGCCAGTCTTTAATTTCATTGATCTTTTATATTGTTTTTTTTAGTCATCAGGTGTTAAGTGTCTCTTTCATTTATTTCCACTCTGATCTCGGTTATTTCCTTCCTACTTCTAAATTTGTACTTGCTTTTTTCTTTTTCTACATCCTTCAGGTGTGAAGTTACTTTTGGTATTCATTTGCATGGCATATTTTTTTCATCTTTCACTTTCAGTCTTTATATCTGAAGTGAGTCTCTTGTATTCTGCATACAGATGGATTTTAGTTTGGTTTTAAAAAAAATAATCCATTTAGCCACTCTATGCCTTTTGATTGGAGAATTTAGTCTATTTACTTTTAAAGAACGTATTAATGGTTATGTACTTATTGCCATTTTGTTAATTGTTTTCTGGCGTTTTTGCAGTTCCGCTGTTGCCTTCTTTTCTTGGTCTCTTCCTTTGTGGTTTGATTACTCTCTTTATTGTATGCTTAGATTCCTTTCTCCTTATCTTTTGTGTATATATAGGTTTTTGCTTGGTGGTTACCACTAAACTTACACATAACATCTTATATTACAACAGTCCATGTGATAACAACTTAAATTTGAATGCATTCAAAGCTCTACGTTTTTACTCTCCCCTCACAATATTTTATGTTTTTGATATCTTTCAACATCTTTTTATCTTGTGTACCCCTTAACTAATTACTGTAGTTGTAGTTATTTTGGCTACTTTGGCTTTTAACCTTCATACTACCTTTATAAATGATTAATCCACTGCCTTTACTGTGTATGTACCTTTACCAGTGAGATTCATACTTCCATATGTTTTCTCGTTACTAATTAGTACCCTTCCTTTTCAATTAAAAAGTCTCTTTAACAATTCTTATACAGCCAGTTTATTGTTGATTTCTCTCTCCTTCAATTCTCAATGATAACTTTGGTTGGAAGCTTTTTCCTTCAGCATTTTGAATATATCCTGCCGCTCGCTTCTGTACTGCAAAGTTTCTGCTAAAAATCTGCAGATAGTCTTATGGGGAACTCTTCTGCCATTATATTGTTAAATAAGTTTTTTTCTCTTTTCTTTCTCTCATCTTCTGGGACCCCTCTAATGCAAATATTAGTACTTGATGTCCCATTAGTCCCTTTTACTATCTTCCTGTTTTTAAATTCCTTTTTCATTTTGCTGCCCTGATTGGGCGAGCTCCACAGCTCTGTTTCCTAGGTCACTGATCCTTTCTCCTACTTCATTTAGTCTGCTGTTGAACTCTTCTCATGTAATTTTCAGCTCTATGACTTTGATATGGTACTTTTTTAAATTTCATATTTCTGTTGAAGTTTTCACTGTGTCCATCCATTCTTCTCCTGAGTTTGTTGGGCATTTTTATGACCATTACATGGAATTTTTATCATGTAAATTACTTTTCTCTAATACATTGCATTTCTTTCTGAGGTTTTAATTTTTTCTTTTGTTTGGAACATATTTCTCTGTTTCTTTATTTTGCTTGACTCTCTGTATTGGTGTTTCTGCATTAGATGAACAGCCATGTCTTTTAGTCTTGAAGCAGCATCCTGTAGGAGATAAATCTTGTTGTTCAACCCTACCCTGGCTCTTCAATGTCTCTCAAACCTTTTCACTTGTCCAAACAGGCTATTTTATTTTTAATAGCTCCAAGTAGTGGAGCGTGTGCCAAGACCTGTCTCTGTCTCAAAGGAGAGGATCTCAGTTAACCTTTACCTGATTGGAAACCAGAGCCTCAGGCAGCAGCTTTTAATGAATGCAAATATATACAGTCCTATGGGACCCCAAGAATAATCCTCACTGGCCACCAGAGCCAGGGGATCTGGAGGTGTCCCTTGGTTAGCAGTCAAAAAAATTGGGGCTATAAGTTCTTTCATGTGAGACACCAATGAGGTGTAGTGAGGCAGAGGGAGAGCACAAAGATGGCATCCTTTAGCCTATGTTTTCTGAGAATACCTCCATAGGCTTGGAGATCAACAAGGGGAGGTGATAAGTTGAACAGATTTACATAATTTCAAGAAACACAGGGGAAAAGAAAATGCAGTAGAGTTGTGAAGTAGGGACCACAGTATAAAGATTGAAGGTAAGTAGAAAGACAAGCATCACATTATTTCTTTTCAGTCTCACCTTCGTCCCTGGCCATTAAGATATACTATTATTATTTGCATCTTTTAAATACTTATTTTAATTTTTTTCACAGAATAGTTTTGCCTCCTCCTGAGAATTCTCTACATGATATTTTATTTTTAAAGTTTAGATGATTGAAATAAATTTTATTACAAATTTGTTTAAAGTTCTGGGATATTAATTAAGATAGGTACAAAGTTCTCCTCTCCTGTGGCAGCCTCTGACACTCCCTGTTGGCTGGAAGAGCAAGGAAATGTAGTACTAACCTGAAAGTCTTCTACATTCATCAACAACATGCCATACTGCTGTGCTCCCACACAGGTTATTCTCTTTGCACTCCTCAGCAAACCAGTTCTGTAGAGGTGAAATATCATTCTCTCCCACAGGATGTCATACACAGCATAGGCAATTTGGTATGTTAGAACTGATTCATCCTCTCTCAGCATTTGTTGCTGGTCCCAAATATTTGTTTTAAGTCCTATAATTGTAACACTGGACCACTTATCCTGTTGAAGTTGATTCATAGCTTAGCTGAAATGTGTTTTCCCAGTGTTGAAGTAGGATAGAAATTTCTAGAATTAGTCTTTACAAGTTTTTCTGGGTAGATGAGTTTCTAAAGCTGCTCAAAGGTATGGGGCCAGAAGGATTAAAAAAAAAAAACAAAACTTACAGAAAAGCAGTTTTTTCTTTATAAACCAGTCCCCATGGCTGTTCTCTAGTGATAATTTCCATCCACAAATAATATGCAGTTACAGCGGTGTTTACTAAAATCTCATTTTAAATGAAAAGTAATTCCTTCATTTACATGTTAAAAAAAAGACAGCAAATAATTTTTTTCTTTAGAAAAAGATACAATATTTATTTTTTAAATTTAATACTGTTTTTAAATTTTTTTTTTTCTAGAATTTTGAAGCTCATTGCAAGCAATTACATGCTATCACATCCACAGTTTCTTTTTGCTGCCAGAGGTTTTACAATGTCAAATGTTATTTGAAAAATAGGGGTTGGAAGGTGACAATATTAATTATCTTGGGAAGAGTAGGTACACTGAGAACACAGTCAGTTGTTAGTGTTCTAGGACTAAGTGCAAAATATCATCTCAGTTGATCTGGTATCAATAATCATAGTGGAACTAGACAAGTTGTACTTCCTTCATCTCTCTTCTTGGCTTAAACATTCACTGATTCTATATGGACCGTGATATGTATGAGATACTGATAAAAGAACTAAGTAGGGCTGGACTCACCATTATAAAGATAATCTGGGGTATTTTAAGCATTCACTGACCGAGATTTGTGCTGTAGTTTTTCAGTGTACTTGTTATAAGTTTGTTAGAATTCACTTGTGATGTGGAATTTTCTTTGTGTGAAGTGTTTTAATTATGGATTTAATTTCTTTAATGACTATAATGCTACACAGTTTCTATTTCTTTTTTGTGAGTATTGGTAATTTGCGTATTTCTAGGATTTTTTTTTCATGTTATCTGTATTAAAAAAAAATTGCCATAAATATAATTACAGTGTCATCTTATGTTTCATTGCCTGTAAGATTTGTAGTCTTCTCCCATGTTTAATTACTGTTATTGATTACTTATGCTTTCCCTTTCTTTCTTTTTGTTTATCTTTTTGTTTAGGCCTTGCTGATACTTTCTATTCTATATTTTCAACCTTTATCTTTTCTACTATGTGCCTTTTCCTTTTAAGTACAACTTTAACTTCATCCTACACATTTTCATATGCTATGTTTTTCATTGATTTCAAATTATACTATTTTACATTTTTCATTGTGATGTTTTCTTTGACCCATCGTTTATTAGTAACTGTATTCTTATTTTCAAGCACATGGAAATTCATGGAAAGATTCCCTATTTTTTTTCTCTTTCCATTCATAGGTAGAGTAAGATCTGTAAAACTCATGCTGAGAAATTTTATTTGTTATGAAGTCAACAATTTTTATATTTTTCTCATCCTCAGTGATGATAAACATTTTGGAAAGTACTCTCTTTCACCAGACACAACTGTGCTAAGTTGCATATTTTGTATGATTTCATGGAGGAGTAAGAAAAGCATTCCTTGTTTATTTTAGACAAATCAACATTATATCTTGGAATAAAAGAAACATAGTGGATGTAAGATAATGTTTTCAGCAATGCACATTTATTACTTGCAGTAGAAATATTTCCATTTTATGTGACAAAAGATAGTTAACTGTACATTTATATTATTTTTCTTTTTAAAATATTTTTTCACATTTTTATTTTTGGCATGTCTCCTTTCCACTATCAGTTGTCACAGTTCTCAACCTTTTCTAACCTCTACTTGTTATTCATTCCTTCATTCATTTCTAACCTGTTTATTCATTCATTTCTAGCCTGTACTTGTTAGATTTATATTACTTTAAATGGAACATGTCGTTTCTTAAAAAAGAAAAATCAGTAAAAATATTAACTAGCATTCTTTCAAAGCCTTGCATTTACTATTGGCATAAAAACTTCTCTTTTTAAAGTTAATTTTCAGAGAATAGATTAAAATGTACTACTAAAGACAGAACATCTACTTATTTGCATATGTAGGATAAAATGATCCCAATATGCAATCAATGACAGAAAGCCATGCACACCAGAAGTCCAGGCTCAATGAGGACAGTAATATATGAGACCAACCATATAATTTGCAATTTGAATACAGCTGGTGCTAGATGATGACATATATTTTCCCATCTTTTGGTATCTGGCAGTACTTTTCCTCAGCTTTCTTTCTTCTCTTTGGTTTATTTCAACAAACTATGAAATAATTCTAAGCGAAGGGAAAAAAAAAAAAGAGGTGCAAAACACAGAAGAATCTATAATTCGTTTCTATTATTCCATTTATTTATACTTTATGACATGATAAAATGCTCCTTCTTCTTGGAAGAAGAAATGCCAGTGGCTATAAACCTGTTATACCACTAGATTGTGCATTTACAACAGTAGTAATGTCTTATAGTCAAGTAGGTTCATTACTGGAACTATTAGATGCAAAGTAGCAATTAATACTACAGGGATGTTAATACCATTGTGACTGGTTTTATTAGAGAAAGATTCTTGAATTTTACATCAAAGTTAGGATTTGTTTCATAAGAAAATAATGAAAGTGAACAGTAGTGGATACCTGTCATATTCTGGATATAATAAATATGTCAACTTTTAAAATATTAATTGTGGGGCAAAATAACTTTTCACATGTTATCAATTTCCTTGTCTACATAGCATATAAGCAGTTAATAGGTAAAATGAATTGGCTTTCTGTATAAAATCATCTAAATGTTTGCTCTATGTTTTTATTCTTCCCCCAAACCAGTATATATGAAGCATTTTCAATGCATGGCTGCATGCCAAAAGGCATTTCTGGATGTTTTGGTCACTTAAATCAGCAAGCTCAGGAAAATAAAACAGGGTAGAAGTTTTATTTGGGGCATAGTCATATTGCTTCATGCCTTGTCTTATATTTCTAGTAAACCCTATTACTCACCCTTCTTATATACACTTACTCTTATGATACCTCCTATTTGGTCTAAAGTCTTCACTACATATATATTTAGAAACTCCAAATATATTTTAATTTTTTTTTTTTGCAACCACAATGTTATGACTTAAAATTTTGCTTCTGCTAGACTTTTCAATCCACTTGCTCCCTTTTTCAGTGTGGTTTCAGCTAAGAGTTGAGAGGAACATTCACTTATTTATTAATGTATTCTTGAATTAATAAATTCATGCAATTCAATATTTGTTGATCACTTACTATTTGGCAATTACATAGGTGCAACTGGGTTGAAAAAGTTCTCAATAAATTATGAATGAATGATAACTTTCTTACTTTCCTTCCTGAACCTGAAATGATCATGTTAAGAAAGCCACGTTTTAAATCAGCAATGAAGTCCTTTCCTATAACATGTGGGAAGAATTTTTTTTTTTTTGAGAAAAGTGTATCATTTATATTTCTTAGTATTTTTTGTCAATTCTAAATACAATGGTGTCTTTCAAAAAATTATTTTCAATGTCCAAAGAACTGGAAACAAACCAACAGATCTCTTGCATCCTCATATAGCCAAGTGCTGGTGCTGTCAAACTGGGAGACCACCACACGATGTATGAAACAAATGACAAACACATCATGCTGAATTTATTGCAAATATAAGTAAGAGTCATTATATTGGTAGGGCACGTCACTTCCAGAAGACCAGGCTGCTGATTTTATAGAGGGATTTTAGAGGGTGTAGCAAATAGGGATTGACCAGCTTTCATTGGCATGGGTGAGTTGATGCCATTTGTAGAAACATGAGGTTGTTTATTGGTTGGTACTGAGAAGTGTGTTCATTAGAACAGAGCCCACTTCATAATTTGAAAGGCCCAGTGCTAAGTGAAAATGTAAGGTTCTTTATTCAAAATGCAGGGGGAAAAAAACTTTTTTTCCTTTTTTTTACATGGTCTGTCTCTTAACCTGTCATGGTATTTTTATTTTGTTATATAATATCACATTCTTTTGAGGACAGTAAATGTAGACCCGCACAGGAGGCTGAGGCCTGATACCTGGACCCTTCTCACATCAGTGCCCAAGCCCCAGTAGAAAGGCAGAGATTGGCAAATGGTCACTGAGTGGGATTCGGGGAGAGGGTGGCTGTAAACCCTCCCAAGAACGCAGAGTGGTGATGGGAGTGGGATTGTGCATGAGCCAAGGATCCTAGCTGCTAACTCATGCTTTACTGACCTACTGGACCTCATTTATAAATAAATTTAAGGATAAAATTATTACGAATTATAAAATAATGACCATAGGGCATTAAATCCCAAGTACTGAACCTCTTCTGAGTACAGAATCCTATGTGCCTATGCTGGTCACATGTTCATGAAGCTGGCTGTGCTTTAGAGTGAGTTTTTTTCCTGATTGGCTAGAATTAGAAGCAAAGAGCTATAATTGCAAACAACTTGCCATGGTGTATTCACTGGGATAAGGTAAGCCATCAAAATCTGCTCCATATAGTATCTGTTCCCAAGGCTTTAGAAAGCCGTCATTTATTGTTTAATCAGGCTGATGGCTATAAGACAGTCAGCCATTTCCTGGTAATGTGGGAGCATTTTTTAAATTTTTATTGCTTAGGCTGCAGGAGAGCCCTTCAAGCGTTGTCACATCTCCATCATTCTTACTGAATTCCTCGAAGATAAAGTTTAGCTTGAGTAGGTCTCACTTTTAGTTTGAATTTGATTAACGTGAAAAGTTTGCATCGCCTGTTAGGACAGTGAACACAAAGAAGCACTTAGGACTGAGACAACATAATTATATAGCTGTGAAACAATAGGTATAACTAAAAATACTGTAAGAAGGATATTGAAGGCTTTCCAGAACTATGATCTGATATTTCTCTGATTTAAGCAATTTGTAAGCTGCAAGAACTGAGCCGGTATGAATTTTCTCTCTCTCTTTTTTTAAAAATTTTTATTGGAGTATAGTTGATTTACAATGTTGTGTTAGTTTCAGGTGTACAGCAAAGTGAATCTGTTATACATATACATATATCCACTCCTTTTTAGATTCTTTTCCCATATAGGCCACTACAGAGTATTGAGGAGATTTCCCTGTGCTATACAGTAGGTCCTTATTAGTTATCTATTTCATATATAGTGGTGTGTATATGTCAATCCCAATCTTCCAATTTATCCCTCCCCCACCCCTTACCCCCTGGTAACCATAGTTTTATTTTCTATATCTGTAACTCTATTTCCATTTTCTAGATAAGTTCATTTGTACCTTTTTTTTAGATTCCACATAAAAGTGATATCATATGATATTGGAATTTTCTTTTAGCTTAGATATAGATTGTACCATCACACCCATGATGTTAATCCAGAAACAGCACGAAGTGTTAGCAATGGTACAGATAACCTCTGGTGGGCAAAATGAAATCCAATGCCTTTTTTTTTAATAATGACTTTAGCTAAGAAATATAAACTTGTTGGTTTGTTTTGCCCCAAGGGGATGGGATTTAGTATCAACAATGTTGGCCCAAATGAAGAACATATTTTTGATTATCTCTTTGAGTTTTCCAACTACTGTGGATAGAATTATTATGTTCAAGAATATGTTCTATGAGTTATCATTTAACCTCCCAGGAAAGGTTTTATCCCTTCAAACTGTTAGCAAAAAGACAAAGTCCTTAAGGGTATTGGGAGTCATATACTTTGAACAGTCAGTAACTCAGTGAACAATTAATCTTGGCCCTGATTTGGCATTTAAAATCCAGATTCCCACATAGGGAAAATAATCTAGTAGCTACAGAGGAAATATGTTCAAATTTAGAGGATATGTGGACAGACATACTGTATGTGGGTGTTGTTGACACAGTTACTGTGAAATCCCAAGAAATCTCTATCTTTCTCTTGGGAAGCAAGGATTTTCCTGTATTTATTTGTTGTCTATACCATGTATCATTACTGCTAAGGTTAGCATAACATACCTTTATATCATTGTTTAAGTTGGCTACACTAGCAATAAAGTTCAGGTTGACGTTCTGTACATAATAGAATTTTCTGAATCTTATGTAACACCAAAATATGCATTCTTGAAATCAAAAAGCAAATTAATAGAACTTCCTCCAAGTAATAGATGTGAGACAATAGAATCACAGCAAAGTATGGCACAATTAAATCTACACACTGATTTATAAAATTATTTTACTTTGTGTAGTTTAAATAGATTCTTAGGGGCTTCCCCGGTGGCACAGTGGTTGGGAGTCTGCCTGCTAATGCAGGGGACACGGGTTCGAGCCCTGGTCTGGGAAGATCCCACATGCTGCAGAGCAACTGGGCCCATGAGCCACAACTACTGAGCCTGCGCGTCTGGAGCCTGTGCTCCGCAACGAGAGAGGCCACGATAGTGAGAGGCCCGCGCACCGCGATGAAGAGTGGCCCCCGCTTGCCGCAACTAGAGAAAGCCCTTCACAGAAACGAAGACCCAACATAGCAATCAATCAATCAATCAATAAATCTTTAAATAGATTCTTAGGAAAATATACTTTTGTGTCTTAGCTCTCAAAAAGACCTTGACTTATTGATCCTGCTGTTGTGACTACAATCATACAATCCTCTCTTCTCCCCACACCAAAATAAATAATCAGTTATTTTACTACATATCATTTGGGGATCCAACAGAAAAATCAATGGCGCTTGAAAAACTGGTTAAATTAAGGAGTATTTATTTACAAAAGGTCTATTTATGGAGGTGCTTTAATAAGGTAACTACAAAGCATAGTGCAGTACCCTTGAACTAACTTTTGCCATCCCTAGGCCTGAAGACAAGAGGTATATATTCACAAGAGGGATATATTCCACTAACTAACTGAGAAGAAAAACCGCATTCATTCATTCATTTTTATATTCACAAATTTGTGCAACCATTACTAGAATGTACTTTTAGAACATTTGCATCATCCCAAGAAGAAACCACTGTACCTATTAGCTGTCATTCCATATTCCCACTCCACTCCCTCCTCAACCACTTTCTGGACCTGCACCAGCCCCACTTTGTCTTTATGGATTTGCCTATACTGAATACTTTACAGATATACTATATTTTGTTTATTCATTTATCAAGGTGATGGACATTTAGGATATTTTCAGTTTTGGTTATTATGAATAATGCTATGAACATTCATGTACAGGGGGACATATGTTTTCATTTCTCTTGGGTGTATACCTAGGAATGGAATTGCTGGGTTATAGGGTAACTCTATGCTTACCACTTTGAGGAATTGCCAAAATACTTCACAAAGTGGCTGCACCATTTTACATTCCCACCATCAAAATATGAAGAATCCAAATTCTGAACATCTTCACCAACACTTGTTACTGTCTTTGATTTTAAACATCCTAGTGGGTGTCAACTGATACCTCAGTGTAGTTTTGATTTGTACTTCCCTAATGACTAATAATATTGAGCATCATTTGATGTATTTACTGATCATTTGTTTATGTTCTTTGGAGAAATGTCTACTCATACCCTTTGATAATTTTTTAATTGGATTATTTGTCTTTTTGTTGCTGAATTGTAAATGTTTATACATATTCTAGATACAAGTCGCTTATCAAATATGATTTGAAAATATTTTATCCCATTCTGTGTATTGTCTTTTTACTTTCTTGGTGGTATTCTTTGAGCACAAAAGTTTTAACTTTTGATGAACTTCAATTTTACTATTTTTTCTTTTATTGCTTGTACTTTTGGTGTCACAGCTAAGCAATCATGGCATAATATAAAGTAATGAAAATTTATTCATATTTTCTTTTAGGAGTTTTATAGTTTGAGTTTGTACGTGAAGACATGTGATTCATTTTGAGTCAAATTCTGTGTATGGTGTGAGGTAGAGGTTCAAATGCATTCTTTCACAGGTGGCTATCCAGTTGTTACAGCACTGTTTGTTGAAAAGATTATTCCTTCCCCACTGAATTGTCTAGGCACACTGACTGAACGTCATTGATAACTGTGAAGGTTTATTTCTGGGCTCTCACTTCTGTTCTAGTTATCTATATCACTATCCTTATGTCAGTACCATGTTGTCTTGATTACTCTAGCTTGGTAATAAGTTTTAAAGTAGGGCAGTGTGAGCCTTCCAACTTCTACCTCTTCTTCAAGATTGTCTTGGATCTTCATTTCCATATCAATTTTAAGATCAGATTGTCAATTTATGAATAAAAAATAGCTGGAATACAGATAGGAATTACATTGAATATATAGATCAATTTGGGGAGTATTGTCATTTTAAAATGTTTTGGCCCATGAATATGAGATATCATCCAACTTTTTTAGATCTTCTTTAATACCTTTCAACATTTTGTATTTTTCACTGTACAAGTTGGGTGCTTTTTTTGCTAAATTTATTTCTACTTATCTATTCTTTTGTTGCTACTATAAATGAGATTGTTTTCTTAACTTCATTTTTGGCTTGTTCATTGCTAGTGTATAAAAATGCAATAGATTTTTATATATCAACATTCTATCCTGCCACATTGTTATACTAGTTTATTCTAATTAGCTTTTTATTTATTTATTTATTTATTTATTTATTTATTTATTTATTTATGGCTGCATTGGGTCTTCATTGCTGCACGTGGGCTTTCCCTAGTTGCAGCGAGCGGGAGCTACTCTTTGTTGCGGTGTGCAGGCTTCTCATTGCGGTGGCTTCTCTTGTTGAGGAGCACGGGCTCTAGGCGCACAGGCTTCAGTAGTTGTGGCATGCGGGCTCGGTAGTTGTGGCTCACAGGCTCTAGATCGCAAAGTCAGTAGTTGTGGCGCACAGGTGTAGTTGCTCCACGGCATGTGGGATCTTCCTGGACCAGGGCTCGAACCTATGTCCCCTGCATAGGCAGGCAGATTCTTAACCACTGCGCCATCAGGGAATCCCCTCTAATCAGTTTTTTAGTTGATTTATTGGGATATTTTTTATATAGGTTCATATCATCTGTAAATGGAGAAATTTTTACTTCTTCCTATCTAATCTGAATGTCTTCTATTTCTTTGCATTGTATTATTGCCCTGAGTAGTAAAATGTTGAATAGAAGTGTTAAGAGAGGACTTTGTTCCTTATTCCTGATAATAGAGGGAAGGCATCCAGTCATTTTCCAATAAGTATGATGTTAGCTAAGGGTTATTCATAGATGCTCCTTATCAGGTTGAAGAAATTCCATTCTATTCCTAGTTTGTTGAGTGTTTTTATCATGAAAGGGTGTTGGTATGCATCTGTTGAGATGATCATGGGATTACTGTCATTTATTCTACAATCCCTTGATTGATTTTCAGATGTTAAAACAACACTTTGTGGGGCAGAACACCACTTGGTCATGGAGTATTGCTCTTTTTATAGGTTGCTGGATTCAGTTTGCTAGTTTTTATGAGTAGTTTTGTACCTATATTTATAAAGGATATTGGTCTGTATTTTTCTTGTTATATCTTTATATGGTTTTGGCTTCAGAGTGATAGTGTCCCTAATAAAATGAGTCAAAAGGTGTTGTCTCCTCTTTTAATTTTTGGAAGAGTTTTGAAGAATTGGTATACAATTCTTCTCCAAATATTTGGTAGAATTCACTAGTGAAGCTATCTGGCCCTGAGGTTTTCTTTGTTAGATTTTAATTAGTACTTTAATCTCTTTACTTAGTATAGGTCTATTCAAATTATTTCATTCTTCTTGAGTCAGCCTTGCTAATTTGTGTCTTTCTAGGAATTTGTCCATTTCATCTGAGTTATCCAATTTGTTGGCATATAGTTGTTCACAATATTCCCTTATTATCCCTTTTATTTCTGTAAGGTCTAGTGATTGTCCCTCTTTCATTCTTTATTTTAGTAATTTGAGTCTTCTCTCTCTTCTTGGTAAATCTAGCTAAGTTTTATCACTTTCATTGACCTTTTCAAATAACCATTTTATTATTTCATTGATTTTTTTTCTCTACTGTTTTTATATTCTCAATTTCATTAATTTCCACTATAACATTTTTATTTCCTTCTTTCAGCTTGGTTTGGTATTAGTTTCCTCTTCTTTTGCTGGTTTCTGAAGGTGGGAGTTTAGATAGTGATTTGCAGTTTTATTCTTTTTAAAAAGAGTAAATAAATTTACAGCTCTAAATTTTCTTCTAAAAAGTGATTTTGCTGTAACTGCCAAGTTTTAATATATTGTGTTTTTGGTTTCATTTGTCTCATTTTTTTTCTAATTTCATTTTTCTCCATTTTTGCCTCATTGATTATTTAGGAGTGTGTTGTTTCCTTTCCACATATTTATAGATTTATTTTTTTTCCTTTTACTAAGTTCTAATTTCATTCCACTGTGTTTGGAAAGTATCCCTGTATGGTTTCAATCTATTTGAATTTATTGAGGAATTTTTGTGACTTAACATATGATCTACCCTGAAGAATGTTCCATGTGCACTTGAGAAGAATATATATTCTGCCATTGTTTTGTGGAGTGTTGTGTTGATGTCTGTTAGGTCTATTTGGTTTATCGTGTTGTTCAAGACTTGTATTTCCCTGTTGTTCTTTTGCCTAGTTATTCTATTCATTATTGAAAGTAGGTTTTAAGTCTCTATTATTTTTCAAATGTTTATTTATTCTTTCAGTTGTTAGCTTTTGCTCCATGTATTCTGAGGCTCTTTTGTTACAGTCATATATTTTAAATTTGAGATATAATTGACATAGACCATTCTGTTAGTTTTATGTGTACAACATAATGATTTGATACTTGTATACATTGTGAAATGATCACCATAGTAAGTCTAGTTAACATCCATCACCACACTTAGTTACCATTTTTTTTTCTGGTGATGATAACTTTTAAGATCTAGCTGTCTTAAAAACTTTCACATATACACTACAGTATTGCTATATTTTCCTGATGGATTGACACTCTTGTAATTATAAAATGTCCTTCTTTGTTTCTAGTAAACATTTTTGTGTTAAAATGTATTTGTCTGATATTATTAAAGACACTTTATCCTCCTTTTACTGCTATCATGCTGTAACATTTTCCATCCTTTTACTTTTAATCTATTTGTGTATTTGGTTCTATAATGGGTATCCTGTAGAAAGTATACGTTTTTGTTTAATCAGTGCTGCTAATCTGTCTTTGATTGGTGTGTTTATCCATTTAAATGTAGTATTATTACTGATAAAATAGGGTTTACAGATGCTATTTTGCTATTTGTTCCATGTATGTCTCAATGTCTTTTCTGTTCCTCTATTTGATTCCTACTTTGTGTTAGGCAGACATTTTCTAAGATAACCTTTAAATTTCCTTGTTTTATCACTACATTTTTTAAATAAATGGGTATTTATTTTGTTGAAATATATTTCACATATAACATTGTATAAATTTAAGGTGTACAACAGGTTAATTTTATACATTTATATATTGTAATATGATGCCCTTGTAGAGATAATTAGCACCTCTGTCACTTTATATAATTATCTTTTCTTTTTTTTTAATTGAAGTATAGTTGATTTACAATGTTGTTAGTTTCAGCATAGTGATTCAGTTATACATATATTCATTCTTTTTCAGGTTCTTTTCCCATATAGGTCATTACAGAGTATTGACTAGAGTTCCCTGTGCTATACAGTAGGTCCTTGTTGGTGATCTATTTTACATATAGTAGTGTGTATATGTTAATCCCAAACTCCTAACTTATCCCTGACCCCCTTCCCCCTTTGGTGACCGTAAGTTTATTTTCTATGTCTGTGGGCCTATTTCTGTTTTATATATAAGTTCATCTGAATCATTATTTTTTTATAGATTCCACATATAAGTGATGTCATATGATATTTTTCTTTGTCTGGCTTACTTCACTTAGTATGATAACCTCTAGGTCCATCCATGTTGCTGCAAATGGCATTATTTCATTTATTTTTATGACTGAGTAATATTCCATTGTGTATGTGTGCATGTATGTGTGTGTATACTACATCTTCTTCATCCATTCCTCTCTCAGTGGACATTTAAGTTGTTTCCATGTCTTGGCTATTGTAAATAGTGCTGCATTGAACATTGGGGTACATGTATTGTTTTGAATTATGGTTTTCTCTGGATATATGCCCAGGAGTGGGATTGCAGGATCATATGGTAGCTCTGTTTTTAGTTTTTAAAGGAACCTCCATACTGTTCTTCATAGTGGCTGTACCAATTTACATTCCCATCAACAGAGTAGGAGGGTTCCCTTTTCTCCACACCCTCTCCAGCATTTATTATTTGTAGACTTTTTGATACTGTCCATTTTGACTGGGGTGAGGTGATACCTCATTAGAGTTTGATTTGCATTTCTCTAATACTTAGCGATGTTGAGCATCTTTTCATGTGTTTTTGGGCCATAATTATCCTTTCTTTTTAGTAGTTGGAATGATTAAGTTCTAGTCTCGTAGCAAGTTTTATGATTATAATACAATATAGTTGTCTATATTCATTGTATAGTTGTCTATGTTCCTTGCATTACATCTCTAGGACTTATTTACTACTCATTGTAAGTTTTTACCCTTAAACAACATCTGTTGTATCCCTCTATCCTCCATACCCTGGGAACCACCATTTTATTCTCTGTTTTTATAAGTTTGGCTTTTTAAAACTCTACATAGAAGCAATGTCATATAGTACTTACATTTCTCTGTCTGACTATTCTCACTTAGCATAATGTTCTCAAGTTTCATCCTTTACCCAGGACCTCACTGCCCTAGATCTAGTGCCATGCTGTGGTGTAGAGTGAGCAGGGTTGGGGTGATCACTCAGTTTGGATTGGGGAACACAGTGAGGTGTTAGCCACTACGACAGACCTCTCTCCTCCCTGTCTGGTGGGAAGCCAGCACCAGCACACTCCTCACAAGTGAAGACTAGGCTTCTCCAGCCTTTTGTTATGTCACAGAGGTTCTCCAAATAGCCAAGGGGGCTTGTCTTCTCCTTGTAAGACCCCAGGACTGGGATGCCCAGTCTGTGGCTTGACCTGCTGGCTCCCCAGGGTAAATGTCCACCCACACAATCTCCCTTTTCCTCTTAGTTTCTTCCCAGGGGCACAGGTACTGACTTGACTTTTTTCTTCTCCTCCTACCCAATTATGTGGGAATCTTTCTTGCTGCCTTGGTTGTATAGGAGTTCTGAAAATTTCTGGCTAGTTTTCCATGAGATTTATTCCACATGTGCATGTATTTTTGATGTGTTTGTTGGGAGGAGGGGAGTGAGCTCCAGATCCTCTTATGCTGCCATCTTGATCTACCTTCACCTCTTGTCTTCTTGATGGCCATTCAAACAGGTATGAGGTGATATCTCATTGTGGTTTTTGTACACATTTCCATGGTTATTAGTAATGTTGAGCATCTTTTCATGTACCTGTTGGCCACTTAGATGTCAACTTTGGAAAACTTCCTATTTAGTTCTTTTGCCCACGTTTTTAATCAGATTTTTTGTTATTGAGCTGTACAAGTTCTTTATATATTTTGGATATTAACCCCTTTTCTGATATATAGTTTGTAATTTTTTTCTCCCATTCTATAGGTTGCCTTTTCATTTTAATTGTGTGTGTGTGTGTGTGTTTTACTGTGGAAAAGATTTTAAGTATGATATAGTTCCATTTGTTTATTTTTGCTTTTATTATTTGTACTTTTGGTATCATATCAAAAAATTATTGCCAAGATCACTATGAAGGAGCTTCTTCCTTATGTTTTTTTTTGTGGGAGTTTTAAAGAATTGGGTCTCATGTTTAAGTTTTGGGTCCATTTTAATTTTTCTGAGTGGTGTAAGGTAGAGGCTCAGTTACATTGCTCTACATGTGTTTATCCAGTTTTCCCAACACCATTTCTTAAAGAGACTATCCTTTTACATTTGGTGCTCTTAGTTCCCTTGTCAAGTATTAGTTGACCATATAAGTGGGGGTTAAATTCTGGGCCTCTCTTCTGTGCCATTGGTCTATGTGTTGATTTTTGTGCCAGTGCCATACTGTTTTTTGTTACCGTGGCTTTGTAGTATAGTTTGAAATCAGAAAGTTTGATACCTCCAGCTCTGTTCTTTTTCGTCAGGATTGCTTTAGCTATTCAGGATCTTTTTATGTTCTATACAAATTTTAGGATTCTTTTTTTCTATTCCTGTGAAGAATGTCATTGATATTTTGAAGGGGATTGCTTTGTTGAATCTATAAACTGTGGGTAGTATGGACATTTTAACAATATTCTTCTGATCCATAAACATGAGTTCTTTCCACTTATTAGTGACTTCTTCAATTTCTTGAAGCAGTCTCGCAGTTTTCATTATACAGAACTTTCACCTCAGTTAAATTTATTCCTAAGCATTTTATTGTTTTTGATGTTAGTATGAATGGGATAGTTATCTTTATTTCTTTTGCAGATATTTCATCTTTAGTGTATAGAAATGTAACTAATTTCTATGTGCTGATTTTGTATCCTGCAACTTCACTGAAATTATGGATTAGTTCCAACAGTTTTTGATTAGTCCTTGGGATTTTCTGTCTACAGAATCATCTGCAAGTAGTGACAGTTTTACTTCTTCCTTTCTAATTTGAATGCTTTGTATTTCTTTGTGTCACATAATCACTCTACCTTGGACTTCCAGTACTACATTAAATGAGTGGTGAGAATATGCATTGTTATCTTGTTCCTGATCTTAAAGGAAAAGCTTTCAATTTTTCTCCATTGAGTAGAATGTTAGCTGTGGGTTTGTCATATATGACCTTTTTTATGTTGAGGTTTTTTCCTTCTACACCCAATCTGCTGAGGGTTTTTATCATGAAATGATATTACATTTGCAAATGCTTTGCTTTTTTATATCCATTGGGAGGACCATGTGATTTTTATCTTTCATTTTATAAATGTTATGTATTACGTCGATTAATCAGTATATGTTAAATTATTTTTGCATCCCAAGAATCAATCTCACTTGGACTTGGTTTCTAATGCTTGTTATGTGTTCTTAAATTGGGTTTGCAAGTATTATCTTGAGAATTTTTCCGTCTATATTCATCAGGAATATTGGTCTGTAGTTTTCTTGTGGTGTCCCATCTGGCTTTGCTGTCAAGATACTGCTGTCCTCATAGGATGAATTTGAAAGTGCTCAAACCTCTTCAGTTTTTTTGAAGAGTTTAATTGGTGTTAATTCTTCTTTGGATGTTTGGTAGAATCCACCAGTGAAGCTGACTGGTCCAGGGGTTTTCTGTGTTGGAAGGGTTTTAATTACTGATTCAATCATTTATTATTAGTCTGCTCAGATTTTCTGTTTCTTATTATTCAGTGTTAGTAGCTTGTGTGTTTCTATAAATGTATCCATTTCTTCTGGGTTATCTAATTTTTTTGGCTATTAGCTTCATGGAATTATATGTTCAATTCCTTCTCTAGGTTTGTGAAGTTCTCAGCTATTATTTTACTAAATACAATTATCTTCCCTTCTTCCTCTCTTCTTCTTCTGGTAGACAAATTGTCCTTATATTCATTTTTTATCATCATACCTGATAGCTCTTGTAGGGCTGCTTGAATTTTTAAAAAATCTAGTTCTGTCTTCCTCTTCTGCGTCATTTCTTAATTTCTATCCTCCACATCACCAATTCTTTCTTTAATCTGATCTTTCCTATTTCCTAAGCACTCTAATGCATGCTTCATCTGATTCACTGAATTTTTCTGCTTCAGAGTTTCTGTCTGGTTATTTTCTAAAATTTGGTAAAAAAACTCCTATTAATGTCTAAGTTGGATTGCCTTTTTGAGTTTTCTTTTAGATAATTGAATCTTTTCTTAACAGCTATTTTGGATTCTTTATCAGTTTGGTTACAATATTCTGTACCTTTGGTTTTGGTTGCTGGTGAATTATTTTCTTTTTGTGATACCGTATTACTGTGATGTTTCATACTGTTTGATGAAATGTGCCTATGCCATCACATTTGAAGTAGCATACACCTTTTCAACTTGTTTACTTTGACTTACAGTTTCACAGATTGGCAATTTAAAGCCTTTCTTTTTGTTTTTCCAGACGGTGGCACTATAGTTCAAGTTTTGGGTTACTCTTTACCTGAATTGGTTCTGCTGCTGCAGTCTTGGGAATGCATAAAAAAAGCTGGTGTAGAAAAACTGGGATAGAGTGTAGAGAGGTAAGGGCTTAGCACCTGAAGCTTTGTGGGTGCTCACTGCCCAGTAGGGAAGTCCAAGTGGTGGTACTCCCATAGTTACTGTGACAGACCTTTTGCTGCCAGCAGACAGCAGGAAATACATTCCTTCTAGGCCCTTTGTTATTTTGTCTGCCTCTTTCCCTTTCATTTTCCTCCCCCTGATTACAGAGGTCCCTCCTTAGAAATAATGCTGCTGGAGTGAAACTGGTCTCTCTAGCTGTGACCCATGCAGCTGTTGGTCAGTCACTCACCACTTTTGCTTTCCACCTCCTACGTGAGGAGGTCACCATGGTCATCACTGGCAAAAGCCCAGCAAATTGCAGTGTCACCCTGGAAAGGGGGACTGACTCCTCAAGATCCTCTTTCTCTACTGCCTTCAAACTCATCTCTATCCCACTCAGTGGCATACCAGGTTGCCATCAGGCTGGCTGAACCTCCACAAATTCCTTATTTCCCTTGTGTGTCTGCTCTGTTTTACACTCTCTTGGTTTGCTTTTTCTCTGATCATGGCAAGTAGGGGTGGTGCAGGCTCACCAACTCCCTTGGATCTGCAGCCCCCTTTGACATTGTATCCACTTCCTTTCTGAAGCACAGGTGAGTAGAGTTCTCCTGGGTGTTCTGCTGTGATGCACAGAGGCACTTTTATTTGGTTATTAATGAATAATTAATTGTCCCTTTTCTAGCTCCCCTTTATTTAGAACTCACACCTCCACAATGCTGATGTCACTCCTACTACATGATTTTGAGTTATTATTAGTTTTCTTGGGAATTATAATTAGCATCTTAATTTAAAACAATTAAATTTAGAAGAATTTTAATTTAATGCCAGTAGTATACAAAAACTTTGCTCCAATATACCTCTGTTGTCTTACCTCTCCTTTGTAATATTATGTCATGTGAATTACAACTTTATATGTTATAGCCATGCAATACAGTTTTATAGTTGTTGCTTTATGCAGTTGCCTTAACGTACAGGAAGAAAACAAAAATAAGTTATACTGTCTTTCATAATATCTGTGTAGGTACCTTTACTGGTGCTTTTTACTTCTTCATGTGGATTCACATTATTGTCTAGTATGCTTTTACTTTAGCTTGAAGAACTTCCTTTTGTATTTTTATGTAGCAGGTCTGCTGGTGATAGTATTTTTGAGAATGCAATAACTTCTACTTTGTGTTAAAAGAAAGTTTAGAGTTCTTGGTTAAAACCCTTTTACTTTCATTTCTTTAGAGATGTCTCCCCACTATCTTCTGGCTTCTGTGGTTTTTGATAAGAAGTCAGCTGTTAATCCCTTGTATTTGATAAACCATTTTTATTTGCAGCTTTCAAGATTTTCTCTTTGTCTTTGAATTTGTCAATTTCACTATGACCTGTCTGTGTGTAAATCTCTTTGAATTGATTCTACCTAGAGTAAACTAAGCTCTTGTATATGCAGATGAATATTTTTCATAAAATTGGAGAGTTCTATGCCATTATTTATTCAAATACTATTTTCTGTCCCTTTCTCTCCCTCTTCTTTTGGGACTTCCATTATGCATTTTTCCGTGTAAGTAAGTGATGGTGTTCCACTACTCTTTGAGGCTCTGTTTTTTTTTTTTTTCTCATTTCTTTTTCTTTCTGCTCCTCAATCTTATTAACTTGCCATCAACTTCACTGATTCTATCTTTTGTCAGCTCAAATCTATTTGAATCTCTCTCTAGTGAATCTCTCTAGTAAGTTTTTATTTTTTTAATTTAATTTTAAAATTTTAAATTTTAATTAAAAAATTTTAGTGCATTTTTCATAGCTAGGATTTCTGGGTTTTTTTTTTTTTTATAAGTACAACTTCATTATTGATATTCTCTCTTTGATGAAATATTGTTGTTATACTTTCTTTTAATTCTTTGTACTTGTTCCTATAATTTAAAAAAATATTTATAATAGCCTATTTAAAATCTTTATTTACTAAATCCAAAATACGTTCCCTCTCATGGACATTTTTATATTGGCTAATATAGTGTGTGGCACACTTTCCTGTTTTTTTGCTTATATCATAATTTTTTCATGGAAACTGGACATTTTACATAATATAGTGTAACAACTCGGTGTTGACTCCCTCCACTTCTCTCAAATCTGTGTTATTACTGGTTTTTGTTTGTTGCTTGTGTGTGTGTGTTCTTAAACTATTGCTGCTTAAATATTTAACACACTTTCTGGAATAATTCTATAGATCTTGTCTTCCCTGCAACGTGTAACCCTGGAGTACTATGTTGGCTGTATGTTTTAATACATTTAAAAATATGAAGTCTGACTTCTTAGGTTTCATACCTAAGGTTGCTGACTGGTTGATAGATTTCCTTCATTTCTTTGTGTGCATTTCACCCCCATGAACAGGTGACCTGTGTGAGAAAGCATGCTTAGAACTTTGGCAGTTTATAAGAAAGCCTTAGCTTTCATTTTTTGCTTTGCAAGGCTTGAGGTTCAGTCAGAGAGCAATGACTGGTGTCATCTTCTTTCCTAGGTCTTTCCTGTTGACTGTATGCTCTGAGGATGCTTTTAACTGGGATCAAATATGTTCGTATCCTTCTATTTTTGTTTAAGTTTTTTTTTTTTTTTTTTTTGGTCATGCTACTTGTTTTGGTTGCTGTACCACTGAGGTGGAGAGGTAAGGGAAACGGGAATAGTTCCAAGTAAAAACATCACAGATCTCACTGTTTTATCAAGGTTCAGTAGTTTCTCTTGGGTAGATTATATTGTTTTATCTATGTGGCTTTTTAATTGCCAGAGTGCTGAAATGGTTGATTTTAGTTGTTGAATTGTTTGAGAGGGAGAGCAATTTCACTGAGATACTCACTCCACTGCCATTTTAGAAGCTGACCTCCCTGAAGAGTGTTCTTTTATGATTAGCAGTGACCTTTAGTCAGATTCAAGGGAATAAATACACTGGCCTCATTGTTCTTATACTATCTGATATCCTTTCAGAATTCTCCTTTGGTCAAACAAAGCAGAACTCAGAAGCTATGGAGTCCCACCCATCATCCATGCAGGCATGGCTCCCAAGAAAGAAAGGAAAGAGAAAAATTAATTTTAGAGCAATTTGAGTTATCATCTATACTGAATGTTTTTTAACATTGTAGATTATGTATTACTTTGTTATTTAATTTGTTTTCTTGAGGATTTTTGCATCTATGTTCATCAGTAATATTGGCCTGTAATTTTCTTTTTTTGTGGTATTGTTGTGTGGTTTTGGCGGCCTTGTAGAATGAGTTTGGGAGTGTTCCTTCCTCTGCAATTTTTTGAAATAGTTTGAGAAGGATAGGTGTTAGCTCTTCTCTAAATGTTTGATAGAATTCACCTGTGAAACCATCTGGTCCTCGACTTTTGTTTGTTGGGAGTTTTTAAATCACAGTTTCAATTTCAGTACTTGTGATTGAACCAGGAAGAAATAGAAAATATGAACAGACCAGTCTTGGAAGATTGTACCTTTCTAAGAATGTGTCCATTTCTTCTAGGTTGTCCATTTTATTGGCATGTATTTGCTTGCAACAGTCTCTTATGATCCTTTGTATTTCTATGGTGTTTGCTGTAACTTCTCCTTTTTCATTTCTAATTTTATTGGTTTGAGCCCTCTCCTTTTTCTCTTGATGAGTCTGTCTAAAGGTTTACCAATGTTCTTTATCTTTTCGAAAAACAAGTTTTTAGTTTCATTTGGCTCTATTCCATTTATTTCTTCTCTGATCTTTATGATTTCTTTCCTTCTACTAACTTTGGGTTTTGTTTGTTCTTCTTTCTCTAGTTGGTTTTGGTTAAGGTTAGGTTGTTTATCTGAGATTTTTCTTGTTTTCTGAGGCAAGATTGTATTGCTGTAAACTTTCCTCTTAGAACTGCTTTTCTGTTGTCCCATAGGTTTTGGATCATTGTGCTCTCATTTTCAGTTGTCTCTAGGTATTTTTTGATTTCTTAAGTGATCCATTGGTTGTTTAGCAACATATTGTTTAGCCTTCACGTGTTTGTGTTTTTACAGTTTTTTTCTTGTAGTTGATTTCTAATCTCATAGCATTGTGGTCAGAAAAGATGTTTGATATGACTTCAGTTTTCTTAAATTTGCTGAAGCTTGCTTTGTGGCCCACCAGGTGATTAATCCTGGAAAATGTTCCATGTGCACTTGAGAAGAATTTGTATTCTGCTGCTTTCAGATGGAATATTCTATAAATATCAATTAAGCCTAGCTGGTCTAATGTGTCCTTTAAGGCCTGTGTTTCTTGTTGATTTTGTCTGGATGATCTGTCCATTGATGAAAGTGGGGTGTTACAGTTCCCCACTATGTGTTACTGTCGATTTCTCCTTTTCTGGTTGTTAACATTTGCCTTATATATTGAGGTGCTCCTATGTTAGGTGCATATATATTTACAAGTGTTATTTCTTCTTCTTGGATTGATCCTTTGATGCTTATGTAGTGTCCTTCCTTGTCTCTTGTAACAGTCTTTAAAGTCTATGTTATCTGATGTGAGTATTGCTACTCCAGCTTTCTTTTGATTTCCATTTGCGTGGAATACTTTTTTCCATCTCCTCGCTTTCAGTCTGTTTGTTTCTTTAGATCTAAAGTGTGTCTCTTGTAGACAGCATACATATGGGTGTTATTTTTGTATCGATTCACCCAGTCTATGTCTTTTGGTTGTAGCATTTAATCCATTTACATTTAAGGTAATTATTGATATGTATGTTCTTATTGCCATTTTGCTAATTGTTTTGGATTTGTTTTTGTAGGTCTTGTTTCATCCTTTCCTCTTTTGTTCTCTTGTGATTTGATGACTGTTTTGATTGCTTTTTTGGTGTATCTATTGTAGATTTTTGGTTTGCAGGTCCAATGAGGTTTTGATATAGCAGTCCATATATGTACAAAATTATTTTAAGTTGCTAGTCTCTTAATCTCTAATACATTTCCAATTGCCTTTATTTGTACTGTTCACGTCTCTCAATTGCTGGTTTTGATATCATATTTGTGTGTGGACAATTTCGTACCTTTATTGTATGTTTGCCTTTACCATTGGGCTTTCCCATTCTTAATTTTCTCGTTTCTAGTTGTGGCCTTTTCTATTCCGTCTAGAGAAGTTCCTTTAGCATTTTTTGTAAAGCTCATTTGGTAGTGCTGAATTCTCTTAGCTTTTGCTTGTCTGTAAAGCTTTTGATTTCTTCGTTGAATCTGAATGAGAGTCTTGCTGGGTAGAGTAATCTTGGTTGTAGTTTTCCCCTTTCATCACTTCAAATATATCCTGCCACTCCCTTCTGGCCTGCAGAGTTTCTGCTGAAAAAATCAACTGATTGATAGATAACCTTGTGGGGATTCCCTTGTATGTTATTTGTTGCTTTTCCCTTGTTGCTTTCAATCTTTTTTCTTTTTCTTTAATTTTTTTTTCAATTTGATTAGTTTGTCCTGCCTGGGACTCTCTGCACTTCCTGGACTTCTGTATTTCTTTCTCATGTTAGGAATGTTTTCATCTCTTATCTACCTCTTCAAATATTTTCTCAGGCCCTTTCTTTCTCTCTCTCTTCTCCTTCTGGGACCCCTCTAATGTGTATGTTGGTGCATTTAATATTGTCCCAGAGGTCTCTTAGATTGTCCTCATTTCTTTTCATTCTTTTTTTCTTTACACAGCTCCATGACAGTGATTTCCACTAATCTGTCTTCCAGCTCATGTATTCGTTCTTCTGTCTAATTTCTGCTATTGATTTCCTCTAGTGTATTTTTCATTTCAGGTATTGTTTGTTTGTTCTTTAAGTTTCTATCAATCATCTTCTTTATTAAACATTTCTTGTAGCTTCTCAGCCTGTGCTGCCATTCTTTCTCCAAGATCTTGGATCATCTTTGCTCTCATTACTGTGAATTCTTTTTCAGGTAGATTGCCTTTCTCCACTTCACTTAGTTGTTCTTCTGGGGTTTTATCTTGCTCCTTCATCTGGAACATATTCCTCTGCCATATCATGTTGTCTAACTTTCTGTATGTGTGGTCTCTATTCCTCAGGTTTGTAATAATTCTTGGTTCTGGTGTCTGCCCACTGGTGATAGCAACTGGTGGGTAGAGCTGGGTCTTGTCCCTCTGGTGGGGAGGGCCATTTCAAGGAGTGTGTTTAGAAGTGTCTACAGGATCAGGACGATTTTAGTCAGCCTGTCTTTCTGATGGGTGGGGGCTGTGTTCCCACTGTGTTGGTTGTTTGTTTGGCCTGAGGTGTCCCAGCACTGGAGCCTGCAGGCTGTTGGGTGGGGCCAGGTCTTGGTGCTAAAATGGCAACCTCCAGGAGAGCTCATGCCAATCAATCAATCAATATTCCCTGTGGCCTCTGCACAGTGTCCTTGCCCCCATAGTGAGCCACAATCAATCTCCGCCTCCCCAGGAGATGCTCCAGTACCTGCAGGTAGGTCTGGCCCAGACTCTGATGGAGTCACTGCTTTGCCCTTAGTCCCAGTGCATGTGAAACTGTGTGTGCACCCTCCAAAAGTGGAATCTCTGCTTCCCCCAGTCCTGTGGAACTCCTACACTCAAGCCCCACTGGCCTTCAAAGCCCAAGGCTCTGAGGGTTCCTCCTCCCAATGCCAGACCCGCAGTCTGGGGATCCTGACATAGGGCTCAGAACTCTCACTCCTGTGGGAGAAGCTCTGTGATATAATTATTTTCCAGTTTGTGGGTCACCCACCTGGCAGGTATGGGATGTGTCTATATCATGAAAGTGCTCCTCCTACCGTCTTGTTGTGGCTTATTCTTTGTCTTTGGGTGTAGAATATTTTTTTGGTATTTTCATGAGAAGGAGGTGAGCTCAAGTCCTTCTATTCCACCATCTTGTCTCCCAATTATGTATTAATTTGAAAGGTGTTGACATTATTTTTCCTATAAAATAAGTTACAGAAGTTAGAAATCAGCACTCATTTCTTAATAAATTAATTTTGTTTGTGAGTGTTACTGCAAATGAAGGTATTAGGAAAAAAATCAAAACAATAATTATTTGGGTAAGATATTAAAATGACACATTTGCCAAAAAAAGAAAAGTTAGTTACAGATAAAATTTGTTTGAATAGTTTTTTTTTTCTTTAATTTGCCTCCCTGACGTCCTCATATATAAGGAGTTTTAAAATGTTTGCTATCATATAGTCATGTCAATAAACTGGTCTCTACTACTGTTGTAAGACTGTGTTTTCAATTCTGCATTTAAATTTGAACACTGTCTAATCAAAAATTCATGAGCTAACTAACTGGAGAAAGTTGACTAAAGATTTAGACAGAAATGGTTGAGAACTGATTTATGTGACAAGAAGAAAAGTGTTCAATATCTGCAGTCAGTCAAAGGATGAAATGAGTAACTGCTTTCAAACACTAATCTGAGGCATAAAAAGGAAGAAGGGCAAATAATATAGTGAAAAAATGATGGAAACAGTTTGAGAAGATCTTTAAAAGTGTACTAATGTCTGGAGCATTTCTCCATTCAACAAAGCTCTATTGAAATGCATGGCTGCTGAGTCTATCTAGTGGAAGTGTGAGTCCAATAATACCTGATTGGTTCATCAATAATTTGGAAATCTAGAAAATTCACTGAAGGCAAATTCATGACTATATATTATTCTACAGTATTTATTTGTTTTTATTTTATTGGCTAGGGATGCAGATTAATTGTATTTGGTGAGTGAGTCTATGCATTTCATGTAATAAAAAACAGTAAAATATAGCTGGAATGCTATCTGTAATCCTAAAATACATCTACTGGAAAGCATAATGAAATTTGCAAAACTCCCCAAAAAGATGAGTTAAAGCATTATACCGTACAATGAAAAAGGAGATAAAAGCATTTGAAAATTTAAGGGCTAAAAACATTATTATAAGTGCAATGTAACAATTAGCTGTTTGTTTATCAAATAAACATGCTGGAATTAGGCAAAATACTTTGAAGTTTAAAAGGCTATATATACAAGTATTTATTAATTCCACGAGGCACACAGTACTTGTAGATCGTATGCAAGATCTTTGGTATATAACAGTAAATGGAAGTCTTGGTCCTCAAGTTTATATCATAGTGAGGGGACAAATAGTAAATTGTGCAATGATAAGAATAAGTAAGTGCAGAATGTTGTAGGAGCACATTGGAACAACACCTAACAACATTTATAAAAGAAGAAGTACATGACGATTTTAAGGAAGTGGTGCCACAGAAGATTTGAGGGCAATATGAGGATTGAGATAAAGTTTTCTGAATGTAGATAGCATTTTCAAAAACCCAAATCAAAAGATATTATGATGTGCCCCTGAGACAACTAGAAATTGAGCACAGAAGTAAAATAATCTGTGTGTGAGAGAGAGAGAAAACAAGCAAAAATGACACTGATTGATTAGGAAAGCTTGAGTCAAATATTGAATAGCAACTGAAAGTTTAAACTTTATCCTGAGGACAAGTGATGAAACATTGAATACACGGGAATGATAAATCCAAATTCAGAGTAATAGTTAGTTAGTTATCTTAATACTTTTCCTGAAATTATATTTATCTATAAGCAACAGTTGACACTTTTGTATGTTTTTAAGTTGTTGTACAAAAAAAATCTTCTGCTCTACATATGATTACATGAAGTACAGTTAAATTTAGGTTTTTGAATTCAATGAACTGGGACTGAATCTGCTATCTATATATACACATAATATATTATCTCAGAAACAGTTATTGAAAATAGAAGTTATGTCTTACATTTGGTTATTATACACTAGTTTAAATGTAAAATGTTTGTAACATATCTAACGCCATGTAACTGACACTCAGTTGTGAAACAATTTCCTCAGTACTATTAAAGGCCTTATTCTCTCCCCTACTGAATCTCATCTTTCTTCTTGCCTACAAATCTAATAGTCCAATTAATCATTCCTAGCACATTTTATGAATATGCATGCATCCCTAAAAAGCACAGGGTTGGGTTACATATGTTTTTTGAAACCATCATATTGAATGTACTCTTCTTCTGCTTATTTTTGTTTAATATTGTGTTGTTTTTGAGATTAATATATTTTGTTTCCTGTGGAAGCAGTTCATTCTTTCCATACTGTGTGGTATGATATTATATCACTATTACCACCCCAAGCATACAAGTATTTTGAGTTTTTTCAGTTTCCTGGATAAATTCCTACAAGTGGAATTGATAGGTCATATGGTGGTGTATGTTTAAATTTAAAAGATACTGCAGAACGATTTTGCCAAATATTGAACTATTTATACTTTCAGAAATGTGTATGTGTTCTAATTGCTCCATGTACTTGTCAATACTTGGTATATTTAGTGTTTTAAATTTTAGCTATTCTAGTTAAATTCTAAAATTATATACTATCTCATTATGATTGAAGTGTGTATATCCCTGAAGGCTAATGATGGAGGGCATCTTTTCCTGTACTATGGACATATATTTAATTTTGAAGTCTCTATTGCATTGTTCCTTTGCCAATTTTTGAGGACTAATGGACATATAACATTACTTTCAGGTGTTAAAGATTATTTCAATTTTTGTAAATATTGCAAAATGGTCACTATACAGCCTTAGTTTTTTTTCTTGTGATGAAAACTTTCAAGACCTATTATATAAGCAACTTATAAATAAATATACAATACAGTATTATTAACTATAACCACATGCTGTACATTACATCCCCATGACTTGCAACTTTTGACCTTCTTTGCCCATTTCACCTACCCTCCAACACCCAGTCAGTTCTCTGTATCTAAGAGCTCTTTATATTTTTTAGATTTCACATATAATCAGGTCATATGATATTTGTCTTTTTCTGTCTGACTTATCTCACTTAGCATAATGCCCTCAAGTTCCACCCATGTTATTGCAGTCCTTCATATATGTATGTATATTCCTATATATATGTCTCTGTGTGTGTGTATATATATATATATATATATATATATATATAATTTGACATTTTCTTTATTCATTCATCTGTTGATGGACACTTAGGCATTTTTCTATATCTTTGGTATTGTAAATAATGCTTCAGTGAACATGGGGGTGCATGTATCTTTTTTAGTTAGTGTTGGGCTGACTGGTGAAGATCTCTTCCTGCCAGAGCAAACATGTAAAACCTGGGAGAGGAGCCTAATTACCCAAATTTGCAGATACCAATGTAAGGAACTGAGAGAAACTAATAAAGCTCCAATAGCTGACCCTAAAGTAATGGATATCTATGAACTATCAGACAAAGTGTTCAGCATAAAACTATAAGAACACAAACAAAATGAGAAGTTTAACAGAGAGATAAAAGCCATCAAAAAACAAACACACAACTAGAAATCATAGAGTTGAAAAATAGAGAAACTGAAGAATTCAACAGAGTGTTTCAAAAGTGGACTAGATCACAGACAAAAGAATTAGTCACCTGCATGATAAGGCATTTGAAATTATCCAGTCAGAGAAACAAAATGAAGAAAAGAATGACAAAGAAAGAAAGAATGAAAAAAGCCTATGGGACTTTGGGACACAAAGAAAAAAAAATTGCATTATGGAAATCCAGAAGAAAAAGAGTAAGGTACAGAAAGTATACCTAAAGCAATAATGGATGAAAACTTCCTGAACTTGGGAAGAGAAATGGACATCTAGACCCATGAGGCACAAAGGACCCAAAATGGGTTGAACCTAAATAGTGCTACAAATTATAATTAACTTGTTAAAAGTCGAAGACAGAATTTTAAAAGCAGCAAGACAAAAGAGAGAAGTCTAACTATCAATGGACTGCTCACCAGAAACTTTTTAGGCCAGGAGAGAATAAGGTGACATATTCAAAATACTGAAAGAAAACTAAAAACTGTCAACCGAGAATTTCTCTCTCTCCTCCAGTTCTGAAGGACAGCTTTGCCAGGTAAAGACTCTCCAAAAGAATAAAAGCTAAGGAAGTTCATTACCAGTAGACCTGCTTATAAGACATGCTAAAGGGAGTTCTTTGAGTGGTAGTAAATGATGCTAATTAATATCATTAAAAAAAAAAGGTGGTGTAAAACTCACTGGTAATGGTAAATATATAATCAAATTTAGAATTCGTAATATGGCACTGGTGGTGCATAATACACTTACAATTCTAGTTTAAAAACTAATGTATTAGAAATAACCCATAAATAAAATAATCTGTTATTAGTTACATGGTATGAGAAATACGTGAACTATAACAGCAATAACCTGAAACGTGAGAGAGATTAGTTGTTATCAGTTTAAGATAGTGTGTTATAAGCTTGAGGTACCAAAAATATCAAAACATGAAAAATGACAGCAGGAACAATGGATCTACAAAATAGCCAGAAAACAATTCACAAATGGCAATAGTAAGTCCTTACCTATAAATAATTCTTTTAAATGTAAGTGGATTAAATGGCTGAATGGATTAGAGAAAACAAAAACCAGGTCCAATGTTATGCTGCCTACAAGACTCACTTTAGCCTTAAGGACACAAACAGACTGAGAGTGAAGGAATGGGAAAAGACGTTTCAAGTAAATGGTGACCTGAGAAAGTAGAGGTAGCAATGCTTATATCAGATAAAATAGACTTTAAAATCAAGATGGTAAAAAGGGACAAAAAAGGTCATTGTATGATAGATGTCAATACATCAAGAAGATTTGTCAATCGCAAATATCTATGCGCCCAACACTGAAGCACCTTAATAAATAAATCAAAAACTAATACAGCTAAAAGGAAAACTAACATTTGGGGACTTGAGTGTCCCACTCGCAACAATGGATAGATCATGCAGACAAAATCAACAAGGAAACAGCAGATATTAACAACACTATAGATTAAATGGACCTAACAAATGTATACAAAACATTCTGTCCAACAACAGCAGAATACAAATTCTTCTCAAGCACACATGCAACATTTTCTAAGATAGACCATATGTTAGGCCACAAAACAAGTCTTAGCAAATATAAGAAAACTAAAACCATACCAAGTATATTCTGTGACTACAGTGGCATGAACCTGACATCAATAACAAGAGGAAAACTGGAAAATTCATGAATATATGAAAATTAAGCAAAACTTTCCTGAATAACAAATGGATTAAAGAAGAAATTAAAAGTTATATTAAAAAGTTTGAGATAAATAAATAGGAAACACAACATACCAGAACTTATGGGATGCAGGAAAAGCAGTTCTAAGAGAAAAGTTAATAGCAATAAATACATTAAGAAGCAAGAAAGATCCCAAATAACAAACTAGTTCTATGCCTTAAGGCACTAGAAAATGAAGAATACACCAAGCCCAAAGTTAGCAAAATGAGGGAATAATGAAGATTAGAGGAGAAATAAACAGAGACCAGGAAAGACTAACCAAAGTAAAAAAAAAAAAAAAAAAAGAGGGGACCCAAATCAACAAAATTATAAATGAAAAATGAGACATTACAACTGATACCGAAGGATTGTAAGAGGCTAATATGAGTAACCATATGCCAAGTTGGATAACCAAGAATAACTAGATAAATTGCTAGAAACATACAACCTATCAAGACTGAATCATAAAGAAATAGAAAATGTCAATAGGCCAATTACTAGTAAGGAGATTGAATCAGTAATCAAAAATCTCCCATCGAATACAAGCCCAGGCCCCAGTGGTGAATTTTCCCAAACATGTAAAGAGAAATTAACACCAATCCTCAAACACTTCTAAAAAATTGAGGAAAAGCTTCCAAACTGATTTCATGAGGCTAGCATTTTCCTGATACCCAAATCAGACAAGGACACTACTAAAAAAAGAAAACTATAGGCCAGTATCTCTGATGAATATAGATGAAAATACCTCAACAAAATACTAGCAAATCAAATTTGGAAGTATACTAAAAGGAGCATAAACCATGAACAAGTGGGATTTATCCCTGGGTGCAAGGATGGTTCAACATATGCATCCAAATCAATCAATGTGACACATCACATTAATAGAATGAAAGTAAAGAATCACATGATTATTGCAATAGATGCAGAAAAAAAATTTGACGAAATTCAACATCCATTCACGATAAAAACATTTAACTAAGTGTAGAAGAAACATATCTCCACACAATAAGAGCCACGTATGAAAGCCCACAGCTAAAATCATACTCAGTGATAAGAGGTTGAAATGTTTTCCTCTAAGATCAGGAACAAGAAAAGTGTGCCCATTTTCACCACTCCTATGCAACATAGTAATGGAAGTCCTAGCTTTAATAAACAGGCAAGAAAAATAAAATAAAATAAATCAGAATTTGAAAGAAAGAAGTCAAACTGTATGGGCAGATGACAAAATTTTACATACAGAAAATCCTAAAGAATCCACCAAAAAAAAACTGTCAGAACTAAACAAATTGAGTAAAGCTGCAAAATACAAAATTAAAATACAATAATTAGTAGTGTTTCTATACACTGACAAGAAGTTATCTGAAAAAGAAAGAAATCAATCCCATTTACAACGGCATCAAATTAATACTTATAAATTTAACCAAAGATGTGAAAGATCTCTCTGCTCTAAAACTGTAAGACATTGATGAAAGAAATTGAAAAGGACAAATAAATGGGAAGTTACCTCATATTCTTGAATTGGAAGAATTAATATTGTTAAAATGTAGGTTCTACCGAAAGCCGTCTATAGATTCAGTGCAATCCCCCATCAAAATTCCCACAGCATTTTTTTTTTTACAGAGATAGAAAAAAATAAAAATTTATATGGAACCACAAAAAACCCTGAATAGCCAAAAAAAAAAAAAAAAAAAAAAATCCTGAGAAACAAGAACAAAGCAGGAGGCATCATATTTCCTATTTCAAGCTATACTATAAAGCTATAGTATTTTAAACAGTATGATATTGGCATAATAACAGACAAATAGACCAATGGAGCAGTATTAAGCACCCAGAAATCAAACCAAGCATATACGGCTAACTAATATTTGACAAGGGAGCCAAGAACACTTGATAAAGAAAAGACAGTCTTGTCATACAGAGTGAAGTAAGTCAGAAAGAGAAAAACAAATATCGTATATTAATGCATGTATGTGGAACCTAGAAAAATGGTACAGATGAGCCAGGTTGCAGGGCAGAAGATGAGACACAGATGTAGAGAATGGACATATGGACACCAAGGGGGGAAAACTGCGGTGAGGTGGGGATGGTGGTGTGCTGAATTGGGCGATTGGGATTGACATGTATACAGCGATGTGTGTAAAATTGATGCCTAATAAGAACCTGCAGTATAAAAAAACAAACAAAACAACTAATACTAAACTTTCATTGGGTTATTTGTATGGAAATATGTTAATATAAATGTTTCAGACATTACATGAAATTTCTAAAAATCTTAGATTTGTATTTGTATGGAAATATGTATGGAAATATGTTAATATAAATGTTTCAGACATTACATGAAATTTCTAAAAATCTTATATGTTCTGGTATAATGTTATAAGTCATAATCCTAGTTATTACTTTAAAATGTATATCTCAGAAATAATTAATTTTCTTGTCAACTGCATTATTATGAACTTTCATCAAATCTTTAACCGTGGTCATTTTTAAGTCTTTTGTCATTTACAGACAGTTCTGGGTGTACTCTGATGATTTTGCAAATATGTTCCTATAAAAGGGTTCCATCTTCAAGAAATTCATGGAAAAGACTCTGACAAGTACAGGTTTCTGGTAACTGACTGTACTGCTGAACTGAATGAATAAGCATTTTCAGAACTCTAATGAAAAACTGATGAACTCATAAAAGTGCTAACAAAAGATCAAGATGAAAAAAAAAAAATTAATTACATGGGACTGAGTGAACTGATGAGGATGAGTATAAGTTTTGTGACTTTCTGTCTGAATTAAAAAAAAAAAAAATCCAACAATGACTCAGAGGCAAAGAATATACAAATCAATTTTCACTGCAAAGTAAAGGAGCTGTTACAGTGGAGGATTACTGGACTGAATGTCAGTATTATGACATAGTATGAGTGTGTTTCATGTTAGGTAATTGCAATCATCGTTGCTTTTGTTGTGGTCATCCATGTACAATGCTTGGTGTCAGTCTATTTATCTCTTGTAAAAATAAAATACAGTGTGTGTGTGTGAAAAAAAAAAAAAAAGAAAAGACAGTCTTTTCAATAAATGGTGTTGGGACAACGGGATGTTCACATGTGAAAGAATGAAACTGGACCCTTATTTTATACCACTCACAAAAATTAATTCTAAAGGGGTTAGAGACTTAAGTTTAAGAACTGAAACTGTAAAACTCCTACAAGAAAACACAGGAAAAAATCTCCTTGTTACAGGTCTTGGTAATGATTTTTTGGATATCACACCTAAAGCACAAGTTACAAAACAAGCAACAACAACAACCACAAAGCAGGACTATAACAATCTAAAAAGCTTCTGCATAGCAAAAGAAACTGTCAATGAAGTGAAAAGACAACCTATGGAATGGGAAAAAATATTTGCAGACCACATACCTAAGAAGGGGTTAATATCCAAAATGTATAAGACCTCATACAACTCAACAGCAACAAAAACAATCTGATTAAAAAATGGGCAAAGCACCTGAATAGACCTTTTTTTCCAAAGAAGTTATACAAATTGTCAACAGGTACATAAAAAGGTGCTTAACATCACAAGTCTTGTCACTAGGAAAATGCAAATTAAAACCACAATGAGATATCACCTCACACCTGTTAGAAAGGCCATCATAAGAAAGACGACAAATGCTGGTGTAGCTATGGAGAAAAGGGAACACTTTGTGCAATGTTGATTGATTGTAAATTGGTACAGCTAGTGTAGAAACATTATGAAGTGTCCTCAAAAATTAAAAGTAGAAGTACCCTATATTCCAGAAATTCCACTTCTAGGAACATATCCAAAGGTAACAAAAACACTAACACGAAAAGATATCTGTACCCCCATGTTCATAGCAGCATTATTTTCAATAGCCAAGACATGAAAACGACCTAAGTGTCCAATGATGAATGAATGAATAAAGATGTGGTATATTTATATATGTGTGTGTGTGTGTATATATATATATATATATATATATATATATATATATATAAAGTATATACACACACACAAATACACAAACACAATGAAATACAATGAAGTACTTTTTGGCATAAAAAATGAGGAAATCCTACACTTTTCAATAAGATGGATGGACCTTGAAGGCATTATGCTAAATGAAATAAGTCAGTCACACGGAGAAAGAGGAAAACTGTTATGACCGCATTTTTATGTGGAATTTTAAATAAAGCAAAAACAAAACTCACAGCGAAGGAGATCAGATTTGTGATTAGTGGGATGGGAGACGGGGAGGAGGAATTGGTGGAAAGTGGTCAAAAGGTACATACTTCCAGTTATAAGATAAATAATATTACAGATGTAATATACAACATGTGACAATAGTTAGCACTGCTGCATGATACAAAGGAAAGTTGTTAAGAGAGTAAATCCTAAGAATTCTCATCACTAGAATTTTTTTTCTTTTATTGTGTCTACATGATGCATGTTAACTAAACCTATTGTGGTAATCTTTTCACAATATACTTGTCCCTCAGTATTTGCAGGGGACTGATTCCAGGATCCCCCTATAAAACCCAAAATCTGTGGGTGCTCAAGTCCCCTGTATAAGATGGTGTAGTATTTGCATGTAACCTACATACATCCTCCCATATACTTTAGATCATCTCTAGGTTACTTATAATATCTAATACAGTGTAAATGTTGTGTAAATAGTTGTTGGCACATAGCAAATTCAAGGGTTTTTATTTGGAGCTTTGTGAACTTTTTTTTCTTAATACTTTTGATCCATGGCAGGTTGAATCCACAGATACAGAATCTGATGGATAGAAAGGGCAAGTTGTATATATAAATCAAACCATTATGCTGTATACCTTAAACTTACACAAGGATGTATGTCAGTTATTTCTCAATAAACTAAAAAAAAAAAAAAAAAAAAGAAACCTGTATGATCTGTCGGAATTTTTTTAAAAAATCAATGTAAGCAACATATAGTCCACTGAATAAGAAAAACAAAATTTAATGCCTGAGGCTAAAAGAACCATGAAGGGATTCAAATACTCTGTCACTGATGGGCAGAGTTGTTTCATATGAAGCTTTTAAGTGTGAAAGTCCTTAAGTTAAGAGTTAGGAAACAAAACTTTCTGCTGCGTAAACTGGACTGTATTGAGAGAAGAGTCAAAATGTAGCCATATGAGGAGTTGGTGAGACTCCTTTTCAAAATCCACATATATAAAAAGACAACAAACATCAAAGGTTCAATTGAATTGCAGTGTGTTAGTCCCTTTACTATGGTGGCAACAGTCAATTTTTTCCTAAAGAAATGCTCCTCACTGAAATAACTGAATGCTGAATACATAATGACGCGTAAGGTAAAAAGCTAAGACCAGATGGAGGCAGAACACACGACAATTCTGCAGTTTGAAAACGAGCTTAAACTTTTAGGATCGTTAATCTGCTTGGCTTTGAAGTCTCTTTTGCTAATATAATTGAACAAAAGAATTAATGCACAATAATGAGGACAGCTTTTACATGCTTTCCTTTTGTTTAATTTTTATCACATTCTTGATGGATTGCCAGAATTTTGATTTTTATGTTAATGTAGAGTGCTCTGCATGTTGGATTTCTTTCTCCTTTGAATGTGGGAAAAAACTACTTAAATTTTTTTAAAAGAAACAGATAATTAATATTACTATATTTCTTCTTTTAACCTTAGACTTCTGATAAATAGGCATTCCTGATCATGTTTAAGGCCTTTATTAAATAGTTCATATCTTTTCACAGTCCTTGCACTAAAAAACTGAAGGCTAGAGAGATTAATTCTGTACCTCAAAATGGCCAAGTTCATGTCTACCTAAGAGATTTTGTACTTTGTTTTCTCTCTGAAATATTCATCCATGAAGTCTTCACATGGCTGGCTTTTTCTAAACATTCAGGTTTTTGGTTATCATCACCCCCTTAGAGAAGCCTTCCTCAACTAACCAACCAACTACCACACTTTACTCAATGTTTATACATAATTTTGTTTTGTTTTCCTTAATGATAAAAAATACATATTTCCATAATTGTTCATGTCTATTTTCTCCTACTAGAATATAAGCTTCACAAAGAGATCTTATCTGTTTTGTAAACTTCTTTATTCCCATTTCCTGGAACAGTACCTGACACTCATGAGTACACAATAAATAATTTCTGCTAAAAGAATATATGGATGGTTTTGTTCATAGAGAAAAAATAAAATTCAAATCCTAGTTTGAAGAACATCAGTAAACCTAAGCAGGGACTTAATTTTGCTTTAAAAACTGCATAACAAACAAACAAACAAACAAACAAAAACTGCATAACATTCTAAAAGTTTGTTTGTCATAGAAAAAACTCTTCTCATTAAGAAGAAAAAGAAAGGAGAGAAGAAAAGTGAAACCAAGAAACAGAAAAAAAACAGAAATAGCTATTCAAAGCCTTTTTTTCACTGACTACTTGTAATAAAAGTGTGGTAAATCCACCCCCCCCCCCCACCCGCCAAGAAAAAGAATGTATGCATGAATGGAAAATATTTTGCAATGTTGAGTAGAAGAAGTGAAACAAGACACCGTGAAATTGTAGCCTGATCAGCTTCATCCTCATCCTGGCTCAAGTTCTAGAATGAATAAATAATCAGATAATTTGTGAACAAAAGAAAAATTAGTAATTCTTAGGACTCATAGATTCATGAAGAAAGTGTGAAATGTTATGACACATGCTTATGAACAAATATAAGAAAACAATTAAGGAAAAACACTTAAATTCATAGATAAGCCCGTCCTTCGGTGATAACCTGAATGTTTTAGTCTCCACCAGAGGATGAGAGTACCTGCTCTGAACCTGACTGCCTCCTTAGGTCCTAATTCTACCACATAATAGTTTGGTGTCCTTGTGTATGTTTTCTGGCCTTTCTGATTAAACATTGCAATTTATTTTCCCCATCTTATAACTTCATAGGGTTAGGGTCAAGATTGGGTAAGATAAACAATGTAAAGTGCTTCATGCAGTGCCTGGCATATGGGTGCTTAATAAATGTTATCGTTATTATCAGTGTTGTTAGTATTGTTAATAGGTCTCAGTATGTTTAAATATTAAGTTGCAATAAATAAGATTATCTGTATCCTCCTTTCAGTATTACACTCTTTTCGATTGCTATAACGTGTTCACATTAATATAAATTCGATTATTTTTATTACTGTATAGCATTGCATTTTATGAACACCCCAAAGTTTTTCTAGTTATCCCCATTGTTGATTATTAAATTGTTTAAGTCTTTCTTTTATAAGATATTACATTGTTAAACCTTCGATATGAAATAACATCAAATGTCTCAAGTAAAATGTCAGAGTACACCGAACTATTATGAGCAAAACATAGAACTGGGACCTAATTGCTCTCAAAGAAATTTTAAAAAACTGATTCAAGAATCGCTACTAGATGTTTCAAGGATATAACCATATATCTGATGCCCTATATAGGAAAGGACTTCAGATCTCAGAGGAGTAAATCTTCTACCAGGGAATTTGCAGTGTGGGTCAGTATGCAGGACTTAGTGCCAAAGTCTAAGTATTGGACAAAAGAGATGGATGCAGGCCTGAAATCTAAGTAGGATCTTCTAAACTTCTCACAGTTTAGGCACTCTGGTGCTGAGGTGGCAATGTAGGGGAAACACTGGAAAATTACAAATACTTTGAGTCCAAGGCTACTAGGAAGAAGGGTATGCTTCCTCTGATTTTGCCAGACTTGACTAGGGGGAACCAGAGGAGATTATATTCCTGGCCTGGAGTACATGCAGAAATCTTGTAGTTACTGTGTTCCTGTAGACCTTCAGGGTTGGCACTGTAAAGTTCCTGACTAGCTGTCTTTGGTACCTATACCCTCTTAGGGATTCCGACTTCCTTTGTTTGTCAGCAAATCTCTGGAGTTGCCATCAGAACTCTACTTTTTAGCACCTTAAGACTATGATGATGAGTGATGAACCCAGAGCAGGTTTTGTCAAAAACTGGAATCCAGCCCAATGTTGGGCTATAAGGACTCATTGCTAGGCAGCAATATATGAAAAATAAAAGTTTTTTCTTTCACTGTTACAGATAAATGTCATGCATCCTTAATGGTTCAATTTTGTACATAGGAGTAAGGAAGTATTTGGTAGTAATTATTATACTTACTGCATTACTATTACTAATAGTGAACACATACAGTACTTCTCTGTATCAAGCATTGTTTCAAGAACTGTTCATATGTTGATCAATTTAACCCTTAAAAAAACTCAGTTAAGAAGGGACTTTTATTAGCCCAACTTTCTCAAATGAAAACTGAAACACAAAGGTGAAGTGACTTACACAAGGTTAAGTGTTGGAACTAGGATTTTATCCCCAAACTATTAACATGTACTTAAATTTGACATTGACCAAAATAAAATAAATAATAAAAATAAACTAATTTCAAGTTTTTCCTTTAATCTTTAGAATATCAAAGCATGTGGTCTTTAAGTGATCTTTCAGCTGTTTTTTTTTTCCATCTATAAGGTTCATGGAAAAATCATTTAAGAACTGATAAACTAGAACACTTCCAATAGGGAGTGAGAAGATGGAGAGACAGAGAGTGTGTTTGTATTTCTACACCTGACTAGTGGCAGTAGCGAGAGAACAGGCAACGATTCATACCTCAGAAGACAAAGGGAAATTTTGTGTAAGAAGGAAAAAGAAAAACATTAAAGAGATTAACACCCAAGGAGGCAGGAGCTCAGAGTGTTGATATTTTGTGATTATATTCTTGTCCCTAATTTGTACTCATCACAGTAAGGACACCTGGGAACAGTTTCTTGCAGTTTAAAAATAACTTAGGCCACAATTTTATATGATGACCATAATAATCAATCAACAATTTCGATTTGGTTAAAATGAAGGTATCTCCCAAATGTGCTGTTTTTATCTTTCAGGCTAGGCAAGTTAGGCCATGTGATATTACGTGAAGAGTTCTAATCATGAAAAAATTAGGTGTTTGAAAATGATAAGCATCTGAAAAAAGGTAGTTGCTGGGGAATTTGGTATTAACCTTTAATTAGCAGAGTTGCCACAGTGATTATTTTAATTATAATGTTATTTCTAAAGTATTCTGGGAGAGTACTTAATTATTTTCTAGGATAAATGCCCCAGTGTCCCCAGTTAAAGAAACAGCAATATAATATTGAAATACTAACAAACACTACATATAATTTAAAAGTTGAATTAATAATGCCTATAACCCAAAAACATGACTTAGGACTTGGCAACATCACATAATCACTAATTATGACCTTATAAATAACTAGTGATAGAGTTAACTACACTAAATTTGTCTCATAATTACATCCGATAGTAAAGTATTAAGGAAAGCCAACCTTACAGTTTACTGCCAGCACAGAAAAATCTAAACAGGTAAGCATTCAATTCTACAAATCTTTAACTTCACATAGAGTAACATCTGCCACACTATTTTTTTCTAATTAAAATATATGGAGAAAAAGTATCTAATAATGAAAATTGAAATATTTCATGTTTGATGTTCTATTTAACATTTTATTTTTCCTATATTTTAATTTAATACACGAGTAAGGTCTATGAGTAAGAAAATATTTATTACTGTGTTGTCATATTAATAGCTTACATATCTGTCTCATGAATTGTACTGTGATATTCTTGAGTACATGGATTACATTTTATTCATATTTTTATTTCTAGTAACTATATCTGTGCCTGATATAAAATAGGTATCAAATAAGTTATTAACTTATTTGTGATTTAATTATTTTAATTTATTTTAATTAATTAATTAATTAATTTATTAATTTATTTTAATTTATGTATAATTTAATTTATACAACTTAAGACTTTATAAAATAAGGCAAATAAATGGATAATGTCGAATTCTGGCCTATAAGTAGATATGCAATTGTACAGTGAAACCCTTATCTATATTAACAGGATATCAAAACTAAAGTCATAATGTTTCTATAGAATATTTTCTGTAATTTTCTTTGTTTTTGACAGCATGTTTCTGGAACTGGTATGAACACTCAGAACTAGTTGAATTTCAACACTATTTCAGTATGGAAAAATAGTAATTTTTGTTTCACATCTCAAAATACAGTATTGCATTCTAGGGAAAGTTAGCATTTATGCATAATAAAACACAGTTTAGATTAATTAAAACTTCACATTGCTTCCTCTTATTCTCTTCATCTTACTGATATAAGATGACTTGAATGAGATAAGCCGCACCAAGAAGAAACAAGCAGCTTCTACACATTCATTTACAACATCTCTCCAACATCCACACTGCCTTAGCTCTAGTAGGGTAGAGCTATCTAGTAGACCTAGGCTATCTTCCTGTGGTATTCAAGCACGTTCACATTTGCCTCTGGGTACATGAGCACTGCTGTCAGCTAAGAAAAGATAAATTCCTTGCACATATGTGCAGATCTGAAGGCAGGATCGTCATGGTCTCTTGTGAGCAAAAGGTCTGTACAGATTTCTCACTAGTGAATGTTGTTGGCATAGCTACCAGAAGATGAAAGAGTCTCCACAATTACTAGCATAAAGCAAAGGGCCCAGAGCATGAAAGAGAAAAGTACGTGGTAGAGTTCAAACAAAGGAACATTGGCCAACCAATCTGAATTAAATCATAAATTCTCTGTTATGAATGGAGCTTAGCTTTCCTGATACATCAATGACATACAGCTGGGAAACATGAATATGTAGAGGTTGCAGAGCTATGGAAGCCAACTAACTGAGCCAGAATAGCAGCATAGGAATGAGGATGGTATTATTTTTCATTAAGTCTAGTCTGTCTATTAGCTTATATAAACATGCATGCTGTATCCATAGAAATCTAACTAGCAACTCCTGCAAGTTATCCAAGTGTTTAATTTTTGTTGTTCAATTCAGAAAGTGCCTTTTCACAGTATTCATTTATAACAATCAATTTTTTTTTCACTTTTCCCTGCCATGTAATAAGAATTTAATAAAAGCTAGTTATTATGATTAATATTATTATAGTGTTTATTCTATGAAGGACCTAGTAGAAAATATAAAGATATATAATTTGTGGACCTGCCAATACAAGGTCTTGCAATCTAGTTGAGAAGACCAAACACAGAGGCAAAAAATCAATACACTGCAGGAAGTTTAAAAATAAGGGTAATGACTAAGTTATGGAAGAAATTTTCAAATAATGAAGTACTTCAGTGGGAACTTCAGGAATGACTTATAGCTAAAAATGGACTTGAAATGCATTTAAAAGAGAAACAGAGGTACTGAGGACAAAGATCAGCAACTTGAATGAGTATACTATATTCAATTGCATGAGACTAGAAATACAAAGATGATAACTTTAATGTGTATTAAGGATAGGATAGGATGCAAATGTTTTGCATGTCGCAGGGTCTTTGCTCATATTATTCTTACCACCTTGATATATCCTTTTATTTCATAGGTTGGGAAGCAGGATATACACATGAAAAGAATGAAGTTGGACCTTGTTTTATAGCATACACAACAATCAACTCAACATGGATTCAAGACTTAAATGTAAGACCCCAAATTTTAAACTCCTAGCAGAAAACATAGGGAACAATCTCGACACTGATCTGGGCAATGAGTTTTTTTGATGCAACGCCAAAAGCATAGGCAACAAAAATTAAAATAGACAAGTGGGATTATCTCAAACTAAAGGGCTTCTGCAAGGCAAAGGAAAGTGTCAACATAGTGAAAAGGCAACCTATAGAATGGGAGAAAATATTTGTAAGCCACCTATCCAATAAGGGTTAATCTCCAAAATATATAAGGAACTCCTACAACCTAATAGCAAAAGCCAAATAATCTTATTTTTAAAATGGGCAAAAGACTTGAATTGACATTCCTTCAAAGAAGACATACAAATGGGCAACAGGTATATGAAAAGATGGTTAATATCACAAATCATCAGGGAAATGCAAATCAAAACCACAATGAGATATCACCTCACACCTGTAAGGATGGCTATTATCAAAAAGACAAGAAATAACGAGTATTGGGGAGACTGTGGCGTAAAGGAAACCCTTGTACACTGTTGAATGTAAATTGGTACAGCCATTACAGATAATGATATGGAGGTTGTTCAAAAAATAAAAAAAACAGAACTACCTTATGATTCAGCAATCCCACTTCTGGGTATACATATCTAATGGAAATAAAATCAGAATCTGGGAGAGATGTGAATTTCCATGTTCATTGCAGCATTACTCACAATAGCCAAAATATGAAAAAAACCAAGAGTTCATCGATGGATGAACGAATAAAGAAAACATGAGTATATATGTATATTTATGTATACACACACACACACACACACACACACATGCAGTTGGATATTATTCATCCTTAAGAAAGTAAAATTCTTCCACTTGTGATAAAATGGATGAACCTGGAAGATACTATGCTTAGTGAAACAAGCCAGACACAGAAAGATAAATACTGCATGACCTCATGTATATGTGAAATCTAAAGTAGTCAAACTCATAAAACAAGAGTAATGGTAATGGTAGTTACCAGGAGCTGGGAGGAGGAAAAAATGAAATAATGTTGGTTAAACCATACCAAGTTTCAATTATACAAGATGAATAAGTTCTGGATATCTAATGTACAGCAATGTGACTATAGTTATCAATAATGTAGTGTATACTTTAAATTTGCTTAGAGGGTAGATCTTAAAGGTGCTCAAAAGTAAGGAAGGAAGGAAGAGAGAGAGAAAAAAGAAAGAAGAGACAAAAAAGAAAGAAAGGGAGAAAGAAAGGAGGGAAGGAGGGACAATAAAAAAGGAGAAGGGGAAGGGGGAAAGGAAGAAAATGCTAACTAAAATAGTAAGAAAGGAAAATGTGGTATATATATATATATATATATATATATATATATATATATATATATATATATATATATATATATACAATGAAAAGTTATTCAGCCATAAAAAGAAGGAAATCCTGCTATACACAATAACATGGATGAATCTTGATAACATTACGCTAGGTGAAATAAGAAGAACACATACTTTATGATTCCCTTGTATGAGGTATCTATAGTAGTAATACTTATAGAAGCAGAAAGCAGAATGTCATCACCGGGAGCTGGAGAGAGAAAGAAATGAGGAGTTGCTGTTGAACATGTATAAAGTTTCAGTTATGCAAGATGAATAAGTTATAGAGATTTTCTGTACAACATTGTGTTTATGGTTAAAACACTGCACTATATACTTAAACCTTTATATATAAAAGATAGATCTCATGCTATTGATTCTTACCACAATAATAAAATTTTAAAAGTCCTTGCTATTATAATGCACACTAGGCATTGCTTCACAAAGCTCATTGCTATTTCTGCAACTGAAGTACACCAGAACTCATGGTTGATGGAGTGTAAAGTAGTATACTGAAGTAGTATAAAAAATGCTCACATTTAGGTATACAAAAATAACATAAAATATTTTACAGCCTAGAGATCATATTAAGTTCTGTTCATCAATAGAAGCAAAGAATATACTGTTTTTGCCACTTGAGGGATACTATAAAAAAATCCATATGAATGTGATGAAACAATGGATGAGAAATGAAATCTCTAAAGCTGCAAGATGTTAACAGATTTTTTTAGGCTGTTCACTTAAAATACTATCTATTAAGAAAGAAAAAAGACATGGACAGATTAGAAATTAATAATGAGTTTCATAGATATGCACTATTATTCTGAATAATGAATTTCCATTTTATACTTTTTCTTACTGGCTCAGAAGAAATCAACACTTGTAGGTAATTAATAACATGTATAATTATACATCGTTTGTTATTCAGTGAAAAATGATAATGCGTTAAATGAGAATGATCCATAATGTGTCTGTCACACATGAAAAATGGAATACATAATTTAATATGTCACAGTCATAGATTAATGAACTCAAGTCATCTAACAGTAGCATTTCCATCCATAAGTTATCATGTGGTTAAGTGCTCAAATTCAAGGTGTAAAAGACATCTGAGGCAACAATAAATCAAATTGAAAGACAATATATACAGTAATAAGTTGACAGGATATGCTGAAGAAAGAAAGCCTTGTATATGGCACTGTCTTTTCAAAAATCAATCCAAATAATAAAAAGAATGAAGAGAAAAAACTTATCTTCAATTCATTAGGAAACGGTCACATGCCAAACCATAGAGACTTAGAATAACTGATAAATACAAGGAAATTTGGACCAAATAAAGGGATAATAGCTATAGCAGATCATAGACCACCAGAGATGCACAGGACACAGAGTAAGTTAAGTATATAGAAAAGCTAATCCAGAGTCCTTACTTAGAGAGTGAAGTCTAGTATCATTAGCCCAAGAGAACCTTTATGCAGCACATTCTATACGCAAAAGGGAAGCCGTAATGAGGCTAAGAATGAACCATACTGATCTAAGCAAAATTAGGTGGTAAACCGCTTTATAGCTGCTAATCATAGAAAACTAAACAAATATTAATGAATGCCAAGTTAATATACACTTAAGCCAATAATATATGGGGTTTTACTGGAGACCCAGAGAGAGAGAAAGCACCCTCATGTCCCAGTGGATGGGGGTGGCACTAGGCATGAAATGAAGAAATGCCCCCAGGAGAAAGTGCCGAGAAGATGAGATGAGCTAGTGTAATGAAAGATTATATATGCACAAATTTCTTCATAATGTATGATTAAGGTATGTCTAAAGTTAATTAATTGTGAAATTATAAATATAACCATTAAAAATAAAAGCACAGTTTAATGACAAGTCCTCAAAATCATAAAAATTCAAACAAATTATAATAAATGAGGCCCACGATATGCTGAGGGAAAATTTAAAAAATATAGAACACTATATGTTGTCCTCAAGTGTTTAACATAGAAACACCATACTTCATTAAATTGTTTTAAAATATATTCCAAAGGTGGTAGCTTGTAACATAGGAGCACCAAGCAATCAGGGAAGGGGAATGATCAATGTCAGTTGGTCTTGTCAGCGATAAGTTTCAGTTAGAAAATACTCCTTCTGCTGTGTTTTGCACAATGTTTAGAAGTTGTGAATAAATAAATCTCAAAGAAGTGAAAGAATAGACACGAACCCATACTAAAAATAAGGAGTATGGCGACCTTGGAAATAACTGAGGTGGGACACATAACAGAAAGCTTAAAAATCAGTCGTGGATATGGGCCTTCATGTTCTAAGTAACTGACGTGAAACCAGTTAATTCATTGCAGAAATAGCGTATATTGCTTCATCTTACATTTCTTTATCCTCCTGCTTATAATTTCGTGATTCAAGAATATTTTACAGTGGCAAAGAGTGGTAGTTTCTTGATCATTGTCTATTCTCATGTTTTGTCAACATTTACACACACTCTGAAAGATACTAGTCAATGTTCTAGAAGAAGAGAGGAGGAAGAACATGATTTGATAGACAGCCAAAAAGAGAAGAGAATTTTCCTGCAGGCAGATTTGTCTATATGCCCAGCAAGCACTATGCAAGCACTCCAAGGCACTCTGCAGAGAAATAAACCTTTCTCAGAATATATCTATATATAGATATATATCCCCCCTCCAAAGAAATTATCTAACTCTTGTTAATTTTTTTGGAGTTTTAAACCAAGAGCAGATGTTAAATTTACAAAATGCCTTTTTAATATCCATGGAGATAATTGTATGCTTTTCCCGTTAATACAGAAAATTATTTGAAAAATTCTAGAATTCATAGATAAGTCATACCTGTTAATAGTATATCATTTTTTTAGAATGCTTTTGAATTATCTGTAGTTGTCTGTTTAGTGCTACTTTTCTTAGGTTTTGATACCAATATTATGATAGCACCTTAAAAAGAATTTTAAAGGTTTTCTTCCTTCAAATTGTTTAAATACAACTGAAATTTTTATTTCTTAGAAGTTTAATAGAATTGCCCCATGAAAACATCTGTGTGCTCTTTTGGAGAGTAGTTCTTCAATAATTTTCTTTCTTTTATTTATTGTGGTTGGTGAGTTTGCTTTCTGTCTTCTAAGGTCAGTTTTATAATTATATTTGCATATAAAGTTGTCTATTCTACTGATATTCTAAAATTTATTTGTATAGTAATCAATATTGTTTCTTAAGATTCTTTTAAACCAGTTTTTTGTGTGTGCATGTGTGTGGATATTTCCTTATAAGCATTTCTTACTTTGTGATTTATGCATTCTTCCTCTTTTTTACTGTATTATCTAAAGGTTTATCATTTTCCCCCAAAGATCAAATTCTTGCATAAATTTATTAGTGCTGTCATTTTTTAAATTTTCTAATTGTAAAATCTCTATCTCTACCTTTATTAAGCTTGGTTATGCTTTCTTTGGATTTATTTTGTTGTTGTTGCTGTTCTAACTTTAATTTGCTCAATTCACTTATTTTCATCCTATCGTTTATGAATATATACTTTTTAGACAATAAATGCTTATGTGAATGCTGCTTTAACTGTACCTAGGGCTGTACTGTATAGTTGTTAAGAATCCCAACACTGGAGATAGACTACTTGGGTAAAAATCCTCTTTACTTCATTTACTAGTTGTGAGATTAGGAAGCAAGTCACTATGCTTTGCTGTGGCTATATTTTTCCCATCAATAAAATGTGGATAATAACAGTTTCTTTACTGAATAGTTATCATGAGGATTAAATGGATTAACACTAGAGCAATTCCTGACACCTAGTAGAAGCTTAAAAAATAGTTCTTGAATGAAATAACTACATGATAGATATGTTTAATCTCAACTTTAATTCACATTTTTCAGAGTAACTAAAAAGGCTAGTCTATAAGCCAGGCACAGAGACTTCCAGCCGCATCATAAATTTCTAGATCTTAAGCATAATTCAAAATCTAAAAAAAACACTGGATCTGATGGAACTATCTTGGTTAAGGAACAGCTCTCCCGGAAACTAATATATAGACTCAAGGTAAATGGACCCTCCCTAGCGAATTGCAGCATGAGCTGGTTGGAGGTGGTAGAATTAAAAAGCAAAAATAACTGAGTTTTATTTTCAGAAGAGGTTAAAACTATTGGAATTCAGAAAAATTAAGTTGAAATGAAGTAAATAATAAATAATTATCATCTACCCTTTATGACAATGGCTTAACAGAATCAGATTTAGCTTTCTGTCCTAAGCAGATAGATAGAAAACCAAAAAAAAAAAAAAAAATGAAACAAGTTTTTAAATATTGGCAACACAGGACTATAATTCTTGAGTAAATGGAGGAGAAAGAAAAACTCTAGAAATATACCACCTGATGGCAGTTTCCAGGGCATGAGATTAATTCCAACCCAAACCCACCAGTTCAGATGAATTGAACTGAAACAGATAAGAGTACCAGCAGGTGAAGGTGACTAGAATTTATGAGAAAGAGTACCAGGAAGGAGAAAGCTGCACACTAAAAGACATCTCTAGAGATGAGGGATCTCCTCCAGGCTTTGGATATATGCTGAGCCTAGGCTATGAGAAGAAACCTCACTCTCAGGAAAGAACCCCCAGAAAGAAGTAGGTGGAAAAATTTTTGGAGCTCACAAAAGGCTAAGAAATATTTGTGCTTCCATAAGCCAGAATATAAAGACCTTGTAATACAAGGGTTTTGAATGAAATTATCTAAAATGTGTTTGCAAAGTAGGGGGGTCAAAGTTAACTCTGTATTAAAATGCTCCTTGGCATCCCTCAACAAAATTTAAAAACAAGCCTGAAAAGGATTAAAACTGATTCCAATTAACTGCATAACAGAAAAAAAAAAAAAAAAAAAAAAAATTAACCGAGCACTCACTTAGGAAAACAGCAAGATGTAACATCAAATAATATACAATTTACAGTGTCTAGGATTCAATTTAAAATTAACGTTCATGAAAATGAGCAAGAAAATATGACCTATAATCAAGAGAAAAATCAATCAATAGAAACACACAAAAGAATGGCATAAATAATACAACGGACCAACGAGTAGGTTAAAAAAGTTGTAAATATGGTCAATATCTCAAAAAAGTAGGGGAGGAAATACAGATGAAGAGTAAACCCAAATTAAACACTGAGTAATGAAAAAATAGTACCAGAAATGAAAATTAATACTACAAAAGACACTATAAAAAAGATTAGTGAGCTTTAGGACACAGTAATAGAATCTATCCAAATGAAACAGGGTAAAAAGGACACCACCATGAACAAAAAATTCTGGTGACCTGTAGCACCAGAAAAATCAGATTTTAGAGTACCAAACAGTCAATAGTTTTTAACAATTGATGAAAATTATAATCATACTGGTCTCAGAATCTTAATTAAGCTCAGAAACATTATTTAAGAGAGGAACACAAATAAAAATAGAATTCTTGTCAGAAATAATGGAATCCAGAAAACAACAGAGCAATACCTTTAAACTACAAAGGGGGAAAGTGCCAATACAGAATTCTACACACCCCAAAATTATATCTCCGAAATAAAGGTGAAATAAAGACATCTTAAGGCTAAACAATAAAAAGCTGATAGCATTTATCATCAAAAAATGTGTAAGAAAGATTGCAGAAGTTTTTTCAGATCAAAAGAACATGGAATTTGGACCTATACAAAAGAATGAGCACCACAAGAAATAGCAAATATGTGCATAAATATGAAAGATTTTTCCTCATCTTAAATTCTCTTTAAATAATAAGTGACCATTTAAGGCAAAATAAGAGAAGTGTAGTATGGGTTCAAAACGATGTACATGTGAAATGTACAAAAATGGTATCATAAAGGATGGGCAGGGAAGTGGATATATACTGTAAGCGTCTTTAAAAATATATGAAGTATACAATTATTTGAAGGTAGATTAAGTTAAATATATAGTGTAAGACATAGTAAATACTAAAAAGAGATATAACTAATAATCTAATAAATAGCAGGCTTAAAATAGATTCATAAAACATTCTCAATTCATTCAATGGAGGACAAGAAAACTGTTAAAAATGTATGAGGAACAAATGGGATACATAGAAAACCAAAAGGAAAACAATAGACAATTCAAAATATGTCAATATTCATGATTAAATATAAAGGGTCTAACTATCCAATTAAAAACTAGAGATGGTCAGATAAGATAAAAGAACAGTATCCAATCATGTGCTTCTGAAAGATCTACTTTTACTATAAAGCCACACATATGTTAAACGTAAACTGCTCGAAAAAGATATACAATGCAAACGCTACACACAGGAAAGCTGGTATGACTATATTAATATCAGCAAAGCAGATTTTGGAATAAAAATATATCTAGGGATAAGAAGAGACATTTCATGATGATAAAGTGCTCAAGTCATCAAAATGGTTTCACAATTCTAGAAGTATATATGCACTTAAACACATGAATCAAATGTAATATAACAGAAAAAAAGCAAATTCATTATTATAAATGGAGTTTTAAGCTTTCCATTCTCAATGATCAATGATATAAGTAGGGAGAAATTCAGTAAGAACGCAGGTGGCTTGAATAACATTATCAACCAATAATGATAGGACACTTCATCTAATGACAGCAGGTTAACAATTATTTGAAGTGCACATAAAATATTCACCAAGATAGACCATATTATTGGACATAAAACAAATCTCAATAGATTTTTAAAAACTGAAATCATACAAAGAAGGTTGACCACAGGGAACTTATACCTGAAATTAAAGCACAAAGATGAAAAAGAGTACTTCTAGAAAAAATATTTAGAAGTTGAATAATACACCTTAAATAACCCATTGATTAAAGAAAAAAATCATGAACAAGATGATGAAACATTTTTAACTGAATGTGGGGGATAGAAAAATTAAGTATCTCGACTGTGATAGTGGTTGCATGAATATATATGTATATAAAATACAAAACTTTGAACTGTACATTTAAAATTGATGATTTTTAAATATGTTGTCTCAATAAAGTTGAATTAATTAACTAATAATAGTATTTTTCCATACTTGAATTTTCTCATTGAATATACACCACTAAAAATAAGAAAACTATATTTAAACACAGTTTTAGTAGGAATTCTGGGAAAATTTTTTCCTCCTTTGCACTCAAATTTTTATTACATTCATTTCTACCACCACTTCACAGTAATCACACTTATTTTTGCCACCATGCTAGTTTTATTGACCACACTTTAGTCATAGCCAATTAATCTTTTATCTATTGATATATTTATTCCACCACCAATATTAATTGTTTAGTCTAGTATTATGTTGGTATCTTCACTTATGTATCCTAACATCTCACAATTTTGTGGCTTTCTGCCCCTAATATACAGGAAATTAATATTAGCTATTTATGTTCTATTTCTTTATATCTTATATGGAATATCATATCTAACTCAAGAGTTGCTTTAAGAATGCTTTCAGTTGAAAAGTGTATGAACCTTGAACAATAATTACCCTTTACAAGTTATTTCCTACAATTATAACACTAAGTAACATTAAAGATAAAATATGTTAAACTTTCTCAAAATAGCATTTCTCATTAATTTTTTGCCTAAAATAGAATAAAATTAATTTTTTTCTATCTTAAGAACAAGGAAAATATCTAGGAATAACATATTGTATAATGCAAGAATATGGAGGCTACAGATTCACAGTATAAAATAAATAGAGCAGAACTTAGCAAAACGTATTCAGCCTTTAGCTTGGGGTATTCCCTGGCTTTGCTTCAAGAATGAGACAAACCGAGGAAGATAATAAAGCAATTGATCCATGACCACTTCACTTTACTGCAATCAAATACATTCTGAAACGTTCCAGAAAACAGCTAACTAAAAAGTAAAAAACACATGATGGAAGCCTGGTGAATTATAGTGTTTGTACTCCCTTCAAAAAAAAACACTATAGGTAGGGTTGAGGAAAGAAACCCTAGAGGCTGTACATGCTGAAAACAAGTATTTATGCAGTACCTCTATTCAGAATGTCACAGAAATAGTAGGGTAAGAGGGGTAAAACTGCATTTCAATGTTATTTTAATTTTTAAAATTACCTAGAACTGGGAATTAAACTCTGAGTTAGGTATCTCAATTTGTCCTACAAAATAAAGTTGATGCCTCAACAACAAGGGAGTTATGCGTGCCAACTCCTTGCACTGTGGAAAATCAGAGTATAACTTTATAGACAGTCCTCCTTATCTGCGTTCTACAACTGTGGATTCAACCAACCACAGGTCGTGTTGTACTACAGTACATATTTAGTGGAAAATAATCCATGTATAAGTGGACCCACGCAGTTCAAATCCCATTGTTCAAGGGTCCACTGTACATGACTATTTGGCCAACTTGTCTATAGTAAGAGCAAAAGGCCAAGGACAATCACTCATGGTGACCACTGCATTTCAGCTACCTCTGGGCATCTTTGATAATGAGTACAGAAACTACTGACTTTGTAATCATAAATTTATGAAAAAAAATGACAGAACATGGTAAAGAGCAAAATATCTAGATCACTAAATGGGAAGTCCTATGAAGTTAATCTACTGTAAGGACATTTCAGTAAATTAGTTTGTTGCTACCAATGGAATATGAATAGATATGAATCTAAAGAACAGGCATCAAATTATATTTAAGCTGAACATGAATATAATAAGGAATGGTGGCAAGGAGACCAAAAACCACACTATAGGAATGTAACCATAATGTAGCCACGGTTTTAATTGATGTTGCTTGAAATTTATCAATGACATGAAGAAATTCTTGAATAAGTAGAAAAAATGGAAAAATTGACAAAGATATGAAAATACTGTGAAAGAACAGAAGATGAACAGGAGTTACCAGGAAAATAAAAAATAAAATTTTCTAAAGGTGAAGAAAAACTGAAGGAAATCACCATTTTTCAGGCAATCAATGAATTGAATCTTAAACCTAGATATATGTCGTAAACATGTTTGATGCACAAGTATATTAAAATCTTACTAGCAGCAAGTAAAAATAAAACAAAATTCCTACAAAGAATAAAACATTTAAACATTCTCACTTAAAATGGTAATAAATGAAGTGCAATTGAACTATACAACTTTGTGCCAGAAAATAAATGCTGTAATATAAAAAAAACAGATAAAAACAAAAAACAATTTTAAAATCTAATATAGAACAGTAAATGCCATTGCAAAGATCAAATAAATAGACAAACCAATATCTCAAACAGATAGAAATTATGAGTTTCTGAGTTGGTGTGCATATGAAAGAGTTTGGACAGAAAGGCAGGGGAAAAGCAGCAAGAGAAAAGAAGAGAGGAGAGGAGACGAGAAAGAATAAAATTACAAAATGTACAAAAATAAAAAAAATTAGAAGTATTTAACTACAATCAGATATAAAATAAAAACAATAAGATGATATTTCATGTAACTCTTGTGATAATTTTTATATCCCATATCAAGTAAACTACCAAACTACATTAATAAATATTAGAAATCTTGTTACAGTGACAGGAGAGGAAGGTCATTAAATAAAGTCTTCAAAGAACTAGTAATCGCTGTTTAAATTATTCCAGATCACAGAGAAGGAAGGAAATTTGTCAAATATTTTTCATGAAAATATCATTATAAGGAATCTAAAACTTGACAAAGGAGTCATACATTTTTAAAAAATATTGATATCACTGAATAAAATATTAAAAATAATCAAGATGACTGCACATTAAAATCCATGATCATCTGAGATTTAGTGTAGAAACAATAGAAAGGTCTATTAATAAAATTTATCATTCATTCATTCAACAACATTTATTTTGTGCAAGACCCAAATCCTGGGCAAAGTCTTTGCCCTCAGGGAATTTATAATTGAATGAGTGACAGATAATAAATTATAAATTTAATAATACGTTAGATACAATCATTAATATGAAGAGAATAATATAAGGAGAATAGATGTGAATGGAGAATGATGGGAGTGGTTAGGCATGGCTTCTCTGAAGAAACACAAGTCGAGTGGAAAAATAGTCACAAAATATCTGGGGAAACATTATTAGCAGAGGGAATAAAATCCCCCCATTTCAAAATATGTACCTTTTAAGAATATATGAACAAAAACAAAACGAGTCCTCAGTCAAAAATAAAATCAAAATTTAGAATGATAGTGCAAGCACAAAGTTACCTGAATATATGAGATAAAACAAGTGAAATCAAAGAAATAAACAAATAGTTATTGAGCACACAGGATATGTCAGGCACTATGATAAACAAAACAGGTTAGGTCCTGTTCTTGAAACCCTTGTAGTGTGGAAAGCTAAGGAGACAATGTAAGATACAGAAATGTTACAGGGCACATAGGAGCGGCATCTAAATGGTCTCGGAAGTCAAAGAAGATTTTATGGATTTAAGAGTTCTAAGTAGAATGAATAGCAGCTGCAAAAGACAAAGGGAGAGGGAAAAAACAAACACATTTTTGGAAAGGAATCCAGAATGCCTCAAATGGTGAAGGTGGGGTTAGAGGGAGAGGCAGAGGCAGAGATAGACAGCCTGGAGAGATTGGCAGAAATTATAAGACTTCTAAAATCTCATCTTAAAGTCAAGAGGCAGTGTGCAAAGGTAATAATATGACCAGGTTTTTGTGTTAAGAAGGTATCTCTAGTGGAAGTATGGATACTGGCTTGCATACCAGATTAGGACTACCGAAAAGAGCTTGACGGGTCTATTATAACATGAGTGAAAGAAAAACAGGGAATGGTTAGAATAGAGGTTTAGGGGTGGAGAGGAATCTAAATATTCAGAAGATATTTTTAAAGTTGAATATAAATAGCTCCTAATGCTTTATCACTTCCATTGCTTTCTCCTAAATTTCTCTTAAACAAATTTTTATAGCACTTTTTATCTTACATGCTTTATTTTCAGACTTAAAAAAAAAAAAAAAAACTTCTTAGAAACATAGAGGGAAAAAAACAAGGAAGGGAAAAACAATTCAGAGTTTCCAAGAACTGTGGGACAATAACAAGTAATCTAACACAAATAAAATTGGAATACCAGAGGAGAAAAGAGAACATGAGGCAGAAGTATTTAAAGACGTAATAGCTGAGAATTTTTACAAATTAATGACAGACACCTAACAACAAATCCAAGAGGTTCTGAGAATATCATACAGGATGAATGCCAAACAAAAATAAACAACTAGATATATCTAATTAAATCAGCTGAATACAAGAGATAATCAAAAATTCCTGAAAACAGTCAGAGAAAAAGAGATATATTACACAGAGAATCAAACTCCTTCTGCAATATACTATTGAGGGAAGGGGACTGAATATTACCAGAGTCTCATTTTGTGTGCATGTGTGTGGAAATCTCATAAAACCCCAATTCAATAACTTTATTACTGTCTAATAATTTCACCTTAGCTTGAAAAAGTAAAACCAGTTAAACCAGTTTAAAATTGCTTCTTAAGAAAGGAGATGGTAAACCAATTGGCACAGGAGCTCATTAATTTAAATTTATTTATTTACTTGCAATTCTACTAGAAAAGATCACTACATTGTCCAGTTACAAAAGGAGTTTGTCATCTGTAAGAATGTGAGCAACACTGAAAGTCTTAAAATGAGAATTGGTAGGCTTAAAGCACTTTGAAAGCCTTAATTTAAAAAGAAAATCTGTAACTACGTATGGTGTTGAATGTTAGCTAGACTTATTGTGGTGATCATTTTGCAATATACACAAACATCAAATCACTATGTTACACACCTGAAACTAATATACGGTTATATGTTAATTATATCTTAATAAAAAAAGAGAAAGTCAATTTAGAGTCAGAAGAATTCTAGATCTGAGATTAGACATAATTTAGTTTATTGCATTAATTTTGCCTATGAAGAAAATAAAGCCAATCAAATTATTGAGACTGTTGCCCAGGAAAGTGGCACAATGTTAAAAAACCCTCAAACATAAAGATAAACTTATTTAAACAATTGAGAGAGAGCCTCAGAATACTAAGAACAGAACAGAACCAGGACCACAGAGTTTCCCTACTTATTAAGTCAGTGTCTTGACAACACAAAATGTCACTCCTATTTTAAAAATGATTACAGACAACTAACATGCTGATTGAAATCAATATCATCTATTCATTAATTATGTACTAGAAAGAAATAGTTAGAATATATCATATTCTATATAAGAATATGTGTAATATACAGCATACATATATATTATATATGTATATAATAATAGATTTATTTTAGAACATTCTGTAATTGGTTCTTTTTACTAATTTAGACCCTTGTTGAGAATTTTGTGTGTCTTAAGGTTATCTATTGTCTTATCATAAAAGAGAAGAAACAACACACTCCAGAAAGTAGATAAAAGAAATATCATAAACCTATAATTTTTTTTACAGATTTTTTAAGGTGTAATTGATATGCAAAAACACTGCATATGTATATAATTTGATGAGTTTGGACATATGCATGCATACCTGTCATACCATCACTGCAAAGGAGGTAACAAATATCAGTTTCAAACATTTTCTTGTGTCCTTATGCTTTTTTTGTTGTAGTAAGAACACATAACTTGACATCTACCCTCTTGGTAAATTTTTAAAGACACAATACTGTATTGTTATCTATAGGAGCTCTGTTGCACAGCAGATCTCTAGAATTTACCCATCTTGTATAACTGTATCTTTATACCCATTAACAATTCCCCATTTCCCCCTCCCTCTGGCAAGCACCATTCTATTTTCTTCTCCTATGAGTACTGCTATTATAGATATCTCATATTAAGTGGAGTCATACAGTATCTGTCCTTCTGTGACTGACATTCCCTTAGCATAATGCCTTCCAGATCCATCCATGTTGTTGCAAATCGCAAGATTTCCTTATTTTTATGGCTGAAATATGCTCCATTGTATGTATATACTATGTTTTCTTTAACCATTCATCTATCATTGGGTATTTGGGTTCTTTCCACATCATGGTTATTGTTTTGTTTTGTTTTTTAATAAATTTATTTATTTATTTTTGGCTGCGTTGGGTCTTCATTGCTGCATGCGGGCTTTCTCTAGTTGTGGCGAGCGGGGGCTACTCTTTGTTGCGGTGCGCAGGCTTCTCATTGCGGTGACTTCTCTTGTTGCAGAGCACGGGCTCTAGGTGCACGGGCTTCAGTAGTTGTGGTCCGTGGACTCAGTAGTTGTGGCTCGCAGGCTCTAGAGCACAGGCTCAGTAGTTGTGGCACACGGGCTTAGTTGCTCCATGGCATGTGGGATCTTCCCGGACCAGGGCTAGAACCTGTGTCCCTTGCATTGGCAGGCGGATTCTTAACCACTGCGTCACCAGGGAAGTCCACTGTTATTGTTTAATATGCTGCAATAAGCATGGTAGTACAGATTTCTTTTGGGATTATAATTGTAATGTTTTTGGATATATACCCAGGAGTGAGATTGCTGGATCATATGGTGGTTCTATTTTTTCACAAACTGCATACTTTTTTCCCCACAGTGACTGAACCACTTTACATTTCCACCAACAACGTATGTAAGGGTTCTAATTTCTCCACCCTCACTGACACGTTGTCTTTTGCTTTCTTGATAATAGCCATTCTAATAGGTACGGGATGACGTCTCATGTTAGTTCTGTTTTGCATCTCCATGATGATTAGTGATGTTGAGCATCTTTTCATATACCTTCTGGCCATTTGTATGTCTTCTTTGAAGTAATGTCTATTTAGTTCCTTTGCGCTTTTTAAAATTCAGTTATTTTGGTTTTTTGCTATTGAGTTGTAGGAGTTTCTTATATATTTTGGAAATGAACTCTTTATCAGATACATGCTTTGTAAATAGCTTCTCTGATATTTAGGTTGCTTTTCCTTGCTGTTGTTTCCTGCGCAAAAGCCTTTTAATTTGATATAGTCTCACTTATCTATATTTTATTTTGTTGCCTGTGCTTTTTGTGTCATATCCATGAAATCACCGCCAAGATTAGTGCCATGAAAATTTTATTCTGTGTTTTCCTCTAGTATTTTTACAGTTTCAGGTCTTACATTTAAGTCTTAATTCCATTTTGAGTTGATTTTTGTATGTATGACATATATCAGACACAGCAAATGGCAATAAAGTGACAATTTTACAGTGTTAAAAGAAATTTTTAATCTATAATTCTATACCCAAAATATCATATGGAGAATTAAGACTATATGATAACAACAATTGAGAAAATCTATTACCACCAGACAAACTACAGAAATAAAGTTATTCAGTTAAAAAGAATATGATACCAGACAGAGCCTAGATCTGAACAACTACAACTAAAAAGAGCATTGAAAATGAAATAAATGTAGGAAATGTAGGTAAAATTAAATTTATATTTTTTCCTTTTAAATTACTCTATAAGAAAACTAACAAAAGATTAGGGTGAATGCAGAAATATCAAGGGAAATTACTGAGATAAGTGAAAATGAAAATACAACGCACCAAAATTTGTGGAGTGCAGTTAAAGCCATGCTTAGAAAAGAAAAAAATTCATAGCACAAAATGCTTATATTGGAAAAAAAAGTAAAGTCTCAAGTCAATGACTACGGATGCTACCTTAAGAAACTGAATAAAACCTAATCCAGCAGAATAAAGGGAAAAAACATAAGGCTGGAAACTAAAGTAATAAAAGACAATAAAAAAATTGAATATCCACACAACAAAAATTGGTTCTTTGATGTCAATAAGATTTATAAATTTATAATCAGGGTGATCATAATAAAGGAGGCACAAATGACCAATAACAGAAATGAGACAAATGACATCACTACAAATACTTCAAATATTATAGGATAATTAATACTACCAATAACTTTATAATCATAAATTTGACAACTACATGAATTGTACCAATTTTCTGAATGATTCAGGAAGATATATATGTAAATAAATATGTAAATGTATTTCTGTATCTACTAAAGACTTTGAATGTATAGTTACAAGCTTTCCAAGAAAGAAAACTCCAGGGGGTACAGATGATTTTTATAGGCGATATTTTCAGAAAAGACAAAGAGCTTCAAAACTTAGTTTCAGGAAACAGAGCAAGTCCCAACTGTCTTGTTTCACTCTTTATATGAATCTTCTTGCTGTCATATAAATATCAGATGTATCATATATCTATGTAATTCTGAATAAATATCTGGCTACAATTCAGCTTACAGTTTACTTCCTAGTAGGTAGACAAAAGATAAGTGTAAAATAATCGAATACTTGTCTCATGAAATAACATATGATGAATACAAATTATGAGATATATTAGGAAGAAAAATTGTCTGCTTGTGTATCATCAGATCAAGGGAGAAAAAAAGGTGAGGGATAATCTCTTAGCAGTACCGGAAAGTGCTCTTAAACAGCACATGTTAAAATAATACTGTCATAGCACTTTAACTCATTTCTAAAATTTATAATAGATTTTTGCTTTGGAAGATACATACATAGTTAGACAAAGATGTAAAAATAGTGTAATTTCAAAAACCAAGATAGGTCAAGAACCACTGAATGAACACGAGATAAAGTGCAGAACTGATAATTTAATGCTTAGAGAATAAGTGGAGATAAAATATAAGAGATTCTTCCACATGTCCCACTTTTTCCTTTTCTGATTTTTAAGGCATGTGGTCAGGAGCATGATTAACAATAATCTCTATTTCAATACATTTAGCACTTGGATGGGTATAGGTGTTTCGTCATAGAAAATTTATTTTTCAGTTCAAGAAATAGTATCATTAAGGCTTTAACTAAATACTAATGATGGCTATTATGAAATCAGATTATTAGACCTGTGACTTTTCATAAAATAACATTTCACCAAGTGAGAATATTACGTATAACACACTATTTTAATAATTTTCTTTGTAAATAAACACACTGATTGTTGTTGTCACTGAAACTCTGATATTTAAATCAAAATTGTTTACTAAAACTCTACTTTCTATATCGAATATTTTAGACGATTATTTTTCTCTAAACTTTAAAAGCTTAAATACTGCTAAAGCACATACCTGTAAAACATGCTATTGTGTTCCTTTTCTCAACCTCCAGAATAAAACTTCACATCAAGAAAAAAAAAAAAAACCACTTACATAAAGAGTGTTTATTGTAATAAAGAGTTGTGCTCTTATTACAATAGCAGTGAAGTAAAAATCATCACAATAATACGTAGTCAAACAAAAACCACACAAGATGAAATAGTACAGAACTAATGTCTATTTAACTGCTTTTTCAAATCACAGTAGTCATTTGGCTCTCCAAATAAAGGCAATTTCTTAGAGAAATTGTTTTTATTGTGATAAGAACCCTTCACACGTGAGCTCTTTCCTCTCAACAAATTTTTAGTGTATAATACAGTATTGTTAACCATAGGCACTATGTTTTACGGCAGATCTCTAGAATTTATTCATCTTGTATAACTGAAACTTTATACCTCTTGAACAACAATTTTCCATTTCTCCCTTCCCCTGGACTCTAGAAATCACCATTCTACTCTCTGCTTTTATGAGTTTGAATATTTTAGATATCTCACCTTATATAAGTGAGAGCATATAGTATTCATCCTTCTGTGATTGGCTTATCTTCCTTAACTACTTTATAGTTCATTTCTCTCATTTTGGGGGGCCTTCCTTCAGATTAATTATCTTTCACTTATGCATGTTTGCCCTTATAGATTTCTTTTGATATACATTTTTAAACTATTAATTTAGTGCTTATCCTTGAGATTGCATTTATATCCATGTCTTAATAGATCTAAAATAAATGAAGTGTTTTGTGCTTTTAGCACTAACTACAACTACCTCCCTATTGCCTATTGTTTTATTGTTGTTCCTATGCATTTTAGCGATACATATATTTTAAACTAAGGTACTGCTTTGAATAATTAATGCTCAGTTAATGAATAATTAATGCTCAGTTAATCAGTTAGATGATCCCCTTCCAATTTTCATTTCTTCCTGCATCCTGGGCTTTAGTCTGGGATCTTTCTCAACTTATCTGAAGTACTTTCTTTTGGGTTTCTTCAGGTTGGGTCTTCTAGTGATGAATTTTCTGAATTTTTGTCTGAAAACATTCTTATTACACCTTTATTTTTGGATATTATATTTTGACAAGTATATTATTCTGAATAGACATTCATTATTTCTATTGAGATTTCAGCTGTCATTTTCATTTTTACTCCTTGTGTGTGGTTATCAGCTGTTTTTATAATAATGTGTTTCCATATGATGAATTTGTGTTTATCCTATTTGAGATCCACAACATTTCCTGAATATTTGAGTTGATGAATTTTACCAGTTTGAAATAATCTTAGCTAGTATTTCCTTATTTATTATGTCTGTCCCATCTTCTATGTTATTTCCTTCTAATATCCAAATTACACACCTGCTAAACCTTTTAACATATATGTCACTTAAAATCTGTATTTTAAATAAGACAACAATGAGATACCACTACGCACCTATTAGAATGGCCAAAATTCACAACACCGACCACACCAAATGCTGGTGAGGATGTGGAGCAGCAGGAACACCTATGCATTGCTGGTGGGAATGCAAAATGGTACAGCCACTTTGGATGACAGATTGGTAGCTTCTTACAAAACTAAACATCCTCTTAATATATGATCCAGTAATCATGCTCCTTGGTATTTACCCACAGGAGACAAAAACTTAAGTCTACACAAAAATCTGCACAGAGGTGTTTATAGCAGTTTTAATCATAACTGTCAAATCTTAGACGCAACCAAGATGTCCTTCAGTAGGAAAATAGATAAATAGACTGTGTTACATCCAGACAATACAATCTTATCTAGTGCTAAAAAGAAGTGAGCTTTCAAGCCATGAATAGACATGGAGGAATCTTAAGTGCATACTACTAAACGAAAGAAGCCAATCTGAAAAGGCTACGTACTATATAATTCTAACCATAAGACATTCTGGAAAAAGCAAAACTAAGGAGATAATAAAAAGATCAGTGGTTGCTAGGTTGGGGGTGAGAAGATGAATAGCAGAACACAGCAGCTTTTTAGTGCAGTGAAAATATTCTGTATGATATTATAATAATGGTTCTATGTCATTATACATCTGTCCAAATGCATAGCATGTACAACACCAAGAGTGAACCCTAAGGTAAACTATGGGCATTGGGTGATTATGATATATCAATGTACAGTCATCCTTGGTAACATGATCTGGTAAGTGATGTTGATAATGTGGGTGTTCATAGATGTGTGGAGGCAGGGGGTATATGAGAAATCTCTGTACTTTCCTCTCAATTTATGTTGTAAACTTAAAGTACTCTAAAAAATAAAGTCTTTTTAAAAATCTGTATTATCATTATTTAGTTTCTCTAATACAGGTTGGACATTTTCTACTGAACTGTCTTCCAGTACAATCTCTTGTCTTCAGCTCTATTTAATCTGCTACAAAATCCATCTTTTGTATTCTCAATTTTATTTATTATGGTTTTATTGAATAATTTCATTTCATAATTTTTATAGACTTTAGTCTCTTTGGACCTTTTAAAATGAACATATGTAAGTATATTTCTAAAATTTAAAATACTGTATTTCTTGCGGGTCTATTTCTAATGTCTGTTTCCTTCACTTGATTTATACTTATTTTCTCTTACATACTAGAATGCCAATTTTTGATTAAATGTGAGGCATTATAAATGTTGGATAGATAATTTGAAAGTCTAGATGATACTGTCTTACTCGAGAGAGGATTTTCTTTTGCTATTAGCATATGTATAGACTAGAGGCTTATCATTTTGACCTAGTCCACCAATATACTGATTTGAAGTAAGGATTTAGTATTTGAAAAGTGGTCTATCATTGGATAATATTTACTCATGTTAGTATAAGTAGCCACATTAACCTTCAGGCATCTCAATCGACAGTCTGTGATGTATTCCTGGACTACTTTCTCTTGCATGCTCTTTACTCCTACCTCAATAAAATTGCTTACAACTCTACTCAGTCTGTCCATATCTCAGTCATGAGTTTCCACTTGGTTCTCTGTCTCTCTAATCTTTTCCACGGGGCTTCGTCATCACTTGATTTTGTGTTTCAGATAATTTCAGCTACTTGGCTTCTATACCTGGATGCTTTAGCTTAGAAATGGTTTCACTTCAAGGTAAAAATCTACCCAGAATATTGTAGTCACTTCTGTTCTTTGTTTCTCTCTTTGATCATGGATCCCCCATATTTTCAGTGCATTGGTAGATCTAGTCTTTTAGGGAATATTTATTAAACATTACTCAGATTTTCCAGTTATGCATTATAAGTGGCTTTGTTTGATACAAACTATTCCTACATGGCTGGAGGTAGAATTCCTGCATTCTTGAATATATTTATTAACCAAATATGTTCTGAACACTTACTATTTCCTTATTCAGTATATATTTATGTACCTGGTACTCTTCAAGGATGACTCTATTCTTATAAAGTGTATATTCTATTGTGGAGGCATGAACGAAAAAACATAAATGTACAGACATATAATATTATTTGTTATAGGTAGGTAAATATTCTGTAATGATAATAACATAGGGCAAGAAAATAGTGATAAGAAGTGTACTTTTAGATAGGGTGGGTAGGAGATTTCTCTTTGTGGAGGTAAAAGGAGCACGACGAATGAAGTGAGGCACTAAATTATTTGAGGGAAGATAATATATAGATAGAAGAGAAAGCACAAAAACCTAAAAGTAGAAGACTACTTGTTTTTCCTGAGATTAGCAAAAAGTCCAGTATGATGGAGATAAATTATTGAGTAATAACAATAGGATGTGAACCCAGATAGATTTAGGGTACAGAGCATGTAGGGGCTTTCAGGTCATAGTAAGAACATGGGATTTTATTCTCATGTTCTTCAGTGACATGACACTAAGTTTTGTTTTCATTCAATGTAATAGGGAGCCGTATAAGAGTTTAAAACAGAGTAAACAAGATCAAATTTGCTGTTTTGAAGCAATCACTGTGACTGAATGTGTGGGACAACTTGGAAGAGAGGCTACAATGGACAAAAGTAAGTAACTTAGAAAATTAGAAGATAACAGTACCAGCAAGAGAGCCTGGTGCTGGACTAGGATGATGGTTATGGTGATGAAGATAGAGGAAAATGGACATATTCAAAATGATTTCCTTTATTTTCTACTTTTGGATTCTCAGCAATGAATAAACTGAATTAGGATCCTATTATATTTTCATGAATCTCTTCACATAAACTCTTTCAGAGATTCATGTGATTTTTGTGCTGACACTTTCAATAATTTCTTCCTGATGAGAGAAATGGCATGTAATACATTAATATAAACAATATCATTAGTATGAACTTATTATAGAATAATCTATGGACTGTTTTCATAAATGTGAGTTTTGAAATTTAGAAACAATACTATATGCTAGTAATATGAGTGCCTAAAAGATAATTTTTAATACTTGTAGCCACATTTATTATTATTATTATTAACTTCTAAGTACTATTACAGGAGATTACCTTTCTCTTTCTTTATTCTAAATTACTCTGTGAGGTATGTGTTTTTATTATGTCCTTTTTTTGGCAAAGAAGCTGAGAATAAGAGCTTAACTAATATTCTCAAGATCACACAGCTACTAAATGAAAGAGTCAGAATTTGAATTCAGAAAGAGATATTGCTCTAAACCACTACATTCTAGAGCTTCTCAATGCAGAAAAAAAGGATAATCCTAATAAAAAGAAAAACCTGAATTTTCTCAGTAAGTCTAACCTTAATTGTCCAAACAATGTAATTTTCTTACCTCCTAATTCACTTGACATTTGTAGCTACATTCAATTATAAAACTGAAATCTTTAGTTATCTTAAATAATGGTCCTTCAGAAACATTTAAGCATCTGAAGGCCACTGAAATAGTTTTTTTTTTTTCATAACAAATGTATTGGTTTTTAAAAATTGTACATATATTTGAAAAAAATTAATTATTAAGGTTAAATATTGCCCTGCTTCACACTTCACTTCTGGGCAAAAGCCCCCAGTTCCCACTTCTCCATAGTATTCCCTGCCCTGAGAGGTCCTGCAAGATTCGACCTGCCCCTGAGGAGATGTCAGGCATGCTTGCCTGAGGTCATCTATACTGTGATGATAAAGTGGCTGAGATGAGGCCAAGTTGTCAGAGGAGATGACAGAGCCTTCACTGAAAAGACAGAAAGAAATATACTGCATCTCAGGTTCTGCAACCTTTGCCCATGGGTGGTGCCAATCCCAGATCAGTGATCAATCATAGGTATAATTAGATCAGGTTTGTCACTCCACATCAGAATGGACCAAAGGACCAGGCCTTCCCCCATGAATTTAAACACTCCATCTTCTACTACTCTCCACTACTGAGGTCATATAAGAAAACTCATGGATATGCATCCAGAAGAGAAATGAAGATGGGTAGACCAGAAAACTATGAAAGAAGTCATCTGGGTCAAGCAAGTAAAACCTAAGGTATCTAAAGAAACAAACTAAATTACCAGACTAGACTAAAATATAACACTACTTCCTTAGATAAACACTAACCTTAGTGAGTTTGCTACTCAAAAAATGTTCTAATTATAGAGAAACAAAATAAATAAATCTTACTTTAAAAACATTTAGAGTTGAGACCGTATTTTAAGACTGAAGAGTAATATGCATTGACTATGAATGTCCTGGAGTTGCAAAAAGAACATAGTTTATTTAACACTGAGTACAGGGAAAGAAATCGAATAACTTATCCAAAAAAGTTCGAAGTACCAGTTCAGTACTCATTGTTATCCAGGGTAAACCAGCAGCAAACACTGAGCAACAATATAGCCAACTCTTCAAGAACTATTTTCTGAAGGTAAAGAAAAACAGTTTATGTATAAGAACATTACCAAACGTAAAGTAGATAGCTAGTGGGAAGCAGCTGCATAGCACAGGGAGATCAGCTCGGTGCTTTGTGACCACCTAGAGGGGTGGGATAGGGAGGGTGGGAGATGCAAGAGGGAAGAGATATGGGGACATATATATATGTATAACTGATTCACTTTGTTATAAAGCAGAAACTAACACACCATTGAAAGCAATTATACTCCAATAAAGATGTTTAAAAAAGAAAAAAGAAAAAAAAAATAAAGAACAAAGAAGAGGAAAGAGAGAGGGTAAGATCGGAAAGAGGAATTTCATAGAAAATCTGAGCACTAAAAAGAGTTAACAATCAAGAAAAGAAAAAGAAGGCCAAAACCACACATACTGTAGAAAAATAAAACACTATTTGAAGGGTTTCTGTAGTTTTTTCAATAAAAATTTTTCTTCCTTGGTTGAAAAGAAAACCCTGGCCTCCGGCCAAAATGAGATGTTCTGAATGTAAAGAAAACTGGGAGTACCAAAATAATTTGAAAAATGTCAGCTTTAACAATTGTACTATAATAACCAATTTTTGTAGGAGCTCAATGTTTCATTTTAATTATAAATCTGACAAGGGCAGTGGTAGAGGCTTTTGAAGAAATTTTATGATAAAAGGACCAAGCAGCAGCTTATCATGTTAAACACGTGTGTCTCCTAAAGGTATGCAAAACATATTTCCATTAGAAGTATATGCACCAGAGCATCAAAGAAATAATGCAGACAGACTGAAAGGTACTTGGGTAAATGAATGAGAAATTAAGTTTCTATATTACCCAGCATGAAGAAGTATAATGCAGTCTCAAGAACAGAGACTCTGGTGTCAGACTGATTAGATTCAAATGGTCACTGTGCCACTTATATGATGTGGAAAAAGGTACAAGGCAAGGTACTCAACTATCTTTCCATCCATTTATTCATTGATAAAATAGGGACTATAGTATGTACCTCACAGAGTTATCATGAACATTAGATAAGAATATGCATGTTAATACTGTAACTCAATTCCTGATAAATAGTAAACAGTCAATAAAATGCAGAGGTGATGGTGATGATATGATTCTTTAGTTGAGGATAACATTTTGGGAATTTCTACTTCTTTTACTTTTCAGAATATAAATAATATAAATATTGTTAGGACATCTAAAAAAGATCTTATTTTTGCCTCAGTTTGTATATGTTAACCAATCTACACATATACTGTAAGCAATTTTTATCGTAAATATAGCCACAATTAATATCTAGATATTCTTATTTTTTTATTATATGTTAGGTACTTCCTACATCAACAATAGAAGGTACTTGATAAATGTCTGCTGAACAATAGGAGGAAGGAAAAGATAGAGGGAGGGAGGAAATGAGAGAATAAAATGATTTGACACTAATCCAATGTATTTAATGTATGCAAAAAATTGTATAGATAAGAGTTAACCCTAAGATTTTATATGAATTCTAAATAGCCTACATTAGCTATTAGCATAGATTAAGCCAGGTAGGTAATTAACACAGATTATCTCTACTAATACTATATTGACAAAGCAATACATTAGAAAATGTGTTAATCATATTTAATACTGTATCATTCATAGCATTATTTGATGGATACCTTTTGAATAAAAAAAATGTGAAACTAGATTTTCACACCTAATTTAGAATTAAGTATACAACGGAGTTCACTGCACTAATAACAATTTATTTGAAAAATCTACTCCAATTTTTAATAAAATATATATCTCGAATTCATTATATAGGAATGTTAATAACAGTTCCTGTCACTTGTATCCTAATAGGTAGGTGATTCAAATGACAATATCCATCCTACAGTTATTGTTTTCAAAATTTTGGTATGAAATATTATTTGAAAACCTAGTATGTACAGGAGCTATGGTGATTTCAGAGACCAAAACCTTAGTTAGGAAGAAGCAGCTTGGGGCCAAGTTTGACACTCATTGTTCTATACAAGCTTCTTCGTAATTCTCAAGAAAGAATTCAACACACAGCTGAAGAAAATTACCAGATGGAAGCATTAGCAAAGTTATTCTCATAAGTAACAACTTCAAATAAGTGTGAAGCATCCTTGGGATTCTTTTCCTGATGCCATATTTGTTCTTTGGAAGTTATTTTTGTTTGTCTGCTTGTATTTTAGATTTGAAGATGTCACGTATAACTAGGTTAATTCTTTAAAATGGAATACGTATTGTAATTCCAATGGGACAGACTGGATCAAATATAAAAAATAAAGAGATGGAGTGAAATTTTTCCATTTAATTAATATCCCACTGAAATAAGGCTGAATTTTTTTTAAGTAGACAACAGAGACGGATATTTCTTATCCATAGAATTATGGAACTATTTCAACGAAAAGAACTTACACAAGGGCTAAGGATCAATTTCAATAGTGAAAAATACATGTGGGTTAAAAGCACTCTCCAAATGTTTTCTTTCTTAAAGTTATTTCATCTGAGGAATCCTGAAAATACTAGAAAACCTTTGATAAAAGGGTGGAATAGTGTACACTGGGGAAATAGTTATACTTGTGAGTCAAAAAATCTAATCAATATTTCACCAACCCATCTCTTTTTAATTAGGTAAAAACATGGCCCAGGAGCTTTTAAATAGTGAGTACTTTTAGCAACTTAACAATAAGCATTGCCAAGCAGACTGTCAAAGCTAAAAGAACTATAAATTGGGAAAATCTTAATATTGCTATTATTGAAAAGTTAATACAAGGTAATTAAGATAATTTTCCGATTTAATTAACCTATACGTGTCTAGTTCAAGATGGTGACATAGGATGATCCTGAACTCACCTCTTCCCATGGACACATTGAATCAACAACTACGTATACAAAACTTTACTCTGGAAAAAAATGTAAACACTAGGTGAGTGATTCCTATATATTGGGCAAATGAGAAAAAAACAAAAACCAAAAAACATCAAAATGGATAGCGGAGGCTGAGACACAATCTCACCATAATACCCAACCCCGGAACTGCAACCTAGAATCGAGAGGGAACTCAAAACCTGGAGCTTCTCCCTAAGGAGTGAAGGGTTTGAACCCCACATCAAGAACCCCATCTTTTAAGACCTGCATCTGAGAGATGAGCTCAGAAACATTAATTTTGAAAACCACTGGGGCTCATCACATCCATGAGACCCACAAGTCTATAGCACACTGAGAAATGGCTCTTAAAGGGCTTGCACTTTGGTCTCACCCATCCCAGGGACCAATACAAAGGCTGTCAATTAATCGCACCCAAACTTTATGTGAAAGAGCCTTATTTGCTTATCTTAAAGCATCAGCCTGAGGAGTAGGTATGTAACTTAACACACATCTAAGGGCCTGCTGGGATACTCTCCAGGGATGAAGGCTGGCATGAGACATCGTTTCACTCTCCCTGCCTCATGCCAGTCAGTAGGCACCGTCTTCATACTCCAGCTCAACGATATCTCCCAGAAAGAAGGTTGTAACCACCTCTAGTTATCTGATTTTTGTGGCTGCCATCCAGGAGACACCACTAGAATGCCTGGCTCTGGTGGCCAATGGGGCTTATGCTCCAGAGTCACACATGGTAGCAACCAAGGAGAAAGAGGTCCTCAATGATTATCACCTTCAGAGGACAGCAAGAGGCAACAGTCTCAAGGGCCCAGATTTTACAAGAAAGAGGCCTATTAGCTTATCTTCATAGCTGTGGCCTGGGGAGAAGGTTTCTAATTAAATACAGATCTAAGAGCCAATCCTTTCCAGACACCTCAGAAGTGGCAGGTCTATCTTCATACTCTCCCTCTGCCACACTCCAGAGCACTGGTGTCTCCTAGCAGGGAGCTTTTACATGCATCTGGTGCCCTAGTTTTTGTGGCTGCTGCCCAGGGGACACCCTTGATCACTTGGCTCTAAAGGCCAAAGGATCTTTTGTTCCTGGGACCGAAGGACTATAGCAATCAGAGAGACAGTTCATGATTGGTTAACACCTGAGGACACTGCATAGATAGAAGACTGAAACATACTCCCAGGCTTTCTGTGAAAGAGGCCTATTTGCTTGTCTAGGTGCTTTGGCCAGAAGGTCAGACATCTGGTTTGGCACACATCTGTGGCCTATGAAGGTGTTCTCAGGGAACAGAGGCCAGTGGACACAATTTTTGTGTTCTCCTTCCACCATGCTCCAGCCCACTGGTACCACCTTGAAAGGAGCTTTTACCCTTTTTTCTGGTGCTCTGATTTTTGTGGCTGTTTCCAAGCTACACCTCTACATTGCCTGGCTCTGGTGGCCAGTGGGGCTTATGCTTGTGGTCCCACAGTACTGTATTATCTGTATACATTGAAAGCTGCTGCATGAGGATCTAGCTTCCAATCAGCTTGAATCTAGGTGCTGACTAATATCCTCCTGTTTGGGACACTCACAGGTCTCAGTACACCCTCAATTACTGGGAGCCATAAAAATAAAATAGGGTGCTTGGACAATCACAAAGATTGGAGGAACAACCAAGAACTATGACAGGGTTGAACAATATAATTCATCTCTTACACAAGGCCTTTTCTTCAAAACAGCAGGAGGTACTTATTTTAACTAATGCATAGAAACCAAGAGAGTAAAGGAAAATAAAGAAACAGAGGAATTTGATCCAAATTAAAGAAGATAAAACCTCAGAAGAAAACCTTAAAGAAATGGAGATAAGTGAAATACTTGATAAAGAGTTAAAACTGACAGGCTTAAAGATGCTTACCAAATTTAGGAGAAGAATGGACGAGCACAGTGAGAACTTCAAAAAGAGATAGAAAATATAAGAGAATATCAAATAGATGTCAGAGCTGAAAAATATAATTACTGAACTGAAAAATACACTAGAGGGATTCAACAGCATATAGATGAAGCAGGAAAAAAAAGAATCAGTGAACTTAAAGACGGGGCAGTGAAACTCACCCAATCAAAGCAATAATAAGAAAAAAATAATTTTTAGAAAGTGGGGTAGCTTAAAGGACTTGATGGGGCAATGTCAAGTGTATCAACATTCAAATTATAAGGGTCCCAGAAGGAAAAGAGAGAGATAATGGAGCAGAGAACATATTTTAAGAAATAATGGCTGAAAACTTCCCTAACATGGAAAAGGAAAAAGACATTTATGTCCAGGAAGCTCAGAGAGTTCCATATAAGAGGAATCTACAGAGACATACACCAAGATACTTTAAAATGTCAAAAGTGAAAGAGAAGGAGAGAATCTTAAGAGCAGCAAGAGAAAAACAACTTATGTACAAGTGAACCTCCATAAGACTATCAGCAGATTTTTCAGCAGAAACTTTTACCCCTTCAAATATATTCTCCATCCTATTCTATGTTCCAGGCTTCATTGCCCCCATGTCTTCAAGTTGGGTTTGACCATTAGGAGATCATCAGAAGACCATTAGAAGATAAAATTTGGGGAGAAGAGGCAAGTTGGGATTTAGCCCCCTGGCTCTTTTCCTGCTGGACCAGGGCAGCCCCCTCCTAATAGCTCTGGGTCTTGCTGGATTATTATAACTCACTCCACTTCCTCCTTCAGGACTAGGGGTGGTAGGTGCTTCCTGATGCTGCTAAGCCAGGGGTATTTTACCATCCCTTACTGGCTTTCCTTAACCCTATTTGTACTTTGTAAACCACCCCTTCTTTAAACACTCTTCAGTTACCCATTTTGAGTAGGACAACAGATAACTTTTATATTATACTAGATTCTAACAGAGAATTGACAGAAAAAATAATCATAATATAGCAAAGAAATATAAAAGATGCAAAATATGAGGCAACTATAAGAGATGTAAATATAATATGCACCAAATATGTATCTTATCATAGTTCCAGGAGGAGACAATAGAGTGACTGGGGAAAACCATATTAGAAAAGATCTTAGCTGAGAAATTTTCAGAACTTATGAAAGATATCAATCCACACATTACAGAATCAAAAGAATTGCTATGGTTCCAATGTTTGGGTCCTCCAAAATTCACATTCTGTAACCTAATCCCTAAGGGTGATAGTATTAGAAGTAGGGTCATTGGGAGAAAATTAGGTCATGAGGGCAGTGCCCTCATGAATGAGATCTATGCCCTTACAAGAAAGGTTTGAGAGAGTTCCTTTGCCCCTTCTGCTCTGTGAGGCTACAGTGAAAAGAAGTAAAAGAAATAAGTGTTGATTATAAGCCACCTAGTTTTTGCTGTTTTTATTATAGCAGAACAAACAGACTAAGGCAGAAAGAATATCTGAAGCAGGATAAATATAAGAAAATAGACCCAATCACATTTTAGTAAAACTTCAAACTATAAAAGACAAAATGATCATCTTAGAAGTAGCTAAAATAGTAAAAAAGAATATCTTCCTTGAAAAAGCAACATTCAGACTGAAAGCTGACTTCTCAGTAGCAAGAGTTGGAGCCAGAAGACAGAGGAATTATCTTTTCTTCTGTGCTGAAATAGACCATAAAGCAATAAATCAATTCCTGGCAAAGATATATTTTAAGAATATGGCCAAGATAAAACTCTTTCAGAATACAAAGTAAACCATGCTAAAGAATTTTTAAAGGCTGTATTTTCAAATAAGCCAGACAGAGAAAGACAAATATCATATGATATCACTTATATTTGGAATATGTATTAAAAAAAGATATGAATGAACTTATTTACAAACAGAAATAGATTCACAAACAAAGAAAGCAAACTTATGGTTACCAGAGGTGGGAGGGATAAATCAGGAGTTTGGGATTAACATATACACACTACTATATACAAAATAGATAACTGACAAGGACCTACTGTATAGCACAGGGAACTATACTCAATATTTTGTAATAACCTATAAGGGAAAAGAATCTGAAAATACATATATATATATATATATATATATATATATATATATATATATATATATATATATATATATATATATATATATATATATATATATATATAAACTGAATCACTGTGTTGTACACCTGAAATGAACACAACATTGTAAATCAACTATACTTCAATTAAAAAAAAAATCCTCACTTAAGTTGTCAAAAAAAAAAAAAAGGCTGTGTTTTCATCATAACTGGAAGATTTAAGAAGGGCTGAGGGGGGCTTCCCTGGTGGCGCAGTGGTTGAGAATCTGCCTGCTAATGCAGGGGACACGGGTTCGAGCCCTGGTCTGGGAAGATCCCGCATGCCGCAGAGCAACTAGGCCCGTGAGCCACAACTACTGAGCCTGCGCGTCTGGAGCCTGTGCTCCGCAACGAAAGGCCACGATAGTGAGGCCCGCGCACCGCGATGAAAAGTGGCCCCCACTTGCTGCAGCTAGAGGAAGCCCTCGCACAGAAACGAAGACCCAACACAGCCAAAAATAAATAAATAAATAAAAATTTAAAATAAAAAAAAAAAGAAGGGTGGAGGGGAAAAGTAAGTGGTAAAATTGAAGTAAAACTAATTAAGCATTGACTATTTGAAAGTATAAGAATATATTATAGAAATAAAAATTTTAAAAAATACAACATAGAATGAAAAGTTATGGCGAGAGGAGGACCAAGATGGCAGAGTAAGAGGATGTGGAGCTCACCTCCCTCCACAAATATGTCAAAAATACATCCACTTGTGGAAAAATTCTCATGGAAAACTAACTGGAAACTGGCAGCAGAACTCCTATACAACCAAGGCTGCAAGAAAGATACCCACATAATCAGGCAGGACGGGAAGAAAAAGCATCAGGTCAGGACCTGTGCCCCTGGGGGGGTGACTAAGAGGAAGATGGAGATTGCAGGGTGGGGAATTCACCCTGGAGAGTGAGCAGGTCGAGCCACAAACTGGGTGTCCCAGTCCTGGGGTTCTATGCAGAGGAGACAACCTCACTTGCGCCTGCTTGGAGAACCACTGGGACAGATAGAAAGGCTGGAGAAAAGTAGACTCCACTAGTGAGGAGTAAGAAGGTGCTGGCTTGCCACCAGACAAGGCAGAGAGAGGTCTCCCCTAGTGGCTGCCACCTCGCCACACTCCCTGATCTGAGCTGAGTGAACATCCTGTCCCCGCTCACTCCACGCCACAGCTTGGCACTGGACCTAGGGCAGCCAGGACCTGGGAAAAGACTCCATCTAGGGACACAGAGGTAACCTGGGGGCCTGGGGGGTGGTCCAGGTACAGTGTTGGCAGCCACTGTTGGCACCTACTCAAACAGCGCCCCAGAGTATCCCAGATCTCTGACGGCAACCCAGCTGCTTGAACTCCCTTGACTAACATGCCACAATCTGATGGCTTCACAGGGTAATTTCGCCAAACAAATAAAGAAGAGCTAATACCTATCCTCAAACTATTACAACAAATTGAAGCAGGCAGAACACTCTCAATTTCATTCTACGAGGCCACCATTACCCTGATAACAAGTCTTGTAAGGCAAAAGAAATAAAAGCAAAACTAAACAAATGAGACCCAATTAAACTTAAAATCCTTTGCACAGCAAAGGAAATTGACAAAATGAAAAGACAACCTATGAAATGGGAAAAAAAAAATTGCAAGTGATGTGACTGACAAGGGCTTAATATCCAAAATATACAAACAGATCATAAAACTCAATATCAAAAAAAAAAACAACAATATACAACCCAATCAAAAAGTGAGCAAAAGATCTGAATATACATTTCTCCAAAGGAGACATACAGATGGTCAACAGGCACGTGAATTGATGCTCAACATTACTAATTATTAGAGAAATGCAAATCAAAACCACAATGAGGTATCACCTCACACTTGTCAGAATGGCCATCATCAAAAGTCTACAAGTGCAAATGTTGGTGGATGTGGAGAAAAGGGAACCTTCATATATTGTTGGTGGGAATGTAAATTGGAGTAACTACTGTGGATAACAGTGTGGGGGTTCCTCAAAAAACTAAAAATAGAACTACCATATGATCCAGCAATTCCACTCCTGGGTGTAGATCCAGAAAAAAAAACAGAAACACTGATTTGAAAAGATACATGCACCCCAATGTTCATAGCAGCACTATTTTCAATAGCCAAGACATGCAAGTGACCCTAGTGCCCATCAATAGACAACTGGATTAAGAAGAGGTGGCATATATACACAATGGAATATTACTCAGGTATAAAAAAGAATGACATACTGCCATTTGCAGCAACATAAATAGACTTAGAGAATATTATGCTTTGTGAAATAAGTCAGAGAAAGACAAATACTCTATCACTTATAGGTAGAATCTAAAAAAAATAATACTGTTGAATGTATATGTGATATAGAAACAGACTCACAGATACAGAAAACAAACTTGTGGTTATCAAAGGGGAGAGGAGAGGGAGGAGGGAAAAATTAGGAGTATGAGTTTAACAGATACAAGCTTATATTTATAAAATAAGTAAGAAACAACGATGTATTGTATAGCACAGGGATTTATACCATTATCTTGTAATAACCTATAATGGAGTATAATCTTCAAAAATACTGAATTGCTATGCTATACACCTGAAATGAAAACAATACTGTAAATAATCTATACTTCAAGAAAAACTTTTTAAAAGGTGAGAAAAGGTATGCCAATAATAAATTTAAGTCACAAAGTGATTGAAGATGAAGATAAACATATTACTTAAATTTTGAGCTTGACAAATTAAATACTTAGACTGTAATTTCTTGGGTAAGGAGTAAATATTAGAAACAGGTAGTTTCACTTTGAAAATAGCCCAGAGGAGAAAAATAAAATGGTTAAAATAAACTCTTTATATCCAACAAGTATAAGAAATGAAAGAAGGGAAAAGCATAGAACAGATGGGACAAATAGAAACAAGAATTATGTGATATATAGAATTTATATAGATTAATTTCCACAGGAAAAGACTGCAACCATTGTATTAGAACTTTAAGCAATTCAACTATAAAAATAAAACAATGTATCATTTCTAAGAGAAATCTGTGAAACATAAGGATATAGCAAGTTTGGAAGAAATAATGGTAGAAGAAAATATTCCATGCAGAAATACAAGAACTATTGTGGAGGAAGTTTCTACCTCCATACAGACAATGCAACTGCTGGAAAATAATGAAAAGAAATGGAGCTAGAGGTAAACTCTGTGTCTTAGCGGGTAAGCCACTACAAGTAAATTTAAAAGCAAGTGTTTCTGGCCAGACATTTGGGAGATTGTAGCTTATCAGCGAAGCGGGAGTGAAGGGTTGGGGGTAGAGAAGAAATTATTCCCCTTCAGTGTTTTAGTCTTTCAGGCTGCTATAACAAAATACCATGAACTGGGTAGCTTACATACAACTTACTTCTCACAGTACAGGAGGCTAGAAGTCCAAGATCAAGGTGCCAGCACTGCTGGTTGAGGGCCCTCTTCTGGTTAGAAACTTCTTGTTGTACCCTCATATGGCAGAAGGGAGGTGCTAGCTCTCTGGGGCCTCTTAAATAAGAGTGCTAATCTCATTCATGAGGGCTCTGCTTTCATGACCTAATCACTTTCCAAAAACCCAATACCTTGGGGCATTAGGTTTTCAACATATAAATTTGGGGAGGGAGGCACAAACATTCAGACCACAGCACTCAGTTAACCAGAACTACTGAAATGGCTTCAAGTAGGTTAAATGGGTAAAACTATATGGTACTGGATTTTGATTTAATATGAGAAAATTTAATACTGTCAAAACATGACATTGGAACAGAACTCTGGAAATAAGGAATTTCTCATTACTAGGGCTCTTATGTGGGGTAATAATTTGGAAGACTAATCAAATTTGATTTTGTATTTTGGCTGTTATGTGAGCAATCAGACTAAGGATCGTGCACTCAGCTAGCTAACAAATTAGCTATACATCTGCAAATAAGAGTAAAACAGCACCAAATAGATGCCAGGCCATCAAGAGAATGTGATTAAAGTATTTCTCAGAACTTCAGTCTCTCAGTCTCTAAGTGTTCGAGGATAGGAGAATCTAAGATGTAATCTACGTTAGGAACTGCAGATCAAATATGTTGTGGCACTACAGTAATGAATAAGAAAATGGGAAATGTGAGAACCTGGTGTGTTACTAGACATTGACTGTAAAAGTGAAATTTATGTATTATTGGTTAAGGGTAAAGTAAACTGAATATAAATTACAGAATCTATTGTGTCACTACTAAAACTATGCTATAATATTTTTATTTTATAATTATATTTCATGTATCAGGATTATAATATTAAATTGATGCATTTTAAGCTGAAAAAATAAGTGTTAGACGAAATCTAGGATCTTAGGAAGAATCTATCACTCTTGTAGCATTTTCCTCTTACTGCCTAAGAGAAAAAATGGATAGAGTAACAACAAAATTTTGACTGATGCAGAAGTTACCTTGCTTGTTTGGCCTCATTTTTTATAGAAAAATCTTTTAAAGAGAGACAGTTTCTACCACCTGTTCAGATTAGATATTCTTTTTAAAAGGAAAATAAATCACATGATAACCATAGCATATCTCCAGGAAAGAAGTTGTTGCAAGTTGAGGGCAGTTCTCCAATCTGCAAATTTCTTAGAAAAGTGTTGACAAACCTCAGCTGTCATTTCAATTTCATTTTCCAACTTGTATGCTCAATCTTTGTCATCTTCTCTAAAGCATCCTTTCCTAAATATATAACCAAAAAGAAAGACTAACAAGGAAACTATTTTCTCAAAAGGAGGACCGTGGGTTGAGAACAATTAATCTCAAATAGAAGTTGAAGACCTTCATGGAAGGGGAAAATGGCAAATAAAAATGCTCTTCACAGAAGGATTACAATCATTCTTTCTCCATCTAGCTTTGTCTTACAGATCACCTCATGCCATCTTAGGCAAATTTGGAGAAAGAATGAGCCATAGTGACAATGACCAACTCCCTTCTAGGACCCGGAGCTTGTCAGAGCTGCTCTAATTCTTGAGTCCTGATTTTTAGTTCTGTTGCACTCAATCCTTGAGGACAGTGTATTTTCTTAGAATTTCTAGCACCTAACAAATGTTGCTCAGAGTCATTGATTGAAACACAGTTGTTTTGGTTAAGGCTGCAAATCCTTGAAAATTATGGAGTCAAAGATGCACAACTAAGTAATTTGTTTACCTAGCATTGGTTTCTGGTGTATTATCCTATAGTGCTTTGCAAACTCTCAGCTTCATTCATCTCAAAGACTACATACACATGCATGCTGAATGAGAATATGCTCAAAGGTCTTACAGCCAGGAATTTGTCTCATGGGAATTTGGCAAGTCTGTATATACCTTCCAAACTGAAAAAAAAGATGCACCAGAAATTATAATTTTGCATTCAGTTTTGCTCACGTTTTAATGTGGGTAGTTTGAAAAATGCTTCACTTGGCTCCTGTAGTGCATTAAGAAATCATATGCAAGAATTGAAAAGGCATATGACTTCAGGTGGTAAGATCCTTAAGGACTCAACTGATACTGCAAGTAAATTCAGATTATCCAGTCTGCATATCAACATCAGGGATGTTACTTGCATGCTGGAGAAGATCATAAAGTTATGGTCCTTCTCATGGGATAAGCACTGCCTCGATATTCAGGAGTGCCCGTGGCTATGACCAATTTTACTACATTCACAAGATATATCTTTCTTAGTAAATGTGAAAAAGGAGTAGGTAGATGACTATTGTTTCTGGAGTGTGTTAAGGCTAAAATAAAAGAACAAGATTGTTTGATGAGAGTTCAAATAGGTGAGGGAGAGACATTATTTAAAGCTGTCTGATTGATCACATGTGAAAAAATATCTCCATATGGATAATTTTCTAGTGTAATAGGTCCTGACTAAACATCTCCTATGTAATTCCTTTTCTTTTAGGATTGCAAATGGGAATGAGAAAAGTATTTGGGTAATATAATAAGATTTATGTAATGATAAGCAGAATAGAAGAAAAAATGATAATAAGGAATATTTAGAAATTATTCTGTCATAAGAGGTTAAAAGCATACATTTTAACAAGATTGAACTTTTGCACTAAGGTAATAAAATATCACCCAAATTAAAGTGGTACAAAGGGCATCAAGAAGGCCTCTTCCATCCAAATAAAACTGCTCCACTATTAGAATTGCTCTGATGCATGAAATTCCAGTGTTAGTATTCCTTTCCTCTCTTATAATGTCTTCCTTGTAGTTTTATTGCAAATTTTACTCAGGACAGATAGTACACAGCCCAGCAGTGACCTCTGAATCTGTGATGACCCTTCAGAGTTGTCTGGATTTGGGTTTGGGGCCTGGGCTTTTAGGCTCCTCTGTTAAATAGTCACTGGATACAGGCTGTCCCTGGAAAGGGGTTTAACCTTGGGCTAAGCTCTCTTCAGCTGAGTCAAGCTTTCTGAAAGGGGTTGAAAACTGAGGGCTATCAGTCAAAAAACTTTCCATCATCTTGGGGATAAATTCTTCAGTCCTGACGGTGGATCTGGGTAGCAAAAAACAGCATCCACAACAAAGATGTGCTACTTTCTTCAAATTTAGCCAAGTTACTGATTAATGACCTTTGATCGAAATGTTCACTTTCACTCTTTTATGTTCTCCATACAATCTATACTTAAACAGCCTCCACTATTTTCCTGTTCCTTTCCTCCTCCGTGAGTCTACCTTCTGACATTTTTAATGTGTTTATTCATTGTTATCTTGTGTGTCAAATATTCGAGTAAACAATTTGAAAATATAGGGAAGATAAAATCATTTTTTTAAAGTACAATAATGTCTGGTACATGTTTTCTGTTTGTAGTTTTGCATTGTGCTTTTTTTTTTTGGTTCTAAAGAAAACCATAGAATGTCACTGTATCCTTTGTATTTATTTCTGAACTATTTATTCTCATATACATGCAGAAACATATGCCATAATTCTGCTACAATTTATCAGTTGAATGGGAAGTATTAAAGTAGCCACTACTTATGGCAGAATTGTGAGAGCTTACTTCATTATGCTGTCTTAGATAGAAATACATGTTGTCTGCTCATTAGCCAACATAAATAGGACAGGTGAGCTTTCTTTCCACAAACCCATGTCTTGGATTGTCTGAGAAAACATAATATCCAGAATGTAATACAAGAAATTTTCATCTTATACATAACTTATTTTTTTTTTTATTATTTTTTTATTGCTTTAATATCAGCTGCTTCCCCAAGGGAAGTCCACCGTGTCACGCATTTTTTTTTAATTTGTCCACTGTGATGGCTCTGAACTGTGCTTTCTCAGAGACAGGCACATTAGTTCCCATAATGGATGGGGACTTCCTCTTCTGGGGATAAACCTATGCTGAAGTTATCCAGATTCTTCTACTCCTAAGATCTAGCTGCTCCCTATTCTTCTGTGCATCTACCATCAGAATCATGGCACCTCTGTGGGTACTGGCTCTGATTCTGCTGGTCTCAGGTATCTGTTTTTCCCCTTAAATGTAAGTTGAGGTTTATACTTTTTCATTCATCTGGTCACTGCATACAGGTAGGTTATGTATATTTTCTATCTTTGTTGCATAGTATGACTTTTGGAAGAGGTGTGAGGATAATTTGATTTAGACAAATGTTTTTATTCTAGAGCAAACCAGAAGACCCACCAGATAGAATTTAATATGGTCACAGAAACTAGGCCTCAGTAGGGATAGGCAGATACTAAAAGGCTCAACATAGTATATAGATATGGCTCAAGCTTTATTTTGCCTAGATAGGTGGGGTAGAGGAGTAGAGGAGAAAGCTGGTCAGAAAAGACCAACAGATTTTCCCATGGGAATGCAATAATATCAAATATGATGTAATTCCATTGTACACTCAGGTCATATAACTCTTTATAGTTGGTACTCAACAAGGATATGGTGTTAGGTGTGCTGAAGTCATATAAAGAGACTGTACTAGGTTCCTTGGAAGAATAGGACACAATGATCAAGGGAGAAGTTTAGTTCTGTAAAATAAGTCATGATAGAAAAAATAGAAGAAAGAAATAGGTACTTAATGTGTTATGCATGTTTGGTATTATATCAAAAGAAATTGGGATACAGCATACTTTTAAAGTATTCCCTGGCACTCTGGATACTATAATAGTTGTTTAACAAAGCATCTCAATTCTGAGACATTGAGCAATGAGCTGAAGATCTTCATACTATCTATCTCCTATTTGTGCCTCTGAAACTTGTGCATGACTGATCTACAGAAGGGAAATACTTCTACTGCTATTAATGTGAAGCTACTAATTTTTGAGTGTTTATATATCTATGAGGTTGTAATTGTGCTAATATTAGACATGAAGAAAGTGAGTATCAAAAGTAATTCGCTCAGTATAAAACCACTGATAAATACTCCTTTCTGTATGACTCCAAAGCTAATGCCCTTAATTTCTACACAAGACTGCCTCCAGGCAGACAGTAGCAACTGTTTTGTAGCTCTACAAGCCAGTAGTATGTAATTATCAAGGTAACATAAATTCTCTAAGAGTGGCCATGCATCTTCACAAAGAAGCTTTTGTTTTTTTCTCTTTTTTTTCTTTTAATGGTTGTGGACCATGATGGCAATCATAGAAAATTTTTAAAAAGTCTGAAGGGAAATACACTGGCCCAGGAAAAGGCAGAGTTTGGGGGAGATAAGATGATCAATAAAGCAGAAACCTAAATTGGATAGTATGAATGTGCTCTTCTTTTGAAGTAGAGATAAATTCAACAGAAATATATTCCAATGTTGTGTATCAATTTGTCTTTACAACTTCCATTTTTACAACCAAATACTTTATATCTTTCAATACACTGATGAATTAATTACACCTTTTCTGCTTCTGAGCATTTCTGGAGTTTGGAATCTGGCTCCATCTGGCTTCATAGGTAGTATTCTCACTGAAGTGCACATGATGTTCTCATAAGGTGCTACTATTTGGTCATAAAAATTAAGTAATCTTATTTCATTTGGAAGTATGTGTTGAAATTTAATATGGTCTTTTAAACTATCCACATTCTCCTTCAATTCTAGTGCAACTGAACTAAGGAAAGTTAAAGCAGTGACCACATTAAATTTAAGTATGGAAAGAATGTACTACCTTTAGATATAACTGTACAGATTGCTATCAATAATTAGCTACGAATTTTTGAGTGTTTACACCTATAGTTTCTTTATACAAAGTATGTTTAGTACTCAACAAAATTATGTATAAATGGTGACTAATATGTTTTATAAAAAGTAAAGAAACATAGCTATGGTCAATATGAAAGAAAGAAATGCATGTAAATAAGACAATTTTATCTTTTCCAAAATGATTATCTTAAACATCTATTATATGATGTAACAGAGTCCCTTAATTAGTAGCAGTATAATACAGGTTTAATGGATGTCATTTTTCAGACATTAAGTTTTTTATTTGCTTTCCTTTCAGCTTCAATAGCACAATGGCAACTCCTCAGTCATTCCAATTTTAGGTAAAAAAAAAAATTCCTGTAACTTTTTTCTGGTTTCAAGAAAATGTGCTATTAAATAAAGATGTCACAGAAATTCAGGGTTTTTTTATACATGGCACCAAATTTCAGAGTGGCTGAAAAAGACATCCATTGTTTGGCTTTTCCAGCACCTCTTCCCCTGTAATCTAATAAAATTAATACTGTTTTACTCTGGATATCAGCCCTTTCTAGCTCCATGTCTTCCAGAGAGCGTGCCTATCATAATGCCTGGTTCAGCCCCCTAACCTCACTAAAAGTATGGTCGAGAAGGGTTATGAGATCCAGAAAAATAATCAAATCAGCCCACAGTCTTAGCCCATGAGTTATAAGGACTATGTATGTTTAATCTGGTTGACAATCATCTTCTCTAACTGTATATAAGAAGCTCTCTCTACACAGAAGAATGCAGAGAGGGATTTTTGGAAATAGGGTGATGACTACATTGTTTGGCATGTTAACTCTGCCACACTTTAAGCCAGGTTATTAACCTCTGTACTTCCCAGTTATGTGAGTCACTATATCTCTGATTTTGATTTTTGTAACTAGCTGAAGTTAGTTTCCAGGCACAGGGAGCCAAAATCAATTTTCATTAATCCAATCATTTCAGTGAAGTGGCTCAAGAAATCATAATGCACAGTAGTAGAATCACTGGCTAACAGCCTCAAAATGTCAAGGTTGGATGGAAAGGCTCCTGTGGCTGAGTACACACCACAGATTTCTCAGGAAGTGACAAAATTACAGAAAGTTGGTGACCATATATTTGAATTTCTCTGCTCTTCCCTGATTACACAGCATCACTAGACTGATCCTATGAAATCAAATTTGTCAACTTACAGACCAATGAACTCATTCAAAAAATTCCATGCAAGAAGAAGACAAATTGGTTATTTGTCTAAATTTCCTAGCCAATTCCTTCCAAATGGATGTTATTTTTGGGTCCCAGAGGCCATCGCAGATGTTAGGAAAAGAACTCTGGCAGCCATAGAAAACTGCTTTATAGGCTGCTGCCATAGCTTTCAACTTGGAAGGCTGCTGTCCTGAAAAGCAAATGTGACTTCCTATAAGTTATTTTATTATACAGAGTAGGCATGAATCAAACTGGCATAAGTCCATGTGAGAAGACCAAAGAGAAAAAGAAAGAATGAACTTTAAAGCTATGAGCTATAGATTCAGTGAACTTTACAGAAGATAGAAAATAATTCAATCCAGGAGAAATTGAATAACATTTAAGACCATGTGGCTATGGTAACTATGACAAAAATAAGTATATATAAATAAAACAATCTTATCTTTTCCAAACTTATAATTTATCTCTAGTAAGTAGTAAAGATAAATTAATGAAGATTTTAACATCTATATATATATATAAAACAACTAATGTTAACCCATTTTATATTACTGCAAACAACTGAAATCTTCATGAGGTGGCCTGAATAAAATACAATAAATGGAGCAATTGTTGGAAAGTCAACTATTGATGAGTAACCTAGTATTTACTTTTTCATTTAAAATTGTTTCCTTTTTAAATTTCTGTAAGTGATGCAGTTTATAACAGTGAATTTATTTATATAATTCTAAGTAGAAACATAAAAACATTGTAAAATATATGGCAATATCTATGGTCTTCTTTATGTTTTTCAAGAATAAACAGAGCCTATCCCTTCTATTTGTTCTGTTTGGTGTCCTCCTCCTTCAGTGTTTTCCCAGGGAGAGATCACTAACCAGTGTGGTCTCTACAAGATATTTAGACAGTAACCATGAAGAAATAAAGAGTCTTGGCCTCAATATTCTTTATTTTCCTTTTCATCAGTCTCTCCCTCTCTCTCTCTGTTTCTTTTTCTGTTTCCTTCTTAGTCTCTCTCCTGTTTCTTTCTGACCTTTGTTTCCTCACTCCTTTTCTGTAAGCCCAAAGTACATTAGCTAATTTTCACATTATGTGATAAAGTGTTACATAACAAAGAAGAAACTGAGAAAAAGTAATTGTTTAAGGTACTTGCTTAAGATTACAAAGCTTGTAAATGGTAAGGACCAAGCTAAAATCACGTGCCTTTCATATGAATGCAAATGAAAATTTAGGATAAAAAGTTAGCCTACAATTAAAAGAAGAATAGCAAAGTAAAGAAAACTCTTCACTACACTACAGTAGCAGTAAATTTCCATCACATCAATGACTGATATGTTTTTAAATGGGTTTTCTAACAGCACTTCATTTCCAGAGTCGCAGTCTTATAACCCATAGAAAGAGAATTGCTGACACTAACAAAAAGTCAAATAGTACCAGTTTTTCACCAGCAATGAGCCTCTCTTTTCAATGATACTTTGACAACTTTCATTTCTACCAAAATGTCTGATGAAGAGAAATGAGATGGAATAACACCGTCTAAATTCTAAATGGAGACTAATCTCAACAATGAAAAAGCGGGTCATAAGAAAGTGATTTATGTATTTCAGACCACTATACAAAATCAAGATATAAAGATCCATTTAAAAAAATTTTCTTATTAATTTATTTAAATACTGATTAAGTTGTGCAATATTTCTGAAGGATTATTTTTCCATTATATCTAAGAAGCCTCAAAATACTCATAAAGTTTGAAGAAATTATTCAACGTCCTGGAATTCAATACAAATTGAGAAAATAAGTAGGAATACTGAAAAATCTGTAGTTATGTGAATTGTCATCCAGGCATTATTATAATGTAAATTTGAAGCAAATTATATATCCCAAAGTAAAGTATGCTTTAAAAATGATAGTGCCTTGGATATTGGTTCAAGATGGCGGAGTAGAAGGACATGCGCTCACTCCCTCTTGCAAGAACACCAGAATCACAGAAAGACACTGGAACTCACCAAAATACCCACATCCAAAGACAGAGGAGAAGCAGCAATGAGACAGTAGGAGGGGTGCAATCACAATAAAATCAAATTCCATAACCACTGGGTAGGTGACTCACAAACTAGAGAACAATTATACCACAGAAGTCCACCCACTGGAGTGAAGGTCCTGAGATCAATGTCAAGCTTCTCAACCTGGGGGTCCAGCAACAGGAGGAGGAATTCCCAGAGAATCAGACTTTGAATGCTAGAGGGATTTGATTGCAGGATTTCTACAGGACTGGGGTAAACAGAGACTCCACTCTTGGAGGGCACACATAAAGTGGTGTGCACATCAGGACCCAGGGGGAAGGAGCAGTGACCCCACAGGAGACTTAACCAGACCTACGTGCTAGTGTTGGAGGGTCTCCTGCAGAGGCAGGGGGTGGCTGTGGCTCACTATGGGGACAAGGACACAGGCAGCAGAAGCTCTAGGAAGTACTCTTTGGTGTGAGCCCTCCTGGAGTCTACCATTAGGCCCAACAAAGAGCTGGGAGGCTCCAGTGCTGGGTCACCTCAGGCCAAACAAAAAACAGATAGGGAACTCAGCCCGACCCATCAGCAGACAAGCAGATTAAAGTTTTAATGAGCTCTGCCCACCAGAGCAACACCCAGCTCTACCCACCAGCAGTCCCTCCCATCAGGAAGATTACACAAGCCTCTTAGAGAGCCTCATCCACCAGAGGGCAGACAGCAGAAGCAAGAAGAACTACAATCCTGCAGCCTGTGGAATGAAAACCACATTCACAGAAAGACAGGCAAAATGAAAAGGCAGAGGACTAAGTACCAGATGAAGGAAAAAGATAAAACCCCAGAGAAACAACTAAATGAAGTGGAGTTAGGCAACCTTCCAGAAAAAGAATTCAGAATAATGATAGTGAAGATGACCCAGGACCTCAAAAAGAATAGAGGCAAAGATTGAAAAGATGCAAGAAATGTTTAACAAAGACCTAGAAGAATTAAAGAACCAACACTTAGCGGAATTAAGGAACAGAGATGAACAATACCATAACTGAAAGGAAAAATACACTAGAAGGAATCAATAGCAGAATAACTGAGGCAGAAGAATGGATACGTGACCTGGAAGACAGAATGGTGGAATTCACTGCCACAGAACGGAATAAAGGAAAAGAATAAAAAGAAATGAAGACAGGCTAAGAGACCTCTGGGACAATATTAAACTCACAAACATTTGCCTTATATGGGTCCCAGAAGGAGAATAGAGACAGAAAGGACCCAAGAAAATATCTGAAGTAATTATAGTTGGAAACTTCCATAACATGGGAAAGAAAATAGCCGTGCAAGTCCAGGAAGCTCAGAGAGTCCCAGGGAGGATAAACCCAAGGAGAAACACACCAAGACACATAGTAATAAAGTTGACAAAAATTAAAGACAAAGAAAAATTATTAAAAGCAACAAGGGAAAAGCAACATATAACACACAAGGGAACTCCTATAAGGTTAAAAGCTGATTTCTCAGCAGAAACACTACAAGCCAGAAGGAACTGGTATGATATAATTAAAGTGATGAAAGGGAAGAACCTACAACAAAGATTTCTTTACCCAGCAAGGATCTCATTCAGATTCGACAGAGAAATCAAAAGCTTTACAGACAAGCAAAAGTGACGAGAATACAACACAACCAAACCAGCTCTAAAACAAATGCTAAAGGAACTTCTCTAAGTAGGAAACACAAGAGAAGAAAGGGACCTACACAAACAAACCCAAAACAATTAAAAAAATGGTAATAGGAACATACATATAGATAATTACCTTAAATGCGAATGGATTAAATGCTCCAACCAAAATACACAGGCTCGCTGAATGGATACAAAAACAAGACCCATATATATGCTGTCTACAAGAGACCCACTTCAGACCTAGGGACACATACAGAAAGTGAGGGGATGGAAAAAGATATTCCATGCAAATGGATATCAAAAGAAAGCTGGAGTAGCAATACTCATATCAGATAAAATAGACTATAAAATAAAGAATGTTACAAGAGACAAGGAAGGACACTACATAATGATGAAGGGATCAAACCAAGAAGAAGATATAACAATTAGAAATATATATGTACCCAACATAGGAGCACATCAATACATAAGGCAAATGCTAACAGCAATAAAAGGGGAAAGCAACAGTTACACAGTAATAGTGGGGGACTTTATCACTTCACTTACACTAATAGACAAATCATCCAGACAGAAAATTAATAAGGAAACACAAGCTTTAAATGATACAATAGACCAGATAGATTTAATTGATATTTAGAGGACATTCCATCTGAAAACCAGATTACACTTTCTTCTCAAGTGCACATGGAATATTCTCCAGGATAGGCCATATATTAGGTCATAATTCAAACCTCAGTAAATGTAAGAAAACTGAAATCATATCACGCATCTTTTCTGACCACAACACTATGAGATAAGAAATAAATTACAAGGAAAAAAACATAAAAAGCACAAACACATGGATGCTAAACAGTACGTAACTAAATAACCAAGAGATCATTGAAGAAATCAGAGGAAATCAAAAAATACCAAGAGACAAATGACAATGAAAACATGACGAGCCATAGGATGTAGCAAACTCAGTTCTAAGAGGGAAGCTTACAGCAATGCAATCCTACATCAAGAAACAAGAAAGGGGCTTCCCTGGTGGTGTAGTGGTTGAGAGTCTGCCTGCCAATGCAGGGGACACGGGTTCGAGCCCTGGTCTGGGAAGATCCCACATGCCACGGAGCAACTGGGCTCGTGAGCCACAATTGCTGAGCCTGTGCGTCTGGAGCCTGTGCTCCGCAACAAGAGAGGCCGCGATAGTGAGAGACCTGTGCACCGTGATGAAGAGTGGCCCCCGCTTGCCACAACTGGAGAAAGCCCTCGCACAGAAACGAAGACCCAACACAGCCATAAATAAATAAATTAACAATTGAAAAAAAAAACCAAAAAACTTGTCTTTAAAAAAAGAAAAAAAGAAACAAGAAAAATCTCAAGTAAACAAACTAAACTTACACCTAAAGGAACGAGAGAAAGAAGGACAAACGAAACCCAAAGTTAGCAGAAGGAAAGAAATCATAAAGATGAGAGCAGAAATAAATGAAACAGAAACAAATAAAACAATAGCAAAGATCAATAAAATTAAGGCTGGTTCTTTGAGAAGATAAACAAAATTGATAAACCTTTAGCAAGACTCATCAAGAAAAAAAGGGAAAGGACTCAAATCAATAAAATTAGAAATGAAAAAGGAGAAGTTACAATAGATACCACAGAAATACAAAGCATCATAAGAGACTACTACAAACAACTCTATGCCAAACAATGGAAAACCTGAAAGAAATGGACAAATTCTTAGAAAGGTATAACCTTCCAAGACTGAACCAGGAAGAAATAGAAAACATGAACAGTCCAGTCACAAGTAATGAAATTGAATCTGTGATAAAAGTCTTCCCATAAATAACAGTGAGGACCAGATGGCTTCACAGGTGAATTCTATCAAACATTTAGAGACAAGATAACACCTATACTTCTCCAGCTCGTCCAAAAAATTGCAGAGGAAGGAACAGTCCCAAACTCATTCTACGAGGCCACCATCACCCTGATACCAAACCCAGACAAAGATACTACAAAAAAAGCAAATTACAGACTAATATCATTGATGAACATAGATGCTAAAATCCTCAACACAATACTAGTAAACAGAATCCAACAACACATTAAAAGGATCAAACGTCATGATCAAGTGGGATTTATCCTAGGGATGCAAGGATTCTTCAATATACACAACTCAATCAATGTGATACACCATATTAACAAATTGAAGAATAAAAACCATATGATCATCTCAATAGATGCAGAAAAAGCTTTGGACAAAATCCAAAACTGATTTGTGATAAAAACTCTCCAGAAAGAGGGCACAGAGGGAACATAACTCACCATAATAAAGGCCACAGACAACAAACCCACAGCAAACATTATTTCAATGGTGAAAAACTGAAAGCATTTCCTGTAAGATCAGGAACAAGACAAGGATGTCCACTCTCACCACTATTATTCAACATAGATTTTGGAAGTCTTAGCCATGGCAATCAGAGAAGAAAAAGAAATAAGAGGAATACAAATTGGAAGACAAGAAGTAAAACTGTCACTGTTTGCAGATTACATGATACTACACATAGATTATCCTAATGATGGCACCAGAAAACTACTAGAGCTAATCAATGAATTTGGTAAAGTGTCAGGATACAAAATTAATGCACAGAAATCTCGCAGGGCATGTGGAATGTGGTGGAAGAGTAAGATGTAGAGATCAATTTCCTCCCCACAAATACATCAGAAATACATCTACATGTGGATCAGCTCCTACAGAACACCTACTGAATGCTGGCAGAAGACCTCAGACTTCCCAAAAGGCAAGAAACTCCCCACGTACCTGGGTAGGGCAAAAGAAAAAAGAAAAAACAGAGACAAAATAATAGGGATGGGACCTGAACCACTGGGAGGGAGCTGTGAAGGAGGAAAAGTTTCCTCACACTAGGAAACCCCTTCACTGGCGGAGACAGGGGGTGGCTGGGGGGAAGCTTCGGAGACACGGAGGAGAGTGCAGCAACAGGGGTGTAGAGGGCAAAGTGGAGAGATTCCTGCACAGAGGATCAGTGTTGACCAGCACTCACCAGCCCCAGAGGCTTGTCTGCTCACCTGCAAGGGCGGGTGGGGGCTGGGAGCTGAGGCTTGGGCTTCGGAGGTCAGATCCCAGGGAGAGGACTGGGGTTGGCGGCGTGAACACAGCCTGAAGGGGGCTAGTGAGCCACAGCTAGCTGGGAGGGAGTCCAGGAAAAATCTGGACCTGCCTAAGAGACAAGAGACACTTGTTTCAGGGTGCACAAGGAGAGGAGATTCAGAACACTGCCCAAATGAGCTCCACAGATGGGCACAAGCCATGGCTATCAGCACAGACACCAGACACAGGCATGAAAAGCTAAGGCTACTGCTGCAGCCACCAAGAAGCCTGTGTGCAAGCACAGGTCACTATCCACACCTCCCCTCCCAGGAGCCTGTGCAGGGCACCACTGCCAGGGTCCCATGATCCAGGGACATTTCCACAGGAGAACACAGGACACGCCTCAGGCTGTTGCAACATCATTCCGGCCTCTGCCGACACAGGCTTGCCCCGCATTCCATACCCCTCCCTCCCTCAGTCTGAGTGAGCCAGAGCCACCTAATCAGCTGCTCCTTTAACTCCGTCCTGTCTGAGCGAAGAACATATGACCTAAGGCGACCTACAAGCAGAGGCAGGGCCAAATCCAAAGCTGAACACCCGCAACTGTGCAAAGAAAGTAGAGAAAGGGAAATCTCACAGCAGCCTCAGGAGCAGCAGATTAAATCTCCACAATCAACTTGATGTACCCTGCATCTGTGGAATACCTGAATAGACAACGAATCATCCAAAAATTGAGGCGGTAGACGTTGGGAGCAACGATATATATATTTTGGCACTTTTTCCCTTTTGTGAGTGTGTATGTGAATGTTTCTTTGTGTGATTTTTGTCTCTATAGCTTTGCTTTTACCATTTGTCCTAGGGTTCTGTCTGTTCATTTTTTTTTTATTATTACAGTTTCTAGTGCTTGTTATCATTGGTGGATTTGTGTTTTGGTTTGGTTGCTTTCTTCTTTCTTCTTTTTTTATTTTCTTTTTTATATTACTTTTTAATTTTTTAATTTTTAATAATTTTTAATTTGAATAACTTTTTCTTCCTTCCTTCCTTCCTTCCTTCTTCCCTTCCTCTCTCTCTCTTTCCTTCCTTCCTTCTTTCTCTCTTCCTCTTTCTCTCTTTCCTTCTCTTTCTTTCTTTCTTTCTTTCTTTCTTTCTTCCTCTTTCTCTCTCTCTTTCTTTCTCTCTGTCTCCTTCCTTCCTTCCTTCCTTCTTCCCTTCCTCTCTCTCTCTTTCCTTCCTTCCTTCTTTCTCTCTTCCTCTTTCTCTCTTTCCTTCTTTTTCTTCTTTCTTTCTTTCTTTCTTTCTTTCTTTCTCTCTCTCTCTTCTTTCTTCCTTCCTTCCTTCCTTCCTTCCTTCCTTCCTTCCTTCCTTCCTTTCTCCCTGTTCTTCTGAGCCATGTGGCTGACAGGGTCTTGGTGCTCAAGCCGGGTACCAGGCCTGTGCCTCTGAGGTGGGAGAGCTGAGTTCATGACATTGGTTCACCAGAGACCTCCCATCTCCATGTAATATCAAATGGAGAAAGCTCTCCCAGAGATCTCCATCTCAAAGATAAGACCCAGCTCCACCCAACAATCAGCAAGCTACAGTGCTTGACACACTATGCTGAACAACTAGCAACACAGGAACATAACCTCACCCTTTAGCATAGCGGCTGCCTAAAATAATAGTAAGGTCACAGGCACGACAAAACACACCACGGGACGTGGTCCTGCCCACCAGAAAGACAAGATCCAGCCTCATCCACCAGAACACAGGCACTAGTCCCCTCTACCAGGAAGCCTACACAACCCACTGAACCAACCTTAGCCACTGGGGGTAGACACCAGAAAAAATGGGAAGTACGAACCTGCAGCCTACAAAAAGGAGACCCCAAACACAGTAAGTTAAGCAAAATGAGAAGACAAAGAAACACAGAACAGATGAAGGAGCAAGGTAAAAACACACCAGAACAAACAAATGAAGAGGAAATAGGCAGTCTACCTGAAAAAGTATTCAGAGTAATGATAGTAAAGATGATCCAAAATCTTGGAAATAGAATGGGGGAAAATAAAAGAAATGTTTAACAACGAACTAGAAGAACAAAAGAGCAAACAAAAAATGATGAACAACACAATAAATGAAATTAAAAATTCTCTAGAAAGAATCAATAGCAGAATAACTAAGACAGAAGAATGGATAAGTGACCAGGAAGATAACATAGTGGAAATAACTACTGCAGAGCAGAATAAAGAAAAAAGAATGAAAAGAATGGAGGACACTCTCAAAGACCTCTTAGACATCATTAAAAGCACCAACATTCGAATTATAGGTGTCCCAGAAGAAGAAAGGGACTGAGAAAATATTTGAAGAGATTATAGTTGAAAACTTCCCTAATATGGTAAAGGAAATAGTTAATCATGTCCAGAAAGCACAGAGAGTCCCATACAGGATAAATCCAAGGATAAACACGCCAAGACACATATTAATCAAACTATCAAAAATTAAATACAAAGAAAAAATACTAAAAGCAGCAAGGGAAAAAAATAATAACATACAAGGGAATCCCCATAAGGTTAACAGCTGATATTTCAGCAGAAACCCTGCAACCCAGAAGGGATTGGCAGGACATAATTAAAGTGATGAAAGGGAAAAACCTACAACCAAGATTACTCTACCAAGCAAGGATCTCATTCAGATTTGAAGGAGAAATTAAAAGTTTTACAGAGAAGCAAAAGCTAGGAGAATTCAGCACGACCAAACCAGCTTTACAACAAATGCTAAAGGAACTTATCTAGGCAGGAAACACAAGAGAAGGAAAAGACCTACAATAACAAATCCAAAACAATTAAGAAAATCCTAAAAGGAACACATATATATATATATATATATATATATATATATATATATATATATATATATATATATATATATATATATCAATAACTACCATAAATGTAATAGGATTAAATGCTCCAACCAAGAGACATAGACTGGCTGAATGGATACAAAAACAAGACCCATATATATGCTATCTACAAGAGACCCACTTCAGATCTAGGGAAAATACCGACTGAAAGTGAGGGGATGGAAAAAGATATTCCATGCAAATGGAAAACAAAAGAAAGCTGGAGTAGCAATTCTCATATCAGACAAAATAGACTTTAAAATAAAGACTATTACAAGAGACAAAGAAGGACACTACATAATGATCAAGGGATCAATCCAAAAAGAAGATATAACAATTGTAAATATTTATGCACCCAACATAGGAGCACCTCAATACATAAGGCAAATGCTAACAGCCATAAAAGAGGAAATCGACAGTAACACAATCATAGTAGGGGACTTTAACACCCCACTTTTACCAATGGACGGATAATCCAACTGAAAATAAATAAGAAAGCACAAGCTTTAAATGATATATTGAACAAGATAGACTTAATTGATATTTATAGGACATTCCAGCAAAAACAACAGAATACCCTTTCTTCTCAAGTGCTAATGGAACATTCTCCAGGATAGGTCATATCGTGGGTCAAAAGTGAAGCCTTGGTACATTTAAGAAAATTGAAATCGTATCAAGTATCTTTTCCGACCACAATGCTATGAGACTAGATACCAATTACAAGAAAAAAACTGTAAAAAGTACATACACATGGAGGCTAAACAATACACTACTTAATAACCGAGAGATCACTGAAGAACTCAAAGAGGAAATTTTAAAAAATACCTATAAACAAATGACAATGAAAATACGACAACCCAAAACCTATGGGATGCAGCAAAAGCAGTTCTAAGAGGGAATTTTTTAGCAATACAATCCTACCTCAAGAAACAAGGAACATCTAAAATAAACCACCTAACCTTACACCTAGAGCAATTAGAGAAAGAAAACCAAAAAACTCCAAAGTTAGCAGAAGGAGAGAAATTATAAAGACCAGATCAGAAATAAATGAAAAATAAATGAAGAAAACAATAGCAAACATCAGTAAAACTAAGAGCTGGTTCTTTGAGAAGATAAACAAAATTGATAAAACATTAGCCAGACCCACCAAGAAAAAAAGGGAGAAGACTCAAATCAATAGAATTAGAAATGAAAAAGAAGTAACAAATGACACTGGAGAAATACAAAGGATCGAGAGATTACTACAAGCAACTATATGGCAATAAAATGGACAACCTGGAAGAAATGGAGAAATTCATAGAAAAGCAAAACCTTCTGAGACTGAACCAGGAAGAAATAGAAAATATAAACAGACCAATCACAAGCACTGAAATTGAGACTGTGATTAAAAATTTTCCAACAAACAAAAGCCCAAGACCAGATGGCTTCAGAGGTGAACACTATAAAACATTTAGAGAAGAGCTAACACCTATCCTTCTCAAACTCTTCCAAAATATAGCAGAGAGAGGAACACTCCCAAACTCATTCTACAAGGCCACCATCACCCTGATACCAAAACCAGACAAAGGTGTCACAAAGAAAGAAAACTACAGGCCAATATCACTGATGAACATACATGCAAAAATCCTCAACAAAATACTAGCAACCAGTATCCAACAGTACATTAAAGGATCATACACCATGATCAAGTGGAATTTATCCCAGGAATGCAAGGATTCTTCAATATATGCAAATCAATCAATGTGATACACCATATTAACAAATTGAACAATAAAACAATATGATCATATCAACAGATGCATAAAAAGCCTTGGACAAAACTCAATACCCATTTATGACAAAAACCCTCCAGAAAGTAGGCATAGAGGGAACTTATCTCAACATCCTAAGGCCATATATGACAAACCCACAGCCAACATCGTTCTCAACGGTGAAAAACTGAAACCATTTCCTCTAAGATCAGGAACGAGACAAGATTTCCCATATTTACAACTATTATTGAACATAGTTTTGGAAGTTTTAGCCACAGCAATCAGAGAAGAAAAAGGAAGAAACGGAATCCAAATCGGAAAAGAAGAAGTAAAGCTGTCACTGTTTGCAGAGGACATGATGTTATACATACAGAATCCTAAAGATGCTTCCAGAAAACTGCTACTGAAGCTAATCAATGAATTTGGTAAAATAGCAGGATACAAAATTAAAGCACAGAAATCTCTTTCATTCCTATACACTAATGATGGAAAATCTGAAAGAGAAATTAAGGACACACTCCCACTTACCACTGCAACAAAAAGAATAAAATACCTAGGAATAAACCTACCTAAGGAGACAGAAGACCTGTATGCAGAAAACTATAAGACACTGATGAAAGAAATTAAAGATGATACAAACAGATGGAGAGGTATACCATGTTCTTGGGTTAGAAGAATCAACATTGTGAAAATGACTATACTACCCAAAGCAATCTACAGATTCAATGCAATCCCTATCAAACTACCAACGGCATTTTTCACAGAACTAGAATAAAAAACTTCACCATTTTTATAGAAACACAAAAGTCCCCGAATAGCCAAAGCAATCTTGAGAAAGAAAAACGGAGCTCTAGGAATCAGGCTCCCTGACTTCAGACTATACTACAAAGCTACAATAGTCAAGACAGTATGGTACTGGCACAAAAACAGAAATATAGATCAATGGAAGGGGATAGAAAGCCCACAGATAAACCCACGCACATATGTTTGCCTTATCTTTCATAAAGTAGGCAAGAATATACAATGGAGAAAAGACAGCCTCTTCAATAAGTGTGCTGGGAAAACTGGACAGCTACCTGTAAAAGACTGAAATTAGAACACTCCCTAACACCATACACAAAAATAAAGTCAAAACGGATTAAACACCTAAATGTAAGGCAAGGCAATATAAAACTCTGAGAGGAAAACATAGGAAGAACACACTTTGACATAAATTACAGCAAGATCTTATTTGATCCACCTCCCAGAATAATGGAAATAAAAACAAAAATAAATAAATAGGACCTAATGAAACTTAAAACCTTTTGCACAGCAAAGGAAGCTATAAACAAAACTAAAAGACAACCCTCAGAATGGGAGAAAATACTTGCAAACCAATCAACAGACAAAGGATTAATCTCCAAAATATATAAACAGCTCAGGCAGCTCAATATTAAAAAAGAAAACAACCCCATCAAAAAGTGGGCAGAAAACCTAGACATTTCTACAAAGATACATACAGATGGCCAAGAGGTACGTGAAAAGCTACTCAACGTCACAAATTATTAGAGAAATGCAAATCAAAACTACAAGGAGGTATCACCTCACACCAGTCAGAATGGCCACCTTCAAAAAATGTACAAACAAGAAATGCTGGAGAGGGTGTGGAGAAAAGCGAAACTTCTTGTACTTTTTGTGGGTATATAAATTGATACAGCCACTATGGAGAACAGTATGGAGGTTCCTTAAAAAACAAAAAATTGAATTACCATATGACCCATCAATCCCACTATTGGGCATATACCCTAAGAAAACCGTAATTCAAAAGGCACATGCATCCCAACGTTCATTGCAGGACTATTTACAATAGCAAGGTCATGGAAGTAACCTAAATGCCCATCAGCAGACGAATGGATAAAGAAGATGTGGTACATATATACAATGGAATATTACTCAGCCATAAAAAGGAATGAAATTGGGTCATTTGTAGAGATGTGGATGGAAATAGAGACTGTCATTCAGAGTGAAGTAAGTCAGAAAGAAAAAATATATATGTATTGTATATTAACGCATATACGTGGAATAAAAAGAATGGTACAGATAAACTGGTTTTCAATGCAGAAATAGAGACACAGAGTTAGAGAACAAACCTAGAGATGCAAAGAGGAGTAATTGGGTGGAGGGGTGGTTGTGGGATGAACTGGGAGTCTGGGACTTGATATAAATTAATATGTATAAAATAGATAACTAATAAGCAACTGCTGTATAAAATATAAAATAAAATTCTAAAAGAAATGATAAAAAATAATTAAAAAACTAAAAATGATAGTGCCTCTAGAAAAATGTAACTTTATTTTTAGCAGCTTTATTGGAGTATAATTGTTTTACAATGTTGTGTTAGTTTCTGGTTATAAAAAAGTGAATCAGCTATAAGTATATATATATCCCCAATCCACTCCCTCTTGTGTCACCCTCCCACCCTCCCTATTCCACCCCTCTAGGTGATCACAAAGCAACGAGCTGATCTCCCTATGTGATGCAGCTGCTTCCACTAGCTATCTATTTTACATTTGGTAGTGTATATGTCAGTGCTACTCTCTCACTTCATCCCAGCTTACCATTCCCCCTCCCTTTGTCCTCTAGCCCATTCTCTATGTCTGCGGTCTTATTCTCGTCCAGCCCCTAGGTTCATCATGACCATTTATTATGTTTTTTTTTTAGATTACATATATATGTGTTAGCATACGGTATTTGTTCTTCTCTTTCTGACTTACTTCACTCTGTATGACAGTCTCTAGGTCCATCCACCTCACTACAAATAACTCAGTTTCGATTCATTATATGGTTGAGTAATATTTCATTGTATATTTGTGCCACATCTTCTTTATCCATTCATCTGTCGATGGACACTTAGGTTGCTTCCATGTCCTGGCTATTGTATATAGTGCTGCAATGAAAATTGTGGTACATGACTCTTTCTGAATTATGGTTTTCTCAGGGTCTGCGCCCAGTAGTGTGATTGTTGGGTAATATGGTAGTTCTATTTGTAGTTTTTTAAGGAACCTCCATACTGTTCTCCATAGTGGCTGTATTAATTTACACTCCCACCAACAGTGCAAGAGGGTTCTCTTTTCTCCCCACCCTCTCCAGCATTTATTATTTGTAGATTTTATGATGATGGCCATTCTGACCAGTGTGAGGTGATACCTCACTGCAGTTTTGATTTGCATTTCTCTAATGATTAGTGATGTTGAGAATCCTTTCATGTTTTTGTTGGCAATCTGTGTATCTTCTTTGGAGAAATGTCTAATTAGGTCTTTTGCCCATTTTTGGATTGGCCTGTTTGTTTTTTTTGATATTGAGCTTCATGCGCTGTTTATATGTTTTGGAGATTAATCCTTTGTCCATTGATTTCTTTGTAAATATTTTCTCCCATCCTGTGGGTCGTCTTTTCATCTTGTTTATAGTTTCCTTTGCTGTGCAAAAGGTTTTAAGTTTCATAAGGTCCCATTTGTTTATTTTTATTTCCATTACTCTAGGAGGTGGGTCAAAAAAGATCTTGCTGTGATTTATGCCAAACAGTGTTCTTCCTATGTTTTCCTCTAAGAGTTTTATAGTGTCTGGTCTTACATTTAAATTTTTAAACAATTTTGAGTTTATTGTTGTGTATAGTGTTAGAGAATGTTCTAATTTCATTCTATCACGTGTAGCTCTCCAGTTTTCCCAGCACCACTTACTGAAGAGGCTGTCTTTTTCTCCACTGTATATTCTTGCCTCCTTTATCAAAGATAAAGTGACCATATGTGCGAGGGTTTACCTCTGGGCTTACTATCCAGTTCCACTGATCTATATTTCTATTTTTGTGCCAGTACCATACTGTCTTGATTACTGTAGCTTTGTAGTATAGTCTGAGGTCAGGGAGCCTGATTCCTGCAGCTCCTTCTTCTCTCTCAAGTTTGCTTTGGCTATCCGGGTTCTTTTGTATTTTCATACAAATTGTGAAATTTTTTGTTCCAGTTCTGTGAAAATGCCATTGATAGCTTCATGGGGATGGCATTGAATATGTAGATTGCTTTGGGTTGTATAGTCATTACACAATGTTGATTCTTCCAATCCAAGAACGTGGTATATCTCTCCATCTGTTTGTATCATCTTTAATTTCTTTCATCAGTGTCTTATAGTTTTCTCCATACAACTCTTCTGTCTCCTTAGGTAGGTTTATTCCTAGGTATTTTATTATTTTTGTTGCAATGGTAAATGGGATTGTTTCCTTAATTTCTCCTTCAGATTTTTCATGATTAGTGCATAGGAATGCAAGACCTTTCTGTGCATTAATTTTGTATCCTGCTACTTTACCAAATTCATTGATTTGCTCTAGTAGTTTTCTTCTAGCATCTTTAGGATTCTCTATGCATAGTTTCATGTCATCTGCAAAAAGTGACAGTTTTACTTCTTCTTTTCTAATTTGGATTCCTTTTATTTCTTTTTCTTCTCTGATTGCTGTGGCTAAAATTCCCAAAACTATGTTGAATAACAGTGTTGAGAGTTGGCAACCTTGTCTTCTTCCCGATGTTAGAGGAAATGGTTTCAGTTTTTCACCACTGAGAATGAGGTTGGCTGTGGGTTTGTCACATATGCCCTTTATTATGTTGAGGAAAGTTCCCTCTATGCCCAATTTGGAGAGTTGTTATCATAAATGGGTGTTGAATTTTGTCAAAAGATTTTTCTGCATCTATTGATATTATTATATGGTTTTTATCCATCAGTTTGTTAATATGGTGTATCACATTGATTGATTTGCATATACTGAAGAATCCTTGCGTTCCTGGGAAAAACCCCACTTGATCATGATGTATGATTCTTTTAATGTGCTGTTGGATTCTCTTTGCTAGTATTTTGTTGAGGATTTTTGCATCTATGTTCATCAGTGATATTGGTCTCTAGATTTTTTTTTGACATTTTGTCTGATTTTGGTATCAGGGTGATGGTGGCCTTGTAGAATGAATTTGGGAGTGTTCCTCCCTCTGCTATATTTTTGAAGAGGGTGAGAAGGATAGGTGTTATCTCTTCTCTAAGTTTTTGATAGAATTTGCCTGTGAAGCCACCTTGTCCTGGGCTGTTGTTTTTTGCAAGATTTTAATCACAGTTTCAATTTAATTACTTGTGATTGGTCTGTTTATATTTTCTATTTCTTCCTGGTTCAGTCTAGGAAGGTTGTGCCTTTCTAAGTACTTGTCCATTTCTTCCAGGTTGTCCATTTATTGGCATATAGTTGCTTGTAGTAATCTCTCATGATCATTTGTATTTCTTCAGTGTCAGTTGTTACTTCTCCTTTTTCTTTTCTAATTCTGTTGATTTGAGTTTTCTATTTTCCTTTATGAGTCTAACTACTGGTTTATCAATTTTTTTTTTATCTTCTCAAAGAACCAGCTTGTAATTTTATTGACCGTTGCTATTGTTTCCTTCACTTTGATTTCATTTATTTCTAACCTGATCATTATGATTTCTTTCCTTCTGCTAACTTTGGGGTTTTTTTGGTTCTTCTTTCCCTTATTGCGTTAGGTGTAAGGTTAGTTTGTTTGAGATTTTTCTTGTTTCTTAAAGTAGGACTGTATTGCTATAAACTTCCCTCTTAGAACTGCTTTTACTGTATCCCATAGGTTTTGAGTCATCGTGTTTTGTCATTTGTTTCTAGGTATTTTTAAATTTCCTCTTTGATTTCTTCAGTGATCTCTTGGTTATTTAGTAGCATATTGTTTAGCCTCCATGTGTTTGTAGTTTTTTTCTTGTAATTGATGTCTAGTATCATAGCATTGTTGTTGGAAAAGACATTTGATATGATTTCAGTTTTCTTAAATTTCCCAAGGCTTGATTTGTGACCCAAGATATCATCTATCCTGGAGAACGTTCCACGAGCACTCGAGAAGAAAGTGTATTCTGTTGTTTTGGATGGAATGTCCTATAAATATCAATTAAGTTCATCTTGTTTAATGTGTCATTTAAAGCTTGTGTTTCCTTATTTATTTTCACTTTGGATGATCTCTCCATTGGTGAAAGTGGGGTGTTAATGTCCCCTACTATGATTGTGCTACTGTTGATTCTCCCTTTTATGGCTGTTAGCATTTGCCGTATGTATTAAGGTGCTCCTATATTGAGTGCATAAATATTTACAATTGTTATATCTTCTTCTTGGATTGATCCCTTGATCATTATGTAGTTTCCTTGTCTCTTGTAATAGTCTTTATTTTAAAGTCTATTTTGTCTGATATGAGAATTGCTACTCCAGCTTTCTTTTGATTCTTTGATTTCCATTTACATGGAATATCTTTTTCCAACCCCTCACTTTCAGCCTGTATGTGTCCCAGGTCTGAAGTGGGTCTCTTGTAGACAGCATATATACGGCTCTTGTTTTTGTATCCATTCAGCCAGTCTATGTCTTTTGGTTGGAACATTTAATCCATTTACATTTAAGGTAATTATCGATATGTATGTTCCTATTAGGATTTTCTCAATTGTTTTGGGTTTGTTTTTGTCGGTCTATTCCTTCTCTTATGTTTCCTTCCTAGAGAAGTTCCTTTCCCATTTGGAGTAAAGCTGATTTGGTCGTGCTGAAGTCTCTTAACTTTTGTTTGTCTATAAATGTTTTCATTTCTCCATCGAATCTGAATGAGATCCTTGCTGGGCAGTCTCGGTTGTAGGTTCTTCCCTTTCTCACTTTAAATTGTCCAGCCACTCCCTTCTGGCTTGCAGAATTTCTGCTGAAAGATCAGCTGTTTACCTTATGGGGATTCCCTTGCATGTTATTTGTTGGTTTTCCATTGCTGTTTTTAATATTCTTTCTGTAATTAATTTTTGATTGTTTGATTAATATGTGTCTTGGCATGTTCCTCCTTGGATTTATCCTGTATGGGACTCTCTGTGCTTCCTGGACTTGATTAACTATTTCCTTTACCATATTAGGGAAGTTTTCAACTATAATCTCTTCAAATATTTTCTCAGTCCCTTTCTTTTTCTCTTCCTCTTCTGGGACCCCTATAATTCGAATGTTGGTGCATTTAACATTGTCCCAGAGGTCTCTGAGACTGGCCTCAATTCTTTTCATTCTTTCTTCTTTATTCTCCTCTGCAGTAGTTATTTCCACTATTTTATCTTCCAGGTCACTGATCCGTTCTTCTGCCTCAGTTATTCTGCTATTGATTCCTTCTAGAGAATTTTTAATTTCATTTATTTGTTGTTCATCATTTTTTGTTTGCTCTTTATTTCTTCTAGGTCTTTGTTAAACGTTTCTTGTATTTTCCCCATTCTATTTCCAAGATTTTGGATCATCTTTACTATCATTACTCTGAATTCTTTTTCAGGTAGACTGCCTATTTCCTCTTCATTTGTTTGGTCTGGTGGGTTTTTACCTTGCTCCTTCATCTGCTGTGTATTTCTGTCTTCTCATTTTGCTTAACTTACTGTGTTTGGGGTCTCATTTCTGCAGGCTGCAGGTTTGTTATTCTCATTGTTTTTGGTGTCTGCCCCCAGAGGGTAAGGTTCGTTCAGTGGATTGTGTAGGTTTCCTGGTGGAGCAGACTGGTCCCTGTGTTCTGGTGGATGAGGCTGGAACTTGTCTTTCTGGTTGGCAGGACCCTGTCTGGTGGTGTGTTTTGGGGTGTCTGTGAACTTAGTATGATTTTAGGCAGCCTCTCTGTTAATAGTTGGGGTTGTGTTCCCTTCTCGCTAGTCATTTGGTATAGGGTGTCCAGCACTGGAGCTTGCAGTAGTGTTTCATGCCCGTCTCTGGTGTCCGAGCTGATAGCCGCAGCTTGCCCCCTTCTCTGGAGCTAGGTTAGGCGGTGCTCTTCCTTCTATGGGCAGACAGGGAAGGAATCCCCTCTCCTTGCGCACCATGAAACAATGGTCTTTTGACTCTTATGCAGTTCCAGACTTTTTCCTGGACTCCCTTCGGGTTAGCTGTGGCACACTAGCCCCCTTCAGACTGTGTTCACGCAGCCAACCCCACTCCTCTCCTTGAGATATGACCTCCGAAGTCCAAGCCTCAGCTCCCAGCCCCCTCTTGTCCCAGCGGGTGAGCAGACAACCCTCTCAGGCTGGTGAGTGCTGGTCGGCACCAATTCTCTGTGCAGCAATCTCTCTGCTTTGCCCTCTGCACCCCTATTGCTGTGCTCTCCTCTGTGGCTCAGAAGCTTACCCCCTTCCATGCCCCGTCTCCACCAGTGAAGGGGCTTCCTAGTGTGTGTGGAAACTTTTCCTTCTTCACATCTCCCTCACTGAGGTGCAGGTCCTGTCCCTATTCTTTTGTCTCTGTTTTTTCTTTTGCCCTACCAAGGTACATGGGGGAGTTTCTTGCCTTTTGGGAAGTCTGAGGTCTTCTGCCAGTGTTCAGTAGGTGTTCTGTAGGAGTTGTTCCACATGTAGATGTATTTGTGGGGAGAAAAGTGATCTCCATGTCTTACTTCTCTGCCATCTTGTTGGTCCCCTCCCCGAAAAATGGAATTTTAGTTAGCTACTGATAAGTTTTATGAATTTTAATTGATAAAGTACTCATAATTATTGTTAAATGAAAAAAGCAGGATATACAAGAATACATTAGCAATAAAGCTAAATTATCAAAGTATTATATAAATTAATAGGAAAAATTTGGAAAAAATATGAATAAGATGTTAAGAGTATGTATGCTATTCTTACTCTTATCTTCTTACTTAGCAATACTTTCTAATTATGCTGCGTTTCCATGCATTGTTCTGGATATTTTTGGTTTGTTTATTATACTCACATGTACCATACATATTAACAGAGAATTCCTAAAAAATAGTTGGCTTCAATGCACTGATAACTTTGACAATTTTGATCTTAGATAATTAAACGTTCAATATTCATAACATGTGATTTAAGATACATAGAAGGATGTAAAGTGAAACATAACACCATTAAGTCTCACGAAAAAGACAGCTAGGGTATACCACAGTGCTATTATCATTGTCTTCTACTGGGGTACAAACTCTTAGGATGAGGGAGGGTCATCACTGATAAAATTCAAATGATGTCCATTCTGGTTCTAAGTATTTGTAAAGTCACTTTTTAATTACTAGTTTATTTGATAATCAGATAGATAGTAATATATCTTAAAAAACAAACAAACAAAAAACAGTGAGAAATGTATAAAATTAAAAAATTAGTTTCTTTATCCTACCTCCCCATTCCACATAGGTAAATGCATTTATGTGTATATATTTAGTTTTTCCCATCACTACAGATAATAAGTTTATACATAGTTTTATTGATTTATTAAATTTCCTCTGAATAATCTATCACTGAACTGTGAGAACTCAATCCCTTGAATAACTTATATCTTGACATATTAATATTATTATATTTTAGATATTCTAGGAAGTTTCATATAGATTGTGTTCTCTTCCAGAAATGAAATCTTTATTTTTTGAACATACATATGCATGCTGTTAGGACAAATAAAAACTGAAAATAAAAAACTTAATTCTCCCTTTTTAAAATATGGGAAGAGACTTCTCCCATCTCCTCCTATTCTGAGCACCAGCTTTAGAAAACGTGTAATTGCAAGTATTCTCTCCTTTCTTTAAAGCGTGGAAAACTAGATAGGCCTTTTGTCAGCTCTAAGACCCAGATATGTCTTTCTCAAGGACCTGGGAGCCACCTCTTTGAAATGCAAACTTCAAAAGCTACCACCCCTATATCCCAGTTTCCGTGAGAGGGTAGGAGCCTAACCTTTGCTCTACGTTCCAAAACTACCTTCTGTCATAAAGATATGACAAGTTATTTTCTCCTCTGTATTAAGCCAATAAGCTAATACAGATGGTCATCCCAAATACTAGGTAAAGTCAGGATGATCTATGTGTGAGAAATGGTGCTGTCAAGTCCTCTTACTTGAGGACTAGTTGTTTATCTTGAACATATGTTTTTAATGCGGCTTCTCTGCTGGGCTGTACAAGGAGGTGAGATTCCTTTGCTTTTGCATCAGTAAGCTGGGTGTCTGTGGTATGCATTACATTACACTGTGGTTTAATGCTTATTCCATAATACAAATGTTTTCTATCTCTAGTATCTTTGTGGATGGCTTTCTGGTTTGGAGTAGATTTTGTTTTCTAATTATATTTCTCAATAGCACACACACACACACACACACACACACACATTTTCCATGTGGTGTGTTTTCAAATTTGCCTTGCATTTCTTTTTATTATTTAAATCCTTAATATGAGCAACCCTTTTCAGTTCTTTTATTTGCTCTGATATAATTTGTGGAAATTCTCCCTGATTCTTTCCCATTTAAGACCTTTGTGTCATCTTCATCCTGACCAGACTTTGGGAGCCTTTGAGGAGCAGAGCACTATGGCTAATTATACAGGCTTAAGTCACGTGTTGCTCAATATGCAGTCTGCTACTTTATCAACTGATAAACTTGGTAAGCCTTTCACCTTATTCTCTTCTCCCACCCTTGTATATCTTTGCCAATGCATGACAAAATCTTCTGTTACAACCTCTCTTAGATGTTTACTTTTTAAGGTTGTATACTGTTAAAAATGGTTTTGTCTTGCTACTGGTGAATTCTTTGCTTACTTTTAATATTTTTAATCATTTGGTTAGGTGATAAGAGAGAGGTATTAGTGATACCTTTTTCTCCTGTCATTATTCCAGTGTATCTATGTAATTTACTGTGTTTTCTATACTTTCTACATGAAGATGAAGGAGAGAAAATACTTTCCTCTCCTGGATGACACTAATTTTTTTTTTTTAACTGCTTTTTTCCCTTTGGCATAACTGAGCCAACTCAGCAGAAGAACAGAAGTGTCTAGCTGATAGATGATGTGTTTTATGCAAATTCCTCTTCCCTGATCTGGTTGTTTCCCCTTTTAAATGAGGCCATTTCCCCAGCAAAGAAAATACTCCTTATTACACAGGCCCACCCTAATTCTCCTATAGATACATACAATAATGAGACCATGTCCTTCTACTGGAGCACTTTCCATAGTCTCTAGTCGTGCCTAGATCAGCACACCTCTCTGTGTAATGCAGAGAGAAACTGGGGTGTGGGGGGTGGGGAATGGGTGTACTAACTGTAAGCATTTCACAGTAAACTTTTCCTTGTGCCCACATTTTCTGTCTATGCCCTTCACACGACAAACATGAACTACCTTTATTTAAAAAACAACAAAAGTATACATTTAAAACAACTCTGTTCTCACTATGTTTAATGTCCTATGCTACAAATAATTATAGAGTCTGATGGCACAGAGTTATCATTCTATAAATCAAACAGGCGATACCTGCCATACAATTTCAGAGAGAAAAGATTACTTAAAGACAACAGAGGAATCATTTCAAAATTTTCGAAACTTGACTTTTTTACCTCAAAGATGTTTTGCATTGTCAATCTCTTATTCTGGCCTGGTTTGTGTTTTTCAACCAAGAAGTGAATTCAAAATAATTGGTCCTTTGGAGAAAGTCAAGACCAAGTCACTTATAAAGAGGTACTTTTCTTCACATTTGACACAGACGTTTATGGCTTGAGCTGGGGAGTCAGAATGCCCAAGTACTGGTTCCAAAGTTACAAATGTATATTAAGGGGTATATATTTCTGTACACCTAACATTACATATTACTATTTTTTATGATGAACTTAAAATATCAGTCAACTAATTTCCTGGACAAATATAAATGCAAATAATCCATTGCAAATTTCAAGTTAGATTTGTTTAGTCACTTTTATAACCAGAGACAGATAAGAGACAAAAACCTAGCCTTGCCAGGGTCAGGCCACATTTTTCACGTATCTCCTTTCACTCAGAATTTCCTCAGCCTCACTATAGGGGTGGACTGGAAATATGGGGGTTATGTGTATCTATTTCTTCTTATTTTTTTTTTACCTAAGATGTTCTGCTATTCATTCATTCCCTCATTCAATAAATATCGATAAAGTGGTAATTTAACAAGTTACACACTGAGTATGCAATGGTGAACTCAGAAAACACAGCTTACAGTTTAATAAGGGAGACAGATCTTAGACATTGAAACAAGTAAATATATAAATAAAAATTGTTAAAAATCTTTGAAAGAAAGGTAAAAAATATGCAGTTAGAGAGAAGCCTGGGGGAGCAAATTTAGATGTGAGTCAGGGATGTTTTCTCTTTGGAAGAGATTTTGAGGCTTTAAGAATGAGTGAGAGTGATGGAAGAGTAGTAGAGATAACCAGCATGTATGAAAGGATGCACAGAGAAACAGAACAAAGGCAAACCTGTCTAGACAAAGTGAGGAAAAGAGAGAGGAGCAGGAGACTCTGTAGGAGAGGTAGGCTTGGGTCAGACAATGCCTTATATACCATATATTGAAAATAATATATAATACTATTTAACTATTAGAATAAGTTAAATATCTGTAAACTCATGACTTATTCTCCTCTCTCTTCCTGTTTTTGTTAAATGCTCTGTGCCTGTCTCAAACTGTTCTCGGAAACTCAAGTTTCCAAGGCATCTTTCCTAAAAGCCTGTATTCTCCAATCAGTAACCCATTGGCCAAGGCCTTTTCTGATGTCTTAACTCAATCTATCTCAGATTAGACTGGTTCTATTTAATCTCCTTTGAATTTTAGGGAAGAGTTAATTCAATGAAGTAATATGTGTTAAAATATAAACAATTGAAAATAACCCAAAATGTTGTTCCATCCATTGACTATTTCCATTTAGTGATGCTTTTGAAAGTGCTAACATAAAGAACTGAGAAATGTGAGAATTGCAACAAACTGTCAAGGGAAATGGAGGTGATATTACAACTGAGAAAAGTTTGATCTTAACAAGTGACCTCCGTGGCCATCTTCCAGCCCTAAATGTAAGTGTGTGACCAGTGACATTTTAGCAAAGCACATTTTAAGTAAAATATACTGCCTAAATAACACTTCTTGCAGAAATAGGAATCAAATAAATGTTTTAGGCCTAGGGATTAGGAACAAATGCCTTTTAGTTTTATTTCTTCTCCAGGGCAAATACATTAAAGTATGTAAAAAGTAAAATAGTAAAGTACTTAAAATACTTTAAATTGCCCAGTCCACAGGATGCAAATTAGAAAAAAGAAATCTTTCTCAAAATGCATTGTCTGTAAAAGATGCCTTATGTGTGGTATGATTAGCATAAGAAAACATTGCTAGGTTCCAACACTCGTGAAATGTTGAAAAATATTAATGGGAATCCATAGCAATTTTAATATTTTTAAAAGTAAATAGAAATTGAATAATGACTTACTTTATGATTTAGTGAGGTAATAAAACTAGGAGAGAGAAATTCCCATGTTGTTCCAAAACCAAATATATTTATTAATATTTATCAATATTTTCCTTCCATTCTAGACATGAATCCCATTTTTTTCTTACCTGTTCAATTTCTTTTTCTTAGTCATTTATCTCTCTATTCTATTACTAATTTCTCCTTCTATATGGCTATCTCTATCCTTCACATCTCTTTCCAGCAAATTCCACCAATTCCTAGTGTCTCATTGACTCTGCAATCCAATTTGATATAAGTCATCACCATCCCACTAAAACTGCTCTTCTTAGATGCCCTCATCTAGTGGAATGGATTTATACACCTTCTGAATGCTAACTCCAGACTCAAATATTCAACAGCTTACCGGGAATCTACAGGTCAATGTTAAATAAGTACCTCCAACTTAAGATGTTAAAAAGAATCATTTTTGAAAAAAACAAAACAAAACAACAACAGAAATCACTTTCAATGCACTATGTCCTTAAGATAGAGTTAAAAAAAAAAAAAAAAAAAATGAAGCCAGTACTAGAATTTGAACAATTTCCTTTGGTGATAATGAGGGACACCAAAATTTAAAAGCACTAAATTATAATTTGATGCACAATTTCATTTGTATTGCATATTAGTATACTCAAGTAAAACATATTTAAGAATTTATTTACTATAAAATCTCACTTAAAATACTTTAACAGCTCTAATTTATATTTCTGTTACTTTGAAATATTTAAGTTTCTGTTCTCTATTTAAAAAATGAGACGAAGCTACTTCTGTGTACATGCGTGTATATACATATATAAATACATATATGTGTGTGTATATATATATAATAGGTCTCCTGAATGTATTCGAACTTATATTAGCTACAGAGGTCATTATTGTTTGTGGGTTTATTTTTTAAATAAGAAGACACTTTCTATTTGACCATTTGACCCAGATTCTTCCAGCTGGAAAAATAAAATTTCTATTTGTCTTATTTACTTCCTCAGACAGTATTGTTGATGTACATACAATTCTTTTTTGCGTTTGGCCTATGACTATAGCATCTAAATTTAGTTCACAGCAAGTAAAAGATAAATGACATTATAAAAAATATGTCCTTTGGTAAAGAAGAAATTACAGGATATTAATGTATTTACCATGATGATGAGTTTAACACATACATTATTATTGGTCATGGGAGTAATGGTCATAAATCAGAGTTAGGAATGATCATAAAAACACAAAGTATTTGATGAACTCAATCCATACTCATGCTCAATACTTTTAATCTGTATTCAAAATTGTATACATATACAGAGGCAAAAAAACATATTTACAAAATTCAAGAGCATAATATATGTGGTAGGCAGAATTCTAAGATGACCCCAAGGAGGCATGCCTTGTATAACGCCTCCCTTGCCATGTGCCTTTAGCCAATAGAATATGGCAAAGGTGATAGGATAGTCACTCCCTTAATTAGTTATGTTATGTGGCAAAGGTGATGGATAGTCACTGTCATCGCTATGTTATATAAGACTCCATCTTTGGGACTTCCCTGGTAGTACCGTTGTTAAGACTCCGTGCTTCCAAAGCAGGGGGCATGAGTTTGATCCCTGGTCGGGGAACTAGGATCACACATGCTGCCCTAAGACCCCACATGCTGGCATGGCCAAAAAAAGAGAAAAAGAAAAAAAAAACCACTATCCTTTCACTGAAATAAACCAAAACCATGAATATTTTTAAAAAATTTAAAAAGAGTCCATCTTTGTCAAGTTCAGCAGGAAATTCTCCTACTGGCTTTGAAGTAAGCTGCCACTTTGTGAGAGGGCTGTGAGTGGTCCATGCAACAAGGTACTGCAGGGGCTGCTACTTACTCAGAGTAGACCCTGACTGGCCACTAGCAAGTATAAAGGACCATAGTCCTACAACTGTAAGAATCTGAAAACAACCCTTGAGTTTGAAAGAAGATCCTGAGCTTCAGAGAGGAATGTCCTCCAGCCAACACCGTGAAGGCAGTCTTCTAAGATTCAGGGAAGAGAACCCAGTTTAGCTGGGCCCAAAATGAGATAATAAATATGTGTTATTTTAAGTTGCCAAGTTCATGGTAGTTTATAACCAGCAATAGCAAACTAATATAATCTATATAAAATTTCTGTTCTGTTCATTAAACAATACTGCATTTCCCTACATCATGTTTTTTTTTTTAATTGGGGTATAGTTGCTTTACAATGTTGTGTTAGTTTCTGCTGCACAACAAAGTGAATCAGCTATATGTATATATATACCCCTTCCCTCTTCTATGTTTTTAAATAAGCTTCTAAATTGGAATAAAATATTCAAACATAGAGATGTTATACATGTCTTATCATGTTATTATTATTATTTTAAATGTCTGAAACATTTATATTAACATATTTCCATACAAATAACCCAAAGAAAGTTTAGTATTAGTTGTTTTTATCATGTTATTATTGTTGAACATACAGGTTGTTTTAAAACTTGCTTTTGTAAACAATGCCCCATGAATATCCTCAAGTATAATTTGTTTTTTATGCCATATTAGTGTTGTTCCCAAACAGTAGAAATTCTCTGTCTATTGGTAGGAGTGTGTCAAAGATATTGACTCGTAGTCTCAAATTGCCATCCAAACGAAGTGTAAAAATTTATATGCCTTCCAAGAGTATGACAATTTACACTGTATAACCTCAACAATATTTGGAAAAAATATATAAATATGTTTACGCATGTGTGTATAGATACATACATAGTTACACTTGACCCTTAAACAATGTCCATGTTGTTCAAGGGTCAACAGTATATTAACAGCATTTTCAATTTCATGGAGAGTCACAACAGGATAATACTGAATTACATTTTTTTAATAACATATATGTGATGTGTTGTCTGGATATTTATTTTATATCCTAAATTATACTTTTTTTAAAAAAAGACTTCATTATTTTAGAGCCGTTTTAGACTCACAGCAAAATTAAAGGGAAAGTACACAGATTTCCATATACTCTCTGCCCTCACACATGCATAGCCTCCTCCATTATCAACATCACCCGCACTGTGGTAGGTACATTTGTTAAAATGGATGGACCTACACTGATACATCATAATCTCCCAAAGTCTATAGTTTACCTTCAGTTTCACCCTTGGTGGTGTACAGTCTGTTTTTGGACAAAGGTATGGTGACATATATCCGTCATTATTATATCACAGAGTATTTACACTGACCTAAAAATCCTCTGTGCTCTGCCTATTTATTCCTCTCCCCTTCCTATAATCAATCACATATTAGTTGCAGGAGGTTTTTCTGGCCAATTATTTTGGATTTTCTACAGAGATGATCACATCATCTGTGAACTGAGATAATTTTACTTCTTCCTTCCATATCTGTATATAATGTATTTCCTTTTTGAGTCTCATAGCATTAGCTAATACTTCCAGTACAATGTTGAAAAGGAGTGATGAGAAGGAATATCATGCCTTGTTCCTGATCTCAGTGGGAAAATTCAAGTTTCTCACCTTAAAGTATGATGTATAAGTAATTTTTTGTAGATATTCTTTATCAAGTTGAGAATGTTCCCCTATATTCACAGTTACTGCTGAGAGTTTTTATCATGAAAGGGTTGGATTTTATTCAAATACTTTTGCTGTATGCTGTATCTATTAATACTAATATATGATTTTTGTGTTTTAGCCTGATGATGTGATGAGTTACATTTATATTTCTTTTTTTAATAAGATCTGGGTTACTAGGGATCTCCAAATATTTTGGACATTAACCATTGGTCATATTGGTTTTGTTTCATTTTCCTTTTAATTCTGTTTTTTTCTTTTAATAAACAACTGTTTGACTTTAATGTGTAGCAAATATTTCAATCATTTCTTCATGGTTTCATGCCTTTGTCTTAAGAAAGTTACTCTTCAACCTGAAATTAAAGTGTTCAGAAGTATATTTGATAAATTAATTAAATATATGGAAATATTAAGTTTGGGTACTTTAAAAGATTTTTTTTAAATTTTTTGTTGCAAGCAGTGATCTAAATTGTGGTTAGTTTGGTTATTTGAGTGTTGTCAACTTCTTAAAATAAATTTTGTACCTTTCAATGATATTGCCGAAGTTCAAACAGTATATATAATATGAGAATTTTCTATTGCCTCAAAGTTGGAAGGGGTTAATGGATAATATTTGGGCTGTGATTTAAGAAAAATACTCTGCTTTTAAAAAACTCAAGGTATTATTACAATGTAATGAATCTGTTCATACACTTTTAATATTATTATTGTACACAGCTTATATTGTCTTTCAAATCACCCATTTGGAATTTAAAAACTACTAACATAATATCAAATATTTAATTCCCATATCTGCTTATTAGAATACACCTTTAAATTCTAATTATAATAATTTGAATTCTCTTCTGCACAGCAAATGAAACAATCAACAGAGTGATAAGACAGCCTGTGGAATGAGAGAAAATATTTGCAAACTATTTATCTAATAAAATCTTAATCTTTAAAACATATAAGGAACTTCTACAACTCAATAGCAATAAAACTTGTAACCCAGTTGAAAAATGGGCTAAGGACTCTTGATAGTCATTTCCTTAAGGAAGACATACAAAGAACCAACAAGTTCAACATCACTAATCATCAGGGAAATGCAAATCAAATCCACAATGTGATATCACCTCACATCTGTCAGGATGGTTATTAGTAAAAAACAAAAGACAAGTGTTGGCAAGGATATGGAGAAACTGGACCACTTGTGCACTGTTGGTGGGAACACAAAGGAGTGCAGCCTCTATGGAAAGCAGTGTGGAGGTTCTACAAAAAATTAAAAATAGAACTACCATATATAATCCAGCAATCTCACTTCTCAGTATTTATCTAAAAGAACTGAATCAGGATTTTGAAGAAATATTAGGACTCTCATGTTCATTGCAGCACTATTCACCATAGCCAAGACATGAAAACACCTAAATGTCTACAGACAGATGAAGGAAAAAATAAAGTGTGATATAGATTCCAGTTCAAGATGGTGACATAGGAAGATCTTGAACTTACCTCCTTCCACAAACACAACAAATATTCTGCTACATATGGAACAATTACCTTTGAAAGAGCCTACAAACTATTTGAGCTACTTCTATGCATCAGGCAAATGAGCACAGTGACAAACAATCTGGAGGGAACTCAACCTGAAGCTTCTCCCTTAGGAACGTAGAGTTTGAACCCCACATTGGGTACAACAGCTTTTAGGAGTCTGTACCTGAGAGATAAGTCCCCAAAATTTCCAGCTTTGAAAATAAATGGGGCTTCTGTCCCCAAGACCCACAAGGTTATAGAGAATTGAGGAAACAGCTCTTAGAGATAGCACACTCATCCTCACCTGCACCAAGGCCAAGAAAAGAAGCAAATGATTAAGAGTCACACAGATTTTATGTTAAAAAGGCTTATGTGCTTATCTTAAAGTGATGAACAGGGGGGCAGGCATCTAATTTGACACATAACTAGAGTCCCACTGAAGATGGAGGCTGGAGGGAGCCATTTCTGTGCTCTCCTACTTCACCCTACCCAAGGGGTATCAACTTCATGCTCTCCGTCTGCTGTGGTCAAACTTGCAGGTATTTCCTGGAAATGTGCTTGTGCCCTTTTCTGGTGCCTGCTCTGATTTTTGTGACTGCTATCCAGGTAATATCTCTAGATTGCTTGGCTCTGGTGGCCAGCAGAGCTTATGCTAGAGGATTCCATAAGACTGTAATGAATGCTCTAAAAGTTTTTAAACAACTACTTACCCCAGGGCATAGAAAAAGGCAATAATCCCTAGGGGACTTTGGAGCTTCTCTCAGGGAACAGAGGTCAGTGGACACAATTTTGCATTCTCCTTCTGCCTCACTCCAGTTCACCAGTATATCCCAGAAAGGGGCTTATACCCTTGTCTGGCACCTTGATTTTTGTGGCTGCTGCCAGAGGACAACACGAGGTCACCCAGACTCCAGGGCTTATGCACACAGGTGCCACAGGATTGTAACTAACAAAGAAAGAGTTATTAAGTGGCTACAGGGCACAGCAAGAAACAACAGACCCAGGAGCCCAATCTTTCTGGGAAAGAGGCCTATTAGCTTATCATCATAGATGCAGCCTGAGGAGCAGGCTTCTGATTAAACAGACATCTAAAGGTTGACTGGACTCTTTTCCAGAGACCTTGGATAGGCAAGTGCTACCTTTGGCTCTCCTTCTGTAACACTCCAAAGCCCCACTATATCCTGGAGGGCGACTCACTTTCTACATCTAGTGCCCTGATTTAAGAGGCTTTCACCTAGAAGACTCTGCTTGATCTCCTGGGTCTTGTGGCCAGAGGGGTCCTATGCTTTTGGTCCCAGTGGATATATATTTGCATACTATAAAAGCTGTTGCCTGAGGCTCTGGCTTTCAATCAGCTTGAATCTAGGTGCTGAATGAGATCCTCCCCTTTGGGGCACTGAAAGGTCTTGGCACATCCTCAACTACTGGGAGCCACTAAAAATAAAATAGGCTGTTTAGATGAGCACAAAGGTTTGTGAGACAACCATGTTCTAGGGCACAATTGAATAATGAGTCTCATCTCCTACACAAGGCTACTCCTCCAAGTCTGGGAGAAGTGGCTGTTTTGTCTAAGACATAGAAACCAACACAAATAGTCAAGGGAAATGAAGAAACAGAGGAAAATATTTCAAATGAAAGAAGAAGATTAAACCTCAGAAAAACTTAATCAGAGTCAGGTTATTTACCTGATAAAAAGTTCAGAGTCATTGTCATAAAGATGCTTGTTGAACTTGGGAGAAGAATGGATGAATACAGTGAGAACTTAAACAAAGAGACAGAAAATATAAGAAAGAACCAACAAGAAGTTACAAAGCTAAGGATTACAAAACTGAACAGATAAATCCACTAGAGGGTTTCAATAGCAGACTAGATGAAGCAGAAAAAAAGGATCAGTGAAATCAAAGACAGGACAGTGTAACTCACCCGATCACAGTGGCAAAAAGAAAAAAAAAAAGTAACAATAGCTTAGGAAACTTATGGGACAACATTAAAACAGATCAATATTTGCATTACAGGGGTCCCAGAGAGAGAAGAGAGAAAGGAAATGGCAGAAAATTTATTTGAAGAAATAATGGCTGAAAACTTTCCTAACCTGGGTAAGAAAACTGACATACAGATCCAGGAAGCTCAGAGAGTCCTGAACAAGATGAACCCAAGAGACCCACACCAAAAAACATTATAAATAAAATGCCAAAGTGAAAGACACTGGGTGGGGGGCCAGACGAGTGTTGAATTGGGAGACTGGGACTAGCAAATGCAAGCGATTATATACAGAATGGGTAAATGACAAGGTCATGTTGTATAGAACAGGGAACTATATTCAATATCCTATAATAAACCATAATTGAAAAGAATGTGAAAAATAATGTATATATGTGTGTGTGTGTGTGTGTGTATATATATATATAAATATACACACACACATATATATATAACTGAATTACTTTGCTGTACACCAGAAACTAACACAACATTGTAAATCAACTATACTTCAATTAAAAAAAGAAACCTATGACCATATATGGCAAAGAAAAAAGAAACTACGAATACATCTGCTCAATAAATTATATTCACATAAAAGAACAAAAAGTAAAAGACATGGAAAGAATCTTAAAAGCAGTAAGAGTACATTTGTTATGTACAAGGGAAATCCCATAAGATAAATATCAGCATATTTTTCAGCAAAACCTTGACAGGCCAGAAAAGAGTGACACAGTATATATAAAGTGCTGAAAGAAAAAAAGATTCCAACCAAGAGTACTTTACCCAGCAAGACTGTCACTCAGAATTGAAGGCAAGATAAAGTGTTTCCCAGAAAAATTAAAGTCTAAAGGAGTTTATTATCATTAAATTGGCCTTACAAGAAATGTTAAAAGGACTGCTTTAAACTGAAATGAAAAGGTGATAATAAGTAACAAGAAAATAAAGGAAAGTATAAATCTCACTGATAAAAGTAAATGTACAGTAACTGTGGAAGATTAATCACTTATAAAACAGGTATAAAGTTTGAAAGAGAAAAGTAATAAAAATAACTATACCTACAGTAATTAGTTAAGGGATGCACAAGGTAGAAAGATGCAAAATAGGACATCAAAAATATAAAACATAGGAGGGGGAAGGGAAAGTGCAGAGTTTTAGAATGCATTCAAACTTAAGTTGTTATCAACTTAAAATAGACTGCTATAAATATACGTTGTTATATGTAAGCCTCATGGTAACCAGAAAGCAAAAACCTAAAGCAGATAGACAACAGAGAAAAGGAAAGGAATCTAAGTACACCATCACAGAAAGTCATCAAGCCACAAAGGAATAGAGCAAGAAAAAAAGAAAGAAACAGAGGAACTGCAAAACAGCAAGAAATCAAGGAACAAAATGGCCATAAGCACATGCTTATCAAGAATTACTTTAAATGTAAATAAACTAAATTCTCCAATCAAAAGACCAGAATGACTAAATGGATAGGAAAACAAAACCCATCTGTACGCTGCCTAGAAGAGATACAGTTCAGATGTAAGGACACAAGCAGACTGATAGTGAAGGGAGAAAAAGATATTCCATGTAAGTCGAAACCAAAAGAAAGCTGGAGTAGCTATTCTGATATCAGACAAATTAATTTTTAAACAAAGACTGTAATAAGAGACACACACAAAAAAAGATATTACATAATGATAAAGGGGTCAATTCAGCAAGAGGATATAACACTTGTAGATATATATATATGCATATAATTTAGGAGCACCTAAAGATATAAAGCAAATATTAACAAACCTAAAAGGAGAAATAGACAACAATACCATAATAGTGGGGAATTTTAATATCCCACTTTTATCAATGAATAGATCATCCAAACAGAAAATTAATAAGGAAACATTGGTCTTAAATGGCATGTTAGACCAGATGGACTTAACATATATACATAGAACATTCCATTCAAAAGCAAGAGAATACACAATCTTCTCAGGTGCACATGGGACATTCTTCAAGATATATCATATGACAGGACACAAAACAAATCTTAATAAATTTAAGCAGATGAGATCATATCAAGCAACTTTTCAGACAACAACAGTATGAAACTGGAAATCAACTACAAGAAGAACATTGAAAAAATTACAAATATGCAGACATAAAACTACATGCTACAGAACAACAAATGGTTCAAATAAGACATCAAAAGAAACCAAAAAGTACCTTGAAACAAGTGAAAATGGAAACGTATGGGATACACAAAAGTAGTCCTATGAGGGAAGTTCACAGTAATAAATGCCAGCATTAAGAAACAAGAGAAGTCTCAAAAAACTTAACTTTGCAAGCCAAAGAACTAGAAAAAGAAGAGCAAACCAAGGTCAAACTTAGAAGAAGGAAGGAAATAACAAAGATTTGAGCAGAAATAAATAAAACATAGAGTAAAAAGTCAATGGGAAGATCAACAAAACTAAGAGCTGTTTCTTTAAAAGATAAACAAACTTGGCAAAACTTTAGCAAGAAAAGAAGACGGCATTCAAAGAAAAAAAGAGAGAGAGGACGTTACAAATAATATCACAGAAATATAAATTATCATAGGAGACCATTACAAAGTAGAATATTCCAACAAATTGTACAAGCTACCAGAAATGGGCAATTTCCTAGAAACATACACTTAACACAATTCAATCATGAAAGTATAGAAAATCTGAACAGACTAATTACTAGTAAGGAGACTGAATCAGTAATCAAAAGCTTTCCAACAACCAAAATTCCAGGACCAGATGGTGTCACTAGTGAATTCTACCAAACTTCACAGATGAATTAATACCAATCCTTCTCAAACTTTTCAAAAAAAAAGTGAAAAGAACACTTCCACATTTATTTTATGAGGGAAGCATTATCCTGACACAGAAACCAGATGAGGATGACAGAAGAAATTAAAATTACAGGCCAGGGGGACCTTCAAGCTGGCAGAGGAGTAAGACGTGGGGATCACCTTCCTCCCCACAAATACATCAAGAATATATCGACATATGGAACAACTCCTACAGAACACCTACTGAACACTGGCAGGGGACCTCAGACTTCCAAAAAGGCAAGAAAATCCCCCACATAACTGGGTAGGGCAAAAGAAAAAAGAAAAAAAAAAAAAAAGGAGCCAAAGGAATCGGGATGGAACCTGCCCCTCTGGGAGGGAGCTGTGAAGAAGGAAAAGTTTCCACACACTGTGAAGCCCCCTCACTGGCAGGGATGGGGTGGGGAGCTTCCAAGCCTCAGAGGAGAGGGCAGCAACAGGGGTGCAGAGGGCAGAGCAGAGAGATTCCCACATGGAGGATGGGTGCTACCAGCATTCACCAGCCCGAGAGGCTTGTCTGCTCACCCACCAGAGCGTGTGGGGGCTGGTTGCTGAGGCTCGGGCTTTGGAGGTCAGACCCCAGGGAGAGGACTGGAGTTGGCTCTGTGAGGACAGCCTGGAGGGACTACTACCCCACAGCTAGCTGGGAGGGAATCCGGGAAAAAGCCTGGACCTGCTGGAGAGGTAGGAGACCTTTGTTGCAGGGTGTTCGAGGGGTGGCCCACCATAGGAGCTTCCTGCTCCACACGCTCACAGACGGCAGAGCAACACCTACATGAGTGCGAGCTGTGGCTGTTATCTTGGACCCCAGAGGCTGCTGCAGCTGCCACCAAGGGTCCTGTGTGCAAGCGCAGGTCACTGCCCACACCCTCCTGGGAGCCTGTCCAGTCTGCCAGTGCCGAGGGTCATATGATCCAAGGCCAACTTCCCTGGGAAAATGCATGGTGTGCCTCAGGCTCTTGCAAATTCACGCCAGCCTCTGCTGCCACAGGCACTCCCCACACATTCCAATTGTGACTGCCATAACCATTCCTCTCCCTGGCCTGAGTGAGCAAGTGAGCCCTAATCAGCTGCTGCTTTCGTCCCCTCTTGTCTGGGTGGGGAACAGATGCCTGAGGGTGGCCCACATGCAGAGGTGGGGCCAAAACCAAAGCAGAGCCCTAGGGGATATGTGACCAAAGAAGAGAAAGGGAAATCTCTCCATGCAGTCCCAGCCCCAAGCGGATTAAATCCCTGCAATCAGCTTGGTTAAACCCTGCATCTGTGAAATACCTGAATAAACAATGAGTGTTCCCACAATTGAGGCTGTGGAATTTAGGGGCAAATGTGGACTTTGGGGGCAAGTACACACGGGAATAAGGCCAGACCACTGTCTGAGCTAGCCCCACAGTGTCCACAGCAGGTCCAGAGACCTACCTAGAAGTATTGGAGGACTTCCTAGGTAGGCAGGGATTGGCTGTAGCTCACTGTGGGGACAAGGACACTGACAGCTAAGGCCATAGGAAGATCTATTACTATTTTTTCTTTTTTTTTCATATGTTCTGTTGTTCTTTTTTATTATTCTTTTAATTTTAATTTTTCATTTACTTTTTCTTTTATTTTTTATGCCTTTTTATTTATTTTTTTTGCAGTTTTGCAATTATTTTTTATTCCTTAAATGGATGCGTATGCAAATAAGTAAGCCACTAACTCACAATACATTTATATACAAATAGCAAACTTACAATAAGCTATATTTTCACAAAGGAGGACTATGACTCAGTAGCACTAATGTCATACTTATCTCTATAAACTGGTCCTCGATGTGAGAGGAGGAAAAAGCAGCTCATGGAAACTGATCCAAAAGAGCCGATTTTAGCAATTATCCTCTTGGTACAGAGAACACCTAATCTCAGTTAAAACTTAAGCCAGTTACCAAATCTAAGGAAGGATATGATGACAATATGTGTGATGAAAGCTGAATAATATCTAACAGCTAAAATTTAAGTCATAACTTCCTGTTAGAATTTAAGATTTAAATTATTGCTTATTATTATTTAAGATTTAAATTATTGCTTAAATTATTTAAGATTTAAATTGATACTGTACAACATAAAAGTGTCCCAAAACTGGTTTCATGAAAAAGAAAAACACTCTTTAATATAGTTTTTTAATGTCACCTGTGTAAATTATTTCAAAGTTAAGGAAATCTATGAGTTATTGGCATTTTATGGCTAATTAAAATGTTTAAAATGTAATGATATAATGTATAAGCTAATCAACTCAGACATATGTTAGCTTAAAATTAATTTGTCATACCCTACAATTCAACAAAATTGCACAGAATTATCCCTCAGAGAAAATACTGTATTTGTCTCCATGAAATTTTTAAATTAAGAGGAACTATTAAATATTAATTGTAGAATAGAACCTCAAAATTACATGCATCTGATTGTCCAAGATGAATGTCCTATCAATAATCACTGGTTTAATATGAGAAGATTATCACTTAAAATATGAATGCACATAAAAATATATATATTTCAATGATATTGTATTAGGATACTTTATGCATGCCAGAGGAAAACTCAAGCTACCGTACATCACTTTAATCTACTCAGAAAATAATATCAATATATAATATCATTCTTAAAGAATTTGCCTGATTTTAAGGAATGATTTTCAGTAGGCATTGACCAAGTAATAGTTTATTTTCCTATTAAAATGTAAAAATTTACATGGCAAGGATTTTCCTTTTCTATTTCTAAACAAAAGAGAAACAGGAAAGTACATAATGAAAATAAATTGAATAGCAGACACACACACATATGTGCCTTATATATACCTATATACCTATACCTATACCTTTTCTAAAATCCCTATTTTATGCAATTTCTCTTTCTATAAATATGATAAATAATTTAAAGATGTATTGCGCTGATACACATAAATGGAATCTATGAACATTTTATGTCTTTATTTTTAATATATTTTTTATTAAAAATTTTTTTTTCCTATTGCTACTGTACTTTTTTGTTATATTGTGTTTTTTCTTGTGTTTGTTTTTCTCCCCTTTGATTTGCTGTGTCTTTATCTTATTTTTAACTATATTTTATATTTTTCTATTTTTACTTTACTACTTTGTTGTTTTATACTTTTTAATTTTGTTTTCATCTTTCTTTTATCTTTACTTTTTAAAAATTTTTTGTGTGTTTGTTTTATGCTTTCTTTACTTTTTTTTAAACTTGCTTTCTGCATTTGATTTGTTTCAGGATACATGTTTCTGTTACATTAGTTTTTAGTGTTTGTTTTCATTTTGGGGTTTCTTTTCATTATTGGTTTGGTTGCTCTCTTCTTTTTTGTTTTCTCTCTCTTTTTTTCCTTTTTTCTCTTCTTTTCTTCTTGTGAGTGCATCTGTGGTATGTTTCTTTGTGTGATATTGTCTGTTTAGTTTTGCTTTTACCAGTTGTTTTGGGGTTCTGTCTGTTCTTTTTTTTTTTTTTTTTTTATCTTCTTTTTCCTTTTCTCCTGCACTGTGAGGCTTGCAGGGTCTTGGTGCTCCAGCCAGGGATTGTGCCTGAGCCCCTGACATAGGAGAGCCAAGTCCAGACGTTGGACCACCAGAGAACTCCTGGCCCTATGGAATATTAATCAGTGAGAGGTCTCCCAGAGGTCTCCATCTCAACACTAAGACCCGGCTCCACCCAATGGCCAGCAAGCTCCAGTGCTGCTTAAAAGCAGCAAGGGAAAAGGAGCAAGGTAAAAACCAACAAGACCAAACAAATGAAGAGGAAATAGGCAGTCTACCTGAAAAAGAATTCAGAGTAATGATAGTAAAGATGAGCTAAAGTCTCGGAAATAGAATGGAGAAAATATAAGAAACATTTAACAAAGACCTATAAGAACTAAAGAACAAACAGTGATGAACAACACAATAACTAAAATTAAAATTACGCTAGAAGGAATCAATAGCAGAACAACTGAGGCGGAAGAACGGATAAGTGACCTGGAAGACAGATGGTGGAAATAACTGTCATGGAGCAGAATGAAGAAAAAAGAATGAAAAGAATTGAGGACAGTCTCAGAGACCTCTGGGACAACATTAAATGCACCAACATTCACATTATAGAGGTCCCAGAAGAAGAAGAGAAAAATAAAGGGTCTGAGAAAGTATTTGAAGAGATTATAGTTGAAAACTTCCCTAATATGGGAAAGGAAATAGTCAATCAAATCCAGGAAGTGCAGAGAGCCCCATACAGGATAAACCCAAGGAGAAACACACTGAGACACATATTAATCAAACTATCAAAAATTAAATACAAAGAAAAGATATTAAAAGCAGCAAGGGAAAAGCAACAAATAACATACAAGGGAATCCCCATAAGGATACCAGCTGATCTTTCGGTAGAAACTCTGCAGGCCAGAAGGGAGTGGCAAGATATATTTAAACTGATGAAAGGGGAAAACCTACAATCAAGATTACTCTACCCAGCAAGGATCTCATTCAGATTCGATGGAGAAATCAAAAGCTTTACAGACAAGCAAAAGCTAAGAGAATTTGGCACCACCAAACCAGCTATAAAACTAAGTTAAAGGAACTTCTCTAAGAAGGAAACACAAAGAAAAAGGACCTACAAAAACAAACCCAAAACAATTAAGAAAATGGTAATAGGAATATACATATAGATAATCACCTTAATGCAAATGGATTAAATGCTCCAATGAAAAGACACAGACTGGCCGAATGGATACAAAAACAAGACTTGTATATAAGCTGTCTACAAGAGACTCACTTCAGACCTAGGGACACATACAGACTGAAAGTGAGGGGATGGAAAAAGATATCCCATGCAAATGGAAATCAAAAGAAAGCTGGAGTAGCAATACTCATATCAGATAAAATAGACTTTAAAATAAAGAATGTTACAAGAGAAAAGGAAGGACACTACATAATGATGAAGGGATCAAACCAAGAGGAAGATATAAAAATTATAAATATATATGCACCCAACATAGTAGCACATCAATACATAAGGCAAATGCTAACAGCAATAAAAGGGGAAATCAACAGTAACAGAGTAATAGTGGGGGACTTTATCACCTCACTTACACTAATAGACAGATTATCCAGACAGAAAATTAAGAAGGAAACACAAGCTTTAAATGACACAATAGACCAGATAAATTGAATTGATATTTATAGGATATTCCATCTGAAAACAGCATATAATAATTTCTTCTCAAGTGCACATGGAACATGCTCCAGGATAGATCACACCTTGGGTCACAAATCAAGCCTTGGTAAATTTAGGAAAATTGAAATTGTATCAAGCATCTTTTCTGACCACAACACTATTAGATTAGAGATAAATTACAGGGGGAAAAAAGTGTAAAAAACACAAACACATGGAGGCTAAACAATACTCTACTAAATAAACAAGAAATCACTGAAGAAATCAAAGAGGAAATCAAAAAATACCTAGAGACAAATGACAACAAAAACACAATGACCCAAAACCTATGGGATGCAGCAAAAGCAGTTCTAAGAAGGAAGCTTAAAGCAATAAAATCCTACCTCAAAAAACAAGAAAAATCTCAAATAAGCAATCTAACCTTACACTTAAAGGAACTAAAGCAAGCAGAACAAAAAAAAATTTCAAAGTTAATATAAGGAAAGAAATCATAAAGATCAGAGAAGAAATAAATGAAATACAAATAAAGAAAACAGTAGCAAAGATCAATAAAACTAAAAGCTGGTTCTTTGAGAAGAAAAACAAAATTGATAAACCTCTAGCTAGGCTCATCTAGGAAGAGAGGGAGAGGACTCAAATCAGTAAAATTAGAAATGAAAAAGGAGAAGTTACAACTGACACCAAAGAAACACAAAGCATCATTAAGAGACTACTACAAGCACCTCTATGCGAATAAAATGGACAACCTGGAAGAATTGGACAAATTCTTAGAAAGGTATAACCTTCCAAGACTGAACCAGGTAGAAATAGAAAACATGAAGAGACCAATCACAAGTAATGGAATTGAAATTGTGATTAAAAATCTTCCAAAAAAACAGAAGTCCAAGACCAGATGGCTTCACAGGTGAATTCTATCAAACATTTAGACACAAGCTAGCACCCATCTTTCTCAAACTCTTCCAAAAAATTTCAGAGGAAGGAACACTTCCAAACTCATTCTACAGGGCTACCATCACCCTGATACCAAAACCAAAGATATCACAAAAAAGAAAGGTACAGACCCGTATCACTGATTAATATAAATGTAAAAATCCTCAACAAAATACTAGCAAACAGAATCCAACAACACATTAAAAGGATCATAGACCAGGATCAAGTGGGATTTATCCCAGGGATGCAAGGATTGTTCAGTATATGCAAATCAATCAATGTGATACACCATACTAACAAATTGAAGAATAATAACCATATGATCATCTCAATAGATGCAGAAAAAGCTTTTGACAAAATTCAACACCGATTTATGATAAAAACTCTCCAGAAAGTGGGCATACAGGGAACCTACCTCAACATAATAAAGGCCATATATGACAAACCCAGAGCAAATATCATTCTCAATGGTGAAAATCTGAAAGCATTTCCTCTAAGATCAGGAACAAGACAAGGATGTCCACTCTCGCCACTACTATTCAACATAGTTTTGAAATCCTAGCCACAGCAATCAGAGAAAAAATAAAAGTAAAATGAATACAAACTTGAAGAGAAGAAGTAAAACCGTCACTTTGCAGATGACATGATACTCTACATAGAAAATTCTAAAGATGCCACCAGATAACTACTAGAGCTCATCAATGAATTAAGTAAAATTGCAGGTACAAAGTTAATGCACAGAAATCTCTTGCATTCCTATACACTAACAATGAAAGATCAGAAAGAGAAGTTAAGGGAACAATCACATTCACCATTGCAACATAAAGAATAAAATGCCTAGGAATAAACCTACCTAAGGAGGCAAAAGACCTGTACTCAGAAAACTCTAAGACACTGATGATAGAAATCAAAGATGACACAAAGAGATGGAGAGATATACCATGTTCTTGATTTGGAAGAATCAATATTGTGAAAATGACTATATTACCCAAAGCAATCTATAGATGCAATACAATCCCTATCAAATTACCAATGGCATTTTTCACAGAACTAGAAAAAAAATCTTAAAATTTGTATGGAAACACAAAAGACCCCAAATAGCCAAAGCAATCTTGAGGAAAAAAAAATAAAAAATAAAAAAAACAGAACTGGAGAAATAAGACTCCCTGAAATCAGACTATTCTACAAAGATCCAGTAATCAAGACAATATGGTACTCACACAAAAACAGAAATACAGAACAATGGAACAGGATTGAAAGCCCAGAGATAAACCCACGCACATATGGTCACGTAATCTATGATAAAGGAGGCAAGGATGTACAATGGAGAAAAGACAGTCTTTTCAATAAGTGGTACTGGGAAAACTGGACAGCTTACATGTAAAAGAATGAAATTAGAACACTCCCTAACATCATACACAAAAATAAACTCAAAATGGATTAAAGACCTAAATGTAAGGCCAGACACTATAAAACTCTTAGAGGAAAACATAGGCAGAACACTCTTTGACGTAAATCGCAGCAAGATCTTTTTTGGCCCACCTCCTAGAGTAATGGAAATGAAAGCAAAAATAAACAAATGGGACCAAATGACACTTAAACCTTTTGCACAGCAAAGGAAGCCATAAACAAGATGAAAAGACAACCCTCAGAATGGGAGAAAATATTTGCAAATGAATCAAAGGACAAAGGATTAAACTCCAAAATGTAAACAGCTCATGCAGCTCAATATTAAAAAAGCAAACAACCCAATCAATAAATGGGCCGAAGACCTAAATAGACATTTTTCCATAGAAGACATACAGATGGCCAAGAGGCACATGAAAGGATGCTCAACATCACTAATTATTAGAGAAATGGAAATCGAAACTACAATGAAGTATCACCTCACACTGGTTAGAAGGGGCATTATCAAAAATCTACAAACAGTAAATTCTGGAGAGGGTGTGGATAAAAGGGAACCCTCTTGCACTGTTGGTGGGAATGTAAATTGATACAGCCACTATGGAGAACAGTATGGTGGTTCCTCAAAAAACAAAAATTAGAATTACCATATGACCCAGCAATCCCATTCCTAGGCATCTACCCAGAGAAAACCATAATTGAAAAAGACACATGCACCCCAATGTTCATTGCAGCACTATTTACAATAGCCAGGTCATGGAAGTAATCTAAATGTCCATCAACAGACGAATGGATAAAGTATATGTGGTACATACATACAATGGAATATTACTCAGCCATAAAAAGGAACAAAATTGGGTCATTTGTAGAGACATGGATGTACTTAGAGACTGTTATACAGAGTGAAGTAAGTCAGAAGAAGAAAAACAAATATTGTATATTAACACATACATATGGAATCAGAAAAATGGTACAGGTTAGCAAGGCAGAAATAGAGACAAAGATGTAGAGAACAAACGTATGGATGTCAAGACGGGAAAGGGGTGGGATAAATTGGGAGATTGGGATTGACATATAAACACTAATATGTATAAAATAGATAACTAATGAGAACTTGCTGTATAGCACAGGGAACTCTATTTCACTTCTCTGTACAGTAGAAACTAACACAACATTGTAAAACAACTATACCCCAATCAAAAAAAAAAAAAAAATTACAGGCCAATATCACTGATGAACACAGATGAAAAAAATCCTCAACAAAATATTAGCAAACTGAGTTTGATAACACATTAAGAGGATCACATATAAAGAAAGTGAGACTTAGTCCAGGGATGAAAGTATGGTTCAACATCCACAAGTCAATCAATGTTATATACCGCATTTACAAAATGAAGGATGAAAATCATACAATCATCTCAATACAAGCAAAGAAACACTTGACAAAATTCAACTTTGTTTTATGATAAAAATGCTAACAAAGTAGATATAGAGGGAATGTACCTTAACATAACAAAGGCCATCTATGACAAGCCTACAGCTAGCATCATACTCAATGGCAAAAAAGCTGAAAGTTTTTCCTCTAAGATCAGGAACAAGACAAGGATACCCACTCTTGCGACTTTTATTCAACATATTATTGGAAGTCCTAACATAAGCAAACAGGCAAGAAAAAGAAATAAAAAGCACCCAAATGAGAAGGGAAGAACTAAAACTGTCACTTTTTGCAGATGCCATATTATATATAGAAAACCCTAAAGACTCCACAAAAAACTGTTAAAACTAATAAACGAATTCAGTAAAGTTACAAGCTACAAAATAAAGACACAAAAAATCCATTGTGTTTCTACACACTAATAATGAACTATGAGAAAGAGAGACTAAGAAAACAATCCTATTTATAACTGCATCAAGAAGAATAAAATACCTGGGAATAAATTTAACTAAAAGGTTAAAGACATGTACACTGAAAACTGTAAGACACTGATGAAAGAAATTGAAGACACAAATAAATGGAAAGATACTCCATATTCATGGACTAGGAGAATTAATATTGTTAATTTGTTCATACTACCCAAAGCAGTCTACAGTTTCAATGCAATCCCTATCAAATTTTTCATGGTATTTTTCACAGAAAAAGAACAAACATTCCTAAAATTTTGATGGAATCACAGAAGACCTTGAATGGCCCAAACAGGCTTGAAAAAGAAGAACAAAGCTGGAGACATCATACTCTCTACTATCAAAATAATTACAAAGCTGTAGTACTCAAAACAGTATGGTATTGTCATAAAAACAGACATATAGAAAAGGCAACATACTAAATGCGAGAAAATATTTGCAAACCTTATATTTGGTAAGGGGTTAATATCCAAAATATATAAAAGACTCGTATAACTCAATAGCAAAAATCAAAAAAATATGATTAAAAAATGGGAAGTGGACATGAGTAGACATTTTTCCAAAGCAGACATACAAATGGCTAATAGGTACATACAAGGTGTTTAACATCACTAATCATCAGGGAAATACAAATCAAAACTGCAAAGTGATATTACCTCACACCTGTCAGAATGGCTATTATCAAAAAGATAAGAAATAACAAGTGGTGGCAAGAATGTAGAGAAAAGGGAATCATCGTGCACTGTTTGTGGGAATGTAAATTGGTGCAGCCAGTACGGAAAACAGTATGGAGATTACTCAGAAAATTAAAAATAAAACTACCATATGATCCAGCAATTCTGTTTCTGGGGTTTTATTTATAGAAAATGAAAACACTAACTTGCAAAGGTATATGCACCCTCATGTTCATTGCAGCATTATTTACAATAACAAAGGTATGGAGACAACCTTACTGTCTATCAGTGGCTGAGTGGATAAAGAACATGTGAGATACACACACACACACACACACACACACACACACACACACACACACACTGGAATATTATTCAGCCACGAAAAAGAAAGAAATCTACCATTTGTGGCAACGTGGTCCTTGAGGACATTATGTTAAGTGAAATAAGTCAGACAGAGAAAGACTAATACTGTATGACTTCACTTATATGTGAAATCTAAAACAAAAATAAGAGCGAAAAGGAGCTCTTAATTACAGAGAACATATTGGAGGTTGCCAGAGACTAGGGTTGGGGTGTGGACAAAATGTGTAAACAGGATCAGAAGGCACAAATTATCAGTTATAAAATAAATCATGGGGATGTAACGTACAGCAAGGTGACTGTTGTCAATACTGTATCACATATTTGAAAGTTGCTAAGATAGTAAATCTTACAATCACACAAAAAATTTTTGTAACAAAATATGGTGTCAAATGTTAACTAGACTTAGGATGATCATTTTGCAATATGTACAAAATTTTAATCATTATGCTGGATACCTGAAATTAACATAATATTATATGTCAATTATACCTGAATAAAAAGGTGATAAATACATAAAATGGAATACTATTCAACCTTAAAAAAAGAAGGAAATTCCACAATTTGCTACAACATGGATAAATTTTGAGAACATTATGCTAAGTGAAATAAACCAGTCACAGAAAGGTAAATATTACATGATTACACTTATGTGAGGCATCTAAAACAAATTCATGGAATTAAAGTGTGGCATGGTGGTTGTCAGGGGCTGGGGGAAGAGGGAAATGAGGAGCTGCTAACCAATGGGTATAAAGTTGCGGTTAAGCAAGATGAGTAAGTTCTAGTGATCAGATGTACAACACGGTACCTATAGTCAGTAACACTATATTGTACACTTACACATTTGTTAAGATGGCAGATTTCAAGCTGTGTGCTCTTCCTACAATAAAATAAAATTTTAAAAAATTGCTACTCAAATATAAATGAGAAAAATCTTATAGGAAGAATTAAACCTTGCCTTAAATTAAGAAACCAAATTATTCTTATTCTATTTTTTTCTCTTACCCTGTTTTCTAAATATTTTATTATTTTACTGGGGTGTTATTTTTGAAGAATTCAGGCATATAATATTTTAAAATTCTACCTTTTTTCTCCATTATATTTACCCCTCAGTGTAAGGCATATTTCCCTAATTCTATAATTATAACTTTATAATTCTTTAATTTTATTGAATTTATATTCTTTGTTTCATAAACATAGCATTTAAAACCATACATAGTTGTGTCATAATCATTTTAAGATTTTACAAATATTCTATAATTGCAGTATTGACTTATTCAATTCAATAGTTTGTTCATTAGATATGTATAATGCTTATAACCATTTTTGTAAGCATTTTATACATACCTGAAAGATACATATGCCCTGTAGAATACAAAACTTAATGCATAACTATTATTTTAAAATATATTATCCATAATTCTTTGTATTTTGTGTAATGATTTGCCAAATATTACCATCAATCATAATATTTTTGTAAATTCTCTTTTCTCTAACTTTGTACAGCAAATTACATCTGTATAATATTATTAGCTGAAAGTTTCATGATTTAGTATCTTTGGATTTTAATTACTATTTTAATTACTCATGTAATTAAACTTGTTTGTGTTTTACTGTCACATTTTATAATTTTGCCATGTATTATTCTTTGTTAATAAACATAGGGCCAGATCTATTAAACTTTGGAATTTCCTGATATATCTTTTCACAAATCTTCCTTTTTTGGTGTGTGCATTACAAATATCATATAATTAGACATTTTTTGAATCAAGTTGGAGAATATGTTAATAAAAGAGATTAATATGTTTAGATAAAACAGATGCACTTTGCTTTAATTTCCTTACTAGATTCCACGCATTTTTAAAACTGACTTCTGGCTCTTTTTCAGTGCTACTTTATTCTTCCTTTCATTTAAAAATAATTCTATACAGTCTTATTGATTTGTTCTTTTCACTGAAGAGATATATTATTTGAAAATTCTATGAATACATAACATTATATTCACACTGCACATCTGATATCCATTAGAATATCATGCTGGCTCTATTTCAAACTATATCCATTGCCTCTTCTGCCACCATTCTACTCTGAGCAGCCCCCAGCTTTTCCTGGATTATAATACTAGCTTCCTAACAAGTCCTGCTGATTTTACTTTTTCTCAGCAGCATGAATAATCCTTTTAAAACAAAAGTCAAATCAAGTCACTTCCTTGTTTGAAATTCTCCAATACTTCTCTTATCTATCAGAACCAGTAGTGACATCCAAGGTCTTACATGATATGACTGCACAGTTATCCCTCTGATTTACCTCTTTTACTAGCCACATCTCTTATTACATTCTAGTCACACTCGTCTCCTTGATGTACCTTGACTGTAACAGACAAGTCTCTATGTCTTTGTATTGACTGCTCCTGCTATCTAGAACTCTCTTCTCACAGAAGAACTTAACTCCCTCACTGCCTTCATCCTGGTCCCAGACCATTAGAGGCACCCTGATAGAGGAAGGGCAGATGCCTGAGAAAGCCTTACCTCTGAGACCCAGGCAATTAAGATTAGCTATACTCCCTACCTTCATGACCTCTTCCCACGTGGCTGGTAAGCACTAAGTAAAAAGTAAGACCACTGGAGAGAGGATCAAATGTGGAGAGAGGCACCCTCTGATGTCCAAGGTCAATCAGGATGGCCTAAAGCCAGGGATGGAGCAGGAACGCTGTGTAAACTTCTGTGGCAAATGAATGCTCATCATCACAAGAAAACTGTAGAGGAACCATCTCAAGGAGGGAGATCTCCTTTTCCTTTCCCCTGTTGCTTTAGGTCTTTACCTATGCCCTGGGAAGACAAGGTGCCTTAAGGCTTTTGCCCATAGAGGTGAAGGATCCAAGCAGGGTTTCCGCATGTCCTCCATGGGAGCTGGTCCCCTCTTCCAGGCTTGCCCACTTGGGGAAACTTTCTCCAGTGTTTAGCACTGCCACCAATCTTTCTCCTGAATAACTAGTAAGGTCTATAGCCTATTATTGGGTACCCCTCTTTTCTATGCTCCACAGAGGTGTTCTATACTTTTGTTAGTCCACATTCAGTCTTTAGCAATCTGGTAAAAATTATAGCTGATTTATTTTCCCTCACATACATTGCCGCCATGTCTTCCTTCTTCCTCTTTTGCTCTACCAAAGGTAAGCCAGTGCTTGTGTTCTGTTTCTCTATGAAGTTGCTGTTCTTTTAATTTCAGATTAGTTGTTCACTCCGCAACATAACCTCTTTGAAGGGTTCAAGGAAAATTATGATTTTGCAGATGATCTGGCTTTTACTTGTCAGGTTAAGAGCAATGCTCTTTCCAGCTCTCTTTAAGCTGGGCTGACCAGAAATTCACAAAGCTTTTTATTTTATGTAGGAAATTGTTATGTTCCATAGTATAATTTTTGAAGGCTCTTTGAAAGATAAAATATCACATTCCTTAATGTTCAGTGGGTCTGATTTTCTTCATTTTTATGCAAATTTATGAAAAAGATAACATATTCAGTTTGATGAGCCAACTTTTCAATATTAATCAATGTCATTTTCTTATTTAGTGTAGAAGATTAGAGTTCTGGATAGCTTTTTTCCAGTTTTTTTTTTTTTTTTTTTCTTCTAGTTTCCTGGTTACTCACTCACGTAAGTTGTGAGTTTTATCTACGTCAGGCCAACCATTTCTTAATATTCTATTCTATTTTATTCTATTCTATCCTATTTTCTCCTTTTACAGCACAGAAGCATTTGTATTTCTCAGTTTTATTCCTCAAGGAGTCTTAAGTTGTCTTCTAGGTAAAACAGAGGCTGCACTTGAGGCATCTTAAAATTATTCTTGAGAGTAATTAAGCAGAACCTCCTTCTTTTTTTTTGGTTACTAACATAATTCTTTCTTTTTATTTTTTAACATCTTTTTTGGAGTATAATTGCTTCACAATGGTGTTAGTTTCTGCTTTATAACAAAGTGAATCAGCTATACATATACATATATCCCCATATCTCCTCCCTCTTGCATCTCCCTCCCACCCTCCCTATCCCACCCCTCTAGGTGGTCACAAAGCACTGAGCTGATCTCCATGTGCTATGCGGCTGCTTCCCACTAGCTATCTATTTTACATTTGGTAGTATATAAGAACCTCCTATTTTTACTCAACTGAAAACAGAAGAAGCTATTCCATAGCCTCAAAATTGTTTTAATCTTTGCCAGTCATGTAATTCTTCAGTAAACCAACCCAGCTACCCTGCATCTTACATGATATGGAATAGTCCTCATCCATTATAAGTCTTGGGCTTAAAAATATAGAAAAGGAAAAAGAAGGAAAAAAAAAGAGAACTACTTAAAAGAAAACAGCTACTCAATTAAGTTACAGACTGATAATAGCCTGTTTGGGAAAGTTATGTTTTTCTTTCAGTATATTGATTCTTCTTACACATAGATTGTTTTGTTCAGGTAAAGTAGTGCTTACAGACTCATAACAGTAAGCATCACCTTCATAGTATTATTTTTAGCACAATATAACTGTCACTTTTGTGAATTAGTGATAGCAATAGAGGGCTATTTACTTGCATTTACTAAGCTGAGGTTTGAAAGGCAATTTCTATATATTTTACATCACAGGATTCAATTCAAATCAATAAGACTTATTCTCTGACCTGTTTTGGATACATACTAAATTCACATATATATCTGGAGGCAAATGTATGCATATACATTAAAGAATGGGGGGACCTCCAGCACCATATTCTAGAAGGAAAGCATTTCTACATTCATTTTTGCTTTATCTGTGTTGTCCTAGGCCATTTAATCTGAAAAGACTCAGATAATCTCATATAGCAATGTTCCTAAACCAAGGTACATGAACCCTCAAAACAGGTCAACAGGTCTTGATTATTTAACTCTTACAAATAAATTACTGAAGATTATGCAAAAAAACTGTAGGCAAATGTTTACATAAGATTATGACATAAAGTATATTTGTCTGGGAAAAGAGTCATATATTTGTATATATTATATATGTATATATATATACACACACAAATACACCATCCAGAAGATCTGCAATACCTCCCCTCAAAAAGGTGCATATTATATCTTAATAAAATATGAATGTGCATATAGAACATTTTCTTTTCAATTTTTAAAATAGAAAATAAAATATAGTAGAGCTATATGGCTTATTTCACTGAAAATTATATGCCTGCACTCTTGGAATTTTGTTCAACCTCTTTTAGTGTTTGTTTCATTCAAGATTCAAGCTGGGTCATGTTGCAAGGGAGAGCTATACTGTACTTTGTTGATATCAAACTTTATGCTTCTGCTTTCTAAGCAGACATAAACTGCTAAAATGGCTTTTTATTCCATGGCTTCTAATTGGCTTTTCTTTCTATAGTGTTCACAGTAAGGAAAAAGGTAGAATCTAATCCGTCAGATTTTCAAGGATGATCTGGGCAAAGCTCTGAGTTACAGGGGACTAATATAGTCATAACTTTTTCTGCTTTATTTCTAAAAGCAACTGTCCCTAACCACACATTCCACATGAATGATGCAAAGAAGATATTTTTGTTCAGAAAGTGAGAAGAAAGAAAAAAATGACAGTTATTGATATAAGGTTTGTGTATATACAATGAGAAGACCATTTAACTGATGTAAACTTTGGTTAAAATTTGAGGCAAGTTTTAAGTTTATGAAGGTTGTCTTTGGCTTTGAGGCTTCAAGATTAATGTATTAATGTCCAAGGCACTGATGCTATATAAGTATTTAAAGTCTTGCATCATGATCAAAAGACTAGTGTATCATTTTAAGTTTGTTTGGAGTAGGCTGCAATTACAGAGGTGTTGCAAAAAGATGTCACAATGTGAGGCAGTGGCTTACCCCAGGGGGCAACAATGAGATCAATTAATCTCACATGGGTCAAAATTGAACATCGGTTCAAGCCATCCTCATTAATTCTTTTCATGTTCTCACCCTTGATTTACAGTTTCATCTCAAAGCCTAGGTAGCCATATTTTCAATTTTATCTATTTGTTTCCTCACTTTCAACATATAGGATTATTGACCTTGAGACCTTCCTAAACTATTTAAATGACATTGTTAACTACTGCATATCATAATTTGAAGAAACCAAGAAAAGCCTAATGTAAAATCATACTAGGATTTGAAATAAATTAATTCTGTTCAAGTGGAATAATAAGTGTGTGTGTATATATATATATATGTGTGTATATATATAGGGTGTATATATATATATATATAGGTACATCACAGCATATGTGCATTGTATAAACTATGCACAGAGTATATACAGTACATAGCATTACACAAAATGTAGAGTACAAATATACTATGTATACAAGGTATGATACATTGTATAAACCATTATTCTATTTATACATTATGCAGTTCTATCTATCTACTTATTTGATCTAAGATGACTGTCAAACCAATTTTGCAAGCAATCCTGTGCCAAATACCTTTCTAAACACACAGCATTTTCTAGATGTACTGCTCTTGAAGACCATTTTATTGTCTTTTTAAATGGGTTTATTCAACACCATCTTGCTATGCTAACATATATTAACTGATACAGTAGTTCTCCCTTATCTATGGTTTTGTTTCAGTTACCTGTCAACTGCGGTTCAAAAATATTAAATGAAAGTTCAAGAAATAAACAATTCATAAGTTTTAAATTGCATAACATTCTGAGTAGCATGGTGAAATCTTGCACTTTCCAGCTGTGTCCCACACAGGATGTGAAGCATCCCTTTGTCCAGCCTGTATTCATGCTGTATACACTATGTGACCATTAATATAGGAAAAAACATAGCATATGTAAGGTTTGGACTGTCTGTGGTTTCAGGCATCCACTGTAGGGGTTGTATCCCCTATGGATAAGGGGGGCTACTATATATGAGATAATAAATGATTTAATAGAAATAATTACTGACTTCCAGAAGAATGACAATTGTCCCATTACCTCAAGGAGACAATGTATAACCTTATATTACATCTAAACTATCAGAATCATAATTGATGTATATAAAGAACAAGTATTCCATGTAATTTTAGAGAGGAATATATCAAGATTTTGAGTAGAAAATCATCAGGTTCCCTTAAAAGCAAAATGTAAAATTTATGGATTTATTTACAGTTTTAAAAGCCTACATTTAAGTCCTACAATTCACCAATCACTGTGTTACTTTCCAGATATACAATGATTAATGTTTTGTTTTTTACTTCAAAGAGCACTTATTCTGGTGGGAACAACCAACTGACACTAAAACATAATTACAATTCAATTTCAAAAGCTATACAAAAAATGGTCAAAGAGAATGAGTTTACTAACTCTGAGGGAGTCAAGGAAATTTTACAGAAGAGATGACCTTGGGCTAAGATGATCAAAGAGGATTTGGAAGTCACCAGTCAGAAAAAGCAAAAAAGGCAATTCCAAATAAACACATGGAGTTTTGAAAGAGCTTGAACAGTCAAAATCCTGTAGTTCATATGACTGAAGCAGAGAATGGATGGAGGAATTTGGAGGAACTTGTTAAAGCTTCTAGCAGTGATAAATCACAGTATGATGTTGGGCATCCTTGTTAATAATTCTAAAGTTTATATATAAATTTTGCTTTATATCATTTGATGCGGTTTTCAGTTGGATGTCCTATATCAAGAAAATATCTATTCTTAAATTGCTAATATTTTTAAAAATTCAGAAATGTTATCAAATTTTTCTTAAGCATCTATCAAAATGATAATATGAATTCTCCCCTCCTTACTCTTCTATTGTGAACTATTTAAGCAAATATCTAAAGATTGTTATGAAAGCAAGTTAAATGTCCATCTACACATGAATAGATAAAGAAGATGTGATACATGTATACAATGGAGTATTAGTCAGCCATAACAAAAGAATAAAATAATGCCACTTGCAGCAACATGGATGGACCTAGAGATTATCATACTAAGTGAATTAAGCCAGACAAAGACAAATATCATATGATATTGCTTATATGTGGAATCTTTTAAAAAATGAAGCAAATGAACTTATTTACAAAACAGAAAGAAACTCACAGATGTAGAAAAAAACCTTATGGTTACCAAAGGGGAAAAGGGGGGAGGGATAAATGATGAGTTTGGGATTAACATATACACACTACTATATATAAAATAGATAATCAACAAGGTCCTACTATATAACATAAGGAGCTATACTCAATATTTTGTAATAACCTATAATGGAAAAGAATCTGAAAAAAATAGATATGTATGTATGTATAACTGAATCACTTTGCTGTACACCTGAAACTAACATAACATTGTAAATCAACTATACTTCAATAAATAAATAAAATTAATATTTTTGTGATAACCTTTATTATATTCCTGAGATAAAATATATTAATAATTTATTATTATTTCAAATGTGTATAGTTATATGTGCAGGTATTTATTTATGACTGGTCAGCACTGTTCACAAAGTCAAGTTTATTTAAACTTTTAATTTTTCTACCTAGTTGTGTCTGATCCTGGAAAAAGGGGAAGAAGCCAACTTGTAATCAAATCCTCCACTCCTAGCTGCTCTAGCAGATACCATGTGGATCAGAAAACAAGCTCCCAGACAAGTCTTCTCTAAATTTCTGACTCACAACATCAAAGATAAATAAAATGGTTGTTTAAGCCATTAAGTCCAGGGATAGTTTTGTTATATAACAACAGATAGCTGAACACCAACTTACCTGTGTAAAGCTTTATGCTCTTGACAAGTAAATCAAGGACTCACATCAAGTATTTATGGTCCCCTTGGCACCAATCCATAGTTCACCTTGCAATGCTGTCAACAATCATCTAGCTCTATTGTTGTATGGGGGAAAGGATTTTTTTTATGAGCTTTTAAATTTTTTCTATGTTGGCATATTCTGTTTCCAACTCTATTCTGAGATAATATTACTGCAATATAAGCTCATCATTTTCAATTATATTCTCAAATTAATATGTAGAAAATATTATGTTGAAAAAGGAAAGTATGAAGTACTTACAACTTATTTGCTCACTTTCTTAAATTCATCCCCAAATAAGGAATTTCCTTTGTTTTTGCTGCTGGGCCAAAAGGCGTTGTCTTTGTTTCTGTTGAGTGATGTAAGGCAAACAGATATCATCCTGAGAAAGCCAAAAAAGTGAATAAATGAATTTACATAAGGAAATGCAGATTTCTATCCATTTATTATCTCTTTCCCTCTCTATCTATAGATTTGTAACCTTTGTCATAAATGTTCAAGTATACTACATAAACAACAAAAAAGATTTGGCATAGAAATCATAAACATTTTTAAATGTATATTTTATTATATATATATGCACGCACACACACACACACACACACACAAGCACACACACATATATAAGAAAAGGGGAACATTATAAGAGATAAAAAGAGTATCATTCACTCAAATAAATGAAAAAAATTCCTAAAGATAGAGCAATCATATGTATATATGTCTAACAAAATCTCTAAAATGTAAAGCAAAAATAGACCAAAAAAGAGGGAGCAATTGAGTGGCAAATTTTAATATACTTCTAAGAAATGGGTATAGTAAGTGGAAATTGCATGGGTATGAAATATCTGATTAAAAATGTAATAGGTATTTAGAAAATCATAGCTTCAATGAAGACTCTATATACCTATATCTATATCCATATATCTATATTTTTCAGTTTGGGAGATTTGTCCCCAGAGGACATTTGGAAATCTCTGGAGATATTCACAGATGTCACAAATGAGGGGTGGGAGGGGAGGTTGTTACATCTCATTGGTAAAGGCCAAGAATGTTGCTAAACATCCCACAGTGCACAGGGCAACAAATTATTACCCAGCTCAAAATGTTAATATGCCTCTATCAAGAACTCATGATATCCATCTATATATTTTTGTATCTATCTACATCTGTACCTATATATTTGAATCCAGAGGCCCCTCTGCCATATTCAGTGGTAAAGTTTAAAGGAAGATTACAGAAATGCAATACAAGAAGGATCATTAAGAACTCATACCCCTCAGAATGAGGGCTTAGGTAAACCGAGTGAGGAAGCCATATTAATTCATTGAATGGTGACTGAAAGCAAGGACATTACTGAACATGTATTGTAGAAGGGAGAACAAACTATTGTCTTGTGACCATTGCAGAAAGAAAAAAAAAAAAAAAAAGGATTGTAGGAGCTAGGTATATGTTCTACTATGATTTGTTTCTACACTTGAATTTTATGAGTAAATCTCCCCTTTTGTCTATTCTTCATTCCTTTTTATTTTTTCCAGTTTATTGAGATATAACTGACTACAACACCGTATTAGTCCAAAGTGTACAACATAATGATTTGATATATGTGTAACTTGTGAAATGATTACCACAATAGGCTTAGTCAACATCCATCACTTTACATAGTTACATGATTTACTAATATCTGGTCTAGCACCAAGATGAAAGTAGCTGGTATTCTGACACCATGGAGCATTTTACTAACACTAGGCTACTTCCCTATGACCTTCTTATGTATGAAAAAAAAACCCCATAAGACGTTGATCTTAAGATGAAACATTTATTGGCCACTTTTTGTTTCCTATGCAACTAGAGATACAGGTAGAGAGACAAAAGGGGACCTGTCTGGGTAAGAGGTGCTTGTGTCAAAGAAGGAAGAGAGGAAGAAATAGGAGTAGAAGGAGGATGATGATGAAGAGGAGGAGGAGACTGAGAAAGGCCTCCTTCCTCTTTGTTCCTGCTTGAACACCACTTTGACGTGAGCTAGCAAGAGGTTGTGTCCTTGATAGCATATTTGAAAAGTTTAACAAAATCTACAACAATCTATTTTCAAATTTTCAGTTCTGTGGGAAAAATCAATTACTAATTGTTTAAGTCACTGTTAGGTCATCTTTGTTACTTGCAGCCAAAAAAATTTCAAACTAGTAACAGTTTTCAAATGCTGATCACATATTATTTCAAGCATATTGAATTATTTTATTAATTTCTAGCTTGTAAAATTTTTTCCTATTCAGCTTTATTATTGTTTGTACCTTAACTTTTCAATATTTATGCACAGGCAATTTATTTTCAGTTATTTTTTTTTCCTTAGAAATGATTCAATCTATACTTGCTTCTTTGGTCAAAGTTGGCTTTGCCCATAATCCACAGATTTTGAATTGCAATAATGCTACTGGATTATTTCTTAATAGATTACATTCTTACTTACAGCTTTCTCTTTAGCCTAAAAATCACTTAGATAAACATATTTTTAAATTCTTATTAAGTTTTCATATCAGCCATACCAGCAATTTCAGCCAAGGTTTTTAAAGTTTAAAACATTATTTTAAAAATTATAGCTACTTTGGCTATAAATTTCCACTGCACATGCTGTATCTGGAGTTGAGCCCAATCTCTCTGACCACAAAATCCAATTGCATGGACCCTATATATCATGATGGTCCTAAATAAAGTTGATTTTATCATCTTTAGCAAGTGTAATAGGTAATTTTTTCTTTACCAGTACCTTCTGGCAGGACAGGTGAATCTTTGTGTAAAATTGAGCATAATTCAGTCTTTTACTTCTGTTTTTGAGCTGGGAATCACCTTTGTTGTCAAATTTTCAACCATACCTAAGAAACATTTTGAGAGTAGATGAGCTTTCAAAATGTTTAATCCCATCCTTCCTGCAGTAATCAACACCATCCTAATAGTTGAAAAGTAATAAAACATAATAGATGGATCTTGATAAATTTATAATTGGTTTTCCTCTACTAAAGTTAATATTTAAATGAGTAGATGAGTATTGTTATTAAAGAAAAACTTATTCTATACTTAGTAAAGACATGAGGAAAAACTTAGGAAAATTTTTCAAGGTTCTACTGCAATGGGGATTTGCCGTAGGGAAGAGAGAACGAGCTCAAATCCAAAGACAAAATGGAGAGGTTGGAATTTACAGCCAAGGAGCAGAGTGGGGTCAGTGGATAGAAAATTAATAAGAAAAATATCATGAGTAAAAGGGGATTCTGGCTAAATAGAACTAATAGGATTCTTGCTGAAGGCAGGTGATGGTGATTACATATCACCTGGGGGATGGTGGGGAAGGAGGAATTTGAGCAGATATCCGGGGTGATCAGATTATCTAGAGCGAGGATTCTTGCTGAAATGACTTAGCTATATTCTTGCTCTAACTGCTGGGCCTGGGCCAGCAAGGACGGACACTGAAGTCAAGTCCTAGAGGGCTTAGAAGAGCCTGTACAGAGTTTGGCCAAGGAGAGTATTTGTCAATATGTGCAGCACATAATTTATAGAAAAGAAAAATACATATTTTCATAAAAGATAATTTACTTTCCAGAAATGTGATCATCATCATATGAAGGTTTCTGAGAAACCTTATGCCATGCAAGTTAATTTAGACCAGGATATCTTTTGGGAGGATGATTATGCAGGACATCAATTCTTTAAGTCCCCACAACACAAATGTGGCCCATGAACGAACAGCATTTTATCACTTGGGGCTGTTTATTGAAATGCTCAATTTCATACCCTGCTCTAGACCTACTAAAATGAAATGCGTATTTTAAAAACATGTCTAGGAGATTCCTACACACATCTAGGTTTGAAAAGAAACTCTTTAAGAAACCAATGAAAAAAAATTGAGAAAAATATTATCTGAGCTCTGGTATGTGGATAACAGTTTATCTGTGACCCTCATACTTGAAAGTCAGTGTTCTGTGTGTAAAAGCCTTGGCCCACATCTTTGAAAAGAAGTAATTAAGAACTACGTATATGTGGCATTTCTTAGTACCATATATTCAAATAAAGGGATAATGTGATATTTATGGTAGGTCCAGGATTTAGGCACATTTAATAAATCCAGTCTTCCTGTTCCTTACTCCACTAAGTAAATAAATCACAGTACAAAAAGAACAATCTCCAAGTTGACATTAGATATATATTAACTGAATATATAATATTATAACATATATTATATATTATGTATATATAATATTTGAGAGGGAAATTTCATATTTTACAGAATGGTTTTATTTTCTGATAATGTAAGTTACTGTATTACTTCAACCTATTTGTTTCCAGATTAACTAAATATTTTATGTGTTATGACTGTGGTAGACACATAATAATTTTTGCCTCAAATATATCCACTTTGAAAAAATATGTTTTATACTGAACCCAGCCCCTCTGCGGAGGTAAAATTAAAAGATTCAGGAGCACTTGGAAACCATGTCTCCCAAGCTGTAGAAGTGTCAGTTGCCATAACTGGTCCCTCCGTATTTTTCATTGAGAATGTGAGAGATTATTATTAAAGACAATATACCCTTCCAATATACTAAAAAAAAAGAAAAGGTTAAGACCTACAGGTATACACAATTTGAATGCTTACATTGATAAATGGATATTACATATTATGTAGTAACTTAACCAAAACAAACAAGCAAACAAACACAGTTCAGAACTAAAACACACAAGAAAGCAAGGGTGGAGCTCCTCCAGGAATTGGAAAGCTATCAGCATTCTCTTTCTCTGCCTCTCATCCCTGCTTGCATCCGCATGAGGTTTTTATTTTCCTGCATGTTGTTTTTATTTTCCCTTATTGAAGATGTTTTTTCCCCACGCTGGCAGAGAACAGGGACCACTGTATTTGCATTTTTAGAGGGTTATCATCACTGGGGGAAAGGAAATCCAAGTACTCCCCATAGTGCCAGCTGGAAACAACCGAGGAATGACGCAGAGTGGCTTAATTCAACCCTAAATCATGGGGATAAGGCATCACAATTGATGGAATATGTGTCAAGGTCAATGCAGCTCATGAAGTTTTGTGATCCTGGTCAGAAACACACAGCTGGAGTACAGAAGTCATCTCCATGAAAAAGGCACAGGATCACTGTTATAGGCTGAGCTGCCCCATCCCCAACCACCTCCCCCCAAATTCATATGTTCAACTCCTAACCCCCAGTACCTCAGAATACGGCTTCAATTAAGTTAAAATGAGATCATTAGAGTGGGGCTTAATCCAATGTGACTGGTGTCCCTATAAGAAGAGGAAATTAAGACATAGAGATATACATGTACAAGGAGAAGACAAGACACCAGGAGAAGATAGCCAGGAGAGAGGCCTCAGGAAGAACCAATCTCCCAACAGCTTGATTTTAGACTTAGAGCCTCCAGAACTGTGAGGAAATAAATTCCTGTTGTTTAAGGCACCCAGTCTGTGGGACTTCTTCATGGCAGCTGGAGGAAACTAAAATAGTCATTCAAAGAAGGGAATCTGCTTCTACTACAACGAACCCACCTTCTTTTATGGTAATAAACAGTCAGTGGTTATCCCAAGAAATAGCCATCATAAGACTACTCAACTAATATATGTCTGGATGAAAGTACAGGCAATTATAAAGCTTTTCTTTTATCTTATTCCTTACCCTAAGGAATCACATAGTTGTTGGAACCTCTAAACATTGCATGATCCATTCATCTTTCTCCACTGTTTGCACATTTACGTTATGTATTTTCTGTTTTATTTTAAATCCATAAAATGCTTAATATATTTAATACAATAATTTTGCACTTAAAAATTTAGCACACAAAGAAAGGACTTGTTCCAATCATCATACATCAGAATAAGTTTAGTGACTCAGTCTGGACCTAAGGAATTTTTCAGATAGCTTCTCCTCACTCCATCTCAGTCTTTTCTTCTTCTTTGCTCATGAAAACAAACTACCATCATATTCAATATCAATTTCTCTTCATTATAATGAAAAACAAAAAGAAATATATGTACATGTATGTGTTATATGAATGGAGAGCAAATATAGAGTATATTTTAAAGATAAGAATACCTTTATTTAGCCAAGGCCAAAGTACCATCTGATTAACAGAAAACCTTCAAATCACACTAGAGTAAAAGAAAAGACACACTATATTTTGGTTGGTGTTTCAAGAAAGATATATCACTTATTTATTTATTTAAATAAATAAATAAAATTTATTCCACAGGCATATAAATGTAAATAATTTTCTTTCTTTTGCTGTTACAATTAATTTATTTGGATCATTATTAGAAATTCTCAAAGAAAAATGTTTGTAACATTTTTTTTCTGATGAAGACATAGATGAGCTGAAAACAATTATTTTTGTGGGGGAAAAATGTCAAATTCTATATATAAATAGGGAAAAGAAGGTTTTTTCCCCTATTGGTTTTATAATATCCAAAATCCCATATTGAATTTGGGAAGAAGAAAACAACAGATTTCAAATGGCATCTAAAGGAACAAATGTTTCTTTCAAAACATATTTAAGAAAGTCAATAGGAATAATTTCTACTCAACACATTGCTACTCATAAACAACTTATTTATACTGAGTCTATTTAACTTCTCTCAGTTACAATGAGATATTATAATTTGGGGAAAGTTGAGTATAATAAAGATCTTCTGTCATAGAAGAATAACGATTACTTTTTCTCTTACAAGTCTTCATATGTGTCAATAGATTTGTATATACTTGGTACAATCTTTTATTCTAATGGACTCCCAGAAGCAATTATCAATATTTGAAGTCATGTTTTTCTGCTTTAAGGTACATGTAAGCATGTACACAATGTATTTGTCATATATATTTGACAGGAAGACAGATTCTAATTCATAAAAAATCAATCAACCCCCTTATATTTTTAATAATTATTTTCCTTTAAAAATGCCAATATAAATTTAGTTAGATAACCTAAGATGATCTGTACAATTCATATATTATATTCATTCTGATTTAACTTTAAATATTGAAGATATTTTTGTTGTTCCCAGGTGGGATGATAGCATATTCAGAGGACAAATATTTACTGTTACTCCTGATATACTGAGTATCAGGTGAAATAATTGGTAGTAGCATTTTGTCTAAAGTTTTTTACTTAAAAAAAAGTAGCCATAAATACAGCATAAAGCCAGGCTGAGGGATTTTGTTTTGAAAGGCAGAAAGCACCTAAAGGAAAATTATTGATCAGACTTTGGAGATAAAGTAGAAAAGAGAAGTTTGGTGTCATCTTTTGTATAGACCATTGAATATTAGAATCCACATCAGTCTGCCTCTAGATAGGGAAGACACGCCAAATTAAATCAGAATTTTAAGCTCCAATTTTATCTAATCTGTTTGTGCAGATATAACCTTAAAGTTCCATCATGCCAAATATACCATCTTAAGCAATTTGCTTCCTTATCATCTTTCCTTTGACGTTTTATTATGTGACAGACCAAGAAACAACGCCGATTTCCCTTGGAAAGTTTAATTCACATCTGGTATCTTTTAGAAGGCTTCCCTGATAGGAATAGTAATCATAATATGAAATCATTCACTTTTAATAACATCTTTAAATATCACATGATTTACTTGCACACAAATTAAAGTTCTGGAAGTAACATGTCAAACTGCCTTCAATACTGGTAGAGTTGAATTTCTTCCCAAGTCTTGAAGAGAAATTGAGTGACCTGAGACACACTCCCCACTTTATTTACAGCACATGGACAGGCATCTGACTGCCCCTGGGAAAACATATATAGTGCAATAGCTTGTGAACTTTTTCATAAAGGACAATTTAAGCAATAGGGACTTACAGAAAGAAATTCCCATGGGGAAGTTTAGAAAGACTGAACACAATGAGGTACAACTAGCTCATTCCATGCATTTCTCCATTTCTTCTGTAAAATATTTTCATGATAGCAGAAAATGTAACCCTTTTATATTATTTTTGTGATTATGGCAAATGTTTCAAATTTATTGAGAATGTAGCAGGATCCAGTCTCTCTGTTCACATATCCCCCAAATCCAGGAAACCCATTTTAGGTGTCCTTGAGAACTCCTTCACCAAATGCCACTCTGTGGTCATGACACTGGCGGGAAATGTAGATCTGAAACTTGGCCAGCTCTGTCTAAAGGGCATGAGATATATCCAAACATAAGAAAAAATGAGATGGGTCACAATTATTATGTAAGTGATTAGATATGTTACAGCAAACACTGACATTTCACAATTTTGCTTGCAATCTCATGTTTTGTACACAGACAAATAGAACCATTTCTAAGAAATACTTCACATCTTACTGAACACTAGAGAAGGATTGTGATTCAAATCCTTCCAACTCAGTAGGATGTGCTCTAAAACACATTGTTTCCTATACCAATTATTGGGAAGCTTTTCTGAAATCTGACTCTTTCTGAGAAAGAAGTTAAAAAAATCAAACTGAAGCAAAACTTAATATGACATTTACAGCATTTATATTTTTAGCTGCATCTGAAACATTTTTGTCCAAGTTTTTCTGGAATGTTTTTTATTACCAGCCAAACCTCTCTGCACTTTAAACATATTTTTAACTAAAAAAATGTTAATTTTGAACTACTTTCATTTCATCTCATATGTTTCCCTATCCTTTATCTTATCTTGCCCCATATTTGACAATATTAAACCTTACTTATTACAAAAATGCTTAAGAAACTGAGGATAAAAGAAGCATACCTTACCATAATAAAGGCCATATATGTCAAGTCCACAGCTAACATCACGCTCTACTGTGAATGGTTAAAAGCTTTTCTTCTAAGAAAAGGGTGTCCATTTTCATTACTCATATTCAACATAGTTCTAGAAGTTCTAGACAGATTAATAAGGCAAGAAAAAGAAATAAAGACAGCCAAATCAGAAAGGAAGAAGTAAAACTCTCTTTGTTTGCAGGTGATATGATCTTATGTTTAGAAAATCCTAAGGACTGTACTAAACAACTGGTAGAACCAATCAACAAACTCAGTAAAGCTGCAAGCTAAAAAAATCAATAAATAAAAATCAGTCGTGTTTCTGTACACTAACAACAAAATATCTGAAAAAGCAATTAAAAAAATTCCTATCTACAATAGCATCAAAAACAATAAAATACTTAGGAATAAGTTAAACAAAAGAGGTGAAAGTTCTGTACAGTAAAAATTACAAGAATTTGATCAAAGAAATTGAAGGACACACAAACAAATGGAAAGATATTTTGTGTTCATTCATGGATTGGAAGTAATAATTTGTTTAAATGTCCATACATCCCAAAGCCATCTAAAAGATTCAGTGCTTTTCCTACCAAAATTCCAGTGGTATGTTTCACAGATAGAAAACACAATGCTAAAATTTGTACAGAACTACCAAAAACTCTAGCCAAAACAGTTCTGAAAAAGAAGAAATAACCTGGATGCATTACACTTCTTGATTTCAAACTATACTACAAAGTTATTGTACCATAATCAAAACAGTATGATACTGGTCTATAGATATATAGACCAATGGACCAGAATTTAGAGTTCACAAGATTCATATATGTTCACCCTCACATATACAGTCAACTACTATTTCACAAGCAAGCCAAGAATACTCAGTAGGAATAGCATAGTCTATTCAATAAATGGACAAAGCGAATAATCAGAAGCAAAATAATGAAATTGGACCCCTATCTTATATCTCTCCTCAGAAAAATGAAGTCAAAATGGATTAAAGACTTAAATGTAAGACATGAAACCCTAAAACTCTTAATAGAACACATAGGGGGAGAGCTATTTGAATTTGGTTTGGGTAATGATTTGGGGGGGTATGACATTAAAAGCATAAGCAACAGAAGTGAAAATAGATAAGGGGGACTATAACAAACTGAAAAGCTTCTGCACAGCAAAAGAAACAATGAACAAAATGAAAAGGTAAGCTATGGAATAGGAGAAATATTTGCAAATCATATATCAGAAAGGGGTTTATATACAAAATACATAAGGAACTCTGAAAACACAATAGAAAAAAAATTAAGAATAATAAAAAAAAAATAATCTAATTAAAATGGGAAGAGGACCCCAATAAACATTATTCCAAACAAGACATACAAATGTCCAACTGGTACATGAAAATGTACTTGACATTTCTAATCATCAGGGAAATGCAAATCAAAACCACAGTGAGATATCACCTTAAATCTGTTAGAATGGCTACCATCAATAAGACAAGGGATAAGAAGTGTTGGTAAAGATGTTCAGAAAAGGGAACCCTTGTGCCCTGGTGGTAGGAATGTAAATTGATGCAACTGCTATGGAAAATAACATGGAGGTTCCTCAAAAAATAAAAATAGAACTGCCATTTGATGCAATTTCACTTGTTGATATTTATCTGAAGAAAATAAGAACACTAACTCAAAATGATATTTGCACCTCCATGTTTATTGCAGCATTATTCACAATAGCCAAGATAAGGAAACAACTGAACTGTCCATCAATGGAAGAATGGATGAAGAAGATATGGTGTATATATCTAATAGAATTCCACTCAGCCATGAGAAAGAAGGAAAACATACCATTTGCAACATCATGGACGGAACTTGAGGACATTATGCTAAGTGAAATAAGTCAGACAGGGAAAGACAAATACTCTATGATATCACTAGAATCACAAAAAGCTTATCTTATAGAAACAGAGTAGAATGGTATTTACCAGGAGATAGGGTGGGGGGATAGGGAGATATTGGTCTAAGGGTACAAACTTTCAATTACATGATAAATAAATTCTGGAGATCTAATATACAGCATAGTTATTGTAGTCAACAATAGTGTAAAGTTGCTAAGAGAATAGACCTTAAATGTCCTTAAAGTTGCTAAGAGAATAGACCTTAAATGTCCTCACCAGAAAAAAGAAATGGTAATCATGTGACATAATGGTCTTAGCTAGTGTTATGATCATGGTAGTCATGTTGCAACATATAAGTATATCAAAGCAACAGGTTGTGTACCTTAAACCTGCACAATGTTATATGCCAGTTATATCTCAATGAAGCTGTAGGAAAAAGATACAAAATGTGAGTAGGTGTACATTGTGACAACAATAATATAAGGATTAGGAAGGAGAAGTTAAAATGTAGAGGTTTTGTGTATGACTGAACTTCTTGTTATCAGCCTGAAATAGACTGTTATAAAATATTTTATCTAAGGTCCAAGGTAAGCACACCTACACATGCAAATACCTATAGAAGTTACAGAATAAAATAAGAGAAAAAATTCAAAGCCTATCAATAAAAAGAAAAACTACAAAAGAGTAAGAAAAACAGGAAGCAGAAAAAAAGAAACAAAGAATTATAGGACTAACAGAAAAATAACAGAAGGACAATATTGAATTCTTTCCTATTGATAATACTTCAAGTGTAATTTTATTAAACTCCTCTATCAAAAGGCATAATGACTGAATGGATTAAGAAAAGACATAGTTTAGATTTAAGAACACAAAAAGGCTAAAAATTAAGGGAAGGAAAAGACATTCCATGCAAATGGTAACCAAAAGAGAGCAGGAGTGGCTCTATTTATATTAGACAAAATAGACTAACTCAAAAACTGTCACAAGAGACAATGAAGGGCCTTTTACAACGATAAAAAGGTCAATCCAGCAGGAAGATATATCATAAGTATATATGCACTCAAATCTGAGCACCTAAGTATATAAAACAAACATTGACAGAACTGAAGGGAGAAATAGATAGCAATATAACAATCAGAGGAGATTTCAATATGTCAATTTTTATAATAGATAGAACATGCAGAAAGAAAATCAATAAATAATGACTTGAATATCACTATAGACAAAATATATTTAACAGACATATACTGAACATTCCATCGAAGAGCAGCACAATATACATTATTCTCAAGCACACATGGAACTTTCTTCAGAATAAATCACATTTTACATCATAAAACAAGTCTTGGTAAATATGAGAAGACTGAAATTATACCAAAGATCTTTTCTGACCATAATCAGACGATTTGAACAACCAATGGTCAAAGAAGAAATTTTAAAAATTATAAAATAACTTGACACAAATGAAAACAAAAACACAACATACCAAAACTTATAGTATCCAGCAAAAGTGGTATTAAGAGGGACATTTCATGCAATAAAAGCCTTCATTATAAAAGAAGAAAGATCTCAAATAAACAACCTAACTTTACACCTCAAGAAAAACAAATTAAGCCCAAAGTTAGCAGAAAAAAGAAATATTTTTAAATTAGAGAAAAAACAAAATAAAAAAGAAAAATAGAAAAAAAATAAAAGAAACAGAGCTATTTTCTTAAAACCTGAACAAAATGGACAAATCTTAGTCAGACTAAGGAAAAAGAGGTAATGCAAACAAATAAAATCATAAGTCAGAGAGGAAACATTACAACTGAAGCTATAGAAATAAAAATGATCGTAAGACACCACTATGAATAATTATATGCCAATAAATGGGATAACAGAAGAAACAGTTAACTTCCTAGAAACACATAACCTACCAAGATTGATTCGGGGTTAAATCAAAGTCTGAACAGACATATAAATAGTATAGAGATTAAATCAATAATCAAAAACCTCCCAAAGGAAGCCCAGTATCAGAGGGCTTCATGGGCAAATTCTACCAAACACTTAAAGAAACTTTAATGCCAATCCTCAAACTCTTCTAAAAAATTTAAGTGGAGAGAAGCTTCCAAACTCATTATATGATGCCAGCATTATCTTGATACCAAAGCCAAAGACACCACAGGAATACTATAGGCCAATATCCCCGATGAATGTAGATGGAAAATTCAACAAAAAGTTACTAGAAAACCAAGTCCAACTTGAAAGTGTCACACATGGTGACCAAATGATATTTATCCCTGGATTTAAGAGTGATTCAACATTAAAAAAAAATTAATAAATGTGATATACCACATTAACAGAATAAAGGATAAAAACTACATGATATGTCTCAATAACAACAGTAGAAACATTTGACAAAATCCAACACCCTGTCATGATAACAACTCTCCATGAACTAGGTATAGAAGGAAAACCTCAATATAATAAAAGCCATATATTAAAAGCTCACAACTAACATCATACTCAAAGGTACAAAACTGAAAGCTTTTCCTCTAAAATCAGGAGCAGGGCAAAGGTATCTGCTCTTGTCATATCTATTCAACATGGTACTGTAAGTCCTAGCCAGACTAATTAGACAAGAAAAGGTAATAAGAGGCATCCAAATCACAGTGAAAGAAGTGAAATTGCCCCTGTTTGCAGATATCATGGTTTTATACATAGAAAGACTCTGAAAAAAAAATCGTTGGAACTAGTAAACAAATTCAGTAAGGTTTCAGGATATTAAATAAACATACAAAAATAATTTACCTTTCTATACACTAGCAATAAACTATCTTAAAAGGAAATTGAGAAAAACATCCCATTTACAATAACTCTAAAAAAATAAAATTCTTAGGAATAAACTAGTGAGGTAAAATACTTATATATGGTAAACAATAAAACAATGATAAAAGAAATTATGTAAGACCCAAACAAATGGAAAAACCTCTTGTGTTCATGGACTGGAAGAATTAATATATTAAGTTTCCATATTATCCAAACCAATCTACAGATTCAGTGCAATTCCTATAAAATTCCCAAGGCATATTTTTAAAGAAATAGAAAAAGAATTCTAAGATTTATATGAAATCACAAAAGGTACAAATAGCCAATTTAATCTTTGGAAAAAAGAACAGAGCTGGAGGCATCACACTTCCTGATTTCAAAATATTTTACAACACTACTATATATTTAAAAAAAAAATTGATTGGAGTATATCTGCTTTACAATATTGTGTTATTTTATACTGTACAGCAAAGTAAATCAGCTATACGTATACATATATCCCCTCTTTCTTGGATTTCCTTCTCATTTAGGTCACTACAGAGTATTGAGTACAGTTCCCTGTACTACACAGAAGGTTCTCATTAGTTATCTATTTTATACATAGTATTAATAGTGTATATATGTCAATCCCAATCTCCCAATTCATCCCCCCCCACAACACTACTATATTTAAAATAGATAACCAACAAGGACCTACTGTATAGCACAGGGAACTCTACTCAATATTCTGTAGTAACCTAAATGGGGAAAGAATTTGTGAAAGAATAGATATATGTATAACTGAATCATTTTGCTATACATCTGAAACTAACACAACATTGTAAACCAACTACACTCCAATATAAAATAAAAATAAAAAAATAAAGTTAATGTTCAGCCGTTAAAAAAATATGCTACAACACTACAGTAGTCAAAACAGTATGGTAGTGGCATAAAAACAGACACACAGATTGACATTAAAGAAAATAAAAATCCCAGAAATAATTCTTCACATAGACCGTCAACAGATCTTCAGTATGGGTGCCAATAATCCACAGTAGATAAAGGATAGCCTCTTCAGCAAATAGTGTTGAGAAAACTGAATATTCACATAGAGAAGAATGAAATCGAGCCCTTAGTTTATACCATATCATCAAATCAAATCAAAATGGATTAAAGACTTAAACTAAGAACCTTAAACTGTAAAACTACTAGAAGAAAGCACAGTAGAAAATCTCACGACTTTAGTCGTGAAAATGATTTTGTTTATATGACACCCAAAGCATAGGCAACAAAAGCAAAAACAGACAAGTGGGACAACATCAAACTAAAAAGCTTCTGTACAACTAAAAAGCAAATGAAACAATCAACAAAGTAAAAAACTATCCTACAGAATGGTTGAAATATTTTTAAACCATAAATCTGCTTAGAAGTTAATATTCAAAATGCATAAGGAACTTGTACAATAGCAAAAATCCTAAAAAAAAAAAAAAAAAAAAAAATAAGCGAGCTAAGGATTTGAATCGATATTTCTCCTAATAAGACATACAAATGCCCAAAATGTATGTGAAAATTGTTAGTTAACATCACTAATCATCAGGAAAATGCAAATCAAAACCACCCTTATACCTGTCAGGTGGCCATAATATAAAAATTTAAAAATAAAAAATAAATTTTTTAAATGAACCAAGTGCTAGTTAGAATGTGGAAAATTAGATTCCTTGCACAGGAAGGTATGGACTTTCCTCAAAAAATTAAAAATAGAGCTACAATACGATCTGGAAATTCCACTTCTGGAAGCGTTAGCACTCTTAAGCTTATTAAAATTATTCACAATAACTAGTTGTAGAAACAACCTAAATGTCTAAAATAGATGAATGAATCAAGAAAATATGACATATGTAAAATGAAATATAATTCAACCTTAAAAAGGAAGGCTTCTTAAGTTGATAATTTGAAGGGAATGGTAATATAATAAATACTTTGCAAACCAAATAACAAAAATAAGTTAATAATTTTCAAAGGTAGGAATGAGAAAACAAAAATAGGTATGATAAAGTAATTATAGAAAAACTATTATATCTGGGGAAGCAAATTTTAAGAAATTATTTCCTAGAGAAATATGAATTATATAAAAATAACCCAAGAGAAATGAAAACACTTAAATAGACAACCACCAGAAGAAAGATTAGAAAAGAGAAAAAGCAAAATCTAACATTGAGAAGCCCAAGAACAAATGAGTTCACAGGTGAATATTATCTATTGTCATTAATAATTTCAATGATATTTAAATTATTTTGTACCACAGAAATATAAGTACATCTCCTAGATTTGATTTAGTAAGATAGCCTAAATTTATATCCAAAAGAGAATAGAAAAAAAAAACACCTTACTTTTGAATATAATTTTAAAATTCTAAATGAACAATTTTTCCATAAAAGCCATGGTAATTCAGTGTCAAATTACCAGAAATTATATATCTTATCAACATATTAAAGGAACCATTTTAATCATATCTATAGATGGTAAAAATATACAAAACTATTTCAAATAAAAATGAGTGCTACTTAAAATGTAATAGAATCAAAGTATTGAAATTTAATTAAAAAGAAAACTAAAAAATAAAACATTATCCTTTAACCCAAACCACTAAAATTATTTTAGTTAAATAAAAAGGAAATAATTAGATATCTCCATTGACATTATTGTTCAATATTGTTTTGGAGATTTTAGAAAATAAACTATAAAATACTCCTGTATTTTCATTAATAAAAAAAATCAACTACATATTTTGCTATTTGCATTTTTTTTTTTTAGCTACATAACTTAAGAGACTCTAATAATAAGTTCTAGCCTTAAAAGAACATGTAACAAATTAGTAGTTAGAATCAACATAAACATTCAAATTCAATAATTCTTCTTTAGTCTGGGGATAAGCAAAAATAAATCCAAATGGGAGAAAACATCCTATATGTAATAGTACCAAAACTCAAATAAATTTAGGAAAGCTTAACAGAAATATATTGCCCTTATATCAAGACAGAATAACAATGCAAGCAATGATTACTACCTCATTGAGGTCTTTATTACAGATAGCACTTTAAGTATATTATATGTACTATCTCTTTAATTCTCAAAACAATCTATATGGAATTAGTCATTCATAATATTCTGTGTTTCAGCAGATGAGGTAATTGAGACACAGATCTGCCTGCTAAGTTACACAATTTAATTCAGAGAGGAGCAGAAATAGCACTCTCCCTTCACAGTCGATATTATCAGTTTCCATAATTCTGTTAAATTTTATTGATGAACATAAAAAAGAATGAAATAGTAAAGATATCACAGTTTTGGATGGAAAGACAATACTATAAAATATAAATTCTTCAAATAGTAACACGAATTTAACATACTTCCAATCACTTTAAACAGAGATTAACTTAGAAAAAGAAATGTATATTCAAAAGTATAATACATCATAATCATTAATAGTAAAATTTAGGTTCTGGTCCAAGTGGGTGACATATGAAGATCCTGAACTTACCTCCTCCCATAGACACACAAAATCTACAGCTATATATGGAACAATTTAACCTAAAAACTAGCTGAGCCACTCCTACACACTGAGCAAATGAGAAAAAACCCACTTCAAACTGGGTAGTAGAAACAGAATATCACCACAAAACCCACCACAGCACAGCGTTCCACAGTCAGAAGGGAACTCAAAACCTGAATCTTCTCCTTGAGGAGCAAAGAGTTTGACCCCCATATTGGGTGCCACAACTTCTAAAGCCTGCACCTGAGTTATGAGCCCCCAAAACATCTAGCTTTGAAAACCAGCGAAGCTTGCATACATGAGACCCACAAGACTATGACGAGCTGAAAAAAACAGCTCTTAAAGGGCTTGTGTGTTCAGAGTCACCTTCCCCAGGGCCCAATGAAGAGGCATGCAGTTGAAAAGCACCCAGACTTTAAGTGAAAGAGGTTTATTTGCTTATTTTAAAGCATTGACCTAAAGGCATCTAATTTAACACACATCTAGGAGCCTGCTGGGATACACTCCAGTGTCAGAGGCTGGCAGGAACCATCTTTGTGCTCTTCATCTACCTCACCTAGCTCACCAGTATGTCCCAGAGAAAAGTTTGTACCCTTCACTGGCACTCTGATTTTTGTAGTTGCTGCCCAGGAGACAACTCTATATAGCCTAGTTCTGGTGGCTGATAGGGTTTATGTTCAAGTGTTCAACAGGACTGGAACCAATGGCAAAATAATTCTTAACCAGCTACCACCCTCGGGGCACAGCAAGAGGCAATAGCCTAAGGACCCCAGGTTTTCAGTGAGAGTTCTATTAGTTTATCTTCACAGCTTCAGTCTGAAGGGCAGGCTTGTAATTAAACACATATCTAAGGGCCTACGGTAAGCCTTTTGAAAGAACTTGGAAGTATGGCACTATCTTCATGCTCTCCCTCTGCTGTGCTCCAGAGCCCCCTATCTTCTGGAAGAGAGCTTTTATGCATATCTGGTGCCCTAGTGTTCACATCTGGTGCCCTGCTTTGGTAACTATGGCCCAAATGATGCCCCTTGATTGCCTAGTACTGGTGACCAGGGAGGTTTATGTTTCTGGATCCCATTGGACTGTAACAATTGGAGAGACAGCTTGTGGCAGGCTACCACCATTGGGCACTGCACAGACAGCAGACTGGAATACACCCCCAATCTTTCTGGGAGACAGACCTATTTGCTTGTCCAAGAGCTTCAGCCTGAGGTCCAAACTTCTGATCTGGCACACATCTAGGCACCTAAGTAGATACTCTCAAGGAATGGAGGATAGCTAGTGTTCTCCTTCTGCCACTCTCTAGTTCACTGGTCATTTCTAAAAGGTACTTATACTATTGACAGATGCCCTGGTTTTCTGAAGTTGTAGAGCTGAAGAATACATTAACTGAACTGAAAAATACACCAAATGGGTTCAACTGCACACTAGATATAACAGAAGAAAGGATCAGTGAACTTGAAGAAATAGCAGTGAAACTCACCTAATCAGAGCAGCAAAAAGAGAAAAAAAAAATAAAAACAGAGAATGAAAAAAGTGAAGATAGCTTAAGGGACTTATGGGGAAATATCAAATGGATCAAGTTTTGCATTATTAGGGTCTCAGAAGAAGAGAGAGAAAGGGACAAAAAAATTATTTGAAGAAATAATGGCTGAAAACTTTCCTAACCTGGAGAAGGAAGAGACATCTACATCCAAAGCTCAAAAAGCTCCAAATAAGATGAACCCAAAAAGAGCAACAACAAGTCATACTATAATTTGTGTCAAAAGACAAAGATAAGGAGAGAATCTTAAAAGCAAGAAGAGAAAAACAACTTGTTACACACAAGGAACCTCCATAAAACTATCAGCAGAGTCCAGCTAAGAATATTCTACCTGACAAAGTTGACATACAGAATTGAAGGAGAGGTAAGGACTCTTCCAGAGAAGCAAAAACTAAAGGAGTTCATCACCACTAGACTTGCCTTCAAAGAAATGTTAAATGGACTTCTTTAAGCTGAAAAGAAAGGGTACTAATTAGTAACAAGAAAACATATGGAGACACATCTCACTGGTAAAGCTAAATACATAGTAAATTTTAGTATTATCCAATGTTGTAAAGGTGGGGAATCACTTATAAATCAAGTATGAAGGTTAAAGGACAAATGTAGTAAGACTAACTCTACAATAATTAGTGAAGGGATATACAAGATAAAAAGATGTAAAATGTGACATCAAAAACATAAAACATGGGAGGGGAGAAGAGAAAAAATATAGAGATTTAAAATGTGTTCAAGTTTAAGTTTTTATCAACTGTATCTTGATAAAAGTAGTACAATATAGACTTGATATAAGATAGTCATAGATTGTAATTTCTGCTCTCCCAAATATTAACTGAATGAGAAAGAACAAATTACTCAGATTTACTGAACCCAAAATGGATTTTTTGATGATTAAATAAAATAGCATATTTTTGTAATATATAACTTAAAGAAATGTTGAAAAATGGTAGCTGTTATTTTTAATAAACCTCTAAGAAATTAATAAGTGTAGTTGTTAGTTATCTTAAATGCTTTCACAAACAAAGAGAGTTATTTAAAAAATAGAGCCTTATAACTGTCATTATCTCAAAAGAGTTTTCATTCGTTATAAGAGTTTGGAGTTGGAAAAATAGAGTTATCCTAAATTTATTTATAATAATTCAATATGCAAAGAATTTCACTAACCTAACCATGAGATCAAAGCTAAGCATCCTGCTGCATTTATTTATACCATTCTTTCTTTAATGTTGGCATTTAAAAAGTTGTTGAATATAACATTTCAAAATTCTATAAGGCTAGAAGTAAAATTTGTAATTTTAGTAAACTCAGACAGCAATAAATTCATGAAAACAACCTTTGACTGGTTTTCAATGACTAGCTTAAGAAATATACTTGAGTTTAAGAATTTACCAAATTATAGGAAAGCAATTCACATTAGCAATGATAACACATGCCAAAAATTTAGACCCTATTTTCACTCTTTACATTTAATTGAAAGATGAAAGCATTAAATTTTTTCAAAACTTGTAAATTTATGAAGTGTCTATTTTACCAAACTGTCAACATGTGTAGGTAAATACTTTCCCAAGGCAATTACAAATAATGAGACCACATGCATATTTATGGATGAAATATCAGCAACAGAAAAGGTAGCAAGGTGCTGTTAAAACTGGTGCTGTTTTTATCCACATTTAAGAGAAGGAACAATCCAGTTTTCTTTGAATGTCATTCTTTATTCAAAGGTTACCTCTCATTTGATATAATTAGAAAAGTGGTATGAATAATGATATCCCCAGGCTCCAATTATGTTCTGCAAATTAAAATTAGGTCAAATGTTACACCAGATACAAACAGTCTAACAAATTTGCCCAGAAATCTTGAAAATGAAGACAAATTTCATTAATTGTAAAAACACCTGTTTCTAGAAAGAGATGATTCTTTTAGAAATAAGTGTGCCCCAAAGAGATAGAATTCTGTAAGAGGTAGAACTTGGATTTTAATTGATAACTAATGCTATATAATAAAACAAATAGATGTGAATAATGTTTCTGATCACACTTTAATTTGAAGTATTGGTTCTTTGAAGTTATGTTTTAGTAAATTGCTTTAATTCTGTTCATTTTTCTCCTTCATACAGTAAACTGACCTCTTATCTCAAAGGCCATCTGCTTGAGCCTGTTATTTTAATTGGTGACTCCAGTGAACTAAGAAAGCAAAAAACCATAATTAAATTGATCACTTTAAAGAGACTAGATTTGTTCACTTTTAGTTAATTAGATTTGATATTTTTGGTCAATTTGAGCCTAGAAGAAGAGGCAATATATTTTATTTCTTGAAGTAGAGAGTCTAGCATAGGACAAAAAGATGTGCAAATACTGAGATGTCATAGCATATTTCTGCTGATGTAAAGAAATGGAAATCTATATATCTTAATTTATACATGGGTCACCTGAGTCACCTAATAGGAGAGAGGGGGTTGCCAAGTCTGAAAGTTAAAAATTTTCAGAATCACGTGTGTATGTATATATTATATTTCACTATAGCATTGCTTTACAATTATACTGTTCCTAGCCTCAAAAGCACAACAATTTATTTGTACCCAGTTCTTCAAGTCAGCAATTAGGGCTGGTCTCAGCTAGACTTCTCATGTGCCTATAGTCAGAAGCAGGTTGACTGTGGGCAAAGTGTGCCAGGCTTCTTGATGCCTAGGCTCACACTGGCACATTATCACTTCTGCCACATTCCATATATCAAAAAAAAAAAACCCACGAGATCAGCATAAATTCAAGGGACAGAGAAATAAACTCTACCTCTTGATAAGACTATCTATAAGTTAATAGGAAAAAGACATGAATACAAGGTGAGGATAATCCTGTAGGTATATATATTCTATATAACCTATAGGTATATAGATACATGTGTGTCAAAGAAAAATTGTCCTAGATGGCGTTAAACAGCCAAGACTTTATTCCAGACTATTGAAGTAGGAGAGAGAAATTAAACTCAACTCCACTGAAACAAAAGGCAGGAGAGATTTTAAGCACTGGGGTGAACTAGGATCTGTGTCTGCTAAATGGTGCTCATTGGCTAATAGAAATTAGGCTTCTATCCTCCCACGCAGACTAGGAGAGAGACACAATCTTTCTTGATGATTACATTTCAAAGTGATGGCTCCCAGTCTTTGAGAAAGACAGTTCTGGAACATAAAACTGGCAAAAGTCTGGGGGAAGATTTACATCTCAAAGAGGCAGAGAAAGAATTTACAATTCCAAGTTTTTTAAAATTAATGCTCTAAGAAAAGGGAAGTCAGAGGCCTATAGTCAGGAAAAAGCCTGTCTGAAGTTCAGTCAAGCTGAGAGAACAGTAAGGCTGTCCTGGTCAATAGAAATTAAGGGATGTGTCAGCCTGGCATAGGAAAGTGAGAAGGTAGAAAAACTGGCAGTTTATATGTATAGTGCTGAATTTTGGGAAAGGCGTCTTATAGTACACATTCTCCAGCTATGTACCCAAAATAATTGCTGGCAAATAGCAATATGTAAATTGGGATAATCAATTTAAGAATTTCTTTGGAATTACAATTTTCCTTCTTTTATCTCAATATCTGGATTAACCAGTGATTGAGTGTACCTCAGATCTAAATCCCAGAGGTAAATATCAAACCAGGGAACAAACTTATTTTAAAAAATCAACAAAATAACAACCTTGAAATCGTATTCTCTTTATGTCCAAATGTAGAAGGCCAATAAATTTGCCCAAAGGCTTAAAATGATCCTTACTTTGACTTGACAGTATTCAAATATATTATTGGTGATTTTATTGACCTAAGGGTTACAAAAATAAAATTAAACCACATGTATCTAAATAACAATGCACTCACTAGCTAGTTTCTGGTAATTTACTTTTACAGTATATTTTAAGAAAAGATAAATAAGCTTGTGTTTTTTTAGAAGCATTGTGGCATAATAACAAAATAAATAAAAAACATAATAACTGGAAATTACCAAACACATTATACTCATTGTGGATATCAATTTCATAGGACATTATGTAGACACAGGAAACTATGGATATGAAGACTTACTATACATTTGGGAAAGTGTAGATAATAATAATGCGTGAAAAATACAAAGCATACTCATTTCACTTATAGTGTGAATGAACCTATTTATAAATTAGAATTTTTTATGAAGAATTTTGAAATTACATGTTAAAGATCTTTTTTTTTTTTAAATCATCACAGGCATTAGTATCATTGCAGAGCATTTCTGCATAAACCTCAAATTGCTGTTTCATGGCATTTTCTTACACAGGTGGGAGATATTGAACTATTAGGATGAAAGCAATGAGTCAAAGAGGTCTTAACATCCTTTACTTTCTAGGAATATGAGAATTACAAAAAGGTCTTTAGTTTAATACAATTTTCCTTGTATTTATTACACACCTAATACTTTGAGCAAAGCACCTTGCTGGGCATGTAACAACCTGGAAGAGAGAAAGTGAGAAGACTAGGGACTCAGTGTTAAATGTACTAAGTAAATAATACCTCGGTCATGCCAAAGCTGCAGTTTTTGCACTGCAATGATCTTGGTTAGTGCTGCAAGCATGAATCTTTCAAATGTAGTTCCAAAAAATACAATATATTTTTTTCCATAATTAATACAGAAAGACTAAGGCATAAACACATCACTTTCCTCTGCATAATGTGGAAATAGTAAGAGTAATAAAACCTAGATTTTGTTAACATATTAAGTCAATAAGAAAAAATATTAATAATATATGGAGCAAAAGTCAAAATAAAAGTAAAGATCATTTTAAGTTTTTAAGCATATTGATAGTATTAATCCAAAAGCAAAAGGATGGCAGAATCACTATAGATAGTGGCTTATAACATATGGCTATAATGAAAAGCACACACACAGGTGTCAACAAAATACCTAATGATTAAAAGGATTTACTGGACTCAGAAAATACACACAAAATTATTTTTCTGTCAATGAAAAGGATAAAAAAAGGAACCTCAACCTATTTTCAAGAAAAAGAAAAATTATCAGCAACTCTGAGTTTCTTTGTAGAAAAGAAGTCAGAAAAACAGATACTCTACTCTGATTTTTAAAAACCTGTGTATTCAAAGGCTTGTTATCAAAATTTGGGGAAATAGGATTTTTTTTTTTTTTCATTCAGAAGACATCCAACATTTTGGATAAAAGAAAGTTTCTCAAAAATGTAATGGTATCTTAGAGGAAAAACATGGATTAGACAATTTAGACATTATTATTTAATCCTGTGTTTCTGACAAGCTTATTAAAAATAGATTTTATTAAATATAGAAAATGGTGCAATAACCACTGCCTTGAAGAAGATAAATAAAAATTTGAAACAAGTAGAATGAATTCAGAGGTGAAAAAGGAAAAAAAAACTTAATAAATAAAAGTGTATGGAGTTCTTGTGTTTCCCACTTCTATTATTTTCATCTGCACAGTTAGAGTTGCTTAAGTTTCTGGGTGTAAATGTATTTCATATGCGGTGGAAATATTAGCATCTTAAAGAGTAGTCAGAAGGAAATCAGGTACGTAAACTATAGTTCTCTTTTATAATTAAATTCTGGTCTAAATGTAGTAAGGCAGATAAAGGGTAGTCCTTCATCATCCTTACCTTTGTTGAAGCCTCATTATGGGTGGATAATACTTCTCCATTCCTTTGTTTGTGGCTTATCCAAGTGATCTCCTTTGGCCAATGGATGGAGTGTAAGTAAGAGTGTGTCAGTTCCAGTCCTACGCCTTAAGAGACCTAGGTAAGACCCTTTTATATCTGTCATGCTATGAGAGTAGCGTGCTCCAGCTAGCCCACTGGTTCAAGGTGGATGAGAAACAGATCTTCACCAGCTGTTGCAGCTTCAAGCGTAGTTGTTCAGCTGGGCTCAACCTATATCACCTGAATCTCAGAGGACCCACAGATGATGAGAATAAAATACTACTATTTGAAGCCACTAAATTCTGGGTGGTTTGTTACTTAATATTTTTTGAAAGATTAGCTAACTGAAACATAGATTAAGCCAGAATATTGTAAAAGATAATCAAGCTTTGTGTCAAAAAGATGCACATTGAAATGTCAGAGTTGCCACTTCCTCATTATATGTATTTAGGCAGATGATTACACTTATGAACCAGATTCCATATTTCAGTGGGAACAATGACATTTATAATACAGGTTTACAAGTCACTTCTAGTGCCTAGAATCCTTTTTTATGAGAAGCTGGCCCTCAGGGATTGCCTTGTTATTTCCAAACCCTTTGGAGACCCAAGCTCAAGCTGATGTATGGTGTTAATTCTCCCATTTCCTATCATAGTCAGTGTATATCCCCTGCTCCCTAAATCCTGTTCAAAAGTGTGTAGTGATTGACATCAATCTTTCAATCCCTCTGAGGACTCAGACTCATCTGTGTGTTTTTTGTTTTTTGTTTTTTTAATTTGCTTCTGCCTGTTCCAGACTCATCCCCAAATTCAAGTTTCACCATGGCAGGCTTGGCTAATTGAGACTGGCATCTCCTTGTCATGATGCCAATGAATAATAATTATCTTTTCAAGAAAAGTCTATAAATATGTGCACAAAAACTGAATAGTCTATAAAATGTTACTACTATTATGAAAAAGAAACTAATAAAAAATATATTAAAAATTCTATCACATTGAGATTACAATTCAAGTGATTCAGCATTGTTTAGAAATAGTCAATTCTGCTGCATTTGGAGTTGGCCAGATTCTACTAGGAACACTGCATGTAGTTCTGACTGCCATAATTCATACAGAATGGAACTCATTCAGGGTACTATGATGAGAGTACTAAGAAAAGCCAAAACAGGTTTTATAATAAATTATTAGGAGTGTAAAACGACGACTTTTAAGCATTTAAAGGAAGTTTGACAGGAGTAGATTTATTCAGTTGAGCCTGAAAGGTAACTCTAGATCACTTATAGAGGTTACAAGGAGATAATTTTAGGCTCTGTATCAGGACGTACTTTCTAAAAGTTATAACTGGTTCAAAGATGGTTTGATCTGCCTTAAGGGGAAGAGAGGTCTCTATCCAGTATATCTAAGAATGCCACAATAGACAATTTGTTGGGCTGTTTTGTGTATCTGTACAGTATTTTACAAGACAATCTAAATAGTGGTTGTATACTAAGATGCAGTATAAGAAGCTTAGCACATATTTCCTTCCATCCAGTCCAGGTAAAGCATTTATGTTAACTGAGTGCATCTTCCATTGGATATGAGGATGGGGAGAGGAAAACTGGTGTGCAAAAATATACACTGGTGGGCTTCCCTGGTGGCGCAGTGGTTGAGAATCTGCCTGCTAATGCAGGGGACACGGGTTCGAGCCCTGGTCTGGGAAGATCCCACATGCCGCGGAGCAACTGGGCCCGTGAGCCACAACTGCTGAGCCTGCGCGTCTGGAGCCTGTGCCCCGCAACGGGAGGGGCCGCGATAGTGAGAGGCCTGCGCACCGCGATGAAGAGTGGCCCCCGCACCACGATGAAGAGTGGCCCCCGCTTGCCGCAACTAGAGAAAGCCCTCGCAAGAAACAAAGACCCAACACAGCTAAAAATAAATAAATAAATAAATAAATAAATAAATAGAGTAGCTATTAATTTAAAATATATATATATATATATATATATATATATATATATATATATACACACACACACTGGTGATGTACAACTATTGTTCAACTACTATGTCCTTTATTTTGTAGTTAATCCATCTCAAGGCCCTAACCCATAGGATACAAAAAACAAAAAATGAAAATGAAAACAAAAAACTTGCCATTAAAAGTTATAACAGTCTCTTCTCATTTAAGTTGGTTTATTTCAGCCTTGTTTGGATAAATATTCAATTGCAAGGTAAAAATTCTACTTAAGTACTAATTTTCTTGTTACAAATGTTTGTCCCTGTAATTTTTTTCCCCTCCAAATTGGAGTTGGAATGTAAGGAAACACCATGGGATATTATGCCCAAGCTGAGAAATTTCTTTTCTTTCCTCTGCTTTCTCACCACCCTTCATGGAGATGAAAATTTTCACATAGACTGGATGTGCTCCTAGATTTCACTCCTCAAGTACAAAGCTAGTAGAACCCACATTGTAATCCCTCCACACAGTAGGAGTCAAGCGTACCTCTTCTCTCCACTAACGAAGCTCCACCTCAACTCTAGCTCTCTCTGCAGAGCCTCTGAGTCTCATGCACATTCTCCCTCTGGTTTGTGTATTAGCTCTCAGTCCCTGACCTCTGCCACAGCATTATCTCATCTCTAACCCCTTGCCTACTGCTGCCCCACTGCACCTCAGTGCCTGTCAACTCATTTACCTTTCCAATTGGGAGGAAAAAGAATTTCAGAACTGAGGTACTGAGGTACTGAGGTACAGCACAACGGAGCTACTTCTAGCTCTCTCCATACCTACTTTGCAGTGGCTTCTGCTATTTGTATGAGACTTCCTGTGATGTAGTCTCTACCGGAGTCCTGAAAAAGGAACAGGGCACTATTCCCCTATGTTTTGAGTTTTCCTTTCAACATGAGTTGTGGTAGGAGATAAAACAAGAACATATCTAAAAGACCTCTAACCTCACTTCTGTCTCATTCCTCCAAAGGTTCTGCTACTTCCCTTGGTATTAAGACCTTTTTTATATCTTATAAGGAAAGAACCCACGTTAAGTTCTTTATACCAAAGGTTTATAATTAAACATCAAGATCCAAGTCTCCAAAGCACACATACTATAAAAAGTGAGAAATTATAATTTAGAATGGGAAATAAATAACTTCTATCTGTGCAAAAAATTTCAGTACTGTTTATTTAATCTTACAATTTACACAGTAAATCAACCAATGGATCCATTCTTATAACCATTAGCTATCTGCTCTTTAATTTGGCAGTAAGCCTTACAATGGTCATAGGCTTTAATAGAATATTTTTGGGAAAGCATTATTTGTGGGAAAATATATACATATATTTAATATTACAAAACATTCATCATTTTTGTTTCTAGGAAGACGTTTCTCTATTCCTCTTAAATATGACTAACACGTTACTCATTATATATAAAACAAATACAAGGAAGCTCTAAAAGGTAGAGAAGGTGGCAGATTGGCTAGAAACTTCAAATTCCAGGGACCATCACTGAGGCGAATTCACTGGGTTTTCTTTTTGCCTCATATAACCCAGGCTTAGAGCTGAAGAAACCATCAACTTGGAAACACCAAAAAACGTAGACTAATCCAAAGCCATAAGAAAAGGCTGCTCTCTTTAGCTGGAAACTAGGAAAGGGGTCACATAACAATACAGAAACTTTTCAACATTAACTGTTCTACTCCATAGACGAGCACAGAAAAACAAGTGGTCCCACATGCATCCCTACCAGAAAATGCTGAGCAGAGAGCCTAGATTTCCACCCTTCCAGGGCTGGGACAAGTCACCCCAACTTCCACTGGAGTGGAATCAGAGAAGGCTGAAATAGGGAGGTGGACTTTCATCCCTACTGTGGAGTAATGATGCCCTCTTCTGCCTGAGGAGTCAGTGGAGACTACAAAGAAAGCCTGTATTTCTATTCCCACTCAGCAATAATGAGGCTTCCTACCCCTTGCCCTAGAGTGGATTAAGAGGAGATCCAGTGGAGAGTCAGGACTTTAACCTCCACCAAGTGTGAACACAGCTATCATATTTTCCCCATGGCATCAGGTGAAGCCATTCAGGGAGCAATAATGACATATTTCTATTTCTCTCAACCAGAGAGGTATGAGTGGAGGCCACATGAGAAGCTGACACTCTCACACTCACCCAACAGTAATGAGGAGCTCTCCCCACCAAGTGTCAATGAAGGCTGAGTGAGGAAACTGAATTTCTATCCTTACTTGGCAATAATGAGGCAGTGCTCCTATCAGAGTGGCATCACAGGAAGCCAACTAAAAGAGGAGGTTTAAATAAAGTCCAAACCCTTTTAATATAATACTCAAAATATCCACATTTCAAGAGAAAATTACTTGTCATACCAAGAACCAGAAAGATCTCAAATTGGATAAAAAAAGATGAATAACGAATGACAATGCCCAAATGACAGAGATGTTAGAATTATTAGACGAAGATTTAAAGCGCCCTCAAAAAAATGTTTCAGCAAACAGTGATAAACACAATTGACACAAATGAAAATAAATAGAAAGTCTCACCAAAGAAACAAAGTATCAGCAAATAAATAGAAGATATAACTAAGAATTAAATGAAAATTTTATAACTGAAAAATACAGTAACAAATAAAAAGCTCAATAGATGGGAAACCCAGCAGACTGAAGAAGATACAGAAAAGTATCAGTGAACTTAAAGATAGAACAATGAAAATTACTAAATCTGAAGAAAAGAGAGAAAATAGGCTGGAAAACCATGAATAGGGCCTAGGTGATTTATGGAATTATAACAAAAGATCTAATATTAATGTCATCAGAGTCCTGGAAGGAGAAGGGAAGAGAGAAGGACTAGAAAAGTGCATGAAGAAATTACCACTGAACTGTAGCACTGAATTTATCACTCAAATCTGTTAAAAGACACAAACCTACAGATTCAATAATATAAGCAAGCCCCAAACATAAAAATCGCCTCCTAAATACATGGCAAGATACAACATAATTAAACTTCAGAAAACTAAAGACAAAAATCTTGAAGTAGCCAGAGAAATAGCACCTTAACTATAGGGGAAAATAATTAGAAAGGAAACAGTTTCCTTATAAGAAACCATGGGGACCAAAAAGAGGTGGCACCATATTTTTCAATTGCTAAAAGAAAAGAGTGGTCAACCCATACTCCTATACCCACTGAAAATATCTTTTGGGTATAGAGGGAGAATCAGAACATTCTCAGATGAAGAAAAATTAAGATAATTTATTTCCAGCCAATATACCAAACAACAGCAGAATACAACTTCTTTTTGAGAGTTCATAGAACATATACGGATGAAGACGATATCCTGGGCCATAAAGCAAACCTAAAACAAATTTAAAAGTATTGAAATCATATGCAGCTATTCTCCAACCACGATGGAAATCAATGGCTGAAAGATAATAGGAAATTCTCCAAACACTTGGAAATGAAACCATGTGCTTTGAAGTAATCCATGGTCAAAAACGAAGTTTCAAGGGAAATTAGAAAAATACACTGAAGTGAATTAAATGAAAATAAAACATATGAAAACTTGTTGGACACAGCTAAAGCAGGACTGAGGGGGAAATTTCTAACACAAGGCATATTTTAGAAAGGAGGGAAAATCTCAAATCAATAATCCAAATTCCCACAAGAAACTAGAAAAAGAACAAATTGAAACCAAAGCAGGCAGTAGAAACAATAGAGATAAGAGCAGAAATCAATGAAAATGAAACAATAGAAAAAAATCAATGAAACAAAGAGCAGTTTCTAGAAAAGATCAATAAAATTCACAAACTTCTGTAAAGACTGACAAATTAGAAAAAAATGTGTAGATACAAATGATGAATATCTGGAATGAAAAGGTGCTAACACTACAGACCTTATAGCTGTGAAAAGGATAATGACAGAATACCACGAACTGTTCTACATACATAAATTTGACAACTTAGACACCGTGGACTAATTCCTCAAAAAAATGCAAATTACCGCAAGTCACACAACATGAAATAGGTAATATGATTATCCCTATCTGACCTGCTGTAATCAAGCCAGACCCTCTGGGGCCTTCCCACAACAGACCCCCCATGCCCATGTCCTCCACCTGCCTCTTGTCTACAGAACATTAGCCTCTTAGGCCTTTGCCAAGTTACAAAGAATAAATTTAATCAGAGAAGTGAAAAAATGCAGAAAGAAAGGAAAACAGTCAAGCAGGACAAAATAATAATTCTTTAGCCATTTAAAAAAGTCAAGGACCAGGCTTCCCTGGTGGCGCAGTTGTTGAGAATCTGCCTGCCAATGCAGGGGACACGGGTTCAAGCCCTGGTCTGGGAAGATCCCACATGCCGTGAAACAACTGGGCCAGTGAGCCACAACTACTGAGTCTGCGCGTCTGGAGTCTGTGCTCCACAACAAGAGAGGCCGTGACAGTGAGAGGCCCGCACACCGCGATGAAGAGTGGCCCCCGCTCGCCGCAACTAGAGAAAGCCCTTGCACAGAAACGAAGACCCAACACAGCCAAAAATAAATAAATAAATAAATTAATTAAAAAAAAAAAAAGTCAAGGACCTTTAGTTTCTCCTCAAGGGCTATAGGTAATATCCTGAGGTATGTACTCTGAGCTGCTTTGCAGCTACTGGAACCCCCACCAAGTGGAAGACGTTAACTGTATTCTGCGTGCAAGCATGTAGACCCCAGACAAGTTGAAACCAGAAGGTCGAGGTTGTTGACTCCTGATTACCTCACCACCAGCCAATCAGAAGAATGTCCATGAGCTGACCACCCACCCCACAATCCCCCTCCCTCACCCTGTCTTCAAAAACTTTTCCCTGAAAGTCTTTGGGGAGTTTGGGCCTTTTAAGCACCAGCTACCTAGACTACTTGCTTGGTGCCCTGCAATAAATGCTGCACTTTCCTTCACCACAACCTAGTGTCAGTAGATTGGTTTTACTGTGTGTGGGCAAGTGGACCCAAGTTTGGTTTGGTAACACAGCTAGTTTCACTGGGAAATTCAACCAAACATTTAAAGAAGAATCAACACTCAAACTGCACAAACTGTTCCAGAAAACAAAAGAAGGGGGAACATTTCCTAATTAACTTTATGAAGCTAGTTTTACCCTGATATCAAATAAATACCTTTACTCTGATATCAAACAAATACAGTACAAAAAAGAAAATTATAAACCAATATCTCCAATAAATATAGATACAAAAACTTTTAACTAAATATTAACAAATGGATTCATAATTATATAGAAAAGAGTTCTACATCATGACCAAGTGAAGTTTATTCTAAGGAGGCAAAGCTGGTTCAATATTTAAAAACCAGGCAATGAATCCACCATAAAAACAGGCTAAGGGGAAAAAAATGTCACATGATTATATCAGTCAATGCAAAAAAAGCTTTGACAAAGTTTATTACTTATTCACTATAGAAACTCCTAAAAAAAAAAAAAAAAAAAAAAGAGCCCAGAGAACTTCCCCAACCTACATAAAACCTACAGCTAACATGACACCTATTTTTGGACTGCGTTACTTTTCCCCTAAGATGAAGAGCAAGGCAAAGATGTCCTCCACTCTCAACATTCTTAATCAACATAAAAATGAAAGTTCTAGCTGGTGCAATAAGAAAAGGCATAAAATCAGAAATGAAGATATAAAACTATCCTTATCTGCAGATGACATGACTATGTAGAAAATCCCAAGGTATCTATGATTAAACAAGCAGAAACAAAAACAAACAAACAAAAACCCTAGAGCTAATAAGCAAGTACAGCAAGGACACAAAAAACAAACAAAAAAATATGTTCACACAAAAACCTATACACAAATGTTTATAGCAGCCTTATTTGTAATAGTGCAAAACTGGGGAAAAAAAAGGTAGGTTTTCCTAAACAGGAGAATTGCTAAACAAACAGTGATATATCCATACTATACAACACTACTCAGCAATATAAAGAAATGTACTACCGATACATACAACAACTTGAAAGAATCACTGGGGAAATATTCTGGGTGCACAATAGCCATTCTCTAAAGATTACATTTATATAACATTTTTTGAGATGACCTAATTATAGAAATAGAGAACAGATTAGCAGTTTCCAGAGGCTGGGAAAGAACAGAAGTGGATGTGTCTATAAAAGGGCAATATAAGGGATTCTTATGGTAATGGAAATGTTCTGTATCTTGACTGTATCAATGTCAATCTCCTGATTGTGACATTGTGCTATAGTTTTGCAAGATGTTACCATTGGGGGAAACTGGGTAAAGGGTAACATGGTAACTCTGCAGTATTTCTTACAACTGCAGATGAAACTACATTTATCTCAAAAATAAAAATTTTCATTAAAAAAGAAAATATATCCACATTAAAATCAAAAATACATTATTTATGTTACATTCAGAATAAATTGAGGGTGATCTTTTAAAGGCAATGCAATCAGATATATTGTTATATAGGGAAAATCTTCAAGTCATATGCAAAACGTATTACTTAATTTTGTGTAGCATTGAGGATTTAATTATTTTTTCTCACTCAGGAGCTCAGTTTTGGTCAGGTTTGCCATTAGAATGGTGTGTGTAATTACGGACTTGAAATTTTTAATTGGACATTCAACACTGCAGATATATTGGTCTCTCACCTCTAAACTCCACATTACTAGATATATTTACAATTAAAATAATTTAACAATTTAATAAAAATTTATTTATTATGTTAAATTATAAAGAAAACACTAATAACAAACATGAGTTGGGTACCATCTTAATTGGACCATGAAATATTGTTTCCTTTTTTTTGTTGTTAATTTATAATTTTAATTATCCTCTTCTAACAAAATAATAGAATCCCAAAGGATAACCTATGAGATCAATGTAAGTATACATAAGGATAACTGAAATTGACCTTGCTAAGTCTAATAATTATTAGACCATATTTTCCTACTAAAATGATAACTGATCTTGTAAAATATTTGTAAGGCTTTCAACTCTCACAGTTCATTAATAGGTTATCTAAAAGTAATTTAAGCTACTTTAAATTTATAAATAATCTGCTACACAGAGGAATTAATAAAAAGCTCAGAAATCAGTGTTTATTAATTTTACATTTGTTAAAAGCAATTTATCAGGAGAGAAGGTTAAAAGGCAAATTAAAACTTAAGTCTCATCATACCAATGTAATAAAGTTTGCCTTGTCATAAAGGATTCAAAAAAAAAGTTTCAGAAGTATGAAAGCATATTCAAAAGGCTGATGTTTATATGCTTTTGGTAACATTAAGATGCATTTGATTACACTTAATATATCATTTTTTATGTATTAAAATCATGTCTTCTAAATTAAAAGTACCCTGGTTTGCAAAAAGTTTAGATATTCATTCATTCTTCTGGTATGTCCTTTTTAGAAACCCAGTTTAAATAAATGTTCCAGATAGTTGATTTCTTAATTTCAATTTCTCTATATTTGAACTAATTGACAATTATTAAGCATGTATTGATAATAAATACCATTTTGCCACCTAATATTACAAACAAAATATTATTAAAATAGATTTTCTCCCTTTCTGGGCAAGGGTAGAGGTTACTTTTCATGTCAAAATTTCTAAGAGAACTAAAACTTTCTTTTCATGATATTCTTTTCTAAGGTATTATCTTTTTCTATCGAAAATGTTTACTAAAACAGGTATAATGTCTCAAATTTTAAATAGAAATAGACAGTATAACCTAAAAACATATTAAAAATATATACACAGAAGTTATCTTGAATCTCAAGCCTCTATTTTCTTATGACATTAAATTTATAAGATGTCACATTACTGAAATTGATATTTTACTTAGAATAAAAATGTGTATATACTATTTATTTTAAGAAATACAGCATTACTGAAATTGATATTTTACTTAGAATAAAAATGTGTATATACTATTTATTTTAAGAAATACAGATAGAAAAAAAAAAAAAAAACATATTGAGCATCTAATATGTGCCAGACTACATGACTGAGACACATCATTGAACCAAAAAAACAGTTCCATCTTTCATGGAGCTTATATTCTAGGGGAAAAGATAAAGTGTGAATATCATTTAAAAGACTTAGGGTGAACAAGATGGCAGAGTAGGAGGACCCTGAGCTCTCCTCCTTCCATAAGCACACCTAAATTACAACTATTTACAGAGCAACTATCAGTGAGAATGATCTGAAGACTAGCAGAAAAGATATTTCTTAACTAAAGATTTAAAGGAGCAACCACAATGAAATGGGTAGGAGGGGCAGAGAGGCAGTATAGTCAAGAACCACATGCCTGGGTAAGCAACACACAAATAGAAGGATAATCACAACTGAAGAGGTTCTCTCCACATTGGGCACCCCAGCCTGGAGGTCCTGCACTAGGAGGACAAGTCCCCAGACAGTCTGGCTTTAAAGGTGAGTAGAGCTTGCATATGCGAGAGCCAGAAGGCTGTAGGAAAAAGAGACTCCACTATTCAAGGGTCCATGCTCCAAGATCCAACACACAGGGAGTAATTTGAACAGAGCCTGGGTCAGACCCACTTGCTAATCTTGCCAGAGAGGCAGGAGGCAACTGGGACTCCCCTTGGGGACATAGATGATGGCAGCACTCATTTGTGGAAGCTCATTCTACCATGAAGACATTAGTGTTAGCGAGCATCATTTTGCAGTGCTCCTTCTAGCCTATTAGCACCAGGGCCCAGGTGCTTACCTGCCCACCAGTGTGGTTCAACACCAATCCTGGGACCCCTGGACTCATGGCCAACTGTACCATAGAAAAAAAGAAATGACATACAGACTAAAAAATGATTTAAAAGATCAATAAAACTAAAAGCCGGTTCTTTGAAAAGATAAGTACAATTGATAAACCTCTAGCCAGAGTCATCAGGAAAAAAAAAAAAAAGAGGACTCAAATCAATAAAATCAGAAATGAAGAAGAGAAGTTACAACTGACACCACAGAAATACAAAGGATCACAAGAAATTACTATGAAAAATTATATACCAATAAAACAACCTAGAAGATATGGGAACTCTTATCTATGGCTGGTGAGAATAAGCTACTTCTAGCTCTGCATGAACCATGGGATTTTCAGCCTACTGATTTCTGGTGGTTCTCCCTTTTGGCTTCACCTCATCTGTGAGAGGAATAACTGAAGTTTCAAACTCTGTAAACACAAAACTATGCTTATAACACATATTCCAAGTTTGTATCCTGTAAAATACTCATTCCTTATATTACTGATAGATGAATTATAAAGTTCGTGAAATATTGAGTAAACAAATGTGAAGCAACAAAACATCAAAACATAATCCTATAAGCAGTTATTTTTTTGTATTTATTAATGTAGGCAGATAAAGGAATGAGATATATGTGGAAGTCAGAAAAGGTTTAGAATGTTCTATATAATAAATAAGCAATCTCACCACCATGAGATATAAGTAAGGAAGAAGAGAATAAAATCAGAACAGGTTTGGAAATAATGACTTTTCAAGGAATTTTAGAGGGGGAAATGAGAGAAAGATGACTCCATGTGGTATAGAATTTGGAGATTTATATTGCTAAAGGAGATTTTAGAAAGTGTTACAGTGTAATGAGTCTGTAACCCTTTCCCTCATGTCTTCAATAAATTTTCACTGAAAGCACATACTACTTTTCAAGGTTTTGAGTGAGGATTTTTTTCTTCTTGCTTCATCCTGAAATGAAATTTAAATTAAAACCTTAATCTCAAGAAATTCTGTATTTATTTGAGTTACATGACATTAAACAGTAGAATTATAGCAGTCTGTAATAAATGAACGTATACTGTGAGTCTCCAAGAGGGGACTATATTATGCAGCCTGTCCCAATTTATTTAATCACAAAACCATTTCTTCAGGAGAATTTTGTGAAATAACTTTTGAAGAGTCAGATTGGGTAATATAGCTTCAAAATTTGGACTCACTTAATTAAAATCCAGACAGAACAAAAACTAAAAGCACTATGTTTGTCAGCTTGGGCTGTCATAAAAAACATACCATATACTGTGTGAGAAACTACAGAAAGTTTAAGTAAGCTCAGTGTAAGTTATTCTCTTACACTTTTGGAGGCTGGAAGTCTGAGGGCAGGGTGCCAATAGGTTCAGATTCTGGTGGGTACTCTTTTCCTGGCTTGTAGATGGCTGCCTTCTCACTGTGTGCTCACATGGCCTTTCCTTGGTGTGAGAGTGGAGACAGACATTGCTCTCTCTTCCTGTTCTTCTAAGTCCACCAACTCTACAGGATTAAGACTACTGCTTTATGGTTTCAGTTTACCTTAATTACTTTTTAAAAGCCCTGTCTCCAAACACAGTCATATTTTTGGTTGGGGTTCAACATATGAATTTAGGAGGAACACAATTCAATCCAGAGAAAGTCGCATGGGAAGTACTGTTTATGAAAATACAAATATTATTTATGACTGTTGGTCTATTTTTTTTTTACATAAACATTCTTAACATATGTGTGAGATTCACCAGATTTTAGTTATTTGTTTAAAATGTTTTCAGTGTTAGTTTAGTTTTCTCTAGAGAAATTTTGAAATAAATCTATACTATTGATATTTTTAGCAGAGACAATAATGTCACAATCTAGAACAAAGAGAATATTTAGAAAACAAATAAGAAGAGGCATATCAATATTTTATAGTTGACCATATGAAGTAATGATACTTCAATAAAAGAATAAAAAGATTAACTTTATTTTATTTTATCCATAATTTTATTGGACGAGTTCTTGCAAATGCTAATACAAAGTTAAAGGAACCTATCAAAACAGCAAATCATTTTACAAAATGTGAATGACTTTAAGATATTTTGTTCCCTGTAAACATTTATACATGTAATAATACACTCTACATTTGGACCAGATAAAAGTTACAATAGAAAACTGTGGGGATGGTATCTCTTAGATTTTCTGGTTGTACTTTGTAATAAAAAATAATTTTCAGAGATTATTTCAACCAGCTGAATAACAAACATTTTTAAGTGTTACAGAATACTTTTCATTATTTTTTTAAAGTTAACAAATATAACTAGCTTTTCGATAGGACAAGAAGCTACCTTGTACTTAGAGTTGGCCCAGACAATTATTTTTCATAAAGCACTTGAAATCCTTGTAAATTTTAAATTCTAGCATTATAAAGAAAACATTTTTGGTTTTCAGGAATCAGAAGATAAAATACATAATACCACTTAATCCATCAATTAAATTCTTCAACTGTGGTAGGTTATTTGGAAAGGTGGCCACAATAATACATATCGTTTATGTATCATACTTTTTATTCAACTTTTCAGCTCCGTCTATCAAGTGCAGAGTCTGCTTTTACATCCTTAAATCTGAGCTAGCCTTGTGACATGCTATAACAAATAGAATTTAACAAAAAATAAATAAAATTTGTCAAAATGGAGATCAAGACAGCAGAGAAGGAGAATACAGAACTCAATTTCTCCCATGAACACATCAAAAATACACCTACATGTTGAACAATACTCACTGAAAACTAACTGAAGACTGGCAGAAAGACTCCTGTACAACCAGGGTTGTAAGAAAGATCCACACGAAATCAGGTAGGAGAATGGAGAAGCAATCAGGGCAGGACCTCTGCCTCTGGGAGGGGACTCAGATGAAGAGGAGGATTATATGGTGGAGACTGTCCCCTGGGAGTGAACCGTTTGAGTTACAGATTGGGCGTCCAGCCCTGAGATCTGACATCAGGAAGATGAGTCCCCTTAGCTGGTTGGAGGGCCAGTGGAACTAACATGAGAGCTGTGGGAAGCCTGGACTCTGCTCATGAGGAGCACATACACACTTGCTAACTCCTGAAATGGGGCAGAAAGTGCAGATTGAAACTGCAGAAGATATTGGCCAGTTTCCCACAACCGCCCTGGTACATGCCCCAGCCTAAGAACCCACTCCAGCTGCAATTCCTTTACAACCCAGCTGCACACTAGAATGAGGGCTTCCACAGCCAATGAAAGAGCTCATCTTTGGGACAAAAGCAGCTCAGAGCCAGAGAAGAATCTGAGCAGGACAGGGGAAAGCCATTAATGGGGCTTTCCTAAGTAAGTAGCTATAGGAAAGGAAAAATCCCACCAGTAAAAGCAAAAATATAGTAAAGGCTAAGGATCAACCACTTACATTAGCTAGCAAAAAGATTAAAAGAAAAAAATTGTAAAATCAACTATAACAATAATCATTAAAGGGACACCATAAAAATGTAAAATATGACATCAAAAACACAAAATGTTAAGGAGAGGAGTAAAAAAATGAAGATTTTAAAAATGTGTTGAACCTAAATGACTACCTGTTTAAAACAGCTGACACAGTTATAGGGCAACATGCATGAACCCCATGGTAAGCACAAATCAAAAACCTACAGACACACAAAAACTAAAGAGAAAGGAATACAAGCACACCACTAAAGAAAATTATCAAACCACAAGGGAAGAAACTGAAAGAAGAAAATGTCAGAAAGGAACTACAAAAACAACCAGTAAAAAAAGTAAGAAAATGGCAATAAGTATTGGGTTGGCCAAAAGATTCATTCTTTTTTTTTTCCCATAAGATGGCTGTCATAGCACTTAGTTGTCTTTAACTTCATTCGAAACAATTTTGTTACATTGTAGGTGACAGCTGTCATATCAGTGTGCATTTTAAAAAAGCCATCAAAATTGGTGAATTTTTGTGTAGCCATTTTAATAGTGAAGATGGAAGAAAAAAAGCAACATTTTCAGCATATTATGCTTTATTATTTCAAGAAAGGTAAAAACGCAACTGAAACGAAAAAAAAAAAACACATTTATGCAGTGTATGGAGAAGGTGCTGTGACTGATCGAATGTGTCCAAAATGGTTTGCGAGGCTTCGTGCTGGAGATTTCTTGCTGGACAATGCTCCATGGTCGGGTAGACCAGTTGAACTTGAGAGCGACCAAATTGAGACATTAATTTAAAACAATCAATGTTATATCACACAGGAGATAGCCAACATACTCAAAATATCCAAATCAAGTGTTGAGAATCATTTGCACCAGCTTGGTTATGTTAATCACTTTGATGTTTGGGTTCCAAATAAGTTAAGCAAAAAAAAAAAAAACCTTCTTGACCTTATTTCCACATGCGATTCTCTACTTAAAAATAAGGAAAACATTCTGTTTTTTAAGACAAATTGTGACGGGCAATGAAAAGTGGATACAATAATGTGGAATGGAAGACATAGTGGGGCCAGTGAAATGAACCACCACCAACCACACCAAAGGCCGGTCTTCATCCAAAGAAGGTGACGCTGTGTATATGGTGGGATTGGAAGAGAGTCCTCTATTATGAGCTCCTTCTGGAAAACCAAACAATTAATTCCAACAAGTATTGTTCCCAATTAGAGCAACTGAAAGCAGCACTCTATGAAAAGTGTTCAGACTTAGTCGAGAGAAAATGCATAATTTTCCATCAGGATAATGCAAGACCACATGTTTCTTTGATGACCAGGCAAAAACCATTACAGCTTGGCTAGGAAGTTCTGATTCATCTGCCATATTCATCACACATTGCACCTTCAGATTTCCATTTATTTAGATCTTTACAAAATTCTCTTAATGGAAAAAAATTCAATTCCCTGGAAGACTGTAAAAGGCACCTGGAACTGTTCTTTACTCAAAAAGATAAAAAGTTGAAAACAAATACAGTATGCTAACACATATATACAGAATCTAAGGGAAAAAAAAAGGCCATGAAGAACCTAGTGGCAAGACGGGAATAAAGACACAGACCTACTAGAGAATGGACTTGAGGATATGGGGAAGGGGTGGGGTGAGATGTGACAGGGTGAGAGAGTGTCATGGACATATATACACTACCAAATGTAAAATAGATAGCTAGTGGGAAGCAGCCGCATAGCACAGGGAGATCAGCTCAGTGCTTTGTCACCACCTAGAGGGGTGGGATGGGGAGGGTGGGAGGGAGGGAGATGCAAGAGGGAAGAGATATGGGAACATATTGTATATGTATAACTGATTCACTTTGTTATAAAGCAGAAGCTAACACACCATTGTAAGGCAATTATACTTCAAAAAAGATGTTTAAAAAAAAAAAAAGATAAAAAGTTGTAGGAAGATGGAATTATGAAGTTGCCTGAAAAACGGCAGAAGACAGTGGAACAAAAGGGTGAATACATTGTTCAATAAAGTTCTTGGTGAAAATGAAAAATGTGTCTTTTATTTTTACTTAAAAACCAAAGGCAGTTTTTGGCCAACCTAATACATACCTATAAATAATCCCGTAAAATGTCAATGGACTGGAGAGGAGGTTCAAGATGGCGAAAGAGTAAGACATGGAGATCACCTTCCACCCCACAAATACCTCAGAAATACATCTACATATGGAACAACTCCTACAGAACACCTACTGAACGCTGGCAGAAGACCTCACACTTCCCAAAAGGCAGGAAACTCCCCACGTCCCTGGGTAGGGCAAAAGAAAAAAGAAACAACAGAGACAAAAGAATAGGGATGGGACATGCACCAGTGGGAGGGAGCTGTGAAGGAGGAAAGGTTTCCACACACTAGGAAGGCCCTTCACGGGAGGAGACTGTGGGAGGCGGAGGTGAAGCTTCGGAGCCACGGAGGAGAGTGCAGCCACAGGGGTGCGGAGGGCAAAGTGGAGAGATTCCCGCACAGAGGATTGGTGCCAACCAGCACTCACCAGCCCGAGAGGCTTGTCTGCTCACCCGCCGGGGCGGGCGGGGGCTGGGAGCTGAGGCTCGGGCTTCGGTAGGATCCCAGGGAGAGGACTGGGGTTGGCTGCGTGATCACAGCCTGAAGGGGGCTAGTGCACCACAGCTAGCCCGGAGGGAGTCCAGGAAAAATTCTGGAGCTGCCAAAGAGGGAAGAGACTTTTTCTTGGCTCTTTGTTTCCTGGTGTGCGAGGAGAGGGGATTAAGAGCGCTGCTTAAAGGAGCTCCAGAGAGGGGCGCGAGCGGTGGCTATCAGCGCGGACCTCAGAGTCAGGCATGAGACGCTAAGGCTGATGCTGCAGCCACCAAGAAGCCTGTGTGCAAGCACAGGTCACTCTCCACACCTCCCCTCCCGGGAGCCTGTGCAACCCGCCACTGCCAGGGTCCCATGATCCAGGGACAATTTCCCCGGGAGAACACAAGGCGCGTCTCAGGCTGGTGCAACGTCACGCCAGCATCTGCCGCGGCAGGCTGGCTCCGCATCCGTACCCCTCCCTCCCCCTGCCTGAGCGAGCCAGAGCCTCCGAATCAGCTGCTCCTTTAACTCTGTCCTGTCTGAACAAAGAACAGACACCCTCAGGCGACCTACAGGCAGAGGCGGGTCTAAATCCAAAGCTGAACCCCAGGAGCTATGCAAACAAAGAAGAGAAAGAGAAATCTCTCCCAGCAGCCTCAGGAGCAGTGGATTAAATCTCCACAATCAACTTGATGTACCCTGCATCTGTGGAATACCTGAATAGAAATGAATCATCCCAAATTGAGGAGGTGGACTTTGGGAACAACGATATATATATATTTTTCCATTTTTCTCTTTTCGTGAGTGTGTATGTGTATGCTTCTGTGTGTGGTTTTGTCTGTATAGCTTTGCTTTTACCATTTGTCCTAGGGTTCTGTCTATCCGTTTTTTGGTTTTTTTTGTTTTTTAGTATAGTTTTTAGCACTTGTTATCATTGGTGGATTTGTTTTTTTGGTTTGTTTGCTCTCTTCTTTTTTCTTTTGTTCTTTTCTTTTTAATTACTTTTTAAAAAAATTTAATAATTATTTTTTATTCTTTATTTTAGTAACTATTTTATTTTATTTTATTTTATTTTATCTTCTCTCTCTCTTTTTTTTCTCACTGTTAATCTGAGCCCTGTGGGTGACAGGCTCTTGGTGCTCCAGCCTGGCCTCAGGGCTCTGCCTCTGAAGTGGGAGAGCCAAGTTCAGGACACTGGTCCACAAGACACCTCCAGCTCCACATAATATCAAAGGGTGAAAATCTCCCAGAGAATTCCATCTCAATGCCAAGACCCAGCACCACTCAACAACCAGCAAGGTACAGTGCTAGAGACCCTATGCCAAACAACAAGCAAGACAGGAACACAACCCCACCCATTAGCAGAGAAGCTGCCTAAAATCTTAATAAGGCCACAGACACCCCAAAACACACCACCAGAAGTGGACCTGCCCACCAGAAAGACAAGATCCAGCCTCATCCAACAGAACACAGGCACTTATCCTGTCAACCAGGAAGCCTACACAAACCACTGAACCAACCTTAGCCACTGGGAACAAACACCAAAAACAATGGGAATTACGAACCTGCAGCCTGCAACAAGGAGACCCCAAACACAGTAAGCTAAGCAAAATGAGAAGACAGAAAAACACACAGCAGATGAAGGAACAAGGCAAAAACCCACCAGACCTAACAAATGAAGAGGAAATAGGCAGTCTACCTGAAAAAGAATTCAGAAAAATGATAGTAAAGATGACCCAAAACCTTGGAAACAGAATGGAGAAAATACAAGAAACGTCTAACAAGGACCTAGAAGAACTAAAGAGCAAACAAACAGTGATGAACAACAAAATAAATGAAATTTAAAATTCTCTAGAAGGGATCAATAGCAGAATAACTGAGGCAGAAGAACGGATAAGTGACCTGGAAGATAAAATAGGGGAAATAACTACTGCACAGCAGAATAAAGAAAAAAGAATGAAAAGAATTGAGGACAGTCTCAGAGATCTCTGGGACAACATTAAATGCACCAACATTCAAATTATACGGGTCCCAGAAAAAGAAGAGAAAGAGAAAGGGACTGAGAAAATATTTGAAGAGATTATAGTTGAAAACTTCCCTAATATGGGAAAGGAAGTAGTTAAGTCCAGGAAGCACAGAGAGTCCCATACAGGATAAATCCAAGGAGAAACACGTCAAGACACATATTAATCAAACAATCAAAAATTAAATACAAAGAAAAAATATTAAAAGCAGCAAGGGAAAAACAAGAAATAACACACAAGGGAATTCCCATAAGGTTAAGAGCTGATCTTTCAGCAGAAACTCTGCAAGCCAGAAGGGAGTGGCAGGACATATTTAAAGTGATGAAGGAGAAGAAACTACAACCAAGATTACTCTATCCAGCAAGGGTCTCATTCAGATTTGATGGAGAAATTAAAACCTTTACAGACAAGCAAAAGCTAAGAGAATTCAGCACCACCAAACCAGCTTTACAACAAATGCTAAAGGAAGTTCTCTAGGCAGGAAACACAAGAGAAGGAAAAGACCTACAATAACAAACCCAAAACAATTAAGAAAATGGTAATAGGAACATACATATCGATAATTACCTTAAATGTAAATGAATTAAATGCTCCAACCAAAAGACATAGACTGGCTCAATGGATACAAAAACAAGACCCATATATATGCTGTCTACAAGAGACCCACTTCAGACCTAGGGACACATACAGACTGAAAGTGTGGGGATGGAAAAAGATATTCCATGCAAATGGAAATCAAAAGAAAGCTGGAGTAGCAGTTCTCATATCAGACAAAATAGACTTTAAAACAAAGACTATTACAAGAGACAAAGAAGGACACTACATAATGATAAAGGGATCGATCCAAGAAGAAGATATAACAATTGTAAATATTTACGCACCCAACATAGGAGCACCTCAATACATAAGGCAAATACTAACAGCCATAGAAGGGGAAATTGACAGTAACACAATCATAGTAGGTGACTCTAACACCCCACTTTCAACAATGGACAGATCATCCAAAATGAAAATAAATAAGGAAACACAAGCTTTAAATGATACATTAAACAAGATGGACTTAATTGATATTTATAGGACATTCCATCCAAAAACAACAGAATACACATTCTTCTCAAGTGCTCATGGAACATTCTCCAGTATAGATCATATCTTGGGTCACAAATCAAGCCTTAGTAAATTTAAGAAAATTGAAATTGTATCAAGTATCATTTCCGACCAGAACGCTATGAGAGTAGATATCAATTATAGGAAAAAAAATCTGTAAAAAATGCAAACACATGGAGGCTAAACAATACACTACTTTATAACAAAGAGATCACTGATGAACTCAAAGAGGAAATCAAAAAATACCTACAAACAAATGACAATGAAAACATGACGACCCAAAACCTATGGGATGCAGCAAAAGCAGTTCTAAGACGGAAGTTTATAGCAATACAATCCTACCTTAAGAAACAAGAAACATCTCAAATAAACAACCTAACCTTACACTTAAAGCAATTAGAGAAAGAAGAACAAAAAAACCCCAAAGTTAGCCGAAGGCAAGAAATCATAAATATCAGATCACAAATAAATGAAAATGAAATGAAGGAAACGATAGCAAAGATCAATAAAGCTAAAAGCTGGTTCTTTGAGAAGATAAACAAAACTGATAAACCATTAGCCAGACTCATCAAGAAAAAAAAGGAGAAGACTCAAATTGATAGAATTAGAAATGAAAAGGTAGAATTAACAACTGAAAATGCAGAAATACAAAGGATCATGAGAGATTACTACAAGCAACTATTTGACAATAAAATGGAGAACCCGGAAAAAATGGACAAATTCTTAGAAAACCACAACCTTCCGAGATTGACCCAGGTAGAAATAGAAAATATGAACAGACAAATCACAAGCACTGAAATTGAAACTGTGATTAAAAATCTTCCAACAAACAAAAGCCCAGGACTAGACGGCTTCACAGGCGAATTCTATCAAATATTCAGAGAAGAGCTAACACCCATCCTTCTCAAACGTTTCCAAAATATAGCAGAGGGAGGAACACTCCCAAACTCATTCTACGAGGCCACCATCACCCTGATATCAAAACCAGACAAAGATGTCACAAAGAAAGGAAACTACAGGCCAATATCACTGATGAACATAGATGCAAAAATCCTCAACAAAACACTAGTAAACAGAATCCAAAAACACATTAAAAGAATCATAAACCATGATCAAGTGGGGTTTATTGCAGGAATGCAAGGATTCTTCAAAATACACAAATCAATCAATGTGATACACTATATTAACAAACTGAAGGAGAAAAACCATATGATCATCTCAATAGATGCAGAAAAAGCTTTCAACAAAATTCAACACCCAGTTAAGATAAAAACCCTCCAGAAAGTAGGCATAGAGGGAACTTTCCTCAACATAATACAGGTCATATATGACAAACCCACAGCCAACATCATCCTCAATGGTGAAAAACTGAAACCATTTCCACTATGATCAGGAAGAAGACAATGTTGCTCACTCTCACCACTATTACTCAACATAGTTTTGGAAGTTTTAGCCACAGTTATCAGAGAAGAAAAAGAAATAAAAGGGATCCAAATCAGAAAAGAAGTAAAGCTCTCACTCTTTGCAGATGACATGATACTATACATAGAGAATCCTAAAGATGCTACCAGAAAACTACTAGAGCTAATCAATGAATTTAGTAAAGTAGCTGGGTACAGAATTAATGCGCAGAAATCTCTTGCATTCCTATACACTAATGATGAAAAATCTGAAAGTGAAATTAAGAAAACACTCCCATTTACCACTGCAACATAAAGAATAAAATATCTAGGAATAAACCTACATAAGGAGACAAAAGACCTGTATGCAGAAAACTATAAGACACTGATGAAAGAAATTAAAGATGATACAAACAGATGGACAGATATGCCATGTTCTTGGACTGGAATAATCAACATTGTGAAAATGACTATACTACCCAAAGCAACCTACTGATTCAGTGCAATCCCTATCAAACTACCACTGGCATTTTTCACAGAACTAGAACAAAAAAATTCATAATTTGTATGGAAACACAAATGACCCCGAAAAGCCAAAGCAATCTTGAGAAAGAAAAATGGAGCTGGAGGAATCAGGCTCCCTGACGTCAGACCAAATTACAAAGCTATAGTCATCAAGACGGTATGGTACTGGCACAGAAACAGAAATATAGATCAATAGAACAGGATAGAAAGCACAGAGGTAAACCCACACACATATGGTCACCTTATCTTTGATAAAGGAGGCAAGAATACACAGTGGAGAAAAGACAGCCTCTTCAATAAGTGGTGCTGGGAAAACTGGACAGCTACATGTAAAAGAATGAAATTAGAAAACTCCCTAACACCATACACAAAAATAAACTCAAAATGGATTAAAGACCTAAATGTAAGGCCAGGCACTATCAAACTCTTAGAGGAAAACCTAGGTAGAACACTCTATGACATAAATCACAGCAAGATCCTTTTTGACTCCCCTCGTAGAGAAGTGGAAATAAAAACAAAAATAAGCAAATGGGACCTAATGAAACTTAAAAGCTTTTGCACAACAAAGGAAACCATAAACAAGACAAAAAGACAACCCTCAGAATGGGAGAAAATATTTGCAAATGAAGCAACTGACAAAGGATTAATCTCCAAAATTTACAAGCAGCTCATGCAGCTCAATATCAAAAAAACAAACAACCCAATCCAAAAATGGGCAGAAGACCTAAATAGACATTTCTCCAGAGAAGATATACAGACTGCCAACAAACACATGAAAGGATGCTCAACATCACTAGTCATTAGAGAAATGCAAATCAAAACTACAATGAGGTATCACCTCACACCAGTCAGAATGGCCATCATCAAAAAATCTACAAACAATAAATGCTGGAGAGGGTGTGGAGGAAAGGGACCACTCTTGCACTGTTGGTGGGAATGTAAATTGATACAGCCATTATGGAGAACAGTATGGAGGTTCCTTAAAAAACTAAAAATAGAACTACCATATGACTCAGCAATCCCACTACTGTGTATATACCCTGAGAAAACCATAATTCAAATAGAGTCATGTACCAAAAAGTTCATTGCAGCTCTATTTACAATAGCCAGGACATGGAAGCAACCTAGATGTCCATCAATAGATGAATGGATAAAGAAGATGTGGCACATATATACAATGGAATATTACTCAGCCATAAAAAGAAACGAAATTAAGTTATTTGTAGTGAGGTGGATGGACCTAGAGTCTGTCATACAGAGTGATGTAAGTCAGAAAGAGAAAATCAAATACCGTGTGCTAAAATATATATATGGAATCCAAAAATTAAAAAATGGTCATGAAGAACCTAGGGGCAAGACGGGAATAAAGACACAGACCTACTAGGGAATGGACTTGAGGATACGGGGAGGGAGAAGTGTAAGCTGGGACAAAGTGAGAGAGTGGCATGGACATATATACACTACCAAACGTAAAATAGTTAGCTAGTGGGAAGCAGCCACATAGCACAAGGAGATCAGCTCAGTACTTTGTGACCACCTAGAGGGGTGGGATAGGGAGGATGGGAGGGAGGGAAATGCAAGAGGGAAGAGATATGGGGACATTTGTTTATGTATAACTGATTCACTTTGTTATAAAGCAGAAACTAACACACCATTGTAAAGCAATTATACTCTAATAATGATGTTTAACAAAATGTTAATGGACTAAATGCATGAATCAAAACACAAAGGTTGGCTGAATGGAAAATAAAACAAGATTCATGTATATATTGCCTACAAGAGACTCACTTCAGAGCTAAAAACACAAACAGACTGAAAGTGAGGGGATGGAAAATAATGTTTTATGTAAATAGAAACATAAAGAAAGTGGAGGTAGAAACACTCATATTAAACAAAATAGAGTTTAAAACAAATTCTATAACAAAAGACAAAGAAGGGCATTATATAATGATAAAGGGATCAATATAAGAATAGGATACAATACTCTTTAATATATATACACCCAATACAGGAGCACCTAAATATATATAGCACATATTTACAGACAATAAGGGAGATATTGACGATAATGCAATAAAAGTAGGGGACTTTAACACCACACTTGCATCAATGGGCAGATCATCCAGACAGAAAATCAATAAGGAAACAGTGGTCTGAAATGACACATTAGACCCGTTGGACTTAACAGACATCGACAGGAAATTCCATTAAAAAAACATAAGAATATACTTTTTTTTTAAGTGCACATGAAATGATCTCTAGGATAGATCACATGAATTATAGCAATATTTTTTGATCTGTCTTCTTAGGCAAAAGAAACAAAAGCAAAAATGTAAAAATGGGATCTAATTAAACTTGAAAGGTTTTGCGCAGCAAAGAAAACCATAGACAAGATGAAAAGACAACCTACTAAATGGGAAAAAAATTTGCACATGATATGACCGATAAGTATCTAATATCCAAAATATATAAACATCTTATCAACTCAACATAAAAAATACAAACAACTCAATTAAAAAATGGGCAGAAGATCTGAATAGACATTTTCCCAAATAAGATATACAAATCGCCAACAGGCACATGAAAAGATGCTCATCATTTTTAATCATCAGAGAAATGCAAATCAAAACCACAAGCAGATACAACCTCACGCTTGACAAAATGGCTATCATTAAAAGTCTACAAGTAACAAATGTTGGTAAACATGTGGAAAAAAGGGGACACTAGTGTACTAATCGTAAGAATGTAAAGTGGTGCAATCACTATGGAAAACAGTATGGACATTCCTGAAAAAACTAGAAATAGAAATACCATATGATCCAGCAATTTCAATTATGGGTATATATTGGAAGAAAACAAAAAACTATTTCATAAATATACATGCACCTCAATGTTTATAGCAGCATTATTTACAACAGCCAAGATACAGAAGCAACCTAAGTGTCCCTCAACAGATGAATACTTAAAGAAGATGTGGTCCATATATACAATAGAATATAGCTCAGCCATAAAAACCAATGAAATTTTGCCATTTGCAACAACATGGTTAGGCCTAGAGGGTATTATGCTTAGTGAAATAAGTCAGATAAAGACAAATACTCTATGTTATCACTTACATGTGGAACTTAAAAAATAAAAAAAAAACACAAATATATATAAAAAAACAGAAACAGGCTCACAGATATAGAGAACAAACTAGTGGTTACCAGTAGGGAGGGGAAATGAGGGAGGAGCAAGATAAACACATGGTATTAAGAGTTACAAACTACTATGTATAAAATAAAAAAGCAACTAGGATATATTGTCCAGCACAGGGAAATAAAGCCATTATTTTGTAATAACTTTAAATGGAATATGATCTATAAAAACATTGAATCACTGTTGTATTCCTGAAACTAATATAATATTGTAAATATCCTATACTTCAAAAATAAGTAAATAAACATTTGTGACTTTCAAGCCAAGGTTTTAAGAGGCCTTGAGCCTTTCACCCTCTTAGTTTTATATGATAAAACTAAGACTCACTGCCGATAAAAGACCACATGGAAAGAAAAGCCAGGCTAATAAGCAGAACAGGCACTAGATACAGGGGTAGGGCCACTTTGGAAATATAGACAAATTTGAGAGGCCAGATGACTACATCTTCGTGAATAAATCCAGGCCAAACTGCTGACCCATTAGATCAAGAATAAATAAAATGATTATTATTGTTTTAAGATACTACTATATTAGGGGGCACTCTGATATCCAGCAATAGATAAATAATACAGAAATTGGTAGTTAGCAGTATAACAAATACCTAAATATATAGCATTGGATTCTGGATCATGCAGCAGGAAAATTCTGGTGAATGGGTTGAGAAAGATGAATACATGGCAAACTGTTCTGGAGACTGCAAAGAAAGAAAGCTGTCATTGGAGCCTCAAAATACGACAACTGAGCTATGTATTGTCAGAAAAAAAATGGCAAAAAGTATGACCTGGGGTATGTTGGAAGTTAGAACATTTATTTAATAGACTTTTTGATCTGGACAAGGAGATAGCTAGCTAGAATTCTGAAAGTGCCAATTGACTTCTTCCTGCTAAGTATGATAAGATACTGAAAGGGAGAAAAAAGTAAAGCACAAACTATTCAGGGTACATACAAAATTTCTAAGAAATATGAGGACTCAGGGCTACAGATTTGTGATAAGAAAAAACTTTCATCTCTAGTCTCTCTAGTCTTCAAAGATTTCTCAAATAAATGGTGTTAAGGTAAAGATCTCATCAAGACTTTGGCTGTGAGAAGATTTGTTAAGAGTTCCACATGACTCAAGACCTTGCTTACAGACTCCCTTTGCTGGACAAATGGTTTGAAAGAATCTTAAGAGAGTGTCATCATCTCACAGCATCATACTATGTCCAAAATAGAGGGACATAAGTCTCAGAAATAATTGTGGATGTTCCTTGTGGGACATAGAGATTCACAGAAAAACAACAATGTTTTTAAGAGAGTTGTTCTGGCCAAAGCACCATCACCTTGCATGATAAGGGCCTGAGACAGTTAAAAATGAAAAGTAAGCTCTTAGCTACCAACTTTCTACAGGCAGGAAGCAGGTAAAGAAAGCTGCTTATTCCAAACATGGGATATTTCTTATGGAAAAAGAACAAACTCTCAGAAGGCTTAGCCAAGAGATGTGGAGAACCATGGATTAAGAGAATGACTCCAGGTAGCAGAATTTGGCCATAGTCAAAGAACATTCCATGGCTTTCAAGTAGGGGGACCTGGACACATGCTCAGATGGACTTCAGTATTGTTATGAGCCAGTGACTCCTAAGATGTCTTTCATTTCAACTCTTTTGACTGCTGTTATTGTGTTCCTGTCTCACCATTGTATATGTGGTGGGGAGAAGGGGGTGATGGTGAACAACTTATCTTTTTAGTTTTCAGTGTCTGGAATGAAGAGGAACCACATGGGAGAAGCTGCAGCCTAGAAGCTTCCTTCACATCTGGACCAGTACAGGTCATAAAATCATGGACTTCAGTATAGATGCATGTGCATGACCTTTTGAGGAAGTACTTTTCAGAATAAAAGCTTATAAGAAAGAGAGGGAAACAAAGTGGGGAAGGGGAAGGGGGAAGCAAAGGGGTGGTCTTAGGTGACCTTATCCACCATCAGTCTCTAGAGGTGTAAATCACACCACAGAATTGTCACATCTTGAGGTTTTCTCTAGAGAAGGGGTCAGCAATTGGCAGCCAACATGCACAGCAGTTGGGAAATGGGTATATCTTCCACAAAAAGGGAATACGAACAAGGCGCACCATGTTTATAATCTGGATTAGAATCTTCCCATTTATAAAGCTTGTAATGTAAATTATATATTACAGATGCCATGTACTAATGATTCTTGCTTTATAATTCACAATTATAACTATATGGTTTAAATGTAATTGTATTGAATCAGTTGTTTTATAGATTTTTATAAAATCCATTGTCCTTTTACTGCATACTGTATACACTAATTTTTAACAAACATTGATTGTGTGCCTAATATGTGTAAGAAACTGCTATGTGTTGAAAATGTAAAGGTGAATTAGACACAGTCCCTGACAAAAGCTCACGGTTTAATAACAGAGACTAATGTGGAAGCACATCATTGTAAAAGTATTTTAAATTGTCAACAACAAACTATTCAGACTGGCAGAAAATTGAGTGAGCAAAAGTATTATTGACCATAATATCAATATATCAATGAAAAACATTAGCTTTTCAAAACTATTTCACCAAATGCATTTTGATCTAGAAATCAGAAAACATTATGAATAAGACTGCATTTGCATGATATACCACAAAATCATCGTACTAATAGTAATCAGTTATGCTCAAAGTTAAATTGTGTTTGCTGAATAAATGGTGGGTCAGCAATCAAAGCAAATGCCGGAGTCCAGGATTCAGTGAACATTTTAGAATAAAATGAGCAGCAAATATTTTTTGAGCATTACTGTACTAATACTCTATTGCTGTCTAACAAATTACCACAAGCTTAGTGACTTAAAACAACATATATTAGTTACACCACAGCTTCCATCATTCAGGAGTTTATGACACAAATGTCCCCTCTGCCTGAAATGCCGATTGTCATGCAGCTATTATCACTGTCATTGGTGGTGATATTTTGTTTTGTTTTTTTTAACATTTTTATTGGAGTATAATTGCTTTAGACTGTTGTGTTAGTTTCTGCTGTATAACAAAGTGAATCAGCTATACATATACATATATCCCCATATCCCCTCCCTCTTGCATCTCACTCCCATCCTCCCTTTCCCACCACTCTAGGTGGTCACAAAGCACCGAGCTGATCTACCTGTGCTATGCAGCTGCTTCCCACTAGCTATCTATTTTACATTTGGTAGTGTATATATGTAAATGTCACTCCGTCACTTCATCCCAGCTTACCCTTACCCCTCCCCGTGTCCTCTAAGTCCATTCTCTATGTCTGCATCTTTATTCTTGTCCAGCCCCTAGGCTCTTCAGAACCCTTTTTCTCTTTTTTTTTTAGATTCCATATATATGTGTTAGCACACAGTATTTGTTTTACTCTTTCTCACTTACTTCACTATGTATGACAGATTCTAGGTCCATCCACCTCACTACAAATAACTCAATTTCGTTTCCTTATATGGCTGAGTAATATTCCATTGTATACATGTGCCACAACTTCTTTATCCATTCATCAGTCGATGGACACTTAGGTTGCTTCCATGTCCTGGCTACTGTAGATAGTGCTGCAATGAATACTGTGGTACATGACTCTTTTTGAAGTATGGTTTTCTCAGGGCATATGCCCAGTAGTGGGATTGCTGGGTCATATGGTAGTTCTATTTTGAGTTTTTAAGGAACCTCCACACTGTTCTCTATAGTGGCTGTATCAATGTACATTCCCACCAAGAGTGCAAGAGGGTTCTCTTTTCTTCACACCCTTTCCAGCATTTGTTTGTAGATTTTTTTGATGATGGCCATTCTGACTGGTGTGAGGTGATATCTCATACTACTTTTGATTTGCATTTCTCTAATAATTAGTGATATTGAGTAGCCTTTCATGCGTTTCTTGGCAATCTGTATATCTTCTTTGGAGAAATGTCTCTTTAGGTCTTCTGCCCATTTTTGGCTTGGGTTGTTTGTTTTTTGATATTGAGCTTCATGAGCTGCTTGTATATTTGGAGATTAATCCTTTGTCAGTTGACTTGTTTGCAAATATTTTCTCCCATTCTAAGAGTTGGCTGTTAGTCTTGTTTATGGTTTCCTTTGTTGTGCAAAAGCTTTTAAGTTTCATTAGGTCCCATTTGTTCATTTTTGTCTTTATTTCCATTTCTCTAGGAGGTGGGTCAAAAAGGATCTTGCTGTGATTTATGTCATAGAACGTTCTGTGTATGATTTCCTCTAAGAGTTTTATAGTGTCTCGCCTTACATTTAGGTCTTTAATCCATTTTGAGTTTCTTTTTGTGTATGGTGTTAGGGATTGTTTTAATTTCATTCTTTTACATGTAGCTGTCTGGTTTTCCCACCACCACTACTGAAGAGGCTATCTTTTCTCCATTGTGTCTCCATGCTTCCTTTATCAAAGATAAAGTGACCATATATGCATGGGTTGATCTCTGGGCTTTCTATCCTGTTCCATTGATCTACAGATCTGTTTTTGTACCAGTATCACACTATCTTGATTACTGCAGCTTTGTAGTATAGTCTGAAGTCAGGGAGCCTAATTCCCCAGCTCCATTTTTCTTGCTTAAGATTGCTTTGGCTATTCAGGGTCTTTCGTGTTTCCATACAAATTGTGAAATTTTTTTATTCTAGTTCTGTGAAAAATGCCATTGGTAGTTTGATAGGGGTTGCATTGAATCTATAGATTGCTTTGGGTAGTATAGTCATTTTCAAAATGTTGATTCTTCCAATCCAAGAACATGGTATATCTCTCCATCTGTTTGTATCATCTTTAATTTCTTTCATCAGTGTCTTATAGTTTTCTGCATATAGGTCTTTTGTCTCCTTAGGTAGGTTATTCCTAGGTATTTTATAACTTTAGCAATGTAAGAATTGATCAGTTACTCTTGGGAAATTTTAATAATTAAAGACAAATTAAGAATGAAGACAATAGATATTTTAAAAAGGCTTTAGCTTTTACAGAGACAGTGCATGAGTAAAAATAAAGGTCATAATATTAACCTACCCAAATTCCTGTTTTGTTGCTGACTGCAATAGAATTAAACTAGAAATAAACACATGGAAATATATCTGAGAAATTCACCCAGATTTACAACTGAACAGTACACTTAGTAATCACACGTGGGTTCATAAGTAAACCACAAGAGATACTAGCAGATATTTTGAACTGAATCAATAACACTTCCTTATAAATACAAATCTTTTGTGTATCTGAAAATAACTTTTTCCACACAGGGCTTATATTTTAATATGGTTGTATTTCCCAGTCCTCTCACTTATGATGTGTGCTTTTGTGTCTTGATTAAAACATTTACATCTACCCTAAAGTTTAATAGACATTTCAAATCCCAAGGATTCCTGATATTACTCCTAAATCTCCTCCTTCTACTGTATTCTCCATCTCAGGTAATAGAATGCTATCCTTTTAGTTGGTCAAGACAAAAATCATGGATTTATCCTTGGCAATTCTCTTTCTCTCACATTTCACACTCAGTGTTTCAGGAAATGCAATTGACCTTGTCTCCAGAAATCTCCACAGACTGATAACTTTTATCTCCACTGTTATAACACTGGTTATGACATCACACACACATTAATACAATAACGTCTCAACTCTTCTTCTCACCCCACCTACTTCAGTACTTTCTCTACATAACAGACAGGTGATAATTTAAAATAGAAGTCACATTGTGTCACTCATTTTTAAAACTGGACCTCATCTTTTCATTATTGAAAGATTTTAACTACTGATTAACTTTTTAAATGTTTCAGGTAAATTCATTTAAAACTGTATTCTTGGCATAAAAAAATGCTATGCTGGACATGACGAAACAGTTCACTTTATTCAGTGACAAAAGAAAAATCTGTATAATCATGGGAGCTCTTTACAACCATTATTAAAGTGACTATGAATTGTGAAACTTGCTATTTGCCTCCATAAAGCAATTTGGCAGCCTGTGAGCTTAACCTAATTATGAAAGAGTTGTCCATAATGTTTGCAAGAATAAAATGTTCTACTTAAGCTCTCACAACCGTGGAAACAAGATGATTGTCTCCATAATTGATTCCAGTTTTGTCTGATTGATCATCACACATTGTAGACTGCCCAGCAGCAACCCTTGCTGCTTTGGATAATTACATCTCAATTTTCATCAGTGTCTTCATAAGGTATTAAGTGTGTGGGTGGAAATGCTGACAAAGTCTTCCATTAATATTATCAACACTTTAAGATCACTTCAGAAGTGTTCCTAAGATATGACAGGGATGGTGGTCAATATATGATGGATACTAAAGGAATTAAAATTTACATACAGATGACTTTTTAGACTAGAACATAAAATTAGTCAATGTAAGATAGCAAAACAGTTCACTCCCTTTCAGACATTTTCAACTTAAAGAGCTTAGACAAATTCTAGAAGCATGAAGTCTTTCAAATTTCTTAAGAGATTTTAATGTATACCCAGAACAGGGTATCACTATGAGGGAATGCAGGACCTTATTAATATACAGAACATGTTGTGCTGTCTGACATTCACAGTTACTACCATTAAGCCATATATGATTCATAAATGTAGAATCAAAATATTCAAGAAATTTCTAAGGCCCTAACTCAAAGCTGTGTAACTTCACACCCCCATGGCTTTGTGTCCTTTTCCCATGTAGTCCAGAATCTCTATTATGAGATCTCAGTTCTACTGAGGATGACAGACATGCATACTCTTTGTTTTATAAAAATATATAAACAAGTAGAGTTTGTAAGCATCTGCTACATCAATAATTTTATACTATACTTATTCCAATTAGTTTCCTTTTCTAAAATCTGACAGCTTAAGTCAGGGTAAAAACTGCATGACAGGGAGGAACATAAGATGGCAGAGGAGTAAGACGTGGAGATCACCTTCCTCCCCACAAATACATCAGAAATACATCTACACGTGGAACAACTCCTACAGAACACCTACTGAATGCTGGCAGAAGACCTCACACTTCCCAAAAGGCAAGAAACTCCCCACATGTACGGCAAAAGAAAAAAGAAAAAACAGAGACAAAAGAATAGGGATGGGACCTGTGCCTGTGGGAGGGAGCTGTGAAGGAGGAAAAGTTTCCACACACTAGGAACCCCCTTCACTGGCGGAGACGGGGGTGGCGGGGGGGACGCTTCTGAGCCACAGAGGAGAGCACAGCAACAGGGGTGCGGAGGGCAAAGCAGAGAGATTTCCACACAGAGGATCAGTGTCGACCAGCACTCACCAGCCTGAGAGCCTTGTGTGTTCACCCGCCTTGGTGGTGGGTGTTGGGAGCTGAGGCTCGGGCTTTGGAGGTCAGATCCCAGGGAGAGGACTGGGGTTGGCTGAGTGAACACAGCCTGAAGGGGGCTACTGTGCCACAACTAGCCGGGAGGGAGTCTGGGGAAAAGTCTGGACCTGCCTAAGAGTCAAGAGACCATGGTTTCAGGGTCCGCGAGGAGAGGGGATTCAGAGCACCGCCTAAACAACTTCAGAGATGGGCGCCAGCTGCAGCTATCAGCATGGACGCCAGAGACGGGCATGAAATGCTAAGGCTGCTGCTGCAGCCACCAAGAATCCTGTGTGCAAGCACAGGTCACTAACCACACCACCCCTCCCAAGAGCCTGTGCAGCCCGCCATTGCCAGGGTCCTATGATCCAGGGACACCTTCCCCAGGAAAACACTTGGCACACCTCAGGCTGTTGCAACATCACACTGGCCTCTGCTGCTGCAGGATCACCCTGCATTCTATAGACCTCCCTCCCCTTACCTGAGTGAGCCAGAACCCCACCCCCACCCCATCAGCCTCTCCTTTAACCCTCTTTGGTCTGGATGAAGAAAAGACGCCAGAGTGTGACCTACATGCAGAGGTGGGGCCAAATCCAAAACTGAACCACAGGAGCTGTGCAAACAAAGAAAAGAAAGGGAAATCTCTCCCAGCAGCCTCAGGAGCAGTGGATTAAATCCACACAATCAACTTGATGTACCCTGTATCTGTGGAATACCTGAATAGACAACGAATCATCTCAAAATTGAGGTGGTGGACTTTGGGAGCAAGTGTAGACTTGGGGTTTGCTGTATGTGACTGACTAGATTCTGATTTATAGTGTTATTTTAGTTTAGTTTTTAGTGCTTGTTATCATTGGCAGATTTATATGTTGGTTTGGTTGCTCTCTTTTTTTTATTACTTTTTATTTTCTTATTGTAATAATATATTAAAAATTTTTTTAATTTAATAACTTTATTTTATTTTATTATATTTTTTCTTTCCTTTTTATCTCCCTTTTCTTCTGAGCTGTGTGGCTGACAGGCTCTTGGTGCTCTGGCTGGGTGTCAGGCCTAAGCCTCTGAGGTGGGAGAGGTGAGTTCAGGGCATTGGATCACCAGAGACCTCCTGGCCCCACGAAATGTTAACATTGCTAGTTAACTAGGTGACAAACTAGTGGATCTATTCAATTTATGTTTATTTCTTTTACTAACTAATTTCTTTAAAATGTTTATATTAAAATCCACCATGAAAAGAATATATATATACACACACACAGCAATTTATACAACAAATTTAAGGAAGAGTGAACACACAAATATCTAATAAATTTTAAGAAACAGAATATTATTTGTTCCTTTGAGTTTCCCAATATGCCTCTCCTCAACTTAGTTACTTAGGAATATTGTTGAAGAAGCAAGAGAGATCTTAGTAGAATCATCTTCCCCAAAGAAACATTTGTTCAGATACACTGGGGCTTGCCCTCTCACTGCATTTAGAAAATTTAGGTGACCCTGTGAATAAGCCTGATCTAAAGTTCTGGAAAAAGAGAAAAGAAACAAACAAGCAAAAAGCCAAAAACCACATGGATAAAATCCCTGGTGCCTTTGGCAATCAACCTCCAAACTCATAAGCAAGGCTGTCCTAGGTTATCCAACTGACCAAGCAACATGTTAGTTGACTACAGATGTAAGAGCTGGCCAAGCAGATATCAGATAAGTTGGCCCATACCAAAAGAATCATCTAGCAATAATTATAATAAGTAATAATGATAAGGTAACTAAGTTTTTGGGTGGTTTGTTATAAAGCAAAAGTTGATTATGCAATAACCAACTGCAGAGGACAGAAGTCAGTAAGGTGATTGGAGAAGCTTTAAAGAAAGGTTTAAACCTCAGCCAGATCTTTAGCACCAAGGATATGTGTATGAGGAGGAAGGCTCTTGAAGAACTAACAAATAATCTTCAAGATAACACATATTTCAATGGCTGCTACAAGAGAAAACCAACTTCCAGTTAGTGTTAAACAGAGAAGTGAAAACAAACTGAGAGTGTTCAGCAAATTGGGTATAGGCAGTCAAGTAAGAGGAGAAGACATATGTTCCCCATTTTTATCTTCCTTATTCTATCACCAAGGGATGGGTGCAAGAAGGGAGACCAGAATACCAATCAACCCTAGAGCTACATCTCTAGATTGGCATTTGGGTAAGAAAAAGGAAGGAGAAGAAAGTATTATGAATCAACTGTCAGACTGTAATGTTACCTCTCTCAGTGGAATTTGCATCTAATTCAGGGGAAAATAAGTCTATCCACTGAAAGGGTCATCTCAAGAGTTTTGTATTCAAAGGAATCCCTATTTGAGTGTGAAAACATCCCCAAATCTTTTCCATGGTAATGAAAATAAGTTCATCAAAACCAATAGATTTAATGCAATTGGAGCTCTGATATATTCTGTATACTTGAGATGGGATTCTTGGGAAATATTGTCTGATGGAACAGACTGTAAGAAAGTTTTTAACTAAATACAAGTTTCTTATAACCTTTGTAAAAAATTAATAGAAAAAAACCTCCACTAAATAGAGTTGGGAGACCAAAAGGGGCAGCTCTCATGCACTGCAAGGACAGCAGAGCCCAACCGGTAGAAGAAAGACTCCTTTTTTTTTTTTTTTTTTAAACATCTTTATTGGAGTATAATTTCTTTACAATGTTGTGTTACTTTCTGCTGTATAACAAAGTGAATCAGCTATATGTATACATATATCCCCATATCCCCTTCCTCTTCATCTCCCTCCCACAATCCCTATCCCCCCCCACCCAGGTGGTCACAAAGCACCAAGCTGATCTCCCTGTGCTATGCGGCTGCTTCCCACTAGCTATCTATTTCACATTTGGTAGTGTAAATATATCAATGCCACTCTCTCACTTCATCACAGCTTACCGTTCCCCTTCCCCGTCATCAAGTCCATTCTCTACATTTGTCTCTTTATTCTTGTCTCGCCCCTAGGTTCTTCAGAACCCTTTCTTTGTTTTTTATTCCATATATATGTGTTAGCATATGGTATTTGTTATTCTCTTTCTGACTTACTGCACTCTGTATGACAGACTCTATGTCCATACACTCACTACAAATAACTCAATTTCGTTTCTTTTTATGACTGAGCAATATTCCATTGTATATATGTGTCACATTTTCTTTATCCATTCATCTGTTGATAGACACTTAGGTTGATTACATGTCCTAGCTATTGTAAATAGTGCTGCAATGAACATTGTGGCACATGACTCTTTGAATTATGGTTTTCTCAGGGTATATGCCCAGTAGTGGGATTGCTGGGTCGTACGGTAGTTCTATTTTTAGTTTTTCAAAGAACCTCCATACTGTTCTCCACAGTGAATATATCAACTTACATTCCCACCAACAGTGCAAGAGGGTTTCCTTTCCCCACACCACTACAGCATTTATTGTTTGTAGATTTTTTGATAATGGCCATTCTGACTGGTATGAGGTGATACCTCATTGTACTTTTGATTTGCATTTCTCTAATGATTAGTGATGTTGAGCATCTTTCAAGGGTTTGTTGGCAATCTGTATACCTTCTTTGGAGAAATGTCTATTTAGGTCTTTTACCATTTTTGGATTGGGTTGTTTATTTTTATGATATTGAGCTGCAAGAGCTGCTTGTATGTTTTGGAGATTAATCCTTTGTCAGTTGCTTTGTTTGCAAATATTTTCTCCTATTCTGAGGTTGTCTTTTCGTCTTGCTTATGGTTTCCTTTTCTGTGCAAAAGCTTTTAAGTTTCATTAGGTCCCATTTGTTCATTTTTGTTTTTATTTCCATTTCTCTAGGAGGGGTCAAAAAGGATCTTGCTGTGATTTATGTCATAGAATGTTCTGTGTATGATTTCCTCTAAGAGTTTGATAGTGTCTGGCCTTACATTTAGGTCTTTAATCCATTTTGAGTTTCTTTTTGTGTATGGTGTTAGGGAGTGTTCTAATTTCATTCTCTTACATGTAGCTGTCCAGTTTTCCCAGCACCACTTATGAAGAGCCTGTCTTTTCTCCATTGTATATTCTTGCCTCCTTTATCAATGATAAGGTGACCATATGTGCATGGGTTGATCTCTGGGCTTTCTATCCTGTTTCAGTGATCTATATTTCTGTTTTTGTGCCAGTACCATACTGTCTTGATTACTATAGCTTTGAAGTACAGTCTGAAGTCAGGGAGCCTGATTCCTCCAGCTCTGTTTTTCTTTCTCAGGATTGCTTTGGCTATTCAGGGTCTTTTGTATTTCCATACAAATTGTGAAATTTTTTATTCTAGTTCTGTGAAAAATGCCATTGGTAGTTTGATAGGGATTGCATTGAATCTGTAAATTGCTTTGGGTAGTATAGTCATTTTCACAATGTTGATTCTTCCAATCCTAGAACTTGGTATGTCTCTCCATCTGTTTGTATCATCTTCAATTTCTTTCATCAGTGTCTTATAGTTTTCTGCATACAGGTCTTTTGTCTCCTTAAGGAAGTTATTCCTAGGTATTTTATTCTTTCTGTTGCAATGGTAAAAGGGAGTGTTTCCTTAATTTCTCTTTCAGATTTTTCATCATTAGTGTATAGGAATGCAAGAAATATCTGTACCTTAATTTTGTATCGTGCTACTTTACTAAATTCATTGATTAGCTCTAGTAGTTTTCTGGTAGCATCTTTAGGATTCTCTATGCATAGTATCATGTCATCTGCAAACAGTGACAGTTTTACTTCTTTTTGATTTGGATTCCTTTTATTTCTCTTTCATGTCTGATTGCTGTGGCTAAAACTACCAAAACGGTTTTGAATAATAGTGGTGAGAGTGGGCAACCTTGTCTTGTTCCTGATCTTAGTGGAAATGGTTTCAATTTTTCACCATTGAGAATGATGTTTGCTGTGGGTTTGTCACATATGGCCTTTATTATGTTGAAGTAAGTTCCCTCTATGCCTACTTTCTGGAGAGTTTTTATCATAAATGGTTGTTGAATTCTGTCGAAAGCTTCTTCTGCATCTACTGAGATTAGCATATGGTTTTTATACTTCAATTTGTTAATATGGTGTAACACATTTATTGATTTGTGTATATTGAAAAATCCTTGCATTCCTGGGATAAACCCCTCTTGATCATGGTGTATGATCCTTTTGATGTGCTGTTGGATGCTGTTTGCTAGTATTTTGTTGAGGATTTTTGCAACTATGTTCATCAGTGATACTGGCCTGTAGTTTTCTTTTTTTGTGATATCTTTGTCTGGTTTTGGTATCAGGGTGATGGTGGCCTCGTAGAATGAGTTTGGGAGTGTTCCTCCCTCTGCTATATTTTGGAAGCGTTTGAGAAGGATAGGTGTTAGCTCTTCTCTAAATGTTTGGTAGAATTCGCCTTTGAAGCCATCTGGTCCTGGGCTTTTTTTTGTTGGATGATTTTTAATCACAGTTTCAATTTCAGTACTTGTGACTGGTCTGTTTATATTCTCTACTTCTTCCTGGTTCAGTCTTGGAAGGTTGTGCTTTTCTAAGAATTTGTCCATTTCTTCCAGGTTGTCCATTTTATTGGCATATAGTTGCTTGTAGTAATCTCTCATGATCCTTTGTATTTCTGCACTGTCAGTTGTTACTTCTCCTTTTTCATATCTAATTCAATTGATTTGAGTCTTCTCTCTTTTTTTCTTGGTGAGTCTGGCTAATGGTTTATCAGTTTTATCTTCTCAAAGAACCAGCTTTTAGTTTTATTGATCTTTGCTATCATTTCCTTCATTTCTTTTTCATTTATTTCTGCTCTGCTCTTTATGATTTCTTTCCTTCTGCTAACTTTGGGGTTTTTTCGTTCTTCTTTCTCTAAAAGAAGGTTAGAGAAAGGTTAGGTTGTTTATTTGAGATTTTTCTTGTTTCTTGAAGTAGGACTGTATTGTTATAAACTTCCCTCATAGAACTGCTTTTGCTGCATCCCATAGGTTTTGGGTCATCGTGTTTTCATTGCCATTTCTTTCTAGGAAGTTTTTGGTTTCCTCTTTGATTTTTTCCGTGATCTCTTGGTTATTTAGTAGTGAATTTTTTACAGTGCTTTTCCTGTAATTGATATCTAGTCTCATAGTGTTGTGGTTGGAAAAGACACTTGATACGGTTTCAAATTTCTTAAATTTACCAAGGCTTGATTTGTGACACAAGATATGACCTATCCTGGAGAATGTTCTATGAGCACTTTAGAAGAAAGTGTATTGTGTTGTTTTTGGATGGAATGCCTTATAAATATCAATTAAGTCCATGTTGCTTAATATATCATTTAAAGGTTGTGTTTCCTTATTTATTTTTATTTTGGTTGATCTCTCCACTGGTGAAATGGGGTGTTAAAGTCCCCTACTATGACTGTGTTACTGTCAATTTCCCCTTTACGGCTGTTAGCATTTGCCTTATGTACTGAGGTGATCCTATGTTGGGTGCATAAAGATTTACAATTGTTATATCTTCTTCTTGGATTGATCCCTTGATCATTATGTAGTGTCCTTCTTTGTCCCTTGTAATAGTCTTCGTTTTAAAGTCTATTTTGTCTGATATGAGACCTGCTACTCCAGCTTTCTTTTGATTTCCATTTGCATGGAATATCTTTTTCCATCCCCACACTTTCAGTCTGTATGTGTCCCTAGGTCTGAAGTGGGTCTCTTGTAGACAGCATAAATATGGGTCTTGTTTTTGTATCCATTGAGCCAGTCTATGTCTTTTGGTTGGAGCATTTAATCCATTTACATTTAAGGTAGTTATTGATATGTATGGTCCTATTACCATTTTCTTAATTGTCTTGAGTTCCTTCTTTTTTTTTTTTTTTACATATATTTTTTATAGTTCATAACAGCCACCATTTATAGCTACTTTATTTATTTATTTATTTTTATTTTTGGCTGTGTTGGGTCTTTGGTTCGTGCGAGGGCTTTCTCTAGTTGCAGCAAGTGGGGGCCACTCTTCATCACGGTGCGGGGACCGCTCTTCATCGCGGTGCGTGGGCCTTTCACTATCGCGGCCCCTCCCGTTGCGGGGCACAGGCTCCAGACGCGCAGGCTCAGTAGTTGTGGCTCACGGGCCCAGCCGCTCCGTGGCATGTGGGATCTTCCCAGACCAGGGCTCGAACCCATGTCCCCTGCATTAGCAGGCAGATTCTCAACCACTGCACCACCAGGAAAGCCCCTTGAGTTTCTTCTTGTTGGTCTTTTATTTCTCTTGTGTTTCCTACCCAGAGACGTTCCTTTAGAATTTCTTATAAAGCTGTTTTAGTGGTGCTGACTTCTCTAAGCTTTTGCTTGTCTGTAAATGTTTTAATTTCTCCATCAAATCTGAATGAGATCCTTGCTTGGTAGGATAATCTTGGTTGTAGGTTGTTCCCCTTCATCACTTTAAATATGCCCTGACACTCCCTTCTGGCTTGCAGAGTTTCTGCTGAAAGATCAGCTGTTAACCGTATGGGGATTCCCTTGTATGTTATCTGTTGCTTTTCCCTTGCTGCTTTTACTATTTTTTCTTTGTGTTTAATTTTTGATAGCTTGATTAATATGTGTCTTGGCGTGTTTTTCCTTGGATTTATCCTGTATGGGACTCTCTCTGCTTCCTGGACTTGATTGACTATTTCTGTTCCTATGTTAGGCAAGTTTTCAACTATCATCTCTTCATATATTTTCTCAGACCATTTCTTTTTCTCTTCTTCTTTTGGGACCCCTATAATTCGAATGTTGGTGCATTTAATGTTGTCCCAGAAGTCTCTGAAACTGTCCTGAATTCTTTTCATTCTTTTTTCTTTATTCTGCCCTGCAGTAGTTATTTCCACTATTTTATCTTCCAGGTCATTTATCCATTCTTCTGCCTCAGTTATTCTGCTATTGATTCCTTCTAGAGAATTTTTAATTTCATTTATTGTGCTGTTCATCATTGTTTGTTAGCTCTTTAGTTCTTCTAGGGTCGTGTTCAACATTTCTTGTATTTTCTCCATTTAGTTCCAAGATTTTGGATCATCTTTACTACATTACTCTGAATCCTTTTTCATGTAGACTGCCTATTTCCTCTTCATTTGTGTGGTCTGGTGGGTTTTTACTTTGCTCCTTCATCTGCTGCATATTTCTCTGTCTTCTCATTTTGCTTAACTTACTGTCTTTGGGCTCTCCTTTTCACAGCCTGCAAGTTTGTAGTTCCTGTTGTTTTTGGTGTCTGCCCCCAGTGGTGAGGTTGGTTCAATGGGTTTGTAGGCTTCGTGGTGGAGGGGACTGGTGCCTGTGTTCTGGTGGATGAGGTTGGATCTTGTCTTTCTGTTGGGCAGGATCATGTCCAGTGGTGTGTTTTGGGGTGTATGTGAACTAAGCATGATGTTAGGCAGCTTCTCTGCTAATGGGTGGGGTTGTGTTCCTGTCTTGCTAGTTGTTTGGCATGGGGTGTTGAGCCCTGGAACTTGCTGGTCATTGAGTGGAGCTGGTTCTTAGCATTGAGACGGATATCTCTGGGAGAGCTCTTGCCAATTGATATTACATGGGGTGGGGGGGCTGTGTCTCTGGTGGTTCAATGTCCTGAACTCTGTTCTTCCACCTCAAAGGCTCAGGCCTGACACCGGCCAGAGCACGAAGATGTCATTAGCCAGATAGCTTGAAGAAAAGAGAGAGAGAGAAAAAAGAAAAATGTAATAAAATAAAGTTATTAAGATAAAAAAAAAATTAAGAAAAGGAATAAAAAAAAGAAGAGAGCAACCAACCAATAAACAAATCCACCAATGATAACAAGTGTTAAAAACTATACTAAGATAAACCTAAAAATCAGAAACTAGGCAGTTGCATACAGCAAACCCCAAGTCTACATTTGCTCCCAAAGTCCACTGCCTCAATTTTGGGATGATTCCTTGTCTATTAAGTTATTCCACAGATGCAGGGTACATCAAGTTGATTGTGGATATTTAATCCATAGGTCTTGAGGCTGCACAGAGAAATTTCCCTTTCTCTTCTTTCTTCGCACAGCTCCTGGGGTCCAGCTTTGGATTTGGCCCCACCTCTGCATGTAGGTCGTCCTCTTGCCTCTGTTCTTCGCCCAGACAGGAGGGGGTTAAAGGAGCAGCTGATTCGGAGGCTCTGGCTCACTCAGGCCTGCGGGAGGGAGTGGTGTGGAATGCAGTGCGAGCCTGCAGTGGCAGAGGCCAGTGTGACATTGCAACAGCCTGAGGCACGCTGTGTGTTTTCCCGGGGAAGTTGTCCCTGGATCACGGGACCCTGGCAGTGGCGGGCTGCACAGGCTCCCAGGAGGGGAGTTGTATATAATGACCTGTGCTTGCAGACAGGATTCTTGATGGCTGCAGCATCAGCTTTAGCATTTCATGCCCATCTCTGGTGTCAGCGCTGATAGCCGTGGCTCATGCCTGTCCGTGGAACTCATTTAGGTGGTGTTCTGAATCTCCTCTCCTCGCACACCCCAAAACAGTGGTCTCTTGACTCTTAGGCAAGTCCAGACTTTTTCCCGGACTCCCTCCCGGCTAGCTGTGGCTCACTAGCCCCCTTCAGGCTGTGTTCACGCAGCCAACCCCAGTCCTTTCCCTGGAATTCGACCTCCAAAGCCCAAGCCTCAGCTCCCACCCCCATGTGCCCCAGTGAGTGCACAGACAAGCCTCTCAGGCTGGTGAGTGCTGGTCAGCACTGATCCTCTGTGCGGGGATCTCTCCGCTTTGCCCTCTGCACCCCTGTTGCTGCGCTCTCTTCCATGGCTTTGAAGCTTCCCCTGCCCTCCGTCTCTGCCAGTGAAGGGGGGTCCTACTGTGTGGAAACTTTTCCTCCTTCACAGCTCCCTCCCAGAGGTGCAGGTTCCATCCTTATTCTTTTGTCTCTGTTTTTTCTTTTGCCCTATTCAGGTACATGGGGATTTTCTTCCCTTTTGGGAAGTCTGAGGTCTTCTGCCAGCATTCAGTAGGTGCTCTGTAGGTGTTGTTCCACATGTACATGTATTTTTAATGTATTTGTGGGGAAGAAGGTGATCTCCATATCTTACTCCTCTGCCATCGGGAAGGTCCTCCGACTCCTTTTTTGGCGAGGACTCAGCCAATGAAAAGCTCTTCCAACATGTTTTTTCCTCTCTATAAAAATGTTCTCCTTCCCTTGCTGTATGGGGACTTGGCTTGCCATGTTTGCAGACCTCTAACTGGAATTGTCTGCTGATCCCGAATAAACCCATCTTTACTGGAGAAATATCTGGCAGTCTATTTGTTTCAACTCAACACGTTTTAGTGAATGAGTAACAATATTCTCAAATGGGTAGGAAACCCAGTGTTATGGAAACTAACTTTACCTGAATAAGTGAATTATATAATGCCATTTCTTTTTTCTCACTTTTTTTTTTCTATCATCCTCTTGCCCCTCCTGAAAGTTTTTCTAAAAGTAACAAAAGAAGGGGGAAATCCCTCAAGGTAGACATACTTATAAAAAATAAATGTTTTCTTTATAAACCATGGGGATTATTTCATTTTGCTGATTTTTCATATCTTTCTCTCTCATTGACAGAAAGCAGTAGAAATAGATGTATCTTAAACATCCTTTATGAATTCTAAAATTGAAAGAATTTTGTGACTCTATTTTTCTGCCACAAGTGACACCCCAGGCAAATGATACCATTTTAGTGTCAAACCCAAGTGCAGCTGAATTCTACAAGTGTCTTTTTCAATATTTTTAACATTTAATAACCTGATCGATAGTATTAACACCTATGCACATGGGTATACATTTTTATGAGGATATGAGACATTAACTAATTCATTCACTCATACAATAAACAAGTATTTTGTTCAAAACAAACTATGTTATGGTGTGAGAATAAAAGGATGACTATGAGAAAAGCATTGGAACTCAGAATCTAGTGGATGACACAAACATAGAAACGTATCATTACAAAATTTCAAACTGTCATATTAGACACAGATTTGAGAAGTGAAGAGGTGGTAGATATTAAGATAGTATAGAATTGATTGACCCAGTAATCAGGTAGAAGCAAGGTAGACACTCAAGAGATGTGTGGAAAGCTATAGTTATGGGAAGATACATGGAGGACTTGGAGAATTGCTTGACAGGACTAGAGTATTCTGATTAGTGAGGAAAGGATGGACATTTAGGGAGTTTTATGGAGTTGTTGAAAACAAATCTGTCATGTGTCTGTGTTTCAAATATGGTAAACATTTTTTACATGATATAATAATGTAGATGACTTGAATGCTAGAATAATGACAGGACTGCCACTTACTCTGTAGAGATGAACATCAGATTTGATATAGAGAATCAACTAGAATTTTTGCATTACATGTAGTCTTTCATCTGCCATCCAGAATCTGACACTATTCAGCATCACAATATAGTACTGGTAACTGATATCAAATATTACAATACAAAATAATGTGGCAACATTGACATTTTATTTTATAACCAACTGCCATTTTCTTAACTCTATTTATAAAAAGGACACTTGAGAGCATGTTACAAGTTTCCCTTTAATCTTATTTTAACAGTGGGAAATATCAGAGTTGTTTAGTCTAACTGGGAGAATGAAATGATGGGATATGATACTTAAGAGAGAACAATGATTACACAATGTTGACTAAAATATTTACAGTGCCCTGCCTTAGTTGTCTTCTGGCAGACGTTTCTTCTCTAACTACATACAAACAGATTGTAGACAGGCTGAAACCAATGTTAACTCTTCCTTGTCTAACTAACTAAGGCATCCTATTTCTTGGTTTGATTGAGCTAGCCAGGAAGCATAAAACATCTTGGCAGTGTTTGTGAGAAAATACCTCAGTGGAATTCAGATGAGATGGCATACAAACATTAAGTTCCATTCCATTAATAAGCAAAGTATGTACTGTGCTTTCAAAGAAACATGGTATATCCTAGCTGGAGATTTTTAGATTTGGCTAATGGGTTCATTAATGTTGTCACAAGGGCACTGCAGGGCATGTGGTTTAGAGGTTAATGACATGAACTCAAGAGCTCAGCTGCTTAGATCTGAATCCTATTTTGTCCACTTATTTGCTCAGTGAAATTGGACAAATTATTTCACCATGATGTGCCCCCATTTTCTTATTTATAAAATGGGGTTAATAATACCCTAGGGCTGTTAGAGAGATAAAATGAGTAAACACTTTATAGGGCTCTTGGAATAGTGTCTGACACAGTAAGCATGATGTAAGTTGTATTAGTTATTTTTGTGTACTAATATTACTATATTACTATAAACATAGTGGTTTAAAATATGTATTCATTTATTACCTTATCGTTTATATGAATCAGGTATCTAGACACAACTTAGCTAGATCTCTGCAAGGCTACAACAAGATGTCCTTCTGGGTTGCAGTTTCATCTCAAGGCTTGACTGGGGAAGGGTCTGCTTCAAAGCTCATGTGATTGTTGGCAGAATTCAGTTATTTATTATCTACTGGGCTAAGGGCTGTTTCTTATTCATTGTCAACCTGAGGTTTTTCTCAGTACCTTACCAGGTAGACTCCTTAACATGGCTGTTTGCTTTAACTAATCCAGCCAGAGAGAAATCTTTTGCAAATGGACATTACAATCTCATGTAACTAAACACGGAAGTGACATCTGATCACTTTTGCCATATTCTATTGGTTGAAATCAAATCACAGGTTCTAGTCACAGTCAGGGGAAATGATTATACAAGGGTGTGAACACCAGAGGCTAGGATAATTGGGGATCATTTTAGAGTCTGTTGTTTACATAATTGTTAAAAAAAAATGCTTCCCACAGAGTAATGTATATAAATGTAAATAAATGTAAATAAAAATTAATCTTTATTGGTATCTAGGCAGTTTAAATCACATAATGTGTGCTAGAGCCAGCTCATACCTGCTGTAAGAGCCAATTCTGTGTGACTCTTTCCAACTCCATGTTCAATGACAAAATACTGGTAGGTTAACATCAGCCATGGTTGGTGTATTTACACCACTGAAACTGGCAAATGCTACAAATCAGAGCTGTTTTTACATTAGAAGGCCAGTGGATAAACATTTACCATTATAAACTTTTTACATTTTAGAGAGATGCCTCAACTTCACTTACTGGAATATTTAAACTGTATCTACTTGGAAACATCTAAATTAAATTGAGCAAGAATTCAGAAAATTAGGTAATAGCCTAGCACCAAATTTGCCATATATTTTACCTTAATTAACATTTTATTTAAAATAAGATAAACTCAGTGTAGTCCCTTCACATATTTTAAAAAATATGGATATTTATGATGTCTATATTTCAATCTTTTAATTTGCTAGATACCATTAAGATTCCAGGCTAACTTTACTCTTAACAACTGTGATAATATGTTTCTCTGAAACATGTTCATAAGAAATAATGTTTCTCAAAATAACTTGCAGAAGGAGCAAATATGCTTTAGGTCTAATGATTTTATTCCTGAAGAATTTATATTCTATCACTGAGAAAACAGCATATAATGAATATTTTACAGCAATCCATCCATCACTCATGTTTAATTATCATATACAAGTGTGTAATGTAACCTCAACAAAAGATATACTCCTCATTCATATTGTCAGTTGTTAAGACAGCTTACTGTCAAATGTAGCATAAAAATACTAGCGATTAATATAATTATTATTACTATTTGCTTTCAGTTATTTTCTAATAACTCATACTTTATATCATTACTTAATATGGCAATTATTTTTGAATCCAGGTGCGGTATGTGAATTAGAGGATAATTATCCTCTAACATCCATTTTTATAACAGGTATATTGAAATTCATTTAAGACTGAGGCAACAGATTATTATCATCGACTCAAAACTTTGCAGATCAAGGAATGATTTTCCTTAATTTCTGTTGCTTTAGTATGAAGTTTCAATTCAATACATGTTCAAAAACTACGAGTATATAAAGCTTCTCTCTGAGCAACAAATGACCACCTTGATCAGAAATAGCCACTCCTGTGTTCTGCCTCCATATGGAAGTTTAATGATCCTGTATGGACATGAATTCAAGACCAGCTCCCAAACACGGCAAATTGAAAAGTTTTCCTTCCTTACATCCGGATCTATCTTAAATAAACAATACGGAATACTGTCACAGACAGCAGTTGTAAAAGAATTTCACTATGAACTGGCTGTAATCCAGCACTTTCTGAAAGCTCACTTTAGACTTTTGTATGAGAGAGACATCAAGAGGGAATCTAAGTTAGTGCTTCCAGATGTGACTGTAAATCAGAAATAATGAGGAAGCTTATTAAAAACACGAACTCCTATATCCTAGACCAGACATATAAAATCAAAATTTTCAGGAGAAGAGACAAAAATCTATTTAGCTGAAAAGTGTTATAGGAGATTTAGAAAAGATTACAGGTTTGGGGACAACTTTTTTATAGAAACATACTTGCAAATTGTAAAAACTTTATAGTTAAGTAAAAAGAAAGCAAAACACTTGGATAATTTATTCTTTGATCCTTATGGAAAAAAAATCTTCAAAATTTGGATTTATACTTATGCCTTTGGCATTTTATGAAATGTGCATTTGAGGAATATTTTTGCAAATCCATAGTCACATACACTATGAATTATGCCATCCAATGTCTCTTGGTAGATTCCTTTTATAATTCAATGGCTAATATTAGTGATTGAATACATAGCAAATATAGGCAAAACATGAACACATTCTACATCAACAAGACAAAACTCTGTCCAATGGGAAGTAGATGGTAGAGGCCACAGTACTGCAACCATAACTGAGAAGGAAACAGAAAGGCAAAACATTCAGAAACTAGGTATTATGCATGAATTGTGTTTAAGCTACCGTACTGTATAATATTATGTGACACCAAGTATCTGGGACCAAGTTGTGGTCTCAGAATGAAAGCAAGGAAAACAATAGCAGCAATGGGTTGCAATGAGCATAGAAGAGTGGTATCCAGTGGAATGAGATTCTCCAGAGAAATGGGTTATTAGAAAGCGCTTTCTACTTTGCACTGGTATTTTATGTCTGCCCTAAGGTAGGAATTTTAAAATTTAGGTTAATAGCTTTTGAAATCAAGTTGTGTTTACACACAACATGGTATGTAACATATAGAAAACAGGCCATAAATGTGGTTTGTATTTAAATAGAATATTTGATCTTTTGAAAAGACAAACCAGATTCTTCAAGTAATACAAGCAATGAAATAAACTAGTAATCACTGTTGAAGTTATCCTTATCTGCTCTCCAAAATTTCTGAATTAGTATATGACATGATCAGCCACATTCAGAAACATGTATCACAGTGACTCACACTTAAACCTGAGAATAAGATAGATGATAAATGAACCTTGTTCAAGCAAGAGCTATTGGTAATAGCAGTCTCAAAGAGGAATATCATTTGTCCAAGTTTCTAAAGAACACCCCATTAAAGTATAATCAATTGATGTGCTTGTTAATACTTGAAGGGAAATATAGGATTGCTATTTTCCAAATAAATCAATCAAGCACAAATAATTAGCTTATCCTTCTGAAAATTTTACCCCTTCTCTTCTTCCTTCAGTTTACTTTTAATGATGGCCATGGATTTAAATATTTCAATCTGTGGTATAGTATCTGATTCTTCTCCCATGTGGCATAAGTTCAATCTGCCATATTAGTGCCTTTTTAACATAATCATCCAGACTATTCATTATGCTCTGTATGTGGCACTGAGCTGTACCAAACTAGTTCAGCATGTAGGAAATAGGATCCAAGAAAGACAATATACTCTTCATTTCATTTATTCTAGGTTTGTTGAGATATAACTAACATATAATATTGTGCAAGTTTAAGGTGTACAATATGATTATTTGATACATGTATATTTTGCAAAATGATTACCTCTAAAAGGTTAGTTAACACATCCATCACCTCACATAATTACAATTTTTGGGCGGGGGTGAGAACATATAAGATCTACTCTCTCACCAACTTTCAAGCATATAATGCAATATTGTTAACTATAGTCATTATGCTGAACATAAAATCCTCAGAACTTATTCATTTTACATCTGGAAGTTTATACTGTTAATGAACATATTACCATTTCCCCCACCCCAGCCCCTGGCAACCGCTATTCTACCCTCCATTTCTATGAGTTTGGCTTTTTTTTAGATGTCACATATAAGTGAGATCATATAGTCTTTCTCTTTGTCTGACTTATTTACTTAGCATGATATCTCCAAAGTCCATCTATGTTGTTGCAAATGTCAGGATTTCCTTTTTTTAATGGGTGAATAATATTACATTGTATGTATGTACATATACATGTATATTCCATTGTATGTGCATATATACACACACACACACACCACATATTTGCTTATTTATTCATCTGTCAATGGACACATAGGCTGTTCTCAAGTCTTGGCTTTGTGAATAATGCTGCAGTAAACATGGGGATGCAGATATCTCTTCAAGGTAGTGATTTCATTTTCATTGGATATATACCCAAAAGTAGGATTGCTGGATTATATGGTACTTTTTAAAATTTTTTTGAGAAACTTCCATATCGTTTTCCATAGTAGTTGTAACAATTTACATTCCCACAAACAGTGCACCAGGGTTCCCTTTAATTGATATCCTCAAGAGCATCTGTATCTTTTGCCCTTTAGAAAACAGCCTTTCTAACAAGTATGAGGTGAGGTTTTGATTCGAATTCTCCCATGATTAGAGATATTGAGGATCTTTCCATGTACGTTTTGGCTATTTATATGCCTTTTTTGGAAAAAAAAAAATCTATTCAGGTTTTCTCGCCATTTGAGGTTTGCTTTGTTGTTGTTGTTTTGCTATTGAGCTGTATAAGTTCCTAATATATTTTAGATATTAACCCCTTATCTGATATATGGTCTGCAAATATTTTCTCCCATTCCTTATGTTGCCTCTTCATTCTGTTGATAGTTTCTTTCCTATTTATTCATTCTTTTGATAGCTTCTTTTTCTCTGCAGAAGCTTTTTAGTTTTATGTGGTCCCACTTGTTTATTTTTGCCTTTGTTTCTTATACCTTTGATGTCATATCCAAAAAATCTTTGCCAAGACTAATATCAGGATCTTTTCCTCTCTCTGTTTTCTTCTAAGCATTTTATGGTTTCAGGTCTTACACTTAAATCTTTAATCCATTCTGGGTTAATTTTTGTGAGTGGTGTAAATGGAAGTCCAATTTTATCCTTTTGCCTGTAAATATCCAGTTTCCCCAACACCATTTAATAAAGACTATTAAGCTTCACCTCAAAGTGGCTGTGGTTAGTCCTATGATGTGATCAGGAGAGCCCTGGACACAAGCAGAAAATTAGAGGTATAATGTTTTCCATTTTCTATTCTTAACTATAGTTTTTGCACAAGCTTGTCTATGCTGTGATTTGACTTTAATCTGCTTAAAGCTATCTTCTGTTCAAGACTTCTATTAGGGCAGATCTAATTGGATAGCTGGGGACTCTCACTGGGGAAATCAAAGGCAAGTTTAATTTTAGTATCAATTGCAAGTTGGGTAGTGCAGTAGGCAGAAAAATTGTTCCTCTGCACCAAAAAAGTCCATGTCCAAATCCCCCAAACTTATGAATATGTTACTTTACATGGCAAAAGGGACTTTGCAATGCCATTAAATTAAGGGATTTCCCATGGGGGGATTATCCAGGTAGGCCTAATATAATCTAAGAGTCTTTATAAGAGAAAGAGAGAAATAGGAGCGTCAGAGTGTGGGATTTGAAGATGCTATGATGCTGGCTTTGAAGATGAAGTAAGGAGCCCTAAACTAAGGAATGTGGGAGACTCCTAGAAGGTGAAAAAGGCAAGGAAAGGGAATTTCCTTAGTCAGCTAATAGCCAGTATCAAAATTCATTCCAAATATTGTATTTAATGGCAATATGGCATTTTCAAGGTATTTTCCTTAAAGTCATGAATAAGAAAAATATGTTTTCCAGTTACCTATTGTTACATGATTAACCACCCTCAATAATTAGTCATGCAAAATAACAACAATCTTATTGTGCACATGGGATCTGTGACTTAGAAATGTGGACTGGACACAGTAGGGATGATTTTCTCTCCTTCATGACATTCGGGCCTCCTTGAGGACACTCAGATTTCTGAAGGCTGGAATAATCTGGTGGCTTCTTTGTTCATATATCTGGTAACTAGGGTGGGCTCACCTGGGACTGTCACCTGGAATGCCTACACATAGCCACTCCATGTGGCTTGGTATTCCTTATAGCTTCATGGCCTTATGGTACTAAAAACGGTTACATTACAGATGAGGGAAGCCAGTAGTCCAGTGAACAAGGCAGAAACTGCAGGTCTTTTCTGCTGTAGCCTAGGAAACCACATAGTATCACTTCTGCTATGCTCTAATGGTCAAAAAGTCACAAAACCTAACCACGTTTGAGGGAAAGTGACATAGACTCCTACCTCTTAATGGGAACAATGTTGTACCAAATATCTTGCAGCAATGTTTCAAAATCAGAGCCACTTATTTTCAACAACGTTTTGGAGGCCCAAACCAGGCAAATAAGAACGAAGAACTTAGAAATTTTGCAGAGACTGGAAAAATATGGTTGTATACAAAGAGAATCTTAGGAAATATGTGAAGTCTTACATAATATAAGACATTTCAGTTAGGTGACTAGATACATAAAACACAAAATCAATACATAAAACACAATTTCATCTCTATATACCTCTTAAAAACTATAAAACTATAGAAGGAAATGGCCACATTTACAACAGCAAAAATGTTATCTACATGGTAAATATAACATAAAATTATATTCCTACTTCCCAGCATATACAAATTTTAATTCAATACGGATTAAAGAGCTAAACATAAAAGCAACTTTAAAAAATAGATTAAAAAGAGGACAGTATTTTAATAATGTTCTAGTAGGGAGAGATTTTTTCATGAGGCACAAAAAAGCAAAGACCTTTTACAGATGAAAATATTAATAAATTTGACTATTTATAAACTATAAAGAATACCAAGAAATTTATGAGAACAAGATGACAAGCAAATAAAAAAGGAGCAAAGAATACAAAGGGTTATTCCCTGGAAAAGAATCACAAATAGCCAACACACATATGAAAGGAGATATCATGTCACTAGTGATTAGGAAAATACAAATTAAATCCACAATGAGGTATTCTCTCATCACCACTAGTTTGGCATGCATGATAAATAAATAGACAGATAGATAGCTTAATATTACTACATTTATTTAGCTATGAAAATTTGGATAAACCCTACTATTACTGCACCTTTGTAACAATAAAATTCTCAATTATTTTTATAATAATTCAATATGTCAATGAAGTAAATAGATTTTCCCAAAGTTACTCTGTTAAAAGCACATAAATAAGAAGTTGTAGTATGAATATATCAGGAATTACTTCATTCCTTATGCTGTGAAAAAAATGAATTCACAGATAATAATGACTTAAGAGACACTTTGATTTATCTCATGTAATAGGAATTCTGGAAGTAAATGTATCTGGGTTTGGTATAGCCCAATGAACTCAAGGATCCAGCATTTTTACTTTTCTATTCTACCACCCAAATCATGCACGTTTTTCACTCTCACATGTTGCCTCACAGAAAAACGTGACAGTGCTCTAAGGATCACATTCACCAAAGGGGAAAAGGAGTATCAAAGGAATGTATCCAGGAAGAAAGGTTTTTCCAAGAAACACTGTATCAAATCTCACTTACGATTCACTAGGCACAACCCAGTTGGGATAGCCAGGCAAACAAGTATCCTCACACCAGAGAAAGGCATTGGGATAATTACTCTATAGATAGCTCACCCACAGTGTCTGCTTCTTGTGGTACAAGGAAGAAATTAAATTACCCCTGTTGATTGCCATGCCTGATGAAATTAACTATATTATTTAAAAATCTCCATTTCTTTTCCACTGCATTTCTTTTAACACTGAATTTCTTTATGACATTTAAGTAAGAGTTTATGGGATCATATCAATGAATTTTTATCTTCTCTAGAATGCCACCACCCCCAAATTACAAAGTTTGAATGAAGTAATACCACATCCCAAGATGATCATATGCTTTCTCCTGATGGTCAGTCAATAAATGTACAAAATATAAAACCTATAGTACACCCATAGTTTAATTTCTGTTGCAGTTTTTTTCTACATTAAGAAAATTAAAAAGCAGCATGTTTATAAATGCTTCTCCACCATCTTCAGTATAATTAAACTGAATGCTTTTCAATCAGACAGTTTAATTGTATTTTGTGTAACAGTATTCTTAAAACTAAATCTGAAGGAAAGATAAATAATTGAATTAAGGGTAGAAAGAGAGGGCCAGATTATTAATTAATGAAGATACTTTTAATAATTATGGCCATCACAGACTGAGGCAGTGATTTAAATTACGGAACTGTGGTCTAAGTAATTTAGCAATTTTCTTTAATTTTTTCTTTTCTCAACTTAATCTTAAAGACTAACCACAGAACTTACTATTCACTTGTGAGTTAGTTTTGACACACTTTTACATTTAATTATCTCCGAAATATAGAGAACATCACTGAGGACAAGATTTAATAAAAATTTGGGGGACTACCACAGGTACATAAAGAGAACTAAGTATTAAGTTATTCTCTATGTTTCGTCAGTTTTGTCTTTTTCTCCATTGATTCTTTGTGTATATACTTATTTAATACTAAGCTTGCATGGCTTAGAGTTCACTTGCCATTCTCCTCTACAGAAAATCAACTTGCCCATTCAACTGTACTTCCCTCACCACCAATTCTTTAATATAAGGCCATAGTGAGAATTAGAAAATGTATAAAACGCTTGGAAATGGCTTTTACTCAGCAAACGTACACAAAATACAATAGTATGAGTGGATGTGTTTATAGAGCAAAATTCTCTGTGTAGAGGATTAGATTCATCAATAATTCCACAGCTGCCCATGTTTCAATAAAGACAAATAGTATCATTGGACTCCATTATGACTTCTGTGGGTCCTTGACACTTTTGCCTTCCTTGGCCCTTTCCTCCATTCAAAGAGACGTGAAAATATTCAAAATTATGTCTTATAACTACATGGGTATAAAAATTAACATATTAACATTATATGTTAAATTATTTTGTTTGACCTAAAAGTTCAATATCTTCTTCTAATTTTGAACAAAACTAAAGCATCCTTGAGAGTTCCTAAAAGTAATGAGCATCCTAGCCACTATGTCTAAAGGAGAGGGTGGCCCCAGGTCAACAAGGAAACCTACTTTTTCTTGAAATAATTTCTAGTTTAAAGAAATGATGATACTTAGAGGCTACTTAGAAGTTATACCTAAACTTTATTTTAGCAAAAATGTCAGTCTTCAAAGTATTTCCCAAGAATTGACAAGAGTGATAAAACTGAGTGACTTGAAATCCACTCATTCTCCTGTATAACTTATGATAGCACAAGAAAACAGAAAATATGGAGGCATAAGTGTGACACAGTAGAATGGAAGTTGTTATGAACTTAAATATTCATAATGAAGATAACTGAATTTTAAATAATACATAATTGTATTTTTACCTACCAAAAAGAATTTCAGCCAATGAAAAATGAGAAACTGTGATTCCCCCAAAATATGAATTTTATATTCCAATGGAGAATGATTATATGTGCTATGAAGTTTTCACCTTTAGTAAGAAACCTACAGTAGTAAAAGGCAGAGAGAGCCAAATTTTCATTCTTGGGGAAAAAATATCAACAATATATGGCTTAAATAATGAATTAAAAGAAAAATAAAATGAAGATTGAAGTGATAAAACAGAATTCTTTCCATGCAAGTGAAAATACCCAGTTTATTTCTTATAATTCTGCTAATTGCAATATTTTAATAAGAATTTATGACATACCATTATTGAACATGACCAAAATGACTAAACTGTCCTATGAAAACAAAACTAGCATAACACAAGTTGCAATATATGTTTATGCGATTCCCATTTGCTCTCACCTTAGAAATACTTGTCAGGCAGACCATCATGTCTTTAAAATTGGGTTTTTAAAATATTGTTTTCTATTACATCGTCAGACTCCAGAAGAGTGCATGGAAAAGTAATAGGTGTTAAATAAAATATTTGCCAAATGGATAAAAGTTTAGATTATTCACCAGCTTAACTTGTCTAGACTTGTGCTAATATAGAAACTTTATTTACTAAAGCAAGAGGTAACAATTATTGTGCAAACTACATGTTTTATGGGAAGTTGAGTATTATGGTAGAAGCTACTAACAAAACATTATAAGCAGTGCTTTATAAAATTTAAATAAACTAAAAGGAATTAGCAAATATACTTATACTAGATACCACTACAATTCTGATAGATCTGAAAAACTGTCAGTAATGGCCTCAAATGCATACTTTTTTGACTAAAGACATATTTCTGAGTAACAAAGAGAATCAGACAACTTTGACATGGCATTTCAAATGAGACACTGAATGGAAATGGCCTTTACTCAGCAAATCCACTCATTTTCCTGTATAACTGCTTGTGTCTGTGTGTATGTGTATGTGTGTTTCTTTCCTGGGGAGATAGCTAGCTAGCTAGATAATGATAACATTCGCTAAATTTATAAGGAACTAATTATATCTCTGCTTATTTGATACTTCTCATGTTTCAAAATGTCTGTAACAATCAGCAGCTTAAAAATACAGATGACTATATATATTTACAGATATTTCCTGAGAATATAAATCAGATATTCTGGATACTGTGTGACAAAACACAATAAATAATTTATATATTATTTATATATAATCATATATATAATCACTTTCTTACAATCATTTAACTCATGACCTTCCCCACTATCCTAACATGTAACACGAGAGATAATTTTTGCCAGCTTCTGAATCTATAAAAATAATTCATAGAATGTACTCTTTTGTGGCTAGCTTAAAATAAACTTGTTTTTTTAATTAAACATTTTTATTTTGAGATAATGTAAATTAACATGCACCTGTAAGAAACAGTATAGAGAGGTTACCTATACCCTTCACCTAGTTTTCCCAAATAGTGAAATTTTATATAACTATAGTACAATATAACAACTGGGGAGTTGACATTGACACAACCCACCAAACTTATTCAGATTTCACATTTTACATACAGTCCTTTGTGTGCGTGTGTATATGTTTGTATGTGTATATTTAGTTCTATATAATTTTATCATATGTCTATATCCATGTAACCAAAATTTTAGCCAAGATACAGTTCTAAGAACTGTTCCAAAATCACAAGGATCCCTCATGATTTAATATCCCTTTGATAACTACTATCCCTTCCTATAGCATTCTCTCCCACCCTTTTACTTTTCTACCCCCATCCCTAAGCCCTGGGAACCACTAATCCATTTTCTATCTCCACAGTTTTGTTACTTCAAGAAAATTACCCAAATGTAATTGCATAGTATGTAACTTTTAAGATTCAGTATAATTCCTTGAGAACCATCCATGTCACTGGGTGTCTCAGTAGTTTATTTCTTTTTAATACTAAGCAGTATTCTATGGTATGGATGTATCACAATATGTTTAAAAATTCACCCACTGAAAGATATTTGGGTTGTTTCTATTGTCCAATTATTATGAATAGAGGTGCTCTGAACATTCATGTACATCTTTTTGTGTGAACATAAGTTTTCATTTTTCCAGGCTCTCTGAGCAAGAGTCTAATTGCTGGACCATATGGTAAATGTACACTTTGTTATGTTTTTCAGAAACTTCCATGCTAATTTCCAGAATGGCTGTATCATTTTGTATTGTCATTAATGTGTGAGTGATTCATCTCTCCACATCCTTGCTGACATTTGATGTTTTCACTATTTTTTATTTTGTCCACTTTGATAGGAGTGTAATGGTATCTTGTGGTTTTAGTTTGCATTTTCCCATGGTTAAGACTGTTGAACATCATATCGTGTTTATTTGCCATCTGTATATCTTCTTTAGTGAAATGTCTATGTCTTTTGTTCATTTTCCACTTGAATCGTTTATTTTCGTAATGCTGTGTTTTGAGAGTTCTTTATATAGTCTATATACTTTTTTTGCATTTTGCAAATATTTTCTCCCAGGACATAGTGTGTTTTATCATCTTCACAGAATTTTTCACAGAGCAAAAGTTATTTTTTATTTTTATTTTGATGAGGTTGAACTTATTAATTTTTTCATTTATGGATTATGCTTTTGGAGTCAAGCCTAAGAACTCTTTCCAGCCCTAGATCTTGTCATGTCTACAAAAACAAAGAGCCAAACAAAAACCATCTGTGGGTATTTTGATAGGAAGTGCATAAAACCTACAGATAAGTTTGGGGAGAATTGACATCTCTACTATATTGATTCTTTTAATCCATGAGCATGATATGTCTCTCCATTTATTTAGGTTTTTTCAAAAATTTAATTCATTCGGATTTTGTAATTGTCATCATACAGATACAGTATGTGTTGTTTTTAAACTAAGCATATTACTTTCTTCAGAAGAATTATAAACAATATTGTGTTTTTAATTTGTTTCCACAGGTTCATTGTTAGTATATAGAAATGTGACTGATTTTTGTCTCTTGACGTTATATGCTGTGACCTTTCTGAATTGATTATTTCTAGAACTTTTTTTTTGTTTTTTTTTTTTGTTTTTTTTTTTTTAGCTTCCTTGGGATTTTCTATATTAATCATCACACTATCTACAAACAGGGGCAGACTTTTTCTTTCTTTCTATGTATATGTTTCTTATTTCCTTTGCTTGCCTTATTGTGCTGGCTAGAACTTCCACTGGTATGCTAAATAAAAATGAGGAAAGCGAGAGGAGCTTCAAGATGGCGGAAGAGTAAGATGTGGAGATCACCTTCCTCTCCACGAATACATCACAAATACATCTACATGTGGAACAATTCCTACAGAACGCTTACTGACTGCTGGCACAACACCTCAGACTTCACAAGAGGCAAGAAACTCCCCACGTACCTGGGTAGGGCAAAAGAAAAAAGAAAAAACAGAGACAAAGAATAGGGATGGGACCTGCACCAGTGGGAGGGAGCTGTGAAGGAGGAAAGTTTTCCACACACTAGGAAGCCCCTTCGTGGGTGGAGACTGCGGGTGGCAGAGGGGGGAAGCTTCGGAGCCGCAGAGGACAGCGCAGCAACAAGGGTGCAGAGGGCAAAGCGGAGAGATTCCCGCACAGAGGATCGGTGCCGACCAGCACTCACCAGCCCGAGACACTTATCTGCTCACCAGCCAGGGTGGGTGGGGGCTGGGAGCTGAGGCTCGGGCTTCAGAGGTCAGATCCCAGGGAGAGGACTGGGGTTGGCTGCATGAACACAGCCTGAAGGGGGCTAGTGCGCCACAGCTAGCCGGGAAGGAGTCCAGGAAAAGGTCTGGAGCTGCTGAAGAGACAAGAGACTTTTTCTTCCCCCTTTGTTTCCTGGTGCGTCAGGAGAGGGGATTAAGAGCGCCGCTTCAGGGAGCTCCAGAGATGGGCGCGAGCCGTGGTTATCAGCGCGGACCCCATAGATGGGCATGAAACGCTGAGACTGCTGCTGCAGCCACCAAGAAGCCTGTGTGCAAGCCCAGGTCACTATCCACACCACCCCTCCCGGGAGCCTGTGCAGCCCACCACTGCCAGGGTCCCGTGATCCAGGGACAACTTCCCCGGGAGAACACACGGTGCGCCTCAGGCTGGTACAACGTCATGCAGGCCTCTGCTGCCGCAGGCTCGCCCCGCATCCGTACCCCTCCCTCCCCCCAGCCTGAGTGAGCCAGAGCCCCCGAATCAGCTGCTCCTTTAACCCCCTCCTGTCTGAGCGAAGAACAGATACCCTCAGGCAACCGACACGCAGAGGCGGGGCCAAATCCAAAGCTGAACCCCAGGAGCTGTGTGAACAAAGAAGAATAAGGGAAATCTCTCCCAGCAGCCTCAGAAGCAGCGGATTAAATTTCCACAATCAACTTGATATAGCCTGCATCGGTGGAATATCTGAATAGACAACGAATCATCCCAATTTGAGGAGGTGGACTTGGGTGCAAAGGTATATATATTTATTTTCCCCTTTTTCTCTTTTTGTGAGTGTGTATGTGTATGCTTCTGTGTGTGATTTTGTCTGTATAGCTTTACTTTTACCATTTGTCCTAGGGTTCTGTCTGTCCATTTTTTTTTTTTTTTTTTTTTTTACTTTTTAAAATTTTTTTCTTAACATTTTTATTCTTCATTTTAATTATTTTATTTTATTTTACTTTATTTTATTTATCTTCTTTCCTCCTTTCTCTTTTTTCTCCCTTTTATTCTGAGCCGTGTGGATGAAAGGCTCTTGGTACTCTAGCCAGGCGTCAGGGCTGTGCTTCTGAGGTGGGAGAGCCAAGTTCAGGACACTGGTCCACAAGAGACCTCCCAGCTCCACGTACTATCAAATGCTGAAAATCTCTCAGGGATCTCCATCTCAATACCAAGACCCAACGAGCAGCAACATACAGTGCAGGACACCCTATGCCAAACACCTAGCAAGACAGGAACACAACTCCATCCATTAGCAGAGAGGCTGCCTAAAATCATAATAAGGCCACAGACACCCCAAAACACACCACCAGACGTGGACCTGCCCACCAGAAAGACTAGATCCAGCCTCATCCACCAGAACACAGGCACTAGTCCCCTCCACCAGGAAGCCTACACAACCCACTGAACCAACCTTAGCCACTGGGGACAGACACCAAAAACAACAGGAACTACGAACCTGCAGCCTGCAAAAAGGAGACCGCAAACACAGTAAGTTAAGCTAAATGAGAAGACAGAAAAACACACAGCAGATGAAGGAGCAAGGCAAATTACCCACCAGACCTAACAAATGAAGAGGAAATAGGCAGGCTACCTGAAAAAGAATTCAAAATAATGATAGCAAACATGATCCAAAATCTTGGAAATAGAATGCAGAAAATACAAGAAACGTTTAACAAGGACCTAGAAGAACTAAAGAGCAAACAAACAATGATGAACAACAATATAAATGAAATTAAATATTATCTAGAAGGGATCAATACCAGAAAAACTGAGGCAGAAGAACGGATAAGTGACCTGGAAGATAAAATAGGGGAAATAAATACTGCGGAGCAGAATAAAGAAAAAAGAATGAAAAGAACTGAGGGCAGTCTCAGAGATCTCTGGAACAACATTAAACACACCAACATTCGAATTATAGGGGTTCCAGAAGAAGAAGAGAAATAGAAAGGGACTGAGAAAATATTTGAAGAGATTATAGTTGAAAAATTCCCTAATATGGGAAAGGAAATAGTTAAGTCCAGGAAGCACAGAGAGTCCCATACAGGATAAATCCAAGGAGAAACACGCCAAGACACATATTAATCAAACTATCAAAAATTAAATACAAAGAAAAAATATTAAAAGCAGCAAGGGAAAAACAACAAATAACACACAAGGGAATCCCCATAAGGTTAACAGCTGATCTTTCAGCAGAAACTCTGCAAGCCAGAAGGTAGTGGCAGGACATATTTAAAGTGATGAAAGGGAAAAACCTACAACCAAGATTACTCTACCCAGCAGGGATCTCATTCAGATTTGATGGAGAAATTAAAACCTTTACAGACAAGCAAAAGCTAAGAGAGTTCAGCACCACCAAACCAGCTTTACAACAAACGCTAAAGGAAGTTCTCTAGGCAGGAAACACAAGAGAAGGAAAAGACCTACAATAACAAATCCAAAACAATCCAGAAAAGGGTAATAGGAACATACATATCAATAATTACCATAAACGTAAATGGATTAAATGCTCCAACCAAAGACATAGACTGGTTGAATGGATACAAAAACAGAACCCGTATATATGCTGTCTACAAGAGACCCACTTCAGACCTAGGGGCACATACAGACTGAAAGCGAGGGGATGGAAAATGACATTCCATGCAAATGGAAATCAAAAGAAAGCTGGAGTAGCAATTCTAATATCAGACAAAATAGACTTTAAAAAGACTATTACAAGAGACAAAGAAGGACACTACATAATGATCAAGGGATCAATCCAAGAAGAAGATATAACAATTGTAAATATTTATGTACCCAACATAGGAGCACCTCAATATATAAGGCAAATACTAACAGCCATAAAAGGGGAAATCGACAGTAACACAATCATAGTAGGGGACTTTAACACCCCACTATCACCAATGGACAGATCATCCAAAATGAAAATAAAAAAGGAAACACAAGCTTTAAATGATACATTCAACAAGATGGACTTAACTGATATTTGTAGGACATTCCATCCAAAAACAGCGGAATACACATTCTTCTCAAGTGCACATGGAACATTCTCCAGGATAGATCATATCTTGGGTCACAAATCAAGCCTTGGTAAATTTAAGAAAATTGAAATCCTATCAAGTATCTTTTCTGACAACAATGCTATGAGACTAGAAATCAATTACAGGAAAGAATCTGTAAAAAATACAAACACATGGAGGCTAATCAATACACTACTTAATAACCAAGAGATCACTGAAGGAATCAAAGAAGAAATCAAAAAATACCTAGAAACAAATGGCAATGAAAGCATGATGACCCGAAACCTATGGGATGCAGCAAAAGCAGTTTTAAGAGGGAAGTTTATAGCAATACAATCCTACCTTAAGAAACAAGAAACATCTGAAATAAACAACCTAACCATACACCTAAAGCAATTAGGGAAAGAAGAACAAAAAAATCCCAAAGTTAGCAGAAGGAAAGAAATCATAAAGATCAGATCGGAAATAAATGAAAAAGAAATGAAGGAAACGATAACAAAGATCAATAAAACTAAAAGCTGTTTCTTTGAGAAGATAAAAAAAATTGATTAAACCATTAGCCAGACTCATCAAGAAAAAAAGGGAGATGACTCAAATCAATAGAATTAGAAATGAAAAAGAAGTAACAACTGACACTGCAGAAATACAAACGATCATGAGAGATTCCTACAAGCAACTCTATGCCAATAAAATGGACAACCTGGAAGAAATGGACAAATTCTTAGAAATGCACAACTTTCCGAGACTGAACCAGGAAGAAATAGAAAATATGAACAGACCAATCACAAGCACTGAAATTGAAACTGTGATTAAAAATCCTCCAACAAACAAAAGTCCAGGACCAGATGGCTTCACAGGCGAATTCTATCAAACATCTAACAAAGAGCTAACACTTATCCTTCTGAAACTCTTCCAAAATATAGCAGAGGGAGGAACACCCCCAAACTCATTCTACGAGGCCACCATCACCCTGATACCAAAACCAGACAAAGATGTCACAAAGAAAGAAAACTACAGGCCAATATCACTGATGAACATAGATGCAAAAATCCTCAACAAAATACTAGCAAACAGAAACCAACAGCATATTAAAAGGATCATACACCATGATCAAATGGGGTTTATCCCAGGAATGTAAGGATTCTTCAATATCCGCATATCATTCAATGTGATACACCATATTAACAAATTGAAGGAGAAGAACCATATGATCATCTCAATAGATGTAGAGAGAGCTTTCAACAAAATTCAACACCCATTTATGATAAAAACCCTGCAGAAGTTAGGCATAGAGGGAACTTTCCTCAACATAATAAAGGCCATATATGACAAACGCACAGCCAACAACGTCCTCAATGGTGAAAAACTGAAACCATTTCCACTAAGGTCAGGAAGAAGACAAGGTTGCCCACTCTAACCACTATTATTCAACATAGTTTTGGAAGCTTTAGCCACAGCAATCAGAGAAGAAAAAGAAATAAAATAATCCAAATTGGAAAAGAAGAAGTAAAGGTGTCACTGTTTGCAGATGACATGATACTATACATAGAGAATCCTAAAGATGCTACCACAAAACTACTAGAGCTAATCAATGAGTTTGGTAAATTAGCAGGATAAAAATTAATGCACAGAAATCTCTAGCATTCCTGTACACTAATGATGAAAAATCTGAAAGTGAAATTAAGAAAACACTCCCGTTTACCATTGCAACAAAAAGAATAAAATACCTAGGAATAAACCTACCTAAGGAGACAAAAGACCCGTATGCAGAAAACTATAAGACACTGATGAAAGAAATTAAAGATGATACAAATAGATGGAGAGATATATCATGTTCCTGGATTGGAAGAATCAACGTTGTGAAAATGACTCTACTACCCAAAGCAATCTACAGCTTCAATGCAATCCCTATCAAACTACAACTGGCATTTTACACAGAACTAGAACAAAAAATTTCACAATTTGTATGGAAACACAAAAGACCCCGAATACCAAAGCAATCTTGAGAAAGAAAACTGGAGCTGGAGCAATCAGGCACCCTGATTTCAGACTATACTACACAGCTACAGTAATCAAGACAGTATTGTACTGGCACAAAAACAGAAATATAGATCAATGGAACAGGATAGAATGCCTAGAGGTAAATGCACAGACATATGGTCACCTTATCTTTGATAAAGGAGGCAAGAATATACAGTGGAGAAATGACAGCCTCTTCAGTAAGTGGTGCTGGTAAAACTGGACAGGTACAGGTAAAAGTACGAAATTAGAACACTCTCTAATACCATATACAAAAATAAACTCAAAATGGATTAAAGACCTAAATGTAAGACCAGAGACTATCAAACTCTTAGAAGAAAACATAGGCAGAACTCTCTATGACATAAATCACAGCAAGATACTTTTTGACCCACCTCCTAGAGAAATGGAAATAAAAACAAAAATAAGCAAATTGGACCTAATGAAACTTAAAAGCACAGCAAAGGAAACCATAAACAAGACGAAAAGACAACCCTCAGAATGGGAGAAAATATTTGCAAATGAAGCAACTGACAAAGGATTAATCTCCAAAATTTAGAAGCAGCTCATGTAGCTTAATATCAAAAAAGAAACAACCCATTCCAAAAATGGGCAGAAGACCTAAACAGACATTTCTCCAAGGAAGATATACAGATTGCCAACAAACACATGAAAGGATGCTCAACATCACTAATCATTAGAGAAATGCAAATCAAAACTACAATGAGGTATCACATAACACCAGTCAGAATGACCATCATCAAAAAATCTACAAACAATAAATGCTGGAGAGGGTGTGGAGAACAGGGAACCCTCTTCTACTGCTGGTGGGAATGTAAATTGATACAGCCACTATGGAGAACAGAATGGAGGTTCCTTAAAAAACTAAAAATAGAACTACCATACGACCCAGCAATCCCACTACTCAGCCCATACCCTGAGAAAACCATAATTCAGAAAGAGTCATGTACCACAATGTTCACTGCAGCTCTCTTTACAATAGCCAGGACATGGAAGCACCCTAAGTGTCCATCGACAGACGAATGGATAAAGACGATGTGGCACATATGTACAATGGAATATTACTCAGCCATAAAAGGGAACAAAATTGAGTCATTTGTAGTGAGGTGGATGGACCTAGAGTCTGTCATACAGAGTGAAGTAAGTCAGAAAGAGAAAAACAAATACCGTATGCTAACACATATATATGGAATCTAAGAAGAAAAAAAAAAAAGGTCATGAAGAAACTAGGGGCAAGATGGGAATAAAGACACAGACCTACTAGAGAATGGACTTGAGGATATGGGGAGGGGGAAGGGTAAACTGTGACAAAGTGAGTGGCATGGACATATATACACTAACAAATATAAAATAGATAGTTAGTGGGAAGCAGCCGTATAGCACAGGGAGATCAGCTCTGTGCTCTGTGACCACATAGAGGGGTGGGATAGGAAGGGTGGGAGGGAGGGAGATACAAGAGGGAAGAGATATGGGAACATATGTATATGTATATAACTGATTCACTTTGTTATAAAGCAGAAACTAACACACCATTGTAGAGCAATTATACTCCAATAAAGATGTTTAAGAAAAAAAAGGGAAAAATAAAAATAAAAAAATATTTTTTAAAAAATGAGGAAAGCAGGCATTTATTATCAATCCTAAAGAAAAATTGCCTAGTCTCTCAACATTAAGTATGATAGTATTTGTAGGATTTTCCCCCCCAGGTCTTCTGATCAAGTTGTGGTTAGTTCTCCTCTATTACTAACTTAGCAATAGTTTTATCAAGAATGAGTCTTGGATTTTCCATATCAATGAATATGGTCACATGATGTTTCTTCCTTAGTCAACTGATAGGGTAGATTACATTGATTCATATATTTTAGATTGAAGTGTAGTTAATTTACCATATTAGTTTCAGGCATACTTCATAGTACCTCATTTAAATTTATTACAAAATAATGGATATATTTCCCTGTGCTGTACAACATATCCTTGTTGCTTATTTAGTTTATACATGGTAGTTTGTGCCTCTTAATCCCCTGGCAACCACCAGTTTGTTCTCTATATCTGTATGTTTCTGTTTTGCTATATGCATTCACTTGTTTTATTTTTTTAGATTCCACATATAAGTGATAACATAGAGTATTTGCTTTGTCTGACATATTTCACTAAGCATAATACTCTCTAGGTCCATCCACATTATTGCAAATTACAGAATTTCATTCCTTTCTATTGGTGAATAATAATCCATTGTATATGTACAACTGATAGAGATAGAAAAAATCATGAGAACACTATGAACAGTTACATGCCAATAAATTGAACAACATAGAAGAAATGGACACATTTCTGTAAACATACAACCTTCCAAAACTGAATCAGGCAGAAATAGACAATCTGAACAGACCATCGCTAGTACTAAGATTGAATTTGTAATAAAAATTCTCCTATTGAACAAAAGTCCAGGACCGGGTGGCTTCACAGGAGAATTCTAGCAAACATACGAAGATCTAATACATATTCTTCTCAAACTATTCCAAAAAATTGAGGAGGAGGGAACATTCCCAAGTTCATTTTATGAGGCCACCATTACTCTGACACCATAACCAGACAAAGACACTACAAAAAAATTATGGGTTGATATATCTAATGAATATAGATGCAAATATCCTCAACACAATATTAACAAACCAAATTCAACAATATATAAAAAGAATAATACACCATGATCTAGTTTGATTTATTCCAGGGATGCAAGGGTGGTTCAATATTTGCAAATCAATCAATGAGATACACCACATTAACAAGAGGAGAAATAAAAAAATCACATGATCATTGGAAGGGAAAAAATAAACCTATCACTCTGCAGATGACTTGATACTATATATAGAAAATTTGAAAGTCTGCATCAAAAAAACAATTAGAACTAATGAATGAATTCAGTAAAGTTGCAGGATACAAGATTAGTATACAGAAATCTGTTGCTTTTCTATATACTAGTAATGAAGTATCAGAAATTGAAATCAAGGTAACAATTTCAACAAGGAATAAAATACCTAGGAATAACTTAACCAGGGAAGTGAAAGACCTATACCTTGAAAACCGTAAAACATTGATGAAGGAATTTGAAAATGATACAAAGAAATGGAGAGATCTCATGTGTTCTTGGATTGTAAGAATTAATGAATATTGTAACAAGAATTAATATTGTTAAAATGTCCATAGTACCCAAAGCAATATACAGATTTAATGCAACCCCTATCAAAATATCCATGACATTTTCACAGAACTAGAACAAATAATCCTAATATTGATATGATACCACAAAAGCAATTGCCAAAGCAATCTTGAGAAAAACGATTAGAGGCATCATGTTCCCTGACTTCAGACTATATTACAAAGTTACAGTAATCAAAACAGTATGATACTGGCACAAAAAAGACCTATAAATCAATGGAACAGAACAGATAGCCTAGAAATAAACCATGTGCTCATGGTCCATTAATCTTTGACAAAGGAGGCAAGAATATACAATGGGGAAAAGACAATCTCTTCAATAAGTGGTGCTGGGAAAACTAGACAGATACATGTAAAATAATGAGATTAGAATATTACCTCACACCATATACAAAAATAAGCTCAAAATGTATTAAAGACCTAAATGCGAGACCTGAAACCATGAAACTTCTAGAAGAGAACATAGGCAGAACACTCTTTCACACAAATCATAGCAGTATTTTTTTGACATGTCTCCTAAGGCAAAAGAAACAAAAGCAAAAATAGATAAATGGGACCTAATTTAACTTAAAAGCCCTCGCACAGCCAAAAAAAAAATGTCAAAATGAAAAGACAACCTGCTGAATGGTAGAAAATATTTTCAAATGATATGACAAATAAGGAATTAATATTCAAAATATATAAACAGCTCATACAACTCAATATCAAAAAAACCCAAACAATCCAATTAAAAAATGGGCAGAAGATCTGAATAGACAGTTTTTCAAAGAAGAATACAGATGGCTAACACACATTTGAAAAAAATACTCAACATTATTAATTGTCAGAGGAATGCAAATCAAAACCAGGATATCACCTCACACCTGTCAAGATGGCTGTCATCAAAAAGTTTACAAATAACAAATGTTGTTGAGGATGTGGAGAAAAGGGAACCCTAGTAAATTGTTGGTGGGACTCTAAATTGGTACAGCCACTATAGAAAACTGTATGGAGTCTCCTCAAAAAACTGATAATTGATTCATTTTTAGATACTGAACCAATATTACATACCTGGAATAAACCCAACTTGACCATGTTTGCAATTATCTGTATGCATTGCTGGATGCAATTTGCTAATATTTTGTTGGGGATTTTTACACTTAATTTCATGAGAGATAATGGTCTATCATTTCCCTTTTTCGTACTGATTAGTTTCGATATCAGAGAACTGTTGGCTTCACCTGCTATACACACACTACATTTATCCATTTTAAGAATGATGGACATTTGAGAGTTTTAGCTATTACAAAATAATGTTACTTTGTCTGTTGGTGAATATGTGAAGGCATTTCTGTTGGAATAATCACCAGAGTGAGACTACTAGGTAATGGATAATACGTATGTTTAGCTTTAATAGATACTGTCAAACAGTTTTCTAAAGTAGTGGTAACAATTTATCAATACCAGGAGTTCTATTTTTTCCACCAACCTCAGCACTTGATATTTACTGTTTGTCTTTTTAATATTAGCCATTCTTGTGAGATTTTAAATATTCCCTGTTGAATGATGTTTAGATTATTTTCTTATATTTATTTTCTTTTACAAAGTGTCTACACAATTTTTTTGCCTAGTTTTCTATAGCATTGTCTAAATATGTTACTGATTGCAAGTAATGAACACACACACATACACATAAGTATGCATGTATGTGTATACATATATATACATACATATACAGTTGCCCTCAGTATCTACAGGGGATGGGTGCCAGCACCCCTGTCAATACCGAAGTCCATGGATGCTCACAATCCTTATATAAAATGTCACATTACAGTCAGCCCTCCATGTCTGCAAATGTGGAGCAGATACAGAAGCCTGACTCATAAACATATACATTTATATGAAAGATACGCTTTTTGTCAAATGTTATGTATTGCAAAAATCTTCTCTCCATAGGTATCTTGTTTCTTATTCTGTAAGTGGAGTTCTTAGATGAACAGTTTTTTACTTTTAATAAAGTCCAAACTTATAAATATTTATTACATAAAGCTTTTTGTGTTCATTCAAGAATTCTTCATCTAGTTCAAGGTCATGGATAATCTGCTAATTCTTTTTCCTTATATAATTTACAAATTTACACCCCATCCCTTTATTAAAGAAATTTTTTGCCCACAGAGTACAGATTGAGAAATGTCACTTTAAATTTCAGAGTTCTTTCCCTGTAATATATATTCAACAGGGCCTTACAAACCCTTCCATGACAGATGGATTTATGGGTTTCCCTTTTCTTGCAATTAGCACAGTTTCAGATGATTACACTATCCAAGTAGTTCTCTTATTTGTGAAACAATATCTATGTATAGAATAATCCCAAAGCTTTGGGCAAAGGTATCGGTATAATATCTTAATTGAATCAGAATTCTGATTCTGTTTAAACCTCATTCTGGACTCTTTGTAATAATTTTTTAAAACTTGTGATTTTCATTTACGTCATTTTGGCCTACACTTAGACCATGTTATCATGAATGAAAGAGGGTACAAAAATATACATGGGCTTAAAGCTCTGAGACATAGTTTGGCATCATCTACAGAAGCTCTTGTGCTGGGCCTCCAGCTGCTCGGGGTGCCCACACAAAAAAACCAAACCAATTATCACAGTAGAGCTCAACTTCTGTTAGTATACTTTTTCTTAGAAATGAAACTAATTTGGAGAGATATAAGGGGGAAAAAGACATTCTTGATTTTTAAAAAAGCAGACAAACACAACATATGCATACATTCGTGATTACAGTTAATATACAAAAAGTGCTTGAATTTTATACATTGAGTGTGAAAATTATTTGTCAAAAAATTCAGGCTGTGCATTTAAACCTCTCATCTTAAAACTCTCATTACTTCAGAGTGTCTTATTTTCTATTTCCTAAATGTAATTTTGGCAAGGTTTGAGGTATGTTTGGAGAGTGTGAAGCAATTTCAAGAATAGTGATTTCATGAATAGTGATAATCGAAACTTTTCAGTTACCCTATACATGTTACAGAAGAACAATTATAAATATACCCCTTCATTCAACTCTCCAACTATAAAAACAAATGGGAAGGCTTAGACCTACTGTAGCAGAGAGCACTCTGCAGAACAAATGGCGCTTATGACGATCTAATTGTTTAGAAAATCATTGTAAAAATTGCATAAACCATCTATCTCCAGCACTTTTATAGAGAGCTTCTGAGACAAAGAGTTTTCCCTATCTCTTGTTTATTTCACTTAACAAAATAGTTGAGATCTTCATCCTGTTTCTCCTTCTTTCTGTTCTCTAAACACTTTCACCAGTTATTTCTTTAAAAGTATATTCAGAATTATCAAGAATCTTAACTTACTAACCTAGCCTCATAGCTTCCACCAGAACTGTCCTTTCATATGTGCAGAGATTACTTTTGGGGAAGTACAGTGATTGTTTTGAACATACCAATGAAGGAAAACTAAACTTTAGGAGAGACTAATACTAGAAAACCTGACATTGGATCTGTTGCTTGTTCCAAAGTCACATTTTAGTGATCACTTTAAAAAAAAAAAATACTGCATTTGCTTGAACAGACTTGTATTATGTATGCCTTTGGATTATAATTTAATTATGTGCTACAGACAGATGATGTTTCTATTACATTTTATTAATTTAGGGAAGTGCCTAATTCTTTATTGTCTCTGAAAGCTTAAAAGTTATTTCAACTGGCGTATTATTTACACAGATGGTCAAGAAGTATTTCAAGTTGCTTTCTAAGAAAATTGTTTTCTAGTTCCTTTGAATTATTGAGAAAATTTTCAATTATTCAAACATTTATATCACCCCTTGCCAAATCTCTGATTATTCCAGTTCCATGGCATAAATAAAATGCCAATATACTTATTTAAAGTTGGCTACAAGACATTCTCCAGGCAGTCAATAAATGTTGAATACTTTTATAAAATAAGTTTATGTGACTTATTAAGTCAAACCACAAACCACTTTCTAAAGAATTTATGATTTGTATCAGGAGAACAAATGGAAATAAATTTAGATATATGAAACATAATATACAGAAATATAGTTGGAAGAAATTTAATAGGAAAGAATTTCTTGAGAAACTGTGATCTGATCAGCTTTTTAAAAATCTTACAGAGAGTATGTAGTTAGAAGCTCCTGGGACAGGAGGAAGGTAGATCAGTCTGCCAGATTCACCCTGAGGATGGAGTGAATGACCCTAATTGGATATGGTGAAGGAGGCCTCACTAAGCTGACACTTCTTCTATCATATTCTTTAACTACCAAATACCAAGAAGGTTCAGAAAATTGTGTGCCTTTACCCCTGGCTTCTGAGTTGGCAGGACATTGTTTAGACACATTACACATCTCTAGCAAAATAAAAGTAAAATTAGCATAGCTACTGCTCTATGCTTCACACGTTCCCTTTACCTTTCCATCCCATGAAAAACTCCACTCTAGGATGTCTTGATATCCAAGTAATAACATAGAGTATACCCACTGCCTTAGTAAAATGGCACTTTGCAAGATTGCTGTTGTTTAATTGATTGCTGCCTATGCACTGAGCACTGTGCTTTGTATTTATCAGCTATTTAAACTTCATAATAACTCTAGAAGTTAAGTACTAGGCAACAAATCTCAGATTTAAACTGAGGCTTGCTATCTAGCACCCTGTGTTCCACTTAATAAGTGTTAATTTGACAAATTCATAACATGTATAAAACCCCTTCAACTTGTAAAACACTATTCATTTGTCAGATTACTGAAATTTTAAATGATAGGGAAAATAAAAAATGAAAAACATCACTAGAGCAAAACTCTAAATGATGCAATAGAGAAAAACTTCAAAAGTGCTACAGTAGGATCTTTAACTTTCTGATTCACAGGCAACCTGTTACATATAGTGAAACAAACAAACAAAAAACCTGACGTAATAAGTGGGCTCCAATTCTGATTCAATTGCTCAGTAAAAAGCTGGCTTTGGCAAGTTACTTAGTCTCTGTGGTCTTCAGTTTTCACATGTTTGATTGGCTTAATAGTAACTTAAATTTTGAGGACTGGCCATAATCTAAATACAGGGATTGGCATAGAGTAGCTCTCCCATAAAGAATAGAAAATACGATTTTAAAAATATTTCCATATTCTCAAGAGAGATGAAACAAAATACTTTTCTCTAAGAGTTATGTGAATGAAAATAAAGACCCATGTAATATATGCATATAGATAGATAGATATAGATATAAACATTGATGATATAGATATAGATATTGGGAGCAAATTGCAATAAAATATAAAAATAATAGGAAAAGAAAAAATTACATATAAATAAAAATCAATCACATAATCAAAATGAAAAAAGTTAAATGGGAAAAATATTATTTTAATTTTTAAATAAGAACCAGGATTAGAGTCAGAGAATGTTAAAGCTATAATTTAAAATGTAAAGTCAAATAAATTAAAGCATTAAGTTGCTTGGAAAATAAACAAAGTAAATGAATTTTAGAGACAATTTAAAAAATTTAATGAAGCAGAATTTAGAGATGAAATGTAGAAAAGCACAGTGAAATATTTTGAGAACTACAGAAAAATGGAAAACATGGCTGCCCTTAAGATGAAAAATAAAGAGAAGGACTTACCCAAAGCAACCCAAATGTTTATCTTTCTGGCTTGGCAAAAGTTGCCGTATTGCTATATTAGATGGGAAGAAAAATAAAAGACTGAATTTCATTTCTTATGAATAAAAGAAAATATGTGAGTTATTGACTCCCGAACTTCCTTACCCCAAAAAGGCATTTGACTTCCTTCTTTGAATTTTGATATCTTTATGATTTTAACCTGGTCCAAGATAAATACTATTATATCATTAAAATGTCAAAGACCTTTGAAATTACTAGCCAATTTCTCACACAGTCAACTCTACTGACCATGTCTATATTATAATGATTATATTTTTTACTTTGATTTAAAACTGAAATTCCTGTTAATGAAATTGAAAGCCCCTGCCCTATTTTTCCTGTGCTAGTTTAAAAAGTTGTAGTTTGTTTATTTTAACTATATCCATCATGTTTTTACTTCTTTAGCTCGGACGCATTGAATTCTTCTTCTTTTCACATAGTTTCATCTCGTATGGAGATTATGGGTTCTTGTTTTTTCAGCTTGATATTGGCCCATGGTCACTATTTTTTCATCATTGATTCATCCAATCTACTTTTAAAGCACCAGTATATTTACTTGGGCAGAATGTAGTTAGTACAGTAGTGAGAATGTAAAAATAAAATTCAGATAAAACTCTAAATCTGTTTTAGGGCTCATAATGATTTCAAAGTAATAGATCCTTTTGTTAATGAACTACATTTTTCATAATAGTCATGGGATAAACAAAGCATTTTAACTATCTAATGACTTCAATAGGACTTACTTAGTATAGTAAGGGATTTAAATTTATACAATTACTATTCCTATTTTTTTGCTTCTAAACAATAAATGAAAAGTTTGGATATCTCAAATTTTATTTATGTCAGTCTAAGTTGTTGCTATATTTATCTTTTCCTTTACAAAACATTTTTGTATAAGTGACTCTTCTATAATGTTTATAACCAGTTTATGAGGTAAAGAGTTACTTCTGTTTTAAAGTGATAAAAACTGAAGCACGGGAAATTTAAATGGCTTGATAACATTCATGTATCTAGAATCAACTGGTGAGAATAAAAAAAAATCTCTATATATTTGCCTCTAAAAACTATTTAGCTGATTCTCATAAGTTCATATATGCCACAAATTCATTACCACTCAGTTTAAAACATTTTCTAATTTCTATTGTGATATCATTTAAAAATAATGGGTTATTTAGAAATGTATTGTTTCATTTGCTAATACTTTGGGATTTTTAAATTATCTTTTTTTATATTGATTTTTCACCCAATTCCACTGAGGTCAAATAAAATGCTCTCTATCAGTCCAGTTATTTGAAATGTGTTTAGACTTTCTCTATTTTCTAATATATAGTCAGTATTTGTAATTATTATTTGTACTTCTTGAAAACAATGGTATTGTACAGTTACTGAATGGCTGTTATATAAAGTTTGTTAAATTAAGTTGTTTAAATCTTCTTCTGCTCATCAAAAGATATCCTTAAGAGAGTAAAGAGGGAAGCCACACAGTGAAAAAAATGTACAATAAATATGTTTAATGAAGAAATATTAGAGCTTTTCCTTTAATATTGGGATAAAGACATTACTATGTAAACTAGTATTCAGACAATGCTGTTAGATATGAGGTATTAGTAAAATAAGAGTAAGACATAAGAAGTGTAAGTTAGGAATTGAGTGATAATACTACCATTCATTATATGTGACTATCATCTGTACAGAAAGAAGATCAGGAAATTAATAGCTACATAGTGTGGAAAAATAATGAGAATCCATAAAGAGTATTATTAAAATGGATTAGATATTTGGGAAAAGGTAAATTTAGATTTGTATCTCACATCTTGTACCAGAATAAATACAGATGCAGATTTAAATGTAAATTAGAAGGCTAGTGAGAGAGAGAGAGAGAGAGAGAGAGAGAGAGAGAGAGAGAGATAAACATAAAAAATAGTAGGAGGAGAAAATAAAAGATGTAGTTGTTGTGATTTAAATCTATGAGTGTGCATGACCTTTTTTAAGTGTGACACCCCCCCCCAAACCTAGAACACATAGAAAAGAAGATGGGTATATCTAACAAATTAAAAATATTTAAAATTTTTTTGATAAAGTTTCTAAACTTAGGATTAGTTTCCCTGTGTCCTCTCTGTCAATTAGAAAACATAATAGAAAATAAAACACCAAAATTATAAAGTGTTCCAGATGTCTGTTTTCCCTAATAAACTTCTGAATTCCATGCAATTACACCTGTTATAGGAAATTGACTAAATAAATCTTATTTTTAAGGAGACAAAATAAAGACATAAAAATTGCTCAGGTAACTTTGAAAATGAATACCAAAGAAGTGAGATTTGCTCTGCAATTCATTGAGATATACTATAATATTTCAAGATTTAAAAAAATATGCTAATACTTCTGGAAAAGACAAAATACAAATGGGATTAAGGGAGAGTTGAGATAGATTCATGTTATAATATAATCACATATTATCAAAGAGAAATATATAAACTGAATAAAAGTTGGTATTTAAAAACCTGACTTTCTATACTGGGAAAAATAAATTTTGTATCATTTATTTATCCAATCTGCAAATATATATTGGACACCTTATAAATGCCAAGCTTCACCATCTATCCAAGAGACTGGAGATATAGCCATGAATCAAAGCCTCAGCTGTTAAAGAATTTAAAATCTAGTGGAAGAAAACAGAAATTAAAGAAACAAATATATGCTATGTCAGATGGTGACATGCACCATGAGAAAAACATTCTGTAAAGAGGTGAGGCAATTATGATGATGTTAATGGTGGAGGTGAGGCTGGGATGGTGGGGAAGGCAGGGAAGGTAGTGGTGATAATGATGACTGTGGTCTTGGTGGGGGGAGGGTGTTCCAGGTGTTGATTAGTTTGGGTGTGTGGTTTACTCCTTTACCAGTTGTTAGGGAAGACCACCTGATAGGTTTCCTCTGAGCAGAGAGATAAAGGAAGTGAAGAAGTAAGCAAGACAGAGAGTAAAGTATAATAGCCATGTAGTTGAGTTGTGTTTAGCACACATTAGGAACAGGAAGGAGGCACATGAACCTGGAGTGAGAGGACAGAAGGCACAAGGGTATAGAAGAGCCGCTCACAAACTCATGGTTATCAGAGAAATGCAATGAGTTAGCATGTAGATAGCAGACGTGCGCACACACACACACACACACACACACAGTTTGTCTTCTAAAAAGTATTTTTCCTTTGTTCAGTATTTAATCATATTCTAATGTTTCATTTTTCCTGTGGTCTAAATTGCTGATGTTTACTGCTATTCCAATTTATATCAAATCCTTGGAATACTGAATCTTCAAACCCTCAATTTTCTATTTCTAACACATTTTTATTTCAAGAAAAAAAGATTACAGAACATGCACTAACACAAATGTATTTTTTTAATGCTTAACACCTCAATTTTAACACCTTAGCCAATTTCAAAGGCATTAATTTATGTCAAATCCTGGTAATCCTTTAAGTAAAATGATACATTTCCTAGTACTTTTATTCAATATTCATTTCATTTTAAATAAATCTGGAGAAAGCCAACAAAAGTTCATGAGTCAATAACTGGCTTAAGCCACATATATTATTTATGTGGAATAAGTCAGATTTACATAAATAAGTCCAAATTTCTGGCTCAGAATTGTATTCTATTAAACGGAACACTGCATATTGAAATGAGCAATTTTTAAATAGGATTTTTGGTGAGTCTTCTAAGACTCTGTCACTAATGGTTTTTACTACATCAGTCCATGTGGTAGCTGAGATAAGTAGGTTTTATTTGGACTTGTTTTACATTCATCTGCAATTTAGTCCCTTTGAAGACCATGAAAAAGACAACAAGTTTAATGTTCTTAGGCTGAATACCACCTTGATGAGAATTCTATAAGACAAATGTTGTTCCTCATCCCTCTGCCTGACATTAGGTCATTTATGAAATAAGATATAAGGTCATGAATCCACACTTCAGTAGGCAAGCTTTGGTTAACCTTTTGATATCTGGCAAGCAATATGAGGCATGTTCTCAATAACAGGAATAATAAACAACGTTTCAAATATATAGATAATACATTAATGCATTCTCATCATAAAACTAAAAAAACTAGAAATAATACTGAAGTACTTCTTGAACTCTACTAATCCTCAAAGTCCCTATCAAGGCTAACCTATGTTATCAGTTTTTTTATACTTCTAGACATTATTTTATGTATTTGCATACAATATAAATATCTGGCAGATATATAATCAAGTATATACATATCTGGTTGATTTGGGGCTACATGTCAATCTGGTATGAGTATGAACTGACAATTATTTCAAGTTTCTTTGACTTTTTAAGGCTACTTTAAATATATTTTCTGCCTTTTACATCTATACAGGCAGTCTATCTAAAATAGGGAAGTTACAAAGCAGATGCAAAGACAATATGCTATAGGCTTACTATTTTGTGTGAGTCTAAAATTTAAGTTTATTATATCTTCTTAATTTTAAAAGTAATGCCAATATCAATACCAAATATCATGTTCCTTATGCATGCTTGTGCTCTGTGAGAACAAGTTTCATTTCTGTTCACCAATGTAAAACTAGCACTGAGCGCATTAACTGTCATACTAGTATGAACACAAAAGTTGCTGCATGTTTGAATGAATGCCCTGCAAAAAATTGTTATAAATCAAATGATGTGGAAATTTAGTTAGAATATCTTGAAAGTTAAACTTACACTGGTGAAGTAATGCCAAAAGTGTACCTGTAGGAAAACATCTATTGACTCATAGCTCAAAATAGATTGACAACTCTAATGAAGTATAATTTTCTTCCACTTAGGGTAGAGTCGGCCAGGGTGCCAGAATCATCACTGAGACAAAGGATATCCTGTTTACATCATCATCACATCATCATTAGTAGTAGTACTATTATTTTTATTTCTGCCTGCTCTTGCATTACCTTCGTTCAGTTTTTCAGTCATATTTGCTTTAGGACCTCGATTTCCTAACCCATGTATAATTTCCACTCTATTATTTAAATAGCCATTTTGGAAACACAAAAATTCCAAAAGTAAAAATAGTTAACCAGTGTTATTATTCACAAATAAGATAGCACTAATTTAACCAACTTGTAATGAAAAGTGATTAGTATATTGTTCAATATATTAATGTACTTTTCTCTTTTGCATTTGTATGTGTATTTTTTCCATACTCTCAGCAACTCTCACACCCCAAAATGAAACAGCAATCACAATACATTCAACATTGAAAATGAAGCTTCTTTATCTTCCTATTTCAATCTGATCCTTCTTACAAGTCACTATCCCATAATCTTTTTTTTTTTTTTTTTTGGTAAAGCTACATTGCATTCAATCCCTGTTGACAACTACATTCCCAGTCTTTGGCAAACATAGGCAGTTTTACTCCCAAACCCCAAGATACTCTGCTGTAATTCAGTCAAGGCTCCTTAAGGGCTCTACACAGCATTCAATCTGCCATCAAGTATTCAAGTTAAATATATAGTTTGGTTAGGTCGCATGGGCCAAGAGTGAGAATTGTTTGCATTGCAGTGTAGACCAACTAGAGACTTTTTGCTCTTGACTCATTTCAAAGCTGTCAGCCTTTCAGTTATCCAAGCAATTATATCAAATCCTAGCCAAATGAGGTAGATATTTCCTATGAAGTCCAAAAGCCAAAAAAAAGTATGATGCTTTTTGACATCAACTTTTCTTTTAGTATTGAAGGGATAATCCAATATACCCCAGACTTCCACTGGCCCAGGAAGTTCAATAAATTGACAAGCCCCTTTATTTTTGTAGGACTTTTCCCCCATTGTCTAGGCATGTGTTTTACCAAATCTCTTACGATACCTGCAATTTTTACCTCCAATTTTTTTTTTTAACATCCTTATTGGAGTATAATTGCTTTACAATTGTGTGTTAGTTTCTGCTTTATAACAAAGTGAATCAGTTATACATAAGCATATGTTCCCATATCTCTTCCCTCTTGCATCTACCTCCCTCCCACCCTCCCTATCCCACACCTCTAGGTGGTCACAAAGCACAGAGCTGATCTCCCTGTGCTATGCGGTTACTTCCCACTAGCTATCTATTTTACGTTTGGTAGTGTATATATGTCCATGCCACTCTCTCTCTTTGTCACATCTTACCCTTCCCCCTCCCCATATCCTCAAGTCCATTCTCTAGTAGGTCTGTGTCTTTATTGCCGTCTTGCCACTAGGTTCTTCATGACCTTTTTTTTTTTTTCCTTAGATTCCATATATATGTGTTAGCATACTGTATTTGTTTTTCTCTTTCTGACTTACTTCACTCTGTATGACAGACTCTAACTCCATCCACCTCACCACAAATAACTCCATTTCGTTCCTTTTTATGGTTGAGTAATATTCCATTGTATATATGTGCCACATCTTCTTTATCCATTCATCCGATGATGGACACTTAGGTTGCTTCCATGTCCTGGCTATTGTAAATAGAGCTGCAATGAACATTTTGGTCCATGACTTTTTTTGAATTATGGTTTTCTCAGGGTATATGCCCAGTAGTGGGATTGCTGGGTCATATGGTAGTTCTATTTTTAGTTTTTTAAGGAACCTCCATACTGTTCTCCATAGTGGCTGTATCAATTTACCTCCAATTTTTATTAGCATGTCAGACTGTTGTCCTTTGGGACAGTGGGAGAATAAGGTTTCTATTGATTAAATCATGTCTAAAATAAGATATTGGACAATTGAATAGCTCCAAATTGACAAATGCCCATTACAATTTCTCTTTGTTTCCCTTCTTCATCATTTTAATTTCCCTTCCATACCCCCCTGCCACCTTGATCTGGCCAGGAAGAAAATTATCTATCCATAAATGCTAATTCAAAATTAATATTAATATATTTCAGTTAGTCACTTTACACAGAGACTTTCCTTTTACTATTAGTGTTCTCCCCACATTACCTGCATTTATCTAATTCGATCCCTGATTTTGTTGAGGTCTCAGCTCAAATTGTCCCCTTATCCAAGAAACCTTCTCTGGCAACCCTATGTGAAACAGCACTTACCTTCATTCTGAAACTTTCTATCTAGCAGTGCTATTGTTGGCCTTTGTATAAACATAACTTTAGTTTTAAAAACATGCATGTAATTATAGTTGTTTTTGTATATTTTAACCTTTTCTAGTGTTTTCAATAATATTTAATCACATTATTATGAAATGTATTTATGAAAGATGACTACTTATAGTGTATCAGTGAAATATTGCTAATAATTAAGAACTGATAATCATTAATTAAAATATCTATATAGCACCTAAGTACTGTTCCAATAACTAAGAAGAAGCATCTTTATAAAATACCTTAAAGTCCATATATTCTAAATATTCCCATTCATAAGTGTTTCTAACTTCCCTCTCCTTGTCAAAGAATTATCATTTTAAAAAATTTTCATTTTAACAAAATATGGATGAGTTTTGTGTGTTTTGAACTTTATCAAATGGCATTATGTTAACCACAATGAGATATCACCTCACACCTGTCAGATGGCTATTACCAAAAAGACAACAAATAACAAATGTTGGCAAGAATGTGGAGAAAAAGGAACCCTCTTGCAATGTTGTAGAGAATGTAAATTGGTGCAGCCACTGTGGAAAAAAGAAAGAGTGTTCCTCAAAAAATTAAAAATAAAACTACCATAAGATCCAGAAATTCCATTTCTGGGTATTTTTTCAGAATGAAAAAACAAAAACAAAAACAGTAATTCAAAAAGATATACTCATCCCTATGTTCATAGCAGCATTATTCACAAAAGCCATGATATGGAATCAACATAAGTGCCCATGGATAGATGAATGGATAAAGAAAATGTTATATATATGTATACACACACACACATAGTGAAATATTAGCCATAAAGGAATAAAATCTTGCCATTTGTAACAACATCGATGAACCTAGAGGGTATTATGCTGGGTGAAATAAGTCAGACAGAGAAAGACGAATACCATATGATTTCATTTATATGTGGAATCTAAAAACAAAACAAATGAACAAACATAACAAGACAGAAATAGAGTCAATGGATACAGAGAACTAACAGATAGTTACCAGAAGGGAGGGGAGTGGGTGATGAGTGAAACAAGTGACAGAAATTAAGAGGTACAAACTTCCAGTTACAAAATAACTGAGTTATGGAGATGAAATGTATAGCATGGGGAATATATTCAGTAATAATGTAATATCTCTGTATCGTGGTCAATGGTAACTAGAATTATAGTGATCATTTTGTAATGCATAGAAATGTTGAATCACTATGCTGTGTGCCAGGAACTAACATAGTGTTGTAGGTCAATTATGTTTCAGAAAACAAACAAACAAACAAATTCATAGAAAAATAGATCAGATTTGTGGTTACTAGAGGTAAAGTGTGAGGGGAGGAGGAATTGGATGTGATATGAAAGCTCAAAATACATCTTTAGTTGCCTAAAGGTACAGACTTCCAGTTATAAGATAAAGAAGTACTAATGATGTAATATAATTAACAAAGCTGTATGTTATATATGAAAGTTGTTAACAAAAGAAATCCTAAGAGCTCTCATCACAAGGAAAACATCTTTTTTCTTTTTCTTTTATTTTGTATTTATATGAGATGATGATGATCACTAAACTTATTGTGATAATCACTTCATGATGTAAATAAAATCATGCTGTACACCTGAAACTTATACAGTGCTGTATGTCAATTATATCTCAATAAAACTGGAAGAAAAAACACAAAAACAAAAATGTATATTGTATGCATTTGTATGATTTGATTTATACTTAATATTATGTGGCTGAAATTCATGATTCTTGACACATGTACCAGTACGTCACAGTTTTCCAATTGTTGTTTAGAAATGAATGACTTATATCACAGTTTATTCTCCCACTTTCCTGTGGATGGACACTATTGGTTTTCAAGTAAAATAGCATTCCACTATTGCAAAGAGTGTTGATGTGAGTATTCTTGTACCTGTCCGCCAGTATAAGTATACAAGAGTATATCTAGGTATTATAACATTTTTAGCTGATTTTTCTAGTTGATTTTTCAGTTAATTTTTGGTGGTATTGTTGTTTTTCTACTTTTATTGCAGCCAACGTGATGCCTCTTTCTCCCATTCTCTGTTGCAGCTAAGACAGTTAGTGTGTCCTGTTTTTCTTTGATGGAGTTTATCCCTCTGGAATTCAGGTTATGCATTGCTTGCAAATTCAATTCTCTGGTGGGTTCAAGAGAAGTTATGAATTGTTGTTTATTTGGCTTTTTCTCACTGTTAGAGAGGTAACAACATTCTTTTCAGTTTTATACACTCTGAGCAAAAGCAGAAGCTCTACATTAGATTTTAATAAACAAAATAAAAATATTAGAGAGAGAATTTTAAGATAAAGGTATTAACAATGACTTGTGATGAACTTAGAATTTGGGATCGTGATGTTTTGGGGTTTTTTGTTTGTTTGTTTTTGTCTTATTTATTTATTTTTAACTGAGACTAAAAAATCTTTAAAGGACACCTGAGTTATACTCCCAGTGTTATATCCCTAACTTGGTGGTGGGTCCAAATCTGCTAACAGTGTTATTTTCTATATTTTAAAATTCATCCAAGTTTGTATATCTGCAATGGCTCTACCTCAAAATAAATAGAAATAAAAATTATTTATATTTGCTAATTAGATGATCACAGACTTAATCTAATTGTGCCTTAATTAGTTAATCTGCGTTTTTATTACCATTTTAGACTGTGAGCCACAAGGAGGCAAATTTTGTGCATTACTAATTATTATACCCCCACAGCAGTGTCTTTAGAATGTTTCTTGATATATTAATAAACTAAAAGTCAATTATATGTGGTATATTTTTTAAACTTTTCCAGACAAGGCAATCTTCTTTTTTTTTTTTTTTTTTTAGAACTAGGAAAATTCCAGCTCTAGAAAACTTTCCACTCTTATGCCATTATAAGTCTGCTTAGAATTACAGTGTCAGTGACTTACCTGTACACTCTGTCCCTATAAACTGTCAAATTGCTATGGTTATCCTATCCCTTAACTTTCTGATGGAAACATTTAGACTGCTGGAAATGGAAAATTACCAAATATTACCTTAGTAGTTCCAAGCTGTTAATTATTATTTTGCATAAAAGCATTTATCATCAGAAAGTAGTTTATCACACATGGGATCGTCACCATCAATTGCTCTTTCACAGGGTTTCTAACTTCGTAAGGAAAATATATTTTAGAAGGATATGAGTAAGAGCTATCATTGGATTTGACATCAAAGCTTGAAAGATGTGCTTAGTTGTAGGTAAAGAGAAGTTCAAGATGAAGTTCAGTGGAGGTAATGTCAGTGATGCTAATGTTCACAGGGATGTTGATGATTTTGCCACTAGTGTAAGAAATATATACTAGACAATATTATTATAAGGAAACTAGACATGAAGGCAATATACTCAGATATTTAAGATTTAATACTTGGTTTCCTTATAAACCTGAGCTTATAATTTCTTTCCAAGTAAATAAATAATAATAACAATAAGTAAAATTCAAAAAGATTCCTGTGCCTATTCAGGGATTGGAAGACTCACTACTGTCAAGATATCACTTCTTTCAAACTGATTTCAATGCCATACCTATAAAATCTCAGCAAGTTATTTGTGGATATCAACAAAGTATCCTAAAGTTAGACGGAGGGTCAAAAGATCCAGAATAGCCAGCACAGTAGTAAAGGACAAGAACTAAGTTGGAAGACTGATATTCTGCTACTTCAACACTTACTATAAAGCTACAGTAATCAAATGGTGTGATATTGGCAGAAGAATAGACAAACAGATCAATGGAATAGAACAGAGAGGCCAGAAATAGAACCCCATAAATAAAGTCAACAGATCTTTGACAAAGGAGCTAAGACAATAAAATGGAGCAACAATAGTCCTCAGATGGTGCCTGAACAATCGGACAAAATGAATGAAATGAAAGAATCTACACACAAGTCTTACACCCTTCACAAAAATTAACTCAAACCACACCACAGGCTTAAATGTAAAATGCAAAACTATAAAACTCCTGAAAGATAAAATAGGGGAAAATCTAGATGACCTTGAATTTGGAGATGACTTTTTAGCTGCAATACCAAAGGCACGATCCATAAAAAAAGAATTGATAAGCTGGACTTCATTCAATTTTAAAATTTCTACTTTACGAAAGTGTCAAGAGAAAGAAAAGCAAGCCACAGACTGTGAGAAAATACTTGCAGAAGACAGATCTGAAAAAGGACTGTTTTCCAAAATATAAAAACAACTCTTAGAACACAAAGAAAACAAACAATACAACTAAAAAATGGGCTGGATTCATTAACAGACCCCTCACAATAAAAGATATACAGATGGCAAATAAGCATGTGAAAAGATGTTCCATGTCATATGTCATTAGGGAAATGCAAATTAAAACAACAATGAGATACCAGTGTGTATAGGATGGCCAGAATCCGAAACAGTGACATCACCAAATGCTGGTGAGGATGTGGAGCAATGGGAACTCTCATTCATTGTTAGTAGGAATGCAAAATGGTACAGCTACTTTGGAAGACAATTTGGTGGGTTCTCACCAAACTAAACATATTTTACTATATTATCCAGGAATTGCACTCCTTAGTATTTACCCAAAGGACTTGAAAACTTATGTTCACACAAAAAGCTGCACATGGGTATTTATAGCAGCTTTATTATAACTGCCAAAACCTAGAAGCAACCAAGATGTACTTCAGTAGGTGAATGGATAAATAAACTCTGGTACAGCTTGGCCATAAAATATTGATCAGTACTAAAAAGAAATGAGTGATCAGTCCATCAGAAGATATGGAGAAAACTTAGATGCATGTTAGTAATATCCTCATATTACTCATTGACTATATGTTAAGTAAATGTAAACAGTTTCTAATAACTCTTAGCTAAGTGAAAGAAGCCAATCTGAAAAGGCTATATAATATGTGTTTCCAAACACACGACATTCTGGAAAAGGTAAAACTATAGAGACTGTAAAAGATCAGCAGTTGCCAGGTTTAAGGGGGTGAGAGGGATGAATAGAGCACAGAAGATTTTTAGGGCAATGAAACTGCTCTGTATGATACTATGGTGGTGGACACATGTCATTATAAATTCATCCAAACCCATAGAATGTACAACACTGAGAGTGAACCATAATGGGAACTGTGAACTTTGGGTAATTATGATGTGTCAATGTGGGTTTATTGATTTTAACATATGTGCATGCACCCCAATGTTCATTGCAGTGATGTTTACAATAGCCAAGACATGGAAACAACCTAAATGTCCATCGACAGAAGGATGGATAAAGAAGATGTGGTACATATATACAATGGAATATTGCTCAGCCATTAATAAGAATGAAATAATGCCATTTGCAGCAACATGGATGGACCTAGAGATTGTCATAGTGAGTGAAGTAAGTCAGACAGAGAAAGAGAAATATCATATGATATTGCTTATATGTGGAATCTAAAAAAAAAAGAAACAAATGAACTTATTTATGAAACAGAAACAGACTCACACACTTAGAGAATGAACTTATGGTTACCAGCGGGGAGGGGTAAGGGGGAGGGATAGTTAGGGAGTTTGGGATTGACATGTGTACACTGCTATATTTAAAATGGATAACCAACAAGGACCTACTATATAGCACAGGGAACTCTACTCAGTATTATGTAACAACCTAATTAGGAAAAGAATTTAAAAAAGAATAGATACATGTATGTGTATAACTGAATCATTGTTATACAACTGAAACTAATACAACACTGTTAATCAACTATACTCCAGTATAAAATAAAAGGTTAAAAAAAAAAAATAGCAAATGTGCCCTCTGCCGGAGGATCTTGATAATGGCGGAGGCTATGCAGGTGTGGGGCAGGATATAGGAAATCTCTGTACTTTCCTCTCAATTGTGCTGTGAACCTAAAACTGCTGTAAAATATAAAGTCTATTAAAAATAGATTCCTGCAGCCATATAAGCATAAAATCAATCTGATGCCTGGTTTTAAACCATTTTTACACATTGATTTATACTCTAGATATTTCAGCAAACTGTGGAATAAAGGGGGATCAGGATAACAGGATGTTTTCATATACAGCCATCCCTCAGTGTCCATGGGGGATTGGTTCCAGTAGCCCCAGTGTACATCAAAATCTGCAGGTGCTCAAGTCCTTTATATAAAATGGCACAGTACAGTTGGCCCTCCATATCCATGGGTTTCAGGTTTTACATCCACCGGACCCAACCAATTTGGGATGGAAATTTTTATTGGTGGCTGGTTGAAACCATGGATGTGAAACCTGCCAAAAAAGAGGACTGACTGTATATTTATTGAAAAAAATCCATGTATAAGGGTACCAACACAATTCAAATCCATGTAGGTCAAGGGTCAACTGTACCTATAATTCCCCTTGGCTACAAAAACAGAGCTAAAGTGGATATAAAATGGAAAAAAATCTATAAAATTTACTACTGGGATCACATACAAAATAAATATTATCTGTGATTAGGAAATGAATTGAAAATACAAAATTACAGGCAGACCTGGAGCTACTGGATTGGATTGATAAGCCCTGGGACTGCTTTCAGTCAGCGTTCAAGCAGAGTAAACATCAGAAGTAATTTGCCAAGGAGGATGGGGAAATAGATCAGGCCTCAAAGTTTGAAGGCAATATCAGAAGGAGAATTAGCCTTGCTTAAGGAAGATACTAAAAATACAACTACAAAAGCTGGGAAAAAAAATCAATATCAAATAGCTCTGGAAGAACTTCAGCGTATTGAGGGAGATAGGGGAAGAGACAGACTTTTTCTCAGAACCAAGATCTAAGCTAAAATCTCTAATGGCTCTTGACTGTATCAGTGAAAGCCCTCAGCAAAAGAGCAGTCACTTCAAATTGCCATTCAGAAGCAGACACACACACACACACACACACACAGATTATGAAGAGGGGGTGAGTAAAATGTTCCTAAACCAAGCGTTGTTGCTGTTGTTAATATGAAAGGTAAATCAAGTCATTTAAAAAGGTTTGACTACCCTGGAAAGAAAGTCCTGTTAAAGTAAGAATTTTTTATCAGTTCCTCAAGCTACTAAATTCACTTTGTTAATTTCATCAATTGATTACTATAGTCTACAGAAGACAAAATAGTTTATTCCATATCCTATTAGGCAAAGGGTGAATAAAATATTCAGATTTTGTTTTGGAGGTATTGGAGAAAATGTGTAAAGTTAGTAAAATTCAAAATGAAGGCTCATAATCTCTGGATATTTGAAGCTTCTGGTGATTACACATTGTTACGCACTGTTCTAGGTTTTTCCCCTTACCTTTCTATTTTCTACTTCTGCATTTTTGTTTTCTCAAGTCATTTTCTCTTTTCTGCTCTTCTTAGGGAGAAAAACAGTATCCTCCCATAAAAAGTTGAATAGCAATTAGGCTGTGGACCCCACCTTCCTTTTCCAGCTGCCTAAATGATCTTCAACCTCTTATCTACTTTCTACCTCTACTGTCAATAGACAGAGATCTCTACAATCTTAAAAAATTAAATGAAATGAAAACTTTTATTGTCTTTAGACACTCTGCTTTTTGAGAAAAAACATTCTTTCGAAATGTTTCAAAATAATAATCTAAACGCATCGTCTTCAGATCCTCACCTCAGACTCTCAACCTGGTAATAGTTTACATATCTTAGAATCCTTGATGTGCTTCTGCAAACTTGGCCCGATAATGGAAACATGAGGCTGCAGAAGCACCATCCCTTATAGCTGTTGAAGTTTCATATTGGGTCATATCAATGTAATTCTGTGCCACTTCTGGATAAAATACCTGCTTCCATCATCTTTTCATATTATAATGTCAATTTAGGTGCATATCTATCAACGTACTAACATACTTTCACTAAGAACAATTTAGAATTACTGTGGAACACTTTGTGACATGAAGAAAATTATTTGAAAGGCACAACCGAACAAAAAGAAAATAACATCTTGATTATCCAATGGTCTACATTTTCAAAATACTATGAGACTTTTGAATGTGATGTGAAATCTAGAATCACCTCCCTCAAACTCTCTAGATAAAACTATTTAAAATGTGAGAAACTTAATATTTCCTTAGCGTGGAAATAATATTTCCAAAGCTTATTACACACGTTTATTTTTTTCCCTCTTTACATTTCCCTTCTGTTCCTTCCCCTAAAGTGTTCATACTACTTCGATATCCCTTAAAACTATCATCTTCTAATCAAAAGGACCCACATGTTTCCTAATTTAAAAACTTTAAACCCTAATTGTGCTTAATTCTCCATACTATGGTTAAGGACTTCCTAAGTCTCAGGGTGGAAAAGGAAATTTTGTTGAAGAATTCAGTCCTGTCCTGGACATATACACTCCAGGCCTCCTTTATCTCTTCAAATCAATCACTTTTTTTTGGTGTAGGTAGAAAAACTTGTCAGTATTATATATAAGAAGGTCACCAGAAGTGTCATTGTTCCGTTCTATCCAAAAAGACAAAAGGAACTGGAAGCCTCTGACAGATTATGAAAAGGCTTCAAGGGGTACAGTGACACTCAATTTCCAATGGTATCTGTAAAACTGCAAGGAGAACTAGTGACAACAATCTTTAGTAATAGAAGCTCAGAAACACTCTTTTAATAGAACAGGGCCTATTAGTCCAATATAATTCCTTCCATGGTCCCTTTACTACTCCCTCAGAATTATAACTAACACCCCTCAGACCTTCCTGCTGACTGAACCACTGATTATAACATTCTTTCTATCTGGCCATAGGCAGCTTTCATTTATATTCTTTTTGGCCCTTTTCTTACTGTTTCTCTCATTCTTGGAAAACTTTGGAGATGAATTCACCAAAAGCCTTTTTCTCTCATTATGTGTGTACTCAAGTTATATCTTGTCCAGGTCTAATACAACATAAACTTTGACAGAAAGAGCAAAAGTTAAGCTTCAATGATTAACGTATGTTGGCACCTTGTTTTATCTTGCCAAAAGCTGCAGCTTAAAGAAAAACAAAGTTTTCACTGAGAGTTTCATAATGACTTCTATTACTTGCTTTAAAAAAAAGAACTGTTTGGCTTTCAAAGCTGTGGAATAATATTTTTTAATTTTAACAGTTTGGTTTATAATTACATAGATTTATAGACTGTATTAGAAAAGAAGCCCATGTGATTTTCCTGATAAATAGATAACTCCTCAGACAAATTAGAATGAATTAATAACTTTGACTTTAAAACCATATATATGGTGAAGTAAGCTTCTACTGGAGCACCTCTCTCACAGTAGACAACTGTGAGCTCCAGAGAGCACACAGAAGTTTGCTTCTAAATGCACTGAAGAGAGACCAGAAGCAGATGATTCTGGGGCCGATATTTGGAGGAGGAGAGTGGCAGCGGGTGTATTTCACATTTCTGCCTTCTGGACTGAAGCCAGGCTCCTTTTGGATTAAGGCCAGACCCCAGCTGGATAATGAGAGACTGCTGAAACTCTAAATGGCCTGAGGAAGTAAACACAATACTAGACAACCAAACTTCTTGTAGAGGTAGGGAGAATCATAAAAAGACCAGAACTAAAGAGAAGGTGTTCAAAATCTGTATATAAACTCTTCCTTAATCTCCAAGCAAACCAGAGTCATACATTAGTAGGTAATACTCTAAGCAGCCCAGTTAGAGATAGAACAGAATTGAGATTTAAGCTAATACCCACATGCTTGAGTTTACAGTTTGAGTCCAACTAATTTAATGCCTGCCTAGAAATAAATAAGTCAACACTCTTCCAAAGAATACAACAGAATCCAGAGTCTTCACAGCATAACATTTACATTACATTTCTGTATAATTAAAAATATTTTCTTCCCCAAGAACCCTGATTTTTGTCTATTGACTAATAAGTGTACAGTCCATCTTGATTTACTAATACATATTAATAAGGTATGTTCACAAACAAAGCTTTAACTCAAAGGTAGATTTTATTATTTAAACAGTGGAAGATTCAGAGAGGAAAGCAGTGGACATTATTTTGAGGATGGGCAGAGTCCTCTATGTTTAAAAACTTCTTTCAAAAATGACATAGATTTAGCTTTTGCCCATGAAAAGATTTAGCCATCTTTATTTTCTATAAAATGTGTGTGATTCTCCTTTCCAGAAATATATATATATATCTTAACTTAAAGGACTGCAACTGTTCAGGATTTTAATATTATTTTCTCAAAATTGATCTCTCATAAAGTACCACAGATTATGTTCCTTTTCGTACTAACTTACATCTTAAACTGTGATAAAAAATAATAATCCAACAGGAAAATTTTTCAACAAGTAGAGAATTTTTGTAATACCATGAAAGACTGGGTTCTCTTATTTCTGTCTGACACAAATAATTTGTCTTATTAGCTATAGCTGATTCTAAGTAATAATTCATTGAAAATTATGCATTCTTTGTGGGTGGAAAAAAAAAGTACAATCAATACTGTATCTTGGTAAGAGCATTCCAGAAGTGAAATATATTTTATCTTTCTGATGTTGGAATTTCAACAGATTAAACAGTAATTAAAAATCAAAAATAATGTTTAAATCCAGAGAGAGTCATATATTATAATTATTGTCTATTTTGCAAATAGAATTTGTGACAAGCTTATTCTGGTATATTTGGTATATTTGGGTGTAGACTAAGGTTTAAAAGTGGTCAATAAAAGAATCCAGAATATAAGATTTCTGACAGAGATATGAAGAAGCTGAATGGGGAAGACTTGAACTATGAGGAGACTGAAAGGTAACATGAACAGAAATTTATGAATTGTTGACAACAATATTTAAACTTACTAGAGAGCTAAAACAATAAGTACATTTGTTAAGTGCCATATCTAGCAGTTCAGTAATGGACATTATCACTCCAGTTGAGTTAATTCAGTACAAAGAGACCTGAAAATATCAATTAGTTATTTACAGATCTGATGCAGACACAAACTTATATTTCACTAAGGTACTTGAAAGCTCAACTATTAAAAAATTTATTAATTCTCCATTTAATAATTAACGACCTTCTCCTGTTGGTCAAGGTAGGCACTCTGTTTGGTGCTGGGGATACAAAGGTGAACAAACTGACATATTCCGTACATTCACTCACAGGGCTTTTAATGGGGATGGAGGCTAAGGAAAAGGCAGGCACATGATTTCAGTAGTGAATGTATCACTACAAATTAAGGAAAGCAATGCCATTTGTAGGAAGCAAACGTGAAACACAGGAACAAGAATCAGTCAGGAGGAGTCAGGGAAGGCAACCCTGAGACAAAGACAGGAGCTGAGACCCGGTGGATGATGAGTAGTTAACTAAAAAAAAAGACAGGAAAGAGATGGCAGGAATTTAAGGATCCCAGATATCTTTCCAAGCACAACAATTGCCACTGCTATATGGAAACCCTCCCTGTTATAACTGATAAAGTTAATCATTCCCTTTAGTTGTGTAACAGCTGATCCACTTCTACTGCTTCACTTTTCACACTATATAATAATGATGTTTGGCATGCTTTTTACCTCACTGAACTATGAGCTCTTTAAAGGCAGAGTCCATATGAAGGAACTTTATTTGCAAGTTTACAGAAACAAATCACTACATTTTAAAATTTTTGCAAGAGGTTAACTAGCAGTTTGGGAGATAGCACTGTGCCTTTTGTAGTATAATTATTACCTTTCTTGATGCTTGGTTTATAACAGATGATCAATATATATTAGTTTTGCATGATTTTTACGTATTTATGTCTATTTTATGAAGATTGCTATGATATGCAATAAACACTAGAAATGCACTCTTGGACAAACATACACACACATATGCACAATCACATGCACACAAGGACAGGCAAAGACACACACACCTTGGCATGGTAATTCCCATGATAATTCTTGACCTAGAACAAACTCTGATTTGCAAATGAACACTTCTATTATGTTTGAGTAAATACTAACATCGATCTAAGTCAACCACATCCAAAACATATCATTTCATTCCATAATTAGCATTATGTTAACAGTTACATAATGTTACATATAACATTATGTAACTGTTAACATAATGTTAATTGTGTAAGATTATCCAGAAATATTCTGGATTCTTTTATTGACCATTTTTAAACCTTAATTAATTAACATAATTAACAGTTACCATCTGGTTTTGAGAAAACTTCATTTTCCTTACTGTAGTTAACTCCTTACTATTCTTCCTATTTTTACCCACTTCCCTCCTACAGACTATTTTCAAGATCAAATATACCCAAACTGCTACTTCCTATTTCTGTCTTCATTGTCTCTGTCCACACTCAAAGCATCACAGTATATGTTAAGAGTTACATAGAAGGAAATGAGGCTCATGTAGAATACATAAAGCATTTTAAAAAGCAGTAATTTGTACAGTCATGCTAAGATGCTTTTAAACAAAAAAACAATTCTGGCTTACCCAGTCAGCCTCCCTGACTCTACCTATACTGAATTCATTAAGAAATTAAAGTGTATTTTAGATGAAGAGTTAGTCAACATATTGGGAGTGCTGACTTTTCTGCCCTGTTCAGAGAACAACGTCCTGAGGGAACTGGGCAAAGCATGTGTGAGTTTTCATGGGAGTGGGGGTGTCTAGGGAATGAAATACTTACTTCTCAGGCTATGGACTTAGGAATGTTGGTGATGAGGACCAGGCCCAGCAACAGAGTCTGGATCTACATGTCTTCTTACACGGAACAAACTATGATGGCAGATTTTTAAAACACTGAATGAATCCAAATGTATGCTATTTATACCATATTTATTCCTAACATTTCAGCACCTTCAGTTCCCTGGGTCATAAAAATGTCCTTAAAATAAGGCCCCACCTTTCAGCATTCTAAAACATATGACTCTCCATAATCACTTCAGTAACAACATCATTTCATTGCAGTCATAAAACAAACCACCCAAGGATAGGTTGTAATAGAAAGTAGAATATTTCATCTTACTTAACTGCATACACACTGAACTCTGAGAAAGTACATGTCAAAAAAATAGAGATGATTTATTGAAGTCCACCTGAGGTGGCTATCAAAAAGCAATATGCAACAGAAATGTGAGACTCCACAAAAAATATGTTTACCTTACGTAACATATAATGATTAATAAAAGATTGAAAACTGCATAGCTTTATATCAGGCAGGTCCAGGGAAGAGAAACGTTACTGGGGCCCTGAGGACTTTGTAAATCCTCAGTTAGCCCAAGGGGGTCCTGTCCATTAGAAGAGAGGAAGAAATACCTCTGCCTGTTCCATTTAACTTTGCCTCCATCATCATGGGTATCTGCCTCAAATGTTTTGGGAACTTTACAAATCAAAGCTCGGAACTATTCCTCACTCCTCTTTTAAACAAAGAGACCTCTACTCATTATCCCAGCATCTCATATTTAAGTGATTCTCTAATTTCAGAGAGATATTGATATATCAATTAATATATTTGAACAAAATGGGAACTAACTGCCATAGGTAATTTCTTGCAACCAGTCAAATATTCACTTAGACTGTTAGACAACATGTATGAATCAACAAGGCACTGTGAGGTGAGCACAGCCTGCTCAAAGCCATCTGCCTCTCCCTCTGACTATCCCTGCACTGAGCAGGCAGTGAAGACTCCCCAAGGGGAGAAGAAAGTAAAGAGGCCTCAAAACCAGGTATCTGCCATTCCCCTGCTCAAAATCATCCACGGGCTTCCTACCCCATTCAGGAAATAATCCTTACCCCTTTCTAAGTTAGATGGCCTTGCAAAGTATCAACTCTAACCACATCTGCCTTCTTAGCTTTCTTGACACAGGATATCTCCAAGCTCAGTCCCTCCCCGGAACTTTGCACTTCCTCCTACCCCTGCCTGGGGGAAGGTTTTTCCTTTAGATTTCTTTATGTGTCTCCCTCATTTCAATCATGCGTATACTCAAATACTGCTTTCTCAGAGAAGCCTTCCCTGACCCTCTTCTCTACAGTAGTCTCTCACTCCCCACCATTGTGACTTTCTATTTCCTACTGCTTTACCTACCTTTAACTTTAGTCAAGGCAATTATCACTCATTAATATTATATTCACATACAGTTGTCTGTTGTTTATCCTTGACGTAGAATATGAATCTAGGGCAAGGGTTCCTGTTGATGACATATCCCAAATCCCAGGCACTAAGAACAATGTCTGGCACATAGTAGATATTTAATAATATTTCTGAATTAACTAATAGTTGAAAGATATGCTGAAAAGTATGAGGGTATTTGTTTCTCCATTTACCTTATAGTACTATATTTAGACTAACCTGTTTTAAATTTCATATTCTATGAGATGTGACTGTTTTCTGAAATTTCCATCTGTTTACAAAATATTATTTGGGAGAATAGACACATCTGTCCATTATTAGCCCAGGGCCATCTTGCTCTGGATATGATTTCCTATTAAAAAGTCAGTTCCGATTTACAGGAGATTGGCTCAAGATGGCGGAGTAGAAGGACATGTGCTCACTCCCTCTAGCAAGAGCACTGGAATCACAGCTAACTGCTGAACAATCATCGACAGGAAGACACTGGAACTCACCAAAAATATACTCCACATCCAAAGACAAAGGAGAAGCCACAATGAGACAGTAGGAGGGGCACAATCACAATAAAATCAAATCCAATAACCACTGGGTGAGTGACTGACAAACTTGAGAACAATCATACCACAGAAGTCCACCCACTGGAGTGAAGGTTCTGAGTCCCACATCAGGCTTCCCAACCGGGGGGTCTGGCAGTGGGAGGAAGAATTCCCAGAGAATCAGACTTTGAAGGCTAGTGGCATTTGACTGCAGGAATTTGATAGGACTGGGGGAAACAGAGACTCCACTCTTGGAGGGCACACAAAAAGCAGTGTGCAAATCAGGACCCAGGGGGAAGGAGCAGTGACCCCATAGGAGAGTGAACCAGATCAGACCTACTTGCTAGTACTGGAAGATCTCCTGAAGAGTCAGGGGGTGGTTGTGGCTCACTGTGGGGAAAAGGACACTGGCAGCAGAAGTTCTGGGACATACTCCTTGGTGTGAGCCTTCCCGGAGTCTGCCATTAGCCCAACCAAACAGCCGGTAGGCTCCAGTGTTGGGTCGCCTCAGGCCAAACAACCAACAGGGAGGGAACTCAGCCTCACCCATCAGCAGACAAGTGGATTAAAGTTTTCTGAGCTTGGCCCACCAGAGCAACACCCAGCTCTACCCACCACCAGTCCCTCCCATCAGGAAGCTTGCACAAGCCTATTAGATAGCCTCATCCACCAGAGGGCAGACAGCAGAAGCAAGAAGAACTACAATCCTGCAGCTTGTGGAATGAAGTCCACATTCACAGAAAGACAGACAAAATGAAAAGGCAGAGGACTAAGTACCAGATGAAGGAACAAGATAAAACCCCAGAAAAACAACTAAATGAAGTGGAGATAGGGAACCTTCCAGAAAAAGAATTCAGAATAATGATAGTGAAGATGATCCAGGACCTCGGAAAAAGAAGGGAGGCAAAGATTCAGAAGATGCAAGAACTATTTAATAAAGACCTAGAAGAATTAAAGAACAAACAGAGATGAACAATACAATAACTGAAATGAAAAATACACTGGAAGGAATCAATAGCAGAATAACTCAGGCAGAAGAACAGATAAGTGACCTGGAAGACAGAATGGTGGAATTCACTGCTGTGGAACAGAAAAAAGAAAAAAGAATGAAAAGAAATGAAGACAGCCTAAGAGACCTCTGGGACAACATTAAACACACCTACAGTCACATTATAGGGGTCCTAGAGGAGAAGACAGAGAGAAAGGACCTAAAAAAATATGTGAAGATATTATAGTTGAAAATTTCCCTAATGTGGGAAAGGTAATAGCCACCCAAGTCCAGGAATCACAGAGTCCCAGGCAGGATAAACCCAAGGAGAAACATGCTGAGACCATTGTAATCAAATTGACAAAAATTAAAGACAAAGAAAAATTATCAAAAGCAAAAAGGGAAAAACTACAAATAATTTACAAGGGAACTCCCATAAGGTTAACAGCTGATAAACAACTCTATGCCAATAAAATGGACAACCTGGAAGAAACGGACAAATTCTTAGAAAGGTATAACCTTCCAAGACTGAGCCAGGAAGAAATAGAAAATATGAACAGATGAGTCACAAGTAGTGAAATTGAAACTGTAATTTAAAATCTTCCAAAAAACAAAAGCCCAGGACCAGATGGCTTCACAGGTGAATTCTATCAAACATTTAGAGAAGAGCTAACACTCATCCTTCTCAAACTCTTCCAAAACCTGGAGAGGAAGGAACATTCTCAACCTCATTCTATGAGGCCACCGTCACACTGATACCAAAACCAGACAAAGATACTACAAAAAAGAAAATTACAGACCTATAGCACTGATGAATACAGATGCAAAAATCCTCAACAAAATACTAGCAAACAGAATCCAACAATACATTAAAAGGATCATACACTATGATCAAGTGGGATTTATCCCAGGGATGCAAGGATTCTTCAATATATGCAAATCAATCAATGTGATACACCATATTAACAAACTGAAGAATAAAAGCCATATGATCATCTCAATAGATGCAGAAAAAGCTTTTGACAAAATTCAACACCGATTCATGATAAAAACTCTCCAGAAAGTGGGCACAGAGGGAACCTACCTCAACATAATAAGGGCCATATATGACAAACCCACAGCAAACATCATTTTCAATGGTGAAAAACTGAAAGTATTTCCTCAAAGATCAGGAACAAGACAAGGATGTCCTCTCTTGCCACTATTATTCAACATAGTTTTGGAAGTCCTAGCCACGGCAATCAGAGAAGAATAAGAAATAAGAGGAATACGAATTGGAAGAGAAGAAGTAAAACTGTCACTGTTTGCAGATGACATGATACTGTACATAGAAAATCCTAAAGATGCCACCAGAAAACTACTAGAGCTTATCAATAAATTTGGTAAAGTTGCAGGACACAAAATTAATACACAGAAATATCTTGCATTCCTATAAACTAAATACGAAAGATCAGAAAGAGAAATTAAGGAAACAATCCCATTCACCACTGCAACAAAAAGAATAAAATACCTAGGAATAAAGCTACCTAGGAGACAAAAGACCTGTATGCAGAAAACTACAAGACATCGATGAAAGAAAACAAAGATGATACAAACAGATGGAGAGATATACCATGTTCGTGGATTGGAAGAATCAATATTGTGAAAATGACTATACTACCCAAAGCAATCTACAGATTCCATGCAATCCCTGTCAAATTACCAATGGCATTTTTTTACAGAACTAGAACAAAAAATCTTAAAATTTGTATGGAGACACAAAAGACCCCGAATAGCCAAAGCAATCTTGAGAAAGAAAAATGGAGCTGGAGGAATCAGGCTTCCTGACTTCAAACTATACTACAAAGCTGCAGTCATCAAGACAGCATAGTACTGGCACAAAAACAGAAATATAGATCAATGGTATAGGATAAGAAGCCCAGAGATAAACCCACACCCATATGGTCACCTAATTTATGACAAAGGAGGAAAGAACATACAATGGAGAAAACACAGGCTCTTCAATAAGTGGTGCTGGGGAAACTGGACAGCTACATGTAAAAGAATGAAATTAGAACACTCCTTAACACCATACACAAAAATAAACTCAAAATGGATTAAAGACCTAAATGCAAGACGAGACACTCTAAAACTCTTAGAGGAAAACATAGGAAGAACACTCTTTGATATAAATCACAGCAAGATCTTTTTTGACACACCTCCTAGAGTAATGGGATTTAAAACAAAAATAAACAAATGGAACCTAATGAAACTTAAAAGCTTTTGCACAGCAAAGGAAACTGTAAACAAGATGAAAAGACAACCCTCAGAATGGGAGAAAATATTTACAAATGAATCAGTGGACAAAGGATTAATCTCCAAAATATATAAACAACTCATGCAGCTCAATATTAAAAAAAAAAAAAACAACCCAATCAAAAAATGGGCAGAAGACCTAAATAGACATTTCTCAAAAAAAGATATACAGATGGCCAAGAGGCACATGAAAAGCTGCTCAACGTCACTAATTATTAGAGAAATGCAAATCAAAACTATTATGAGGTATCACCTCATACCAGTTAGAATGGGCATCATCAGAAAATCTACAAACAACAAATGCTGGAGAGGGTGTGGATTAAAGGGAACCCTCTTGCACTGTTGGTGGGAATGTAAATTGATACAGCCACTATGGAGAACAGTATGCAGGTTCCTTTAAAAAGTAAAAATAGAACTACCATGTGACCCAGCAATCCCACTCCTGGGATATACCCATAGAAAACCATAATTCAAAAAGACACATGCACCCCAATGTTCACTGCAGCACTGTTTACAATAGCCAGGTCATGGAAGCAACCTAAATGCCCATCGACAGATGAATGGATAAAGAAGATGTGGTACATATATAAAATATTACTCAGCCTTAATAAGGAATGAAATTGGGTCATTTGTAGAGACATGGATGGACCTAGAGACTGACATACAGAGTGAAGTAAGTCAGAAAGAGAAAAACAAATATCGTATATCAACGCATATATGTGGAGTCTAGAAAAATGTTAGAGATGAACCGGTTTCCAAGGCAGAAATAGAGATACAGATGTAGAGAACAAACATATGGAAATCAAAGGGGAAAGGGGGGGAAGGGGGGGTTGTGGTGGTGGGATGAATTGGGAAATTGGGATTGACATATATGCACTAACAGATATAAAATAGATAACTAATAAGAGCCTGCTGTATAAAAAGAATAAATTAAAAAAAGTCAGTTCCAATAAAAGGTACTACAACTTCTCAAATTATTTTTTGATAGTTTTGCAAAATGAAATGTTAGAATTACAGAGAGGAATGCAGATAATAAAGTAAGCTACAAACAATTTTGGATGACAATGAAATAGACAATAACCTGATATACCAATTATTAGCACAGCGAGTCTTTAAATTGCTATTTTTAAGATACTACCTGGTTATCATAATCAACAGATAGTTACCTACTTAGTGTTTTTATGCTTAAGATACACTGCTAGACACTGTGTCAAGGACAAAAGAGCTTAACAGTTTGCAATTAAATTGTGAATATAAGACATATATGAAGGTATTGAAAATACAGAAATTTCAAACATACATGATAATTGGAAAAAAATATAACAGAATGGGGTCAAGAGACAGAAAATCTAAACTATTGGCTGTGATGGTCAATGGGAAGTGGAATAAGAAGCAAACTGAAAACCATCCATGATTTAGGAAATAGATGAAAGAAGAGTAATTCATTGAGGAGAAAAAGGGAGGGAAGATCATGTACAGTTCAGAAAACAGCAAGTATGCACAGCCCTGTAACAAAGGGAAGTGTTTCTGCAGCATGAGAGGAAGAGATACATCTTCACAAGAAAGTTTGGCCACACTGCTAAAGTGGCCAGTATAAAGTTATGCATCAGAAAACATTTTTCAGAAGAGAGGAGAGAAGATGGCGGAAGAGTAAGACGCGGAGATCACCTTCCTTCCCACAGATACAGTAGAAATACATCTACACGTGGAACTGCTCCTACAGAACACCCACTGAACGCTGGCAGAAAACGTCCGACCTCCAAAAAGGCAAGAAACTCCCCCCGTACTTGGGTAGGGCAAAAGAGAAAAAAGAAATAACAGAGACAAAAGAATAGGGACGGCACCTGCGCCAGTGGGAGGGAGCTGTGAAGGAGGAAAGATTTCCACGCCCTAGGAAGCCCCTTCGCGGGCAGAGACTGCGGGTGGCGGAGGGGGGAAGCTTCGGAGCCACGGAGGAGAGCGCAGCCACAGGGGTGCGGAGGGCAAAGCGGAGAGGCTCCCGCACGGAGGAGCGGTGCCGACCAGCACTCACCAGCCCGAGAGGCTTGTCTGCTCCCCCGCCGGGGCGGGCGGGGGCTGGGAGCTGAGGCTCGGGCTTCAGTCGGATCGCAGGGAGAGGACTGGGATTGGCGGCGTGAACACAGCCTGAAGGGGTTAGCGCACCACAGCTGGCTGGGAGGGAGGCCGGGAAAAAGTCTGCAGCTGCCGAAGAGGCAAGAGGCTTTTTCTTCCCTCTTTGTTTCCTGGTGCGCGAGGAGAGGGGATTCAGAGCGCCGCCTAAACGAACTTCAGAGACGGGCGCGAGCCGCAGCTAACAGCGCGGATCCCACAGAAACAGGGGCGCAGAGGAAAAAGCGGAGAGACTCCCGCACAGAGGCTTGGCGCCGAGCAGCGCTCACCAGCCCGAGAGGCTTGTCTGCTCCCCCGCCGGGGCGGGCGGGGGCTGGGAGCTGAGGCTCGGGCTTCGGTCGGATCGAAGGGAGAGGACTGGGGTTGGCGGCGTGAACACAGCCTGAAGGGGTTAGCGCACCACAGCTGGCTGGGAGGGAGGCCGGGAAAAAGTCTGCAGCTGCCGAAGAGGCAAGAGGCTTTTTCTTGCCTCTTTGTTTCGCTGCGCGCAAGGAGAGGGGATTCAGAGCGCCGCCTAAACGAACTCCAGAGAAAGGCGCGAGCCGCGGCGATCAGCGCGGACCCCAGAGACAGGCGTGAGACGCTGGGGCTGCTGCTGCCGCCTCCAAAAAGCCTGTGTGTGAGCACAGGTCACTCTCCACACCGCCCCTCCCGGGAGCCGGTGCAGCCCGCCACTGCCAGGGTCCCGTGATCCCCGGATAAATTCCCCGGGAGAACGCACTGCGCGCCTCAGGCTGGTGCAACGTCACGCCGGCCTCTGACGCCGCAGGCTCGCCCCGCCTCCTCCGTACCCCTCCCTCCCCGCGGCCTGAGTGAGCCAGCGCCCCCGAAGCAGCTGCTCCTTTAACCCCGTTCTGTCTGGGCGGGGAATAGACGCCCTCAGGTGACCTACACGCAGAGGCGGGTCCAAATCCAAAGCTGAACCCCAGGAGCTGTGTGAACAGGGAAGAGAAGGGGAAATCTCTCCCAGCAGCCTCAGAAGTAGCGGATTAAAACTCCACAAACAACTTGATGTGCCTGCATCTGCTGAATACCTGAATAGACAACGAATCATCCCAAATTCAGGAGGTGGACTTTGGGAGCAGGATATATTAATTTTTCCCCTGTTCCTTTTTTTTTTTGTGTGAGTGTATATATATATATGCTTCTGGGTGAGATTTTGTCTGTATAGCTTTGCTTTACAATAGCTTTATTTTGCTTCACTATATTATAGCCTCTTTCTTTCTTTCTTTCTTTCTTTCTTTCTTTCTTTCTTTCTTTCTTTCTTTCTTTCTTTCTTTCTTTCTTTCCTTCCTCCCTCCCTCCCTCCCTCCCTCCTTTCTTTCTTTCTTTCTTTCTTTCTTCCTTTCTTACTTTCTTTCTTTCTTTCTTTCTTTCTATTTTTTCTCCCTTTTACTCTGAGCCGTGTGGACGAAAGGCTCTTGGTGCTCCAGCCAGGCATCAGGGCCGTGCCTCTGAGGTGGGAGAGCCAACTTCAGGACACTGGTCCACAAGAGACCTCCCAGCTCCACGTAATACCAAACGGTAAAAATCTCTCAGAGATCTCCATCTCAACATCAAGACCCAGCATCACTCAATGACCAGCAAGCTACAGTGCTGAACACCCTATGCCAAACAACTAGCAAGACAGGAACACAGCCCCATCCATTAGCAGAGAGGCTGCCTAAAATCATAATAAGGCCACAGACACCCCAAAATACACCACCAGACATGGATGTGCCCACCAGAAAGACAAGATCCAGCCTCATCCACCAGAGCTCAGGCACTAGTTCCCTACACCAGGAAGCCTACACAACCCACTGAACCAAACTTAGCCACTGGGGACAGATACCAAAAACAACGGGAACTACAAACCTGCAGTCTGTGAAAAGGAGACCCCAAACACAGTAAGATAAGCAAAATGAGACGACAAAAAAACACACAGCAGATGAAGGAGCAGGGTCAAAGCACACTAGACTTAACAAATGAAGAGGAAATAGGTAGTCTACCTGAAAAAGAATTCAGAATAATGATAGTAAGGATGATCCAAAATCTTGGCAATAGAATAGACAAAATGCAAGAAACATTTAACAAGGACGTAGAAGAACTAAAGAGGAACCAAGCAATGATGAAAAACACAATAAATGAAATTAAAAATACTCTAGATGGGATCAATAGCAGAATAACTGAGGCAGAAGAAAGGATAAGTGACCTGGAAGATAAAATGGTGGAAATAACTACTACAGAGCAGGATAAAGAAAAAAGAATGAAAAGAACTGAGGACAGTCTCAGAGACCTCTGGGACAACATTAAACGCACCAACATTCGAATTATAGGGGTCCCAGAAGAAGAAGAGAAAAAGAAAGGGACTGAGAAAATATTTGAAGAGATTATAGTTGAAAACTTCCCTAATATGGGAAAGGAAATAGTTAATCAAGTCCTGGAAGCACAGAGAGTCCCATACAGGATAAACCCAAGGAGAAACACGCCAAGACACATATTAATCAAACTGTCAAAAATTAAATATAAGGAAAACATATTAAAGGCAGCAAGGGAAAAAAAACAAATAACACACAAGGGAATCCCCATAAGGTTAACATCTGATCTTTCAGCAGAAACTCTGCAAGCCAGAAGGGAGTGGCAGGATATACTTAAAGTGATGAAGGAGAAAAACCTACAACCAAGATTACTCTACCCAGCAAGGATCTCATTCAGATTCGATGGAGAAATTAAAACCTTTACAGACAAGCAAAAGCTGAGAGAGTTCAGCACCACCAAACCAGCTTTACAACAAATGCTAAAGGAACTTCTCTAGGCAAGAAACACAAGAGAAGGAAAACACCTACAATAACAAACCAAAAACATTTAAGAAAATGGGAATAGGAACATACATATCGATAATTACCTTGAATGTAAATGGATTAAATGCTCCCACCAAAAGACACAGGCTGGCTGAATGGATACAAAAACAAGACCCATATATATGCTGTCTACAAGAGACCCACTTCAGACCTAGAGACACATACAGACTGAAAGTGAGGGGATGGAAAAAGATATTCCATGCAAATGGAAATCAAAAGAAAGCTGGAGTAGCAATTCTCATATCAGACAAAATAGACTTTAAAATAAAGACTATTACAAGAGACAAAGAAGGACACTATATAATGATCAAGGGATTGATCCAAGAGGAAGCTATAACAATTGTAAATATTTATGCACCCAACATAGGAGCACCTCAATACATAAGGCAAATACTAACAGCCATAAAAGGGGAAATCGACAGCAACACAATCATAGTAGGGGACTTTAACACCCCACTTTCACCAATGGACAGATCATCCAAAATGAAAATAAATAAGGAAACACAAGCTTTAAATGATACATTAAACAAGATGGACTTAATTGATATTTATAGGACATTCTACCCAAAAACAGAATACACATTTTTCTCAAGTGCTCATGGAACATTCTCCAGGATAGATCATATCTTGGGTCACAAATCAAGCCTTGGTAAATTTAAGAAAATTGAAATTGTATCAAGTATCTTTTCCGACCACAACGCTATGAGACTAGATATCAATTACAGGAAAAGATCTGTAAAAAATACAAACACATGGAGGCTACACAATACACTACTTAATAACGAAGTGATTACTGAAGTAATCAAAGGCGAAATCAAAAAATACCTAGAAACAAATGACAATGGAGATACGACGACCCAAAACCTATGGGACGCAGCAAAAGCAGTGCTAAGAGGGAAGTTTATAGCAATACAAGCCTACCTCAAGAAACAGGAAACATCTCGAATAAACAACCTAACCTTGCACCTGAAGCAATTAGAGAAAGAAGAACAAAAAAACCCCAAAGCCAGCAGAAGGAAAGAAATTATAAAGATCAGGTCAGAAATAAATGAAAAAGAAATGAAGGAAACAATAGCAAAAATCAATGAAACTAAAAGCTGGTTCTTTGAGAAGATAAACAAAATTGATAAACCATTAGCCAGACTCATCAAGAGAAAAAGGGAGAAGACTCAAATCAATAGAATTAGAAATGAAAAAGGAGAAGTAACCACTGACACTGCAGAAATACAAAAGATCATGAGAGATTACTACAAGCAACTCTAGGCCAATAAAATGGACAACCTGGAAGAAATGGACAGATTCTTAGAAATGCACAAACTGCCGAGACTGAACCAGAAATAGAAAATATGAACAGACCAATCACAAGCACTGAAATTGAAACTGTGATTAAAAACCTTCCAACAAACAAAAGCCCAGGACCAGATGGCTTCACAGGTGAATTCTATCAAACATTTAGAGACGAGCTAACACCTATCCTTCTCAAACTCTTCCAAAATATTGCAGAGGGAGGAACACTCCCCAACTCATTCTACGAGGCCACCATCACCCTGATACCAAAACCAGACAAAGATGTCACAAAGAAAGAAAACTACAGGCCAATATCACTGATGAACATAGATGCAAAAATCCTCAACAAAATACTAGCAAACAGAATCCAACAGCACATTAAAAGGATCATACACCATGATCAAGTGGGGTTTATCCCAGGAATGCAAGGATTCTTCAATATACGCAAATCAATCAATGTGATACACCATATTAACAAATTGAAGGAGAAAAACCATATGATCATCTCAATAGATGCAGAGAAAGCTTTCGACAAAATTCAACACCCATTTATGATAAAAGCCCTGCAGAAAGTAGGCATAGAGGGAACTTTCCTCAACATAATAAAGGCCATATATGACAAACCCACAGCCAACATTGTCCTCAATGGTGAAAAACTGAAACCATTTCCACTAAGATCAGGAACAAGACAAGGTTGCCCACTCTCACCACTATTATTCAACATAGTTTTGGAAGTGCTAGCCACAGCAATCAGAGAAGACAAAGAAATAAAAGAATCCAAATCGGAAAAGAAGAAGTAAAGCTGTCACTATTTGCAGATGACATGATACTATACATAGAGAATCCTAAAGATGCTACCAGAAAACTCCTAGAGCTAATCAATGAATTTGGTAAAGTAGCAGGATACAAAATTAATGCACAGAAATCTCTTGCATTTCTATACACTAATGACGAAAAATCTGAAAGTGAAATTAAGAAAACACTCCCATTTACCATTGCAACAAAAAGAATAAAATATCTAGGAATAAACCTACCTAAGGAGACAAAAGACCTGTATGCAGAAAATTATAAGACACTGATGAAAGAAATTAAAGATGATACAAATAGATGGAGAGATATACCATGTTCCTGGATTGGAAGAATCAACATTGTGAAAATGACTCTACTACCCAAAGCAATCTACAGATTCAATGCAATCCCTATCAAACTACCACTGGCATTTTTCACAGAACTAGAACAAAAAATTTCACAATTTGTATGGAAACCCAAAGACCCCGAATAGCCAAAGCAATCTTGAGAACGAAAAATGGAGCTGGGGGAATCAGGCTCCCTGACTTCAGACTATATTACAAAGCTTCAGTAATCAAGACAGTTTGGTACTGGCACAAAAACAGAAATATAGATCAATGGAACAGGATAGAAAGCCCAGAGATAAACCCACACACATATGGTCACCTTATCTTTGATAAAGGTGGCAAGAATATACAGTGGAGAAAAGACAGCCTCTTCAATAAGTGGTGCTGGGAAAATTGGACAGGTACATGTAAAAGTATGAAATTAGAACACTCCCTGACACCATGCACAAAAATAAACTCAAAATGGATTAAAGACCTAAGTGTAAGGGCAGACACTATCAAACTCTTAGAGGAAAACATAGGCAGAACACTCTATGACATACATCACAGCAAGATTCTTTTTGACCCAGCTCCCAGAGAAATGGAAATAAGAACACAAATAAACAAATGGGACCTAATGAAACTTAAAAGCTTTTGCACAGCAAAGGAAACCATAAACAAGACCAAAAGACAACCATCAGAATGGGAGAAAATATTTGCAAATGAAGCAACTGACAAAGGATTAATCTCCAAGATTTACAAGCAGCTCATGCAGCTCAATAACAAAAAAACCAACAACCCAATCCAAAAATGGGCAGAAGACCTAAATAAACATTTCTCCAAAGAAGATATACAGATGGCCTACAGACACATGAAAGAATGCTCAACATCATTAATCATTAGAGAAATGCAAATCAAAACTACAATGAGATATCATCTCACACCGGTCAGAATGGCCATCATCAAAAAATCTAGAAACAATAAATGCTGGAGAGGGTGTGGAGGAAAGGGAACACTCTTGCACTGTTGGTGGGAATGTAAATTGATACAGCCACTATGGAGAACAGTATGGAGGTTCCTGAAAAAACTACAAATAGAACTACCATACGACCCAGCAATCCCAATACTGGGCATATACCCTGAGAAAACCATAGGTCAAAAAGAGTCATGTACCAAAATGTTCATTGCAGCTCTATTTACAATAGCCAGGACATGGAAGCAACCTAAATGTCCATCGACAGATGAATGGATAAAGAAGATGTGGCACATATATACAATGGAATATTACTCAGCCATAAAAAGAAATGAAATGGAGGTATTTGTAATGAGGTGGATGGAGTTAGAGTCTGTCATACAGAGTGAAGTAAGTCAGAAAGAGAAAAACAAATACAGTATGCTAACACATATATACGGAATCTAAGGAAAAAAAAAAAAAAAAAAAAAAGGCCATGAAGAACCTAGTGGCAAGACGGGAATAAAGACACAGACCTACTAGAGAATGGACTTGAGGATATGGGGAGGGGGTGGGGTGAGATGTGACAGGGTAAGAGAGTGTCATGGACATATATACACTACCAAATGTAAAATAGATAACTAGTGGGAAGCAGCCGCATAGCACAGGGAGATCAGCTCGGTGCTTTTTGACCACCTAGAGGGGTGGGATGGGGAGGGTGGGAGGGAGGGAGATGCAAGAGGGAAGAGAAATGGGAACATATTGTATATGTATAACTGATTCACTTTGTTATAAAGCAGAAGCTAACACACCATTGTAAGGCAATTATACTTCAATAAAGATGTTTAAAAAAAAAAAAAAAAAAAAAAAAAAAGAAAACATTTTTCAAAAATGTTCTAAAAGTGAAACTGTAAGTAGTATTTAACCTTGCATAAAAAGAAACAAATTCCTTTATAGATTTTCTTATAAAATTAACTTTATTTAGATAGTTTTCATAGCATTTGAATATATATTTGTCACCTCTGATAGGACCTTTTCTCCTTAATAATAATACTTAACATATTTAAAGAAAACATTTGTGCTTTTCTTATCATGGACTTTCAGTTTCAGGCAAAAGTAGCATTAAAAAGCTAGAAATGATTTATGAACTACTTTGTCTTAGTCATAACTTACAAAATTTTTTACATTTTAATATGAGTATAAAAATATTTCCAAAAACTTTCCAAAGCTATCATGTCTTCAGCAAGGAGAAGAAAATTTTCCTTGTAGTGTAAAATATCCTTGGCATAGTATGTTATTTGCAGTTTGAGACATACTATTGTTCTCTGACATCAAACACAACAACATTCCAGAGGCAGAATTCTGTTCCCCTATCTTCAGCATCAAACTGAAATCTAATCCCATAACTGAACGCCAGGTCAAGACTTGGCTACCATTCCTAAAACCTAGTGGTTTAGTCTCCACACTTTGCTGAATTCATATACTCAGTTGATGTAGATTGGGGCATAACCCTAAAATACATGACACAAATCTACTACTTTATCATATTGGATTTTAAAAGATCTGTTTTAAAATTTATCGTGTCAGTAAACTTCAACTATTGTCTTACACAAAAAAGAAAAAAAATGATAAATCTGACATTCAGAATACTAGTTAGTAGTATTGAGACTGGAATTTCTTATTAGAAGAACAGCCAACCACCCTTGGAACGTGCATTCTTAATGAGAATGCTTGCAGTACCTAGATTATAGTTTAAACAGTAAAACATACACCATATATTACACTGTTTGCTGACATATTTTAAAGTAAATTATAGGTATCAGTATAAAAATTATACATATCTTTCAGAGTAAATACCAGAGCCTGTACTCACAGGTACATATTAAATAGTGATAATTATTCTAGTAAAAAAATTTGTCCATTTCTAGATGCAAACACTAGAAAGGCTAGGATGGTCCCATCTTCCCTTTGTAAAGTGCTTATTTCTTAGGATAAAGACTAAACAATTTTATAAATGAGTATATTTCAAGGTTATATGGGAATAGAGATTTGGAGATTTAGAAGCTGAGGTGATGGAGAGACAGATTCATGGAACAGTGGAATTTAGGTGTATTTAGAAGAACGAGCAGGCAGAGATGAAGGGTAAAAGTAATTTTTTTTTTTTTAACACAGAGAGAATGAAAGCAAAGAATAAAGTCACAGAGAATAGATCATTCATTCACTTGCTTATTCAAATATTTCTGAGTGCCATGCGCTATGTGCCAGCAACAATGATGTGAAGAGAAGAATCTCTACACTTTGTAGTTTATGGTGGAGAAAACAGTTAAAATACAGTCACAAATATAAATTAAAATATGTATTTGAAAATTCATAATTATCACTAAAACAAAAAAAATTAAGAGAGAGAGAGAATAATGTGGAACAGAGGCTAGTTTTGAGTTGGGTGATAATTTAAAATCTCTTTCAGGAAATGGCATACAAACTATGACCTGAAGGAGATATAGGATGCAACCTTGCAAAAGGGCAGGAAAAGGGTCCTTCACAGAGAGAGTAATTTCATAAAGGGGTCAATTCCTAAAGAGGATATAAGAATCCTTAATGTTAACGTATCTAATAAAAGAGCTTTAAGATTCATGATACAAATATTTAAGACGATAAACTGATAGAAATGCAAAGAGAATCAAACAAATCCATAATTATAATGAGATCTCAACATCCCTCCCTAAATAATTGCTAGAGAAAAAAGAAAATACTAAGAACATAAAACCTTGAGCAACATTATCAAACAATTTGTTTAACTGATAATTATAGAATACTCAACAATAGCACCGTATATTATTTTTTATGTGAACACAAACGATTTACCAAAATAGATCATATTCTAGTCCATAAAAAGGTCACAATAAATATAAAAAGATACACATATGCAAAGGATACTCATTGTACACAATGGAATTAAATTAGAAATCAATAACATAAAGATAAGCTAGAAATTCCCAAATAATTGCAAAGTAAATGATACACTTCTAGATAACCACTGGGACAAAGAAGATACATAAATGGAAGGTAGAAAGTATTTTAAACTGAATGAAAAAGGAAACTAAGCACATCAAAATGTGTGGGATGTAACTAAAGCAGTACTAAGTAGGAAATTGATAGCACTGTATTATAAAAGAAGGTCTAAAATCCATGACCTCAGTTTCTATCTTTAAAAAAAAAAAATTGGAAGAAGACCCCAGAAATACAAAGAAAGCAATTAAAATCAAACAATAATTATCTGAGCGGAAATTAATGAATAGAAAAAAGAAAAATAGAGAATAGTCAATGAGACAAAAAGATGGCTCTTAGATCAATAAATTGATGTACCTTTACTCAAGCTGACTGGAAATAAAAACAGAAAAAACAAAGTACCATTAACAGGAACAAGAAAGATGACATCAAGACACTCTACCAATATTACAGAATAATAAAAAATGTTATGAATGATTTAACTGGCAAATTTGATATCTTAACTATATAAATAATGTTGATAAAGATATTCCTTAAAAGTCTCAAACTACCAAAGCTCAAGAAGAAATAATTTGAGTAGCCTTACAACTACCAAAATCTTCCCAAAAAGAAAACACCAGATAATAATAATGACTTTATTAGTGAATTATTCCAAAAATGTAAGAAAGATATGATTCTATACAAACTCTTCTTGAAAATTAAGAGTTTATTTTCTCTTATCTGTGAGTAAAGAGAGTTTTCATAATCCCCAACTAATTCTTTAGGCCAGCCTTACCATAGTACCAAAACCAGACACAGATAAACTCAAAGAAAGGAAAACTCATAGACTGATATCCCTCAGAAATATGGATGCAAAAATTCTTAACTGGAATGTAAGTATGTTTTAACATTTAAAATCAATCAATGTTATTCACCATATTAGCAAACTGAAAAGGTAAAACAAATGGTCATCTCAACAGATACAGAAATAGTATTAGAAAAGATCTGATATCCATTTCTGATTAAAAAATAACAAACTCTCACTAAACTATAAATAGAAGGGGATTTCCTAAACCTCATCCATGGCATACCTACAGTCACAGTGATAATTAATGGTGAAAGACAATGTTTTTTCATATAAAACTGAGAAGAAAACAAGGATGTTTATTCTCCCTATTCTACTCAACATCATTCTAGAGGTTCTGCAAAACACAGTAGGCAAGAAAAAGAAGTAAAAGTCACCTAAATTGGAAAGTATAAAAGAAAAACTCACAGATGGCATGACCTGTCTATGTAGAAAATCCTATGAAATCTATGAAAAGCAACTAGAACAAGTAAGTACACTCTGCAAGTTTGCAAGATACAGAAACAATATAAGAACTCAATTCTATTTCTATATGTTACTGATGAAATGTCAGAAATCGAAATAAAAATACCATTTACAATAACATCAAATGTGAAATAAATACAATTATTTTAAGCATAACTAAAACTCTGAATTTTAAGAATATGTTTAGTTAAATACAAAAGAGGTGGTGATGAGATAGTTTGAATGTTTCCAGAATTTCCATTTAGAATCTCCAGTTGACTTAAGTGGTTGCTGCCTTCTATCAGCCTTAGAGCTCTCATTTTTTATTCCTATTTCTAAAATTTGAGCCATATTTTTTTCATGTACATTCATAGAGCTCTATTTCTAACTCTATCCAGCTATTTATCAGTTATACTAAGGGTTCAAATTTGATTTGTAAATGAATGAAAATGGACAGAGGCAAAGGTGAATTTCCTACATAATTTTACTAAGAGTTGAAGAGGATAAATCCTTGAATTAAATACCTGTACTTTTCAGCGAAAAGGTAGATCTGAGCAGAAATACACAGTAAGAAGAGAATTTGGATCACAGACCCAAGGACTGACCTTCAGGTAGCCCTATTGCATAGGGCTGGCTCAAGTGTTATCTGGAGTAACACTGAGAGCAAGTTGTGGAGAAATAAAAGACAATACTCAATCAGTTATTATTATCTGTTAGACATCTCCAGATGGTTCGTAACTCAAGTAGTGGCTGACTTATATTTATTTTTTTATACAGGCTCACTTATATGTACTAAGACTCTTTTGTCTTATAGTATGGATACTACAGAACTAAGTTAAGAAAAATAAATAATAAATTTCCATACCTAGATATTTAATTTTACTTCTGTAAAACAGAGTATTCTACATCATGAATTATAAATCTTAACGGATGTCATAGAGGCCTAACTTTTTATGCCTTTTTTGTAATTACTAAAATTAGTATTTCCAAAGTGATATTATCTAAAATACATCTTATAAATGACTGTGTTGTTTTTTAACATTGATTCAGTAGCTTAAGGTGTATTCCAAAGTTGCACCTGTGTAGGTGAACTTAAAATGCATATTATTCAAGAATAGATTGTTGTAGCTTTTTCATAAAATTAGAGTTCAAAATGAAATTGTGTTTTATAAATGCACAAAAATCAAATGTGATTATTATAATAGAGAAGGAGAAAGATGCAAACTCAGTACTGTTTATCTCAGTGCTGAGATATTTTGCTGTTTGACATTAAATAATTTGTTATATAAATTGAGGTTAAATCTAATAATAAATAACTACCTGTCAGCTCTATCGTGCTTACAGCTTAATTTTAAATAACATTAATTGCTTTAATTTATATTACAAGAACATACTGAATGCTCAATTTTATTTCAGGTATACAAAAATGTACTGCTTATACTTCTCTAGTTCATAAGTCATAAAGTGTTTATGCTATTTCTAAATGTGTTTAATGTTGTTCCTCTCCTGAGCTACATTGATTACAGTGTAGAGATAAGAGTAGTTATCTCTGACATGCAGAAGATTCCCCTCTGCTTCTTTTTAGGGGTGTGGAGGAAGCAGACAGTTATACATCACTGTTATGTCTACACTAGCAGTAAAATATCTCTTATGTGAATATGATATAGTATTTTACAATCAGACCAGCAGGAATTATTTTATGTTTTTACAAAGGCAGTAGTCCTTATTTCAAAAGACAATAATTTCTTGCTTCAGCTGTGTTTAGCAGTTTAAATTTGACATCACTCTTTCCTTCATTTAAGTTCTGCTATATGTATATATTTTTTCAGGGTAAATTTTACTCTGTACTTACTCCTAGAGTAGTAAATAGAGTTGGCCCTAGATGTGTGCTTTAGCAGACAGTGTTTCAGATCATCTTCAGACACAGCAGATAATTTCCCTCTGACCCTATCCTAAGGGTAAATGATACCACTTTTTAGAGTGGCTGTTGTTCACCAGAACTGTTGTTTATTTAGTAAATAATTTGCCTACTTCCATTCATGCCTATTATACAATAGGAAAAGAAAAAGATGTTTTCCCTATCTGGCCACCACCCATCCCCCATCCTGTCCAATTGCACGTTATAAACACGGAAAGAGGAGAAACTGTTGTCATGGAAATCCATCCAGAGTTTCATTAACTTGCCTTTTACAAGGTATCATTTTTTACCTGTGTTGAATTTGTATGTTGCCTTAAAGATACTAAGAACTGGAATGGAAACAGGAGTAGACCTTGACTGAGCAGGCACACTTACAAGAAGAATTATGCTATGTGCTTTTCTACAGTAATAGAAATAACATGTAAATATTTTCCAAACCAAGAAATAATGCCTGCAATCAGTATTTATCCATACCAAAATATTTGCATTTCTATAATCACCGGGCCACCTGGTTATTCTTTGTACATTGTTCCTCTATTTGAATGGAATTCACTGTATGTTCTCATGGCAAATTCCGGTTAATTACTTGAGACGCAGGTCAAACATTTTTTACTCTGGGAAACTTCCTTGCCTTTTTCTTCCTGAAGAAAAGTTGGTCAATTTTTTTTTTTTTTTTTATTATTATACCACGACAGTAGTTCCATTACATTTGCCAAACTCTAAATATCTGCCCTGCCTCTTAGCACATAAGCAACTACTGGACAGGGAATATTTGTTATTCATCTTTGCTTCACTAACACCCAACAGGAACCCAGAACATGGTGGATGCTCCATCATGTTAATGAATAAATGAATGAATGAATGAATGAATGAATGAATTCAGCATCACTCTGAGAAAAGAGAACTGGATATTAAGTCAGAATTCCATAAACACTATGAATACTCACTAAATTATGTATTATAAGCCAGAGAAATTTTATTCAATATGTAATGAATAATAATTAATAATAATAAATATGCCCTGTTACATGCCTGGCTCAGTGCTAACTAAATGCATTCTGTCACCTAATTACCAAACCTCATAAAGTAAATATTAAATTAACTTCCATTTTATATATGAAGATATGCAGACTGAGAGGTTAAATAACTTAAGATATTTATGTAAAGAAAAAAAAGATATTTATGTAAAGGCAACAAAATCAAAAATAGACAAGTGGGAGGACTACGTTAAACTAAAACCTTCTGTACGGCAAAGGAAACTATCACCAAATGAAAAGGCAACCTACCAAATGGGAGAAAATATTTGCAAATCATTTATCTGATAAGGGGTTAATGTATAAAATATGCAAAGAACTCATACTATCCAATAACAAAAAGAAAAAAAATCTAATTGAAAAATGGGCAGAGGATTTGAATAGACATTTTTCAAAAGAAGATATACAGATGACCAACAGGCACATGAAAAGAAGCACAGCATCACTAATCATCAGGGAAATGCAAATCAAAACAACAATGAGGGCTTCCCTGGTGGCTCAGTGGTTGAGAGTCCGCCTGCCAGTGCAGGGGACACGGGTTCGAGCCCTGGTCTGGGAAGATCCCACGTGCCGCGGAGCAACTAAGCCCGTGTGCCACGACTACTGAGCCTGCACGTCTGGAGCCTGTGCTCCCCAACGAGAGGGCCGCGATAGTGAGAGGCCCGCGCACCGCGATGAGGAGTGGCCCCCCCTTGCCGCAACTAGAGAAAGCCCTCGCACAGAAACAAAGACCCAACACAGCCGTAAATAAATAAATAAATAAATAAATAAATAAATAAATAAATAAACTCCAAAACAAAAAACAAAACAAAACAACACAACAATGAGATGTCACCTCACACGTGTTAGAATGGCTATTATCAAAAAGACAATAAATAACAAGTATTGACAAGGATGTAGAAAAAAGGGAGTGCTGGCACCCTGTTGGTGGGAATATAAGTTGGTGCAGCCACTATGAAAACAACATGGAATTCTCTCAAAAAATTAAAAATAGAACTACCATATGATCCAATAATTCCACTTCTGGGTATTTATTCAAACAATACAAAAACACTAAGTCAAAAAGATATATGTACGCCCATTTCATTGCAGCATTATTTACAATAGCCAAGATGTGGAAACAACCTAAGTGCCCATCAGTGGATGAATGAATACACACACACACACACACACACACACACACACATGAATATTATTCAGTCATAAAAAGAAGGAAATATTGCCATTTGCAACAACATGAATGGATCTCGAGGGCATTATGCTAGTGAAATAAGTCAGGCAGAAGGACAAATACTGTATGATCTCACTTATACATGAAACATAAAGAACAAAAAACAAAAAAAAGAAGAGAAAATGAGTTTACAGAGATTCAGAGAACTGACTGGTAGTTGCAAGAGGTGGGAGATGGGGGTTGGCCAAAACGGGTGAAGGGAGTCAAAAGGTATAAAACTTCCAGTTATAAAATGTTAGTCCTGAGGATGTAATATATAGCATTGTGACTATAGTTAATTGCACTGTATTGCATATTTGAAAGTTGCTATGAGAGTAGATCTTATAAGTTCTCAACACAAAAAGAAATTTGTAACTATGTATGGTGATGGATGTTAATTAAACTTATTGTAGTGACCATTTTGCAATATATACAAATATCATTATGTTCTATAACTGAAGTTAGAATAATATATGCCAAGTATACCTCAATTAACTATTCATATATATGACATACAGTAGGATATATAGCTCCTATATCATATATATACACATATATATAATTTCCTACTCTATGTACGTATGTATGTATGTATGTATGTATGTATGTATGTATCTATCTATCTACTTCTAAATTGAGCCCAGTCAGTCTGACTCCAAAGCCATTATCTAAAAACAGCAGACTAGAGTAAATGGGAATTGCATAGGACTATCACTTTAAAATGGTTTAGGCTTGTTTAGGTTTGTATAACTTGGAAGTTAGAATATTTTAAGTTAACTATTATAGATATAGCCATAAAATAGAGATATTGAAAGCTATAGTGTTTAATTCACATTAATAAATTAATCATGTTTTTCATCATTGATTAAAAGTCAGGTCACATGGAATATGAGCATAGCCTGAAGTAGAATCTCTCATTAGTAATAAATTAATCAATTGAGTGATTTTATTAAGCTCTTACCATACATTCTCTATTGTGCCTGGATTTAGGTATGAGGATATGGAAGAGAATTAGGGAGAGTATCGCTACTTTATAGGTGAGTGATAATCCCATTGGTTCATTACAAGCTATTCAAATGAAACAATTAGGAATAATATAATATTTTTATATGCTTTGGACTTGCTTTTCATTCATTTCTCCCCAACCTGTCAGTTCCTAGATCTTTTATTCTGGTTATCTCTTCTTCTCTTTTAGATCTAATATTAACTGTAACTTCTTTCAGGATATCTTAATTCTTAATGTAGGTCAGGATATATTAATATGTTTTTTTTCCATAGCAACAATGTCTATAACCTAATGGTATGCTACTACGCTGTAATCCTCCCTCATTTCTCTGTTTTTTCATTAAATCAGAAGTTCCATATGGAAAGGAGTAATTTGTTCAACACTGTATCCATAGTGCTGAGAAAGTTCTATTAGTAAGGGAGCTTTGCATTACAGATTCATGTAGAAAATAAAAGCTATGGGAAGGGGCAAAGGAAAATATGTTTCAAGGAAAATCAGGAGTCTTGTGCAATAAAACCATGAGTCTGTTTCGGTACCTGGGAAATACAGGACCGGATTATAAAGGGTAGTGAAAGGTAGGGTTTAAACTTAGTGAGAGAGACTCTCATTGTAGAGTGTATAGTGTAGAAGTAAACAATAAATGTCCTATTTAAATAAGAATAATCCGGTAGCCTAAAAGAAGAGTTGATGGGAGCAGAGAAAGCCTGAAGTTAGACAGAGAAATTAGGACAAAAGGTAGGAGACACTCAGGCAATAGATTCCATCATAATTACCACAGCTGATATTTATTGAGAGCTCACTGTGTGCTATAGGTTTTACTAAGGTCAATTCGTTCACTGTAAGACTAGTATTATTAGTCTAATTCTACATGCAAAGAAACGTGACACAAGCTAAATGTGGTAAGGACATTCTAAAATAACTTCAGTGGTCCCTCCCTCCTAATATTCACCCCCTTCTGTAATCCCTCTCCTTGAGTTTGGGTTAGATTTGCTGACTTTCTTCTAACGATGACAATAACAAAAATTCATGGCAGAAGTAGTTGGATGTCATTCCAGAGACTAGATTATATAGCTGTATTTTCTGTTTTGCAAGCCCCTTTCTCTCTTTGGATTAGTTACTCTTGGGAAAATCAGCTGCCATGTCATGAGGCAGCCCTGTGGAAAGGGCCATGTGAGTGACCTCGGAAGCAGATAATTTCCCCAATCCAGAGAAGCCTAAAAATAAGTGCAGCTCTAGTCAATATTACTAACTACTGACTTCTGAGATATCTTGAGCCAAAAACACCCAGCTAAACTGTTTCCAAATTCCTGATCCACAGAAAAACTGAGATAATAAATGTTTTTTTCTGTTTTAAGTACTGGAGTGAATTGTTACAACAATTGATAACTGACATAGTAAATGAGAAAGGATTTAAACCCAAACTCCTGAGTTTGAACTTTTCACTGTCTACCAAGATGACATTGAAATAGAATTCCTCAAGATGAGGATGTTAAATTTTTTATTTCAAAAGTTGAAATGTGAAGAAATGTACATAGAATAATAAAAGAAGTGTGCCCACTGTATAAAATTAATAAACATACTTATTTTTATTTTATTTAGATAATTTTTAATATTAGAGAAATGCAATATCACCAATAAGTTATGCTGAGTTTACTTCATACTGCCTTTATGGTATTTCCAACACAGCAGTTACAACTTCAGTATTCTCTACCTTCAGCAGAACAAGAAGAATGAGAATGCTGACACTTTCAGGGTCATAATAGTGATATGGGAATTGAATAGAAAACGAAGAACTTGTTCCTTGAAATGAATCGTTAATAAAGAAAATTCTTTAGCAACTGCTACAGTGAGACCACCCAAACTCTTTTAAAAGGCAGATTTTTGTCCACAGTGTAAGACCTGATGACTCAACCAAATCTTGCCTTATTCGTTTGACTCAAGCCACACATATTGACTTTGAGTGAACTGTACAGGCGGTGTACACAATGTGTTTGTGTGTCCATGTATTTGTTGTGTAGGATTGTGGTAATCTGAAAATATATGTAGATACTGCTTGCATTCAAATTACCCAGTCTAACTAACCTACAGAGGCTTCCTGACAACCTCATTTTCCTGACATGGACAATTCCCTTTTTTTTTATGAAAAGCAAGTGTCTTAGATCTCACTTAGGTGTGTATATCTTTATTTGTTATAGTTATATTCCTCTTATTTAAATGCCTTCTTTAAATGTCATCATATGTAAATTATATTAGTTTATGATATGATTACCATATTATGTTTATGTGCATAAATATTTTTATCTTCATAATTACATGTTAGTTATCAAAACAGAAATGGGTTTGTAGAAGCTAGACAGCTGCTTTAGTTTGTAAAACAAGTGAAACTTGACAATAAACTATGTGCTTTAAATTTCCTTGGTTTGCAGTCCTGTTTACTAGGGCCGCAGCACTGTTCTTCTTTACTTATGTTTATTTTTTTATTGTGGTAAAAGATACATACCAATAGACCTATCCTCTTAACAAATTTTTAAGTGTACAGTACAGAATTGTTAACTATAAGCACAATGTTGAACAGCAGATCTCTAGAACCTTTTCATTTTGCTTGACTGAGGCTCTGTACAAATTGAATTATAGCCCCTCGGTTCCATCTCCCCTCAGCCCTAGGCAACCACCATTCTACTTTTCATTTCTATGAGTTTGACTACATTAGATACTTCATTTAAGTGGATGAATCTTGAGGACATTATGCTAAGTGAAATTAGCCAGTAACATAAGTACAAATCCTTCAAGATTATCATCATCTTTGAATCAACAAATTCCTTCTAATATTTTACTATAAACATAAAGTGGCACATACGTTCCCAAACCAAACACTCATACACAGGCAAACTTTAAAGAGCCCCTGTTTATTATCCTATACCAAGCACTGAAAAACACGATAAAATCAGCGTCAAGACTTTCCATGTGACAGCTGTGTACCTACAATCTGAATGAATTAATTTAGATTGTCCAGTCACTGTATATTTTTTAAGATCTGATTCAGACCATTTCAAGGTTCACCACTCCACATTTTACTGATTAACCAAACAGCTAAGCCCGCACTGTTCCATCCTGTCTTACAGCTCAGTAGAGATGCAGGCCTGAACTGGCATTCAATGGACAGGTACCCTTAGGCATTTCAATAATATACTGAAGAATATCAATGTAACTTCAGAAATATTTATTTGAAAGTTGAATGGAACAGAGATCCAAAGCTTAATTTTATTATAACTTAAGCTACTAAAACACTAAACAAAGGGCAGAGGCTAGATAAAAGATACAAATGCTACTGCACACCTGAAACCTACACAGTTAGACAATACCCCTCCCCTCCCATGCAGCATTGCACCAGTTAATAAAAAATAAATTCAAGGTAGCACAAAAGCAACCCAAAATGCACCACTGTCTGTCGTTTCTACCCTTTGCTACTGCGTGGTATTTTTCCAACTGCTAGAAGGGCATACTTAAAACTAATTTTAAGACACATATACAAATAAGAAAAACACAGCTGTTTCCTTACCTTGCTAAGTCCTCTGGTCTGTATATTCTACTTTTCTCCAAAACCTATCACCAATTGGACATCTAGAAAAAGAGAAAAAGAAAGAAAAAAATGGGCAAAGCCTCAGAAGCTTTTTATTCTTTCTAAAGAAAGTATTATGAAAAATGTTGTTTGTTTGTTCTCTTTAATATGCTCAAGCATGCAAGCACAAAATTAGTTTCAGAAGATTGACTATTTGAAAAACTGACTGCTATGGACTGAACTGTGTCCTCCCAAATTCATACATTGAAGGCTTCCCTCTCAAGGTGATGGTATTTGGAGATGGAGCCTTTGGGAGATAATCAGGTTTAGATGAGACCATGAGGGTAGGGCCCACTCAAGGGAATCACTATCTTTTTAAGAAGAGGAAGAGACACTAGAGTTCTATCTCTTCACCAGATGAAGACAGTGAAAATGCCACACCATCTCCAAGCCAGGAAGAGAGTCCTCACCAGGAGCCAAACTGGCTAGAACTTTGGACCTCCAGCCTCCAGAACTGTGAGAAATAGATGTGTGTTGTTTAAGCCACACAGTTCATGGTATTTTATTATAATGTCAGAGCTGACTTAGAAACTGCCACATACTTTAGTGAAAAACGTAGATTACAGCATTACCCCAAAGTAACTCACGTAGTTTACAATCTTTTGGTAAAGCTTAATTTTAGTGTATTTAGTCAGAAAACAAAATGAAAACACCTATGATAGTACCCATGTTCTAGGTTCAATAGTTTTATTGTTATAATTTCTTCCATACTACCAAAATTAAAAGTAAAAAACATATTCATTAAAACATCATCTTCTGTTTTCCTTACTTTATTCAATTTCCCAGTAAAAATCGAATCAGTTAAGTAGCAGAAACAATTACATAAGAATATTTTCCCCATCTCATTTATTCAAAATAAAATTAAAATAATTTTGTTCAAATCTTTCTAATTATCTCAAATAGAATAGTTTATCATTGTTCTAAAATTCAACAGTACTAACATAATAAAGACTATGACTTAACACAATTAACTGATACCTGGAAATAGAAATAATGCCAATTTCCATTTTTTCTAGGAAATAATGTATAATAGTATTTTTACTTCATGGTATCAATAGCTAACTATATTTTATTACAATTCTGACTTGTGATTTCTCGAGTCTAAATTTTTCTCTACTTAAATTCTTAATCTCCTTAGTTTTTTATATTAAAATATTGTTATCCTCTTTCATAACTTTGGTACAAATAATTTAGGTGATGTTTTAATTCTTTCCATAATTTTATATTTATTGTCTTTGCCAAATGCAAAGATGATCACTCCAAATAAAACTTAATATCTCATATACTTATTTTGGAGGAATCAAATAAATTATTATAAAACCATGGAAATAAAAGATCATTGAAATTTATCATATGATTCATAATATAAGTGGTAAGTATTCAGATCAGTTCTAATAAGAATAGCTGAAATTTCCAATAGTATAAATACTGATCACCATTTCCTCTAATCTTTCTGCTTTTTGCTTTTTCCTTTTTGTTTCTTTGTTCCTTCTTTTGTCCAAGAAAGACAGATCACATTAATCCTAGCAGAAGGTCCTGGACAAATCTATCCACCAAGTCATTAGTTCAACTACAACACAGTCAGGGTAAATGATGCCTTCACAGGGGCATTTGTTACAAAGTCAGTTAGCTACATTGATTAGCAAAGCACAGACAGGGACATTCTCATAAAATTCCAGCAGAAAATAGAACAACAGAAGGACATCTGGTATGATATTTTTAAAACTTGCTTCTCTATTTGTACAGGGAGAGAACCTTAAAAATTACTTCAGTTATTTGAGACATTAATGTTAGTCATGGCTCACACAGTGAATGATTTTAAGCTTGAACATATACTTATTCAAGTGTGAACATATCTATGTACATAGATATCACATGTCATCAAAAGATATTTTCTGTCAAAAATTACTTTCCATTAATCTTTATTACAAACATGATATATCAGTATCGCTTTAAAAATGGGCAACCTGAATGTTTGGCAGAAGGATAAATCCTTAAGTGCAAATACTTTCTGTATGTTTTAATTATCATAACTTCAATAACCTGAAATACATATTAATTATAAAATACTTGACGATTTTTACCTACACTACTTAAGTAGTAGTTAAATGTTGCTCATCTTCCTGCTTCTGGCTTTGGAGGCAACAGTGTCAAACCCAGAAGGCGATAATTTTTGAAATCCAAACACTAAAAGACACGCCTTTGTATGTATCTAAGATAGAATGTCATGTGGAAAGCAAAAGAGGGAAAGACAGGGTGGAAATTGAACTGCTTTCTAGTCTTTATGAACAAAATGTACACATTGTGACTATTAGATTGGATTTAAATTAACGTTCAAAGAACCAAATGCCTATTCAAACATAACCTTATAAACATTCAGAAGGCTCTTTCAGACTGCTTAGAGACAATAATAGCCACAGACTTAAAAATGAATGAATTTTGTTAGGTCTCCACTCTATACAAGTTTGAGTTATTAAAAGTAGATTTTAAGACATGATTACATGTGGAAGAAATTTGTTGGAGATGGGAGCAGGAGAGAGCTTTCAAACCATGATGCAAGTCTGACACCTACAGAAGGAAAGAGAGAAGAAAGAGGAGCGAATAGAAAAAATTTTCAGACTGCAGAAACCAAGTTTCAAGAAATTTTTGGCTAATGCAATGAGTTTTCTTCCCAGAGTTAGCTATTGGAGGAGTTCACATCTTGCTGTAATGAGCCTGCTTAATACCTCTGTCATGTTCAGTCACGGCCTGTGAGCTGCCTGGGGAATGTGTGTCCACAGTGTGAAGGCAACAATGGACTCAGAGGTGTGCAGGTGGGGTGAGTAAATTATGCTCCCCACTAGGAGATTGGAGCAACACATTACCATGGTCATCATAAGGCCCGAGATATTATTAATCACCTATTGTTTCAAAATATTGTCTATAATATGCCAGCCCTATTGTAATACTCTGCTCTTTTGCTCATTCTCTGTAACTGGGAAAATATTCCAAGAAATAGTGAGATGAATAAAACATCATTTCTCTTGAAATTATTCTGCAATTTTACTGCAGTTGTAATCAAAGATCTATCCAGATATTTTAGTGATAGCAATCAGATTATTCTAAAATGTATTAGGAGAAAAGAATGTGCAAAAGATTCATGAATATTATGGGAAAATATAGAAAATACAAAAAGCAAATACAAAATGCTGCATGAATATGTACAGTAAAAAGGTTAGTGACAAATTGTCTAGTATTACTAAGTATTAAACAAGTATGCTAATGTAAAATTTAAAAGTACAAAATTTGTATTTAGAATATAAGAAAAGTTGGCATTTCAAATTTGTGTGAAAAGAATGTGCAAGATAACTAGTGGTATCACATATCCCAATAGTACACTTGGAATAAAATTGATGTATTGAATCTAAAAATCAATTCATACCTGATTGAAGCATTTAGTATAATTAGCTAGAAATACATTACAGAAAAAAAAGATAATACGTATGTATAAGTAAGGGGTTGTGAAAATCTTCTTGAACATGACACAAAACAACAAACCCTGCTCTTTCCTATGAAAAATATTACTACATCAAAATTAATAGCTTATTTGTAAAAAAAAAAAAAAATTGTCTTCCTACAAGAGTTTTTTTGTTTTTTGTTTTATTTATGGCTGTGTTGGGTCTTCGTTTCTGTGCGAGGGCTTTCTCTAGTTGCGGCAAGCGGGGGCCACTCTTCATCGCGGTGCGCGGGCCTCTCACTATCGCGGCCTCTCCTGTTGCGGAGCACAGGCTCCAGACGCGCAGGCTCAGTAGTTGTGGCTCACGGGCCTAGTTGCTCCGCGGCATGTGGGATCCTCCCAGACCAGGGCTCGAACCCGTGTCCCCTGCATTGGCAGGCAGACTCTCAACCACTGCGCCACCAGGGAAGCCACCTACAAGAGTTTTAAAGACCTCTCCCCATTGCAATTTTCCCTGGAGAAGCAATGCACCTCTCTATCCACTGATATCAGGCTTAGCCATGCAACTGGCTTTAACCACTGCATCTGAGCAGTAGTAATGTATGTCTCAACAAAGCAAGAGATGCATGCAGTAGTTGGAGGCTTTGTTTTCAGTCTGGCTCCTGGAATAGGAAACATACACACACAGAAAGAGCTGCAGAAAACTCACCCTGTATAGCTAAGCAGAAAGATGAGGAAGAAATAAATGTTTATTTTTGTAAGCTACCATTTTGGGTTTGTTTGTACTATGTTACAAAGCAAAAGAATTCTGGTGCTTATGATATGGAAGAGATAATCCTATCCGTACAGTTTCTCAAGACAAAATTATCTCTTCCTTATGACTCAGAATTCTTTTGTCTCAATCAGATGGTTGATAAAGAGTGCCTGAACACAAAGATCTAAAAAATTTTTGAAAAATTTAAAAGTCTGATGGCCTGGCAACTCCATAATCTTGGCTCTTAAGGGAATAAAAACTGGTGAGATTACAAAACTAGCACATTTCTTTGTATTTTAAAAAGCATAATATTTATCTGGTAACTAAAGGATCTGGAACACAACTTAATTAACAATACAGAGCATTCATATTTGGGCCACAACCATGACTTTATTGTAATTTAGCATTTAGGGAAAAATCATAATGAATATGTGGCTAAATTTCTAGGTTGCCTATGTTCTACCACAGCTTTAAATTAGATCTTTACTTTACAAAGTAGATTCCCAAAAGTTGCTCCATGATACATGTTGTAGGATCAAATCATCTTGGAAGATACTTCACACCACAATTACCTCCTGATAATTTAAGCATCTGCTATCACAACTAAAGATCTGATCACCATGAAGTAAATAAAGCTATTTAATTTGACTCAGAATTTCCAAGCTTATTTATCTTGGAATGTTTCTTAACTGATAACCCCTTTTATCCTTCTGCTAAATTGGGTTTCCTGTAGCACATTTTAGAAAATGTGGAATTAGATGGTCTAAAGACATAAGATGAGGTCATGTAATCTTAACTTCCCCAGAACCAGCTTCTCTGATTTTTATCTTGGACTCTCAATTTTTACATCTAGACAAAAAGTAAACACATATTTTAATAATATATCTTTTGGCAAAATTACAGTAGATGCCTTTTTTTATGTTCTCAATGTTCTCCCTATAAAGAACAACAATAATAAAATACTCCTGTAATTTAATATTAGAAATATTTTTCTATGCATAAGCTTGTATAATTTCTTTTAACATAATTAAAGTGTGTTGTTTAGCATTCAGAAAACTGAAAACCTAAGTAAATGCAGTTTTTCAGTAATATCCCTGGCAGTTTATATATATATATTTTCTAAATAATAACTGCTCACTTAGAGCTGTGTCTTTATATACTCAATGATTAAAAAAATTTCTATTATATAAAGTTAAGAACAACTTGGACTGTTCTGTCAAGAGAACGAAATTCTAGATATAAAAATAATTTGTATGTAACTTTAAAAATTTCTTTTAACAGAAAATAGCCTCTAATTCCTCACTTGCAAAACTGCAGTAATAATGAGACCTAATTATTACTACTCATAAGTAGTAATAATTAAAGAACACAAACTGATATCATCGTCAGTGCACCCCAGTTCCCAGTTTTCCTGTCAACAAGAAAACATATACTTTCTTCTTTCTTTCTTATACCCTGTTATAAAGTTCAACTCTGGCAAAATGTCATGATATAATCAACAAATTTAATTTAAATTTTTTTCTCAATTCTCTTTTTTTGTTGTTATTAATTCTCCTAACACCTTTTGTTGCTGCTATTGTTAGAAGATTGGATGGGTATGGGCAATCTATAAATGAAGGAATGAAAATAATAATAGAAACTTTAAGTCAATAAACTATGCCAATTTTAGTAATCATACTGAAACAGGAAGGAAGGGAGCAGGGCACAACCTTTAAAAGAATGACATAGCCCGAGGACATGACATAAACTGATTAGAACCAAATAGGTCCAAGATGGCAGATGAGTCAACTTCCACTAGACCTTGAGCCTCAGTATACACTCATTGTAAACATCAGCAAGCTAAATGACACACTCACAGGTGCCGTGACAGTTCCAAGGCAGACCATAAGGGTCTAAAAGTAGGTGGTGACCCAATTCCTGGAAATCCCTACCCCTTCCCCCAAATAGCTGGACTACTCCTCCCACTCACTATCCTATGAAATTACCCACCCCCATAAAAACTGACAACCCTGGTGTCACTCTTGCCTTCTGAGATGGCCCACACTCTGTGGAGAGTGTTTCTCTCTAAATAAACCCACTTCTTACCTGTCACTTTGTCTCTCATTGAATTCTTTCCCTGATGAGACATCAAGAACCTGAGCTTCATTAAGTCCTGAGACCAGGTGTGTGATCTCAGTTAAAAGACGGTGGGTTCACGTCCCAAACTGAGTTTTGGCTGGGTTCAAGTCCCGGTGCATGGGTTCAAGTCCCAATCTGCGTTACACAGTTTCAATACCTTTCCTAATGTATTTTCAGACTCTTGTGTTCAAAGTTCTGTTTTCCTCACTCCTTTAGATGACAGTCCAAGAGATCTCAATTTACATACCATTCATACTATTATGAGTCAGTGACTTTTTACATAAGAAACTAAAACCTACTTCCCTCACCACTGTTCTCCTGTCCACTTAGTGGAAGATATCCAATTCTCAATCCTGCCTTTCTGGAAGGAATAAAAAGGGCACAGAATCATTAAAGAACGTGCAGAAATGACCTTTTAAGTCAAAAGAAGGATCAAGAATAGAGTCCAAAGCTCCTGAAATCCATTGCTTTCTCAACCTGCCTATTTTTCAGAGAAATTTTTCTGGTTTGGCTAAGCTGAAGTACAATGAGGCTTAAGGGAGTCACTGCTTATGATTTCTCCTAACTGTTCTAATACGCATCTGGCATATTTGGAAACTTTTTAGAATCTCTTCCCTTTGAGTGCTATTACTTATTAAAGTGAAAATCTTGCCAACTAGACATCCTTAGTAGTTTATTTACCCCTGAGACACATGGTTGATGAGGCTGTATGTGGCAAAGCCTGTGTTCCACTTAAAAAGAATAGAGAATTTACATGGTTGGGATACATAACTCTTTCTGAGCATATAAATCCCCTGCTTCTATGTGTGGAAGCTCATAAAGAACATGTAGAAATTGAGTGAATTGGACCCAATGGTGCTCTGTTGCTCTGTCATGCATAGTAATACAACATCATTTTTCTTGGTTGTTCCTTACAACAGAAGCAATATATTTAAGAGACGCATGGGGATACAAAAAGAAATTAGATTTATGTTTGCATGTGTTTGGAATACTGACAATTAAAAGCTAAACTGAGGAAAATAAATCTTGGGAATTTTTAAAGGTAAATATTATTCTTCCTAATAAGCTATTAAAATAATACATACTTTTATTGTTTTAAAAATATATTATTGAGGGAAAAACTATGTGAATTTAGAGGGCTATACCCACAAATTAAAAACATAAAAATTACTTGTTAAAAATGTACTTTGAACAAAAACTCTTTCCAACGGCATTCTTTGGAACACAGAGATAATCCTGATATATTTATGATCATCAAGGACTTCATACTCTAACAGGAGACATGAGATATGTAGATAACAACTATGACCCAAGACAGAGTGTGATAAGCATTTTATTCAAAATTTAAATATGAGAGGGATTGAAGAGGAGAGGATTCTGATAAGGCCATTTTTATTTAATTTTACCAGTTTTCTTAGGTTTATTTGACACAAACTTGATTTGCAAATAGTCAGTCTAAATTTGAGAGAGTAACAAGGGAACATAGTCAACACCATAAGTGCTCACAAGTCCCAGGCACAACATCAGCCAAGCTCATAATTATGGTGCTCTTTGATTCTTGCAACAAACCTTTGAAGACGTTATTACTGGCTGCATTTTACAGATGAGGAAACATTCACAGTAATCAAGCAGTTGGTCCATGATTACTAAATGACAAAATTTAATAAAGTAAGCCAGGATTCTTGGATCTGAAATCTTTTTCACTGTGTTGCCTCCTTACCATGGATTTTTATTTAGGAAAAATAGAACAATTTTATATTTTTCCTCTAAAGATTGACAGTTTCTGTTAAAGGAGCCCACATTTAGAGTGAAGATGCTGTCAAAGTTAATTATAAGGAAATGCAAAATTTTATTGTATTAATAAAAAAATTATGAAAACAATAAGCCCAAAAGAAGCAACAGAAAGTAACTGACATATGTATGGAAGATAGATTCTTAATCTTTTCTTAGTTTTTTCATATGGAAACATATATACATATATGTGTATATATATATGTGTGTGTGTATATATACAGATATAGATACATAATTTTCTTTCCTTAATGGAAACAAGAATTTTAGTTCATTTGGTTCACTAGTGTAGCCAAATTACTAGACTGACACAAGATAGACACTTTGTTGAAAGAAATAGCAAAATAGCAATTGGCAAATGCAGGTGAACAGTACATGGCCCCTGCCTTTCTTGTTAGTTGTACAATACATCAATGTTCTAAATGTTTCTGAAAATTGTATGCAATATTTATTTAAAGTAAAACTAAAACTTATATACCTATTTAAAATGAGTACATCTGGAGAACCACAATTTTACACAGTGAATTAATGGAATTTAAGACAGAAAGAGAAAGAGCAAGCAAGCAAAAGATATCTAAACCATCATAAATAAAGTATTACAGAACCCAGATGAAACCTCAACTAGAAATCAGACATGTCTGAGTATGGTCAAGAAAATGTATGGGTTTTTTAGTCAGAAATCTGTGTGCATGAGCATCTAAATGGGACTCTCGGAATGAACTCATCCCAAAAGAAGAGAGAGCCAGATGTGACAAGCATAACACACTCAGAAAGCCTCAAGGATAGACAGAGAAGAGAAATGCTGAGAAGTGCAGTCAATATAATGTGCATTCCATCATGGACTTTTCTGTGGGTCCTAATGAGAAGAACCACTAACAAATATGGATAAAATTTTTACTCACAACTCTGGAACACATAAAAGCACATGCCACAAAAGGTTCATAATCTTCTAAAAATAATTTTATGCAAAAAGAAGAACAAGAATCACAAATCCCAGTTCATTAGAAATATCACCTTGAGAGTATTAGTACATTATTATCAAGCCCTGGTTAAGACCACACTGCCTGGGTGTAATAGTAGGGGTACGCAGCAGATGTTGAATAGCCTGGAATGTGCAGTAAAATCCAGCTGAGGTGAAAGTATAATCAATGGCAGAAGTTGTGTAAAAAAGCTGATAAGATGGCTGACCAGACTTGTACATGAGCACATCTGAGACAATGCTGAACTTTTCCAAAAGTACATAGTATGGAGAGTACCAATAAAAGAGAGGTAAAGAGTCATAAAATGTGATCTCATTTGTAACTACTGGCTAATTTGGCATGGGGAGTTGGGAAACTACAGTAAATAATATAGGAGAGAAAAGGTCATTTTATATATTTTCTACTGTGAACACATTATTACATAACTTTAAATATAAAAGTGTGAAGTAATAGTGTAGCTATTTTTTTATTTGCATTGGGAATTTTAGGATTATGATGGTTCTTACAACTTTAATTGTTTTAGAGAGCAATTTCAAAGGAGAATCATATAAGTGTGTCCTGTCTTGCTCTGCTTTTCAATGAACTGTCAAATTGAAAACAGAGAGATAGTAAAAATATTAGTTTAGTCCAGTTCCTGAGAAGATATGTTTTTCTACTGATCTGACAATGCATACATTTCAAACTTAATACTGTGAAGGTGTCCAGAAAATTTCATGCTCAACAACTCTGGTATTATTTTGTGCCCAAGACAGCCTTAATCTTCCTCTCAGCTTGACTAAACTTTAGACAGTCTTCTTCCTGACTCTAGACCCCTGACCTCCCTTTTCTTAGAAAATTTACTTTAGAAAACATTTAATTGTAAAACCTTTCAGTGCACCTCTAGATGTAAATCGTTTTTTTAAGATTTCTTGCAAGTTTTACAACCCAGACGTGTCTTTCTCAAGGACCTGGGAGCCCTTTCTTTAAAATGTAATCATCAAGAAACATAAGAACTCCTACCTCCCAGTTTCTGTGGGAAGATTGGGAGCCTAACTTTGGCAGAATGACTTGCTCCAAGTTGTAAAATTACCTCCTGTCACGAAAATAAGACAGAGTTTACTTTTCTTCTGAGCAAAGCCAATTATCAAAAAGTGATGTCCTATGATATCCCAACCTAGCTTTTAAAAGCTCTGCAGTCCTACATTTTAAGTAGAGTTGAGCTCAGACTGAGTTCTGACCTCTCCACCCTACTGCAGTAACCTTGAATAAAGTCTTCCTTGTTTAACTTTGTCCAGTTTATCTTTAGCAGTTTCTGTTGTGACATCTGCTAAAATATCAACTTTACCTCTTTTCATATTTTTAAATCAGCATTCTTGATCATCTGAAATAATTAGGATCAAATTCCACCTATGGAATTTTGAAAACTTTTGTTTCATTTATCCCATTTCCTAGCTTTCAGCCATGTACAGCACTTATTTTTTCCAAATCCTAGTAGGGAAGCGTAAGAAAGGAGAATAGATACTGCCACTTTACAAATGATTACCATTTCTTAGAAGATGTTTGTTATGTAAGGAAGTGTAAAGAAAATGTATAAAAGATGTTTTAAAAATAATCTATAAATTTAATTGTGCGTGCTATCTTTCCCTACCAGCTGCCAAGTTAAATTAAGAACTGCCTAGTTTTGTAAATACTCAAGGGAAGCACATTAAAAATGAACACAAATAGCCAAAGATAAACTAAATGATGACTTAACTCAAATTTTTAAACCATATTATTTCCCAAGGAGTCTGAAAATAATTGAGAAATTCAATGACTTTAAGTCAGTATATCCAAAATCTGTTTCAGGAAACACTAGCTCTCCAAAGTGCTATAGGAAAATATACTTCATTTGTCAAATAATTGTGAAAAACAATGCATAATATATCACCATATGAAGATTCAAATTGCACATTAGTTTATAAAATCTGAGCATTTTTCAGTAAAATATGAGAATGTGTTTAACTCAATAATTCCCAATATGTTTTCCTAAGGAATTTTCCCAATTGGTTTATGATTCTCTTTCCTGAGTTCACTTAATACAGAGAGCTAAAAGTACATATTAACTATCAAATGTCTTTATTGAGTTTTTAGGCTTTTGTTGTTGTTGTTGTTTTTTAAATTATATCTTGGTCATTATAACATTCAGGCCTGGCACAAAGATATGCTGAGCATTCTTTCTACACTAAAACCTGGATTTCATGCTGGGAAGCTACAATATATATGAGTACATCAAGATCCCTGTAGGAACATTAAAAAACCATTAAAACTTCTTTGATCTTTAATATCTCAACTGTATTTTTTTAAAAGGAGGATTCAGCTCTTTTTTAATTTTAAAAGTGTTTCCCCTAAAGCAAAACCCAGTTACTATACTCAAAATCTTTCCATTCCCCCACGCACCTAAACATTTTCCAGTCACCCAATCAATTCAGGCTTCTCAAAAATAATTCCAATTTGTTTTTATTTATTTTCTTTCTTTACTGTTGCAAACATTGTTTCCTCTGTCTAAAATCTCCTCCCAGTTTCCCCTCCTGGCACATTCCTATTTGTTCTATTAAGGCCCAGTGCCTACATGATGATACTGTCTATGGTGAAATGGTACTAACCATCCATCCCAACCTCCTTCTAATGGAAAAGCCTCCTCCACAGAGACTGGGAAGGTAAAAACTACATTTTCTAGACTTTTGCAGCCTGGGTTGGCTGAAGAGATCAGCCATATGTGCTCTAAATGTGGAAGTCAGAAGGGAGACAGGGCTTCCCTGGTGGCGCAGCGGTTGAGAATCCACCTGCCAATGCAGGGGACACGGGTTCGAGCCCTGGTCTGGGAAAATCCCACATGCCGCGGAGCGACTGGGCCCGTGTGCCACAACTACTGAGCCTGCGCGTCTGGAGCCTGTGCTCCGCAACAAGAGAGGCCGCGATAGTGAGAGGCCCGCGCACCGCGATGAAGAGTGGCCCCCGCTCGCCGCAACTGGAGAAAGCCCTCGCACAGAAACGAAGACCCAACACAGCCAAAAATAAATAAATAAATATATTTAAAAAAAAAAAAAGAAGGGAGACAGAGAATTTATTTCTGCTGTTGTCTTCACTGGCAAATAAGGTCTGGGTGGAGTTTCCTGGGGAAATACTAGCAGCAGTTGCCATGTACAGTCATTGGCTTCATGGATATCACAGGTATGGGGCATTTGATCCGCTGGTGAGGATGATGGTATGCATGTAATTGCTCCAAGGCAGGCTGCGATAACAGTCAATTCCTGTCTGCTTCTTGACTGCAGAGTGGTGACTTGGTTCTAGCTCCAGATATTGCTGAAACTTTCAGATTGATCAGGCAGATTCATGATCATAAGAGAAGACGCAGTTCCTCAGTAGGTGAGGACTGGAGTGTGGCTTTGGAACCGTTCCTAAAAGCCCACCTTAACTTGTTTCCTCAGCTCTCCTAAAGATTTAGTATGTGACCTAAGTACACGGTAAATAAAGTTCTTGGTGTTTAAACTAGCCAGAGTAGATTCTGTTCTCTGCAACTGAGTCCTGACCTTTAAAAATGTCATATACTCTGTGAATCCTCTCTAATTTCCTGAGCTTTTTGCTGTTTTCTCACAGAACCTCATGCACATTAATAGCTTTTATTAAAGTGTACTTTCACACCTCTTCCCAGCAGTGATGTCTTACTGCCTTGTATGACTGCCTCCTCTTCTTCTGTGCTCTCCAAAAGACACATTTTTCTTGTGTCCTGTCCTTTCTCTGAGAGGCCTGCCATCTTTTCAAATGCTCCTGGTTATCTTGTGACTCAGCTCCTTGATGGGCTTTATCAGAGTATGTGTTTTGTTGTTGTTTTGTGGCTGTGCAGCGAGGCTTGTGGGATCTTAATTCCGAGACTAGGGATCAAACCTGGGCCCCTGCAGTGAAAGTACCGAGTCCTAACTACTGGACTGCCAGGGAATTCCCCAGACTATATATTTAAATTCTGTGTCTTTTCCTCGTTGTTAGGATGGAAGCAGTTTTCTCCTGTCAACGTCTATATTCTGAATGGGCATAAACTACTTTTGCTTTTGTGATTAGAAAGTTATTTTTCCATAATGATCAGATAAATATTTCCAATGTGCTATTACATTCATTTATAAGTGTATAATCATATGTATAATTTACCTGGAATTTAATATGTGACAGAAAATCATGAATTTTTGTTAAATAAAGCTCTCTCATTGATTTGAGATGCCAAATTTATCATTCACCACAAATGACAACTACCCTGGACATTCTTTTCTGCTCCAATGAGCATCCACTCTTCAGATCTTACCACCTTGTTGTTTTTATTGTAATTTGATAATGTGTTTGATGTCTGAGAGTACATGTTTACCAATCTTATTCTTTTTTTTAAAAAAAAAGTCCCATGTATTCTCTTTTTTTTTTTTTACTTTTTTCAGTTGGATTCTTGAATTCATTTTTTAACAAATCTCATTGGAATTATATTTATTCCTGAAATTAATATCAAGATTATGCCATCACCACATTCAGAGAGTATGTATTAGAAGTCACAAAACAATTTATATGTCTGATATCCTTAAATTTTTCATAATTAGGTCCAAGAAGCAAAATATAAATATATATATATTTCACTTTAAAATACACACTTGTACACAAGCAAAATCAAGTAGTTAACTGAACTGGAAGTTTCTACTTTTCCTTCAATGATTTCTTCATTTCCCTAACTCACAAAATAATAGCTATATTCTGGTTTCAATATATTCATGTAGAAAAAAATAGTAACTATTTTGGATTCTAGATCAGAGAAGTAGTATAGAATTACTTTCAATGATTTATATCAACCACCATTAAACAGTTGAAAAATTACCTTCCATGAATCAAGAACAATTAACAATATTCTGAATTAGACTAACTGTATTTTACTTTAAAAAGAGACAAGAATGCATTTCATATTTTTTAAGAGGCTTTGGTATCAAATAGTGGTGGACTGGAGTCTCAACTTCCTGCTTATTATCTATGTAATTCTGTGAAATTTACCTAATCTCTGGTGCCCCTTAAAAGGGTTAACTATAGTTGCTACCTCATGGAGTTGCTGTGAAGAGTTACATAATTAGTGAACAAAAACATTTATCATAGTGCCTGGTGTAGATTGTCACTCAATAAATGTAAACTGAAGATTGGATGCCTATTTTGGCTGATTTATACTTTTAAATACAGTTGACCCATGAACTGAGCAGGCCCACTTACACGTGGAGTTTTTTGATAAATACAGTGGTACAATACCACATGATCCATGGTTGGCTGGATCAAAAACAAAGACATAGGATACGGAGCCAAGGACACAGAGGGCCCACTATAAACTATACATGGATTTTCAACTTGGGGGAGGATCAGTGCACCTAACACCTGTGTTGTTCAAGGGTCAACTGTAGTGAAAATACATCTATGGAGCTATTTGTTATGTATTATATGAAGAGTTGATATTCTAAATATATACAGACCAGAACAGTATGTGTAATAGCTATAGGTACATAACAGTCACCTGACCAATAAGAAGTCCATTATGCCCTACTATAATACCCACTTGTTAAATATCAGTGACATATGAAATGTGAAATTTTAAAACTATTTGCTGAGAGGGAGCTTCATGCATAGATCATTCTGCAGTTGTTCTCATGTTACTGTGTTTTGTGTCCTTACAAATTAAGAAGTACAAGCCTCAACAAATTTAAGAGGATAGAAATTATTTCAAGCATCTTTTCTGACCACAATGGTACGAAACTAGAAATCAACCACAGAAAAAATGGGAAAAGAACAAACACATGGAGACTAAACAATAACCTACTAAAAAAAAAAAAAAAATCAATGGATCAATGATGAAATCAAAGAAGAAATCAGTAAATACCTTGAGACAAATGAAAATGGACACAACCTCACAAAATCTATTGGATACAGCAAAAGCAGTTCTAAGAGGGAAGTTCACAGCAACACAGGCCTTTTTCAAGAAATAAGAAAATTTTCAAATAAACAACCTAACCAACCACCTAAAAGAACTAGAAAAAGAACAAAACCCAGAGTCAGCAGCAGAAAGGAAATAAAAAAGATCAGAGAGGAAATAGAAATAAAAAAAAAAAGAAAGAAAGAAAAGATCAATAAAACCAAGAGCTGTTTCTTTTTTAAAGATAAACAAAATCAATAAACCTCTAGCCAGACTCACCAAGAAGAAAAGAGAGAGGACCCAAATAAATAAAATTAGAAATGAAAGAGGAGAAATAACAACTGATACCACAGAAACACAAACAATCATAAGAGAATACTATGAAGAGTTATATGCCAACAAATTAGACAACCTAGAAGAAACTGACAAGTCTCTAGAAACATACAGCCTCCCAAAACTGAGTCAAGAAGAAACAGATAATTTGAACAGACTCATCACTAGAAGTGTAATTGAATCTGTAATAATAATAATAATAAACCAAAACTCCCTGCAAACAAAAGTCTAGGACTGGGCAGCTTCAATGGGGAATTCTACCAAACATACAAAGAAGAACTTATACTTATCCTTTTCAAACTATTCCAAAAATTGAAGAAGAGGGAACATTCCCAAATTCATTCTATGAGGCCACCATTACCCTGATACCAAAACAAGACAAAGACTTTACAGAAAAAGATTACAAGCTAATATCTTTGATGAATATAGCTGCAAAAATCCTCAACAAAATATCAGCAAACTGAATCCAACAATATGTATAAACATCATACATCATGATCAAGTGGGATTTATTCCAGGGTCACAAGAATGGTTCAACATATGCCAGTCAATCAATGTGATATACTACATTAACAAAAGGAAAGACAAAAACCACACGATCATCTCAAAAGACTCAGAAAAAGCATTTGACAAAATTCAACATCTATTCATAATAAAAATTTTCACCAAGTGGGTGTAGAGGGAACATATCTCAATATAATAAAAACAATTTACAACAAACCCACAGCCAACATGATATTCAACAGTGAAAAGCTGAAAGCCTTCCCACTAAATTCAGGAACAAGACAAGGATGCCCATTCTCACCACTTCTACTCTGGGCAAAATATTCTCAGACGTAAATTGTAGCAATATTTTCTTATATCAGTCTCCCTATGCGAAAGAAATAAAAGCAAAATTAGACAAATGGAACCTAATCAAACTTAGAAGCTTTTGCACAGCAAAGGAAACCATCAACACAAAGAATGGCAAAATTCAGAATGGGAGAAAATATTTGCAAATGATGTGACTAACAAGTGGTTAATATCCAAAATGTACAAATCGATTATATAGCTCAATATCAAAAACACAAAAAGAAAACCCCATCAAGAAATGGGCAGAAGACCTAAATAGACATTTTTCCAAAGAAGACATACAGATGGTCAATAGGCACATGAAAAGATGTTCAACATTGTTAATTATCAGAGAAATGCAAATCAACCACAGTGAGGTATCACCTCACACTGGCCAGAATGACTATGGCTATCACCAAAAAGTCTACAAATGATTAATGCTGGAGAGGGTGTGGAGAAAAGGGAACCCTCCTACACTGTTGGGAGGATGTAAATTGGTGTATCAATTATGGAAAACTGTATGGGGGGGTTGTTAAAAAACTAAAAATAGAGCTACCATATGATCAAACAATCCCACTCCTGGGTATATATCCAGAAAAAACGAAGAGTCTAATCAAAAAGATACATGCACCTCAATGTTCATAGCAGCACGGTTTACAATAGCCAAGACATGGTAACAACCCAAGTGCCCATCAACAGATAACTGACCTAAGAAGATGTAACAACCCAAGTGGCCATCAACAGATGACTGGCCTAAGAATACATATATATATATATATATACACACACACACACACACACACACACACACACACAGTGGAATGTTACTCAGCCATAAAAGATAATGAAACATTGCTATTTGCAGCAATATGGATGTGGATGGACCTAGAGAATGTTATAATTAGTGAAGTAAAACAGAGAAAGACAAATATTATATGAGATCACTTATATATGGATTCTAAAAAAATAATACAAATGAATCTATATACAGAACAGAAACAGACTCATAGACATAGAAAACAAACACGGTTACTAAAGGGGAGAGGGAGGGACAATTTATGAGCATAGAATTAACAGATACAAACCACTATTCATAAAATAGATAAGCAACAAGGATTTATTCTATAGCATATACCATAGGGGATTATATTCAATATTTTGTATAACCTATAATGGAAAATAATCTGAAAAATTATATAACTCACTTTGCTGTATACCTGAAATTAACATAATATTGTAAATCGACTATACTTCAATTTAAAAAAAGTGTATGTAAAGAAACAGTACTTTTTTTTGTTTCCTGAGGAAACAAAACACAGTCAGATTTTGAATAAATTACCATATTAAATAGAGCAGGATAAATAAGCCAACACAGAAGTGACTAATTGATAACACAAGTTATTAAATTTTTTTTTAAATGTTACTTTATAATAGTAAAAACTACAAAAGGAAGAAATAATATGATTTTTAAATTAGTTTTTAAGTTGAACTATAGAATTGAGGAAATTATAGTTTAAATTACCCATTATAAGAAAAAAAATTAATATAATTTTATATATTGAGGGCATCTGGCTTTCTGAAAATGTAATGGGTAGGTTTGTTTTCCTTCATTTCTGCTCAGTTCTCTACAAATTTTCTGTTATCTCTTGAGTTTAGTGGTTGCATAATTAGGCTTTGACACCAAAAGGATCTAGATACAACTCCTAATTTCGTCATTTACAAATTACCTAGACTTGAATACAGTTCTTAAATGTCGACATTACTGACCTGAAATTTGAATAAAATAATTCATATAAGAAGTTTTGCATAGTTTTTGGGACATATTCCCTTAAATTAATGATGGCAAGTTCTTATTATTTACAAGATGTTTCCCATTTTCTATTTACCTAGAACCAAGGATGTATTATTCAACTCATTGGCTAATTTGTGTTTTGTCTTTCTGTTTGACTGTACAAATACTTAATGGACTGATTATAAGTGTAAAAAATTAAAACAAAATAGAATGAATATTAAAGTCTAACTTGATATTTCTATAACCAGATGCATCTCCTTAGAGGCCAAACCTTCAGTTCTTTTTATCATACATTTGTACAATATCCATTATATTTATGTAAAAGAATACACAATATAATTTTACCACAAAAATCATGCACATAATTGTTTAATGAATATTAGATGATATCATCATTACTTTTATGATTAATGCTACTATTAGCATTAGCAATAAAAGTAATGTTACAATTTATAAAATAATTAGTCCTTAAACATCCTTGGGGGGGGAGATCCAAGAAGGTCAAACAAGGAAGACTGCAGAAAGAATTCCATGTATTAGGATGTACTTGATTAAATAATATTTATATAAAATTGTAAGTGTCAAGAAAAGTCTAATAAGAGCCTTGTATGACATTGTGAGTCAAAAGAATCTCATTCAATAGATAGTTACTAAGAATTAAACATGTAATATGTTTCACCTACTACGTGCCAGATGCTATGCTCAGCTCTGGATATAAAATCATGAATTCTGGGCTCAGGAAACACCTAAAGGATGTGCACAAGCTGGCCAGATGACTTTGGGGAGGAGAATAAACACAGAATGGGAGTAAAGCTCAGTGCCAAAGGAAGCATAGCAGCTCAAAACCCTGAAAGTTGTTTAGTTGGCTAGAGTAGAAAAAGTGAGAGTGAGCACGGAGATAGAGAATCTAAAGAGGTGGGTAGACTACATCAAGCCCTGGAAGCCATGTCCAAGAGGTGTAATTATCCTACATGTATGGAAGTACCACTGAAGGAAGCACTTTAAAGCCAGGGAGTGATAAAATCAGATTTTATTTTACTTCATCTTTTGGGGAGAGTGATGTGTCTGCAGATTATAGGTGAGAGATAAGAGCACATTTTAATATTTAAGGCTGGTATTAGCATGATGATTACAGAAATAGGAAATAAAAACATGGAGTCTAGGGATATTTAGGGGATAAATGATAGGTGGAACAACTGACTGGATATAAGATGATTGGAGCCTGGCTGGGGGTAAAAAGCAGTTAGGTGAGATGCCCAAGATTCTGATTTGGGTTACTAGTTGAATGGTAGGGCCATACACTAAAATAGGGAACACTAGAGTAAAAGCAGTTTGGGAAGAGGGAGGAGAATTTGAAATACTCAAATCAAGGCTCCCCATGAATATTCCAGTGAAAATTTTACCTCACAAGAGGATACATATATATAACTCAAAAGATGTACATATTTAGATTTATCAGCATAGAGGTTGTATTGGAAACTAGATAGTTGAAAAAACTTCCCAGAGGTTGAAAACTTCCCAGAGGTAGAAAAAGGAAGATTCCCTATGACTGATGCATGAGCATGACAGCATTTAAGGGTTGTAAAAAAAAAAAAAAAAACCTGAAAAATACCTATTCAGATATTTTGCCCCTATCTATCCATCTATCTATTTTTATTGACTATTTTTAAGAGCAGCTTAAAGTTCATAGCAAAATTAAGGGGAAGGTACAGAAATATCCTGTATACCTTCTGTCTCCAAACATGCATAGCCTTCCCCATTATAAAAAAATCCCCCATCAAAGTGGTATATTTGTTACAATGGATAAACCTACACTGACCCACCATTATCACCCCAAGTCCATAGTTAACTTTATAGTTCACCCTTGGTGTTATATATTCTGTGGGACTGGAAAAACGTATAATGATATTTATTCATAATTATGATATCATATAGAGAATTTTCACTGCTTTAAGAATTCTCTATTCTGTACCCATTTATCCCTACTCTACCTTCTCCACCCCTGGCAACCACAGATCTTTTTTACTATCTCCTTAGTTTTGCTTTTTCCAGAATATCATATAGTTGGAATTGTACAGTGCATAGTCTTTTCAGATTATCTTCTTTCACTTAGTAATATGCATTTAAAGTTTCTCCATGTCTTGTTATGGCTTGATAGCACATTTATTTTTAGTGACAAATAATATTCTATTTTCTGGATAGACCACAATTTACTTATTCACTCACCTACCTCTTGGTAGCTCCAAGTTTTGGCAGTTATAAATAAAGCTATTATAAACATCCGTGTGCAGGTTTTTGTGTGGACATAACTTTTCAACTTCCTTATGTCACTACCAAGGAGCACAATTGCTGGATCACATGTTAAGCGTATATTTAGTCTGATAGAAAAAATAAGTTAAATAAAATAAAATTTAAATTTAAAAAACCACCAAACTGTCTGCAAAGTGGCTGTACCATTTTTCATTCCCACCAACAATGAATGGGAGTTCTTGTTGCTCCACATCCTCAACAGCATTTGGTGTTGTCAGATGTTGGTTATTCTAATACGACTGTAGTGTTCTCATTGTTTACATGTTTGTTTTTTCTGATAACATGGTTGTCATATGTCTATTTGCCATCTGATTTTCTTCTTTGTGAGGTGTTTGTTAAGATTTTTGGACCATTTTTAATTGGCTTGTTTTTTATTGTTGAATTTTTATAGTCCTTTGTATATTTTTGATAATAGTCCTTTATCAGATGTCTTTTGCAAATATGAGTAAAAGTATAAAGGTTAGAAAAAAAAGGTCATCTCCATGGACCGGTGGATAGCTCCATTCAGTTAAGAGGGTGGCAACAAGGACCTACTGTATAGCACAAGGAACTCTGCTCAATATTATGTAACAACCTAAACGGGAAAAGAATTTGAAAAAAAATAGACACATGTATATGTATAACTGAATCACTTTGCTGTACACCTGAAACTAACACAACATTGTTAATTAACTATACTCCAATATAAAATAAAAAGTTAAAAAAAAGAATAAACCACATGATACTAGAAAAAAATAAAGTGGCAAGCAAATGAAAAATAATCATTGTTAAGAGTGGAATGGGATGAAGAAAAGTGTGTATGTATGGGAGAGCTGGGAGGAGGTGTGTGAACTGAATGCCAAACTAAGGACTTAAGATTTTATTCAGCAAGAGACAGAGAGCAAAACAGGTACTCAAGCGGGACAGTGCCTCAATTAGAGCTGAATCCACCATTCCATTTACAAGTACAATTAACTCTTGATTACATTGTGCCTTGTTAACATAATTAAGCTTTTAAACCTGGGTTGCTGAGCTCCAACAATTACATAATTGTTGGAATGACTGCCACAAAAATGTATGTTCCCCAACTTGGGCAGTATCATCAGGAGAAGATCAGCACTGCTCGGAAGTCCTTTATATATCCCTGGTCAACAACTGTTATTTTTCCCCCCCAAAGGCTATACGAAACCCTCATCATTAAGCTGTAGTCCGTTATACAGAAATTATAGAGCTTCATGTTTTGCTTAACAAAGGTCTAAATTCAGGTAAAATAAAAATAGATTTTATAATAATGCACCTATACAACATCAACTGTATCTTAACAAACCAGTGATCAAAGCAGTTTTGACTGCCACCTCAAATATGTTATTTTGAAGTAAAAATTGATCCTAGTGAATATGATATACGAGCAGAGCTGTTGCTTAAGTGCTTTGGCTATTCTATGTTTTATGTATAAAACCTGTTTCTATTCATCAAGCATCATAAATAAAGGAATTAAAAAATAAAACAGAACAGCAAAACCACTATTGCCTCCTAGTTCTAGAATCATCAGTTTAAGCAGTGCACTGTCACCAATGATTTCAATTATGCAGTCTAGGCACCAAATGAATGATGAAGATTTGCTATATCTCCACTATACAGTGGGTGACGCATTATAGCATTTTACTGAATACTATACAATTAGCTAAGCACCTTACAAAACCACAGCGTATTCTCCAATATATACCAACATTGCAAAAATTATCCTGAAGTATTATCCTAAATAGGTTCATTTTTTATCTTTCCAGGATGAAGAGGCAAAGGCAGGTGACATTTTAACTGTAGATTTGCAGTTTTATCACTGAATGAGATCTAAGCAATGATTAAAGGAATACCCTTCATTTGTAGAAGACATATGTACTGCAGTCTTCAAATACTAAAGTATTTCAAACTATACAAGAGGTGAAGGAACCTAAAATTCTGGTAAATTCTTGGGAATGTAACTCACTTTTCTTCTTCAGCATCACCTCAGTCAGTCACAGTAGCTTAAATCTTATATGGTGTGATATGATGGGGCCAATTAATACCAGAATATCCTTTGCTCCTGCTGACCTGCAATCAAGTCTATCTTGTTTACAAGAGGAATGTTTATTCTACCTAAATCATTATTCCTTTAGAAGCCTTCACTTAAAATATAAGGACCATATTACTTGAAAATGACTCATAAACTGATAAGAATCTAGTAATTCATATAATTCAGGAGCTGTCATCTAGTTTAGCAATACTTAAATAACTTGAGAAATAGGACGGGAAATGATTTTTATTAGAACCTACTTCATGGAAGGTGCTTGACATCCTCAGAACTCTCTAAATTAGTATTATTAACGACAGAAGGAGAAGGCTCCCAAGCAGCCCAGCTCCCCTCCTCCACTCAGCAGCTAGAGCACTCACTCATAATCAGCACAAATGTAATAATCCCTCTTCCTCTCAGGATAAAGTGTGTCTTGGTTCTTTTGTATTCCTAGCTGAGAGTTAAGACAAATACTAGGACAAAGTGTATGTAACTTGGCCTGTGAAAAGGAAAGAACAAGGAGGGACTAACGGTGCAAAATTTTCAACCCTAGAATCTCTAGTATTCATCACCTCCAGGCGGGGAAAGGGGAAAGATAATAAAGTATGGGTTAGAATAAATTCCAGCCCCCAGGAAGCAGTTTGATTCTAATGAGGAAAATCTGGTGATATCTGAATTTTGAAAAGTTCTAATTTATTTGGTAACATAATGAAAAAAAACCATGTGGTCACAAAGTTAGAGCATTTCATATTGGGTAAATATGATACTGATTTATTATATTCTCCAAGTAAGCAATTGTCAAAATATGGAAAATAGGAATTGTGGAATATTAACCACTCAGAAAAAAGTAAACAACAATGAATTACTGAATTCATCATTTCATTTCCAAGGGAATATTTTATCTTTTCTAGTAAGGTTTTCAATCGCTCTGCTAGGAAATGTTTAAGTTGTCTCACAGATATAAGAACTGTTCTCTCACCAAGGAGGCTTTAAACTTCACTCCATTAAATAGCTAGACAGTCTTTTGAAAGACTCCCTACTAGTGATCTATGTAAATAGTATCACACAGTAGACTTAGGATCACCATGACCATGATAAATCGTGTATGCATCATAATATTTAAATAATTTATTAGTGTTTGAGTCTATTTTGGAAAAACAATGAATATTTTTATATGCAATAAAGATCTTATCTATCAACCAGAGAGACTATATAAAATTATTTGAGAATTACAATGAATAGCTAGATCCTAGAAGGTGAACAGCATTGTCTATACTTAAGATGAAAAACAATGTAACTTCTGCTTAGGCAACAATTTTTCCGGTTTATGTAGTTCAAAATCTTTAAAAAACCTATGTAACAATTACAGAAGTGGTCAATATTAAAACATATAAAGTAAAATGTCTACCTGAGCATATGTTGTGAAATACATCTTCAGCAAAGAAATCTTCCAAATCAAGTACCCAATTATTTGTCAATTTTTGGCCCAAATATTTATGTTTTTTTTTTTATTAGAACCTGCTAATACTCAATTATCTGAATTTTGCACTAAGTAATTATCCAGTAGATGTAACAACTATATAGAAACCTATATATGCATATATATTATTCATACTTTATTAATATAAAAGATTAATAGATTTAGGCCTTTATAACTAGAGTTAATTCTAAATAACTTCTTTGTGTATTAATATTAATTCTTGCCTTGTTTTGTATTTCTATTCACCCTTCACATTAGTCTAGATCAATCTGCTGTTGTCTGAAAAACGCATTATTCTAATAAATTATTTTTTTAAAATCAGTTTTTGTGCTACTCAAGATGTTTGTTCTGGGAGTCTGGAATTGTAGATCTTTATATACAATGCCACTGGTGATTCTTTAGGATATTATAACCTGGATTGATCACCTGTTTTTGTAAATAGACACAGCTGTAAGGGTTAGAAAAAGGTCCATTTAAAATCATTTAGAGGACACCTTCAAGACGGTGGAGGAGTAAGACGTGGAGATCACCCTCCTCCCCACAAATACAACAGAAATACATCTACATGTGGAACAACTCCTACAGGACACTTACTGAACGCTGGCAGAAGACCTCAAACTTCCCAAAAGGCAAGAAACTACTCACGTACCTGGGTAGGGCAAAAGAAAAAAGAAAAAACAGAGACAAAAGAATAGGGACGGGATCTGCACCTCAGGGAGGGAGCTGTGAAGGAGGAAAGGTTTCCACACACTAGGAAGCCCCTTCGTGGGTGGAGACTGCGGGTGGCGGAGGGGGGAAGCTTCGGAGCCATGGAGGAGAGCACAGCAACATGGGTACAGAGGGCAAAGCAGAGAGATTCCTGCACACAGGACCATTGCCGACCAGCACTCACCAGCCCGAGACGCTTGTCTGCTCACCAGCCAGGGCGGGTGGGGGCTGGGAGCTGAGGCTCGGGCTTCGGAGGTCAGATCTCAGGGAGAGGACTGTGGTTGGCTGCGTGAACACAGACTGAAGGGGGGACTAGCATGCCACAGCTAGCTGGGAGGGAGTCCGGGAAAAAGTCTGGACCAGCCTAAGAGGAAAGAGACCACTGTCTCGGGGTGCACGAGGAGAGAGGATTCAGAGCACTCACTAAACGAGCTCCAGAGACGGGCGTAAGCCGCGGCTTTCAGCACGGACACCAGAGGCGGGCATGAAACACTAGGCTACTCCTGCAGCCACCAAGGAGCCTGTGTGCAAGCACAAGTCACTATCCACACCTCTCCTCCCGGGAGCCTGTGCAGCCCGCCACTGCCAGGGTCACGTGATCCAGGGACAACTTCCCCGGGAAAACACACAGCGTGCCTCAGGCTGTTGCAACATCATGCCAGCCTCTGCTGCCGCAGGCTGGCCCCACATTCCGTAAACAGATATTCCATGCAAATGGAAATCAAAAGAAAGCTGGAATAGCAATTCTCATATCAGACAAAATAGACTTAAAAATAAAGACTATTACAAGAGACAAAGAAGGACACTGCGTAATGATCAAGGGATGAATCCAAGAAGAAGATGTAACAACTGTAAATATTTATGCACCCACCAGAGGAGCATATCAATACGTAAGGCAAATGCTAACAGCCATAAAAAGGGAAATCAACAGTAGCACAATAATAGTAGGAGACTTTAACTCCCCACTTTCACCAATGGACAGATCATCCAAAATGAATATAAAAAAGGAAACACAAGCTTTAAATGACACATTAAACAAGATGGACTTAATTGATATTTATAGGACATTCCATCCAAAAACAACAGAATACACTTTCTTTTCAAGTGCTCGTGGAACATCCTCCAGGATAGATCATATCTTTGGTCACAAATCAAGCCTTGGTAAATTTAAGAAAATTGAAATTATATCAAGCTTCTTTTCCGACCACAATGCTATGGGACTAGGTATCAACTACAGGAAAAAAACAGTAAAAAATACAAACACATGGAGGCTAAACAACACACTACTAAATAACCAAGACATCACTGAAGAAATCAAAGAGGAAATCAAAAACTACATAGAGACAAATGACAGTGAAAACACGATGACCCAAACCCTATGGGATGCAAAAAAACCTGTTCTAAGAGGGAAGTTTATAGCAATACGATCCTACTTCAAAAAACAAGAAACATCTCAAATAAACAACCTAACCTTACACCTAAAGCAATTAGAGAAAGAAGAACAAAAACCCCACCAAAGTTAGCAGAAGGAAAGAAATCATAAAGATCAGATCAGAAATAAAGGAAAAAGAAATGAAGGAAACAACAGCAAAGATCAATAAAACTAAAAGATGGTTCTTTGAGAAGATAAACAAAATTGATAAACCATTAGCCAGACTTATCAAGAAAAAAAGGGAGAAGACTCAAATCAATAGAATTAGAAATGAAAAAGGAGAAGTAACAACTGACACTGAAGAAATACAAAGGATCATGAGAGATTACTACAAGCAACTCTATGCCAATAAAATGGACAACCTGGAAGAAATGGACAGATTCTTAGAAATGCACAACCTTCCGAGACTGAACCAGGAATAAATAGAAAATATGAACAGCCCAATCACAAGCACTGAAATTGAAATTGTGATTAAAAATCTTCCAACAAACTAAAGCCCAGGACCAAATGGCTTCACAGGCGAATTCTATCAAACATTTAGAGAAGAGCTAACACCTACCCTTCTCAAACTCTTCCAAAATATAGCAGAGGGAGGAACACTCCCAAACTCATGCTATGAGGCCACCATCACTCTGATACTAAAACCAGACAAAGATGTCACAAAGAAAGAAAACTATAGGCCAATATCACTGATGAACATAGATGCAAAAATCCTCAACAAAACACTAGCAAACAGAATCCAACAGCATATTAAAAGGATCATACATTATGATCAAGTGGGGTTTATCCCAGAAATGCAAGGATTCTTCAATATACGCAAATCAATCAACGTGATACATCATATTAACAAACTGAAGGAGAAAAACCATATGATCTTCTCAATAGATGCAGAGAAAGCTTTCGAAAAAATTCAACAACCATTTATGATAAAAACCCTCCAGAAAGTAGGCATAGAGGGAACTTTCCTCAACATAATAAAGGTGATATATGACAAACCCACAGCCAACATTGTCCTCAATGGTGAAAAACTGAAACCATTTCCACTAAGATCAGGAACAAGACAAGGTTGCCCACTCTCACCACTATTATTCAACATAGTTTTGGAAGTGTTAGCCACGGCAATCAGAGAAGAAAAAGAAATAAAAGGAATCCAAATCGGAAAAGAAGAAGTAAAGCTGTTACTGTTTGCAGATGACATGATACTATATATAGAGAATCCTAAAGATGCTACCAGAAAACTACTAGGGCTAATCAATGATTTGGTAAAGTAGCAGGATACAAAATTAATGCACAGAAATCTCTTGCATTCCTATACACTAATGATGAAAAATCTGAAAGTGAAATTAAGAAAACACTCCCATTTACCATTGCAACAAAAAGAATAAAATATCTAGGAATAAACCTACCTAAGGAGACGAAAGACCTGTATGCAGAAAATTACAAGACACTGATGAAAGAAATCAAAGATGATACAAATAGATGGAGAGATATACCATGTTCTTGGATTGGAAGAATCAACATTGTGAAAATGACTCTACTACCCAAAGCAATCTACAGATTCAACGTCATCCCTAGCAAAGTACTAGTGGTATTTTTTTTACCACTGGAACAAAAAAATTTCACAATTTGTATACAAACACAAAAGACCCCGAATAGCCAAGGCAATCCTGAGAAAGAAAAACGGAGCTGGAGGAATCAGGCTCCCTGACTTCAGACTATACTACAAAGCTACAGTAATCAAGACAGTATGGTACTGGCACAAAAACAGAAATATAGATCAATGGAACAGGATAGAAAGCCCAGCGATAAACCCACACACATATGGTCACCTTATTTTCGATAAAGGAGGCAAGAATATACAATGGAGAAAAGACAGCCTCTTCAATAAGTGGTGCTGGGAAAACTGGACAGCTACATGTAAAACAATGAAATTAGAACACTCCCTAACATCATACACAGAAATAAACTTAAAATGGATTAAAGACCTAAATGTAAGGCCAGACACCTTCAAACTCTTAGAGGAAAACATAGGCAGAAGACTCTATGACATAAATCATAGGAAGATCCTATTTGACCCACCTCCTACAGAAATGGAAATAAAGACAAAAATAAACAAACGGGACCTAATGAAACTTCAAAGCTTTTGCACAGCAAAGGAAACCATAAACAAGATGAAAAGACAACCCTCAGAATAGGAGAAAATATTTGCACATGAAGCAACTGACAAAGGCTTGATCTCCAAAATGTACAAGCAGCTCATGTAGCTCAATATCAAAATAACCACCCAATCCAAAAATGGGCAGAAGACCTAAATAGACATTTCTCCAAAGAAGATATATGGATTGCCACAAATATATGAAAGGATGCTCAACATCACTAATTAGAGAAATGCAAATCAAAACTACAATGAGGTATCACCTCACACCAGTCGGAATGGCCATCATCAAAAAATCCACTAACAATAAATGCTGGAGAGGGTGTGGAGAAAAGGGAACTCTCTTGCACTGTTGGTGGGAATGTAAATTCATACAGCCACTCACTATGGAGAACAGTATGGAGGTTCCTTAATAAACTAAAAATAGAACTACCATATGACCCAGCAACCCACTACTGGGCATATACCCTGAGAAAACCATAATTCAAAAAGTCATGTACCACAACGTTCATTGCAGCTCCATTTACAATATCTAGGACATTGAAGCAACCTAAGCATCCATAGACATATGAATGGATAAAGAAGATGTGGCACATATATACAATGGATTATTACTCAGCCATAAAAAGAAACAAAATTGAGTTATTTGTAGTGAGGTGGATGGACCTAGAGACTGTCACACAGAGTGAAGTAAGTCAGAAGGAGAAAAACACATATACACGGAATCTAAAAAAAAAAAAAAAAAAGATTCTGAAGAACCTAGGGGCAGGACAGGAATAAAGACGCAGACGTAGAGAATGGACGTGAGGACACGGAGAGGGGGAAGTGTAAGCTGGGACAAAGTGAGAAAGTGGCATGGACATACATACAGTACCAAATGTAAAATAGATAGCTAGTGGGAAGCAGCTGCATAGCAGAGGGAGATCAGCTCGGTTCTTTGTGACCACCTAGAGGGGTGGGATAGGGAGGATGTGAGGGAGACGAAAGAGGGAGGAGATATGGGGATATATGTACATGTACAGCCGGTTCACTTTGTTATAAAACAGAAACTAACACACCATTGTAAAGCAATTATAATCCAGTAAAGATGTTAAAAAAAAATCATTTAGGTAATTGTTTATGCTATCCAGTATGTATGATTATATGTATATAACACAGTAGCTACCTATCTATCAATTTAACTGTATCTACTTATATATATATCAATGTTTGAAATTGTTCCTAGTCTAATTCAGTCATGTAAAATATCGAATGAAAAACACAGTTTAGAAATATTCCCTGAGTACATATATAACAGTTGAAAAAGGGAAATTGCTGATACTTATGAGACTTAAATCTGAAGACTTTCTTCTCTCCCTTGAAATGTAACTAATGGAATAAGAATGAATTTTTTTTTTTTTAATTTAGCAGCACTGTCCTTTGATTGCATATTTTTTGTAATGCTGTTGAAATTAGGGAAGGACACATGACCCATGGAAATATCACTGTAGTTATAATTTCAGATGCTTTTTACCAATATTTCTAGTTATTAAATTTGGTTCTGAGTTTAAGTCATGCTGAAAAATAAAGATTAATTGGCAAATATATGAACATATATAGATATGATTATCTTTGATTAAGATAAAAAGAGGAAAAAGCACCAGTGGATTCAATTCTTCATCCCATCTCTCTGTTGTTTACCTCCTTAATTTCACAGAAAATCAAGAGCACACCACCCTCCCACAGCATACACTCACATACACAAATGAACACACATTTCCATACACAACTCATATGACTTAAAAGTTGTTTGTTCATTGAAACTCATCCCCCTGTTAAAATAACAATACCCCAGTTCTGACTGTTTCTCATACGATTCAGTTTCTCAGCATAAATCAAAAAGAGTTATATGTATTAAGATTATTAAACTTAGAAAATAAAATTTCTTCAAAATTTAATATTGAGGCAGGAAAAATAAATTATAGTCATCTTTTGATTATTCTAGTGATTAATTTTATAGATAATTTTTGTCACATTAGCTTTAATTGTTCACCATCTTGCTAATACATTAATGGGGAAAAATGAAAGATTCAAAGTAAACTAATATCAATTATATTTTATATATTCTAGCAACTCTAATAAAAGATTATCATAAAGGATAATATTAAAACCAATAAATGACGAATTTTATTCTTTTTATTCTGTATCTCAATTCCCTCAACTATAGAATGGAAGATACCTGTTATTTTCCTCAAGAGATAGAGATATTCAACTGCATATAATGCATGAGAATATATTTCTCTTTGTCCATCCTGGTAAGTTGGCATCCGTTCTTCTTTCAAAATATGTTGTTTCTTTACTATTTATTGTACAATCTTATAAGAAGTGCCTTAGACAAGGAAGACATGAAGTAAAAAAAAAAAAGAATATAGAAAGTGAAGGAAGGAAAAAAAATGGAGAAAAAATATGTATTCATGTGTTCATTGAGCATTATAAAGTGCTTGCCATGTACCTGTCCCTGTTCTAGGTGTTTGGACACAGGTCTTGAAGAGTAGACTGATTATCAATATTAATTAATATTAATTACTAAAAATATACACTATTAGGTATTGATAGTATATTTGAAGATGCTTTTCTATTATGTGTTAAGTACTATATTAGGAAGTTTCACATATATTTTATTAAAATATACTAAGATGAAATTTTGTAAGTATTTATGGCAAACCAAACCCCCCCCCCAAAAAATGAACACTTTTAGGACCTAAAGGGAAATATAAAAATAGCATTCATTTCATGGCTTAAGTGAAAATAGAGGAGAAAAGGGCACATTTTGACCTTCTGACCTTCACATCTGAAGGAGACTCAGATTGTGTTTCATCACCACTTTTTTCCCCATTCTGTTGCAAACTTCAAGCCTGAGCAGTGAAGCCTGCTTCCTCCACCTCTCCGAAGCTCACAGGCTTTGCCCCTGTTTAGCTGTGCCCCATTCTTCTCAACCTCACCCTGACGTACAGGTACCCAAGAGGCTGCCCAGTGCACCGTGGGGGAGTTTGCCCATGACTGGAAAACCATAGAGTCTGTATTGTCAGTAGTAATGTATTGGGTTGGCCAAACTGTCCGTTCAGGTTTTTCCATAACATCTTAATGGAAATACCCGAACGAACATTTTGGCCAACCCGATACTTATCAATAATCCAAAGAAATTTCTTATTTGGTAAAACCACCACTGCTGTGTCTTGGGAGGAGGAAATTTCCAAGCATCTCCAAGCAGGTGAATGTAGGCATTGATGATTGTTAGATAATAGGCTGTTCCTTCCTGGGACCTATGCTTCTTTAACAAAGTAATGAAGAGATGCACAGAGTATAAGATTTTTTCAAAATTGAAAAGAGTATGAACCTTTATTGTTCTAGGCAGTTTCATAACCAGACTGATCCTGAGGACCCACCTGGCTGTGCTTCTTTCAACCTAAACTCTCTTGCCTCTTGTACTTTATTCTGGCCTGGTTCTCTACTGTTCTGTAAGAAATCTTATTTAAAGAATTTGTATTTCTGCTCAGCTTGTTGCAATAAACCATCCCAACTAAAGCATTCCTTCTTATCCAGAGAGAGGGGTGAGGGAGAGACCCAGGATGGATGGCTAAGGAAAGAGAGTCAAGTGGTCATGACCTGTTTTTAATGATACGTTAAAGTATAAATAGAGTGTATTTGGGAAGACAGATAATCCAACAGTACAAGTAAATAATTACACTACATAAATCCTGACTCATATGGTACAGAGTACATGTAATATAGGTGTACAGAAAAAGGGAACAATTGTCATGAAAAACCTGTTAGCTTTTTTTTCATTCCTAGATTCACCATTCTAATTTAAAAAAAAAGAAATTCCATCTCTGTCTCTGTCAGTCTGTCTCTATATGTGTGTGTATGTAATACACATATGTATGTGTATGTGTGTGTGTATTTATATATGTATGTATATAATTTTGAAAACAGACATATAAATTAAAGCATAAGCTATAGCCATGAAGAATAGCTATCATTTGATTCTTAGCCATGGCATAAAAATAAAAGTTAATTTTGGAGGTTCCTTAAAAAACTAAAAATAGAACTACCATATGACCCAACAATCCCACTCCTAGCCATATACCCAGAGAAAAACATAATTTGAAAAGATACATGCACCCCAGTGTTCACTGCAGCACTATTTACAATAGCCAGGACATGGAAGCAACCTAAATGTCCATCAACAGAGGAATGGATAAAGAAGATGTGGTACATATATACAATGGAATATTACTCAGCCATAAAAGGAAAAAAAATAATGCCATTTGCAGCAACATGGATGGACCTAGAGACTGTCATACTGAGTGAAGTAAGTCAGACATGGAAAGACAAATATTTTATGATATCGCTTATATGTGGGAATCTTTTTTTGAAAAAAGGGTACAAATGAACTTATTTACAAAACAGAAGTAGAGTCACAGATGTAGAAAACAAACTTATGGTTACCAGGGGATAAGGGTGGCAGGGATAAATTGGGAGATTGGGATTGACATATACACACACACTGCAGTATATAAAATAAATAACAAATAAGAACCTGCTGTATAGCACAGGGAACTCTATTCAGTACTCTGTAATGGCCTATATGGGAAAAGAATCTAAAAAAAAAAGGAGTGGATACATATATATGTGTAACTGATCCACTTTGCTGTACACGTGAAACTAACACAGCATTGTAAATCAAGTATACGCCAATAAAAATTTAAAATATATATATATGTATTAGGTAAAAAAAAATAAAAGTTAATTTATTTGGTAGACTTTTAAGTTGAATTTATATTAGATAATAAAAATAATTTCTATTCTGATGTATTAACAAAGCTGATTTTATTCCTCACTATGCCCAGAAACACTGTAATCTCCCAAGAATCCTATTTTCGGCATGACATTTTCCCATGAAAATATTTTTGACGTGTGGTTGTAAAGACACTGACTGCGACTATTTGCCAAGTAAACAGCATCCCAGAAATATTCTGCGATTTTGTCAGCTGTGCTTACTAAGGACTCCCAAACAGATGTGGGAGACTGTTCAAACAAACTCCCCAGTGAAAACAGTGTGATCCACGGGTTAGAGACTTCATTCTTATTCACTCTTTAGTTATTTACCCTCTTACCATTACCCAGAAGGAAACATGCAACATTAAAATAGACAATAAACACTAAGTTGACCAGAACTAGTAATTTAACACAAAAAACCCACTCAGAAGTAATAGAAGATTGAGTTTGTTTTATGTTAATAGGATGTAGACACTATGAGCTGTAAACAAGCTTTGTTATGTCACCTGCCCTTGGTAGAAGGTTATAATTCAATCCTTTAAGGAAAAATACAGGGACATTGAATAACCATGTATTTTTCAGCATGACTGTCTGGTTTATGAATAAATTGAGGGCTCAGCATCCAGAGGTCCACAGATGTACTTTGAGTCTTTTTTCTTTAAAGCTTCCAGTACCTAACTACCTAACTTACTCATACAGCTTCTTAGAGAGTGGACCAGACACAAGCTGTCTTAATTTATGCTAGTCTAACCCCAAGAGGATGGCTTTTTTAAATAAAGCAGTGCTTCTAATCAGGTAGCTATATCAGAGGAAAAATAGTTTTAATTTCACAAAATACTGTATCTAGAACAACTCACTAATCATGAAAAATTAAAAAATAATATAGAGAAAATGATAAATGATATATTTCATCAAAATTTAAAACATGTGCTTTTTGGAAGAATATTTTATGAAAAAGCAAGCCCCAGGCTGGAAGAAAATATTTCCAATACATATATATGACAAAATGTTTATATACAGAAAATATGAAGAATGCTGATAGTTCAATAATAAAAATAAAAAGATTTAAAGAGACTTTACACAAGAAGATATATGAAAGGTAAATAAACACATGAAAAAGTGCTTGATATAGCTAGTTGTATGAAAAATACAAATTAAAGTACAATAAGGTACCAATACACACTCCTTGGAAAAATTACATGTTAAGTTTGACAATATTAAGTGCTGACAAGGATGTAAAGTGACTGAACTCCCATGAATAACTACTGAGAGTAGAATATTTTATAATTATTTTCAAAAAGGACTTTGCAGTTTCTAATAGTTTAACATATTTTACCATATAACCTCATAATTTAACTCCTAGTAATTCATTCAACAGTAATAAAAACACGTGGCCACACAAAGACTTATATTGTACAATGTTTATAGTAGCTTTACTCTTAATGGCCCCAAACTGGACACTACTCAAAAGTCTATAAAAAGATGAACAACAATGCTCATTCTGAGTGAAAGAAGCCAGTTACAAAATGTTACATCCTGTTCTATTTCATTTAAGTTATGGAATAGCTAAAACTATTTAATAGTGACTGAAAGCATATCAGCATCTTCCTGGTTTTGGTGTTGGCTTTGTGAATTTAATACAAAGGGGTACTAGGGAACTCCTGTGATAAAAATGTTATGTATCTTGATTGACATGGTGGTTAAATGAATACATTTGTCAAAATGTATTCAATAGCACATTTTAAAAGATTGCATTTTATTTCATGTAATTTATACTACATAAAAGTTGATTATTAAAAGTTAAAGTAATAAATAGTAGCAGTATATATTTAAAATTATCCAAGAAATTTAATAAGCTGTCATGCAGCTAGAACTGAATACTCAGTTTTTAAAAGAGCAGCATACTCAAAAGAGTCAAGCAAGATATAACACTGGATCATGAGTGAGGAATAATATTTCTTCTCACCAAAAATGGTTAATGTTAATTATTTATTTTAGAGTAATAACTACTATTGTTTAATTAAAACTTGGTTCATATTCATTTTTAAAAACATTAACTCTAAAAAAATTAACATAAATACTTTTTCTTAGGCCCAAGCTTAAACCAATTACATTTAAAATATCTGGTAGTGGGGGCTTCCCTGGTGGCGCAGTGGTTGAGAGTCTGCCTGCCAATGCAGGGGACACGGGTTCGTAGCGCTGGTCTGGGAAGATCCCACATGCCGCGGAGCAGCTGGGCCCGTGAGCCACAATTACTGAGCCTGCGCGTCTGGAGCCTGTGCTCCGCAACAAGAGAGGCCGCGATGGTGAGAGGCCTGCGCACCACGATGAAGAGTGGCCCCCGCTTGCCGCAACTAGAGAAAGCCCTCGCACGGAAACGAAGACCCAACACAGCCATAAATAAATAAACAAATAAATAAAAATTGTATAACTTTAAAATATCTGGTAGTAAAGACAGGAATTGAGTTTTTAAAAATTTTAATAGTTTTATTTTGAAACCGTTTTAGATTTATAGAAGAGTTGCAGAGAGTTCTTGTATAACATCTAATATAACTATGCTTTATTTATTGAAACTGACAAATTAACACTGATTTTGATATTAACTCAACCAGACATTTTATTTGGATTCCACCATTTTTTCAACTAACGTCCTTTTCCTGCTCCAGGATCCAATTAAGGCCACTATATTGCATTTAGTCCTCATGATTCCTTAAGCAACTCTAATCCATAAAGTTTCTCAGTCTTTCCCTGTTTTCACTACCTTGGATACTTTTTTGAAGAGTTCTGATTAGAATATCCATCTACCTGTAGACTATCCATCTATTTGGGTTTTTCTGTTTTCTCATAATTAGACAGGTTGGAAACTTTTGGAAAGAATATCACAGAAGTGATGTGCCCTTCTCATTGCTTTATATCATGGAATATGTGCTATCAATATGATTTATTATTAGTGATGCTAACTTGATACTTGGTTAAGGTGATGCCAGCTGAATTTCTCCTCTGTCAAGTTTTCCTTTTTTATACTGTGTTAGTTAGGACTGATTAAATATGCTCTATTCATATTAAAGAACAGGGAATTAAGATCTACCTCCAAAAGGGAAGAGTATCTGAGAAATTGTGGACATAAGCTAAAACCATCATACTAATTAATAAATGTCTTGGGGGAGATTTTTTGAAACTGCAAATATCCTGTTTCTCCTTAAAGTTTCACCCACTAATTTTAGCAACTTAATTTAGCATTAATCAGCTATTTTTACTGTGGTGTTCTAACAGTGATTTTCTATTTCCTTTTTTTTTTTTTTTGCATGCTTTATTGGGAAATTTTCTCTCCGTTTATTTACGTATATCAGTATGGATTCATGGATATTTATTTGATTCTTTGGTTATAATCCTTTTTTTTTTGCCCCAATTTTTCATCTTTGGCCACTAGGGGTGCTTTCAGATTATCTCCTGTCTCCTTTTGAAATACCCTATTTTTTGTTTTTGTACATTATGTGGCACTACAAGATGCAACAGCTTTATTTTACCTTTTCCTGTCTTAGACTTTGAATCAGACATTTCTTCAAGGGCCCAAGTTTCCTTAGGAAACAAGATCTAGATGAATTCATTGCTACTGGGATGGTACTGCTTCTAGGCAACCACAGAGAAAATACATGTATGTATACTAACTCATGTATATGTACATAAGTATACCTATCTCTGTATCTATTAATAAGTATATTAAAATAAATATGCATTCATAGCTATATCTCTGATTGATCCAGCACCACAGATTTCATAACAGCCTTTCTCTTGATTATTTTTAAATTCTCTGGCAGTGGGAAACCTGGCTCCCATTATGTACAATTTACTTGCTTATTTGTTCAATCCTAGTGTGCATGTAAAGTTGTTTCCAGACTGTTAAGCCATACTCTTGTGAAAAACAAATTTACCAACACAAATCAGTGTTTACGTATAGTTATTTTTATACTTAGCCTTACTGTATCTAGACAAGATCCTCTTTCTAGGGATTTAGCTCTGCCCCTTTCTTTTTTATCCTTTTCAGGGAGATTACATCATACATTTGTAATAAAAATAGCTTCGTTTGCTACACTTTACACTCCATTGTGGGCCTCACCTATATGCTTGTTGATATATTTTCAAATGGGTATACATTAAAAGTTTATCTTTGTGATGTATTCTTCTATGGGTTTTGACAAATGCATGGTCATGTATCCACCATCACAGTGCAATATAGACTAGTTCCATCATCCTAAATAGTCCCTTGTGCAAACACCTTAACTCATCATCAAACACAAGGTCACACAAGTTTTTGTCCTAGATTTTTTATTGTTTCCCGTTCTACATTTAAGTATACGGTGTGATTTGAGTTAAAATTTGTCTAAGCGTGAGGTTAATTTATTAGCATACGCATATCCTTGCAAAGTCTACCATTTCTCCATTAAAATGACTTTGAATCATTGTCAAAAAGAGTTGACTACATTTTTTTAGGTCTATAAATGTCAGTTAGGTAAAGTTGGTTGATAGTGCTGTTCAGATCATCTATATCCTAACTCATTTCTATCCTCTTATTCTATCAACTACTGACAGAGATGTGCTCAAGTATGCAAATACAGTTGTATGTTTGGCCTCACGTAATTTTGAAACCCTATTAAGTGCATACACAATTGGTATTGTTTTTTCTTTTTTAATTACACTTCTATTTATATGTCACCTACCTCTTTATTGCTGATAGTGTTCCTTGTTCTGGTATCTACTTGCCAGAAATCAATGTAGCTGCTCTTTTTTTTTTTTTTTTTTTTTCTGGTTATACATTGAAAGTGGTTATTGGTAAGACTGAATTAATATTCTCCTTCTAGACCTTGTCTGTTTGTTCCTTTTGTCATTTTAGCTCTTTTCCATTTGTTCTGTTTGTTGTATATTTATATTTTTTCCACTTTGTATGTTTTCTATGTATTTAATTTTTTGTTTTATATTCCACTTCATCTCCTATTTTGAATTATTCCACGTACCTCTTCAAAAACACTTTTTAGGAGTTTTCAATGTGTTTATAAGACACTTTTAAATAATCTACTACCATCGATTATACTACTTCATGCTTTTGTAAGAACTTTACAAAACATCCCAAATTCCTCTCTCTCATCCTTTCTATTATTGTAAAATATGTTTACATATGCTATAAGTACACAACGAATGCCACTACTTTGCTTTAAATAGTCATCTTTTAGAGCAACACCAAATAAGAGAAAAATTAATTTATCTTTTAAAATTTTTATTTGTAATGCTTTTTATTTCTTTGAGTAGACTCATTTATTGCCTGGGTCTGGGATTCCTGTTAAGCATATGTTAAACTTTCTGATATTGTTCCACAATTTGTGAATGCTCTGCTGTCTATTTTGTTTGTTTGTTTCCTTTCTTGTTTGTCTTTCACACTTTGCATTCTTTGCATTTCAGTTGGGCTAAGTTCTGTTGACCTATCTTCAAGTTCACTTATTTTTCTTTGCCTGTGTCTTATCTAATGCTGAGCCCATGAAAAGCATTCTTTACCTCTATTACTCTGTTTTTTACTTAAAGCACTGTGTTTGCTGTGTTTTCTCTTACCTTATACTGCACCAGTTATTTATTGAAAGATGGACAAATTGTATGGGCCAGTGGATACTGAGTTAAATATATTTTATTTTCTAAGTGAGCAAATATTTTCCTCTGTTAAGTCTCTAGTATGAGTGTTTGTGTTACTCTCATCAGGAAATGGGATGAAACTGAGGCTTACTGTTTTTATGGTTACAGTCAGTACACCAAATTTCTTTAGTGACATCTTGTTTTTCAGATGGTTCCTCTTAATATCTTACTCCACTCTTTGACCTGAGTTCTCTCCCTGCTCTGTTCCCTGGGGTGATTTGTGGAGGAAAAGCCTGATAGAGTTCAACTCCCCTTGTATCAGTGGCCCCCAGGGCTTCACATTCATGTCAGCCCACACTCAGCCTTTGTTAATGTTTTTTAACTGAATCTTCTCCATAGCTTAAACCTATCCAGCAACATCTGCCCCAGGTATACAGATGCTTGGGTTTTATTTCTTCCAGCAGGCTCCTTTCTTTTCCCATACTGGAGCTTAGTTTTTGCTCTATGCTCTCCATTCTATCATGGGTTAAAGAAAAGTCATTTATTTTTCAGTTTTCCCATCTTTTTCTTTGTCTTATCATAAAGGTGGAAGTAATAGTCTTTCCAGCTCTATGTATCTCTGAGCTGAATTTAGACAATGATATTTTTGAAATAATTCAGGTGATAATCTTGTACAGCCCTGATTGAGAACTACATTTACACTATGCATCTCAATCAGCAAAGGGTAAAACTCTGTAGCATGATTTAGATGGTCCTACATAATCTGGGCCCCAGCCATATTTCTTGCACTTTATCTCCTCCCATGTTTATCCGTGCTCTGAGTTTTCTAGTCACACTGAGCACTTCTTTCTGGGAAGACACTATTCATGCTCCAGCCTATGAGCCTTTACTCTGACTATGCATTATACCTGCAGTGCTGGTCCTTAACCTTCTTATGACTTGCCCCCACACTTCTGCAAGAACTGCCTATTCCTTCATTCAAGAGGGTGCAATGAACTCCTCTGTTAAGACACTAATGCTGTACTGAATCATTCTTTAATCTCTCTCTCTTTTTTTTTTTTTTTTTTCCAGAATTTAATGGGAAAGAACTCAGAAGTTTCTAGGTTGTGAGACTGGAAGAAAATACTACTTTAAGAAATAGGCTTTAAAATAAGGAAATACAGAAGTATATGACTGATAAATTTTCCATGGTTCTTTTATTTATATCTATTCATTATCGCCACTAGAACTATTTTATCTTCATTTCTTTATGTATCAATTATCTCCACTCATTGGAACTAAAATTTGATGAAGCCAAGGATTTTAGCTTATTTGTTTATGATTCATTGGTTTATCCTTCATTCTTAGAATAGCATCAAGTACATAGCTGGAAGGTGGTATTCGCTTAAAATATAAGTGGCACATTTCATTATTTTTAGATGTGCCTCCTGAATGCCAGATACTATGCCAAGTAAGGACTAATTATTAAAATTCAAGGTACAGTCTGTAACATTAAGTTTAGTGTCTAATTTATAATGTGAATAACATAACTGAATGTATAATCCTAGGCTGGGAGGAATTTGGGTAGAATTTATGAAACTTTCCCTGAAAGGAGTCCTGAGGTAAGCCTAAGGCATTAGTGATCATATGATGGATATTCTTCCTGTGATGTTTCTACACATGCAGATCAGGTTAAAATGACTATGTGAGCAAGATTATAAATCCTAAGCCATAGGATTTCATGGTGGGGGCAAGTGTCACTTTCAAAGCACATAGGAAATGGAAATCTAAATTTTTACTCTAGCTCACTGAACAAACAGTGAGATTAATCCAATGTAAATTTCATCTCAATAAAACTAAGTAAAATCCCTCATAGACTCCTTCCAAATGCAGAAGTATCATACTCCTCAATTATGAACTTTCTCATTCAGGCACTCTCTCTGTATTATGCTGCTTTCTCGATGATCTCCCCACCTATGACATGAATGCTTGAGAATAACACTCTTGCTTCCTGGTGCCCACTGCCTCAAAACCACCATCCCATAGCACCAGGGGAAGGGAGTCTCTCTTCCAATCTCACAGCTTTGTCAGCTGAATTCTAAGTTCCAAGATTACAATATTTTGTTTTTATTTCTTCTTGTTTGAAGATCTGTTTCCCCTTTTCCATTCTCTCACCTTGCCTTCGGTCTCTGATTCTGTAGTTCCTTGCTCTATACCCTCACTCTGTTTCAAAATGAGCCCAGACAACAGTCATCTGAGAATTCTCAGAGGAGAGAGCAAAAGTAAAAGTTAATACATGGTTTTGAATTATTTGATAAGACAAGGCATAAGAACATGAACTCAACGTGACAAGCCATTAGGGGATTTTGCTGGTTTACGAGAAAGATTAGCACAGCAAAAGTAGCGTTTTAGGAGGATCAGTCTGGCATCAGAGGGCTCAGTGTGTTAGAGGAGGAAACACTCTGTTCACAGAGAGTGCTAAGCAGCTACCGTGGATCCCATCGCAGGCAGTGAGGGTAGTGAGACAATCTGATGACAGAGAAAGAACTACAAGGTTTCTATGCCATGAGACTGGAAGGATGAAAACACTGTTTTAAGAAACGCATTTTAGAATAACAAAGTACATGAGTGATACATTTTCCATTGTTCTTCTACTTATATCTATTTGCTTTCCTCTGTGATAGCAGAGGGTCCCTGTAATGACTTAATTTAATGTTATCTTTAATAAAGCATAACAATAATTATCATGTTAGTGGGATAACTGTAAATGTGTACAGTGTGACGTCTGTTAATTTAAGTGATCCGCAGGCACGTTGGTAGCCATGAGAACAAATATTACTTCTGTTTAACATATCATTTTGCTATATCCCTAAGATCTACAAGGCTTAATATAAATTTGTTAGACAAGATTGTGAAATCCAGCTTGAGGAGATTAAATATTCAGAGAAATTTCATGGGATACGATATAGCTTATAAGTTACTAGTGATACATTATATGTAATGAAAAGAGCTAATAGCTAGTAGGTTAGATGGCTGCTAGATATAAATAAAATTCTGTGAATTACATATTGGTGAAATCTGCCAGGAAAGTAGACATGTTTGTTGTTCTCTGCCCATCCCACCCCAAAATACTTAGATGTCAAAGTTAACCTATTTGCACTATCCAAATAAAGTTTTTAGGTGTCATATTTTTAAAATAATTCCCAGTATAATAAATAATTTAATATCCTTTCTGTCAAGTTAGAAATATTTTCTAAAAATCTCTAATATACCTTAGTGTTTGGAATAATGAACTACTGCAATAATTTTTTAATGATCTGTATTTCTAAAGACATCAAAATAAATTAAAATTCAACAGACAATTCCCTGTATTTTTTCACTTATATATTCTCATCTATCTATACATACATTTTTCTTTATACCATTCAAACTAAGATGATAAATTCAGTCAATGGATTGTAAACATTTCATAATGGATATTTGGTAACACTATATATGTGTATTTTTGCATATGTGGATAACAAGATATAATAATACATAAAATTGTGTATATTATGAAAGAGACACAAGTATAGTTTAGAAAGATAAAATTGGCCCCAGGTTTGTAGTCTGGTCTTAACATGAAGTAGCAGAATATTTTTCTTGTTTCTTAGGAGTAGTTGATTGCACTTAAACAAGTGTCCACAGTTACCTATTTCTTACTCTCTGCTTTGCCTTGGCTAAAGTTTAGTCGGGCTTCTCTCCTCCATGCAGGCCCCTGAACTTTATCTTGCCTCCAAGTCTGAGCCAGTGCTGAAACGCAGAACACCCTCCCTTACGAATTCATTCCAAGAATGTGGTCGCCTTAGCAAGAAACGTTTCCTATCAAACTCCCTGATCATGCTGTCTGGTCAAGATCCCTGCTTCCCCAATTTTCTCTTATAAGTACCTGATAGCTCTGCTTATCCCTTCCTATAAAAGAAAATATATTTTTTTTGGTTTGATTTTGAGGTGCTACAGATTCTAAGATCAAAGTGTTCTTCAAATTGCAATAGTCTTTTTGAAAAAAAAGATCTCTCCTTATCTAATTCCGGATTTGTTTTTATTTGACACACTCAAGCATGTACTCTTAATTTTCAGAATCTGTTCATATTTGTACTGTCTCTCATGCTTTTAGACAATTAATGACTATGAATACACATTGTCCTTACTCCAGTCTGCTGCAACTTTTAAAATACGGTCAATTTACTAATAATGCAGTCAAGGCTACAGCTGTTTCTTCTTCTCACATCTTTTTTTCTCTTAATACAATCAAGTAACAAGTTGATTTTAAATGTTACCATTTACAAGGTCAGGCTCCAAAGTGAGAAAAGAACTGTTAAGACTGGCAGGGTGGGGCTTCCCTGGTGGCGCAGTGGTTGACAATCTGCCTGCTAGTTCAGGGGACACGGGTCCGGGCCCTGGTCTGGGAGGATCCCACATGCCGCGGAGCAGCTAGGCCCGTGAGCCACAACTACTGAGCCTGCGCGTCTGGAGCCTGTGCTCCGCAACAAGAGAGGCCGTGACAATGAGAGGCCCGCGCACCGCGATGAAGAGTGGCCCCCGCTTGCCGCAGCTAGAGAAAGCCCTCGCACGGAAACGAAGACCCAACACAGCCAAATAAATAAATAAATAAATAAATAATAATTAAAAAAAAAAAGACTGGCAGGGTGAATAGTGTACCCAGAGCATTACTGTACCTTGGTAGCAGAAAAATTACTATTAATCAGAATTTTCCTGTAATCCAGGATATGATACACAAGGAAAATGAGGCAACCATGAGAAAGTTTCTGCATGATTATCTTACTACTAATTTTTTCCAATATTATAATAAGATCTCCCCTAGTTTTTCAGTTCCCTAGGGAGGGAGCAGCCATTCTTTCCTTTGAAAATTATTTGTTAAATTTGCATTAATTTTATTCAAATGAAGATTTTCTAATGATTTGAATATTAGGTAATAATTGTATGTATCTCAGATTATCAATGTATGGCAAATGACTGTGAGCAAAAACTCCTAAAAGATTATACCTAGCTTGTTATATCAATACTACTAAAGACAAGAGGATAACACACGAGAGACATTGAAAAGTCAATTTGTAAAGACTGACTAACATAGCTGCACCTTTCGTAAACACATCTTTGGAAACTGGGGCTCAGAAATCTGTGAAGATACAGCACAAAATCATCCACATGAATTGCCCTAGTTTTTATGGATTTGAGAGCTAACGCGAAAAGAAGGCTGTGACTCATCCCTTGTACAATGTTAAGAGGCACGTTTATAAGCTTCTGTTACTCTTCCAATAGTTATCTGATGTAAGCATCCATACACTAACTGAAGCTGTTAGACTGTTCTTGGGATTCAGGATGATGTCGTGTGTCAGAGCGATCTACTCACCCTTATGAAATTCCTATTCAGTAGACCCCAACACGCAGTGTCATCACGGCCACTATAAGTACAAACTCCCAGAATCCTTATGCCTTAGGAAAGGGCTATCTTTCCACAAATACAATTTTAAGAACCATGTATCATTTATTTCTTAGAAGTAAGAATTATATCAAAGAAAATCATTCTGTAAATTTATATAAAATCATATTTAACCATTGAATTTCAAGTATGTTCAAATTGAGCATAATTATATTTATTAAAATTAAACAAAATAACATAAAATTCAACATTTAATCATAATTAGGGACTCGGTTATTTATAATACATAAAATAATTATGTCTTGTTTTTATAGGAGCCAATTCGTTATGATATTCTGATGCTTACATTTTCTGATATCTTATTTTCTATGGAAATGGCAACCATATTGGGATGTATTTATTTTGACATTGTGTTCCTCAAATACTTACGAGTAAATTTTAATTTTTAGAAGCTACATTTTCTAATTACAACTATTTTGGATAATGTTAAACATATCTTTTAAGCTAAAGAGTAAATCTCAAATGTGTTCATCTATTTATGCTGCAAATATATTACAGTACTTCACTGGGAATCTTATTATATTTTAGGGAAAGAAACAAAGCTACTTACTTTCTTAAATATCTACATCTCATCAATATATCACTTATTTAAATATTGCTTAATTTAAATTTTAGGTTTTTTAGAGTTTGAGTAGTCTTGGCCCTTGTAATTTATTAAATTATATATGTTGTCTACCACACAAAGTGCCTCACAATAATCTTTCACTATGTAACTCATTTTAAGTATGACTTTCTTATACTGGATGGATAAGAAAGGTAAATGGCTTTTTAACTTAGATTTAAATTTCAGATAATCGGAACATAGGATTTATAGTCAAAAACAGCCTCCTTGATGTTATTCCAATTTTCTACATTGAAGAACTGGCAACAAATTTCTGGAGACGCTGAAATTTCTTTTCTGTCAATAATAAATTTTTCATAGTTAACATCACTTCTGCTTTATTCAAATAAGGTTTCAATCCCCTAAACACTGTAAGAACATTGTACATTGTACATACGTGAGTTTTTAAATTTTTATTGGAGTATAGTTGCTTTACAATGTTGTGTTAGCACATACATGAGTTTTAATTCCTGATTAATCATATATATTTAGCTAACATGTAAGATAAATGTAAATATAATGATTTAGTTTGTAATATTAATGTTTCCTAATAAGTCATGCCCAGTTAGTATATAAGTGTCAGTTATTTTTTAATGCCCATTAGATATTTATGTTTATTGATGAACAGTAGATTTACATTGTTGTATTAGTTTCAGGTGTACAACACAGTGATTGAATATTTTTATAGTTATTATAAAAGATTGGTTATATTATCTGTGCTTCACATTACATCCTTGTACCTTATTTTATACTTAAGTTTATACCACTTAAATCTCTTCCTCTATCTAGCCCTTCCCCTCACCACTCTCCCATTGATAAACAGTAGTTTGTTCTCTATGAGTCTGTCTCTTTTTTGTTATATTCATTCATTTGTTTTTTTTTAGATTCCATCTCTAAGTGAAAAAATACAGTATTTGTCTATCTCTGGTTGACTTACTTCACTAAGCATAATACCTTACAGGCCCATCCATATTTCTGCAAATGGCAATATCTCATTCTTTTTTTTTTTTTTTTTTAACACCTGAGTGCTATTCCATTGTGTGTGTTTATATATATCACATCTTCTTTAACCATTCATCTGTTAATGGACACTTAGGTTGCATCCATATATTGGCTACTGTAAATAATGCTGCTATAAACATTGGGGTGCATATATCTTTTTGAATTAGTGTTATCAGCTTTTTTTTGGATATATATTCCAGGAGTGGAATTGCTGGATTATATGGTAGTTCTATTTTTAATTTTTGGAGGAACCTTCATACTGTTTTCCATAGTGGTTGTACCAATTGACATTCCCACCAATAGTGAGTGGCTCCCCTTTCCCCACATCCTCACCAACATTTATTATTTGTTGTCAGAATGACTATCATCAAAAAGACAAGGGTTAGGTGGTATCATATTGTGGTTTCGACTTGCATCTCCCTCATGGTCAGTGATACTGAGCATCTTTTCATATGCCTATTGGCCATATGTATGTCTTCTTTGGAAAAGTATTGCTATCTATTCAGGTTTTCTGCCCATTTTTTAATTGGGTTGTTTGATTTTGATATTAAGTTGTATGAACTCTTTATATATTTTGAATATTAATCCCTTTTCAGACATATTATTTGCAAAAATTTCTGTTATTCAGTAGGTTGTCTTTTCATTTGTCAATGGTTTCCTTTGCTGTGTAAAAGCATTTAAGTTTAATTAGGTCCTATTTGTTTATTTTTGCTTTTGCCTTGCCTGAGGAGACAGATTCTTAAAACATTGCTAAGACTTATGTCAAAGGGTGTCCTGCATTTTTAGGAGTTTTACAGTTTCAGGTCTTAAGCATATAGGTCTTTAATCCATTGTGAGTTTATTTTTGAATATGGTGTGAGAAAATTTTCTAATTTCATTTTTTCTTACATGTAGCTGTTCAGTTTTCCCAACACTACTTATTGAAGAGACTGTCTTTTCCTCATTGTATACTTTTGCCTCTTTTGTCATAGATTTATTGACCATATGTGTGTGAATTTATTTCTGGACTCTCTATACTCTTCTATTTATTTATGTGTCTATTTCTGTGTCAATACCATATTGTTTTTATTACTGTAGCTCTGTAGTATAGTCTGAGTCAGGGAACACAATACCTCCAGCTTTTTCCTTTTTTCTCAAGATTGCTTTGACTATTCAGGATTTATTGTGGTTCCATACAAATTTTAGAATTATTTGTCCTAGTTTTGTGAAAAAATGTCATGGGTATTTTGATAGGGATTGCATTAAATCTGTAGATTGATTTGGGTAGTATGGACAATTTAACAATATTAAAAACTATGGGACTCAGCAAAAGCCCTTCTAAGAAGGACATTTATAGCAATACAGGCATACCTCAAGAAACAAGAAAAATCTCAAATAAACAACCTAACCTACCATCTAAAGGGATTAGAAAAAGATTAACAAAGACCAAAGTCAGCAGAAGGAAGAAATTAATAGACATCAGAGAAAAAATAAACAAAATAGAGACTATAAAAAAAAAAAATCAATGAAAACCAAGAGGTGATTTTTTGAAAAGATAAACAAAATTGATAAGCCTTTAACCAGGCTCATTAAGAAAAAAAAGAGAACCCAAATAAACAAATTAAAAAATGAAAGAGGAGAAATTACAACCAATATCACAGAAATACAAACAATCAAAAAAGAATGCTATGAACAGTTATATGTCAACAAACTGGACAACGTAGAAGAAATGGACAAATTCCTAGAAACATGCAATCTTACAAGACTGAATCAGGAAGCTATAGATAATGTGAACAGACCAATTACTAGTATTAAAACTGAATAAGTAGTCAAAAAACTCCCTGCAAACAAAATTTCAGGACTGGATGGCTTCACAGAGAAATCCTACCAAAAATATAGGTAGGAATAGGTTAACACTTATTCTTCTCAAACTATTCCAAAAAGTTTGAAAAGGAGGGAACACTCCCAAATTCATTCTATGAGAATACCATGACTCAGATACAAAAAATGGGCAAAGACTCTACAAAAAAAAAAAAAAAAAAAAAATTACAGTCCAATATCTCTGATGAATATAAACACAAAAATCCTCACCAAAATATCAGCAAACCAAATTCAAAATACATAAAAAATATCATATTCTGTGATCAAGTAGGATTTGCTCCACGGATACAAGGAGGGTTCAATATCTGCAAATCAATGTGATACACCACATTAACAAAAGGATAAAAATCAGATGATTATCATAGATGCAGAAAAAGCATGACAAAGTTCAACACTCATTCGTGATAAAAACTTTCAGCAAAGTGGATATGGAGGGAACATACTTCAACATAAGTCCATATATGACAAACCCACAACTAACATCATACTCAATGGTGAAAAACTGAAATCTTTTTAGTCTAAAATCAGGAATAATACAAGGATGCCCACTCTCACCACTTCTATTTAACACTGTATTGGAAATTCTGGTCATAGTACAAGAAACAAAAGGCATGCAAATTGGAAATGAAAAACTAAACTGTCACTATTTGCAGATGACAGGATACTATATATCAAAAACCCTAAAGTCGCCACCACGAAACTATTAGAACTAACAAATGAATTCAGTAAAGTTGCAGAATGTAAGATTAATATACAGAAATCTGTTGCTTTTCTATACACTAATTATTAACTATCAAAAAGAGAAAGGAAGAAAACAATCCCATTTACAATTGCATCAAAAAAGAATAAAATACCTAGGAATAAACTTAAGAGAGTGAAAGATCTATACTCTGAAAACTTTAAGACGTTGATGATAAAAAAACTGAATATGATAAAAATAAATGCAAAGTTATTCCATGTTCATATTTTTTATCAATTCTCAGGATCATTTCCATGGCTTTGTCCCTTTCCACATACAGCCTATACTCTATATTGTTATGAAAGGGTTGCTTTATAAAATGCATTATGCATTCATTATAAAATAAAGAATGTTAATTTAAAAGTAAATATTTTTAGAAGTATTATTGGTTTGATTACTAGTATTTATGACTATTTTAAGTGTTTAATTAGACTTATAAGAATTTACTTAGAACTCTATAAAAGTTTACCTAGAATTCCTTTAAGAACATTGAAATTTCTTTCCAACTGAATTCCCCAACTTTTTATAAAAATTTGAAAACAATAAAAACTATAGAAATAAAAAAAACAAACACAATTTGGTATTTGGTACCATGTAGCTTTTTTAGTCTTTATTCATCTGTATAACCCTTTTTTTGCTGATAAATGAGAAAATAACCCACGGATCTTGGGACACTTGACTCCTAAAGATTTCAGCATGAAACTACTAAAAATAAGAATAGTGTTCTGTGTAACTTTTTAAATTACCATATACGTTAACAATATTTTTCTAAAGTCACCTACTGCATAGTCTACATTCAAATCTCCACAATTGTCCCTAAATTGTCCTGTGTCATTTCAAAACATGAACCAGAATTCAAACAAAGTTCACATATTGAATTATCATGTATTTTTAGATCCTCCAGATATCCACATAGCTGCATTATAGTATAGGCAAGAGATAAGACAGACTAATAGACCATAACAGAAATTCAAAAAGAAATGCTCATACAAATATTTCATTTATGACAAAAGTACAAAAATAGGAAAGGTTTTTTTAAAATAAGTGTTTCCGGGTCAATTGGGTAGTCATATGCAGACAATCAATCTCGACCTGTATCTCACACTATATACTAACATCAATTTTAGATGAATTATAGATATAAATGGAATGGTGAACAGTAAAGCCTTTGGAATCAAACATAAGAAAATTCCTTACAGTGTTACAGTATACAAGGTTCTATAAGTAAAATCCCAAACAATAACACTACCATACAAAAACTGATAAAATTTACCACATTAAATGTAACAACTTTTATTTACCAAAAGACACCAAGAAGAGAGTCAAGTGTAAAGTGAGAGTAAATATTTGCAATACATATATCTAAATGTAGTAGATTCTGTAGTGTGCAGGCCACCAGCATTCACTTTACCAACTGCTGAGAGTTCTAAATAGTTGACACTGTCCAGCTTAGTCTCCCCTCCTGGCAACTGTCCTAAGCTTAAGACAACAATCTTGTCTAATATCAGACCTCCTCCTAGAGGTAGCATGCATCTAGTGACTTGATACCATGGTGTAAAGTTTTGGCTCACATGTCCCAATTTGTTAATATTCTGCAGAGACATTGCAGTGCCAGCAGTCCAGAGGGATCAGTTGAGGCCTTTTCTGTGACTTCGTCAGAGCACACCTTCCTTTCATTTCTCCTCAATCCTGCTTCCTTCATTCCCCCAAAGTTTTTGATCCTGGGACCATTCCATCGTAAATTTCCTCCCTGCACCTCTACCCCAGGGTCTGTTTCCCAAGGAATCAGACTTGTGGCTATGACAAAGGACTTAAAGGATATGTAAAGACTTTTAAATCAGTAAGAAAAAGATCATACTCTAGTAGAAAAATGAGCAATAGACTGGAAAAGGCACTTCATAAAAGGAGATATTCAAACAGCTAAAGAAAATGCCCAGGATTTTTAGTCATCAGAGAAATTCAAATTAAACTTTGATAAGATATTCCTTAAAATACACCAACATGACTACTATGAAAAAGGCAAACAATACAGTATTAGAGAGTCTGTGTAACAAGTGGAGCTTTCATACAGGGCTGGATAGGGTATATAATCGTATAAGTATTTTGGAAACTGTTTGGTATCATCTACTAAAGCTGTAACCCAGCATTTCTTCTTTTGGAATAAACTCAACAGAACTGTGGGCACTGAAAGAAATGTTCAATGAAAAGAATGTTCCTACCAACATTAAACACAATAGCAAATCCCAGTGATACCCACTGAGAGAAGAATGGGTAAATAACATAGGGTGTTTCCATATAACACGATACTATACAGCAAGAAAAAAAAAATACTGTCACATGTAACAACATGAATGAATTCAGACACAAAATAATAAAGTCTATGTTTTTGTTTATACATAAATTTTAAAAGCAAACAGAACTAATCTATAAACTTAGACATCACAATAAAAAAACTTTATTTGGTATGATCTCATAAATCTAGGAGGAAAATCAGCAGCCTTACTACCAGAGGAGGAAGAATTAATTTGGAGTGGAGAGCAAAACCCACAGCAGCACTGTCAGTATAAACAGCAAATTCATTAGGAAAGGAACGAGGGAAACATGCAGCTCTGACATGGGGTCACCACTGAACTTGGGATACAAATGACAAATGGGGTGACACAGCATCCAGAATTTTAGTGGGGTTTCCAATAAAGGAGAGAACCTATGAAAGACAAAATAAGCCCCTCTCATATACCTTGCTGGGTAACTCTTCATGTATGCAAGGAAGATCTGGGAGGGCCTAGCACAGAGTAAAAGCTAAGACAGATTCGAATATGGCTGAACTCTGGGTGCAGTCTCCAAGCGTCTCAGACATCCAAGAGCAGACTGTGGAATCCTTCCAGGTTCAAAAAATATAAACATAACTTCTGCCCAAATAATTGGCTGACCTCTATGATATCCAGACACAGGGCTAACTCCTGAGAAGCTAAGAAAAAAATAAAACTAATAATTTAAAACATAAAGCATAGACATGAGCAACTGCACACCAAGGAGGAGGTAGATTTCATAGAATGAGTCCAGGAAATACACTATAGAAAATTCAGAAAAAAATTCAGAATCCACAATTGCCACAATACATTATCTAAAATGTAGAGTCTTAAACAAAAATTAAAAGGCTGTCAGAAAAAGTATGACCCATACTCAGGGAGTCTCACTAGAGAGGTAAAAACTCTCTCATTCTAACAGCGAGAACAAGATACATTACCTACAAAATCCTGTTTATTTTAGGCCCAAAGAGCTGATGTTGTAAAGTAACCTAATAAACTAAAATCCAATAGGTAATATCTCCCACAGCTGTGATGGACACAAGCTGCTTTCTTCTGATTGATCAGAGAAAGGAGGAGGAAACCATCATAGATGCAGAAAATAAGACGTGATGAAGTTTCAGTGAATTAGAAAAGGCTGAGCTAGAGCTCCCTTGAGAGTTTAAAATCCCCGGGTGCCTCAGATACAAGGCGAATTTGCACCCACCTGCCAACTTTTTTTTTTTCCACAGGCTTCAGTGAAGCTCAAAAATTGTGGTAAGGGGAAGAGAACCAAGAAAGCATCCCTGTGAGGCACAGGTGCACTGGTGAGATATAGTATGAGGGTGGAACAAGAAAACCAAGCAAATTTTTAAACATTCACGGTATGGCAGATAACTGAGAGAAACCTCCACTGAGAGTCAAACAAACAGCTCCTTTTGTATGTCATGTGAGGGCAGAGCAAGAACATGGAAACACTCCACACTCTATGTCTTACATTTTGTGTGAGGTATCGACAATCTGCAATGAGAAGGGCAAACAGTTTGCGATGTTTGAGTGACAACCGTTTGACATAAGGCCTTTTTGAGCCAAGTTCCCTCACTTCCCAATTCCCTCCATCATTAACTTACATCTCAAATAACCCCACGTATAAGCAATCCTTATGGCATGCTGTGACAAATTTAGAAAAAGAAGTTCCCTTTTTGGCAGACCTTCAAGGGCCAGTTACAGTTCAAATATAACAAATTGGTTGACAACTCATATGCAATGTAATCCCTCCCTAATTAACGTATAAATACTTTCACTTCTGTAGTCCTGCCTTTTCTCCAATTAGCCTGTCACCACCAACTTCAGGATGGTGAAGTCCCTCCTCTGGGAGTCTCTGCTGATGTGAAATACTAATACATTTTTATTGTTTATGTTTGGTGTTTGCCATGTCATTAGCACAGTCATCTGGTAAATTCCCAGATTACGAGGGGATAGGTGACTTTGGGGAGGTCCCTTTAGGGTCAATCAAAATACCATCTACCATTGGAGAAAAGGTAGGAGAACAGGGAGTGACACTCCTAAGGTGAAGGTATGGGGTTGGGGGGGGGTGGGTGGTTAAAATAGGAATATAGGGCAGAAAATCTGAGACAAAAGTTCTAGCCCTCAGAGCTCAAATGCTGTTAAAAGGGAGCTTATGATCCTACCCTCAAAAATAAACTGAACTGCATAAACTGAATATAACTAAAGCAATAAAAAAATCCAGACCCAGTTAAATTACAGAATGTGACTCAAATCCCCACTCTAATGGTCTGAAAGAAGAACAAGCATGACTTTGGGGCATAAGTATTATTTATCTCACTCCTGTTTTTATTTTCTACACACAATGTCCAATATGTAATCAAAAAGTATAAGACATGAAAAAAGCAAGAAAATGTGACCCCTTGTTAAGAGAATAAGTAGTCAACGCAAAGAGAATAGTCAACACAACCAGACTCGGAGATGGCCCAGATTTAGAATTATTAGATCAGATTAAAACAGCTCGTGGAAAACTTAGACAATATATGTGAACAGTTGGGAAATTCAGTTAGGATAGAAATCATAAAGAAAAGAACCAAACAGAAATGCTAGATGTGAAATTATGATTATCAGGGATAAAAAGTTCATTCAATGGGCATATAATTATGTTAGACATAAGAGAAAATAGTGACTTTTAGGACATGTGCATAGAAATTACCCAAACTGAAACATAATGTGGAAAAAGAGTGCAAAAATTTTTAAAAGGTCTGAGATCTGCAAGATAATATCAGACAATCTAACACGGGTTAATGAAGGGCCAACAACAAAAAAATGTGGCAGAAGAAATACTTGAAAAGATAATAAATTAATGCAAGATGTCAACACACATATCTAAGCAGCTCATGGCTCTCCAAGCAGGATAAATGCAAATAACAGCAATAGTAATAACAACAAATTAAAAAAAAAACAAAAAACAAAAAAACTCAACACAGCCGAAAATAAATAAATAAATTTATAAAAAAACAAAAAACAAAAAACAAACTATACCTAGCACAGCTTAATCAAACTGCTAAAAAATAAGTAAAATCTTGAGAACAGCCAGAAAGAGAAAGAAAAGCCCATTAGATTCAGTGAAAAAAATATATCAGATACAATGAAGGAATCTTAAAAATTATGGCTAAGGCAAGAAGACAAAAGAATTAAAACTTTTAAGTAATGCAAGAAGTATAATGCCTGTCAATCAAGAATTCTATGCTAGCAGAAATTGTCATCAAAAGGAAAATATTTGAAATTATATAAATGCATTCAATAAAGGCATTCAAAAACTTAAAAATACTTGCACTATAAGAAATGCTAAAGAATTTTTTATTGTGTTGGAGGGAAAAAAAAAACTAGCTAAAATCAAGTTTTATGGTAATAAATGGAGAACACAAAGATGAATAGATATGCTGATAAACATAAAAGACTTTTAAAAAACTTCTTTAAACATTACTGATTTTTAACATAAAGATAACAACAATGTCTATATTGGGTTTATAGTGTATGTGGAAGTGAATTATATGATAGCAATAGCACAAAGGGTGAGAGGGTGATAACTTAAGCACCAATATCAATCGAATCGACCTAATTGACATTTATAGAACACTGGACCCAACATCAGAATACATATTATTTTCAAGTACACACAGAACATGCCGGGACTTTTTAGGGTTTAATCTTCTAACCAGATATTTTAAATTCTTCTCTTTAAAATATTCTTAGCTTTAAAAATTGAGTGTGCAGTATTCTTGGGTTAGCTAGCAACATAGAATATCTTCTTTAGCATTTCTTAATATCTCTGTTCCCAGATGTATTAATGTAACACATTTTGGATCATTGGCACTTTTGAAATTCTCATTTGATTTTTCCTAGAAGTTACAAAGGGACATAGGAACACCCTGACACACATAATCACAGAAACATACATATTGCCTTCAATGAACCCTAGAATAGAAATTCACTCTATTGAACATAAATAGCTGAAGACACACCCTGGAAAATCCACCAACAATGTTTCCAGAGCTCGCATTTCCTTCCCCATCCCCCAGGCATCACTATCAAAATCTTGGAAGGTACAGGAGGTTAATTACATCTCAAAGTGATTATTTCTCTCCTCTTCTATCTTTCCCTTTGGCTAATGCCTCATGATTCTTTTACAAGACTCTGCTGACATCATGAATGTTAAACAGTCTAGACATCAGTTTGAAACTTCATTAAATGAAGAGTTTAGAATCAAAAGTTATTTTTGAAGTATCCAAAGCTTTTAATGTTTACAAACAAAATTTGTAGAACAATGTGCTGGAGAATAACATCAAGCAGATCAGTTGTTTTAAAATAATTTACAACTTTTTTGAAAATACAAGAACACATTATTTGTACTAAAAGTTGCTGGAATATATGAAAGACATTTACCAAACACAGCAATTTTCAGAGAGCTACATATTTTGTGCTTCATGGCCTGTCTTTATAGTCACTTGCTTAGGTGAAAAATTGTGTAACCAGTGCCACATCACTGCTAAAACCTTGGAAAGTATTCCCATCAGTGAGAGTGAGAAATGGAAACTAATATAAAAAAATGCACACGGGAAATATGTACACATTGAGTTGAAAGTAACAGTCGAGATTTTAGCTATCATTATATCCTTTAATGTTCTTAAATAAGGATGCAGCAGTTTTCTATAATTATGCATTTGTTCCTCAGGATACTTATAATAATTGGCAAAATGCACATAACCTTTTTAAGAACATCAGTAATTAATCTCAAGATTGCCATAAAAATCACTGTAATTACTTTACTTTGGATCAGATGGTTCTGAGTTTTCCTCAAAAATCACTGAGCAACTCACAGAAGGATGACCTAACCATTTATTGTATGTTAAGAGTTGACCCACTGCTGATCTTTCTCTGTTGAGGAGGATTAGTACTCAGTCTAGGTCATCCATCGTTCAGAAAAAAAGTGAGATGTAAATAAAGAACTAGCACCAGTTAGTGTAGCAATACTAAGTTGATAGCATTGACCTTCCTTAAATATCACAACTGAAAACATCTTTTTCCTTAAAAAAGAGTAAATATACTATGTCATAATATATCTTAAGCCACAGTTATATCTATTCATCAACTAAGCACATACTTATAACATAATTTACCTTTGTCACAAAACTGTAATTTATTCTGCCCTTCAAATATAATACAGAACTTAAATAAAAAATACTGTCAATACAGACAATGTTAAATAATTTCCCAGAATTACAAAAGTAATTTTTGATTTAAGGAGAACTGCATAGTTTTCAGACAACAAAAAAGACATATAGTCTATACTATAAAACACAAAAACACAAGTTTTATATATTAAGTCATTCAGTGGGTTAAACTAAACAACGCCAAAATACCAGAAAGTCTTCTCGTGAAAACTGGATAGCTAGCTAAGGGACTATGAAACAGCTTCTGCCAACCACCTACAAATAGAGCAACAACAAAAAAAATGTTTCTGCTCTTTTTAATTTCCCTTTATATTTACTAATAAACATAGTAGCAAATGAATCCTTTAAAGCAGGAGACCGCTAATGGGAAATATTTTATACTGGTGATCTAGTTCCCAAAGCAGGGGATTTATGTACAAATAGAGATAAGATGAACCTTGTGTTAGTACATTCTGGCGATTGTAAATTTCCAGTACATCAAGGGATCACAGAAGCAGAAAACAGAAGCAAAAAAGAACCTAGATACTTAGTCCATTAGGGATAGAATAGAGCTTGCTAGACAAAGAACAAGATAATGGAGTGATGGCCAACAGCAAGGCTGTATATCTCAAGTAAAAAGTAACACAAGTACCACCCAGCCTAAGGATTCTTTACATATTAGCAATCAACAAACTGTTATATTCTTTATCTCATCCAAAGATGAAGGTATTTTAAAAAACAATTTAAAAATCAAGATGCACCAGAAAACATATTACAAGCCAAGCAACAAGAAACATTTTCATGAAGAAGTAAGGATTTTACCTGTTAAAAAACGAGTACTGAAACCGAGCAGGACCCTGTGGGGCTCCTGGCCACAGGGAGCCTTTCTGTTCAGCCTCCATGACCTTCCCTGTGCTCCAAAGGGCAGGTTCAAACAGTTGCTAATTAGGGAAGGGAGGGGATGCAGAGACAAGGCAGGAGCAGCCAAGAAACAACAGTGCAGCCTTGGGACAGAATCCTGGTTCTGCCTCAACGGGTACACATAACAATAGTTTTGAGCTCTTCTGAAGAACTAAAACCCCCAACAAGTGGAAGATGGTAACTACTTGATGAAGCATTATTCAGAGAAGATCAGGAGACTACCTGAGGCCAGAGTCAAGGAACCACAGAAGCTCATCAGATGACCTGAGTCCAGATTAAAGGAATGCAAGCCCTTTACACACCTGATCCTTATCAGCAACTCCACCCTTGAACCGCTGCTATAAAACTGCTCACCAGATCCCCCCATGTTGGGACACAGTTTTTGAAGGGCACAAGACCACTGTGTCCCACTTACTTAGCAGAGCAATAAAGCTATTCTTTTCTACTTCACCCAAAACTCTGTCTCCAAGATTTGATTCGGCACCAGTGAACAGAGACCAGGTTTACGGCATCAGTACTACCTCAGTCCAAAACAAACACAAAAGCTATGAAAATATCAGTGAATCACAAACAGAGTGAAATAAGGATATCCTACTTGTTTCTCATAGAAATAGCAACTCTATTTTACACTTGATTGTGAATATAATACTTGGAATATGAAAATATAAATTGTCATATACTTAAGTAAATGTATCATATAATTACAAGTCCTACAGGCATAAAAGTTTTTAGGAAAAAAAAAAAAATTAAGTATGGATAAACACACAGCTCAAATACTGCAGTGGAAGTGCCCAGATATGCTGAAGAATGGACTATAAGCCATGAGTTATCAGCGTGTTGTGGGCATTAGTCAGCGTGCTTTATAGAGGAAATGAGGAATGCCATTTTATCTGATTGGCCTTTTAGAAAGAGCCTACTTAAAAGAGTTTCTCTCTCTCTCACTCTCTTGTTCTCTCGCTCTCTCACACACACGTTTTATATATACATATATATATCTTATATTTATGTTGTACTTGTGTGTTTATTTGTGGCTTATACAGTGGGATAAGAAGTGAGGATAAGAAGAGAGGAAAGGGGCCAGGAGTGGTCTTATGTGACCAGGACTGTGGTAGAATCTCATCACAGAGACCTCTCACCTGTAGTTCCCTAACATGACTGATAATGCTAAATATTGTACCACTTACACCTTCTCCCTAAGTCCCTGAACTATTTCTTACTCTCACCAATATCTTTCTTCTGCCATTTCTTTACCCTTCCAGGCAACCTTCTTATGGTAGGAAAGATGTAATAAAATTCCACAATGGCTCTTAGATCCCCTAGCCCACATGTGGTCTTACCAGATGTATCTTATGCCAGTGCACTAATACCCATCCACAGCTTTAAATGATTTAAAGAGGTGTTCCCATTACTCAGCAAAAATTTTGCATAACCTATTTACCTTGAGAATTGCTGAGTTACTTAGCAGTTTCTTTTAAAAACATATATTTAATCACTTTAGACTACTTTTTCTACTTCAAATTATTAAGACACCACTAAAATATTCCAAGTCGCAATCTATCTCAGTAACTAGAATAAATTAAAAATTGCAGGATTCTCAAACTTGGTAAAAAAATTTTGCAACTCGACACCAGTAGGTAGGGATTAAATGTAAACCAAAAGTCTGTTTAATCGAGGGCAAAAAAATAAAGCAAATAACTGGAATAAGCATAGTCTTTTTCATTAGTCACATGCATAATGCAGAGTACTTATAAAAAACCAATACTTATAAAAGAGAAAAGACTCTGACAAGGATGATGTTGGGATATGATTTTGTTTAATGGTAATGAGTAGGCTGTATGAATGAAAGTCATCAAACTAATATACTTCTGGTTACTAAAAGTGTAACCTTATATTTCAACAGTGGATCACCAGCATGTTTTTCAACTTTGTTGAAATATTTTTATCCTCTGTCAGGTCCTGCAGATAGCATTTGTTACTCCGGAGCCCTGGTCCTCCATTACAAAATCCCATTATTGAAACATTTTTACCATTCCCTCATTTTGTACCCCAAACACCCTCCCGCCAAACTCATCTATATTAACCTACCTTTTTTATCTACCATCCTCATAAAACAGTAAATACGCTGCCATAAGAATTATGTGATATATTTAACTAAATTAAGTATATCTGCTTTGGTACATTATCAATCTCATTTATTTATTAAGTTCTGCTTTAAATGTGTGATAAATCGAGGCAATAAATATGAAAGCTGTTTCTCTTACCTGTGTAAAGGAACACTGTGCATTTGGTTCTGGAGGCGTGGATTTCACGGCTACCCCACAGGCAGCCTTTTGACCACAGCCGGCTGACCCCACACGCTGAGATGTATTAAAGGCAACAGGGACGCTGGGAGCTTCTCTCCTTACATTCACCTAGGTCTGCACGAGTCCACGCCCTCTCCGCTCATTTTTCTTAATTGCAGATTCCTGACACCTTACTTCATATGTTGACAGCTGCTTCTGTTGCCTTCACTTTGGGCAAACATTTTCAAATTCTTTTTGGTCTATGATACTTCAGTTTCTCACTCAGCTCTTGACAGCTTTCCCTGACTTTGGACTGTCTCCTCATTACAGGTTTTATCTCCAATCTCATCCTCGAGTTCTGTTACAAAGAAAGAAGCTCACCAGACAGGATAGAGAAGGAAAAGTACTCAGAAATGCAGCAAAATTATTGACACTATGCCTCAAATATCCCCCTTTTTTCCCCTTTCAAAGCTCTCTCAGACAACCCCTAGACACACACACACACACACAGGACATCTAGTTAACAATGCAACACTGCCTCCTAAACACTCAGCCACTCTGCATTGTAGTTGATTTTTATGTGTTTGCAGGTGGGGGTGGGAGGGCTGCCACACGAGATCATGAGTTCCTAAAGGACAGAAGCTTCTTCAGTTTTCCCCCCTGTACAGTATTATCTGCCTAAGTGTTACTACGTATATGTGGAATTCAGTTGAAGAAAAAGTCTGACCTTTTAGGGAGATGGCAGAATCTGTGTTTTCACAAGATATGCCTTCCCACCCAGATAGAACAAACAATTCCCAAAACACAGCTGAATGAATGAAGGATTCCGATACAAAAATACACATCCTTATGGGCCCAAACACACATTCTTGGTGTGCAACCTGTTATCCTATCACTGGTACCAAATCTACTCACTCGTGTGTACTTTTCCTGATTCTACCCACTGAACAATCTCTGCCTCACTGAGAGTTGGGAATTTTCACTGTTGCTATCACTCTGCAAAGAACAAAGTAACATATTTCAGAAACTGTTGCCACATGGCCCCCTTTCCAGTTCACTACTCTTCAGCCTGGTATTGTATGATGCCACATGTATAATACTTCACCTGTCACAGTCGATCCCCACTGGAAATGCTTCACTATATATGAAAAAGTTCAGGAGTGAACTAAATCATTGTAACTGGTGTATGTGTGTGTGTCTGTAGGCACCTGGTGCTCATATTTACAAATGCCCAGGATAGTTTCTAAACATCCTTTTTAAAAGAGCACTTCACAGCCCTTAAAAAATCCCATCCCTATCCCATGTATTCTTGGAGCATGATTAACCTTAGTGTTGCATTCATCCCTACTGTAGGGGCACAGGTGTAATCCAGGCTGGGTCATTTGGAGTCATTCCCATAATGACCAAATTGAAAATGAGTGGAAGGTTTCCCATCTTCTTGGAACTTGAATGTAAGATTATAAGGCTCTCACTAGTCATTTCTCACAATGCAGAGAAGCTTAATGTAAAAAATGAAATCCAGTAAAAACTAGCAGAGGAAAGAGAAAGCATTCTGCTAGCACTGCATCTTAGTGTGAATGTCAGAGTTCTCAATTTTGTTTTCTCCTTTGGTTTTGTGAGTGTTTTTTGTGGCTACTGAGAGGCAAGGATGAGCTAGGCAAAAATTTGTTACTCAACAGATAATTAAAGGGCAAAAGAAACTCCAAAATCTTCAAGAGGGTGCAACTATAGTAAGGAGAAAAGAAGGGAAAATCTGAATTTCAAAATGAAGGGATTGAGGTCCAGCCTGAGACGTGTTGGTCTTGGTCTGACATGGGCAGTATGGGTTTTTCCTGCTTGTTTTTTCTCTTACTCAAAAGATGGGCATTCCATAAGTCATACTAATTCTTCTAAATTTCTACCATGTGATTTTGGAAAGTGCCTTTATAAGTCGTTTTTCTTCCTGCTAATTCTGAGCTATCTTTGGAGACCCACATCGCAATAATATTTAAACTGCATATAGGAAAACATTATTTTTTGGTATATCTGGAACAGAGACCAGAAATATACTAGATGTTAAATAAATATGAAATGGAAAACTAGGCAGACATTCCATGTTTCTTTTCTTCTTTAAAAGAATATTTTTTAAAATATGAACTCTATCTTTTATAAACTTGCTTTTCTTTTCGGAAACATTTGAAATTCTGGAAAAAACAGTTTGTTTAAGAACAATGTGTGAGTATTTTTCTACTTTGTTTTAATGCTGTACTCATGGGAAAAGCACTAGACAAAACTCATTCTCAAAAGCAGACTGAGTTGTAAGCTTAGATTGAATTTAAAAGAGTATGTGAGAGACCATCAAGATAGCGGAGGAGTAAGATGTGGACATCACCTTCTTCCCCACAAATACATCAGAAATACATCTACATGTGGAACAACTCCTACAGAACACCTACTGAACGCTGGCAGAAGACCTCAGACTTCCCAAAAGGCAAGAAACTCCCCCACGTACCTCCATAGGGCAAAAGAAAAAAGAAAAAACAGAGACAAAAGAATAGGGACAGGACCTGCACCAGTGAGAGGGAGCTGTGTAGGAGGAAAGGTTTCCACGCACTAGGAAGCCCCTTCACAGGCGGAGACTGCGGGTGGCAGAGGGGGGAGCTTCAGAGCCACAGAGGAGAGCGCAGCCACAGGGGTGCGGAGGGCAAAGCAGAGAGATTCCCGCACAGAGGATCGGTGCCGACCAGCACTCACCAGCCTGAGAGGCTTGTCTGCTCACCCGCCGGGGCGGGCGGGGGCTGGGAGCTGAGGCTCGGGCTTCGGAGGCCGGATCCCAGGGAGAGGACTGGGGTTGGCTGCGTGATCACAGCCTGAAGGGGTTAGTGCACCACGGCTAGCCGGGAGGGAGTCCGGGAAAAAGTCTGGACCTGCCGAAGAGGCAAGAGACCATTGTTCCGGGGTGCGCGAGGAGAGGGGATTCAGAGCACTGCCCAAATGAGCTCCAGAGACGGGCGTGAGCCGCGGCTATCAGCACTGACACCAGAGACGGGCATGAGACGCTAAGGCTGCTGCTGCTGCCACCAAGAGGCCTGTGTGCAAGCACAGGTCACTATCCACACCTCCCCTCCCGGGAGCCTGTGCAGCCCACCACTGCCAGGGTCCCGTGATCCAGGGGCAACTTCCCAGGGAGAACACATGGCACGCTTCAGGCTGTTGCAACATCACACCAGCCTCTGCTGCCGCAGGCTCGCCTGGCATTCCGTACCCCACCCTCCCCCCGGCCTGAATGAGCCAGAGCCCCAGAATCAGCTGGTACTTTAACCCCATCCTGTCTGAGCGGGAACAGACATCCTCAGGCAACCTACGTGCAGAGGCAGGGCCAAATCCAAAGCTGAACCCTGGGAGCTGTGCGAACAAAGAAGAGAAAGGGAAATCTCTCCCAGCAGCTAAGGAGCAGCGGATTAAATCTCCACAATCAACTTGATGTACCCTGCATCTGTGGAATACCTGAATAGACAACAAATCATCCCAAAATTGAGGCAGTGGACTTTGGGAGCAAATGTAGACTTGGGGTTTGCTTTCTGTATCTAATTTGTTTCTGGTCTTATGTTTATCTTAGTTTAGTATATAGAGTTTATTATCATTGGTAAATTTGTTTATTCATTTGGTTGCTCTCCTTTTTCTCTTTATATATACAGATATATATATATTTTTTTCATTTTTCTCTTTTTGTGAGTGTGTATGTATATGCTTCTTTGTGTGATTTTGTCTGTATAGCTTTGCTTTTACCATTTGTCCTAGGGTTCTCTCTGTCTTTTTTTTTTTTTTTCCTTAGTATGGTTTTTAGTGCTTGTTATCACTGGTGGATTTGTTTTTTGGTTTGATTGCTCTCTTCTTTCTTTCTTTTTTAATTACATTTTAATTTTTTTTTTATTTTTAATAATTTTTTATTTTCTATTTTAATAACTTTTATTTTATTTTATTTTTTTCTGCCTTTCTTTTTTTCTCCCTTTTCTTCTGAGTGTGTGGCTGACAGGGTATTGGTGCTCTGGCCAAGTGTCAGGACTGTTCCTTTGAGGTAGGAGAGCCACATTCAGGACATTGGTCCACCAGAGAACTCCTGGCTCCACATAATATCAAATGGTGAAAGCTCTCCCAGAGATCTCCATCTCAACACTAAGACCCAGCTCCACTCAACGACCAGCAAGCTACAGGACTGGACACCGTATGCCAAACAACTAGCAAGACAGGAACACAACCCCACCAATCTTTGATAGGGGAGGCAAGAATATACAACGGAGAAAAGACAGCCTCTTCAATAAGTGGTGCTGGGAAAACTGGACAGCTACATGTAAAAGAATGAAATTACAACACTCCCTAACACCATACACAAAAATCAACTCAAAATGGATTAAAGACCTAAATGTAAGGCCAGGCACTATAAAACTCTTAGAGGAAAACATAGGCAGAACACTCTATGACTTAAACCACAGCAAGATCCTTTTGGACGCACCTTCTAGAGAAATGGAAATAAAAACAAAAATAAACAAATGGGACATAATGAAACTTAAAAGCTTTTGCACAGCAAAGGAAACCATAAACAAGATGAAAAGACAACCCTCAGAATGGGAGAAAATATTTACAAACAAAGCAACTGACAAAGGATTAATCTCCAAACTATACAAGCAGTTCATGCAGCTCAGTATCAAAAAAACAAACAACCCTATGCAAAGATGGGCAGAAAACCTAAATAGACATTTCTCCAAAGAAGATATACAGATTGTTGAAGATATCAACAAACACATGAAAGGATGCTCAACATCACTAATCATTAGGGAAATGCAAATCAAAACTACAATGAGGTATCACGTCACACCAGTCAGAATGTCCATCATCAAAAAATCTACAAACAATAAATGCTGGAGAGAGTGTGGAGAACAGGGAACCCTCTTGCACTGTTGGTGGGAATGTAAATTGATACAGCCACTATGGAGAACAGTATGGAGGTTCCTTTAAAAACTAAAAATAGAACTACCATACGACCCAGCAATCCCACTACTCGGCACATACCCTGAGAAAACCATAATTCAGAAAGGGTCATGTACCACAATGTTCATTGCAGCTCTCTTTACAATAGCCAGGACATGGAAGCACCCTAAGTGTCCATCGACAGATGAATGGATAAAGAAGACGTGGCACATATATACAATGGAATATTACTCAGACATAAAAAGAAACAAAATTGAGTCATTTGTAGTGAGGTGGATGGACCTAGAGTCTGTCATACAGAGTGAAGTAAGTCAAAAGGAATCAAATACCGTATGCTAACACATATATATGGAATCTAAAAAAAAAAAGAAAAAAAAATGGTTCTGAAGAACCTAGGGGCGGGATGGGAATAAAGACACAGACGTAGAGAATGGACTTGAGGACATGGGGAGGGGGAAGGGTAAGCTGGGACGAAGTGAGAGAGTGGCATGGACATATATATACTACCAAATGTAAAACAGATAGCTAGTGGGAAGCAGCCACATAGCACAGGGAGATGAGCTCGGTGCTTTGTGTCCCGCTAGAGCAGTGGGATATGGAGGGTGGGAGAGAGACGCAAGGGGCAGGAGATATGGGGATATATGTATATGTATAGCTGATTCACTTTGTTATACAGCAGAAACTAACACACCATTGTAAAGCAATTATACTCCAATAAAGATGTTAAAAAAAAAAAGTTTTAGTTATATCAGTACTTGGATCTATTTCAGTAGGAATTTCTGGTGAAAAAAAGCAAAATGTAAAGGCCTGAAGAGTATGATCCCATTTTATGAAACAAATAACACCCCTTGTATATATCTATGTAAAAAAAAGGGTATGTGAATTGAATTTAAACTGAAGTATGTGAATTTCTTTTTTTCTTACATAAGGGATTTTTTTTTAAACCAATGGAAAGAACTAGGTAAGTTATTAACTAGAGTACTCCACACTTGCCAATGGATATGGCAAGTCAACATTTTAACATACTGTGTTAGAAATGGCACTGTCATGAATAGTTTCTAATATTTATAGTTAAAGTACTCAATTCATTTTACTTTAGCTCTGACACTTATAAGAACAGACACCTGGAAAATAGAGTACCTCATTTCATTTCATTAGTTAAAGGAAATGGCTCATTCCACTTGATTTCTATAATTTACTCTTAAATTAGAATTATTGATCCCCTGCCGACATTCATATTTCATTTGGGAATATATTTTGATCATACATTTTGATCTGAATATAAAGAAAGCCTGTCATTTAAATAGGCATGGCTGCTGGAAGAACAAAACAACATATTAACAAGGACAACAGCAACAAGTACTCATAAAAATTCTAGTCTTTTCACTTATTGAGTTTTGGTTTCAATATTATTTATTACAATGTATATTGGATATTATTATTTACTATCATTATATGATAAAATAATTACTCAATATTGATAAGAAAACAAATGAAGACTCAACTTGAAAATGCTGATAGTCGAAAATTGAATATTCAAAAATGACATTAAATTTTTAAAAAATAATATAAGTTCTAAAACTATGAAGACAACTTTGTACATCATGACAAGCTTACGTTGGTGTTTAGGCTTTTAAATTAAATTAGCTTTCACCAACAAGAGAGTAGTAATATGTATGCATTGTGGCCATGTTTGTGTATTCTTATGAAGGCTTATTTAATATACTCTACTACTAATTCAACAAATATCTATGAGTACCTACTTTCCTTTCTGTGGTAAAAGAGCTCAGAATTCAGAAAGGGAAAGGCATGGAATTTTAAAACTGTAATTCAACATAGAATGTGAGAATTATGGAACTTGGAATTCAGACACAGCATGGTACAGGGGAAGCAGTTCGTGCTTTGAGTCCAGATCTGTCTTTTAAACTGACTCTATCCCTTGATAATGGAAGGTTGGTGAATAAAGTAATGTATGTCCTTCAGTTTGTATTTCTATGAAACAGAGATCAAAACAAATTTTACAGGGCTACTGTGAATAAGCTTTCAACATATATTGATTGGGTGTTATTTCCAACTAAGTATGTGAAAGACAAAACTCAGGAAAGGAGTACAAATATTTTCCTAAACATTAAGAAAATGCATAAACACACAATTCAAAAACAGGTACATATGTACCAAATAATTTCTACCATTTGTTCTTTACATATTTCACAGGTGCTATGCCATAAAACCATCCAGATGAAATTAATTTATTTCATAAAGTATTTTAAAACTAAACAAAATTTACTTATGAAATCTAAAACTTAAAAAATAATTCTTATCCATGTTTTACCAGGTTATATAACAATCATTATATTTTCCATCACATGCTTTCTTTTTTTCCATGCTTTCTTTAATAAAATTAAAATTGAAAAGAGCTAGTTTTTTTTAATTTTTGCCTTTTTTAATTGGGCTATAGTTGCTTTACAATGTTGGGTTAGTTTCTACTGTACAGCAAAGGGAATCAGCTATACGTATACATATTTCCCCTCTTTTTTGGATTTCCTTCCCATTTAGGTCACCACAGAGCACTGAGTACAGTTCCTTGTGCCATACAGCAGGTTCTCATTAGTTACCTATTTTATGCATAGTAGTGTACATATGTCAATCCCAATCTCCAAATTCATCCCACCCCCGCTTTTCCCCCTTGGTGTCCATATGTTTGTTCTCTATGTCTGTGTCTCTATTTCTGCCTTGTAAACAGGTTCATCTGTACCATATTTCTAGATTCCCAATATATGTGTTAATATACTATATTCGTTTTTCTCTTTCTGACTTACTTCGCTCTTTATGACACTCTCTATGTCCATCCACGTCTCTACAAATGACCCAATTTTGTTCCTTTTTATGGCTGAGTAATATTCCATTGAATATATGTACCACATCTTCTTTATCCATTCATCTGTCGATGGACATTTAGATTGCTTCCATGACTGGCTATTGTAAATAGTGTTTCAGTGAACATTGGGGTGCATGTGTCTTTTTGAATTACGCTTTTCTCAGGGTATATGCCCAGTAGTAGAAAAAGAAGGAGAGAACTAAATTTAGAAATGAAAAAGCAGAAGTTACAATGGACACCACAGAAGTACAAAGAGCTAGTTTTAAGTGACAAAAATAATTTACTTTTAAACTTTTTGACGAGTTCTAACAGATATAATGAAAGGTGAACAAATCACAAGCATACAGCTGATGAACTATTATTAAGGGAGGTCACCTCCATGACAACCATCCAGATTAAGAAAAAGAGCCATACCCAGCACTCCAGCACTTCTTCTTATGTTTTTTAGTCACTTATTCCATTTCCTTACCCAGAGGTACCACTACCTTAACCTCTAAGACTCTAGATTAATTTTGCCTGTTTTTGAACTCTACATAAGTAGAATCATACAGAGACATTCTTTTGTTATCTGGTTCATTTTGCTAAACATTATATTTGAGTGATCTATCCATACTATCACAATAGTTGGTTCATTTTCATTGATACATAGTATTCAGTATTATGATTAGTCCACAATGCATTTATTCATTCTCTTGTTGATGGATATTTGTGTTGCTCTCACTTTGGAGCTATGATAAATAATACTGCTATATGTATTACTGACATGTATTTTGGGGAACACACACTCTATTTGAGCATATTTCTTGAACTCAAATTTCTGTATTCATACATGGATCTGAAATACTTATCGTTAACACATTTTCCGTTATCATACTAATTTATACTCCCACAAACCAGATACGAAGAAAGCCCAGTTTCTTTATAACCTCAAAAACACTTGATGTTGCCTTTTTAAATGTGTACTAGTAATTCACTATGGGTTTTTTTAAGTTTTTTTAAAATTTTTGATGCGGACCAATTTTAGTCTTTATTGAATTTGTTACAATATTGCTTCTGTTTGTGCTTTTTTCTGTTTTTTTTTTAAATATTTTTTTGGCTGTGAGGCTTGTGGGATCTTAGCTCCCTGATCAGGGATTGAACCTGAACTCCCTGCATTGGAAACCGAAGTCTTAACCACTGGACCGCCAGGGAAGTACCCACTATGATTTTGATTTTAATTTTCTTAATAACTGTAATGGCTTGAATTGTGTTCCCCCACCCCCCAAATTCATATGTTGAAATCCTAACCACCAGTATGGCAGAATATGACCTTATTTGGAAATAGGGTCATTGTACATGTAATTAGTTAAATAAAAATGAGGTCATACTGGAATAGGATGAGGGGGAGGGATAAATTGGGAGATTGGGATTAATGTATATACATTACTATATATAAAATAGATAACTAATAAGGACCTACTGTATAGCACAGGGAACTCTACTCAATACTCTGTAATGGCCTATATGGGAAAAATATAAAAAATCACAGATATATGTATATATATAACTGATTCCCTTTGGTGTACACCTGAAACTAACACAACATTGTAAATCAACTATACTCCAATTAAAAAAAAAAAAAAGAATACTAACAAACCAATAGAAGCTACAAGAGAAACATGGAACAGATAGTCCCTTATGCCCCTTATAAGAGGTCAACATTGCTGACACCTTAATTTTGGACGTCTGGACTCTGGAATGTGAGGCAATAAATTTCTGTTGTTTAAGTCACAAATTTTGTGGTCCTTTGTTCTGACAGTTCTAGTAAACTAATTAATGACTAATGTTAATTTGAATTTTCTTGTTTACTGATGTTGCCATTTGGATATTCTTCTTTGTGAAGTACCCATTCTAAGTGCACTGTTTGTCTTTTTCCTGATTGAGTATGTTAGCTATTGGGTTATAAGCTAACTTTCAGTTACACATGTAAATATCTTCTTCACAGTGTAGTTTTTTAACTCACTTAATGATGTCTTTTGATAAGCACAAGTTCCTAATTTTGATTTAGTGTGATTTATTAGTGTTTTCCCTTATGTTTCTTTTTATAGTCTAATTGTTATACCTTTCATATCTAGTTCTGCAATGTTTCTAGAATTGATTTGTGCATGGTATGTGATAGGGTACAAGATTCATTTTTTAAATCAAATGTATTCATAACTACCCATGGTCTTCCTTTATGAAGCTTAGTCTCCTTTGTTATTTGCTTATAGAATCAAACCGTGTTATTTGCTTTATTAAATCAAAGTTTGTAGTTTGTAACGGAGACACAAAACCCTAAAGGAAAACTATCCCTATAAAAAGTTAATTAATTTTGTTTAAAGGTAAATTTCCATGAGAAATGTTTTCATGTTTACATGTATAAAAAAAGCATATTAGAGCAGTAGTTTGATATCTATTGCATTGGCCAAAAAGTGTCTTTGGCTTTTAAGTAAAAATAAAAGACACATTTTCATTTTCACCAAGAACTTTATTGAACAATGTATTCACCCTTTTGTTTTACTACCTTCTGTCATTTTTCTGGCAACTTCATAATTCCATCTTCCCAACTTTTTATCTTGTTGAGCAAAGAACTGTTCCAAATGCCTTTTACAGTCTTCCAGGGAAATGAAATTTTTTCCATTAAGAGAAATTTATAAAGACTGAAATAAATGGAAATCCGAAGGTGCAATGTCTGGTGAATACGGCCGATGAATCAGAATTTCCCAGCCGAGCTGTAACAGTTTTTGCCTGGTCATCAAAGAAACATGCGGTCTTGTGTTATCCTGATGGAAGATTATGAGTTTTCTGTTGACTAATTCTGGATGCTTTTCTTCGAGTGCTGCTTTTAGTTGGTCTAACTGGGAACAGTACTTGTTGGAATTAATCATTTGGTTTTCCAGAAGGAGCTCATAATAGAGGACTGTCTTCCAATCCCACCATACACACAACATCACCTTCTTTGGATGAAGACCGGCTTTTGGTGTGGTTGGTGGTGGTTCATTTAGCTTGCCCCACGATCTCTTCCATTCCACATTATTGTACAATATCCACTTTTCATCACCCGTCACAATTTGTTTTAAAAACGGAACATTTTCATTACGTTTAAGTAGAGAATTGCATGTGGAAATACAGTCAAGGTTCTTCTCGCTTAACTTATGTGGAACCCAAACATCAAAGCGATGAACATAACCAAGCTGGTGCAAATGATTTTCTGGTCTTCATTTGGATATTTTGAGTATGTTAGCTATCTCCCACGTGGTACAATGTTGATTGTTCTCAATTAATGTCTCGATTTGATCGCTATCCACTTGTCTACCCAACCGTGGAGCATCGTCCAGTGAGAAATCTCCAGCATGAAACTTCGCAAACCACTTTTGACACACTTGATCAGTCACAGCACCTTCTCCATACACTGTACAAATCATCTTTTGCCTTTCAGTTGCGTTTTTACCTTTCTTGAAATAATAAAGCATAATATGCCGAACACGTTACTTTTTTTTCTTCCATCTTCAATATTAAAATGGCTACACAAAAATTCACCAATTTTGATGTCTTTTTTTAAATGCACACTGATATGACAGCTGTCACAATACAATCGAACAAAATTGTTTCGAATGAAGTTGAAGACAGCTAAGTGCTACTAAAGCCATCTTACGGAAAAAAACAAACGAACCTTTTGGCCAGCCCGACAGTTTTTTTTTTTTTTTTTTTTTATGGCCATGAGTTCTAGACACCATTATTCAGAGATCTATATAGATCTACATGTTACATTTTCCATATTTGCTTTGCCGGGTGAGGTAGAACTTGTGTCCAAAAATGCCAGAATTCCTAATAGCCCTTCCTCTTTGAATCTTGGTTAGTGTGAGAGCTCCTTTTGAAAATGAGTATGGGTTTTGTCTCTTACATTTCTGAATTAATGACCACAAAGTTGGTAGACTTGGAGCATTTATCTGCCTATGGGAAGAGGGGAATTAGAGTGTTACAGAAGAGAGAAAATAGAAGTAATTTTGCAATTAATAGTATTACATTGAGAATGATTTTCTAAATTCCTTGATTTTATTAAGGACAAGGCCTGAAAAGCTATACAAGAAATAACCAAGACAGAAAAGGAAGCCAGAATTCTTGCCCATTTGACCCAAGAGAAATTGTAGGAACAATGTGGGGGAGAGGCGGTGTGCTGATTCTTAAATAAGTTCACAACCCAATTTCTCTTCTTTTGACTTTACCTTAGAAGGGGGACTTTGATAGATAAGTAAGTGTAATTAAAGGAGAAAGTAGCTCTTGTACCTACCCACATCTATTTGGGTCTCTGGTAGGAGATTACCTTATGACTTCTCTGTATAATCTTTGGTGGCAGCCTTGGCAGTGCAAAAGGGTCAGGAGAGGGAAGTTTTGAGGTTGATTTTTTCCCCCTAATTACTCATGTGGTACAAAATATTCTCAGAAATAGCCAACTAATTGTCTGAGAAGTGTGACAGAGAGGACCACTGCACTGAGAATGAACTCACTCTGTATCTAGTGCTGTAGAAAGGACCACCAGAGCTGGGGTTGGAAGGACATCAAGTGAGGTATCAGATCACAGCTCTAGAGTACTTTCCAAGTTGAACACAGGCTGAGTCAACATTTCCTGACAGGGCAGTAAAGACCGGTTCATGAATTAAACCAGATCAAACATCCAGCAGAAACCAGGGCAACAAACAACACTGTCCTAGAGATCATAACAGAAAGGAGAGAATCCCAGCTTTTCACGTCCTTTCTAATGTCATTTAAAAAGGGTCTGAGGGAAGGAAGAATGGGAGATTGGTTTCCTGAGTCACTGAATACTTTTATCCAGCAGCCTGATGCAAGAATACAAAGTTTCATCAATATTTTCAAAGTTGGATAAGCTTAAAATCAGAATAGAATTTCAGTTTTGTGTATTTATTTATTTATTTTTCTGTTAACCAGAATATAAGGTTTGGAGAAATTCAGACTGGATATAGTTAAAACAAGGCAATTTTATTTTCTCTATTTATCTGATTTGAAGAGAAATGTATGACTCTTTCAAACGTGTTAAATGTCAGGCCATTGCCTTTTTTTCCAAAATAAAAGAGATTATTTCAGTAAGCACACAAAAAATGGATGAATTGACTGTGGATATTTGTCGCTTCTTCCTAAGAACAATGGGAAAATACTGAACTTCTGAAAGTAGGAGGGTGGTAGGGGCACTGAGCCAGCATTGCTGTGAGATGTTAAAAAATCACATTTCTATCCCTTGCAATCCTGAAATTGCACACAGTGAGATCACAGATTGCTAATATAATTTTATATTTTCCATTATTATAATTTTCAGTATACCTAGCCAAAAAAAAACCCTCAGATGTGTGGTATGGTGTTACCAGTTCCATGGTCCTGGATTTCTGAGGCATCCATGTATCTATACAGTTAGAATTTAGTGATTCTTCTAACAGATCAAGTCAAGTTCCCTCATTACTAAACATATTCCATGTGAGCTATCTGTTCATAAGACAAATGTAGTGAGGTTTGTACTTGTTCTCACTCTGCAAGAGGAAAGGCCATCTTTTCAATGTTGAGAATCAGAGAAAGGTCCTCCTTCAGAGAATTTGAATAACTGAAGGAATCTACAAGTTCATTTGTAAGAGCACATAACAAGGTGTTAGTTGTAAGCTTAATGTAAAAGAACCAGTTGCATTTTATTCAACAGTAAACAATTAGAAGAGTAATTAAAATAAAATGCTATCAGGGAAAAGAATAGTATCTAGGCATGAATCAAAGTATAAGACCTTCTATAGGTAAAATTCTGAATCCTGATGATGACATTTTAGAGTAGACTTAAATAAAATGACATACTATATTCACAGATAAAAACATAAAATCACAAATATGTCAATTATCTCCCAACATACTAACCTACATAATCAGTGCAATTCCAATTAAAATCTCAACAGAGATTTAAATGGAATGTAAAATTCTACATTTACATGTAAGATTAAAGAGTTGAGATCCACCATGATAATTGTGAAGGATAAGGACCTAGGCGGGACTTCACCTTAAAAATAACAGGTCTTATGAAGAAATTCAAAATTAGATTGTGTGGTATTATCCCAAGATAGACAAATTCATCAATATAGTAGAAGAGAAAGTCTAAGTATAGAACCATGTATCTGTGGAACATATGAAAAGGTAGGACAACAGATCGTTGAAAAAATGAGGGAGTACCTACAAAGCAGAGCTCTAAGAAATGGATATGCATAGGGTAAAGAATACATACATAAATAAGACATACTACATACACAGTTCAACTCCAGGTCAATTAAGAATGTTAAGGTCGGGCTTCCCTGGTGGCTCAGTGGTTGAGAATCTGCCTGCTAATGCAGGGGACATGGGTTCGAGCCCTGGTCTGGGAAGATCCCACATGCCGTGGAGCGGCTAGGCCCGTGAGCCACAACTACTGAGCCTGCACATCTGGAGCCTGTGCTCCACAACAGGAGAGGCTGCGACAGTGAGAGGCCCGCGCACCGCGATGAAGAGTGGCCCCCGCTCGCTCGCTGCAACTGGAGAAAGCCCTCGCACAGAAACGAAGACCCAACACAGCCATAAATAAATAAATAAATAAATAAATAAATAAATAAATAAATAAATAAATAAAAAAAAAAGAATGTTAAGGTCAAAAATAAAACTTAAAATTTCAGTTGAAAATTTAAGTCCTTATATTTTGGGCTTTGGAGTAGGGCAGGCTAGGGTTTTTGTTTGTTTAATTGCGGTAACATGGACTTATAACATTCTATCAGTTTCATGTGTACAGCATTGTATTTCCAATTCCGTATACAAATGGGGGCAGAGAGTTACAGTCCCCACAGCTGACAAAGGAATATTATCAAGAATATTTTTAAGATAACTACAAATCAGTAAGAAAATGGAAAAATCCAACTTAAAAAAAGGCAAAATACATGATGTTATATATCTTCTTATAGATCATAGGTAGGTTTTAAAATTATGAAAACAGTCATTTTGATGGAGTAACAAAATAAAATGCTTCCTGGAAATGAACCTGAAAGCAATATTTCTGGTGAGGGAGTATATCTTTATCTGTTATGCAAATAAGATCTTCTCACAAATATCTGAGAATGTAATATGCTACTATTTTTGAAGAGTAGCCTAGAGAATCATTTCTCTCTTCAGACTCTCCGTTTATTAGAGCTCTCCTTAATTAACCCAGTATTGTTCCCATCCCTTTCAGAATTGCATTCTCTATCACTCAAACACCATAAGTGTCACACCACCCTGAATAACTCGCAGTTGTTCCCTCTGTTGTTCTCTAACTGAAATGGGGCTTTCGGTAGAGATAATTTAGTGGAGTAGCATGTAAGTGGCTGGTGACATCTATAGACACGCTGAAGAGTAAAAGAAAGGACCTAGAAAGGACAGGAGAAGAGAAACCATGGAAAAGAAAACAACTGCATAGGTACAGCCAAAAATGATGAAAGTAACACCATCGCTGACTTCAAAACAATATAATAGTTAATGGGAATGGAAGCTACACAACCCAGGTAATAACAGTCCCATTGGCTCATTTATTTCTTTGCAAGGGCTTAAAACTCTGACTTACATTTTTTTACATAGTATTACTATCTCACCCTATCTAATTCCTAGGTCCTCCTTAATGAAATCTAATAATGGGTGTTTCAAACTAGGGTTTCTGTCTTAAATATATGTATAGAGTAATGTGAAATGATCTATAAGTTTTTTTAGGTTATATATGGAAAAGACAAGAACAATTAAGTTATTAGGAAAATCTTAAATATTATGAGGAAAGACAAAACATTGTAACCGTAAACCAGATCAGAACTTACACTCTCTGTTCCGATTCACTCCTTCTTTATTCATAAATGCATCATTAAATTCTGCAGGATCATAAACTCTACATTTATTATTTAAGTAAAGCAGTTCTGTAAGGAGAAGACAAATGGGAGGCAAAAGGCAAAAGAAATAAAAAGAGTTCAGGTGATAAAGACCTATTCAAACATGAAGGTAAAAATGCCTTCTCACAGAACAGTAGTGCAGAGATAAAACCGCAACGACACTCGAAAAGACGCCAGCGCTAAATCATAAATGAATAAGTCAATGAGAGATGTAGACGAGCTTGGGAGTAACAAAATACTCTGTAAACGTAATTTTTTAAAGACATCAATTTCAAATTTAAAACCGGGAAGTTTGGGGAAGCTAAGCCTTTTGTGGGAAAAGGTGATTTTCCTGCAAGCACACAGATTAAGATATGTACCCACATGTAAAAAATTACAGTGACTTGTAGGTAAGGATTTTAATAAAAATATTTATTACAGTCTTAAAACAAAGAACAGAGGTAATGTTTCTTTTAAACAGGCAAGAGACCCTTACTGAAATGACAACAGCTAGCAGAGAAGAAGCCAAGTTTGAAGTAAAGTGGGCCAAGAATCACTTGTTTCTAAAGCAACCTCAACTACATTTCCATGTAGTGGGTAAGTGATAATTATGAAATACTAATGACATAGGAAAAGTGTAAGGAATGAGTTCTAAACTGAGGTTTGGAAGAAGTGAAGTAAATCATTTTATATAGAAGAAAAATAAATAAAAAGAAATACTTAACTCCCAATAAATAATACATTATTTTAATGTATCAAATATGTAAATCTATAAAGTTAAATAAAATAGAAAAGAACACATATAAAAAATGACCAAAGATCAGAATACCTTAGAATAAGTAGCAGTCTCAGTATTATTATTTTTTAGTGTTGTCTTTGAATAGGGAACACTTGAAGGTTAATGTATGTAATCCAATTTGACAAAAACTTCTATGATTAATGAAATAAATTTATGTAATAAAAATGAAAGTACTCTAAAATAGTATTATATTTTCACTGAATAAAATGATGGGTGAAACATCTGACATAGTAATTTTACCAGTCAATAAGCAAAAGAGAATACTATGACATACAGATTTGGTGAATTAATAATAATATATAATAAAAATTCTGGGTATGTACACTCATTCATAAAGGTGAATTGTGCAACCAAATAACAACTCTTTTTTAAAAAAATTTAATAGATCTTACTTCTAGAGTAGTTTTAGATTTACAGCAAAATGAAACAGAAGGTACAGTAATTTCTCAAATACTCCCTGTCCCCACACATGCATAGCCTCAACCATTATCAATATCCCCCCTCAGACTGGTGCATTTATTACAGCTGATGACCCTACACTGACACATCGTTATCACCAAAGTCCATAGTTGACATCAGAGTTCATGCTTGGTGTTGTATGCACATTCTATGGGTTTGAGCAAATGTATAATGACATGTATTCACCATGATTGTATCGTATGGAGTAGTTTTACTGTCCTGCAAATCCTCTGTTCTCTGCCTATTTATCTCTCCCTCCGTTCAACCCCTGTCAATCACTGATATTTCTACTGTCTCCATAATGTTGCTTTTTCCAGAAATCATAGAGTTGAAATTAAACAGGATGCAGCCTTTTCAGACTGGCTTCTTTCACTTCATAATAGGCATATACATCTTTTCATAATTTAATAGTTCATTTCTTTTTAGTGCTGAATAATATTTCATTTTCCTGATACTATGGTTTATTTATGCATTCACCTACCAAAGGACATCTTGGTTGCTTCCCAGTTTGGACAATTATGAAGAAAGCTGTTTTAAACATACATGTGCAAGTTTCAGTATGGATGTAAGTTTTCAACTCTTTTGAGTAAATACTATGGAGTGTGATTTTATGGTATGAGCATGTTTAGTTTTGTAAGATACCACCAGCTTTGTAAGATGTCCCTCAAAGTGAGAACTGTTTTTTTAAAATAACTTCAGAATATCCCAAACATCTCCAAGTTTCATTAGAATGAATCCTGGCAATTAATATAAAAAGTCTCTTATAATATGTCACATGTATTTCATTATATAATTATTTTTATAAAGAAGACTAATCATAGAGATCAGAAAGTAACATTGTACTTCCCCAGAAAATAAATAAACCATTTCAAAAAGTGGTGGAATAGTTCATTTCACTCAGGCAGAGATTTCTAAAATTTAGAATTTTACCTTTCTTGGTTAAAACTCATAGATCTATTAACTCAAAACAACTTTCTTGAGGAATGTAAAGAAGCTACATCTATATGAACAACATGAAGAAGACAAATGAATCTCACAAATTACTGACAAGTATTATGTTGACTTAATGAGAAGTTACAGTTTGACTCATGACTGAGATTCTGTAACTTGTTGAAAGGGTTTAACACAAATCGTGAATTAACTGCTTTCATTTGTTTCATTATTGTTACACGTGATATGTATCCTGGGAGCAGAATGGACTGAGTAAGGTGTGATTAAAGCAGATTACCCTTTGCCTGCCTGACGAACTCATTTTCATCCTAAAAGACAACTCAGGGGGCTTCCCTGGTGGCGCAGTGGTTGAGAATCTGCCTGCCAATGCAGGGGACACGGGTTCGAGCCCTGGTCTGGGAAGATCCCACATGCCGCGGAGCAACTAGGCCCATGCGCCACAACCACTGAGCCTGCGCGTCTGGAGCCTGTGCTTCGCAACAACAGAGGCCGCGATAGTGAGAGGCCCGCGCACCGCGATGAAGAGTGGCCCCCACTTGCCACAACTAGAGAAAGCCCTCGCACAGAAACTTAGACCCACCACAGCCCAAAATAAATATAAGAATAAATAAATAAAATAAATAAATAAAAGACAACTCAAATACTACCTCCTCAGTGAAGACTTCTGAGATCTTTTTATCTTACTCACATTGTCCTTCATCTGTTCTTTAAGAATCCTTAATACATCCATCCATTTGGACTTGTCACGTTGCTGTGGTTCTTTGCATGCTTGTCCCTCTGTGCTCCTTGAGCTTATCTTTGCGACGGAAATCTTTGTGAAATGCCTGTGAAATGAATAGAGAGAAAATTGTGTTTTTCTGGGTTATGATCTGACAAATAAATTGTAAAGAGTCCAAAAAGCATCAACTACTTTGCTGGTTTTCTGATTACAAAAATTCTTAACTTTATGAATGAACAGTAACTGAAAATGACTCCTTACGACCTATTCATCAGACTGATTGTTCCTATTTACAGCCTTTAAATTCTTTAGTATCAACTTAAATGCATCAATCATTATAAAACATTCTCTGTTTGCTCCACTGCTTTATGACAGCCCATTAACAGTCTATCTCTCTCATGGAATACTTTTAAAACTTTTCCCAGTCTCACTTCTTTTCTAACTAAATTTTGATATCCTAGAAGGCACTGTCTCTCTCTGTAAGAAAGGGTTCTATTCGTCACAAATTAGGCCTAGTGCTGTACCCAGAACTCAGTAATTGTCAGTTGTTATTCATTTGAATAAATTGACTATATATTTAACATTCAGAAAAATCAAAGAACATTATTTCAAAAGAAAATATTTGTGCAAGAACTCATAACTCTCTTAAGTGTATGTGTGGGTGTGTATGAAAAGAAACATTAAAAAATGCTTTCTGTTCACTTTCTTTTGTTACTTTAAGAAATGTAGAAATATTTTCTTCTAATGAAGTTGGGTATGAGATAAGGTTTACCAGGAGACACGTTTGTTTCTGGTGGGAGTTATTTCCTGTTAGTGCCCCAGACTAAGTCTGTGGTAAGAAGCAGTTTGAGTTCTATCTTCACCGGAAAATTGGGGTCAAAATCTACCTAGACCTCCTCTGGATATATATCACTAAGCCCTGCGATTATATTTAGACTTAGCAGCCACTGGGAATTTACTGTGCAGCATGAAAAACTCTTTCAGATGCTTGCTGCACATCACATTTTGCAGTTAAAAAACAAGTCTCTTGTGAGATCCAGGTATATAGGTGACCCTTAAATTTTAAACCAAATTGTAGAGGTTTCACTCTAGAAATTGCTTTGATTTTCTATACAAGATATTACTTTTGCCAACTGATTTATTTTAAGTGACACAAAACTAAGGTGAGCAAGTAGTTTGTTACCACAGAAACTGACGCACAGAGTGCTATTTTCCAAAATCAGAATATAAAGGTTATCATCTGTGAAGACTTTAAAAAAAAAAGTTGACAGAGTCAGACATAGGCAAAAGAAAAGACAGACATGGAAAAAGAAAAGATTGCTTTGTTTTGTCACTAGCATAGAAGCAGAAAATCAGAACTGGAAGGATTCTTCGAAAGAATGAAGTACCAGCCTTTCATTTATAGATTAAAAACACTGAGGACAATGAAAATTAAGAATTTCCCCAGGGGCATATGGGTAGAAATTAAAGGGCAAGAATTTAACACTTTGAAATCAGTATCAACTGTAAATACAATTACTGTGCCTGGCGCAGGTGTGAGCAAAGCACAGGCCTCTAGAACACTTTAATTCTCTTTTTTCTTCCCTTTATCTTTTCACTGCTATAAAAGGTGTCATGACACGGTGATTAAGAATGTGATTTTACAAGCCAGAATTCTTGAGTCCATAATCAATATTCTGTCACCTGGCAGCTGGGTTACCGTGGGCAAATTGCAGAACCTCTCTGTGCCTTGGATTCCTTATGTGTAAATAAGGACAGTAGCATAACTTTTATCATACATTACTGGAAAAATTGAATAAATTAATACACACAAAAGTGCTTAGAAGAGTCCCTGGCCCATAATATATGCTAATGAAGGTTACCTATTAATATTAAAATAATTATTATTATGATTGTGGTGAGGTACTATTCCTTAGCATTTGCCTATTGTAAAGTGTCCAGTGCCCTTTTTTGCTACCTTGTTTCTCACACTGAGATAAATATTAAAGATATATATCTGTTACCAAAACATGTCAGAGATATAATCTAAGCTGTCAAACAGCAATAAAAACCTGAAGATATTCCAATAAATTAATTCATATTTATAGTTGCTAATGGCTTAATATATTTCACTTGCCAGATACAGGTTTCACTTTAACAGTAATTCTTTTGAAATGTATAGAGAAATACAGGATACTATATAGGATCAATACGGTCTATGTATATGTTAGCGTCTTGCCGAGGTGATAGGTTGCTTTTTCCATCTGCAAGTAAAAATAAAACTAAGCATTATGAGAAGACAATAATCAATTTTAACTGAAGATTCTAATGTGGGACTTCTAATATGGCAACATATGACCAATCTCAAAATTATAGAAAACCTATTCAATATGATCAACCAATTGGTCTATAAAATAAAAGTAATTTTTAATTGGAAGCACAAAATTGATTCAAAAGGTCTCATTGTATATTTTGTATATTTTAATATGTGTACGTGAGTGTGTGTGTGTGTGTGTGTGTGTGCATGCATGTAATCAAACACATACATATCATCATATAATCAAACACAGAAGAGGGTTTTTCTTCATCTAACATGCAAAAGTAAAACTATCAAAGTTAATTCATTCTGGGGACTTCACTTTAAAGCATACGTATTTTTCCAGGCACAGCAATATGAAAGTGCATAATATTTATATTTTAATGGACTTTCATTGAAATTGCTTTTTCAGAAACATTCTCTTATTTTCTCTGAAAGCAGTAGGGAAACAACTGTTATAAAATAATGAAAATCTAGGCTGCATTTCTAATAATTTCAGAGAGTCATTTGAATTTTTTCTTATATACCATTAAAAACATTTTCTTTATCTTCAAATTGAAAAAGCAAAATAAATGGAAGAGCTTACTTGTTTCTTCCATTTAGGTACTTACCATCTGTGACCAATGTTGTCTCTGTATGCAAAGTACTGAGTGAGAGTAAGAGTAGGACTCCCTTTGAAATATTACTAGCTTTAGAAATCACATCAAATAATTTAAGTGATAAATCCCAAGTTATATTAAAGTGACAGGACTGAGAGTTTCTGTTTATAACCTAACTGTATACATGAACAAGTCTTTCAAAAAATGACTATATGCTTTGCGGTAGGAAGCAGGGAGAGAGGTGATTAGCTGAGTGACTAAAGCAAATAATGGCAGTGTCTATTTAATCATAATCTAGAAGAAAGGGAATTTTAGACAATGGATAATGACGATTTCCATCTCATTGGCAAAACAATTACTCTCAAACTAGAAGCTATTCAAATTTGTAATCGTAAAACTCCCATATTTTCAAATACAGTTTTCACTAAGCTTGGAATTTAATTAGACCAGATGTCCCATAATCTGATATGTTGGTTAGGCAAAGACTGGTATCCCAGACTGTATGAGAGTTATATTTTTCATTGTATATTCTAAAGTGGCATTTGCTTTTCTTCATAATTCTTGAGAAATTGGTTACTGTGACCAGACCTCTGGGAATGTGCTCAGTTTGCAGACAAACATGTGTTTTGAGCCAGAACCAAACTTATGGGACATTCACTAAGGTGATACAGCCATCAATTTTTAAAAATAGTAACTTTAATTTTTGCAATCTTGCATGTTACATACTCTTTTAAAGTGCCATTTTTTCTCAATATGTACATAAGATATAAATAAAGTCAGGTGCCAGAATATTACTTACAATTTGTCAAATGATTTGATCACAAAGTTCTAATCAATCTAAACTCCCTAACTTCATCCTTTGCAATAGCTGTGAATTCTTCTCTGAGGCATTTAGACAAATTTTCCATGATGCTTTCTAAAATTCTTACCAAAGGATGAAAAATTTCATGACCAGAGGCCACCTATAAACTCTGGGGCTTCACTCTCATTTGGTAGATGTTAATTCTGACAGAGAAGGGTAGAGAAGGAAGGAGAGTCTGTCATTTGCAGTCAGAAAGATGTGTTTCTGAGACATCTTGGTGAGCTAAGCATGTTATATCCAGGCTGAAAACTACGTTTACGTCAGACAAATTTGAAATAGAAGCAAAGCTCTTCATGGCATGGCTACCAGTACTCATTGGTACTCACAAGCAGGTCAGATGAAATAATGACACAGTATTCAGATCACCTTTGGTTTTGCAATCACATGCTTTCTCATGGTACTAGACTCAGTATTGTCACTGTCATGTCCAACAACCATTAATAAAAACCAAATATTCAAAATGTATCTGCTATTTTTTAATTTGTAGTCATGGTGGTGGGGAGTGAATCACAAGAAGAGGTATCTACAGGGGCCAGCTAGGTAATGAAATAAGTAAGCTTGGCAGAGTTTGTCTGTGGTTAAATGGAAAGCATTCAGGTTAAAATTTATCTTAGGGTGACTGATGCCATCTGGAAATAAGAACCCTAACATGGTTGATTATCCTGCCAGAAATATGCCATTTTTTAAAAGATGTCAAATAATTTTAAAAGTATTTTAAAAATTAAAGTGCTATGCAGGCCAAAGAAAACAGCCTGCCAGTCTGTGAATTTTCATTTAAAATGTATATAAATACCCCAAAGGGCAGCTTGTGTTTTTTAAATAAAACCTAGAACATTTTGAAAATAGCACTTGGATTTAAACTGCATAGCAAATCATAAAGAGCTTAAAATATGGGTGTAGCCATACATACATTCAATAATTCATTAGGTTACACAAATCTATGCAATGCTGGAGGAAAGAGTGAAAATCGACTACTCTGGAGAATATTGAAAAATTATCTGATAATTATGATGATGTAAGAATACATGTTAAAAAAGATATTTAAGCTAATTGGGCATATTCTAAAGAGAATGATGATTAAAGTATATACTGATCTTGATTAAAGCTTAGATGTTTCACTCAATAAAAGCAGAAAAATAATTAGTAATTGGGAGTGGTAGTTATTGTATCTGGTGTCATTTTGGGGTATATGTTACTGATTTTCACATGACTAGGAAATCTATCCCCAACTAACCAGATGAGTATATCCAGATTCCACTTTACCACTTTAGCTCTGTCCAAAATAAAATCATATGTTGACTGTGTTCAATTATTTTCATTGCCTGATACTGCTATATGTCATGCTACATTAGACAAGTTAACTTCCACATTTGAATGCTATTTATTAGGAAATGCAAATGCTGTGAAAATGAGGTTTCTTTATCATTACTGTTTAATTCATTCATTTTTTTAACCGCACCTTGTTTTAAGAATTATTCTCAACAGTATGGAGGTTACTTAAAAAAACAAAAATAGAGTTAACATATGATCCTGCAATCCCACTCCTGTGCATATATCTGGAGAAAATAATTCAAAAAGATTCATGCACCCCAATGTTCACTGCAGCACTGTTTACAATAGCCAGGACACAGAAGCAACCTAAATGTCCATTGACAGATGAATGGATAAAGAAGATGTGGTACATATATACAATGGAATATTACTCAGCTATGAAAAAGAATGAAATAATGCCATTTGCAGCAACATGGATGGACCTAGAGATTATCATACTAAGTGAAGTAAGCCAAAGACAGATATCATATGATATCACTTATATGTGGAATCTTAAAACATGACACAAATGAAATTATTTACAAAACAGAAAGAGATTCACAGACATAGAAAACAAACTTATGGTTACCGAAGGGTGGGGGAGGGATAAATTATGAGGATGGGAGTAACATATACACACTACTATATGTAAAATAGATAAACAATAAGGATCTACTGTATAGCACAGGAACTATACTCAGTATTTTATAATAACCTATAACAGAAAATAATCTGAAAAATAGACATACATTTATAACTGAATCACTGTACACCTGAAACAAACAAGACATTGTTACTTTTTTATTTTTTTTTTTAAAGCATTTCACTTTATTTATTTATTTATTTATTTTGGCTGTGTTGGGTCTTCGTTTCTGTGCGAGGGCTTTCTCTAGTTGCAGCAAGCGGGGGCTATTCTTCATTGCGGTGCGCGGGCCTCTCACTATCGCAGCCTCTCGTTGCAGAGCACAGGCTCCAGACGCGCAAGCTCAGTAGTTGTGGCTCACGGGCTTAGTTGCTCCGCGGCATGTGGGATCTTCCCAGACCAGGGCACGAACCCGTGTCCCATGCATCGGCAGGCAGATTCTCAACCACTGCGCCACCAGTGAAGCCCCAAGACATTGTTAATCAACAATACTTCAATAAAAAATAAATTTAAAAAAAGGAAAAAAAAGAAAAAGAACTTTTCTCAAAAATATATAAACAGGGCTTCCCTGGTGGCACAGTGGTTAAGAATCCACCTGCCAATGCAGTGGACACAGGTTCGAGCCCTCGTCTGGGAAGGTCCCACATGCCACGGAGCTACTAAGCCCATGCGCCACAACTACTGAGCCCTCATGCTGCAACTACTGAAGCCCACGCACCTAGAATCCATGCTCCGCAACAAGAGAAGCCACCGCAATGAGAAGCCCGTGCACCGCAGCGAAGACTAGCCCCCGCTTGCCACAACTTGAGAAAGCCTGCGCACAGCAACAGACCCAACACAGCCAAAAATAAATATAAATAATAAATAAATTTTAAAAAGAAATGTTAGTTAAAAAAATATGTATATAAACAATATAACACAATAAAATATATTTAAAAGAAAATTGATTTAAAGTAACAAAAATGTTTGGAAGGTAATGTGAACCTAGGTGTGTAGTAAGCATACACACACACACACACACACACACACACACACACAGAAAAGGTTGGAAAAATAGCAAGTGAGTAAACACATATAATATTCACACATCATGACTCCTCCTGCCATTCAAAGGTTGGTCACATATTTGGCTCTAACCTTTCTAATGGACAAGACAAATGGTGAAATATGATTAATTATAGGAGTGTCTATAAAACAAGAAATTAATGTCTCTGATTTTACTTTTGATACTCATAAAAGAGAGAGATCTTTGCTACAACTCCTCAAAGAATTAACACTATGTAATACACCTCCCTTATAATAAATATACAGATGAACTGCAGAATTTCTTGTAACATCTGCCCGTACAATCTAAAGGACTCACATTAGCGCATAAACCATTGAGTAATCAATATAGTAGAGTATATACAATATACTAATATACTATAATAAGATCCACTTACACATTCCTAATGACATAGCTTCACTTTGAGTGAACAGCCTAGAATATATAGAGCAGGGTTTCTCAACCTCAGTACTATTAACATATTGAGCTTGATATTTATTTGTTGTGAAAAGCTGTCCTGTGCATTAGATGATGTTTATCAGCATTTCTGGCCTCAACCCACTAGATGCCAGCAGCCTCACTCTCCCAGTTGTGACAACCTAAAATATACCTAAACATTGCCAAATGTCTCCTGTGGAGAAAGGCAAAATTATCCCTGAGACGTAGCCCTAGAGGAATGGAATGACTGCACAAAATCCTCCATAAATAGTATTTCTTTCAGTTGAGGCTTTGAAAGCTATTAAGTGGCTGTCAACTCAAGCTTAGTCTGTCTCAGAAGTACCTAGAGTACAGGTATTTGTCAGAGAGAATAGTATCAATACGTGCAGAGATTTAGACATGAAAAATGAACTGCCCTGATGCTGGCTGAGGGAGAAACTCCTAGCTATCTACCACAAATTCACCTTCTCTTCTTCTTGGACATCCAATTAAAGGTATTTACAGCTTCCCTTGTAGATAAACTTGGCTGCGTGGCAGAACACTAGCCAACGCGATGTGAGCACAAGTGACGAGTATGATTTCTGGGCAAGACTTATAAGAAGCAGGTCTGAGCCCTCCTTACTTTTCTCACCATCCTTCTTATTATATCTCCTTCAGCATTGCCTTCATTTAGAAATTTGGGAAAAGTTCACAGTAAACCTCTCAGCAGTTTGTAAACTGAAGTACCTGCAGAAACCATAGCTATTTGGTGAATACCAAAATACACAGACTGGGTGCATGGTATCATGGAAATGATCAAAATTTGGTAAAACAAAACAACACAAATGCACACAGTTATGTGTACTCTATTTTAAGTAACATCTACAGGTACAGCTTTGATTTTGAACAGAATTCCAAATAATTTGCTGTTGTACCCATCAGATGTATAAAATGTGAATTAAGGTAAATGTTTCTGCAAAAATATTTTAATAAATTTCCTCTTATCTATATCTATACATCCATCTCCTATTGGTTCTGTTTCTCTGGAACACTGATTAATAAAGTTATTGTTTATGTAATGCTTATGATGTTTGACAATGATGATCACCCAGGAGATGATGAAAGCACATGATGGAAGGAGCCTTTGTTATTGAAAGACAAGTGTAGAAAAGCTAACAGTCAACTAGGGACACCTGTGCTAGACTGTGCTGCAAATATGAAACTTCTAGTGTGTTTGAGCCCATAAACAATTTGGGTCTATATATCACAATGGTTTAGCTTATGCTATATAACACAACAGTTTTAATAGTCTCTTTCGAGCATGTGAAATATAGACCTTTTTGTGTCTTTTCACTGTTTTTACACATCAGTTTATCACATGGAAATTTTTATGTAGTGTCATGTGAAAATAAGTTTCATAAATAAGATTTTTATCCTCAAGGGTATTATTTTGGAATGCAGATGACACAACTAGACAATATAGGACATGAACACAACAGAATAGAAGAGTAAATAAGCAAAGAAACAAATAGATTATCTGGCACAAGAATTCTAAAGATAAAAGTTACAACACTACTCAATTCCATTGTTATTACTACTCAAAGTTAAAGCAATTGGCCTTCAATTCTTAGATTTAATCTCCTCTGTGAAGCCTCTATAAACTGATCCCTCTGCCCATATCAGTTACTGACCAGTGTTTGTCACTGACCATGTATCAATCATGACCTTGTGTTTTTAACTATCTTCTGTCTCCTAAAATCAAGAGAAAGACTGTCAGCCCCTTGAGGTTAGAGCCAGGATCACAGGTAGTTTGTTTTGTCTGAAAGTCTATGAGCTTCAATTTGGAGATTAGAAAAAAAAAAAAAAAAGAACAAAACCAGGGAAACTGGCCCACGTGTGTGTTTGGTGGGAAGGGAAGTAGGAGGGCATAAGTTTAGATGAAAAATATTGCTGAAGTGAAGAGTTCCACGGGCTCTTCCTGATAAGCCCTGAGGAAAACTGAAGCCAAAATTTCCCAGTCTCCTAAAGGGAAAATCTAATGGTGCCTTCTGAAATTGGCAGTAAATGGGCAAGGCTAAAACCACAAGAAAGCTAAGGAATACATGTGCTAATAGAATATGCACAATAAAATCTCTACTAACCCAAACTAATGGTTGAGATAAATTTCTTGAAAATCACACAAAGTGTGGATATTGGTAAAACCATAGTCCTTTTATAGGGATCTTACTGAACTTTATGGGCCAAGTAATCTAGAGAAAATGTCCTTGTGTTGGGGATGAGGACACGACATGTTTAATGTTTAATGTTTAATTCATAAAAAATAATGTAGATAATTGTACTGAATATATCTATAGTTTCCTAAATATGTATGTGTTACGTAAAAAACGAAGTCTCTGAGTATTATCTAAAACCCAAAATTCCTAACTAGTAGGAATTAAGGATCACCAATGATAACACAAATAATAACTTATCCCTAAAGTTAACCAACTGAAATGTTTTTGTGTCTACCATGATTTGGTTCTTGTGGATTCTGGATCAACAGTCATCCAACTTTTCTGTAGACAGCTACATGGTCAATATTTCAGGTGTTGCAGGCCATTTGTTCTTCATCATGACTACTTAACTCTGCCATTCCAGTGTAAAAGCAGCCATAGATAATAAGTAACTAATGAGTGTGTGGCTCTATTCCAATAAAATTCTGTTTACAGAAACCCATGGTGGGCTAGATTTGGCCTGTGGGCCATAGTTTGCTAACACTAAATCTATATCATATTCTGCAACTTTCTGTATCCATTTGAGTTTTGTCTTATTCTTTTCCTTTCTTCTTCTGGAACAATTAATCATTTTATTTTAGACAGCATTACTCTTTTTTTCTTAACAAAAATACATTCTGTATTCCTTGCATACCCTTTATATAAATATACATCCCATTTTCTTCCCATACCTTGTATAAAAGTTGTTTCCCTTCACTCTTATTATTTCTAGTAATTGTATTTTTATATTGATTACATATTTTAACTACACTTTACTTTCCAGAGAAAGCTAGGAAGCAGGCACTTGTGAACTATCATATATTCACATCCTATAGTAGATTAGCAAATTTATAAATACATAATTATAAAACTTATATTTTTAGAGACATGTTTGTTATAATACAACTTTAAATGTGGCAAAAACATAAGTACTAATAGACCCACACATCTTTTGTTTCTCTGTAAAAAATCAAGAAGCCAAGAGTAGACAAATTTAAACTTATGTTCAGCAATCAATGCCTCAGTATATTATTTTATTTGGAAATAATTTAGACATTCAGTGAAAATCCATTATTTAGTTTAATTTAGTATAAACTTTTACCTTTTTTACATTTATTTACACTACTTATTTTTAACAACAATGCTTATATTAGATGTCAAACAGTTAACCATCATCGTAAGTTATTTTTCTTGTTGACAAATTTTGTAACATATAGTATGAGCTTATTTGACTAGTAAACCCAAGTAGAAAAAGTTGATGTTTGTATTACATTTAATATTGAGAATTTTGAGAACGAGTGTGATTATTAAATCAACAGACTTAAATTAGCTTTTATTTATCAAAGATTATTCCAGATCATGTGAACTTGAAAAACATTTGGGTTAGTTTCTATATTTCTGAGTTTTAGGAATACTTAATTTACATAGGTACTTATTTTTTAAGCCAATTAAATAGAACTGATTTTGAAATATCATTTATACGTGACATACATACATACATAAATACATATAAACACAGACAGACATAAACAGAGATCTTATAGCTTTCATTTTAAAATTTTTGTCATGTCTCAGGTACAATAATACAAAACTCAAAAGAATAGCTGGATCTAAGTTGTACTTTTGGCTGATGGACTAAGTTAAGATTACCTACTCAGATGGTCAAAGTGTTGTTTTTTTTTAATTTTTATTTTATATTGGACTATAGTTGATTTGCAATGTTTCAGATGTACAGCGAAGTGATTCAATTATACATATACATATATCTATTCTTTTTCAAATTCTTTTCCCATTTACGTTATTGCAGAATACCGAGCAGAGTTCCCTGTGTTATACAGTGTTGGTTATCTGTCTTATATATAGCAGTGTGTGTATGTCGATGGCCAAAGTTTTTTACTGAAGATTTTTTATTTGCATGATGTAAGGATTCTTTTAGAGAGAAACTACTTTTGGAGTCATTTGTCTTTTAGAAACTTCTGCATACCAATCAAAGATTGCATTCCACACTGTCTTCTAGAGGTCTGAGATCTCTCTTTACAAGGGTGCCCCTTAAGGTGGACTTATCTAAGTTAAAGTTTCCCAAAATTGGCAAGTACAATTCCAAATTATCCAGAAGTTCACCCATTTTCCAAAAAGGCACAAGATCCTGGTCCATAGAAGTTATACCTCCAGGAAATGGTTGTCTTTTGAAAGAGATGGAAAAATAGTTTTAGACTAGGTGGAACCCATCTTTGCCTTTAAAGTCCCTAGACATCTTCACTATGAGGGGCCACGTTTTCCAATAGCTGTCTCCAGACACAAGGAATCACGTGTTTCCCACACGCCCTTTAGGACAGAATAGGGTGGCATAGCAGGAAGCTTCAACAAACAAAATACAAGTTGCATAATAAAGTCAGAGAGCTCTAAACACAAGGAGAGTGGAGCTCAGATTGAAGAGACACTTACCCTCAAATTCCAGGGTTAGTGAGAAAGCAGTGAGAGGAATGGGCTCTGTGGGTACAGGCACTTGCTTGCTCACTGTTCTCAGAGTTGTTGGGGGTCTTCTTTAAATCCCATTTCTGATGCTGGAAACTGTCAAAAATCCAGAAATGGAAAAATTAAAACCACCAAATTAAGGAATCGTATTTAGTGAAAGTTTATTGTGCATATAAGGACAGTTTGTGAACTGGGAGCCTTCAAAAATAAAAATTGATATGACCTCAGGGGCATGAAGTTACAAGATGGTTTATAAAGTTGTTTACCCTTTACAATGATTGGTTATTACAATGGGGCTTTCCAGATAGCAGGGGATCAGTTAAAAGTGATCATCTCTTACCAGTTTTAGGAAGATAACGTAAGTCTGTTTTATGATTTTCAGAGGCTTTTACAAGGAATAACCTAAGATAAGTTTCATTTCTGTTCATGAAATAAGATAGATTTAGTTTCGCGTATGTGGCTAAAATGGTTTTGTCTCTTCAAGGAATTCTCAAGTTCAGTTTCCATTTTGTATTCAATTTTAACATCAGCAATCCAAAGTATATTAAAATACTGTTCTTTGATTCAATGTTCTTGTGTTTATCTTTGTTATTCTTAATATACCTAAAAAAAATTTTGTAGACATTTCCTTTAAATAGGTCTATCTTGTTTTCCTTGAAAACATATTGCCAAAGTCCATGGTTCAATTATAAAGTCAAAAATAAAGCTAATGCTTCACACAAATAATACCTTACTGTACTTACTAATATCTTCATGTAATCATGGGAAATAGGTATCCTTAATGATTCCTATTTGTGGAAAGCCATATTTTACATGTCACTTTAGAATTTATTAAATTAATTTGCATTCAGGTATATGCTTAACCTCAGAACAAGGTAGTTTATTATATAGTTTATATGTTGCAGATACTTCTCAGTATTAAAATAGAGAACACAATTCACAGTTGATATATGGAAACATTGTTGTAAATATATTCCAATCAAATCATGTTAAAACCATTAGCTTTCTTTTGAGATACATCTGTGAGTTAGATTTGCCATGGTCTCCTAAATAAAAGTCTATACCATTGGCATACTTGTGTCTATACTTTTGTGTTTGCTTCTGAGAAGACAAGCTGGTGAAATAATTTCACACTTTAAATTGCATTTCACAGATATAACATCGTTACGTTTTAAATTTGTCCATATTCTATCTATGCTTTAGAGTTGACAGCTAGTTCCCTGGTCGCCAATAAAAAAGAGAAAAAGGGTACCAAATATGATTGTATGAAGGTTTCTTCCCAATCATTTAAAAATAAATCTAAGAAAATAAACCAAAGTCATGCTTATTATTTTCCTTTTTTTCTGTTTTATTAATAGACATTGTTTACATACAGTACTACTCTTCTTTAAGTCATAATTAATTTTAGGGAGATGGGAGCTTATGAAAATTATTTTCATATTTGATGTAAATTGCTTTTTAAACAATATCAAATCAAGTAAGCTTACCTGAGAAGAAAAACTAAGTGACAAAAAATGATAACTTGTCTCTTTTTGCTCACAGTAGCAATCAAATGTGGGTGAATGAGAACACTGTATGTAAATATATAAAATATATGTTCTGCATTCCAATAACTACTATCTGTGAAACCACGAAAGAACCATCTCTTCCACATAGAATTTTTGTTTTCCAGTCAGTCCAGTCTTTGTATTTGCTCCAATAAGTCTTACTAGTTATGTGATTATACAAAAACAGAACGGAAAAAATTTTAAAAATGACTCCAAGGTTTTAGGCTAAATAACTAGTGGAGTGACTATATTCTTGTTTAAAATATAGAAGGTGAGAAACAAGCTATGTAAAAGAAAATATAAGTTAAATTTTGAAATGAAGAGTTTGAACTAATGGTGTTACATCCTTGTGTAAATCTATGCACAACATAAATATGGAACTACTGTTTCAGTAGGAAGTTGGGACTCCTCACTATAAAGGAAGAGCTCAAATTTAATACCGACGGGGAGGATGTAGAAAAAGAATAGCTGTAATTCAAAAACTCAGCTTGGTGTATGCATATAATTAAGGAATGAGATCTGGAGCCAGCAAGAGAAAAAAAAAATTTGTATCTAGAGAAAAAGATGAAAACAAGAATGAAATTAATATTAAAATATAATATTAAACTATTCTGTCCCCAATATTCAAAAATAATGCATTGACCTCACTATCAATGGAGCATACACTTCCAAGAATTTGTTTTATTCTAGTTGTCATGGGGAATATATACTTATTTTCACTCATGATCCAGAAGCAAGATTCATAAAAAAGATGTCCCAGATTACAAGTGAAGGTGAGGTCCAGGGTAAGAAATAAACCATCCGGCTTTATTATCCCCACATCAATTTGGTTCTACAATTGCTGACTAAATATTCAATTTATGGACTGTACAGAATAGAGGAGCAATGGACCCAGTGATTAGTCTAAACATACAAGCTCATGCAGTAAGGAGACACAGTGTCATATTGGTCTTATAGTGAGACAAAGCTCTATATTAGAAGGGCTGAAATTAAGGGCATGGAACTTAAGTTGGGATTTGAAAAATCAATGAAAGTGTTTAACACTGTATGAGGAAGATTTCCTTTAAAAGGAAGAACTAGAACTGAGCATAAAGGATGTGTGGCTAAAGGATGTTTGGATGTTTTAATCACTTCCAATTCACACGTTTGGTGAGGGAGGGACACTCACCCTAGGGTGATGGGGATGACCAAACACACAACATCCAACACTGGACAGAAGAGATCAACAGCAGCTTATAACCACATTTACTTAGAGCGTGGGGGAGAGGAACACAGATGTGTCCACACCATGTCACCACACAAGGGTTACACTTGGGAACAGAGTGCACAAGCAGGGGCTGTGGGAGGCAGGCTTTGCAGCATCAAGAGGACGGGGTGAACCTGGTTCCGGTGGGAGGATGTGGTTGATTTATTTGAATAATTCTGTGGGTTGGCAGAAAAATTAACCCCATTGCTTTGGAGTAACTAAAAATTGTGCCTGGTCTCTTTGATAAGAAGGTTGTTTGACTACAGGTCTTTACATGTGGGAGCATAATGGAGAGATAAACATGCAGTTAGACCATCTGAAGCCTTCCTGGTTTCACCAGATGTCAAGGCAGCACATAAAGTTGAGCATCACCTTTTGTCCTTACACCACTATGGAGAGAGAAAACAGGACCACAATGTGGAGATGGAAACATGCATGTCAAGTGAAGGAAAGAGCAAGGCAATGCCATCTGACACAGATTTAGGAAAACCCAAAGAACAATGGAATAATAAAGTGGGGTAAGGCTACAGAATTCCTGACAGCCTCAGTGATGGGTATGGATTTTCTGTCAGTGATTTAACACCTTGTTCATCTTTATGATGGAAAAAAATTTCTTCAAACAATTTTAACCAATTTTTTTGTGTGCTGGTAATCAAGTAAACATTTGGCATCCTAATTACAGTCCAGATTAATTTATTGAGTTTTAAGTTTTATAAAATGATATTAAATTGGTCTATGCTAGTATACTTCAACTTAGTATTTTTTCTTTACATAATTTTCAAAATACATACATTAGATTATCTTTTCAGTCAACTGATCTGAATTTATGAATTTATTGTACTAAACACCAATGTAGCTCAAATTAAAGATTATAATCTTTAATTAATCTATAATTAAATATAATTTAATTATATTATAAAATTATTGTCTCGGAAATTCAGATTTAAATAAAAACAATTGTCTACATTACCTCGGATTATTTATAATGCTATTGTAACCAAAATCAAGTTACCTATAAATCTAATTTGGTTTTCTTTGTCTAAAATTGTGAGGCAGAAAACAATTTTTTTTGCAATCAATTTTTAGAAATAATCTTTACTAAGAAAAAAAAATATATGCAGTGTTACTACAGTTGGTGCTTCTCTGACAGCCGTGAAGATGAACAAAATCCTCAGGGCTTCTGTATACTGGGGCACGCCTGCTCCTGATTGATTCCAGGGCTGAGATGATAGCACTGGTTTCCATCAGATGGCCCAGAAAACAATCCTGAGCATTGAGGAGACTGTACTTCTATCCAGGCCCATCTGGAGAGCAGTAAGAAAGAGCAACACGAACCAGGTGAAGAGAGCAGAATGCCTAAGGATCCTCAGTCAGTGGGGTGAGACTTCCCTCAACTGCCTTGTCATTTAGCTACAGCAGCAAGCCAGGCTCTGTCAGTTTGGAAAGGGGTCTCATTCCACAGCCGCAGAGTTATAAGCTCCCTGCCACTCTCAGTAATAGCAAGAGTAAATGGTTGAGAGGCTGCCACTTAATCTGTCAGACATCACCACCTGTTATTTACCTAATGACAAAGGAACTCCCCAATCCCTGTCTTTAAAAGCCCTTGAGGGTTGGTTTACAGTGACTGGAGTGCCAAATTTATTCTGTAGTAAAAGACCCTGGACACCTGGAAAGTGTCTTCGGAAAAGTGTGAAGGACTCCCATGAGCCAGCATTTTCCTTGCAAAGGTAGAATTAAATTCTGGGATATATTTTTTTCTGTTAATAGATGATATGATCATTATCTATAATCTACATTTAATCATTGTAGAGTTTTGTTACTACATTTCTCATTAAAAATAGTACTCTAGGGGGGAGGAGAGAAGATGGCGGAAGAGTAAGACGCGGAGATCACCTTCCTTCCCACACATACAGGAGAAATACATCTACACGTGGAACTGCTCCTACAGAACACCCACTGAACGCTGGCAGAAAACGTCCGACCTCCAAAAAGGCAAGAAACTCCCCCCGTACTTGGGTAGGGCAAAAGAAAAAAGAAATAACAGAGACAAAAGAATAGGGACGGCACCTGCACCAGTGGGAGGGAGCTGTGAAGGAGGAAAGATTTCCACGCACTAGGAAGCCCCTTCGTGGGCAGAGACTGCGGGTGGCGGAGGGGGGAAGCTTCAGAGCCACGGAGGAGAGCGCAGCCACAGGGGTGCGGAGGGCAAAGCGGAGAGGTTCCCGCATGGAGGAGCGGTGCCAACCGAGAGGCTTGTCTGCTCCCCCGCCGGGGCGGGCGGGGCTGGGAGCTGAGGCTTGGGCTTCGGAGGTCGGATCGCAGGGAGAGGACTGGGGTTGGCGGCATGAACACAGCCTGAAGGGGTTAGTGCACCACAGCTAGCCGGGAGGGAGCCCGGGAAAAAGTCTGCAGCTGCCGAAGAGGCAAGAGACTTTTTCTTCCCTCTTTGTTTCGCGGCGCGCAAGGAGAGGGGATTCAGAGCGCCGCCTAAACGAACTCCAGAGAAGGGCGCGAGCTGCGGCGATCAGCGCAGAACCCAGGGACAGGCGTGAGACGCTGGGGCTGCTGCTGCCACCTCCAAAAAGCCTGTGTGTGAGCACAAGTCACTCTCCACACCGCCCCTCCCGGTAGCCTGTGCAGCCCGCCACTGCCAGGGTCCTGTGATCCGGGGACAACTTCCCCGGGAGAACGCACTGCGCGCCTCAGGCTGATGCAACGTCACGCCGGCCTCGGCCGCCGCAGGCTCGCCCCGCCTCCTCCGTACCCCTCCCTCCCTGTGGCCTGAGTGAGCCAGCGCCCCCGAAGCAGCGGCTCCTTTAACCCCGTTCTGTCTAGGCGGGGAATAGACGCCCTCAGGCGACCTACACGCAGAGGCGGGTCCAAATCCAAAGCTGAACCCCGGGAGCTGTGTAAACAGGGAAGAGAAGGGGAAATCTCTCCCAGCAGCCTCAGAAGCAGCGGATTAAAACTCCACAAACAACTTGATGTGCCTGCATCTGTTGAATACCTGAATAGACAACGAATCATCCCAAATTCAGGAGGTGGACTTTGGGAGCAGGATATATTAATTTTTCCCCTTTTCCTTTTTTTTGTGAGTGTATATGTATATGCTTCTGGGTGAGATTTTGTCTGTATAGCTTTGCTTTACAATAGATTTATTTTACTTCACTATATTATAGCCTCTTTCTTTCTTTCTATTTTTTCTCCCTTTTACTCTGAGCCGTGTGGACGAAAGGCTCTTGGTGCTCCAGCCAGGCATCAGGGCCGTGCCTCTGAGGTGGGAGAGCCAACTTCAGGACACTGGTCCACAAGAGACCTCCCAGCTCCACGTAATACCAAACGGCAAAAATCTCTCAGAGATCTCCATCTCAACATCAAGACCCAGCATCACTCAAAGACCAGCAAGCTACAGTGCTGAACACCCTATGCCAAACAACTAGCAAGACAGGAACACAGCCCCATCCATTAGCAGAGAGGCTGCCTAAAATCATAATAAGGCCAAAGACACCCCAAAATACACCACCAGACGTGGACGTGCCCACCAGAAAGACAAGATCCAGCCTCATCCACCAGAGCTCAGGCACTACTTCCCTACACCAGGAAGCCTACAAAACCCACTGAACCAACCTTAGCCACTGGGGACAGATACCAAAAACAACGGGAACTACAAACCTGCAGTCTGTGAAAAGGAGACCCCAAACACAGTAAGATAAGCAAAATGAGACGACAGAAAAACACACAGCAGATGAAGGAGCAGGGTCAAAACACACCAGACTTAACAAATGAAGAGGAAATAGGTAGTCTACCTGAAAAAGAATTCAGAATAATGATAGTAAGGATGATCCAAAATCTTGGAAATAGAATAGACAAAATGCAAGAAACATTTAACAAGGACGTAGAAGAACTAAAGAGGAACCAAGCAATGATGAAAAACACAATAAATGAAATTAAAAATACTCTAGGTGGGATCAATAGCAGAATAACTGAGGCAGAAGAAAGGATAAGTGACCTGGAAGATAAAATGGTGGAAATAACTACTACAGAGCAGGATAAAGAAAAAAGAATGAAAAGAACTGAGGACAGTCTCAGAGACCTCTGGGACAACATTAAACGCACCAACATTCGAATTATAGGGGTCCCAGAAGAAGAAGAGAAAAAGAAAGGGCCTGAGAAAATATTTGAAGAGATTATAGTTGAAAACTTCCCTAATATGGGAAAGAAAATAGTTAATCAAGTCCTGGAAGCACAGAGAGTCCCATACAGGATAAACCCAAGGAGAAACACGCCAAGACACATATTAATCAAACTGTCAAAAATTAAATATAAGGAAAACATATTAAAGGCAGCAAGGGAAAAACAACAAATAACACACAAGGGAATCCCCATAAGGTTAACATCTGATCTTTCAGCAGAAACTCTGCAAGCCAGAAGGGAGTGTGGCAGGATATAGTTAAAGTGATGAAGGAGAAAAACCTACAACCAAGATTACTCTACCCAGCAAGGATCTCATTCAGATTCGATGGAGAAATTAAAACCTTTACAGACAAGCAAAAGCTGAGAGAGTTCAGCACCACCAAACCAGCTTTACAACAAATTCTCTAGACAAGAAACACAAGAGAAGGAAAACACCTACAATAACAAACCCAAAACATTTAACAAAATGGGAATAGGAACATACATATCGATAATTACCTTGAATGTAAATGGATTAAATGCTCCCACCAAAAGACACAGGCTGGCTGAATGGATACAAAAACAAGACCCATATATATGCTGTCTACAAGAGACCAACTTCAGACCTAGAGACACATACGGACTGAAAGTGAGGGGATGGAAAATGATATTCCATGCAAATGGAAATCAAAAGAAAGCTGGAGTAGCAATTCTCATATCAGACAAAATAGACTTTAAAATAAAGACTATTACAAGAGACAAAGAAGGACACTATATAATGATCAAGGGATCGATCCAAGAGGAAGCTATAACAATTGTAAATATTTATGCACCCAACATAGGAGCACCTCAATACATAAGGCAAATACTAACAGCCATAAAAGGGGAAATCGACAGCAACACAATCATAGTAGGGGACTTTAACACCCCACTTTCACCAATGGACAGATCATCCAAAATGAAAATAAATAAGGAAACACAAGCTTTAAATGATACATTAAACAATATGGACTTAATTGATATTTATAGGACATTCCACCCCAAAACAACAGAATACACATTTTTCTCAAGTGCTCATGGAACATTCTCCAGGATAGATCATATCTTGGGTCACAAATCAAGCCTTGGTAAATTTAAGAAAATTGAAATCGTATCAAGTATCTTTTCCGACCACAACGCTATGAGACTAGATATCAATTACAGGAAAAGATCTGTAAAAAATACAAACACATGGAGGCTACACAATACATTACTTAATAACGAAGTGATTACTGAAGAAATCAAAGGGGAAATCAAAAAATACCTAGAAACAAATGACAATGGAGATACGACGACCCAAAACCTATGGGACGCAGCAAAAGCAGTGCTAAGAGGGAAGTTTATAGCAATACAAGCCTACCTCAAGAAACAGGAAACATCTCGAATAAACAACCTAACCTTGCACCTGAAGCAATTAGAGAAAGAAGAACAAAAAAAACCCAAAGCCAGCAGAAGGAAAGAAATTATAAAGATCAGGTCAGAAATAAATGAAAAAGAAATGAAGGAAACAATAGCAAAAATCAATGAAACTAAAAGCTGGTTCTTTGAGAAGATAAACAAAATTGATAAACCATTAGCCACACTCATCAAGAGAAAAAGGGAGAAGACTCAGATCAATAGAATTAGAAATGAAAAAGGAGAAGTAACCACTGACACTGCAGAAATACAAAAGATCATGAGAGATTACTACAAGCAACTCTAGGCCAATAAAATGGACAACCTGGAAGAAATGGACAGATTCTTAGAAATGCACAAACTGCCGAGACTGAACCAGGAAGAAATAGAAAATATGAACAGACCAATCACAAGCAATGAAATTGAAACTGTGATTAAAAACCTTCCAACAAACAAAAGCTCAGGACCAGATGGCTTCACAGGTGAATTCTATCAAACATTTAGAGACGAGCTAACACCTATCCTTCTCAAACTCTTCCAAAATATTGCAGAGGGAGGAACACTCCCAAACTCATTCTACGAGGCCACCATCACCCTGATACCAAAACCAGACAAAGATGTCACAAAAAAAGAAAACTACAGGCCAATATCACTGATGAACATAGATGCAAAAATCCTCAACAAAATACTAGCAAACAGAATCCAACAGCACATTAAAAGGATCATACACCATGATCAAGTGGGGTTTATCCCAGGAATGCAAGGATTCTTCAATATACGCAAATCAATCAATGTGATACACCATATTAACAAATTGAAGGAGAAAAACCATATGATCATCTCAATAGATGCAGAGAAAGCTTTCGACAAAATTCAACACCCATTTATGATAAAAGCCCTGCAGAAAGTAGGCATAGAGGGAACTTTCCTCAACATAATAAAGGCCATATATGACAAACCCACAGCCAACATTGTCCTCAATGGTGAAAAACTGAAACCATTTCCACTAAGATCAGGAACAAGACAAGGTTGCCCACTCTCACCACTATTATTCAACATAGTTTTGGAAGTGTTAGCCACAGCAATCAGAGAAGACAAAGAAATAAAAGGAATCCAAATCGGAAAAGAAGAAGTAAAGCTGTCACTATTTGCAGATGACATGATACTATACATAGAGAATCCTAAAGATGCTACCAGAAAACTCCTAGAGCTAATCAATGAATTTGGTAAAGTAGCAGGATACAAAATAAATGCACAGAAATCTCTTGCATTTCTATACACTAATGACGAAAAATCTGAAAGTGAAATTAAGAAAACACTCCCATTTACCATTGCAACAAAAAGAATAAAATATCTAGGAATAAACCTACCTAAGGAGACAAAAGACCTGTATGCAGAAAATTATAAGACACTGATGAAAGAAATTAAAGATGATACAAATAGATGGAGAGATATACCATGTTCCTGGATTGGAAGAATCAACATTGTGAAAATGACTCTACTACCCAAAGCAATCTACAGATTCAATGCAATCCCTATCAAACTACCACTGGCATTTTTCACAGAACTAGAACAAAAAATTTCACAATTTGTATGGAAACACAAAAGACCCCGAATAGCCAAAGCAATCTTGAGAACGAAAAATGGAGCTGGGGGAATCAGGCTCCCTGACTTCAGACTATATTACAAAGCTTCAGTAATCAAGACAGTTTGGTACTGGCACAAAACAGAAATATAGATCAATGGAACAGGATAGAAAGCCCAGAGATAAACCCACACACATATAGTCACCTTATCTTTGATAAAGGAGGCAAGCATATACAGTGGAGAAAAGACAGCCTCTTCATTAAGTGGTGCTGGGAAAATTGGACAGGTACGTGTAAAAGTATGAAATTAGAACACTCCCTGACACCATGCACAAAAATAAACTCAAAATGGATTAAAGACCTAAGTGTAAGGGCAGACACTATCAAACTCTTAGAGGAAAACATAGGCAGAACACTCTATGACATACATCACAGCAAGATTCTTTTTGACCCAGCTCCCAGAGAAATGGAAATAAGAACACAAATAAACAAATGGGACCTAATGAAACTTAAAAGCTTTTGCACAGCAAAGGAAACCATAAACAAGACCAAAAGACAACCATCAGAATGGGAGAAAATATTTGCAAATGAAGCAACTGACAAAGGATTAATCTCCAAGATGTACAAGCAGCTCATGCAGCTCAATAACAAAAAACCCAACAACCCAATCCAAAAATGGGCAGAAGACCTAAATAGACATTTCTCCAAAGAAGATATACAGATGGCCTACAGACACATGAAAGAATGCTCAACATCATTAATCATTAGAGAAACGCAAATCAAAACTACAATGAGATATCATCTCACACCGGTCAGAATGGCCATCATCAAAAAATCTAGAAACAATAAATGCTGGAGAGGGTGTGGAGGAAAGGGAACACTCTTGCACTGTTGGTGGGAATGTAAATTGATACAGCCACTATGGAGAACAGTATGGAGGTTCCTTAAAAAACTACAAATAGAACTACCATATGACCCAGCAATCCCAATACTGGGCATCTACCCTGAGAAAACCATAGGTCAAAAAGAGTCATGTACCAAAATGTTCATTGCAGCTCTATTTACAATAGCCAGGACATGGAAGCAACCTAAATGTCCATCGACAGATGAATGGATAAAGAAGATGTGGCACATATATACAATGGAATATTACTCAGCCATAAAAAGAAATGAAATGGAGGTATTTGTAATGAGGTGGATGGAGTTAGAGTCTGTCATACAGAGTGAAGTAAGTCAGAAAGAGAAAAACAAATACAGTATGCTAACACATATATACGGAATCTAAGGGGAAAAAAAAAAAAAAAGAAAGGCCATGAAGAACCTAGTGGCAAGATGGGAATAAAGACACAGACCTACTAGAGAATGGACCTGAGGATATGGGGAGGGGGTGGGGTGAGATGTGACAGGGTAAGAGAGTGTCATGGACATATATACACTACCAAACGTAAAATAGATAACTAGTTAGAAGCAGCCGCATAGCACAGGGAGATCAGCTCTGTGCTTTGTGACCACCTAGCGGGGTGGGATGGGGAGGGTGGGAGGGAGGGAGATGCAAGAGGGAAGAGAAATGGGAACATATTGTATATGTATAACTGATTCACTTTGTTATAAAGCAGAAGCTAACACACCATTGTAAGGCAATTATACTTCAATAAAGATGTTAAAAAAAAAAAAATAGTACTCTATGTGCAGTGTGTATTTAAACCTCGTCTTTTGTGCTAAATAGAAAGTTTCAATACCCATGCTCTAGAATCATGAGAGAAAAACAAAAAAACTCTGAAGATTCTTGTCTTTAAGATTCCCCATGTATTTAATAAAATATGTCCCATGTGTTGTAAATTATATTTTCAAATCCTCTTCATTCCATATCAAAGAAGTGAAATCATTTTGTAGAAGCCAATTCCCTGACATAACTCTAAAGTTAATGCTCACAGATAAAACTCTTAGATGCTCAGGCTTTTATGCTTAGTATTAAAGACTCCCTTTTGTCTTTGAATAAATGAGAAACCTAAGTTTATTCTCACAAAAGACATATGCCTGCAAGAAATTTATTTTAAATATTCATATTATTACCTGCTGGCCTCATCTTTGGCCCGTGTCAGTTAATTCTATCCACTTATTCAGCTGAGAATCTGCAATACTTTTATTTTTAATTTGATTCTAATTTACTAGTCACAGATAATAATGGCAAAACTTAATAACTACAACAGTATCCACGTATAAGACTTCAATTATTTATGAAGTAGAGACCATTAGTTTAAAAAGAAAATTTTGTATGTAAAAGAATTCACTAAAGGTAGATTTTCATACGGAAGAGTTCATGGTCTCTACCCTTCACATATTCACATTATCACCTCTTGGTCTCTTCTTTGGCCAGTGTCAATTCTACCCACATACTCAGCAGAGAATCTGTGGCGCTGGGAGAACTAAAGTAAGACAGAGGGACTATGGAGAAGAAAAATGTCTAATGAGAAATCTTATGGTCATCCCTGCAAAATGTATGATAGTTCTCCCTCTCCAGTTTCCCCTTGAAACTTTCAGTAAAGACAATACTGAGGAGCTTTCTCCATAACTATTATGTACTAGATATAGTTGAGAAACATCCTAAAATAAAATAGCTGTAAGCCTAGATAAAATATCAGAAACATTTTTTACAGTGCATGGGTGAGTTGGGGGCAACTAAGAGAAATACTAGAGTACTGAAACCATGAGAAAAGAGGAATTCCAAGATAACAGTGGAGCTGGCATTCATTCCAGGGAACCTAGGATTTGGACTAAATAGGACTAAAATGTTATCATAAGCCAGGAGACAAACTGTGACACACCCGAGAAAGTTTGTCCAGCTAAGGAATTCACCATGAAGAACAGATCTACAGAGATGACTACCTCATGGAGTGAAATTGACAGCTAATTCACAGTTAATGGGCATACTCACTTGTCTCAGACCCAGCTCCAATAGAGCACAGCAAAAGGAAAAAAATGTCTTGACTAAGAAAACCCAACCACAAATTTACTCTCACTCCTAGAGTTAAGGGCTAGAATTTACTCCATATGTATTTAAAAGAAACAAAACAAAACAAGGCAAAAGAGAGCAAAAAAAGCCAAAACAGAAAGGATGGAACAATTTCAACTGACCTATGCTGGCAGTGTCCCTAGGTAGTTGGCAGAGATGCAAATCATATTTGGAGAAATGGAGCCTAAATCCTGAAATAATTCTCACATATTAAGTTCTAGAGCAAATAAATTCTGATCATGAGCTCAGAAACTGTCAAAAAGTAGTAAACACATGAAGAAACACAGCTCGCTGTCACAATATTAGCAAAACAAATATCAGATTTTTATGTAGGAAACTACATATATATATATATATTGAAATGATCAGATATATCTTTGAAAAGGCTTTTAAATATGTTAAGAAAAATAAAAGAAGATTCAGAATGTCTCATGAGTGAACAAGCATCAAAGATAAGCAATCCAGTTTGAGAAAGAACCCAATGGAAATTGTAAAAATTAAATATCTAATATTTAAATTAGAAACCCAATGAACTAGAAAGTAGCAGAGGATAAACAACTTAGACTATCTGTGAATTTCTTAACAAACCTGAGATTATCTATATAGAGGCACAAAGAGAGATGAAACCTAATAAGAGAGGGAAATAGATCTGAGAGAGAGTCTGAGACATTCTGCCATATGTCTAATAAGGTTTTCAGGGAAATAAAAGGAACGGAAAAAAAGCAATATTTAGAATAATACCTGAAATATACTTAGAATTGCTGAAAGACACCCAGCCTTAGATTCGATAAGTCTGATACATCCCAAATGAGATAATAAAATAAAATAAACACTTAGTTTGAAACAGAACTACAAGCACTAACTGTAGGGAGAAAACATTAAATGCTATCAGATAGAAAAGACAGGCAATCCACAAAATGACCAGTAGGCTGATAGCAGATATTCTAAAGTAAAACATAAATCCAGAATACACAGGACTGTCATCTTAAACACAGTTTTCAGTACAGAACTACATTCCTAGTGAAGCAATTTCAGAAATGACTGCTAAGCAACTATATCTTTAGACAAACAAAAGCTAAAGAAGTTTACTGCCAAGAGATCTTAGCTAAAAGAACTTCCAAATTTGTACTTAAATAAGAAGAAAAATCATTTGATAAAGTTCTGATATACAGGAAGAAAATGTGAGCCAAGAAACTATATCCATGCAAACTATGATTGTAAAAGACAGATAGCAAGATAGAAGTAAAATATAAAACATAAACATTATTAGACATAACTCAATTATGCATTAAATAAAACAAGTGAGTGATCAGAATTAAAGCTTTCATAGGGCCTGATATATTGATATTTTAAGAAGAGTGTAAATATGTTGATCAAATTTAGACATGGTTAAGTGTTTAATTTTAAATACTAAATTAAAATGCACGTTTAAATTTCAAGAATAACTACTAACGTGATAGAAAGTATAACTTCTAAACCAATATAAGGGGAAAAAAGAATGAGAAAAATAAATTTAAAAAAAAGCCATAATTCCCAATAGGAAAAGCAAAAAGTAAACTACAAAAACGGATAAAAACAATTGGAAAAAGTAGCTCTGAGTATAAATAGTAACAGTGTTGATTTTTTGTCCTTCTCCTGTTTTTCACTTTTTTTTTTCCTTTTCATTGTCTTATTGAACTGTTTATGCTCTTCAGTATAATTGTGAACAAAAATGCTCAGAGAAGGCATCCTTTGATTTGCCTTATTATTTGAAGGAATGATTTTAGATATCACAAAAGTAAAGAATAAGCACTTGTAGGTACCTTTTTTTGGATTGGAGAAGTTTTCTTATATTGATAGTTTAAAAAATAAATATATAAAAAGGTTTTGTTAGAGTATGTATGATTTATTTTCTTTAATTTGCTAACACAGCTGGTTATATTCTAACATAATCTAGTGATAACATATGAACTGGCTGCACATATAAAAATGAATAAATCTCAAGAAGATAACTTTTCATGAAAAAGCAATTTGTATAACTATAATATGATTATGTCTAACAAAATCTAATGAAAAGCAAGGAAATGATAAACATTGAAATAAGTAGTGGTTGTTTCAGTAGTACTTGTAATATTTTCTTTCCTAGGCTAAAGTTTGCTTTACTATTTATATAATATATCCATACATGCATATACAGCTATGTTGTAGTTTAATTGCCCATATAAATGTGGGTTTATTTCTAGGCTGTATATCCAATTCCACTGGTTTATGTGTCTGTATTTGTGTCAGTCCCATACTGATTTGATTACTATAGCTTTGAAGTATAGTTTGAAATCAGGGAACATGATACCTCCAACTTTGTTCTTTCTCAAGATTGTTTTGGCTATTCAGGGTCTTTTGTGTTTCCATACAAATTTTAGAATTCCTTGTTCTAGGTCTCTGAAAAATGCCATTGGTATTTTGATAGGAATTGCATTGAATCTGTAGATTACCTTGCACAGTATGGTCATTTTAACAATATTAATTCTCCTAATCCATGAGAATAATGTATCTTTCCATTTGTTTGTTTAGTCTTCAATTTCTTTCATTAGTGTCATATAGTTTTCTGTGTACAGGTTTTTAACCTCCTTGTTAAATATATTTTTACTTTATTCTTTTTGATGCAATTGTAAATGGGATTGTTTTCTTAATTTCTTTTTGATATGTTGTTACTGTATAAACATGCAACAGATTTATGTGTATTAATTTTGTATCCTGCAACTTTACTGAATTCATTTATCTGTTCTAATAATTTTTGGTGGTATTTTTAGGATTTTCTGTATATAGTATCATGTCATCCACTAATAGTGAAAGCTTTACTTCTTCTTTTCCAATTTAAATTCATTTTTTTCTTTTTCTTGTAGAAATTGAAACATAAGGTGAGTTTCTTTTGTTTTACATATATTAATTATTAAAAGTGGATAATAACAGTTAAATTTTATTCAGAGTTTAATATGTACCATGATCGGTACTGAGTGACCTATTTATATTACCTCATTTAGCACTTATAATAATTCCATAATATATGTCCTATTTTATACCCATTTTACAGATGAGGAAACGCATAGTTAAAGAGATTCACTAACCTATGCAGATGTCTCAGGTCCAGGCTTTGCATTCATGTGACTAGTCACTAATCTACACTGAATCTCTCTCTCTCTCTCTCACACACACACACACACACACACACACACAAACACACACACTTACATATACACAGATTCTTTCCTTCAGACACATACAAACACACATATTCATACATGCAGAACATCTCTATAGGCTGAACAATCATGTACTTTCTGTTAATTATTAATTTTAACATTGTTCAGCCATGTAACCTAAATGAAATGTGTATTAACAATACACATTCTGGGACTTCAGCCAAAATATGATGTAAAAATAGTGTTAAAGAGTCTGAATTAACTATTTAAGTAGAAAAAGTACAAACCTTTGCAGATATAGTTTTTTTTTTTTTTTTTTTTTTTTGCTAATGCTAGTCTTAAATCAGATAATTTAAGGACAATGAAGAAAAAACCATTCATACATGGAATATATCATCTTGTATTCGAGACCCACAATTAGACAAATCATGTCCTGACTCAAATAATCCTCACTACTAGCATATGCAAGGCAACACTCAAACTCACCATTGCCCTAAGTTTCCAAGTAAACAAAATCTTCTCTGAAATAAGGAGTGCAAAATGTCATACATATAATGGCTTTGTAAAATTCCTAATCATTAAATATTTGTTTTGAGTCACATTGAAAGTATATTACATAGAAAATTTAGCCCCGGGAAATATCAAGAACAATTTCCTCTATACAACATTTAAAAATTTCCCTCCCACACATTAGCTTCATTACCACAAATCCTTCTCCATGTTAAAGAACTCATGTTTTATTCTTTACTCAAAGTCTCTACAGCTTCTCACTCATCTCTTAATTCAGCTAAGGATTCAGGACAACACAGTTTTTTAATATGGAATAGGTCTAAGCAGAAACTAACACACCATTGTAAAGCAATTATACTCCAATAAAGATGTTAAAAAAAAAAAAGAAAAAGAAAAAAAAATATGGAATAGGTCTGTGTTATCCTGCAAGAGATTGAATTATGCCAGTGAAACTATTTTTTATTTAATAACAATAGTTACATCACATTTTAACAACAGATTATTTTATGCTTCTGCCCTTTTAGATCATATAATTTACTCACTTTCATTGTTATCTAGATTAGATCTAACTATACCCTGAAAAATTTTGATAGATCTTACAAACATCTTTAGAACCAGTGCAGACTAAATGGATAACAAATTAATAAAATAATCTTTAGATATTGTTTGACTGTCTTCAAGAGCTGATTTTATTTTATTTTTTTTTGTTTAAACAGTTAATAGAATAATGCAACACATGTATTCATATTCCATAATTAAATATAATTTTGGAATACTCATCCCACAACCTCAAAATTGGAAAAGAAGGGGTAGGAAAATATTGAGCTACTGTCCTATCAGTAGACTACCTTAAGTAGCATGGTTAGTGCCTTGTGTGGATTTCCTCTTTGAAGAAGGAAATAATCTACTTCATTTATGTAGATCAGATGCACATGAGTATAGTTGAAAGCAAATTATTTTTAAACTAACTAAAGCTACTTATTTATTTTCCTTAAAGAGGCAAAGAGTTTTATAAAGAAGAAGTCTTTGCATTTCTCCCTAATTGACTTTATAGAGAAAAAAAAAACTTTTAAATTTTATATCTGACTCATTATATTTTAGACATCAGCTTAAAAGATATCTCTTTGGAGAGGGTTTCTAACCCTCTAGTATAAAGGGGTTATCCAGTTATTACCTATCACATTATCCTAATTTTAAAAATTCCTATATATAGCTTATTTCTATCTGATTTAAAATTTTTATTTGTATAGTTATTGTGTTCCTCTATCTTCTGAAATGTAAGCTGCAGGAGAGAAAGGAAACTTTCTGTCTTATATGTCACTATTTCCTCAATGCTGAATGAACATAAAAATAATCAGTTCTCATTACCTGTGAGAATGAATAAGAAAATGTTGGTTAATTCCATGTCTGTCCTATTCTAGAGTAGAACAGATGTTGCTTAGAATATAATTTCATCACTGCCTTTATCTGTCTTCTTGGAAATACAAACTCTGGCTTTCTTGGTTAGGTTAAAATTCCTCTGCCATAAATCATTGTTGATGGGGCCGTTACTGAGATCTCATATTTACTTAAAAAAAAAACCCTTTTAACAGGAAAAAATACCTTTGGCCATTCAGTTCAATTACTTGATATCTTTCCATGCTTTTCTCATTTTCAATGGCTTAAAACACATTTAAATATCTCCAATTATCTGCTCAGTATCACTTGGAAAAGAAAAGAGAAAACTGAAGACAAGCAACACTGAAGTTATTTGCTATCTGAACATTCAGCTATTTAGACCTTGAACTCTAATTTTAGTTAGAAAATATTTTAAGTTCAGCATTACACAACTTTGAAATGTTTAAAAATCAATAGGCAATAATAATACTAAAAAGTTGTTATTTGTATATTGTTGACTCTCCACTAAAACTCTTCACAGGGCTTTATAAACATTAGCTTATTTTAATATCAATAACTATCTTATGAAGTTGGTATAATTGTTAACTCCATTTTAGAGATAAACAAGCTGAAAAACAGAGAAGAAATATAATCCACCAAATGTTAAACCATTAGTTAATGTCTGAGATAATGTAAATCCAGGATTTGTGGTTTTAGTAGAAGAGATACAATGGAACACCTTCATCCAATTATACAAACAAATATTATACCAACATCATGAAATCCTGCTTAGAGTATCCAGCACTAGTCGTTACTTTGGTTTAAAATTTAAATGTCTTTGTTCGAATAAAAATACATTATAATAAATGCATTATTGTAAATTAATTTATATAAGGCATTTAACAGCTATCTTGAATTAATGTAATAGTAACATTTTATTTAAGAATATGTAGAGTGGAAATATATATGAAATAACACTAAAGAGAATAGTAAATCCATCAGGATACTTGAGATATTGTATAATATTAACACTGAAATTCTGGTAGTTCAGGTGGAAGACTGGAAAAGAAAAGTAAAAAGCAAAAAAGAAATTTTACTAATTTACATTATTCACGTAGGCATAGCAGACTATCTTTAGCTGGCCATTCTCATCTCTTTCTGCAAATTTGAATAGCATGTTCAGAAGGTAGGTACTGAAAGCAGAATTAAAATAAAAGTCCATATATTCAGGTTTATGATAGTTTTAAAACCCTAAGAGGTTCTCTGACAGTGCATATGAACAGATAACTCATTCAAGAATATACATATATTCTTATATATATATATATACACATATATAAAAAACATTCAACTTTCCATTAATCTTAAAAGTGCAAATTAAAACAATATAATTCAACACATACTTGTAAAAAAATAAAAATAACAATAGTAAATGCTTGTCCTTTCAGCGTTAATTATGTTATATTGAAATTATTACAAGTTTTTCCTATCCTTACTAAGATTTCTCTAAAGTTACTGAAAACCATGAAGAAGGTATAAAATCATAAAAATCAAGAAAAAAGAGAGAGATCACTAGCAAGGAAAAAATTCGACACATATTCTGGCAAGATAGAAAGCTCTTAGAAGACTGCTACTGATTTAGTTTACTGGAGGAATTATCAATTCAATGTTTTACAGAAGAGTCTTATATGGAGGGGAGGTTCAGGAATGGTGGCACTAAACACTGTGAAGTATGGAGATTAGGAACAGGGGAAGAAACAGGGAGGTGGTCAGAACATCCATGCATAGAGAAAAGATGACCCTGCTTCCCAAGCCTAGAATATCAGCACATAGCTGTCTACTGTTAAAGTAAAAGTCATTTGGTATTACTTTGTTCTAGATCATCACATGAATAATTTAATCCTCAATACAAATAAATGAGTTATGTACTAATTTTATCCCCAGATGAAGAAACACTAGGTTAACAAACCTGCACAAGATAAAGAATGACAGAACAGGAATTTGAACCCATGGGTCTCAGCTCTAATCCACCAGGCTAGATTTGTTGCCTTTCATTCCTAGGTAGCATAAAAAGCAGACATTTATTTCTTAGAGAAATGAAAAAGATGAAAGCCCAGGCACAATATATGCAAGTGCTGGGGGTGGGATGGTTGTGATGGTTAAATTACTACAAATAGAATAGCCCAACAATTGCCTTGGTGGTGAGAGGATGGTAGTTTGAACAAGGGAAAAGAGAAGGAGTTTGAGAGAGGTGAATCAATGAAGCATTGATAATTACACAACTCTTATGCAATGTTAAGAATGAGAAAATAGGAACCCTGGAGAAAATAGGTGGTCCAATGGGTAAGACTACGCACTCCCAATGCAGGGGGCCTGGGTCCAATCCCTGGTCGGGGAACTAGATCCCACATGCATGCTGCAAGTAAGAGTCTGCATTCCGAGACCAAGACTCTACATGCCTCAACTAAAGCCCACATGCCACAACTAAAAGATCCTGCATGCTGCAACGAAGATCCCGCGTGCCGCAACTAAGATCCAGTGCAGCCTAAATAAATAAGTACATAAATATAAATCTTTAAAAAAAAAGAATAAGAAAATAAATAAATAAATAAATAAAGCTTCCATCTAAAAAAAAGAATGAGAAAATAAGCAGCTTTTTAATTTAAAAAAAGCTGATTTCAAGGTTTGAATGATTTAGGATCTTCATGAGTTTAGAACAATGGCAATGGCCATACAACATTGAGCTTCTGCCTTAATGGAAGAGGTCAACACTTGACATGACAGCCAAAAGCACACTTTTGAATTGCAATTAAATAGATGAAAAAACACTTGATTATTGAAACTTTCTACAAATTAGGAAAATTAGGATAAAATTAATCATACTGTATATGTTAGCTGGAACTACAGAATTAATAAAAACAAAAATTGTAAAAATAGTAAAAGAAAAATATTTTCAAATCTGAACAGAATAAGACATTTTGGGGGACAGCAACATTACCCTAAGTCTAATGACTTAATCCAAAAGACATAAAGAAAAGCAGCAACGAAGAAACAAAACTAAAATACTCAGTGATTTCAATTTCACATCACAAGAGATTTTTTTTGTTTTCATCTTAAATGACTCTGGTTTCCTCCTATAAAATAATTGCCTCTTCCAGTGGTCAACTTCAGTAATCTGTCAGTTATAAATTTGTGATGACAATAAATCATTTGACCTGTTTAAGGATAATATAAAATGAGAATGCCATGCCATACAAAATATTATCATAGTAAGAAAATTTATGAAAAGTGCTTGACAGAGAATCTGGTACATTCTAAACTCTCAGTACATACTATTTCCATTTCCTTTACTAAAGATTCTTGTTACCAAATGCAGTTGCTCCAACATTTGTGATTTTTTAAATGATTTCTCAGAAGCCCAAATCTTCTCTCTACTTTCAAATAACTTAACATAGATTGGAATATAGGCACTGGAAGATTTAGGATCATTCTGTACAAATTTCAGTAACAATTGAACCCCATTATGGAATTGCTTTCTGAGGCTAAAGAAAAATTACATAGTATAGAAAAATATATTTATACACACATATATGCATATAAATATTAGAAGTAATATATATGATATAGAAAAATAATTTTTTGAAAAAAATTGATAACCTGCAGGAGGAAATCCACTTTACTGGAACATATAAGATAATCTACTATAAGGGCTCTTAGTTTCTCACAAGTAATAGTCTAAATATTAGGCACATAACTAGCAACATATTTCTCAGATCCACAATTCTGAGGGTGGAAATATTAATAGAGCTCCTCTATTTAATCATATTCACCTATTTCCTTGATTTTAAAAATCACTTCCACTGTTCATTCAGCCTGACTTTCTGACTGATTTTAAACACTGTAGAGTTTAATTTCTTAACAGTAGTTTAAACGCAGGGCATCTTGTTTTATTTACATATTTCTATAAATTCTAATGTAATAAAGGAATCTCACCTAGTTTTTAGGGAAATAATGACTTCCTTAAAAAGTCAAGTTAAAGGTTCAATTATTCTTGATTAATAACCTCTGCTCCTTGGAACCCCAGCTTCTGTGTTAAGAAGCTGATAATGGAAGTGCTTACATTGAAAGGCCATTAAATGCAAAATCAGGGGGCAAGGTTTCTACTTCCAAATGGAATATGGGCTACTTGTGTGACCTGTAAGAAGCACAAATTATCTTTGAGCCAAAATTTTTATGATTTATAAAATAGGGGGATTCTGCTATATTACTAAATAAAACTTCCAGTTCCAAAAATGGATTTTAGATTACCAAATATTGTCTAAGTGTGTGTTGCAGCAGAATCTCTCAAACCCTGCTGGTGTGAATATAAATTGCTAAAATCATTTCAGAAATCAATTTGGCACCACCTTATAAACTTGAAGATGCACATACACTGTGACTCAGTAGTCCATATTCCAGAGAAACTCTTCTACATATGAATCAAGAGGCTTGTATAAGAATGCTCACATCACTAATATGTTATATCCCAAAGCTTTCTCCATAAGAAGAGTAATGGAAAATAGTTTGCACAGAGGACTGAAAGTGAATGAGTCACAGTTGGACACCCCAATATGGATATATCTCAAAAACTTAATATTTAAAGAGAAATGCGTCACATATACCCTGATCCTATTTCAATAAAGAAAGAAAAATGAATAACTATTATTTAGGGCACACGTATATATAAAAAGCTATAACCAATACCAAAGATTAATTAATACAAAATTCAAAAAATCTGTAACTCTGGGGCGGAGGAAGGGGCTGTGATTGATGAAGAGTGCACAGGGGACTTCTAACTTCTATTTCTTAAGCTGGAAGTCAAGTACAAAGGACATTATCATATTATCCATTAAATTATACCTAAATGTTATATATACCCTCTTGTATGTAACTATGTATATATTATTTTTTAAAGTTTGAAAATTAATTTCTCTAAGATGGCTAAATTATTGCTGTCATTTCTGCTGAACATAGAAATCTTCTGAATATACATAATTGATTGACATTTGCAGAATCATCATTCTCCCTGTAAATGATGAGAGTAGAGTCATGTCCAATTTTCATTCTCTTAAGGTGGCAAAATATCCACAGACCCTTCCCAAAGCTTTATCTTTGCCTTTGGCCTTGGTGGTGATCAGAATGACACTAAATCTCTTCACCACTGGTTTAAAGTGCTTCTAAATCCACATTCATAATAATTAATCATCCTTGTTAGTTTACCTAAGGGGCTTATCTGCCAGTGACCTCGATAGCAGCTAGGATAATTGAAATTCTCACTTAAGCAGTTCAACTGAGAGAGCCCCATCCATTGGCCTGGTGCTAAAGAACACCCCTCTCTCTCTGCCTGTTCCTATTTGAAAAGGTCACTAAAGTCCTTCTTTTAAACTATTAATTCACATGTAGTATCCCTGAAAAAAAATTCAGTTTTAACTCTAAAACAACTTTTATCATTTGGAAGATAATTTTTAAAGTCTTTAATTCAAGGGTGGAAAGAGCCTGGAAATGCATACAAAAGACTTCAGTCTGAGTGTCATTTGAACATCAACTTGGTTCCATGGCATTCCTTTGGTGAGGTGTCACAGGAATTTAATGACAGCTGTTTAGAGCTCCCTGAGTACAGATCATTATATGAAGCAAGTAACAGAAATATGACATAACAATTAATTTTGAGTTCAAGAAAAGCCCTACAGATAAACTTTTTCTCCCAGATACTATGTCAGATTTACACTTTCTCAGAATTATGGCCCTTAAAGACTGAACATATCTTGCTCTCCCACTTAGGAGGTTACCATCAGCAATACCATCACTAGAGGCAGTTAAAAAATTATTGAGACATAAAGAGAAAAGCTAGGGATAGGTAGTTAGTTCATACATTCAGACAGTAAAAATCTTAATTGAAATTTTAAGTTTTTATACAAATAGATATTTTGCTTTTCAGGAGGGAGAAGTTCGGGTGCCTTCTTTGATTGGGGCAAATACAAATATTGCAAAGTATCCAGACCAGTGTGACCCGGAAGGGCTAGGTGAGCACTATGGGGGCAACACAGCAGCTCTTTTGCTAGAGTGAGACATGGAGCTGGAGAGATGGGTCAGAATCAGGCCATAGAAATCAGAAAGAGGTCACGGAAAGATTTCTTCTGGGGAAAAGCAGAAGAATGAGGAAATGTAGAGACAGACAGGTCTTTAATTCCCACTTACCCAAATTTGTAAAGACTGCTTTCAGGTAAAAAATTACTCTCCTTGAGAAAGATGACCAAAGTCAAATAAATATGAAATATTTGTGCCTTTTCTCCCATTTGTTAACATTTATGGTGTGAAAGACAGAATTAAGGAGATGATTTTATTCAGGTTAAAGCAATAGAGAAAACATTCATTAATGAAGAACTTGTCAAAGAAAAGGAAGTGGGCCTGGGTTTTACAGAGGCAGGTAAACGAGAGTCATCCAAGAGTCTGATGGAAGTCATGAGGGAGGATGGAAAGGATGGAAACTGTCTTATGTGGGAACATTCAAGGGCAGTGTGTTCTTTGCCATCAGCCTTAATCCAGAACACAGGGTAGGAAGATTTTTAATTGTTTCTGCTTTCTGGGACCACAGGGCTCAGACAAAGTTCAGCAATGCCCACAGTGATGACAAAATAATGTTGAAAATGACTGAATCCTCATTCTGAAATGAGGTACTTACATCCTACTAGGCACATGGCTTGCACTATGGATTGTAAATATGGAAAATGCGTACTGTGCTCCAGTTCCTCCTCATTAGTGAACGTCCTGTCTTAACGTCTATGCCTGTGCATTCTCATGGTGGCTTGTGTTCCACTATGTGCTGCTTCTGAAGCTTGCATCCCAGAATCCAAAGATACACAGAGCAGAGGCAAGCAGCCCTCAGTTTACAGGTATAACAATAACTGTTTGTTGCTGTGAATCACTAAGATGTGTAGGTTATTTATTAAAACAAATAAAAACTCTTCTCTTTTCCATCACAGTAGTATCTGTACTTATTGACCTAAAACTTCCTGGACTTCACAGCTATGCTTTAAGTATGCAGGGTCCTCACATCATTATTTCATCTAAATTTGTCTTTTTTTGGCAGTACTCTCCATGCCAGGGTTTTCCCAAAATTATCAAACTACATTTGCATTTTGAAGGAGGCCTTCACTTATTTCTTATAAAAGAGTGAATATGTGGGCAGTTAGGTGTTTAAGCAAAGGGGATATTTACTGGAAGTGGAGGCTCTGTGACCTTCAGATTATTAATTGAGTCAACTTCCTCCAACATCTGCATGTTAAATCCATTTTCAAAAAAAAAAAAAGTAAAACACACTTCTGATTTAAAAGTGAGCAAGTGAGCATTTTAGTATAATAAAGAATAACAGTAATATTCATCTGGTCTCATTTTAAAATACATATATTTAAATAAAAATTGTCAAGCAATATCATAATTCATTTTAGGTTATGATATAACTATGCCATTGTATTTTTTAGTGCATGAAAGTTGAAAAGAAAGATCCTTTAATCCTCAAATGCATTAGAGTCTCTTACCATAGACCCAACGTAACCTAGATGTGGAAGATAGAATAAGTTCATATATGTGGCTGTCTTCATGATTACATTGGACAAAAATTCTTATTTCTTTCATGATTGCTCTACATGTGATTCTTTTCTGAAGTTATTAACACAGTTTACCTTCAGACTAACTGATTCGTTCTTATGACATATGCATAAAGGTATGACATTTAGACATACCAATTTAGAAAGCTTAGTCCTGAAAAGAAAAAGTGAATGCCAAAAATCACATTGAAACCTTCACTATTCATGGTCAAGTTCTTCATGAGTTCTTGGGTATTTTTATCTGAGAGTTTCAGGTAGATGCCAGCCAACTGTTGGCAAAGCACAAAGGAATTTGGAAATACGTGTTCAAATACAACCTAAATCTAATTATTTCTGACATTGTCAGAAAAAATCTTTCATAATACTCCTAAGAAACAGCCCAACTTATGTAAAATACATGCAAAGCAGATCACTTTCCTTTCATGTATTATTATATAAATCTTATTACAAATGTGGAAATGCTTGACAAAATGCCATTGAGCAGTGTTTTGTATTTAAAATTTTTTGAATGTCATCCTTGAGCAAGACTGCATATCCTATGCTCTTTCCTGACTCCAGATCTTCATATTTTGTGATTTAATTTTAAATCAATGTCTTTAGATTATTTTTATGTAGTATGATACTCTTTAACTGATACACTTCTGTGAACCCCTAATATGAAACATAAAATTCAGGTAAGTTAAAATTATAAAATATAATCCTTCCAGAAAATTTGTAATTTTTAAACTTTTTAATTTGAAGTAATTTCAGACTTAGAGAAAACTATAAAAAGGTACAAAAAAATTCTGTATTCCTCAAATGTAGCATTTTATCACCTCATAACACTTACTTTTCCATTATCTCTCCTCTCACCTCTTTTTCTCTCTGGTTAATCATTCCTGAAATTGGTCAATTTCATTAATTTTTTTCAAAGGATAACCAAATCTTTGGCATTATTATAGTTCTCTAATGTTTCTTTGTTTTCTTTAATTACCTTTCTTCTGCTTTTGGATTTATTGTGTTGTTCTTTTTTAAATTTTTAACATGGATCCTTAACTCATAAGTTTTTACCCTCTTTTTTATTAGAGTATTATAAGCAATGGAGGCCATATATTTCTACTGACTACTTTAGATACTTCTGATGGTATATTTTTATTCAGTTTTAGTTATTTATTTATACCTATTATTTTTATTATTTGATCCATAGATTGATGGTTTGTTTTCGATTTCCCAAGCCTCTTCCCTATTGTATTGTGAGAATTTGTTAGGATATGGTGGTATATGTGATACATTATCTATGAAATTTTTTACTCTGTACTTGCATATAACTTATTTTATAGATAATTATTCAATTTTAAAAAGTGTGTTATTTAATTGTTGAATACAGTGACCAAAATTTTAATTGTATAGTTCAAATTGGCTATACTATTAATTATTTTTTTGACTGCTTTATCTATTTGGTAATAAAAGATGTTTTAAGATGTATAACATGATAGTGGAGTTGTCAAATTTCCTTGTAATTCTATCCATTTTTGCTTTGTATATCTTGAAACTATCTTGAAACTTGAAAGTAAGTTGTAACTTTCATATCTTCCTTCAAAATTGATTTTTAAAAAATATATTGCCTCTGTCACTAAGAAGCATTTACAAATGTAGCTAATACTGTATCCAGCATTTTCAATAGTGCTATAATATGATGGGTTTCTTTGCCTCTGGACTTCAAACTGGTGCTACCATACCCCTAGTATAGGAGAAGACATTCTAGTGGGTATATATTTATTTAGTATTTTTGCATTTTATTTTCATAATTGAGATTTGTCTAAATTTTTCCTTTATTAAATTATTTTTGTTTGGTCGTAGTGTCATAAAAAGTCACCTAATAAAATGATTTTAAATGCCTTCTTCCTTTTTCTTTGCTCTAAAATACTTTTTGTAACCTAGATACTACCATTTCTTTGAAGTTTACAGTCTTGACTATCTATAAAAACTTAACTAGCCTGAAAGACTTTATAAAAAGGGAATTGTCCATTTTCATTATTACTTGTTCATTTATGTGTGCTTTAAAATCAACAATATTTTCCCATCTACTTATACATTTTATGGGGCTCTTAGGTTGCAATTATTATTGTGTTTTTTGTAATTTGAACTTTCTCTTGGATTATTTTTACAATTTTTTTTTTTTTATTATTGGTAATTATTTGCATTTTCCAAATGTATTAACTGGTACTAACGACAATTTTTTTCATAATTCCTATTTGTACCCATTTGTCATCTTGTTGCAGCAATGTCAAAAAATTATTTTAGAAAAGTTCATGGATGATGAATTACCTCAGTCTTCAGATATATGAAAATATATTAGTTCTGCAGCTTACTGTTATTATTGTTTAGCTAGGTTTGGGATTCCACATGCAAAAATTCTTTTCTTCCAGCTCTGTGAAGTTTACTGCAATGGTAACAGCATGAGCACTGGAGTCAAGCTGGCTGGGTTTGATCCCAGCTCTGCCAATTTCTAGTGATGGGGTCATATGTTACTCATTTTACCTCTCTGGGTCTTACTTTAACTCTAACATGGCAATATTTATTGTACTTATCCCATAATGGTTTTGAGCAGTAAATACATCCTTTGAGTTCATGTATGTAGATTAGTCATTTAGCTTAGTGGATGCATCTTTTAGTATATTGGACACTGTAAACTGGCGCTGTTATATTTTGTTATAACAAAAGTTGTTATTCAGCTTTTGTTTGCTCTTGGGAATACTCTGAAAATAAACTCAGAACTTTAAGAATTTATAATCTAAATTCATGTAAACTAAAGGTATAGTCTTCATAGCTAGGGAGTAAAAGGAAAACTAACATTTAGCTGACTTCCCAGTAACAGTAAATATGTTCTTATTTTGAGTAATACTCTTGCTATTGTATAATATGTAGTATTTTGATACAGTATATTATATAATGATTTCATTGAGTTCTTAGCAATGTTTTTTATCACCATTTTTCTGAATTTTTCTGAACCTATAACATTTAATCGAGAAAGACTTGTAATCAATTGTACATGGTCAGGGAAATATATCCCTCCTTTTCTTTTTCTAAAAATTCCCCACAGAATGCATGGACTGTCAAAATTCTATTAGGTACTCTGCATATCAGTGCTTCCCCTAACTAGTTTATAGTTGGATTAAGATTCCAATTTAAGGAAATTCCCTGAAGACCAGCATTCTTTCAAGGTCTGCTGCTTTTGCCATTAAATTTTGACAAACATGAATAAGATGGCATTATCTATTAAAAAGACTTATTTTTCTAGCTAGATAACCATTATTCTTTGCAGTTGGAAAATACATAATCTAGTTTATTTCAATAACTTTTAATATAGTGGTACTAGGAAAGAGAATGAGTTATGGCTTGGATATATAGGGTGGAAAAAACCCAGAGGCTTGAAAGTACACTGGTGTTGGGTACATCAAATCACAAACAAAATTACTCTGTTGATTCAATGTATCTGGCATATTATGTACAGATGGCTTTCCGATTTTATTAATGAAAAGACATTTTAGATAATATCTAAGAATTAGATTTTAGTCTAATTAAATAGTCCCAAATTATTTGCCATTTGGTATATGTTAGGAAATAAAGTTAAAATAGTTAACAAAGTGATTGAATAGAACTGTGCTGGAAATAATTTCCTGTCTTCCATGTATGGGAAGGGGAACAACAACAACAGCAAAAGGTCTGTTTGTTTAGCCCTTCAGTGCCTTCATTTCCATACAAATTAGACATCCTAGGTGAGGATCGCTGATTTCAAGACCAGATTCTTTTATGCATTTAGAAGTTGTCACACACAGCGTCCTTGCATTAAACAGCCAATGCCTTTGATATAATCAGCGGCATTCACTTTAAAATTCCTAAATATTTTTTTTAAAAAGTATCTTGAAGGGGAAAGGGTTCGTCATCTCACTCTTTCTAGAAGCAATGAATCAGTGCAGTTGGAAGACCAATTTTTTAAATCTGGGATTTGTAAAATCTTTTAAAGAAATATAATATAGAATATGCAAGGGATTTAAAAGGCCACTTCCTATATTTCTTAAATATACTGAGACAAGAGAATCTCAATAAATCTTACTTCTCCATAGCCACGAGCCCCCACGATAGACCACATGCTATTATTTATTACGTATTTTATGTCCTAAGTATGACTAGTTATAAAGCTGGTCTCTCACAGTTAAAACGGTGCTATAATATACCTGTGAAGGGATTGGGCTTAGCACCTAATCCTAAAATAAGGTCTTTTACCTTCATTGATGCTTGAAATTCTATCAGTGTTCTTGAATTCTTTTGTGTAAGGGTTTTTATCCTAGGATAACATTTTAGTGTATGAAAAGCTATATAACACTCATGGCATAAATACAGTCACCTTTATTTGTCTAAAGTAAATTAAAATGGACTCAAGCCCTCACCAACGAGATTACCATATTGTTTCTCACCCTATTGCCACCACTTTTATCCCATGGGTGACTGAAGAATCTCCAGACACCCAGGAACTGAACTCCAAAGCACAAGTCCACTATTCTTCTTCCCAAGAGGAGAACAGCCCTAACATCGATCATCCTGCTATAAATGCTGTTTTTCTTGCTATGATACAGTACCATTGTCGAACACTAAATGCTCCACATCCATAGCAACCCCACAAGTCTCCACTGCAGACAAATTTCATTGGCCAAATTTGCAGCAAACATGTGCTGCCTATATTGTTTTCCAGACAACAACCTACCTTGAAATCCTAAATTCAAAGAGCTAGTACTTCTTTTTCTGGAAAATAGGTCTTGATTATGCTTTAATACTGCTTCAATTTTGAAACACGATTGGCTTTTTCTGCGGGAATTCTTTCTGCTCCTTGGTGTCAATTTATTCTCATAAAGTCTATTGATAAACAGACTTTTCAACCCTCCCTTTTCATCACTTCCACTAGAAAATGTACAACCTCTCCAGACAGAAACATAAGTATAAACTTGTAACAATGATAGCCATGACACACAGAATTCTCAATACTATTAGTCTATCCTCTTATTATCCCATGGATTTCTGTTCCTGTAGTTAAGTTAGGTACTTATCTCAACCTTGATTATGCCAGTTTGTTAGGGTAATTATACTTTTAGTTTATATAAACCTACAAAATATGATTGCAAAAAGAAAAAAACAGATTCTTTGTATGAAAGTAAATTACATGCTTTGAGAAGACTTTACGAAGTTAAGTCACTTAAAAAAGTAAAATGAAAAGTATCTGTTAAATTATGTATATCAATGTATAAATGTTACAAAAGTTTTTAACATGGCTTTCATAAAAATATAAAATGAACAGAAACCACTATGTTAATAAACACATTAATGAGGCACTAGTAAGGTGATAAAACTGTTTCCAAGAGCATTACAAAAAAATTTTGTGAGTTTTAAAAAGATAAAGTTAGGATAAGATTGCGAAGTTAGTTACAAGACAGGGTCGACGTCCTAAAGCACACCAAAACCATAACCTTTGGTCAGAAATCTCTAAATTAGTATGTAACTCTACAATATCTGGGTTTTAATTAAATAATAAATAGCAAAACCCAAAGCATATGTTCCTAAAATTGTTATAGTTAATACTGGGGCAGGGCCTATAAATGGTATCCTAGTATGACACTGAAAGAACATGCCACCTCCCATGTATTTTCAAATTTGGAATACTTTTTATTAACACTTGCAGGGGATGCAACTCTAAATTTGGGGAGAGGATCACATAATAAAACCACAGAAGAACTCTGCATTTATATTGCTTTGCACCAATCTTTAGAAACTTGCTCCATTTTAAAGAAATCCAAACTCAATTTTTTCAACTGTGGTTTATACAAGAAAGAACACTGAAAACTTCTTTAAGGACACAGACTCAAACAAGAGGTCTTTGTTTGTACCAGAAGACTGGCAGAACAATATAATTCAGGTGTTGTCCATCAAAGTAATCCATTTTAAAACATGTATATGTTAATTTTATGATTCTTCATTGGTAATGGATACCTAGTTGCCCAGACTATAAAGAGATAAGCAACCTGCCACTCTATTAGGATAACAAGGAGTTGGAAGAATCTAAAACATGTGACAAAATTCACATTCTTTTCATCTTTCAATTGTCTTGACCATTTAATAGTTATGTGGCTTTGGCAAGACAACAGGAATTTTGGGTTTCCCATCAATTAACTGGGTGGATTTTAGTAAGTTATTTAAACAGGATTCTAAGGCCTCTCCTAGACTGAATATTCTATAGTCTTGTATTTCTAGGTTCTTCAGTATGGTTGAAGGTAGTGAGGAGGGTCTTTAAATAAAATTTAGCAGATTGTATTCAAAAGGACTAGACTTTATAGTCCAAAACCCAGGATTTTCATTTCACTTCCAATACTTTCTGGTTATTGACTTGGTGGCAACACTTAGCATTTCTGAGCCTTGGTTTCCCTGGCTTTAAAATTTAGAAAATAATTATAGGCCTTGTAGATATATTTGTAGATATACTTCAAAGATTATAAAAATGCATGCTGAATAAATGCTAACTTTGGCAATTACTATTTAAATAGTTCAATAACATGATTAATGAATTAAAATAAGTATCAGAATTATCATTACTGAAGAATTCAAACTCAATCCTGGGAAGAAGCTTCATGTTTTTGTAAATATTTTTCAGCTTGTATTTCTGAAATATACTGAGTGTTTCTTAGGAACTTAAAGATCTAGGTCAGCTACTTCATGGGGCAGTAGATCTCACTCATTCTTGATTACTCAAGGATGATAATCTAGGAATTTTCCTTTCTTCATATCAAGGTTTTCCATTCTAATGGATTTTTTCTGTGGCATTGTTTAAGATATCTTACAGAAGAGAGAAATAAACAAATCTTTAGATGGATTTTAAGTGGATCAGATTAATGAATTCTGACACTTAGCAGAGGGTGAAATTGATAGGACATGAAGACCTATTGTTGATAGATAGGGACAATGGGATTATGAGGGAGATGTTGGTCAAGTGAATTATGAAATAAATCTTCTATCATTTTCAGAGCATGCCCATAAGTATAAGACATCCTTGTGTGAAAAGCATTATCACAAAATATTTTTCTATTTTTTGAAGTATTTCAGCATAATATTCTTAAATTATGTGAAAGGAATTTGTTTCAAATCTTTTAAAACTATTTCAAATGGCTCTAATTCTACTTACAAAATGTTTGTATTATGCACAATTCAAAGATCCAAATTATATTAAAAGGTGAACCTGGATTTATTTCTATCTCCTATTGACTGTAGACTTTTTCTCTATAATTTCTCTGGCAGATGGTCAGAGCTTTTGAATGTTGTAGGTGACACTTCTCTATTTTAGTAAAATAAAAAACTTTGGCAATAATATTCATCCATTGATTCACATTTTGGCTTCTGAGATATATCTATTTTCTTTACTACATGAAGGTCCTTCAAATGGTTTTATGAGACACAAAATCCCAACATTATTCTAGTTGCCTTATTTTGATACACACCAGTCTTATTTGCAGTTGTGTTACATGAATTCATATTCAATACTGGAAATGAAAGCTAAAAGAAATCTTAGTAATGAGTTAGACCAGCTCTTGTTTTGATACCGGAAGACACTGAATTTCAGACATGTGAAACCACAAATCATGCACATTTTGGAGCCAGAAGTTAAGAAGGCAGATCTCTTTCCTCTCTTTTTAATGCTTATATTTACCTGGCCACGCCATGTGAAAGGCTATTTAAAAGAGCTATGGTTGATATACAGATGAAATAGACAGAAAATATGCTCACATGATCCCTATAAGAATTCAGATGACATTTCTACTTGCAGTTAACTGATATTTCTAAGGTTTGTTTTTCACATTTTCATATCAGATGCATTACAATGCCTGAATTTTATTTTTAAAACTTGAATGTGGGACTTTACAATTGTTTATCTTAAATTGCACCTGTCAATTTGTAATCATCATTTTAACTATCTGAAGTATATTTGAACTCTGATTCTGTCTTCCATCATAATTTATCACTAATCTTCTAAAATTACATCAATAAGTTTGTTTTAATCAAGCCCTTGACTAAAGATTGAACATAGAAGAACAACACTAACCCTTTTACCAGAAGTTTCAATGAATAAGGGAATCAGATAGATTACATATTCGAATAGAATCCACAAAAAACAATGCTTTGATAAGAAAATGTATTTAAATCAAGCAAACTTCATTAATAAATTTTGCATTAGATCTATCTGGAAACATTCCAGTGTAAGATAGATGTGTCAAAACATAAACTGGGCATGATTAATATTAGTAAAAAATTGATAATGGTTCTAAAGACTCAAAGAATGATATTTAGCATGAACCACAGATTTATATAGAAAATTATAACATTTAAATTAAGAAGTATAGAAGAGTGAATTAGAAACATCAGTATACGTTTGTTACTGGGATAGACCCTTACTTCCAGACTCTCACATAGACATGTTAAGCCTCAAATTTCCTATTCAGCTATCAAGGGTAATTAGCCTGTGATAAGGAAAAGATAGTGAAACAGAACCAATATTCAAATCAACTCTGGTTTTTCTTTTTAGATTCTGATAAATGAAATTGTATTTCATTATAGAAAATATAAGTCCCTTTTACCAATTCTAAGGTAGAAAATATAATTTTGATTTTCTATTTTAACATTACTGTACATATTTGAGAATTCCTTGTCTTTCCTTTTCCCCTTTCTCCCAGTCTCCAACTTAATTTTGCTTGTCTTGTTATATCTAATAAAAACACTGTAGTAGAATATTTCAGTGCTTTACACAACATTTTACCGGAGAAGTCCATTTTAAGCAATAGATATGGTATTTGACTTTCACTCAGACACAATGATTTTATTATTACTTTCAGTTTTCCTTTTGAGGAAGTAGAAATGTGCCTGTTTAAAATCTGTCACCCCTAAATACACAGGGCACTGGAATAATACAGTGTATCAAAAGTTTCTCAAAAACTAAGAAATCATTATAAACCTTAAATCAAATGTCACATTCTTGTGTTTAAAGCAAATGGTGGTGCCCTCCATGGTATAATGAATATTAAGTAGTGCCGAGAAATAAACTGCTGTCTATGAAAATGCAGCCTGTAAATATGCAACTGTGTACCTCCCAGGGGACAGGTGACTAAGCCTGGCAACCACCGAATTAATTTTACTGCCTATGTATCTCCTGGGAGGTAATGGACAAACTACCACATTTTTAAAAATCACATGTAAGTTTCCCCTGAACCATAGCCTTTCTTGTTTACAGACATTTTTTCCAGACTGTCAAATTTAAAAGCAAAGCAACTAGGATCTGAGATATCCAAGGCCAACTTGTATTCTTCCTTTTGGATAAGAACTGACCACTAAATTACTATTTTCTCTTCAAAATGTCTTTAAAAAGGCTGGTTTTTCAGGGTATAGACCACGCCTTAACAGGACCTTGTTGTAAACTATGTTTAGATGTATCTGGTAGATTCCACATTTCTATCGTTTTCTACCTTGACTACTGCAATACCCCCAACCGATGTGCCAACCCATTCTGTAAGGCTGGCAGAATACTTTATCAAAGATGCAACCTGTATCATGCCATGGTCCTGTTAAATGCCTTCCTACATATAATTCCAGTCTATGTCTCTTGTGCCTCAATGACACTTGTGTACTTTTTCCCATTTTTCACCTCAAATTTTACTCTATGGTAATAGGATACCATGTGTAGTTACACACTCACTCTCACACACACACACACACACACACACACACACATATATTGAAGGTGTGTTTGTTTGTTTTTAAAAGCATTCTCTCTTTATGTAGATAATTTACCTCAATGTCAGGCTATCTCTGATTAACAATTTATATTTAATATTGGATTCTGAGAAACTCTACTATTCTATATCAAGATTAGTTTATAAAAATAGATGGAGTAAATTGAAAGATGAAAACTACTCGTATTGTCACATCAGTAGAACGTGATGTAGAACACACTAGAAGCCATGACATTTAATTAAAAATTCCAGTCTTGGTCACACACATTATTGTTCCTCAATGATGTCTTTGTGATGATACCTTTCAGAATGGAAAAGTGGAAAGATAAAGCGGTTTGCCTCCATTTGTAATGTCTATAGCTACTATTTATCAGTATGTTACTTTACTTTGGAAACTAAGCTTTCTAATCTGTAAAATGAGTTATGCTAACATATGTCCTCTTAGGCTGTTACGAAAATTAGTGCTGTTTAATATGAAGAATCATGTACAGTTCCTGACAAATAATAGATATTCAATAAATAGTTGATATGATTATTCACCATAACTTAAGGGATTGATGGCAGAATTAAGAAGATTAAAAAAAAAAAAGCCATGAAGAACCTAGTGGCAAGACGGGAATAAAGACACAGACCTACTAGAGAATGGACTTGAGGATATGGGGAGGGGGTGGGGTGAGATGTGACAGGGTAAGAGAGTGTCATGGACATATATACACTACCAAATGTAAAATAGATAGCTAGTGGGAAGCAGCCACATAGCACAGGGAGATCAGCTCGGTGCTTTGTGACCACCTAGAGGGGTGGGATGGGGAGGGTGGGAGGGAGGGAGATGCAAAAGGGAAGAGATATGGGAACATATTGTATGTGTATAACTGATTCACTTTGTTATAAAGCAGAAGCTAACACACCATTGTGGGGCAATTATACTTCAATGAAGATGTTTAAAAAAAGAAGATTAAAGTAGCATATAAAGAGATTTCCTTGAACAATTATGGTTGGTTTTAAATAAATTATTCTGAAAATAAGTTAACAACAAGGATAAGTGACAAGGTCCAATAAATGAAGAGTATGTGAGATGAAAACATTATGTTTTGCCTTGCAGTGGGTTAGAATCTTGTGTCCACTCCCCTGCTGGTAATGATGAGTTAAATAAAGATAAAATTTAAATCTGATGAAAATTTACCCTCAAATCATCACTGAGTATGCTACTAGATGAGACTAGATAAAATAACATCAATTTATATGTGACTAAGACACTAAAGCTCTTTGTTTGAAAAAGGAATACAACTGTACAGAGAGTACAAGTGTGCTATGATGAAATACGTCTTTCTGTTAAAAAAAGATAGGAAGTAAAGTCCAAAGCTCTTTTTCTAGCTTAACAAAGAAGTTGCACAATGATTTAGGGCTTCAGGTAGTATAACTTCAATATAAATAGAGAAAAATAACAAATTTAAGTAAAATGACCAACTTGAATTTTAAAAGTTCTGTATCATACTTCAGAGGATGTAATTTCTGAATTCTGAATTCTGGGCACCTTAAAACAGTATTTTGCACAAATAACATTTCTGAGGATGTTTTTCAATAAGAGAAATATATATTTTCTCACTGTTTCCCACGCTGGACAGCTTGGAAGGATTAATAGACTGAGGAATGCTGTCAATTCACCACTAATTCACAAGAACATTTACCTTTGAGATTTGGTTCATGTGCTTAGAAGATTCGCAACTGTTATTTTTTGTCCCTTTTTTGAGAGAGGAAGGGGAGATATCTGGCTAACTCTAATTCAACCTTCAATACCAAGGTCCCAGAACAAAGTTCTCCAGAAAATCTTTCTTGAATCTTGAGATAAGTTTACTGTGTTTTCTTTGCTTACAAAGCATAGTGCGTGTCAGTCTTACACTATAGATTCCTCAAAACAGGAAACATACCTCATTCATATCATATTAAATCTCAGGACATAGAAGAGTACTTCATATGTTATATGCATTAAAAATAGTTCTAGATCTGTAATTGTTTACTTAGAATATTTAATATTTAAAAATTGACAACCCATTTATTTGTGATACAATAGAAAACGTTAAAATCTTTCTGACCACAGTAAATAAAAAGGCAGACCCCTCGATTAAGCACCCTCAGAATACAATCCCAATGTCCTCTCCCAGCTTCTGCAGGTACACTCTGCCCAGACAATGGAGTATTTTGTAGTAATAAACATCCCCCTTCCCTCTTATCAGGTGCTGCTTATGGCCAGCTAGGTTATGTTGGCCAAATTTGCAGGAGAGGGCAGAGCATGAGTGGGATACATACTCTCCTGCAGGACAGAGGTTTCTACACTGACTTGAAGCCAGGGGGCAGGGTGATAGCTCACACCTGGGAGGAGTGGGCCACTTGTGCAGTTTTACAAGGTTCAGTGGAAACTGGGAATTTGTGGTTTTTAGGAGTATTACCCCTGATTGTTCCCATACTAGTCCCACACTTTCCCAAGCTGGACCCTGGCCTTGGCAAAGTAGACTGCCTTGCTTGGTAATTTAACATTTTTTGTTGCTTGGCTATTCTGGAAATTAAGTCCTGGGCAGTATCCTCAGCTTCCTCTACCTTCTCCCTTCAGGGGGTGCTACCAAAGAGACCCTCTAACTATCAAGTTTGCTTTAAGCTGGTGATTAATTATTCTCAGTTAGTTATTGATTTCAGTAGGTAGCCAATTCCATTGTCCTTGGAGGTATGTTCCCCTTCTATATCTCAAACACATGTCACATTACACTAGCTAACGCATTCCTTTTCACTAGTATGCCCCTTCCATTTACCGCTGAACAATGGGATCACCACCTTTTTTCCAGGGACAGTGTACTTCACCTATGACCATTGACAGTGGTCTCACTGCCATCCAGGCAGTGTATGATCCTGCTCCCAAGTGCCTATCTTTGAAACTTCTTCCTCTGAATGCCTGCTTCCCTATGAAGCCAACTCTGAGGTAGATTTTAGTGTGCAGGGTATTAAAGAATGCCCGTATGATCAATACCTGAGGAAGGAAAGGTAAGAAAGCAGGAGTGGGCAGAGAAAGAAGTCAAGCTTCAGTAAAAGCCCAAGAACAAATGTGACTGAAACACAGAGAACTCTGGAGCTAGAATGATCTTTCAGATATGCCCCAAGATAGGCTGAGACGGCCAGACTCTGTTCTACTTCATCAGTTAGTGATTGTATGTAGACTGCCACTGGAAGGGGTGTGAACTGGAGGGAGACAGCTTTCTGAAATAGGGACATTAATAAAAAAAAAAAAAAAAAAAAGAGTCAACAGGTGAAAGTTGTTCCAGTAACCAGACAGCAAAGGTCCCCATTAAGGGCTATATCATTGCAACACAGAGCAGTAAACACTGTGGTAACTAAAAAAAAAGAAAAGAAAAATAAATTTATAACAAAGAAGCTAGTTGAGAGAATTATTAATAAACTAATACTTGATAACACCTAATGAAGGCAAGAATGTAGGATAACATAAACAAATAGAAAACAAATACTAAGGTGGCAGTTTTAAAATCATAGGTATTTCAGTAAATGTGCTCCACGTAAAGAGAATAATATGCCAATTAAAATTTAAGCAATGTTGGAGTTGATTTAACAATGCAAATATATACCTCTTAAAAGAGACTCACTTAAATGTAAAGAAATAGAAATTAAAATGTTAGTAGTTGGAAAAATGTATGCCAAAAAACACTAAACAAAATATTTTAATTAGATTTAAGGGAAAAAAAACAGAAAATGAGCAATATTTTTATAACTTAAAAATACTAGGACATAAGGAAGATATAAAAATTATGAACTTCCAATCACTAAACAGCAGCTTCAAAATACATGAAGCTAAAATTGACAGAACAAAAAAAGAGAAATAGGCAAACTCATAATAACAGAAGTAGAATTTAGTACATTTTTCATAGTAAATGTTAGAATATGCAGATAAAATATCAATTTAGAAAGATGTATTTGATATATTAAGATATTTTAATTTAACTGACATATCTGGAACACTCACCACATAACTGCAGAATACACATTATTTTCATGTGCAATTTGAGCGTTTACCAAGGTAAGCCATATACTAGGCTATAAAGTAAGTTCTAACACATTTCAAGGAATTGAAAATATACAGAGCTGTCCTCTGACTATACTATGTGTAAGCTGGGATTAAATATTTTAAAGATAACTAAAGAAAGTCATCCTACATTTGTAAATCAGCAATACACTTCTAAAAAATCTATGATCAAATAATAATTAAAAATAGAAATTAAATTGTTTTTCTGAATGACACTAAAAGCACAGTATTTAATATATGTGGGAAACATCTAAAGCAATATTTACAGGAAAATGCATAGTACTAAGTTTAGATTTTAGAAAAGAATATCAATGGTCTATGATAGAGCACAAGGAGTTAGAAAACAGGGAAAAATAACAAAAATAGTAAAAATCTGTAACATAGAAAAAATAACACTACTGAGAAAATCCACAAAACCAATGTTATTTCTTTAAAAAGCTAATAAAATTGTTAATCCCCTAGTAAGAATGATCAAAATAAAAAGAAAAGGTAAACACAAACAATAGTAGGAATGAAAAAGGAACGTCACTACAGATCTTTCAAATATGTATTGAATAGATAGAAAGAGTACTTTATGAAAAATGTCATGCCAAAAAATTCGGAAGTGTAGGTGGAATAGCTGACACCTTAAAAAGCACACGTTATAAAACTTACACAAAAACATGAAAAAACTGTTCTATACCTAAAAATAAATTAAGTATCCGATTAATAACATCCCAATGAGTAAAACTCCAGGCCTAGATGGCTTCATATATATTTTTTCCTCATATTTCAGAAACAAAATGTCAATACCATACACAGTCTTTTTATCTTAGATAAATATGAGGAGAGGGCAGTTTCCCACTCTTTTTATTAAATAACTATAATGTTGATACCAAAGCATGACAAATACATTAGGAGAGGGAAACCATATACCAATATTTCTTATTAAGATACAAAAATTTTAAAGAAAATATTATCAAATCAAATCTAACATAGCATACCATGGCCAAGTTTTTTTCTAGTATGTTTATTTTAACATTTCAAAAATCAATGTAATTTATCACATTAAGACAAAGAAAAATAAAATGATCATACTGACAAATAATTAAAAAATTATTTGATAGAATTCAATATACATGTATGATAAAATAAAACAAAAAGTCTTAGCAAATTAAAAGCAGAAGTGAAATTCTTATGTTCATAAAGTTACCTTAAAAAAAACTATATGATATAACCTGAGTAATGGTAAAATATTATAAGCTTTACCCTGATTGGAGGGTGAGAAAATATATCTTAGGTTCAATATTCAATGGAGAACATATACAGGGCTATAAGGCCAATAAATCAAAATTATAAACAGAAAAATTTAAAGAAAAATTGACATTTACAGGTACACAAATGTGTATATCAGATTTTTACTTGTTACTTGCCAGCTACAGAACCCGTGGAAAATTATTCATTCTCTCTCTAAATCAGTTTCATCATTTCTTGAATGGAGATATAAATAAAATGTAAACTAAAAGGTTCTTATGAGAACTACAGATATGATACCTAGCATGTTGCAAACTGCTAGTTTTTATCGATATTATTATACAAATTAATTTATACATATACTTGGAATCCCTAAAATTAAATTATTGTCCAGCTACTTTTCTCCTCATTTCTATGCCAGATACTATTGCTAGTTATTTAAGCACGTCTGTAAGACTTACAAAGAGAAAGAGGAAAAAAATGTTTAGAGTTTAAATATGAAGATCAAAGGAAGGTCAGGGAAATCTATAAATTTTTGTTATTGAGGCTAAATTTTCAATAGTGTTTTAGTAACCATATAGGGTGGGAAAGGTCATCCCAGAAACGTGATGCAACATGAAAAAGGGGCATACATATATGAAGGTACACGTGTAATTAGTTTATTTTAGATTATACTATCCTACATGAGAATGCTGTTTATTTTTTGCTGATATCTAGAACATAAACCCATCTAATTAGGAACTTAATAACTCTTTTAATGAGAGTGGTGACTACAATATTCAGTGCTGTAGTAGTTCAGCTTTTATATGAGCTCTAATTAAAATGTAAAGATGTTTTCAAAGGAAAATTGCTTTGGAAATTCATTTTTCTCTCTTGTTTATAATCACATTTTTATTTCATAAATAGTCCCTAATGAACATGAGAATTTCAGTTTAATTGTTAAGTGTATTACTTAAAGAACCAACAACACAAAAAATAAGAAGAAGGAAAAGAAGAAAGTAAAAAATACACATGCACTTATATTCATACTTGCATTCATCCAACCAACCATTCATTGCAGGCCTATACTGTATCCCACACTGTCCTAGACATAGGAGGACTTGATCATTACATAGATTTGAGAGAAGGAAGTGTGCATAGTTGTAGAAGAGGGAGTAGCTTGGAGGGGATTGCTGCCTGAAACGAAGAGAGAACCAGGTGAACATAGGCAGAGAGGGATGGAATGGCCTGCCATTATGGTAAAAGAAGGCAATGTGTTTTTTCAGTACATGTCTTTTCTGTTTTCTTCAAAGATCATTTAAAATTAATTTGATGTTACTTGAATTAAATAATCGTAGAATTGGAAGTCACATACTTGCTTTCACGTCCTACACTTAATGTGTTTTCATTATATTTTTCTTTAAAAGTCAACATATTTTCAAACTTATCTTTTATAAAAATATCACTGAATGGTAAATTTCAATAAAGTTTTAATCTAATAACATTGTTATCCTAGATTTCATAAATGAGTCAGGAATTGAGTGTGTCTCACTGTTTTAAACGTTTTGTAGATCAATAATGATTCTGTTGATATTTTCTGCAATTTGGATACTGATTGAAATAGTAATTGCAGCAGGAGAGTAGAACAGAAACAGACAATAATACCGTATACATTCATTGATTCTATATATAGTTGTTGAGCACAGTGCCAGGTATTGGGAGACACACGTGACTAAAAATATGAGTAGTTTCTACCCCCATAGTTAACCACTTTACAAGGTGGTAGATGGAAGATGTTAACTAAATGATGGCACAGAGAAATGTGGAAATGCCAATGTTGAAATCATGGTTAAGGAGAGATGAATAATATTATGAGATCTTGAAATGGGGACACCTTTTGAGCAGAGCTCTAGTCAGGTATATCAGGAAAACCTCAGCACAGATGAGAAGAAAGGCAGTTCCAAGCAAGAAAGGGAAGCAAAACCTCTCCAGGCAGAGGGAAACTGTACAAAGATAATAGACATTTGAGGAGAAGAGGGACAGAGAGATGGTCAATCCAGCAGGAGTCAAGAGATTGCTGGGGAAATGAGGCCAAAATGAGGGAGTAGTTAACTAGGTAAAATACTGCTGAAGGGTAGACAGGGATGAGAATCTGAGATCATAAATAATTTCGCAGAAGCTGCTTCATTAACTGCTGAACAGAAGAATAGCACGAAACTGAAACACAGCTAGAGAAAAAGGTGAGGAAACAGAAACATCAATACCATATTGATTACTATTGTTTTGTAATATAGCTTCAATTCAGGGAGAGTGATGTCCCAGCTTTGTTGTTCTGTCTCAAGATTTCTTTGGCTATTTGAAATCTTTCATGTTTCCATACAAATTTTAAGATTGTATTTTCTATTTGTGTGAAAAGTGCCATTGGAATTTTGATACAGTTTGTTTTGAATCTGTAGATTGTTCTGGGTAACACAGACATCTTTACAGTATTTATTTGTTCAATCCATGAGTATGGAAAATCTGTCCATTTATTTGTGTCTTCCATTGCTTTCATCAATGTTTTCTAGTTTTTAGTGTTCAGGTCATATTTCTAAGTATTTTATTCTTTTTGATGCAATTGTAAATGTAAGTATTTTCTTAAGTTCTCCTTCTGCAAGTTCATTGTTAATGTATAAATATGCAACAGATTTTTGTATATTGATTTTATACCATGCATTTTTACTGAATTTGATTATTAGTTTTAAAAGTTTTTTGGTGGAGTCTTTAGAGTTTTCCATGTATAAAATCATGTTTTTTTTCTTTCCGCTTTGGATGCCTTTTCTTTCTTTTTTCTGCCTAATTGCTCTGGCTAGAACTTCCAGTACTAAGAATGGAATTTGACCACTATCTTACACCATCCACAAAAATTAACTCAAAATGAATTAAAGGCTTGAATATAAAACCAGAACTATAAAATTCCTAGAAGAAAACATAGGTGGTAAGCGCCTTTATTGTTGTTAGCAATACTTTTTCAGATATGACTCCTCAGGCAATGGCAATAAAAGAAAAAATAAACAAACTAAAAAGCTTCTGCACAGCAAAGGAAACAATCAACAAAACAAAAAGAAAACTTATTGAATGGGAGAAGATATTTGCAAATCATATATCTGAAAAGAGTGAATATCAAAATATATAAAGAACTCATAGCCATCATTAAAAAGTCTACAGGTAACAAATGTTGGAGAGGGTGTGAAGAAAAAGCAATCCTCCTACACTGTCAATGGGAATGTAAATTGGTACAGCCACTATGGAGAACAGTATGGAGGTTCCTTAAAAAACAAAAATAGAGAGAGCCTCCCATCAAGCCTCTTAGATAGCCTCAACCACCAGAGGGCAGACAACAGAAGCAAGAAAAACTACAATCCTGCAGCCTGTGGACCAAAAACCACAGTTACAGAAAGATAGAGAAGATGAAAAGGCAGAGGGCTATGTACCAGATGAAGGAACAAGAAAAAACCCCAGAAAAACAACTAAATGAAGTGGAGATAGGCAACCTTCCAGAAAAAGAATTCAGAATAATGATAGTGAAGATGATCCAGGACCTCGGAATAAGAATGGAGGCAAAGATAGAGAAGATGCAAGAAATGATTAACAAAGACCTAGAAGAATTAAAGAACAAACAAACAGAGATGACCAATACAATAACTGAAATGAAAACTACACTAGAAGGAATCAATAGCAGAATAACTGAGGCAGAAGAACGGATAAGTGACCTGGAAGACAGAATGGTGGAATTCACTGCTGCGGAACACACTAAAGAAAAAAGAATGAAAAGAAATGAAGACAGCCTAAGAGACCTCTGGGACAACATTAAACGCAACAACATTCGCATTATAGGGATCCCAGAAGGAGAAGAGAGAGAGAAAGGACCAGAGAAAATATTTGAAGAGATTATAGTCGAAAACTTCCCTAACATGGGAAAGGAAATAGCCACCCAAGTCCAGGAAGCGCAGAGAGTCCCATACAGAATAAACCCAAGGAGAAACACGCCGAGACACATAGTAATCAAACTGGCAAAAATGAAAGACAAAGAAAAATTATTGAAAGCAGCAAGGGAAAAACGACAAATAACATACAAGGGAACTCCCATAAGGTTAACAGCTGATTTCTCAGCAGAAACTCTGCAAGCCAGAAGGGAGTGGCATGATATACTTAAAGTGATGAAAGGGAAGAACCTACAACCAAGATTACTCTACCCGGCAAGGATCTCATTTAGATTTGATGGAGAAATCAAAAGCTTCACAGACAAGCAAAAGCTACGAGAATTCAGCACCACCAAACCAGCTCTACAACAAATGCGAAAGGAACTTCTCTAAGTGGGAAACACAAGAGAAGAAAAGGACCTACAAAAACAAACCCAAAACAATTCAGAAAATGGTCATAGGAACATACATATCGATCATTACCTTAAACGTGAATGGATTAAATGCCCCAACCAAAAGACATAGACTGGCTGAATGGATACAAAAACAAGACCCATATATATGCTGTCTACAAGAGACCCACTTTAGACCTAGTGACACATACAGACTGCAAGTGAGGGGATGGAAAAAGATATTCCATGCAAATGGAAATCAAAAGAAAGCTGGAGTAGCTTTACTCATATCAGATAAAATAGACTTTAAAATAAAGAATGTTACAAGAGACAAGGAAGGACACTACATAATGATCCAGGGATCAATCCAAGAAGAAGATATAACAATTATAAATATATATGCACCCAACATAGGAGCACCTCAATACATAAGGCAACTGCTAACAGCTCTAAAAGAGGAAATCGACAGTAACACAATAATAGTGGAGGACTTTAACACCTCACTTACACCAGTGGACAGATCATCCAAAATGAAAATAAATAAGGAAACAGAAGCTTTAAATGACACAATAGACCAGATAGATTTAATTGATATATATAGGACATTCCATCCAAAAACAGCAGATTACACGTTCTTCTCAAGTGCGCACAGAACATTCTCCAGGATAGATCACATCTTGGGTCACAAATCAAGCCTCAGTAAATTTAAGAAAATTGAAATCATATCAAGCATCTTTTCTGACCACAACACTATGAGATTAGAAATGAATTACAGGGAAAAAAACGTAAAACAGACAAACACATGGAGGCTAAACAATACGTTACTAAATAACCAAGAGATCACTGAAGAAATCAAAGAGGAAATCAAAAAATACCTAGAAACAAATGACAATGAAAACACGACAACCCAAAACCTATGGGATGCAGCAAAAGCGGTTCTAAGAGGGAAGTTTATAGCTATACAAGCCTACCTAAAGAAACAAGAAAAATCTCAAGTAAACAATCTAACCTTACACCTAAAGAAACTAGAGAAAGAAGAACAAACAAAACCCAAAGTTAGCAGAAGGAAAGAAATCATAAAGATCAGAGCAGAAATAAATGAAATAGAAACAAAGAAAACAATAGCAAAGATCAATAAAATTAAAAGTTGGTTCTGTGAGAAGATAAACAAAATAGATAAGCCATTAGCCAGACTCATCAAGAAAAAGAGGGAGAGGACTCAAATCAATAAAATCAGAAATGAAAAAGGAGAAGTTACAACAGACACCGCAGAAATACAAAGCATCCTAAGAGACTACTACAAGCAACTTTATGCCAATAAAATGGACAACCTGGAAGAAATGGACAAATTCTTAGAAAGGTATAACCTTCCAAGACTGAATCAGGAAGAAATAGAAAATATGAACAGACCAATCACAAGCAATGAAATTGAAACTGTGATTAAAAATCTTCCAACAAACAAAAGTCCAGGACCAGATGGCTTCACAGGTGAATTCTATCAAACATTTAGAGAAGAGCTCACACCCATCCTTCTCAAACTCTTCCAAAAAATTGCAGAGGAAGGAACACTCCCAAACTCATTCTATGAGGCCACCATCACCCTGATACCAAAACCAGACAAAGACACTACAAAAAAAGAAAATTACAGACCAATATCACTGATGAATATAGATGCAAAAATCCTCAACAAAATACTAGCAAACAGAATCCAACAACACATTAAAAGGATCATACACCACGATCAAGTGGGATTTATCCCAGGGATGCAAGGATTCTTCAATATACGCAAATCAATCAATGTGATACACCACATTAACAAATTGAAGAATAAAAACCATATGATCATCTCAATAGATGCAGAAAAAGCTTTTGACAAAATTCAACACCCATTTCTGATAAAAACTCTCCAGCAAGTGGGCATAGAGGGAACCTACCTCAACATAATAAAGGCCATATATGACAAACCCACAGCAAACATCATTGTCAATGGTGAAAAACTGAAAGCATTTCCTCTAAGATCAGGAACGAGACAAGGATGTCCACTCTCACCACTATTATTCAACATAGTTCTGGAAGTCCTAGCCACGGCAATCAGAGAAGAAAAAGAAATAAAAGGAATACAAATTGGAAAAGAAGAAGTAAAACTGTCACTGTTTGCGGATGACATGATACTATACATAGAGAATCCTAAAACTGCCACCAGAAAACTGCTAGAGCTAATTAATGAATATGGTAAAGTTGCAGGATACAAAATTAATGCACAGAAATCTCTTGCATTCCTATACACTAATGATGAAAAATCTGAAAGAGAAATTATGGAAACACTCCCATTTACCATTGCAACAAAAAGAATAAAATACCTAGGAATAAACCTACCTAAGGAGACAAAAGACCTGTATGCAGAAAACTATAAGACACTGATGAAAGAAATTAAAGATGATACCAACAGTTGGAGAGATATACCATGTTCTTGGATTGGAAGAATCAACATTGTGAAAATGAGTATACTACCCAAAGCAATCTACAGATTCAATGCAATCCCTATCAAATTACCAATGGCATTTTTTACGGAGCTAGAACAAATCATCTTAAAATTTGTATGGAGACACAAAAGACCCCGAATAGCCAAAACAGTCTTGAGGCAAAAAAATGGAGCTGGAGGAATCAGACTCCCTGACTTCAGACTCTACTACAAAGCTACAGTAATCAAGACAATATGGTACTGGCACAAAAACAGAAACATAGATCAATGGAACAAGATAGAAAGCCCAGAGATTAACCCACGCACCTATGGTCAACTAATCTATGACAAAGGAGGCAAAGATATACAATGGAGAAAAGACAGTCTCTTCAATAAGTGGTGCTGGGAAAACTGGACAGCTACATGTAAAAGAATGAAATTAGAATACTCCCTAACACCATACACAAAAATAAACTCAAAATGGATTAGAGACCTAAATATAAGACTGGACACTATAAAACTCTTAGAGGAAAACATAGGAAGAACACTCTTTGACATAAATCACAGCAAGATCTTTTTTGATCCACCTCCTAGAGTAATGGAAATAAAAACAAAAATAAACAAGTGGGACCTAATGAAACTTCAAAACTTTTGCACAGCAAAGGAAACCATAAAGAAGACAAAAAGACAACCCTCAGAATGGGAGAAAATATTTGCAAATGAATCAACGGACAAAGGATTAATCTCCAAAATATATAAACAGCTCATTCAGCTCAATATCAAAGAAACAAACACCCAAATCCAAAAATGGGCAGAAGACCTAAATAGACATTTCTCCAAAGAAGACATACAGACGGCCATGAAGCACATGAAAAGATGCTCAACATCACTAATTATTAGAGAAATGCAAATCAAAACTACAATGAGGTGTCACCTCACTCCTGTTAGAATGGGCATCATCAGAAAATCTACAAACAACAAATGCTGGAGAGGGTGTGGAGAAAAGGGAACCCTCTTGCACTGTTGGTGGGAATGTAAATTGATACAGCCACTATGGAGAACAATATGGAGGTTCCTTAAAAAACTAAAAATAGAATTACCATATGACCCAGCAATCCCACTACTGGGCATATACCCAGAGAAAACCATAATTCAAAAAGACACATGCACCCGAATGTTCATTGCAGCACTATTTACAATAGCCAGGTCATGGAAGCAACCTAAACGCCCATCAGCAGACGAATGGATAAAGAAGTTGTGGTACATATATACAATGGAATATTACTCAGCCATAAAAAGGAACGAAATTGAGTCATTTGTTGAGACGTGGATGGATCTAGAGACTGTCATACAGAGTGAAGTAAGTCAGAAAGAGAAAAACAAATATCGTTTATTAATGCATGTATGTGGAACCTAGAAAAATGGTACAGATGAGCCAGTTTGCAGGGCAGAAGTTGAGACACAGATGTAGAGAATGGACATATGGACACCAAGGGGGAAAAACTGCGGTGAGGTGGGGATGGTGGTGTGCTGAATTGGGCGATTGGGATTGACATGTATACAGCGATGTGTATAAAATTGATGCCTAATAAGAACCTGCAGTATAAAAAAACAAACAAAACAACTAATACTAAACTTTCATTGGGTTATTTGTATGGAAATATGTTAATATAAATGTTTCAGACATTACATGAAATTTCTAAAAATCTTATATTTGTATTTGTATGGAAATATGTATGGAAATATGTTAATATAAATGTTTCAGACATTACATGAAATTTCTAAAAATCTTATATGTTCTGGTATAATGTTATAAGTAATAATCCTAGTTATTACTTTAAAATGTATATCTCAGAAATAACTAATTTTCTTGTCAACTGCATTATTATGAACTTTCATCAAATCTTTAACCGTGGTCATTTTTAAGTCTTTTGTCATTTACAGACAGTTCTGGGTGTACTCTGATGATTTTGCAAAGATGTTCCTATAAAAGGGTTTCATCTTCAAGAAATTCATGGAAAAGACTCTGACAAGTACAGGTTTCTGGTAACTGACTGTACTGCTGAACTGAATGAATAAGCATTTTCAGAACTCTAATGAAAAACTGATGAACTCATAAAAGTGCTAACAAAAGATCAAGATGAAAAAAAAAATTAATTACATGGGACTGAGTGAACTGATGAGGATGAGTATAATTTTTGTGACTTTCTGTCTGAATTAAAAAAAAAAAAAATCCCACAAGGACTCAGAGGCAAAGAATATACAAATCAATTTCCACTGCAAAGTAAAGGAGCTGTTACAGTGGAGGATTACTGGACTGAATGTCAATATTATGACATAGTATGAGTGTGTTTCATGTTTGGTAATTGCAATCACTGTTGCTTTTGTTGTGGTCATCCATGTACAATGCTTGGTGTCAGTCTATTTATCTCTTGTAAAAATAAAATACAGTGTGTGTGTGTGAAAAAAAACAAAAAAAAAAACAAAACAAAAAACAAAAAAAAAACAAAAAACAAAAATAGAGTTACCATATGATCCAGCAATCCCACTCTTGGGCATATATCCAGAGAAAATTCTAATTTGAAAAGATACATGCACCCCAATGTTCATAGCAGCACTATTTACAATAGCCAAGACATGGAAACAACCTAAATGTCCATCGACAGATAAATGGATAAAGACCTGGTATATATACACAATAGGATACTACTCAGTCATAAAAAATAATGAAATAATGCCATTTGTAGCAACATGGATGGACCTAGAGATTATCATACTAAGTGAAGTAAGTCAGAGAAAGACAAATATCATATGATATCCCTTATATGTGGAATCCAAAAAAGTGATACAAATGAACTTGTTTATAAAACAGAAACAGACTCACAGACATAGAAAACAAACTTCTGTTTACCAAAGGGGAAATGGGGTAGGGGATGGATAAATTCAGAGTTTGGGATTAGCAGACACAAACTACTATATATAAAATAGATAAACAACAAGGTCCTGTTATATAGCACAGGGAACTATATGCAATATCCTACAATAAACCATAATGGAAAAGAATATGAAAATATATGTGTGTATATATATGTATGTGTATATATGTATATATATGTTACAGTCTAGAGTAACCACAAGATATGATTCATTGAAATAAGGAATAAAGAGTAAAGGTGGATATAGCATTAAATTGGAGGAAAGATAATGAGGTATACTTCGTAGATGTTTATTTTAACCTTTTTATAAGACCTGGGATTGCAATATGCAGCAGAATGTTGAGTAAAATGAATCTCAAGAACAGAAGGAAATACTAATCTGATGACATCTTTTTATCAAACATTAATTCAGAGAAAGTTTTTGATTGATAACATTGTAACAGGTGAGATTTCTTATGAAGTAGAGTGATAAAATAAGGCTACCAAGGAAGAAATGTGACTTCAATCTATTCTAGTAAATAAACTGAAATAAAAGATATGAAAGTTTCAGAGTATCAGATTTATACAAAAATAGCATTTGGTTACTGGAAGAGAAACTGAAGTATAAACGTTTAATTCTTCAGCTAAACTATATAGTTATGGAAAATATCTAAATATGACTTAAAAATATACCTCATAAACAACTAGAATATGATGATTTTCTACAAATACATTCTATAAATGTACAAGACTGGAAAAGTGTATACACATTTGAAAAGGAATATGGATTACCTGGGTATTCTTGATAATAAAGGTTCTCCTTTAAAGCTACCCATAAATTAATTACTTTAGTTAAAAATCAAGTTCTGATTAAGATTCCAATTTTGTAATAAATCAAATATTTTGTTTTCTCTGATTGGACTAATAAATAGTTCATATCAAATTCATTTATGATGAAAGATAACTCTAACAAAGTTGCTAATTTGCTTATTGTCTAATATATATTTAATAAAGTAGTATTTTCATGAATACATTATTATATAATGCTACATGGACATTTAGGCTACCATTTAAAATTTTTTATTCTCATAATTTAGGGTTTAAATGACTTCAGTTTCCTGAAGACAGATCTGTCTTTGAAATAACAGTATGGATAGTAGTCAACCTTTCCACAGACAAGGCAGAACATTCCTGTACTTTAATTGTGGTATTTGATATTTAGGGATAACAATATAGGTTTATCAGTTTTTGCCAAGTTTTGCTATCACCTCACACCAGTCAGAATGGCCATCAACAAAAATTCTACAAACAATAAATGCTGGAGAAGGTGTGGAGGAAAGGGAACCCTCCTACACTGTTGGTGGGAATGTAAATTGGTACAACCATATGGAAAATAGTATGGAGTTTCCTTAAAAAACTAAATATAGAACAACAATATGATCCAGCATTCCCACTCCTGGGAATATATCTGGAGAAAACCAACAGCACTTCGAAAAGATACATGCACCCCAATGTTCATCACAGCACTATTTACAATAACCAAGACATGGAAGCAACCTAAATGTCCGTTGACAGAGGAATGAATAAAGAAGATGTGGTACACGTAAACAATGGAATGTTACTCAGCCATAAAAGGAATGTAAATAATGCCATTTGCAGCAACATGGATGGACCTAGATATTATCATACTAAGTGAAGTAAGTCAGACAAAGACAAATATCTTATTATATCACTTACATGTGGAATCTAAGAAAAAATATTACAAAGGAACTTATTTACAAAACAGAAACAGACCCAGATCTCAAAATCAAATTTATGGATACCAAAGGGGAAACGTGGGGGGAAGTGATAAATTAGGAGATTGGGATTAACATACACACACTACTATATATAAAATAGATAACTAATAAGGACCTACTGTATAGCACAGGGAACTCTACTCAATATTCTTTAATGACTTATATGGGAAAGAATCTGAAAAAGAATGGATAGATGTATATGCATAACTGACTCAGTTTGCTGTACACCTGAAACACATTATAAATCAACTATATTCCAATAAAATTTTTCAAAAATATATATTAAAACTTACATATTTAAGGATTGAACCAGCTAATATAGTGAAATTCCCTTATTAAACTCAATACATTACAATATTTTTACTAAAATTCTATTCTTTTATGTTTTAATTTGAAGGCTAAATGAGAATTCGGTGAAAATTTGGATTTGACTTTGGCAAAAAACTGTTCTTTCATTATAAGAAAACACACACACACACAAACACACATATGCAAATCCAAGATACTTTATGGTGTATTTTATTTTACCAAGATTATCAATAGCCTCTTCTGAATGGGAAATTTCAAGATAGTAAGTAATTAATCTGTGCCTTATAATAATGTAGAACTAGAATGGGCCATTTGCTATCTTGAAGTACAAAAAAAAAAAAAAAAAAACAAAAACCCCAAACGATAAACATAATGTCAGATGTTTAGAACTCAGAAACCACATTTCTTTGTCTCAAGAAGCCATTTCCTCTAACATACTAAAACTTTCAGTAGTTTAAGAATCTCTGGTCTACTTATTCAATTCGTAAGATTTATTTGTGACAATTATTCTGTCACATAATCATCTGAACATTTTGGTCAGTCTGCCAAATAGCTCTTTTTTTTTTTTTTTTTAATTTAATTTTATTTATTTATTTATTTTTGGCTGTGTTGGGTCTTCGTTTCTGTGCGAGGGCTTTCTCTAGCTGTGGCAAGCAGGGGCCACTCTTCATCGCGGTGCGCGGGCCTCTCACTATTGCGGCCTCTCTTGTTGCGGAGCACAGGCTCCAGACACGCAGGCTCAGTAATTGTGGCTCACGGGCCTAGTTACTCCGCAGCATGTGGGATCCTCCCGGACCAGGGATCGAACCCGTGTCTCCTGCATTGGCAGGCAGATTCTCAACCAGTGTGCCCCCAGGGAAGTCCCCAAATAGCTCTTAAGAGAGAGAACTTACTTTCATTTCCTCAAGCTTCCATCTGGGAGGTGCACAAGTGCTTAGAGCAAATCAGGAAAGAAAGCACTGTTATCATCAGCTCCAAGGAGTCTGTCCTGGGTTCCTCTCACTACTTGCTGTTGGGACCAGAACTAAGATGTGTCCCAAGGAAGATGGGGGGCTCCACAAGTCTGCTGTCACTCGGAGAACATTTCTATTCCTGTTTTCCCTTTAGGTCCGTTTATGCTGCCCTCAATAACAGCTTCAATATACCAATCTTTAGAATACAGAATCAGAGGGAATGGTAAATCCTTCTATTGCTATAATCTCAAGACTTGCTATAACATGTGCCCCAGAAATAATCTTTCATCATGTAAAAGAACAGTAGAATCCTGTTGACAAAGACCCCAGAACAAATGACTCAAGATTGGCACAGGTCTTGGTTATTTTTTTCTTCTATTTAGATGCCTTGTACAAATATCAAAGCTTTTTATCCCCTCTGATAAAGTTTTATCTTTAAAATTATTGGAATGTTTGCTGGAAGATGGGCCTTCTAGTACAAGTTAATGAAACACTGTTTTGACTGTCATGTAAATTCAAGTCACCAAAGTGACAAAAGAAGACGTTAAAGGCAAACACAGGAGATTACGTAGTTGTGCAAAAAACTTAGCTCTCTTAATAATGAAAATACTGGGTTTTTTCAAGTAATCCAAAATCTGATAAAGACAAAATGAAGCACAGTAAATTATTTTGATAAGAAAATCTTTGCTGCCCAGGCAGATTACTTAAAAGGTAAAGAAAAACCTTTGTTTACAATTTCATGTTAAGAACAGACCAATAATCTAATAAAACTTTGTCTTTTTAACAGAGAGAAAACAAAATTTTAATTTTTCAAAAACTTAATTAAATCCATTCCAGTCTGAGCCAGTTTGACCACACATAAAATTCCTTTCCCAAGATTTCTTTTCCATAAAGCTACAAGTTTTTAGAATATCCATTCAGATTTTGTCCTATGTTTTTCATTTTTCTCATTCCAGAACAGTCATTTTATTTCCCTTACTTACTTTTCATGCATGATCATTTCTTTTATCCTGCTATTTCTAAGTAGTTTTAACTACATATATTTATTAGAATTCTTAATCCTTTATTCCTAGTGAAAACTAAGAAGTAAGTGATTGTGAACTGTAACACTAGCATTCTGTGAATTGGCAAATTCATAAATACATTTCATAATTTGCAGAAATATATTCTTCCTCATAGTAAATTTTTAATGTAGCATAAAACATGTTTACTAATAAAACCAAATATTTTAGTTCCTCTGTAAATGGAAGCCAAAGGTAGATAAACCTGTATTCAGTAGTTAATGTGTCAGTATTTTATCTTATTTGAAAATGATCTAGATATTCAAAGAATATCTCCCATTTAATTTATCTCAGTGTAACTTGAAGGTTTCAAATTACCAAAAAGATTTGGAAACTCTTTTTAAGTAGACCTAACATAAAGCATAATTATGGTTGAAGAATTCATTTATAAAGTTTTATCTTACATATATTTAATTTACTAATTAACAATTATGTTTATTTGTAAAAATTTCACATTAAACAGCTAACTATTATCTTATCTTTTGTGGGGACAAATTTTATAACAGAGATAACATGAGCTTATTTGACTTTTAGTAAGCCTAGGTAGAATAAAAATTGTATGTCTACATTATATTTATTACTGATAACTCTAAAGACATGTCTATTTTAATTAAACCAACAAAAAAACTAGCTTTTATTTATCAAAGATTATTCTAAATCACGTGAACTTAAAAACATTTGGGTTAGTTTTTATTTTTCGGAGACTGCTTAATTTATATAGCACTGGTTTATCTTTAAGTCAATTAAATAGAGCTCTTTACAAATTAATTTTGGCAATAGCATTCAGAGATAGAAACACATCACACATCTATAACATATACACATAGACATACATAAACAGATGCAAACAGAGATCTTACAGCTTTCATTTAAAAATTTTAGCCATAAGACAGGTATGATAATGCAAAACTGAGCTTGGAAGAACAGCTGGATACAAATTGTGTTTCTGACAGATGGAATAAGTTAGGGTTATCTTCTCACACGGCTTAAACTTTTACTAATATTTTTGTTGTAGATTTTAAAGATTTTTCATTCTTCTAGTTTCCAGGTAGCCTCCTTTCTTTCCCCCTAATTTTAATTTTAGTTTTTCCTTGGCTGTTTAATGGAATAACAGGTACTAGTTTACTGGAGAAGCCCCGGGAGTCTCGTCATCACTGGAAGGTGCCAACAGGAGGCACCACTAACTTGGTGGGCTTTTGTTTACAGTCTTATAGTCTCTTCAGAGTGTAAAGAAATTTCAGATAAAGGATCAACAGACTGAGTATTCAGGTAAAGAAAGACAGAGTGGAGTAGTAGGAGTCATATCAGACTTTTAGTTTTAGGTACCTCTTGTGTCTTAATTTTTTTGTTAGCCTTTTGCAATGAATCTTCCAATGAAGCTATTTTGGAATCTTGAAGACCTTTGGAGGCTCCTGCATGCCAATTAAAATAGGTATCTCTTTCTGTTTGTCTGATTGGGGAACACTTGTTTTCAAATGCACTTCTTAAATGAACTATCTTTACTAACTGGAACATTCCCCATCATGACCATTGCAATTCTAGGTTGTCTTAGTAAGATTTTGACATTTTTGTAGATGTCTACAGCTTCTAAGACCCCAGTTCTTAGATATAAAATATGCAGGTGTGCCAGAGTTTACGTACCTAATTCTTTGTAAATTGAGGATCCTATTTCTTTAGCTAAGCTTAGAGTCTCTTGGAGGATTAATACCTAGGAAGTATATGCCAGTGGGTAGGGGATTTTCTGGTGTTTTATAATATACCTTGTTGTATGGAAATTTTCTTCAGTTAGGTGGGTAACCTCGTGCAAATCTAACCCATTCAGTGACCAACTTAACCCAGCAAGGGAGCCTTAGAGTTATTACCACCTAACTATAACAACTTATAAGTGCTCGACTAGTGCCCACCAATATTGTCTTTGGTTTCCGAGAATCCCATAAACAATAGATTGGCCATTTGTTTCATAAGAAGATTTCATTATAGTAGCAGACTTCCTACTGGCTTTTAATAGTCAAACTTAGGCCTACTTAGATTTTGATGTGCTGTTGGTCAAAAAGACTCCAAATATCTTGTCTTATTTCCCCAAGTCCCCCAGCAGTTTATGCTGTGGACGTACCTCAAAGTTTTGTGAGTCTCCTCACAGCTGCTATCTTGCTTGCTTTAGACTGAGGGGTACCCATTATTTCCTCTTGAAGTAACCCTCCTGAATTCAATCAGATTTACTGTTTCTAGATGCCTGAGCACAGTTCCTGAGACCTGTCAGGAGCTACCTCTCAAAGGCACTTACTTTGCAGATGAGTTCTGCCAAAAACCCAATTGTAGCCCACTAAGTAAGTACACCATAAAAATCTAGAGCCTCTCACACATCAATTTTTACCCTGTGAAAAATCTAGGGTCTCTCACACCACATTTTCTACCTGGAAGGATTATGACAAACAAACTAAAAGAGCTCAGAACACAAAATATTGATAAGTAAAGCTTACCTAAGATTCCAGAGAGCAGCCAAAGAGGCTCAACAAAAAAGGGCTCTGAGGTACCTACAGGTGTGTGTAGGAGCCTTCCCCAGAATCTTTAGTAGCTGTCTTCAGGTCCCACCTCTTTGACAAAATTGTCAAACGACAAAACTAAAACAATTCAGTAATGAATTTGATGTCCTTTATTCAAGGGAAAGCAATCCATAAATTGAAGGAGTACAGCGCCTCATAAGCAGTGGAGCACCGTTCTCCAGGGATTTGGGACAACGACGTTTTAAAGAGGTTAAGAGGCAATACGGAAATAGATCATGGTTGGCTAGGAGGTCAGAGGTTTCCTGAGAAGGCTAGCAGTTCCTATTTCCTAGAGTAAGGTAAGCTAGCTAAAGCTGAGTTGGGGGGATTGTGATTGGCTTATATTAGGTTTTTTTGAAAGGTGTTTTCCATAAATGCAGACTCCGGGGCAGCTGCCATTTTGTGGGTCCTGATATACAAATTAACTGTACTGGCCCCATGTGTAAAAGATCCTCTGATGATTCTCTCAGTGCTCTTTTAAAAACCTGAGTAATTATCTTAAGAACCTATTTCAGAGACGTTGGAGTATATGTCACATATAAGATATGTGATTTTCAGTGAGATACAGAAATTTGTAGAAAGCTACTAAACTATGAAAGTTTTAAAAAGATCATTTTGCTGATATCACAAGAGAAAGAAGGCTCAGAATTCTTAGGAAGTATTTCCTCCAAAAGACACAACAGTATCAGATTTTTACTGAACCAGTATGGTTATGCTTTGGAAAGACTCATATATCAAGGGAGAAAGTTGAAACTGGCCTTTCAAGGACTTAGAATCACAATTATTGATTTAGTTGAAATTGTGTTTCTGTCCTTTCCTATATTTCGAATATGTGCACATGTGAGACAGTGATTGGACACACCACTCAGTATTTTTATATTTGGTAAGAGCACCAAAAGATTTTGCCTACTTTTCTAGGACAAGCTTCACACTATGCAGAGCAATTTCAATATTAAGGCTGATCATCTGTCCAGAGATGGCCATTAAACTCACAGACCAAATCTGAAAAACATTTGTAAGTATTTAGCCACTCCTGAATAGATCTCACAGCTAGCTAAATCATTTTCTCCAAGTGGTAATTGTTTCATTGTCCCAAGACATTTAAGGCTATTAAAGTCTAATGACCCAAGTCTTGTTTTTCCTATAAAGGTGGAAACTTTTTTTGATGCTTTAGCTTTTTCTTTATTAGTGTTTAACTGGCTACCAGTTTTACAAAATACACAATTATATCTATCTATAGAGCACAAATCAAATAAATTCAGTGAAGTCATGCGTTTGGAAAAGTTATATTTTTGGTTCATTATTGACTTTACTGAAAATGTTTTATATACCGAAAATAGTCATTTTCATGTTCAAATGCAAGAGGTAAGGGTACAATCAAGTGATCTGAAAACCCACATTTAGCACTCCTATATTTGTGGTTTATTTTACTACTAAGATTTTTAGTGTGTACTTTACCAAAGATTTTTGGCCTATTTTGGTAAAACCCTTTGTCACGATCATGAAAAATTGGTATTCTCTGGATACCATGTTATGATTTTCAGCTAATTATCTCTCTTATAAGAGTACAAATATGATACAGACTTTCTTATTTGCATTTTTCCCCTCTATGGAACACTTTGTTTTCCATCCTGTGAAAAGACAATATATAAATGGTATTTAGCCAATTAAAATTTAAAAGAAAACATGACAGAAGATTGAATGAATGAAAAAACATAATTTTGGTAATTACACTGGAAATCCATTTAAATTCTCCTTTTACTATGTTTAATTTTAGATATTTTAACTTTTTATGTAACACTAGCTCAAATATTGTCCTAACTAAAAAGGGAATCCAATGGACAAATGTAAATAAAATCACCCTATTATTAACCAAAGTAGTACAGATGAAAAATGAGAAAAACATAGAGTTCAAGCTAAATGCTACACTTCTGTATTTTTCCTGGAGAAAATAATCAGGAAAAAATATGCATGTTTATTCTTTCTTTTATGGGTTAATCATTTAAATTCTCATTAATAAAATTATCAATTTTGAGTGAAGACCAAATACACTCTAATTATACCCATTATATTTTATTAGCATCAGTAGAGAAGAACAAACACCAAATCCAACATTAGCTTGAATTGTAAGGTATATTTATGAAAAATAGTTATATCTAAATTTTTAGAGCATTTTCTAAATCTTACTAGGCTGCTTAATTTGAATGCTTATTATATTGCCTTAAGCTTATACAATATTTTTCCTTATCATTCACTGTTTTGATGTTTGGAGAAAAAAGCATAAAGAATATTATTTTTAGCCAAATTCATTATTTTTTTTCAATCACTTATTGTTATTTATTCAACAAATGTTTACTTGTATTTTGACTAAGTGGCAGTTAGCATATTGTTACCAAACTCAGGTTCGGCTGCTTGCCACTCAAAATCCAATACTCAAGAGACAAGTGTTGGTGGAAAGGAAAGGTTGGAGGTAGGCAATCTGCATAGAAGGCAGACCCAAGTCCAAGAATCAATCAAAGATTCTGCGAGACAGTGAAAGGTTTTAAAGGGAGAAAGCAGAAGTTAATTACAGGCAATCATTTGGGGAGGGAGTCAGAGTCTTTGTTATCTTCCACTGTGTGTAGACTTTCTTCTGATTGGTTGGTGGTGAGGTAACAGTGCAGTGTTCCAGGAATCTTGTGCTCAGCCTGAAGTAACCACCCTCCACCTGTGTGGGGGCCTTAGTTCCTGCAAAAGAACTCAAAGATATTGTTATGTATATTCCTTGAGGGGGAATCAGGACCCTGCTTTATCCCTGAACTATTGTTTCTTGACTCTTCCTCCTTTGTTACTTCATTCCCCTCCTTCCCTGATAAACAACTGTTTGAATCTGATCTTTGGCACTCAGGGAAGGTCAAGGAGGCTGAATGAAGCCTATTTCCTACAAATAAGAATCAGGGGACATGGAAAGGATTAGTACGTGGGAGGGCCCCACAGGGTCCTGCTCAGTCTCAATATTAAAGACTGAGTATATGTTGATGAAATAGAAAATGCTACCATTTGAAATTAGTGACAAACCCATTATGATAATAAAGTGAAATAACTTTAATATAATAAAAATATTTCAGTAATTTCAGACCAAGGCAGTTTTCACTTAGTGGTCAAAAAACACTACTTTGACAGAAGAAATACAAACAAGGAGTTAATGAAATTTTACGCTGGTGTTTGAGAAACCATAACTGGGACTTTGTGTGCAAGTTTGCATTTTTTTTATAACTGGTTCAGCTGACATAATCAGCAAGAACTCACTATTACTAAACATGGAAACTCCAGTTTTAAAGTATGGCTAAAAAGTTAGACTTGCTTCCAGTACCACATGATTATAACAAGGTAAAAATTTCTAACATATGGTACAGCTCCTAAATGTGTTAGTTTAGGTTAATGGTGAAAATTAATCCTAACAATTGCCATTTTTCAATATTTGAAAATCTCACAAACAGGCCTGACAAAACAACACAAATTGAAGAATTCTGAAGAGGGAAGTTTCCTGAGGCACAATATGGGGAAAACTGATATAGCAGATAGCCACATATTTAATGGGCCTTAATATCCAGGTCTAATAGAAACAAATCATAAAATTTCAGTTAAAATTCCCACCATGTCTTCATTGGACTGTGGTTCTGAGGAAACTTCTGAGTTGAAAATAAAAGCTGTATGAACATCAATTAAAACAGAAAAAGTAATTAGTTTTAAATGGCCAGGAAATCCCTATATATTTATAGGCATGTTGTTATTATCCTCTCTTTAGGCCCATATTCTTGAAACTGAGCAGGGCCCTGCAGGACCCTCCCAGGTACAAAAGCCTTTCTGTGTCCCCTATTTATTTTTTGTAGGAAAAAGGCTTCAGCCTCCTAGACCTTCCCTGAGTTCCAAAGGGCAGATTCCAACAGTTACTGATTATGGAAGTGAGGAAATGCAAAAACAAAGAAAAAGCTGTCAAGAAACAATAGTGCAATGATAAAGCAGGGTCCTAGTTCCTCTTCAATGGATATACATAACATTCTGACACCTATCTTTGAGTTCTATAGGAAATAAGGCCCCCACCCATGTGGAAGATGATAACTTTAGGTTGAGCACAAGATTCCTGGAACACCACCCTATTACCTCACCACCAACCAATCAGAAGAAAGTCACACACCCTGCAGCCCTCACCCCAAATTTTATCTTTGAAAACTCTTCCCTGAAAACCATTGGGGAATGTGGGTCTTTTGAGCATGAGCCACCTGTACTCCTTGCTTGGCCCTTGCAATAAACCTTTCTCTGTGTTAAACTTTCATGGTTTGGCTTGTTTGCACTCACTGTGCATGAAGCACACAAACTTGGGCTCGACAACATTCTTCATATATACAAAATGTCCATTGTGATATCCTACACTAATTAGAAATGTAATTGGTCCAATTTTCCCATTTCACTTAGACAGTAATGTAGCAAAATGCTCTTGTAAATACCATGGGATAAACATCTCTATTTGCTACTATGACTAATGAGAAAACAGAGTCTGTGGCTTGTTGTTTTATATACATATCTATAAATACATAAATTCTATGTATAGGTATATAACAAAATATATATGTTTATATATTTATATATAAATGTAAACATATGTTTATAAATAGATGTGTGTATATGTATACACTTGTGTCAATCCAGAGACAAATCTACAAAACAGAAGAAATTTATTTCAAAAAATGAATTCATTACTATTTCTTAACTCTATAATTTATCCCTAAAGTCTTTGAGGCCTTCAGAATTAGAGTAACTTTAAAGGTATCATTTTTTTTGTGTAGTTTTCTTTTCTTCCTATATTTAATTTCTTAAATCTAAAGCTATAACCCTAACCAATTTAATTCCTTATAAACACAAACTGGAATACTTAGATATAATTTTTGGGCTGGCTAACACCAGAGTATTACAAAACATATATTTGAAATGGATTGCTAAAGTTTATTAGGTTTATTTTCTTCAACAGAAAAAATAAAAAGTAAATTTTTAAGAGAATGATTATCCATAAGGTTGTTGAATTTAGAAGTTAGAAGATGAGAATTAAATAAAAAACTAATTGGTATTTATGCAAGTTTGTAAAGTTTTCTTCATTTAAACTGAATAAAATTAAAATATAAGAGTGAAAAAAGTCACCTAAACTAAAACAGGGAATGTCTCCAGTCTCATAGCACATATGTACTAGTTGAAATAGAGTTTGGAGCAAACTGAAGAGGATAGCAGAAATGATACTAAATTCCATTACTCAAAGATATGATAAAATTTGTGGGAAGAAATTCCCAAAGACCTTCCAAACACTTTCCAACATAGAGTAATCAGAATTGTGTGTGTGTGTGTTGTACAGAAGACATAGGATGATATCTTTTCCATCTATTTCATCAGGAATAGGGTAGTGGGACAAAAGGACAACAGGAAAAACTGCCAGACTACACACCAGCATTTTTGCCTATTGACTTAGATCCCTAAATAAGAAAGATAAGATTGAATGGTAAGGGTGGAGAACAGGTAACTGTGTAAACACCTTATTTATCAAAATTATAGTGGCAGACCATAAGAAAGCACTGGGTTGGAAGGTAGATAAAATAAATTTAAATTTAATTCTGTCATCTCACCCCAAAGTGAGTCAAGGCACACACTCACCACTTTGTGGATGGAAAGGAGTAGAGATGTTCAAACAATTTTGATAGAATTTAGAGAAACTCGAAGAAAAGTTTCACAGACTGCCATTAACCATATCCATAGGTTCTTCCCTCTCCTCACAGGCAGCTAAATGTCTGAATAATGACTATACAACAGACATTCTTCAGTAAAGTTATTAGTTATATTCAAATAGGACCCAGGTAAATATGGAGAGAGTCAAGAAGAACCCATATGCATGATCTTCAGACAGATAGCTTATCTAAATATTAGTTGTTTCTGATCAAAAATGAACAACAAAAACAAAAATGAGTAACAACAAAATAAATGGGGACCATGGATCATTTTCTATAGAAATGGGGAAAAGAGGCAAGAAGGAGGAGGAAAATTTAAAGTCTTGCAAAGAATACATTTTTAAAATGCTTAGAAGTTAATGTAGCAATTAAAATATAATTTTAAACAATCTGTATTATCCACCACTGCCCCCCCAATACTTGAAGAAAATGTGAAATCTGAAAATTAGATATTTGGAAAACTGCATGTAAAAGAGATAGATAATGAAGAAAATTATTAAGAAGAAAGGACATCAATGTCTGAGAAAAAAAATCTAACAATGATCCAGACATAATGAATAATTAGAAGACCACAGTTAGATTCAAAACACAAAAAATATCAACATGATGTATACAAAGCACATTTTAAACAATGTATAGCCCTAACTTTTCAGGTGATTACATAGGGATAAAAGTAAATAATGTTGAAATTCAATTCAAGATGATGGAAAAGTAATGGTATTCAAAACCAAATAAAAGAAATACGAATGAATAAATAGTGAGAAATAGTTTAAAAACCAAAATATGACAAATCCTAGAACCGGAAATGCAGTAAATGATTGTATGGAAATGGAAAGTAGATGACACATTGGATACAATGTAGAAATAATAAACAACTTTAAGAAATAAAGAATGACAAGTAAAAAATCATCATTTTCACAAGAAATTAAAAGAAGTATTAAAGAACATTACTTAAACTAGTTAATTTAAGCATTTTACTAAAAGTGACAAATATCTATGAGTAGGAAATGGGGAATGGCTTGACTACAAAGGACCAGCGTAAGAGAATTTGGGGGGCAATAAAATTGTTTTGTATTATGACTGTGGTGATGGATACATGAATATGTGAGTGTGTCAGAACTCATAGAACTCTAATGGCACAGTGGATTTTACTGTATATGAAGTTATAAAAACTTCAGTGAGGTGTGAGGAGAACCCCAGTGGAATACTAACTATAAAAACACAGACTTACTGTATTACAAATAAATAACACAACCACATTGATAGGGGTGGGGAAGAAAAAGATAAAACTAATTGATCTGGGAAAACATTATTTTGATTGGAATCTTTGAAACTAAACACAAGGATGCAGGAATAAAAGACTTAGTGAGATTTGAATCATGGCCTGTGCTCCTCTACAAAAGTATTTGTCCTAGAGGGGCCACAATGACTTGGAGAAAGGAGCAACTTTTTCCAATTTGTAAAAAAGAATTGTCACTTGTCAAGATATGTCCTTGGAGAATCAAAAATTCTATATGGATAAAGGTGGTCTTCCATAAGAATGGGAAGAAAAGTTCATAAATCTTCATTTCATTGTGGTGTAGGGAAGACCATACAGGCATAAAAGCAATGGAAATATGATTACAGGAAGATATCAATAAGTTAATTATATCTGAAACTGCAATTTAAAGAAATATTGGGACAAAACCCATAAAATTCCCTTAAATAAGTTTGGGTAACATATTTTTCTTCTTTGAAATTATCCATGCAAGTTAGCAAATATAATTTTAAAATTAAGAACCTACTTAATTTTGTTTAACCTGATTCAAGTGTTTTATACAGAAAACTATTTGAAATAAACACATCAAGATATTAACAGGTGTTATACCTGAGTAAAGATTTATGGGGGATTGTGATTGTTTGCTTTCCTTCCTTTTTTCTTTTTCCAAATTTTCTACAATTTTCAGACAAAAATGAATAAGCTGAAAAATTTCTACCATCACAAATTAATTTTGGAACAACATTTCCAAAATCGTATGCCTTTTTAAAGGAATATTATAATGTAAAGGCTTGAAACTTTTTATTGCCATATGTTACGGACTGAACGTTTGTGTCCTCTTCAAATTCAGTCACTGTTTGCAGATGACGTGATAGTATACATAGAAAATCCTAAAGAAACTATCAGAAAACTACTAGAGCTCATCAATGAATTCAGTAACGTTGCAGAATATAAAATTAATACACAGAAATCTCTTGCATTTCTATATATTAAAAATGAAAGATCAGAAAGATAAATTAAGGAAACAACCCCATTTACCATCAAATCAAAAAGAATAAAATACCTAGGAATAAAACTACCTAAGGAGGCAAAAGACCTGTACTCCAAAAACTATAAAATGCTGATGAAAGAAATCGAAGATGACACAAACAGATGGAAAAATATACCATGTTCTTGGATTGGAAGAATCAATATTGTCCAAATGACCATACTATAGCTACATGTAAAAGAATGAAATTAGAACATTCTTTAACACCACACACAAAAATAAACTCAAAATGGATTAAAGACCTAAATGTAAGACCTGATTCTGTACAACTCTTAGAGGAAAATATTGGAAGAACACTCTTGGACATAAATCACAGCAATACCTTTTTCAATCCATCTCCTAGAGTAATGGAAATAAAAACAAAAATTAAAAAAATGGGAACTAATTAAACTCAAAAGCTTTTGTACAGCAAAGGAAACCATAAACAAAGTGAAAAAACAACCCACAGAATGGGAGAAAATATTTGCAAATGATGAGACTGACAGGAATTAATCTCCAAAATCTACAAATAGCACATGCAGCTCAATATCAAAAATAGAAACAACCCAATCCAAAAATGGGCAGAAGACCTAAACAGACACTTCTCCAAAGAAGACATACATATGGCTAAGAGGCACATGAAAAGATGATCAACATCGCTAATTATTAGAGAAATGCAAATCAAAACTACAATGAGATATCACCTCTCACCGGTCAGAATGGCCATCATCAAAAAGTATACAAACAATAAATGCTGGAGAGGGTGTGGAAGAAACAGAACCCTCCTACACTTTTGGTGGTAATGTAAACTGGTACAGCCACTATGGAGAACATTGTGGAGGTTCCTTAGAAAACTAAAAATAGAGCTACCATATGATCCAGCAATCCCACTCCTGTGCATATATCCAGAGAAAACCATGGTTTGAAAGGATACATGCACCCTAATGTTCATTGCAGTGCTGTTTACAATAGCCAAGACATGGAAGCAACCTAAATGTCCATCGACAGAGGAATGGATAAAGAAGACGTGATACATATATATAATGGAATATTACTCAGCCATTACAAAGAATGAAATAATGCCATTTGCAGCAACATAGATGGACCTGGAGATTATCATACTAAGTGAGGTAAGTCGGACAGAGAAAGACAAATATCATATGATATTGCTTATGTATGGAATCTTAAAAAAATGATATAAATGAACTTGTTTACCAAACAGAAACAGACTCACAGGCTTAGAGAACAAACTTATGGTTACCAAAGGGGAAAGGTGGGGAGGAGGGATAAATTGAGAGTTTGGGATTGACATATACACACCACTATATTTAAAATAGATAACAAGGACCTACTATGTAGCACAGGGACCTCTGCTACTATTCTGTAATAACCTAAATGGGAAAAAGAATTTGAAAAAGAATAGATACATGTATACGTATAACTGAATCACTTGGCTGTACACCTGAAACTAACACAACATTGTTAATCAACTATATTCCAACATAAGATAAATATTAAAAAAATATCCAGCCAGCCGGGCTCCCCGCGCTCGCGGGCCTGCACCTAAGGCACGGCTAGTGGGACGCCCGCGGCCGGATGCCCTGCGTCTGCACAGTCCTTGGCCTCGTGGCAGCCTGTGGCACCATCGCCTTCCTCGGCTACTGAGTCTACTTCGACCGGAAGAGGCATGACGACCCCGCGTTCAAGCTCCGCCTGCGGGAAGAAAGAAGAGCCCCAGCAGCAAAAGGCTGAGGGATAGGGCACCCAGGTGAAGTGCTTTAGTGACGCCGAGGTGGTGTTACATTGTGGGATCCGGCAAAGAATGAAAAATTACAACTTTTTCTGCAAGAGGTACGAATGGGAGAACTTTGGTTATCCAGAGATTCTTTTCCCTTATAGATTATTACAAGATATTGATTATAGTTCCCTGTGCTATACAGAGAGCATCGAATGGGGGTCAAACATCTCAGAAATGCCCTTTTGGTGTGTGGGCAACCACAGGAACCTCTGAAAGTTTTCAAACACACACTTCCTCCTAAGGTATTTGAGATGCTGTTGCACAAAATTCCCCTTATCTGCCAGACCCACAGCTAAGAGCTAACAGTCAGGGGACTTCGCTGGTGGCGCAGTGGTTAAGAATCCGCATGCAGTGCAGGGGACATGGCTTTGAGCCCTGGTCCGGGAAGATGCCACATGCCGTGGAGCAACTGAGCCTGCTAGCCACAACTACTGAAGCCGGCGAGCATAGAGCCCGTGCGCCACAACTACTGAGCCTGCCGGCCATGACTACTAAAGCCCACGCGCCTAGAGCCTGTGCTTCGCAACAAGAGAAGCCACCGCACTGAGAAGCCCGTGCACCACAACCAGAGAAAGCCCATGCACAGCAACGAAGACCCAACACAGCCAAAAGTAAATAAATAAAAATAAATACATTTATTTTTAAAAAAAAAGAGATAAAAAAGAGCTAACAGTCAGCAATTTTCTTAAGTCTGCCTATATCTCCAAAGCTCTTGTCTGTAGTCACCAGTATCAAGATTTTGGTATACCTAAATGAAGGCAATTGATCCTAGAAAATATTGGAGATGACTGAGTGAATAAATGATTTTCAAATTTAAAAACATAAATAAATAAAAAATTAAATTAAATTAATAAAATTATTTTTTTAAAAAAACTATTCATATGTTGAAACCCTGACACCCCCTGCGTGAGTGTGACTGTATTTGGAGATGGGCCGCTAAAGAAGTAATTAACGTTAAATGAGGTCATAAGGGCGGGGCCCTGGCTCAATAGATTTAGTGTCCTTAGAAGAAGAGACACCAGAGAGCACTGTGTGTGCATGTGTGTGTGTGTATGCGTGTCCATGCACTAAGTAAAGGCCATATGAAGACATGGTGAGAAGGTAGCTTTCTATAAGCCAGGAAGAGAGCCCATGTCAGAAAGTGAATTTGCAGGCACTATGACCATGAACTTCTAATCTTCAGAACTGTGAGCCAATAAACTTTTGTCGTTTAAGCCACAGTGGTATTTTGTTAAGGCAGCCCAAGCAAACTAATACACTATATAACACTGATTTTCATAATTGCTCATATGTTCTTGCTATTTCAAACATAGTTGCTTATTCATTTCCAATTTTTCATTGAAGTACGAATCCCAACTTTCTAGCAGTATCCTTACTAGTAATATGGAGAAACATGTTCCATGATAAAGTTGTCAATAACAGTGAGTAGTTTGGGTTGTTTTTCAAATAACCACTGGCATTATAGTTATTTCTCACAGAGACTCATCCGTGATGGAAGACAAAAATATCTCTATCCATTCTACAGACATTCCATGTTGTATGTTTCCATGGCATTATATTTTTTATAAACAAATGAATAAATATTACTTAAAATTCCCAGAACTTAAACCCAGCCCTGCCCTTTCTCCAATCTATATATTTACAGAAACAAAGAAAATAACAAGACGTAATTCTTAATTCTAGTGTAGAATCAATCAGACCCTTAGTTTACTCTCTGACTATAAAGAAAAGCTTGAACAATCCTAAATTCCAATTTAGTGGATTAGTTCTGTGTAGCATTCAAGATATTAGTGTGATATTCTCATTTATACCAGAATATACCAATATTGAAAAAAAATGCAAGTAACAAAAAGATTCCAAAACATGCTTTAAATAAAGCATTATGGGAATGATAAATCATAATTGATGCACTAAAATAAGGCCATATAAAATTGCATAAATATATTTGAGGTGTGGCAAAAAGCTACAGGTAAGAGATAGGCAGAATGGCTGAGCAGAAAGGAACTTTGAGATCTTCAGGTTAAAAAACTTCAATTTACAGATGTATTGGTCATTCCCCATTGTCTCTTTATGTCCCTCTTCCAATCTGCTTTACCTTGTTCTGAACCTCAGGAGGCTGCTTTCTATAAACAAATACAAAATGACTTTTTTTACCCTTTAGATTTGGTTATGTTTGAACAATGAGTTCCTAGCCAGGAATCAAAGGGTAGGAGGAGAGAGCTGTCAGAGTATTGGTCCCCCAGCTCCATTCCTGCTGAGGCAGCTAGTTGTCAGTGCAAGTGTTATTAGTGTTATTCTACCAAAGGCTAGGAATCTTGTATGGCCTTCCAATAGTTCTCCCCTCCAGCCCCTTCAAGCCTATGGAGAGAAGCAACTTCCCAATAGTGGTAGCCCTGGGCTTATTCATTCTTCCCTGTTGGTTTCTGTTAACTTTTAAAAATACCTGATTAAACTCATGCCAATTGCCCCTTTTTTAGTGCACTGTTCCCTGCTGGGAAATGAACTGATAGGAAAGATGAGATCTCTAAGTCGTAAAGAGATAAAAGTGCAAAGACTAATTTATCTTGGCCTCATTATCATTTGCCTGTGGTCTTAACAAAAGCAAGGAGCTTTATTATAAAGGCTGACCCTAAAGTACTGGATCAGAAATAACATTCAAACTTTCTAGTGTAGGATAAAACCGAGAGTGTTACTATTTGTTCCATCTCATTAAAATGTTAAGCAAAAAGAAAACACAAAAACTATACGCATTAGTTAGTCTGTTCTTCAGACAAGGATCAAGAAAGCTCATAAATGGCTTTTCATGTGTACCCCACTAGGTGCCTCAGGTTCAGGATACCTGATCACAGTGACACATGTAAGTGGAAGAGCCTAAGCTAGAACTAAGCTTTTTTCACATTTGCGCTGTGTGATTGGATCTAGGGACGGATCAACATAGATGACAAACTCAATGCTTCTTTTTGCTTTTTATTTTTTAATAGATCTTTTTTGAAGTATAATTGCTTCACGATACTGTGTTAGTTTCTGTTGCACAACAAAGAGAATCAGCCATATGCATACACGTGTCCCCATATCCCCTTCCTCTTGAGCCTCCCTCCCATCCTCCCTATCCCACCCCTCTACGTCATCCCAAAGCACCGAGCCGATCTCCCTGTGCTATGCGGCTGCTTCCCACCAGCCAACTATTTTACATTCGGTAGTGTATATATGTTGATGTTACTCTCACCTCACCCCAGCTTCGCCCTCACACCCCATGTCCTCAAGTCCATTTTCTATGTCTACCTCTTTATTCCTGCCCTGCAGCTAGGTTCATCAGTACCATTTTTTTTTTATTCCATATATATGCGTTAGCATAAACTATGTCGCCACATAGTTCAGCCATCCAATAGCTCCATATTGAGCCATCCCATCCATATTGGGATGAAGAAAAGAGAAACTTAGAAAATAAACATGAAGAATAAAATGAGGATTGATAAATTTTACAAAAAGCAGCACAGAGCCTTCGATCATAATGAAATAGTTAGGTTCAATACATCTTGTTGGATCTTATCTCAAGGAAGCCAAAATGAACATGAACACCAATCCTCGGATTCCTAGTGAAGAGTGAGAACCTGGGAAACCGTACGATGCACACAGTACAACTGAAACCACAATGGTTATGAGGAGGTTTTCTGGAGAAGTAACAAGGACAATTAACAAGAACACATTGGCTGCCTTAATTTTCCGACATAACTGCCAAAAGGCACAAGACGAACCTGTGAGCAGCAGTGACTCCACTCCTGCACTCCTGTTAACTAACCTTTAACTAACACCTTAGCAATAACTTGTTACCAAAACAGCTCAAGTATTCAGCTAAATTTTTGAATGAACAGTGATTTCATTTTATAAACCATGTCACATCATTATCAAGGCAGAACCTTTCCATTTTTATAAACTCAAATTATTTCCATAAGGAGAACAGATTACACACAGTAACTATAGTCAGCAACCTTTATGTAAAATTGATAGATTACTTGTTGAAATAAAATTTTAAAACCGATTATATATTTTCCTTGAGATATTAAGGTAATAAAACCCAGCTACTTTTATCTCCAATTGAGTTTCACGTTTCTTTACGAAGTTGTTCATATTCTGCTGATTTTTATACGCCTGCTCTAGGAAGGACTGTGACATCAGTACTCTGACCATCTCAGTTGTGTAACTATGTGATAATTTATTCAAACATCAAGAAAAATGTGACATTTTAGTGGCAAGTAGAGGGAAGACTGCTAAAATGTTGGAGTAAGTTGGGTATTTTTCTTCCCTTTCTGAAAATGAGGAATTCAGGCAAGAATGAGCTATCAGATTTCTGTTCAGCATGTCAGAGTTAAAGACCAGGGGCTGAAAGTTGTATAATCCATACCAGATGTGAGGAATAATGGTAGAAATAAAGAAAAAGGAGTCTTGAATTATGCATTGCTATAATTAAAAGAAAACAGAAACTTTTTTTTTCTTTTATACTAGTGCAAAAGAAAAATACATACTTAAAACCATACAAGGAAACTTCAATTTTATCACACTAACAACAGTTATGCTTTAATAATATACCTGTAATCCAGATAAGCAATTTTCTTAGGATTGGAACAAAAGGTAAGGCATGTAAGAAATAAAATAAGTTTCTAATGATTGCAGATTATTGTTCTGCTAGCTTTAGTCACAGATGATTAAATATTTGACAAGATTTTTTTCTTCGATTTTTAGTTATTTAAAATTCAGTCTTCTAGACCATGAGGTTACTCTTCTAATTTCTTCATTGGAAGAAAAACTCCTTTTACAAAATGTTAGTATTGAATTTTGTCTCCAGGTAAATTTTTATGCTTGGTATTTCCATTCAGTTCCAATGTCATCATTAATCCCTAGCAGATCTTTAAAATCTCTGGATAAACTTTTTTTTTTTTTTTGCTTATATTATTTACTCAACATGATGGGGAGAAAATGGAAATTTGAAGAAATTATCTTCCAGAAAGTCATAAATTAGTCTTTATTGAAATCCATTTATCTTCTATGTTCATACTATTTGCCTTTAAATTGCACACACACTGTTGCCTTTGGAGTCTTCCACAGACAGCCAAGGGTCTGTGGTTTGTGTCACTTCTGTTTCACTCTCACTCTGACTGTGAACAGCCTCACTATTCTTCAGCTGAGCACAAGCCTATCTTGGGTGTTTTACTCTTAAAATACAAAATGAACCAATTCTTGAGGACATCACTTAAACAAGAGGAAGAACAGAAGTTTCATTCCTAATAAATCAAACAATAATCTGACACGTGCAAACATGTATGGATGCAATTATTTTATTTGTAAATTTATAACAGGAAAATAAGAAAATAAAATAAATTTTTAACATTAGACAGTTAATTCAATATACCATACTTCTTTATAACATATGCAGGACAGAAGTTGAAAATATGTTATTTAAGAATATCTGACAGGCAATACTATTTTCCTGTATTGTTAACTAACCAAAAATAGGGAAATATGGTAAACAGAAGAAGGTAGTATAGAAAAATGAACCTGTTAATCGGTATATGAATGATTTTTACTTTCTCTGTGATGGCTTTTCTGTCTAGTGCTTCATTTGCTAATTTTCTTCATTGTACATATATTAATTTTGTGAATATAATAAAGCAATTTAAAAATAGAGAGTACAGTGATTATTATAGTGGAATTCACTGTGTTTATTCTCTGACATGGCCATATATCTAAATATTTTAAAACCAAACATCAGCTAGGAGCATGAGAAGTCAAAAGTATTAAGGAGAGACACTGAACAAACCTTCATTGGGGCAAGACTTTTATTCTTTCTGGTAGAGAAGAAAGGACATACTAGAATTTTGACAAATATACCACTAACACTCTGTGGAGACATTTTCATGTGCCTTTCAGGTATTGCTTCAAGTAAGTTCTTGTCCCAGCTTCAAGAAGTCAGCAGATAACTTCATATGTCAGTCCCTTCAGAGATCCCCTCAGCCACAGAAAGCAGCCTTATCTATGGGCATGCACAATCTGGGAAGTCTACATCCAATGACCATCATTGAGAGTATAGAGGCCATCACTGCCTAGGTCAGGACAACTCTAAAGAGCCATTTTAGCTCCAGAACTATCCATAGTGTGGAGTGAGGCAACTGTTGGGCCTGCATCACAGTTCAACTTCTCCCTCTGTCCAATTATGTTTCCTTCCCCGACCCTTAAGTGTTAATCTCAAGTTCGTTCCCAAATACACAACATGCAATTAAACTCTGCCTCAGAGTCTGTGTCCTAGGGAACTAAACTGAGTCAAACAAAGCAAGAAAAAGCACTCAGGTCCTGGGCAAACACCAACATATCATTATATTATAGAGTATGTTTTGACCTGGGAGAATATATATTTCTACCTTCTTGGACATATTCTCTCCCACACAAAATTAAGAATTAGCATGTTGATGTCCATTGAAGACTTTTATTAGAGTTGATATTTGCTTTGAAGTTACAAACTAAATTAGGGAAACTTACATTCAATCTTCCCAATAAGTAGCATCATAATTACCTTCACCTTTTTAGAACTTGCTTGTGCACTTCAGTAAAGTTTCAGTTAATTTCTCAAATAAAGACTGCACATTTCTCATGAACGATATTACTTATTAAGGATACTAGTACTTTCACTCAATCATGAATAGAATCTTAGTTCATTTTTGTATATTCTGGTGTATAGGTGATTTTCTTATTATATTAATATTCCCTTAGTTGATCACTTTGTGAACATTGTCCTTGTCTACATTTTTCTATGCCGTTATATTAAAATCCCATGTCATTTTGTTTTTGGTATGTCTCATTTCAAAAGCATAGGGTGATATACATTGTAATTGTTTGTCCTCATTCAACAAGAGAGTCTCTGAGGTTTAATAGAAAGATTTTATCCATACTCTGTTATTGTGATTACTGATTTATAGTCATATTTTACATGTTATTTACTCTCTGTTTTTATCTATTCTTATTTCTTTCCCAGGTGTTTTGGCTTCTTGGTCTTTTTTTTTTTTTAATATGTTCTTTTTTTCTTGTGTTTTAGATGATTTTCAACCATTTCTCTATTTTTCTAGTTGACTATGCTAACTTTTTTACACAAATAATTACATACACTACCACCAACAAGGTACTTACATTTATTTTCCTCTCAACTATTTTTGACTCAAATTATATTTGAACAATTATTTAGCATTCTCTATTTCATGTACCCCTTTTTAAAAGCTACTGGATCTAGGAATTTTTCTTAGGATCTAGTAATACCAATAAAAACTTTGAAATGGTTCTGATCATTTTCTGATGTTTGCTTATAAGATCTACTATTATTTCTTCAGATTCCTGAAAATATGTTCATAATGTACCTACAACGTCATTTTCATTATCACAGAAAATGTTTTCTGTTACTCCTTTTTGGCTGGTGTGAATCCTCTCAATATGTTTTCCTTAAGCTTTAAAATATTTACATTCATTACTTCTTTAACTCTTTTGTTCCATTATATTCATTCTTTTGAAACTTGTATCACAAAAATTCCAGTTCAAGTTTCAATGTATTTCCCTGGATCAAACTTCCAGCTCAATGATTCCTCTAATTTCTTTTATTATACTAAGGTTTATTCATACTGAGGTTTATTTAATTGAATGTTTTACATCTGCCACCAAATTTTAAACATTGAAGATCTCAATTTTTTCTCTTTTTAGTGGTAGCCAGCTTTTGTTTTATGGATATTATATATCTTTTATTTTTAGGAAATTACTATTTTTTTAATTTAATTTAATTTTATTATTATTTTTTTAACATCTTTATTGGAGTATAATTGCTTTACAATGGTGTGTTAGTTTCTGCTCTATAACAAAGTGAATCAGCTATGCATATACATATATCCCCGTATCTCCTCCCTCTTGTGTCTCCCTCCCACCCTCCCTATCCCACCCCTCTACATGGACACGGAGCAATGAGTCCCTGTGCTATGTGGCTGCTTCCCACTAGCTATCTATTTTAAATTTGGTAGTGTATATGTGTCCATGGCACTATATCACTTCGTCCCAGCTTAGCCTTCCCCATCCCTGTGTCCTCAAGACCATTCTCAATGTCTGCATCTTTATTCCTGTCCTGCCCCTAGGTTCTTCAGAAATACTTTTTTTTTTTTTTTTTTTAGATTCCATATATATGTGTTAGCAAATGGTATTTCTTCCCATTCTGACTTACTTCACTCTGTGTGACCGTCTCTAGGTCCATCCACCTCACTACAAATAACTCAATTTCATTTATTTTTATAGCTGAGTAATATTCCATTGTATATGTGTGCCACATCTTCTTTATCCATCCGTCAATGGACACTTAGGTTGCTCCCATGTCCTGGCTATTGTAAATAGTGCTGCAATGAACACTGTGGTACATGACTCCTTTTGAATTATGGTTTTCTCAGGGTATATGCCCAGTAGTGGCAATGCTGGGTCGTATGGGAGTTCTATTTTTAGTTTTTTGAGGAACCTCCATGCTGTTCTCCATAGTGGCTGTATCAATATACATCACCATGAACAATGCAACAGTTTTCCTTTTCTCCACACGCTCTCCAGCATTTTTTGTTTATAGAATTTTTGATGATGGCCATTCTGACCAGTGTTAGGTGATACCTCATTGTAGTTTTGATTTGCATTTCTCTGATGATTAGTGATGTTGAGCATCCTTTCATGTGTTTGTTGGCAATCTGTATATCTTCTTTGGAGAAATGTCTATTTAGGTCTTCTGCCCATTTTTGGATTGGGTTGTTTGCTCTTTTGATATTGAGCTGCAGGAGCTGCTTGTATATTTTGGAGAGTAATTCTTCATCAGTTGTTTCCTTTGCAAATATTTTCTACCATTCTGAGGGTTGACTTTTCACCTTGTTTATTGTTTCCTTTGCTGTGCAAAGCTTTTAAGTTTCATTAGGTCCCATTTGTTTATTTTGTTTTTATTTCCATTTCTCTAGGAGGTGGGTCAAAAAGGATATTGTTGTGATTTATGTCATAGAGTGTTCTGCCTATGTATTCCTCCAAGAGTTTTATATTGTCTGGCCTTACATTTACGTCTTTAATCCATTTTGAGTTTATTTTTGTGTATGGCATTAGGGAGTGTTCTAAATTCATTCTTTACCTGTACCTGTCCAATTTTCTCAGCACCACTTATTGAAGAGGCTGTCTTTTCTCTATTGTATATTCTTGCCTCCTTTATCAAGGATAAGGTTACCATATGTGCATGGGTTTATCTCTGGGCTTTCTATGCTGTTCCATTGATCTATATTTCTGTTTTTGTGCCAGTACCATACTGTCTTGATTATTGTACCTTTGTAGTATAGCCTGAAGTCAGGGAATCTGATTCCTCCAGCTCCACTTTTCTTTCTCAAGATTGCTTTGGCTATTCAGGGTCTTTTGTGTTTCCATACAAATTGTGAAATTTTTTGTTCTCGTTCTGTGAAAAATGCCAGTGGTAATTCGATAGGGACTGCATTGAATCTGTAGATTGCTTTGGGTAGTATAGTCATTTTTACAATGTTGATTCTTCCAATCCAAGAACATGGTATATCTCTCCATCTGTTTGTATCATCTTTAATTTCTTTCATCAGTGTCTTATAGTTTTCTGCATACAGGTCTTTTGTCTCCTTAGGTAGGTTTATTCCTAGGTATTTTATTCTTTTTGTTGCAATGGTAAATGGGAGTGTTTCCTTAATTTCTCTTTCAGATTTTTCATCATTAGTGTATAGAATGCAAGAGATTTCTGTGCATTAATTTTGTATCCTGCTACTTTACCAAATTCATTGATTAACTCTAGTAGTTTTCTGGTAGCATCTTTAGGATCTTTATGTATAGTATCATGTCATCTGTAAACAGTGACAGTTTATTTCTTCTTTCCTGATTTGGATTCCTTTTATTTATTTTTCTTCTCTGATTGCTGTGGCTAAAACTACCAAGATTATGTTCAATAATCGTGGTGAGAGTGGGAAACTTTGTCTTGTTCCTGATCTTAGTGGAAATGCTTTCAGTTTTTTACCATTGAGAACGATGTTGGTTGTGGGTTTGTCATATATGGCCTTTATTATGTTGAGGTAAGTTCCCTCTATGCCTACTTTCTGGAGGGTTTTTATCCTAAATGGGTGTTGAATTTTGTCGAAAACTTCTTCTGCATCTATTGAGATGATCATGTGGCTTTGCTCCTTCAATTTGTTAATATGGTTTATCACTTTGATTGATTTGCATACATTGAAGAATCCTTGCATTCCTGGGGTAAACTCCACTTGATCATGGTGTATAATCCTTTTAATATGCTGTTGGATTCTCTTTGCTAGTATTTTGTTGAGGATTTTTGCATCTATGTTCATCAGTGATATTGGCCTGTAGTTTTCTTTTTTTGTGACATCCTTGTCTGGTTTTGGTATCAGGGTGATGGTGGCCTTGTAGGATGAGTTGGGGAGTGTTCCTCCCTCTGCTATATTTTGGAAGAGTTTGAGAAGGATAGGTGTTTTCTCTTCTCTAAATGTTTGATAGAGTTCACCTGTGAAGCCATCTGGTCCTGGGCTTTTGTTTGTTGGAAGATTTTTAATCACAGTTTCGATTTCAGTGCTTGTGACTGGTCTGTTCATATTTTCTATTTCTTCCTGGATCAGTCTCAGAAGGCTGTGCATTTCTAAGAATTTGTCCATTTCTTCCAGGTTGTCCATTTTATTGGCATAGAGTTGCTTACAGTAATCTCTCATGATCCTTTGTATTTCTGCAGTGTCGGTTGTTACTTCTTTTTCATTTCTAATTCTATTGATTTGAGTCTTCTCCCTTTTTTTCTTAATAAGTCTGACTAATCGTTTATCAATATTTTTTTTATCTTCTCAAAGAACCAGCTTCTAGTTTTATTGATTTTTGCTATCGTTTCCTTCATTTCTTTTTCATTTATTTCTGATCTGATCTTTATTTCTTTCCTTCCGCTAACTTTGGGGATTTTTGTTCTTCTTTCTCTAATTGCTTTAGGTGTAAGGTTAGGTTGTTTATTTGAGATGTTTCTTGTTTCTTAAGGTAGGCTTGTAAAGCTAAAAACTTCCCTTTTAGAACTGCTTTTGCTGCATCCCATAGGTTTTGGGTCATTTTGTTTTCATTGTCATTTGTTTCTAGGTATTTTTTGATTTCCTCTTTGAATTCTTCAGTGATCTCTTTGTTATTTAGTAGTGTATTGTTTAGCCTCCATGTGTTTGTATTTTTTACAGATTTTTTTCCCCTGTAATTGATATCTAGTCTCATTGTGTTGTGGTAGGAAAAGATACTTGATATGATTTCAATTTTCTTAAATTTACCAAGGCTTGATTTGTGACCCAAGATATGATCTATCCTGGAGAATGTTCCATGAGCAATTGAGAAGAAATTGTAATCTGCTGTTTTTGGATGGAATGTCCTATAAATATCAATTAAGTCCATCCTGTTTAATGTATCATTTAAAGCTTGTGTTTCCTTATTTATTTTCATTTTGGATAATCTGTCCATTGGTGAAAGTGGGGTGTTAAAGTCCCCTAGTAGGACAGTGTTACTGTCGACTTCCCCTTTTATGGCTGTTAGCATTTGCCTTATGTATTGATGTGCTCCTATGTTGGGTGCATAAATATTCACAATTGTTATATCTTCTTCTTGGATTGATCACTTGATCATTATGTAGTGTCCTTCTTTGTCTCTTGTAATAGGCTTTATTTTAAAGTCTATTTTGTCTGATATGAGAATTGCTACTCCAGCTTTCTTTTGATTTCCATTTGCATGGAATATCTTTTCCATCTCCTCACTTTCAGTCTGTATGTGTCCCTTGGTCTGACGTGGGTCTCTTGTAGACAGCACACATACAGCTCTTGTTTTTGTATCCATTCAGGCAGTCTATGTCCTTTGGTTGGAGCATTTAATCCATTAATATTTAAGGTAGCTATCGACATGTATGCTCCTATTACAATTTTCTTAAATGTTTAGGTTTGTTGTTGTAAGTCTTTTCCTTCTCCTGTGTTTCTTGCCTAGGGAAGTTCCTTTAGCATTTGTTGTAGAGCTGGTTTGGTGGTGCTGAATTCTCTTAGCTTTTGTTTGTCTGTAAAGGTTTTAATTTACCTTTTGAATGTGAATGAGATCCTTACTGGGTAGAGTAATCTTGGTTGTAGGATTTTCCCTTTCCTCACTTTAAATATGTCCTGCCACTCCCTTCTGGCTTTCAGAGTTTCTGCTGAAAAATCAGCTCTTAACCTTATGGGGATTCCCTTGTATGTTATTTGTTGTTTTTCCCTTGCTGCTTTTAATATTTTTTCTTTGTATTTAATTTTTGATAGTTTGATTAATATGTGTCTTGGCATGTTTCTCCTTGGATTTATCCTATATGGGACTCTCTGCACTTCCTGGACTTGATTGACTATTTCCTTTTCCATATTAGGAAAGTTTTCAACTATAATTTCTTCAAATATTTTGGCAAACCCTTTCTTTTTCTCTTCTTCTTCTGGGACCCCTATAATTCAAATGTTTTGTTTAATGTTGTCGCAGACCTCTCTGAGATTGTCCTCAATTCTTTTCATTCTTTTTTCTTTATTCTGCTCTGTGGTAGTTATTTCCACTATTTTATCTTCCAGGTCACTTATCCGCTCTTCTGCCTTAGTTGTTCTGGTATTGATTCCTTCTAGAGAATTTTTAATTTCATTTATTTTGTTGTTCATCATTGTTTGTTTGCTCTTTAGTTCTTCTAGGTCCTGTTAAACGTTTCTTGTATTTTCTCTATTGTATTTCCAAGATTTTGGATCATTTTTACAATCATTACTCTGAATTCCTTTTCAGGTAAAATATTTTCTCTTCTTTGTTTGGTTTGGTGGGTTTTTACCTTGCTCCTTCATCTGCTGTGTGTTTGTCTCTCTTCTCATTTTGCTTAACTTACTGTGTTTGTGGTCTCTGTTTTGCAGGCTGCATGTTCTTAGTTCCCGCTGTTTTTGGTGTCTGCTCCCAGTGGGTAAGGTTGGTTCAGTCGGTTGGGTAGGCTTCCTGGTGGAGGGCACTGGTGCCTGTTTTCTGGTGGATGAGGCTGGATCTTGTCTTTCTGGTGGGCATGACCATGTTCGGTGGTGTGTTCTGGGGTGTCTTTGAACTTATTATGATTTTAGGCAGCCTCTCTGCTAATCGGTGGGTTTGTGTTCCTCTCTTGCTATTTGTTTGGCATAGGGTGTCCAGCACTGCAGCTTGCTGGTCACTGAGTGGAGCTGGGTCTTAGCACTGAGTTGGAGATCTCTGGGAGAGCTTTCGCTGTTTGATATTACATGGGGCTGGGAGGTCTCTGGTGGACCATTGTCCTGAACTCAGCTCTCCCACCTCAGAGGCTCAGGCCTGACACCTGGCCCAGGCACCAAGATCCTGTCAGACACATGGCTCAGAAGAAAATGGAGAAAAAGAAAGAAAGACAGAAAAAATAAATAAAATAAAATAAAGTTATTAAAATAAAAAAATTATTAAAAATAAAAAATATAAAAGTAATTAAAAAAAAGAGAGAAAGAAAGAAGAGAGCAACCAAACCAAAAACAAATCCACCAATGATAACAATTACTAAAAACTATACTAAAAAAAAAAAAAAAAAGATACAACAAACAGTCAGAACCCTAGACAAATGGCCAAAGCAAAGCTACACAGGCAAAATCACACAAAGAAGCATACACATACACACTCACAAAAAGAGAAAAAGGAAAAAAAAAAATATATATATATATATATAAAATAAAAAAAGGAAGAGAGCAACCAAATCATTAAACAAATCTACCACTGATGATAAGCTCTAAATACTAAACTAAGAAAACGTAAAACCAGAAACAAATTAGATGCAGAAAGCAAACCCCAATTCTACAGTTGCGCTCAAAGTCCACCACCTCAATTTTGGGATGATTTGTTGTCTATTCAGGTATTCCACAGATACAGGGTACACCTAGTTGATTGTGGAGATTTAATCTGCTGCTCCTGAAGCTGCTGGGAGAAATTTCCCTTTATCTTCTTTGTTCACACAGCTCCTGGGGTTCAGCTTTGGATTTGGCCTCGCATCTGCATGTAGGTCGCCTGAGGGTGTCTTTTGGGAAGTCTGAGGTCTTCTGCCAGCGTTCAGTAGGTGTTCTGTAGGAGTTGTTCCACAGGTAGATGTAGTTTTGATGTATTTGTGGGGAGGATGGTGATCTCCATGTCTTACTCCTCTGCCATCTTGAAGGCGCTAACTAGTCTTGTTTAAAGTGTTTTCATACCTTTATTTTGTCTTCTTAGAGAATTTACTTTTGATGCTTCTCTTTCATAATTTGGTTTTCCTCAGGTTTATTTGGTAATAAAATAATGCCTTTGATTTGTTGATGATTAATGCTTAAAATTACATTAGAGAGTACCTGTTATTGTTAATCTGCTATAGATTATAGCTTGTTATGAGAGAAAACTATATTGGCTTATTTTAGTTGAATAACATTTAAATGCTTAATATATACAGACACATATATTCATTCCTAAGTTTAAATTTATTACATTAGTAATGACATAACCAAAACAATCCTTTCATGAAAATAACATTTTTTGTTCAAAGGAAATTTTTTTATTATTTGAAAATCACATTTTTTAAAATTAGGATGTAAGTATTCAGTCTGTGATGTGTTTTGATGCTTCACCACATTTCTTTAGAGCACTTAAGTTATTCCCACAAGGGATAATATTCTGATATCTCTTCTGATACCTATTTATCTACCTATCATCTATGTAAAAGCCTAGGCTGTGACACAACTTCATTTCAAACACTCTCTCTGTAAGTCTTTTAAAAAATAAAATAACAGGGCTTCCCTGGTGGCGCAGTGGTTGAGAATCTGCCTGCCAATGCAGGGGACACGGGTTCGAGCCCTGGTCTGGGAAGATCCCACATGCCGCGGAGCCACTAGGCCCGTGAGCCACAACTACTGATCCTGCGCGTCTGGACCCTGTGCTCCGAAACAAGAGAGGCCACAACAGTGAGAGGCCCGTGCACTGCGATGAAGAGTGGCCCCCGCTTGCCGCAACTAGAGAAAGCCCTTGCACAGAAACGAAGACCCAACACAGCCACAAGTTAATTAATTAATTAATTAAAAATAAATTAATTAATTAATAAAATAAAATAAAATAACAAAACACTATAAATGTCAGAACTGTCTCCAGTGATTTTATGCCCTGTTAATGTCTGTCTCCTCCACCCTAGCAAGTAGACAGACTGCTGGTATCCTAATTGTTACATGTATTGCAGCCTGCGGCAGTTAAAATCTCCCAACTCTAGAGGTGGACTATGTTTTAAACAGGGTTTTGAGGACTATTCTGAAACCAGAAGACATGTAACTGCTCCAATGATAAATATAATCCAAGCCCAAACATATGGCATATAAACAAACTTAGGCTTATATAGTAAGGCAAGGTAATAACAGAATCTGTATATTTTAAACAATGCTGCTTTCCTACTTGCCAAAGGACATCCAAGATGTCCTGCAGTAGATAAGTAGAGAAATAAACTGGTTTATCTAGACAATGGAATATTACTCAGCACTAAAAAGAAATGAGCTATTAAGCCATAAAAAGACATGGAGGAACCTATATGCATACTACTAAGAGAAAGAAGCTAATCAGAAAAGGCTACATACTATATGATTCCAACTATATGACGTTCTGGAAAAGGGTAAAACTGTGGCTGCAATTAAAAGACCAGTGGTTTCCAGGGGCAGTGTGTGTGTGTGCATGTGTAGATGAATAGGCAGAGGACCGAGGATTTTTAGGACAGCAAAAAGACTTTGTATGATATTATAATAATGGATATATGTCACAATACATTTATACAGACCCACAGAATGTACAATACCAACAGTGAATCCTAAGGTAAACTGTGGACTAGGTAATTATAATGTGTCAATGTAGGTTCATCTTTGGTTAAAAGATATACACACACACACACACACACACCCCTCTGGTAAGTGATGTTGATAATGCCAGAGGATATGCATGGGTAGGGGGAGGGTGTATATGGGAAAACTCTGTACCTTCCTCTCAATTTCATCATAAACTTAAAACTAGTCTAAAAATAAAGTCTTTAAAAATTTTTTTAAAAGATATTGATAAGGGTTTTTTCCTGAAATTAAAGATATGGTTTGAGGTAATTTGGCTTAGAGTTTGAGGTGATTTGTAAGAGTAACTACACTTACTGTTTTAGGAAAGTAACATGGTTACCATTTGGATGCCTTTCCAGCCCCTAGAAAAAGGTATAGTCACCTGAGGAAGCATTAACCAACTCAGTATTTTTAGGTCGATTACTACACACTTGAAACCTGGACATCTTAAAAGAAAACATTCTTGCTAATATCTGGGTGTTTTGAGGAACTGGTGCAGATAGAAGAGCTGAGGAAAGAAACTCAACTAAATGATAAGTTCCTATTGCATAGGATAAAAAACCAGGAACACCATAGCGCAGAGGTTCTCAACCAGGGCAATTTTTCTCTCCAGAAGCGCATTTGGCAACGCTAGAGATATTTTTGATTGTTGTAACTGGGGCAGAGAGGGAGGGGGAGCACAACGAGCGTGTAGTAGTTAGAAACCAGGAATGCTACTAAACATCCTTCATGAACAAGACAGCTCCTCTCCCCCAACCCCAGCAAAGAATTATCTGATCCAAAGTTTTAATAGTGCCTAAATTGAAGAACTCTGCCATAGAGGAATGAAAAATCATCACACAACCAGAGAAGAACAGATGAACGTGGCAATATGATGACAAGATCAAAGGCAGGATGATGCTTCAAGTCAGGACCTGGGGTGCAATCCACACTAACAGAGGAAATATGGAAAAAAATGCACTAGGAAGGTGAGGTAGAAAATAAAGGGGTGATCTCACTGTGGCACAAGTAGAGGTCAGAGATCTTAGGAACATTGTGTATGTTACAAGAATATTTTGAGCTCACCTGTTCACCAAAGATTATCCCAGGCTTCTTGATAAAGGCCCAAGTGATTCATAGGTAAAATCCCCATCACAAAACCAATAACTCAATTGATAAATATAAAATTAATGGTGTTAAATATGACCAATCCCTAAATTTACCTGGAGATAGTGGAGAAAAAAGAGCGTATAGTGTCATTGGGTATTTTCTTCTACTTTCTACCCTCTTCAAAACTACAGTTTTATTTTTTCTGAAAAAGTAATACATCTATACTATCTTTTTCTAATTTTACAATCTGTGAATCATGAATCATGTTAGCCAATGTATCTCATCAATGAAAAGACATAGTTATCACATTTCAACAGAGACACAGAACATGACATTATTAATACTGGATTGAGAAGCGATTTTATAACAGACAAAATGATTTTTCTTGTAAAAGTCAAGAGACAGACATCATAATGTCTGTTCCTTTCAGAAGGTTATATATCTTTGCTACCTTGGGAAATATCTATAGAGTCTCTGAATTTATGAGTAGAGAAAAGAATATCAAGATGAAACAAGAGGAAAGGCAAGAGCAGTGGCTAAGGACTGTGTTAATGACCACACAATAAAATAAATAATGGAGCAAAATAAGTAAGGACAGAGAACACAGCACCTATACATTATATTTAAAGTTTAACAAAACATTATGTCTTATATTTTGATCCACTGTCTCTCTGGTGATTACATCTAAGGAATGAACAGAGCACTTATTATTTTGGGAAAGCAGAATTTTGCTGTGCCTAAAATCTCACCAACAAGCTAATGTATAAAGTCAATTCTATGCTTACAGATGTTCATAGCAATGGTGTCAATATTTCTGAATCTCAAATGCTACTGCATTATTTCCCAGTGTTCTTGACTGGCAGAGAGATTTGCCTCACTACCTTCAACCATAAGTCTTGAGGCATGAAAAGTAGAGAGCCTTTGACTCTGAGATAGGATTCCACCCATATTCCTGATCTTTCATCCTTGGCTAAGAGTCAACTTGAAATGAAGAATTTGGACGAGATAGAATTGTTTTGGTGGCTAGTATATTGTCATGTACACATTGGCGGCTAATCAATGCTATTATCCTCTGCTCTATTAATTTTTAAAAGATCAAGATTAAAAGCCAAATCGCTACAACAGACGGATCAATACATTTAAGGTAATTTTGAAACAATGCAAAATGTAAACATCATAATAAAAACTCTTTCAGCAAGTTGCTGAGGCTCAAGATTTAATGCAAAATGTTGGAAATCATGAAATGTTTGATTACATCAGATATGCTAAAAGCTTTATTGTGTAACACAATGTGTAATAATGAGACACTGTACAAATTTGCCATCTAAGTTTGGGTCAAATACTAATCTCCCAAGTGATAGTGGTAGAAAATAGACAAATACTCAAGATAAATGTAAGCTTTTAGAAATAAAAGAGGTAATAGAGCAAGGAGATACATTAATTTGCCCTAAAAAGACTGAAATAATAACTACTTAAAATAGTTTGCCAAACCCTATATTTAACCAACCCTATATTTAATTAATTTTATCCTCTTGAGGCTGAGAGTAACATCTACCTTACTGAAGCCAGACTTATTTAAGACACAGATATTTCATGCTGTACCAATTATCAGAATAATCTATTCCCAAACACCAGTGAGAAAAATAAACTAGCAATAAGGAAGGTGGCTACGAATAAATAGGCACCAATTTAAAGCCTAAATAAAATAGCCAAGCCGAATTAAACTGCAGTGGGTTTAATCTTCTGCAAAAGAAAACATTTGTAAAATATTAAGGACATAAGATCTATAGATATTAAATTTTTAAAGGAATCAGATGAAATTGTACTGGTAACCTTTATTTTCAGCTATGTTGACTTCGACACCACTTATACGAGCAGCCCACATTTTAGTTACATCTTGAACAGTAAAATATCTTTAAAAAAATGAATGTTGACTTTTTAAAACCTTAACCTATGCTTCAAAGAACATAAAGACGTGTGTGTGCATGTTTATAAAACTTGACTTGTGTTTTATAATTTTACATTGTAGAGGTGTATTTTTGAAAGACTATTAATATTACAACTAATAGATAACGTGACTTCTTCCATCAGCACAAAAAAAATTGTTAACACCTGTGAATATTCTGAATTTTACTTTACCAGCAAGCTAAAAAGTTAGCTACCACAGTTTCACAAATAATGGCAGGAGACACAAAACCCCTGGGATAGTGACAAAGGACTTTATTACTTATGACCCAGAAGGCAGCAGGTTCATGATATTCATATTTGTCTCCTTTGCTCTTCATGTACCACAGGGCTGAGGCATAGTTGCTAAGCTGGATACTGTACTTGTTAAAGATATGCATTAGAGCTAAGTCAGTCCCTGACTCCCATAAGCTACTATTAATCACAACACCAGTTTATCAGTGATAATGATAGGACTGAAGATGTTGTTGATGTCAAGCCACATATTAAGAGCTTACTGTGACCAGGCTCTGTATTAAATATTTATCATTTATTATCTTATGAAAATTTCACAATAACACCGAGATGTAGGATTGATCTATCTGTCTGTCTGTCTGTCTGTCTGTCTGTCTGTCTATCTATCTATCTATCTATCTATCTATCTATCTATCTATCTACCTATCTATCTATCTACCTATCTGCAGAGGATAATGGAATGTAAGCAGAGGGTGCTAATAAACCGAAGTCCACAGAAAAGGAATCCAAGATGCCTGGTTCCAGAGCTCATATTTTAATCATTCTGCCTGAGTCATGCCTTTCATGATGAAGTTACTTCTAATTTGGGAACTCTAAAAGACAATTGGTCAAATTTCTCTTCAAAAGCCTAAAAACTACCCAAACAGGAATCACATGTGACTGGCAAGGTTTGCTACAGCATTTAAGTAAATTATACTGAGAACAATGCACAGAAGATAAATTTTACATACTGGAATGAAAGAATATGTACCTTATGTAAGCTTCATGTAGGACAGTGGTTTTCAAAGTACAGTCCTTGGACCAGCATTATCAACATCACCAGGCCATTCATTAGACGTGGAAATTTTACTCACCATCATCACTGAATTGCAAACTCAGGAGATGTGTTCATGCAAACTGTTTAACAAGCCCTTCAGGTATTTGTGATGCATGTTAAAGTTTGAGAACCATGCTGGGGAAAACCCTAGCTGGCTTCCAAATCAGGGAAACCAAAAATAGTATTAATGGGGAGGAAAATACACATTATTAAAATAGGGAAATTAATTGAACTGCTTCATACATAATTCTTACTCTTAGTTCTCTTTGAACAATATAGCTTAAAGAATATCCTAATAAGCAGACATTCTGCAAAGCTGTAGATTTGAAGATATTTTTTCTAGAGAATTTAAATGGCCCCAAAGAAAATCCCTACAGATATGAAATTTAAAATGGCCCATACTCTCTTCTACCTCACAGTGAGGTCCACCAGACAAATCTGGCCTATTGTCACAGAGGTTCCAATCAACTTTTTATGCCTTACTCTAAAATGTTGTACAGGCAAAACTATAAGTGAAATGTAAAAAATAAAGGCATTTTCAGACATTCAAACTCTCAAAACACACAGTTTCTCAGAAAACTCCTGAAGCTTTTACTCCACTAAAACAATGCAGTAGATCAAAAAAAGAAGACCTGAGATCCATCAAGCAGAGCTTCCAATAAGAGCACTGAAAGCATATCCCATGAGTATATTTGTGCAGAAGATCTAGAAAGTAACTATTCCTGATTGTTTCACGAAGGTGGAGTACTGTAACTGGAATGTTTCAAAGAAAAAAAAAAAAAACTGATAGATTATACATGTATTTGAATGTGTAAAAAATGGTATTCAAAGAGATTTTACAGTACTATTGAATAACTGGACAAGACTTACTGAACTAGAAATGAGAAAAAAAAAAAAAAACCAGAAAAAAAATAGTTTTAAACAGAAGAAATGTTATAATAATTACATCAAACTTTTAGAAATAAAAACAAACAAAAAAAAATACACTGGATGAAATCAACAGCAGTTTAGACATAGCAGAAGAAAAGGTTAATGAACTTAGAGACATAGCAATAGATACAAAATAAAATAAAAAGCTAGAGAGAGATCAACACGATGGCAAGTAGGAAGACAGAGAAATCACTTCTACCCACAAACACATCAAAAATACATCTACATGTGGAACAATTCTCACTGAAAACAACTAACTTGAGACTGGCCAAAAATAGCCCTGTACAAACAAGGCTGTAAGAAAGATCCACATGGAATCAAGGAGGAAGGGAAGAGAAGCGATCAGGATGGGACAGGTGCCGCTGGGACAGGATTCAGAGGAAAAGGGAGAGATGGGCAGAGATCCTCTCTGGGAAGTGAGCAGTTCAAGCCACAGGTTGGGTGCCCCTTCCCTGACGACCAACATGGGATAGATGAGCCCCCTTGGCTGGTTGGAGGGCCAGTAGGACTAACAGGAGGGCTGCAGAAATCCTGGATTCCACTCATGAGAAAAATATACATTTGCCTGCTCTCAAAGCGGGGCAGAGGGAGTGGATTAAAAACAGCAAGAGTGGCTGGCTGGTTTGACGGAACACCCCATGTCATGCCCCACCTTAAACAGAACAAACACTCCAACCTCGCTTAGGATATAGCTGTGATACACAAAGGCATCTCAGACCCAAACCAGCATCTGAGCAGGGTAGGGGCATCCCTAATTGTCACTTACAAAGGGAGCATGTCAGAAGCAGCGCCATCTCTGCCTGTGGCTGGACCACCACTGTCTAAGCCTCTACCATATAGAGAGCCCACACAGCCCCATCTGTCTTGCAGCACAGCTCCACACCAGGACAAGGGCAGCAGAGGCCAAACGGAGAGCTCCGTTGTGAGGGACAAAATGGCCTCAGACATTAGGTTGCCTCTGAGCAGTATGTGGGCAGGCATTGCAGGCACTTACTTAGGCAGCACATCAGAGGCAGTCTAAATCTCTTACCCTGGCCAGACTGCCACTGCCTGCACCCCGTCAATGCCAAATGCCCACACCAGCCCTCTTATTCCAGTACTGTTCCCGTCTGGGGTGAGTGTGCCAATGCTGGGAAAGGGGAGAGCACACACGTATAAGGAACAAAGACAACTTGGACCCAGGCCCCAGCGCTTCTGCTCCAGCAACTTAAGACCCATCCCAAACCCCAAAATAGCAGTGATGGCCACTGAGCAGAGAGGAAGCCCTAGCCTACATGTGGCTCATGTCATAGCCCTTCCATCACCAGCCTCACAAACTACCAAGGTAATAGCTGCCAGCACAACCTGAGGAAAGACATGACTTGTGTTCACATCAAATCCAACTCTCCCACAAAAGCCACTGGGCACACACAGACTGTATAGAAATGCTCACACATAGGATACACTTTCAAGACTGCGACAGGTAACTATTTCACTTAATTTCATAGAAGCAAAGAAAGTTAACCAAAATAAGAAGAAAGGAACTGCTCTCATTTGAAAACAACAAGAAAAAAACACCTGAAAAAAACAAATAATGAAACAAACAATTTACAGATAAAGAATTCAAAACATTAGTAATAAGAATGCTAGCTACACTAAGGAAAGGAATAGATGGACACAGTGAAAATTTTAAAAAGAAAATATGAAAAAAATCAGAATTGAAGAATACAATAACTGAAATGTAAAACACACCACGAGGAACTAATAGCAGACCCAGTGATACAGAAGAGTGCATAAGTAATCTTGAAGACAGAATAAAAGAAATCACCTAATCAGAACAGCAAACAGAAAAACAAATAAAAAATGAGAACAATTTAAGGGACTTCTGGGTTAACATTCACATTATAGGGATCCCAGAAGAATAAGACAGAGAGAAGGGGGTTGAAAATGTATTTGATGAAATAATGACCGAAGATTTCCCAAGCCTTAAAAAGGAAATAGATATCCAGATACAGGAAGCACAGAGGGTTCCAAACAAGATGAACCCAAACAGACTCACATCAAGACACATCATAATTAAAATGACAAAGTTAAAGAGAGAATTCTTAAAACAGCAAGAAAAAAAGTAAGTCATATACAATGTAATTCCCATAAGGCTATCTGCTGATTTTTCTGCAGAAACTGCAGGCCAGAAGGGAGTAGTATGATATATTCAGAGGGCTGACAGGGAAAAACCTACAACCTAGGATACTCTACTGAGGAAGACTTAGAATTGAAGGAGAGATAACGAACTTTTCAGACAAGGAAAAACTAAAAGAGTTCATCTGGAAAAGAAAAGACTATAGCAAGAAGTTAAGACTCTACAGGAAAGAAAAAATCCCACTAGTAAAGGCAAATATACATTAAAGGCTGAGGATCAACCACTTAAATAAGCTAGTATGAAGATTAAAAGATGAAAAATTGCAAAATCAACTATAACTACAATAAACAGTGAAAGGATAAACATTAAAATGTAAAATATGACATCAAAAACACAAAATGTGGGGGAAGAGGGTAAAAAACATAGATCTTTTAGAATGTGTTTAAACTTAAAGGACTACCTGTTTAAAACAAGTAGATATACTTATAGGTCAACATATATGAACCCCATGAAAACCACAAAGCAAAAACCTATAATAGTTACACAAGAACTAGAGAGAAAGGAACACAAGAATACAACTAAAGAAAATCATCAAACCACAAGGGAAGAAACAAAAAGAAGAACAGAGAAGAACTACAAAAACAACCAGAAAACAAGTAATAAAATGGCAATAAGTACATACCTATTAGTAATTACTTTAAATGTCAATGGACTAAATGCTCCAATCAAAAGATACAGGATGGATGACTGGATAAAAAACAAGACCTATCTATATTCTACTTAAAAGAGACTCACTTCAGAGCTGAAGACACAGACTGAAAGTGAGAGAACACAAAAAGATATTTCATATAAATGGAACTGACAAGAAAGCAGGAGTAGCAATACTCATATCAGAAAAATATAGACATTAAAACAAAGACTATAACAAAAGATAAAGAGGAATTATATAATGAAAAACGGATTGATACAAGAAGAGGATTTTACACTCATTAACTTATATACACTCAATACAGGAGTACATAAATACATAAAGCAAATACTAACAGACATAAAGGGAAAACTGACTATAACAATAGTACAACAATAGTACAACAATAGTAGGGGACTTTAACACCTCAATTACATCAATGCACAGGTCATCCAGACAAAATCAAAAAGGCAACAGTGGTCTTACATGACACAACAGACTGAGCTGGATTTAATAGGTATCTACAGGACATTCCATTAAAAACCAGCAAAAACAAATTCTTTTTAATTGCACATGGAACATTCTCCAGGACAGATGACATGCTAGGTCACAAAACAAATCAACAAATGTAAGAGGACAGAAATTATGTAAAACATTTTTTCTGACCACAACTGTAAGAAACTAGAAATCATTTATAGGTAGAAAAGTGGAAAAAGCACAAAAATATGGAGACTAAATAATAAGCTACTAAAAACCAATGGGTCAATGAAGATATCAAAGAAGAAATCAGAAAATACCTCAGAACAAATGAAAGTAAAAACACAATATTCCAAAATCTATGGAAATGTAGCAAAAGCAGTCCTATAGAGATACAGGCCTACCACAAGAAAGAATAAAAATCTCAAATAATCATCCTAATGTACCATCTAAAGTAATTTATAAAACAAGAAAAAACAAAGCCCAACATCAGCAGAAGAAAGGAAATAATAATGATCAGAGAGGAAAGAAATAAAATAGACACCAAAAAAAAAAAAAAAAGGCAAGAGAAGATCAATGAAGCCAAGATATGGTTTTTGAAAAAGATAAATGAAATTGATAAACTTTAGCCAGGCAAAACAAGAAGAAGAGAGAGGACACAAAATAAGAAATGAAAGGGGAGAATAACAATCGATACTACACAGATTAAAAAAACATAAGACAATATTACAAATAGTTATATGCCAACAAACTGGACAACCTAGAAGAAAAGAGCTCTAGAAACATACAACCTGCCAGGACTGAATCAGGAAGAAACAGACAATCTGAATAGACCAATCGCTTGTAGTAAACTTGAATTTATAATAAAAAAAAATTCCCAGCAAACAAAAGTCCTGAACGAATGGCTTCACAAGGGCATTCTACCAAACATATAAAGAAGAGCTAATACCTATCTTTTTCAAACTTTTCTAAAAAATTAAAGAGGACAGAAGACTCATAAATTCATTCTACAAGGTCAACATCTTGATACTAAAAAAACACAAAGACACTACACAAAAAGAAAATTATGGGCTAATATCTCTGATGAATACAGATGCAAAATCCTCATCAAAAAATTATCAAACTGAATTCAACAATATATAAAAAGGATCATACACCATGATCAAGTGGGATTTATTCCAGGGATGCAAGGGTAGTTAACGATTTACAAATCAATCAATGTGATAGCCCACATTAAAAAAGGAAGGACAAAAATCACAGTTCACAAAATTCAACATCCATTCGTGACAAAAACTCTCATCAAAGTTGGTATAGAGGGAACATATCTCAACATAAAAAACATCTTTTATGACAAACCCACAGTGAACATCCTACTCAAAGGTGAAAAGCAGAAAGCCTTTCCTCTAAAATCAGAAACAAGACAAGCATGCCCACTCTCACCAATTCTAATTAATATAATATTGGAAGTTTTTGCTACAGCGATCAGACAAGTAAAAGAAATAAAAAGGTACCCAGATTAGAAGAGAAAAAGTAAAACTGTCACTATTTGCAGATGACAAGATACTGTATATAGAAAACCCAAAAGTCTTCACCAAAAAAACTATTAGAACTAATCAATGAATTCCATAAAGTTGTAGGATACAAGATTAACATATAGAAATCTGTTGCTTTTCTGTACATTAATAATGAACCATCAAAAAGAGAAAGCAAGAAAACAATCCCATTTAAAATTGCATCAAAAAGAATAAAATACCTAGAAATAAACTTAGCCAAGGTGGGGAAAGACCTATACCCTGAAAACTATGAAACAGTGATGAAGGAATTTGAAAATGATACAAAGAAAAGGAAAGCTATATAGTGTTCTTGGATTGGAAGAACTAATATTGTTAAAATGACTACCCAAGGTAATCTACAGATTCAATGCAATTCCTATCAAAATACCCATGACATTTTTCACAGAACTAGAACAAATAATCCTAAAATTTATGTAGAACCACAAAATAACCCATATTACCAAAAAAATCTTGAGAAAAAAGAACAAAGCTGGAGGTATCATGCTCCCTGACTTCAATAATCAAAACAGCATGGTATTGTCACAAAAATACAGACATAGGCCAATGGAACAGAATAGGAAGCCCAGAAATAAACTTACACACCTATTGTCAATGAATATATGACAATGAAGGCAATAATATACAATGAAGAAATGACAGTCTCTTCAATAAGTGGTACTGGAAAATTAGACAGCTATGTGTGCAAGAATGAGATTAGAAAATTACCTCACACTAGATACAAAAATAAGCTCAAAATGGATTAAAGACCTATATGTAAAACCTGAAATCATAAAATTCCTAGAAGAGAACATAGGCAGAACACTCTTTGACATAAATCTTATCAATATTTTTTGGATCTGTCTCCTAAGGCAAAAGAAATAAAAGCAAAAATAACAAATGGGACCTAATTAAGCTTAAAAGCTTTTGTACAGCAAAGAAAACCATCAACAAAATGAATATAAACCTACTGAATGGAAGAAAATGTTTGCAAGTAATGTGACTGATAAGGGGTCAATATCCAGAATATATAAACAGCTCATACAACTCAGTTTGGAAAAAAAAAAAAAAAAAATCAAAAAATGGGCAGAAGACCTGAATGGACATTTTTCCAAAGAAGACATACACATGGCCAACAGGCGCTAGAAAAGATGCTCAACATCTCTAAACATCATAGAAATGCAAATCAAAACCTCAGTGAGGTATCACCTCACACCTGACTGAATCGCTATCATCAAAAAGAGTACAAACAGCAAATACTGGTGAGGATGCAGAGACAAGGGGACCCTTGCACACTATTGATGGGAATGTAAATTGGTGCAGCCACATGGATAACAGTATGGAGGTTCCTCAATAAACTAAAAAGAGAACTACCATATGATCCAGCAATTGCACTCCTTGTTACATATCCGAAGAAAATGAACAGTAATTTAAAAAGATACATGCACCCCTATGTTCAGAGCAGCATTACTTACAAAAGCCAAGACATGGAAGCAACCTAAGTGCCCATCAACAGATGAATGTATAAAAAATAAATGGTATATTTATATACAATGGAATATTATTTAGACGTAAAAATGAAATTCTGCCATTTGTAACAACATGGATGGACCTAGAGAGTATTACACTTAGTGAAACAAGTCAGACAGAGAAAGACAAATTCTCTGTGTTATCACTTATATGTGGAATCTGCAAACTAAAGCAAATGAACATATATAACAAACCTAAACTGTCTTACAGATGTAGAGAACAAACTATTGGTTACCACTGGGGAGAGGGAGGCAGGGCTCGGGGGAAAGATAGCACTGTGGGCTTAAGAGATACAAACTATTTTGTACCAAATAGATAAGCAACAAAGATGTATTCTATAGCACAGAGAAATATAGCCATTATTTCGTAGTAATTTTAAATGGAGTATAATCTATAAAAATATTGAATCACTATGTACACCTGAAACTAATATAATATTGTAAATCAACTATACTTCAATTTAAAAATTACCTTTAAACATTAAAGTGAAAAGAATAAGAAAGTAAAATGCAAAAATATAAAAGACCAAAAATAAACAATTTCAAGGAACCAAATACATGTGTAAATACCCATCAAATGATGGAAACCTGGGGTAGAGTGACAAATCATGGTTACATTTCTTATAGATTTGATAAAATCTATAAATGTGCAAATACAAGAAATTTAATATACCCCATTTGTAAGAAACATAAAGGGAACTACATCAAGGCACATCATAATCAAATTGCTTAATCATAATGCTAAATAGAAAAACCATGGCTAGAGGAAAAATGTGACATTAAGTACAGAGGAATAAGAATAAGGATGACAACATTTTTCTTGTAGACAACAATAAAAAGTAGAAGACAGAGGAGCAGTTACCTCTAAGTACTGAGAGAGAAAACCTGTCATTCTAGAATCCTTTATCAGGAAGAGCAAGATGATACCCAGGGTGAATGACTCCATGTGAATCACTCTTCCAATGAAAAACAACAAGAAATCCTTGAAATTGAACAGTAGGCTCATAAATGATCAAAAAGACCAAGCTCAGAAGCCAAGATGAGTCAGAATTTTGCCCAAGAAGACTTCCAGATAATCTACCCGGTCCAATAGAATAAAGAACTAATACTTCCACTAGGAAGGCTCAATTGAGGGAAACTACTGAAATGGTCAAAAATGAAGTTTATACGTGAGCTACTTTCACTTCAGGACATTAAACATTTTCATAAAAAGTCAAAGTTTGTAAAAGTGATAAGACAAGAAATTGCGATGGCTGGAGAAAGGGAAAGAATGTGTGTGGAAGAAAACCAAAATTCACATGTTCTCCACTACACCGTGATATAATATTGCCATGTTGTCTAGTCAAAAGCAAGCATTCCTTCATGGAAAAATACCTAGTTCTACAGGATGCATTTTGAAAAATTGAAAAAGAGTAAAATAAAGTCCCAGAGAACTATTTTAAAGATTGATATTATTAGTTATATTGCTATAATCACAGCCTTCAGATAAATAATAAATAGCCTTCACACCTGAACACATTAGCCAAGATAGAAGATATAATAGAAAAAATACTTTTACAATAATATTTAAAACTAAACCTAACAAGAAACCTCTAAACCTTTAGGATATAGCTTTAAAATATCCATGAAAGACTCAAAAGAAGATTTGACAAATGACAAAACTATATATAAAAACTATATAATGCTGGATATATATATCATAAATACATTAGCTCTCCCCAGGATAAAATCCAAACATAATACAATTCCAATAAAAATACCAATGCATTTTGTTTTGTTCTGCTTTCCAGTTCACATAGAAATATTAACAAGCCAGAATAGTAAAAAAAAAAAACCAATAACAACAACAGGAAAGAAAGAAAAACCTGGAAAAAAGAAAAGTAGTGAGAGGAGTCTAAAGTCTAATCCTATGAAATTTTAAAACACAGTAAAAAGTCTTATATTCAAGATAGTGCTGTACTGGCATTTAAAGAGAGAGGAAGAAAGAAGGAGAGAGAGATTGAGAGAGAGAGATGAATAGGATTATACAGAAAATCTAGAATTTCATATGATATATGATATTGCTTATATGCAAAATCTAAAAATGTACTCATTTACAAAACAGAAACAGACTCGCAGACTTAGAGAATGAACTTATGGTTACCAGGGGGAAAGGGTGGAGGGGAGGGATAGATGGGGAGTTTGGGACTGACATATACACACTGCTATATTTAAAATAGATAACCAACAAGGACCGACTGTATAGCACAGGGAACTCTGCTCAATATTCTGTAATAACCTAAATGGGAAAAGAACTTGAAAAAGAATAGATATATATGTGTATGTGTAACTGAATCACTTTGCTGTATACGTGAAACTAACACAATATTTTTAATCAACTTTACTGCAATATAAAATAAAAATATATTTTAAAAAGCTAGAGAGTAAGAATAGGGATTGTTTTTAATAAAAAGTCAATTGTCTAAAGTGTTGATAATTTTTAAAATTAAAGAAAAAGTGTTTTAGCAATGCCATTTGAAAGTTAATAGTCATAAAATCAGAATAATAAAACTAGAAAATGTTTATAGAAACCAAGGAATACTATTTCTTGACCCAATTATTAGACTATACTATAGTTGCAATATGATCATATGAATTAACAATTTATTTTAGTCCAAAATACCAAATTAGATTGATAATCCTTAAAATTTAATAGTTTGAATTTCTGGTTTCAGCTCCAACATGTTAAGAGTTTGGAAGTTGTTACTTACAAGAAGAAGAAGTTGGATAAAACTTTAAAAAAAAAGACAAGAAAAAGACAATCTAGAATTTGACCTAGATGCATATGGAATTTATTTTTGATAAAGATGGCAAATCAAAATGGGGAAGCAACAAATCACTGAGGAAAAGATGGACATTTAAATAAATTAAATTAGGGCAACTGAAGAGCTAAAAAAAAAAAAAAAAAGTAAATGGATCAATACCTCAGACCATCACTTGTTTTGAAAGGAAAAAATGTAAAAATAATAGCCCTGAAAAAAATATGGCTTTATCATTTTATAACCAAGGAGCACAAAAATCTTTGTAATTATGAATCAAAATCCAGAAGCAATGAATGAAAAGATTCATAAAATCAGCTCTGTAAAATTGAAACACTTCTGTTTATAAAAGTATAACCATAATCAAAGTCAATAGGCGAACATCAAATTGTAAGAAAATCTTCCTTTTATATATACAGGCTCTTAAAAATTGAGACCAAACCTGAGAGAAAATTGCCAAAAGATATGGACCGTTCACAAAAATAAAGAATGCAAATAACCCTTAAGTGGAAGAAAATATATTCAGTCTCACTAAGTGTAAGGAAAATTAAAACAATAGATGCATCATTTCTCACCTATATGATCGGCAAAAATCCTAAATTCCATAATGTACTCTATTGGTGAGACTGGAGAATAAAAATTATTTCCGATTATGGCTGGTGGGAATGTATAACAGTTCAAACTCTAAAGAGTATAATTTGGGTATATCAAGTAAAATTAAAGAGATACTTATGTGTTCGACCTTCTAGGATTATAATCCGAAAATATATATCCACAAAGGAGAGATAATATAGGAAAAAGTTTGTTTATAAAAGCATGATTTATAACATTAATAGATAACTGAATCAAATACGGTAATTGGCCTAAACACTTCTCTCCACTAATATCATGCAAAATCACTCATATGGCCTGTTGAATGGGTGACAGAACTAATCGAGATCAAAAAAGGCTTGCAAATTCCTGCTTCTAAATCCCAATCCCCAGGCCTGTCTACTCCTATATAAAAGGACCAATAGTAATATTAATGGTTTCTTCCATACACTTCTGGATGATGCAATTACACACTTCTATTCTTAGACATGTATGAGGGAAGGAAACACTGGTACCTGACCTTTCCTTTTTTTCTGCTGGTCCTCTTCCCATTCCTATATTTCACCAGCTGGAAAGCTGAATCTTCCTGCCTCTTCTACTGTGTAAAGAATATCCCTTGCATTTTTTTTCTTCCTAAGATGATAGCCTCTCCTGTTCTAGGTGGAATGGCTGCAGCTTCTGGGTGGGGATGAGGTGCAGATGGAGATTGGCATATAATATTTTCAAAGTTCTACTTGCACTGCACTCAGTTTTTGAAACATTATAGCAAGGAGCACAGCTACCAACAAGAGGGAACAGAGTACTGCCTGTATCTTGCCTAAGAATGACAATGCCAGAAAGATAGAGAAAACAGACAGGTTAGGGCATACCGTTTGCTTTTCCTGTTTATTTCCCACAATGAGTAATCAGTTCTTGATTACTAAGGTAATTTCTATGACTTGTAACTATTATAAAAGTTACGATGGTAACTTTCAACTTAGAATAACAGCTGTTATCTAAAAATGTTTTGTTTCCTATAAATGTGGAGTAGGTTAGGACTTGTGGTTTCATCTAAATATTCTACTCTATTATTTGTGCCTTTGAAATGAAGAGGGTATCAGAATTGTAGGTTCACTCAATAATAAGCAGATACACTTTAATGATCATAATTGTTATTATATGAAAAATAACCACACATTACATTTTAGTAAAGTGAGGTTGGTACCTTGTACTGTTAGAATAGATTGAGAGAAAATCATATATTCTTTTTTTTGTTTGTTTTTGTTTGTTTTTTTTTTTCACACACACACACTGTATTTTATTTTTACAAGAGATAAATAGACTGACACCAAGCATTGTACATGGATGACCACAACAAAAGCAACAATGATTGCAATTACCAAACATGAAACACACTCATACTATGTCATAATATTGACATTCAGTCCAGCAATCCTCCACTGTAACAGCTCCTTTACTTTGCAGTGAAAATTGATTTGTATATTCTTTGCCTCTGAGTCCTTGTGGGATTTTTTTTTTTTTTAATTCAGACAGAAAGTCACAAAAATTATACTCATCCTCATCAGTTCACTCAGTCCCATGTAATTAATTTTTTTTTTCATCTTGATCTTTTGTTAGCACTTTTATGAGTTCATCAGTTTTTCATTAGAGTTCTGAAAATGCTTATTCATTCAGTTCAGCAGTACAGTCAGTTACCAGAAACCTGTACTTGTCAGAGTCTTTTCCATGAATTTCTTGAAGATGAAACCCTTTTATAGGAATATCTTTGCAAAATCATCAGAGTACACCCAGAACTGTCTGTAAATGACAAAAGACTTAAAAATGACCACGGTTAAAGATTTGATGAAAGTTCATAATAATGCAGTTGACAAGAAAATTAGTTATTTCTGAGATATACATTTTAAAATAATAACTAGGATTATTACTTATAACATTATACCAGAACATATAAGATTTTTAGAAATTTCATGTAATGTCTGAAACATTTATATTAACATATTTTCATACAAATACAAATCTAAGATTTTTAGAAATTTCATGTAATGTCTGAAACATTTATATTAACATATTTCCATACATATTTCCATACAAATACAAATATAAGATTTTTAGAAATTTCATGTAATGTCTGAAACATTTATATTAACATATTTCCATACAAATAACCCAATGAAAGTTTAGTATTAGTTGTTTTGTTTGTTTTTTTATACTGCAGGTTCTTATTAGGCATCAATTTTATACACATCAGTGTATACATGTCAATCCCAATCGCCCAATTCAGCACACCACCATCCCCACCTCACCGCAGTTTTCCCCCCTTGGTGTCCATATGTCCATTCTCTACATCTGTGTCTCAACTTCTGCCCTGCAAACTGGCTCATCTGTACCATTTTTCTAGGTTCCACATACATGCATTAATATACGATATTTGTTTTTCTCTTTCTGACTTACTTCACGCTGTATGACAGTCTCTAGATCCATCCACGTCTCAACAAATGACTCAATTTCGTTCCTTTTTATGGCTGAGTAATATTCCATTGTATATATGTACCACAACTTCTTTATCCATTCGTCTGCTGATGGGCATTTTGGTTGCTTCCATGACCTGGCTATTGTAAATAGTGCTGCAATGAACATTCGGGTGCATGTGTCTTTTTGAATTATGGTTTTCTCTGGGTATATGCCCAGTAGTGGGATTGCTGGGTCATATGGTAATTCTATTTTTAGTTTTTTAAGGAACCTCCATATTGTTCTCCATAGTGGCTGTGTCAATTTACATTCCCACCAACAGTGCAAGAGGGTTCCCTTTTCTCCACACCCTCTCCAGCATTTGTTGTTTGTAGATTTTCTGATGATGCCCATTCTAACAGGAGTGAGGTGATACCTCATTGTAGTTTTGATTTGCATTTCTCTAATAATTAGTGATGTTGAGCATCTTTTCATGTGCTTCGTGGCCGTCTGTATGTCTTCTTTGGAGAAATGTCTATTTAGGTCTTCTGCCCATTTTCGGATTGGGGTGTTTGTTTCTTTGATATTGAGCTGAATGAGCTGTTTATATATTTTGGAGATTAATCCTTTGTCCGTTGATTCATTTGCAAATATTTTCTCCCATTCTGAGGGTTGTCTTTTCGTATTCTTTATGGTTTCCTTTGCTGTGCAAAAGCTTTGAAGTTTCATTAGGTCCCACTTGTTTATTTTTGTTTTTATTTCCATTACTCTAGGAGGTGGATCAAAAAAGATCTTGCTGTGATTTATGTCAAAGAGTGTTCTTCCTATGTTTTCCTCTAAGAGTTTTATAGTGTCCAGTCTTATATTTAGGTCTCTAATCCATTTTGAGTTTATTTTTGTGTATGGTGTTAGGGAGTATTCTAATTTCATTCTTTTACATGTAGCTGTCCAGTTTTCCCAGCACCACTTATTGAAGAGACTGTCTTTTCTCCATTGTATATCTTTGCCTCCTTTGTCATAGATTAGTTGACCATAGGTGCGTGGGTTAATCTCTGGGCTTTCTATCTTGTTCCATTGATCTATGTTTCTGTTTTTGTGCCAGTACCATATTGTCTTGATTACTGTAGCTTTGTAGTAGAGTCTGAAGTCAGGGAGTCTGATTCCTCCAGCTCCATTTTTTTGCCTCAAGACTGTTTTGGCTATTCGGGGTCTTTTGTGTCTCCATACAAATTTTAAGATGATTTGTTCTAGCTCCGTAAAAAATGCCATTGGTAATTTGATAGGGATTGCATTGAATCTGTAGATTGCTTTGGGTAGTATACTCATTTTCACAAGGTTGATTCTTCCAATCCAAGAACATGGTATATCTCTCCATCTGTTGGTATCATCTTTAATTTCTTTCATCAGTGTCTTATAGTTTTCTGCATACAGGTCTTTTGTCTCCCTAGGTAGGTTTATTCCTAAGTATTTTATTCTTTTTGTTGCAAAGGTAAATGGGAGTGTTTCCATAATTTCTCTTTCAGATTTTTCATCATTAGTGTATAGGAATGCAAGAGATTTCTGTGCATTAATTTTGTATCCTGCAACTTTACCATATTCATTAATTAGCTCTAGCAGTTTTCTGGTGGCAGTTTTAGGATTCTCTATGTATAGTATCATGTCGTCTGCAAAGAGTGACAGTTTTACTTCTTCTTTTCCAATTTGTATTCCTTTTATTTCTTTTTCTTCTCTGATTGCCGTGGCTAGGACTTCCAGAACTATGTTGAATAATAGTGGTGAGAGTGGACATCCTTGTCTCGTTCCTGATCTTAGAGGAAATGCTTTCAGTTTTTCACCATTGACAATGATGTTTGCTGTGGGTTTGTCATATATGGCCTTTATTATGTTGAGGTAGGTTCCCTCTATGCCCACTTGCTGGAGAGTTTTTATCAGAAATGGGTGTTGAATTTTGTCAAAAGCTTTTTCTGCATCTATTGAGATGATCATATGGTTTTTATTCTTCAATTTGTTAATGTGGTGTATCACATTGATTGATTTGCGTATATTGAAGAATCCTTGCATCCCTGGGATAAATCCCACTTGATCGTGGTGTATGATCCTTTTAATGTGTTGTTGGATTCTGTTTGCTAGTATTTTGTTGAGGATTTTTGCATCTATATTCATCAGTGATATTGGTCTGTAATTTTCTTTTTTTGTAGTGTCTTTGTCTGGTTTTGGTATCAGGGTGATGGTGGCCTCATAGAATGAGTTTGGGAGTGTTCCTTCCTCTGCAATTTTTTGGAAGAGTTTGAGAAGGATGGGTGTGAGCTCTTCTCTAAATGTTTGATAGAATTCACCTGTGAAGCCATCTGGTCCTGGACTTTTGTTTGTTGGAAGATTTTTAATCACAGTTTCAATTTCATTACTTGTGATTGGTCTGTTCATATTTTCTATTTCTTCCTGATTCAGTCTTGGAAGGTTATACCTTTCTAAGAATTTGTCCATTTCTTCCAGGTTGTCCATTTTATTGGCATAGAGTTGCTTGTAGTAGTCTCTTAGGATGCTTTGTCTTTCTGCGGTGTCTGTTGTAACTTCTCCTTTTTCATTTCTGATTTTATTGATTTGAGTCCTCTCCCTCTTTTTCTTGATGAGTCTGGCTAATGGCTTATCTATTTTGTTTATCTTCTCACAGAACCAACTTTTAGTTTTATTGATCTTTGCTATTGTTTTCTTTGTTTCTATTTCATTTATTTCTGCTCTGATCTTTATGATTTCTTTCCTTCTGCTAACTTTGGGTTTTGTCTGTTCTTCTTTCTCTAGTTTCTTTAGGTGTAAGGTTAGATTGTTTACTTGAGATTTTTCTTGTTTCTTTAGGTAGGCTTGTATAGCTATAAACTTCCCTCTTAGAACCGCTTTTGCTGCATCCCATAGGTTTTGGGTTGTCGTGTTTTCATTGTCATTTGTCTCTAGGTATTTTTTGATTTCCTCTTTGATTTCTTCAGTGATCTCTTGGTTATTTAGTAACGTATTGTTTAGCCTCCATGTGTTTGTCTTTTTTACGTTTTTTTTCCCTGTAATTCATTTCTAATCTCATCGCGTTGTGGTCAGAAAAGATGCTTGATATGATTTCAATTTTCTTAAATTTACTGAGGCTTGATTTGTGACCCAAGATGTGATCTATCCTAGAGAATGTTCCGTGCGCACTTGAGAAGAACGTGTAATCTGCTGTTTTTGGATGGAATGTCCTATATATATTAATTAAATCTATCTGGTCTATTGTGTCATTTAAAGCTTCTGTTTCCTTATTTATTTTCATTTTGGATGACCTGTCCATTGGTGTAAATGAAGTGTTAAAGTTCCCCACTATTATTGTGTTACTGTCGATTTCCTCTTTTATAGCTGTTAGCAGTTGCCTTATGTATTGAGGTGCTCCTATGTTGGGTGCATATATATTTATAATTGTTATATCTTCTTCTTGGATTGATCCCTGGATCATTATGTAGTGTCCTTCCTTGTCTCTTGTAACATTCTTTATTTTAAAGTCTGTTTTATCTGATATGAGTATAGCTACTCCAGCTTTCTTTTGATTTCCATTTGCATGGAATATCTTTTTCCATCCCCTCACTTTCAGTCTGTATGTGTCCCTAGGTCTAAAGTGGGTCTCTTGTAGACAGCATATATATGGGTCTTGTTTTTGTATCCATTCAGTCAGTCTATGTCTTTTGGTTGGGGCATTTAATCCATTCACGTTTAAGGTAATGATCGATATGTATGTTCCTATGACCATTTTCTTAATTGTTTTGGGTTTGTTTTTGTAGGTCCTTTTCTTCTCTTGTGTTTCCCACTTAGAGAAGTTCCTTTAGCATTTGTTGTAGAGCTGGTTTGGTGGTGCTGAATTCTCGTAGCTTTTGCTTGTCTGTGAAGCTTTTGATTTCTCCATCAAATCTAAATGAGATCCTTGCCGGGTAGAGTAATCTTGGTTGTAGGTTCTTCCCTTTCATCACTTTAAGTATATCATGCCACTCCCTTCTGGCTTGCAGAGTTTCTGCTGAGAAATCAGCTGTTAACCTTATGGGAGTTCCCTTGTATGTTATTTGTCGTTTTTCCCTTGCTGCTTTCAATAATTTTTCTTTGTCTTTCATTTTTGCCACTTTGATTACTATGTGTCTCGGCGTGTTTCTCCTTGTGTTTATTCTGTATGGGACTCTCTGCGCTTCCTGGACTTGGGTGGCTATTTCCTTTCCCATGTTAGGGAAGTTTTCGACTATAATCTCTTCAAATATTTTCTCTGGTCCTTTGTCTCTCTCTTCTCCTTCTGGGACCCCTATAATGCGAATGTTGTTGCGTTTAATGTTGTCCCAGAGGTCTCTTAGGCTGTCTTCATTTCTTTTCATTCTTTTTTCTTTAGTGTGTTCCGCAGCAGTGAATTCCACCATTCTGTCTTCCAGGTCACTTATCCGTTCTTCTGCCTCAGTTATTCTGCTATTGATTCCTTCTAGTGTAGTTTTCATTTCAGTTATTGTATTGGTCATCTCTGTTTGTTTGTTCTTTAATTCTTCTAGGTCTTTGTTAATCATTTCTTGCATCTTCTCAATCTTTGCCTCCATTCTTATTCCGAGGTCCTGGATCATCTTCACTATCATTATTCTGAATTCTTTTTCTGGAAGGTTGCCTATCTCCACTTCATTTAGTTGTTTTTCTGGGTTTTTTTCTTGTTCCTTCATCTGGTACATAGCCCTCTGCCTTTTCATCTTCTCTATCTTTCTGTAACTGTGGTTTTTGGTCCACAGGCTGCAGGATTGTAGTTTTTCTTGCTTCTGTTGTCTGCCCTCTGGTGGTTGAGGCTATCTAAGAGGCTTGATGGAAGGCTCTGGTGGTGGGTAGAGCTGACTGTTGCTGTGGCGGTCAGAGCTCAGTAAAACCTTAATCCACTTGACTGTTGATGGGTGGGGCTGGGTTCCCTCCCTGTTGCTGTGGCGGTCAGAGCTCAGTAAAACCTTAATCCACTTGACTGTTGATGGGTGGGGCTGGGTTCCCTCCCTGTTGGTTGTTTTGCCTGAGGCAACCCAACACTGGAGCCTACCCGGGCTCTTTGGTGGGGTTCTTGGCAGACTCTGGGAGGGCTCACGCCAAGGAGAACTTCCCAGAACCTCTGCTGCCAGTGTCCTTATCCCCACTGTGAAACAGAGCCACCACTCGCCTCTGCAGGAGACCCCCCAACGCCAGCAGGTAGGTCTGGTTCAGTCTCCCCCAGGGTCACTGCTCCTTCCCCTGGGTCCCGATGCACACATTACTTTGTGTGTGCCCTCCAAGAGTGGGGTCTCTGTTTCCCCCAGTCCTGTCAAAGTCCTGCAATCAATTCCCACTAGGCTTCAAAGTCTGATTCTCTAGGAATTCCTCCTCCCATAGCCGGACCCCCAGGTTGGGAAGCCTGACGTGGGGCTCAGAACCTTCACTCCAGTGGGTGGACTTCCGTAGTATAAGTGTTCGCCAGTCTGTGAGCCACCCACCCAGCAGTTATGGGATTTGATTTTACTCTGATTGCGCCCCTCCTACCATCTCACTGTGGCTTCTCCTCTGTCCTTGGACGTGGGGTATCCTCCTTGGTGAAGTCCAGGTTCTTCCTATCAATGATTGTCCAGCAGCCAGTTGTGATTCTGGTGCTCTCGCAAGAGGGAGTGAGAGCACGTCCTTCTACTCTGCCATCTTGGTTAATCCTCCTCGAAAATCATATATTCTTGTACTTTGTGTTGAGATATGTTTAAAAAATTTCAGATAGAGCTTAATACTGACAGCCTGGTAAAGATATAAGCTCCTTTCTGACATAAACTACGTGATCAGTGATGCATGCTCAGGTGCCATTCTTGTAGCTATTGGTTAAATGCACCACCTCTTGTGCCTTATTGCAGTAAGGGTGAGGCCTGAATTCTAAATGGATTTTATTATACTTATATTATTTCCCCACAAAAACATATACATTTTTAACTCTACTAATGAGGGTAATCCAGTCACTAAAAGGAAATTAAACTACTGTTCATGGGCTTGTTTATTGAGTCAATTTGTCCTGAAAACAAAATTTAAATCTTATTAGGTGTTTACTTTTCAGTTGAATTGATGACATAGCAAGATATTTAACAAAGGGTTGTTTTGTTTTGTTTGGTTATGAAAGGACATTATCAATGTGCCTGAGAGTGTATACCATTTATGCAAGTTCTTCATACATAAAAGATAAGCCTATTTTTAAACAGCATATTTATGACATTTTCAAATACTATCCAAAATATAGTTTTCTTTAAATGCCAGACAACAATTCTGATGAAGTATCCCTAAATGGCTGTAAATGTAATCTGAACAAAGTACAGTAAAAAGAACTATTTCCATTATGTTTCTAGCTTTCTTGGATACTTTAATATATTTATTGTACTTTTTTTCAAATTAACAGTTGGACACTATTTCTGGTTGAAGGGGAATTTTGTTTTGTGATTTTGTATTTATGGTTTCATTTTACTGTGATCAGAAAACATTTGTTACTCTGCTATTTAAAATAAAAAACAGAGTATTTCAGAAGTCTAGAAACATAAGGACAATGGGGCTTAAAAAATAAGTTTATCCTATGTTTCCCAACTTTGAGGACCATCAACACCTGCCTCTGGGATAACTGCAGGAATATCTTAAATAATTTAGAACTATTGGGATCATCTGGGTAGATAGCTACCTACCTATATTCAAAATGAATACAACTTTAAATTGTTGCTTTTTTCTACTTGACACCACACAAAGTAAACACAAATAAACATGGCCACTCCATGATGGTATTATTTTATGTACTTTATATCCTCAAGTCTCAGTAGTAGTATGATACTATTGATATGAATATGCTTTCTTGGAAACAAGAAAATGCTAATACAGTTGACCATGGAACAGTGCAGTGGTTAGGGGCACTGACCCTCCACCAAGGCAAAAATCCAGGACTAATTTATAGTCCACGTTCCAGTATACTTGGTTCCTCTGTATCTGCAGTTCTGCATCCTGAGATTCAACCAACTGCAGATCCTATAGTTCTGTAGTATTCACTATGGAAAAAAATTCCCGCATAAGTGGACCCACACAGTTCAAAACCCATGTCACTCAAGGGCAAACTGTATTCTAAATTCCTATTTATTAATAATTATAGGATATGTCACAACTTCAAAAACTTTTTAATTGTGCAAAGTATATTAAATTTTAGGATAGAAAGTTTGATTTAATTTATTGTTATTACATGAGATGTTGATTAGTTTGGTTTTTTTTTTTAGAAAGATTTAAATTTTTTAGACAAGTTTTAGGTTCACAGTAAAACTGAGAGAAAGGTACAGAGGTTTCCCATATATCCTGTCCCCTCACGCATGTACAGCCTCCCCCATTATCAATTATCTCCCAGCAGAGTGGTACATTCCTCACAATTGATGAACCTACACTGACATGTCATAATTACCCAAAGTTCACAGTTATAACTTACCTCTTGGTGTCATACATTTTATAGGTTTATATCCATCATTATATTATCATACAGAGTATTTTCACTGCCCTGAAAATCCTCTGTACTCTGAGTATTCATCCCTCTCTGTTCTCTCTCACCACTGGCAACCACTAATCTTTTCACCGTCTCCACAGTTTTGCCATTTCCCGAATGTCATATAGTTGGAATCACACAGTATGTAGCCTTTTCAGATTGGCTCCTTTCACTTAGCAATATGCATTTAAGGTTCCTCCATGTCTTTTCATGGTTTGATAACTCCTTTCTTTTTAGCATTGATAGGTTCTTTGGATTTTCAATTAAAAAAACAATTTAAATGTCAAACTCACTTTGTCACTCTATCTATAACGTAAAACATTTAAAAAATTACTGTGCCATGAATGAGAAAGTTATACAATATAAAAATAGTATAAATTTAAAACAAAGATACAACACTATAATATGGGACTCAATTTTCAACATGTAGAAAACCAAAGAGCTATCCTTAATTACACTAAACAGATAGTTTTCCATAGTTAAATTGGTCTGTGGTAGCCTGTAAAAGTACTAGGGTTTTACAGTAAAAGAAGCAGATTTTCTAAAAAATGTATTTTGTAGTGCACTTAATACTGAGTATACTGGAACTGAGGTAGAAGATTTTGAATCTCAGAAGCACAGGGAAGATTTTGAATCTCAGAAGCATATAAACATCACTTTTACAGGCAAATGAGAAAAATCAAGTTAACATAATCCATACAGTTATTAGAATGATTAGCCATTACATAGAAGATAAGAATAAATAATAAATGCTCAAAATGGAATTGGTAACATATAAGAAATTTTACTCTCTTTGACCATTTAACAAAATCCACTGGGGAGCTCTTTAATATATATCACTTCACAGAATACATGCTATGCTCCAGTGCCTGAAGAAACATACCAGTTATTGCAGAGATAAGGTATTTTTTTTCCCAGTTAACAGAGACTTTCAAAACTTAATGCTTCCACATGATTCCACTTCAAACAAGCTGTACTAAAAATTGAAAATGAATGAAAAAAATATTTTGAGTATCCATTTTGTGCCAAGCCCCTGATTAACCCCTGTGTGGTACATGTGCAGGATGGACCCAAAGAAGCAAAATAAAAGCTTTGATTTTGAACTGACATTGAAACCATCACTGCACAAAATGGTACAGAATTTGCACTCTGAACTTAGCCAGGTTGATTGCATGCAAAAGTATAAGATAAATATTTGCCATATGATTTTAACAGCACCCAGAATCTTTCTTTTAATATTAAAAATAAGTCAGATGCAATTCTAAATTACCCAATAAACAAAGAACCAGAATATATAACTCTCAAGGGAACAGATAACCAATAGATGCCAATCTTATGATGATACAGATGTTGGAATTTTCAGAGAAAGGTTTTAATACAGCTATTATAACTGTGATCTATGAGGTGAAGATAAACACTAAATATGTAGAGTATATAAAGATGTACAAATTATAAGAATAATCAAATAAAAAATATAATTGGTTATTATAATATCTTAAATTTTAAAAATCACAGATAGGGCCAAAGAGCAGAATGGTGATGACAAAGGAAAGCTTCAGTGAATATGAAGGTAGATAAACAGAAATTCAGTCTGAAGAAGAGAGACAAAAAAATGTGAAAAAGAATGAACAGGGCCTCTGAGAACTGTGGGACAATGTCAATGGTTCTAATATTTATGCCCCTGGTGTCCCAGAAGGAAAGAAAAAGAGGTAAGTGCAGAAAATATCTGTAGAAATAATGGCCAAAGATTTTCCAAATTTGGTGAAACACAAATTTACAGATTCAAGAAGCACGGTGAATAAATTTTATAAACAGGTACAGGATCTATATCATGAAAAATGCAAATACTGATAAAATAAATCAAAGAAGATGCAAATAAATGAAGGGAGATATATAATGTTCATGGTGTGGAGTATCTAGCGCATTAAAAATGTCAGTTCTTAACAAAATGATCTGTAAATTCGGTGTAAATCCTATTAAAATTCCAATGAGTTTTTTTTTTTAATATATATATTGGCAACCTTACCTTAAAATTTATACGGAAACACAAATGAATTAGAATGGCTAAAACAATATTGAAAAAGAAGCATCAAGTTGGAGGCATCCCACCACCCATTTTTAAGACTTAGTTGATATCTACAGCAATCAATATAGCATGGGACTGTGGAGGAATAAACAGTAGATCAACAAAACAGAATGGAGAGCTCAGAAACCGACCCAAACAAATGTGACAAGCTGATTTTGGACCAAGGATTCAAAAGCAATTCAGTAGAGGAAAAACAGCCTTTTTATAAAATTGTGCTGGAAGAATTGGACTATAGTGACCAAAAATTATCCATCTAAACCTCACACCTTGTACAAAATTAACTTAAATAGAATCAGATAAATCTAAATGTAAAATGTAAAGCTATAAAACTTTTAGAAGAAAACATAGGATAAAATCTTTGGGACCAAGAGCTAAGTGACAAGTTCCTAGACATGACACAAAAGGTATTATTCCTAAAAGAAAATAGCTGATATATTTGGCTTCATTGATATTCAAACTTTTGTTCTAAGACCCTGTTAAAAAAATGAAAAGACAAGCTACCAACAGGGAGAAAATATTTGCAAATCCCATATCCAACAAATAATTCATATCCAAAATATACAAATAACTCTCTAAATAAAAACAATCTAAGTTAAAAATGAGCAAAAGACTTACATAGGCGATCTAAAAAAGAAGATAAGCAAATGACAACTACATGAAAAGATGTTCAGCCTCACAAATCACTCGGGAAATGCAAATTTAAAGAGCCACAAGATTCTACTGCATATCTATTAAAATGACTTAAAAATACTTATACTATCAAATACTGGTGAGGGTGCAGGGAAACTAGATTTCTCATACATTGGTGGGAATATAAAGATGGTTCAGCCACTACGGAAATGAGCCTGCAGTTGTTTTAAGAAGATACACGTTTACCATATGACCGAACAATAACACTCTCAGGCATTTATACTAGAGAGATGAAAACTTATGTTCACACAAAAACCTGTATGCTAATGTCATAGAAGCTTTACTCTATTTATAATCACCAATAACTTGAAATTACCCAAATGCCTTTGAATGCGTGACACATTTAACTGTTCTACATCATACAATGGAATATTCCTCAGCAATAAAAATAATGAACTACAATATATTCAACAACTTGGCTCAATATTAGGGGAATTATGCTTAGCTGAAAATGGCAATCTCAAAAGTTTACATATTATATGATTCAATTTATATAAAATTCTTGGAATGAAAAAAAGAATAGAGATGAAGAATAGTTAAGTTGTTGCCAGAAGTTAGAGAAAGAGGATGTATGTGCCTATCAAGGAGCATGAGAGAACTGCTTTGCGGTGACAGAACATTTCTGTATCTTGACTGAAGCGATGGGCATACAAATCCATATGTGTAAAATATAGCATTATACATAAAAATATGCAAAGTACGAGTACATAAAAAAATAGTGAAATCTGAGTAAGGTCTGTAGTCTGATTTATTGTATTGTTCTCATCAGTGTCCTTGCTGATAATGTACTGTAATTATGTTGGGGGAAGATGGATGATGGGTACATGGGACCCCTCTGGACTGTGGACTGTTTTTGAAACTTCTTGTGAGCTTATAATTCTTTCAAATTTCAAAAGATTTTTTAAAGAACTTTGCTCAGCAAATATCAAATAATGTAAATTAAAAAAAAAAACAATCCTACCTAGACACATGATAATCAAACTGCCAGTGCTCACAGGTAAAGAAAATAAACTTCAAAAGTGAATGAAAAATTGTTTTACTATTTATGCCAGAGACTGTATTAGGTGTTTTTACTTGGGTCTTATTACTCTCACAATAACCTTTATTTTATGTATTATGATCTCTGTTTTCAAGACGAGAACGCTGACTCAAAGTATTCAAAGTTGCTAAGTAGCAGTAAGGGATTTACCAGGTCTAATGTCCTGAAGTCCATTTTGTCCATTGAAGTAATTTTGTTTATATACCCAAACATTGTCAATGCAAACTTCCTAATTAATCAAGGACATAATATACATATTGAGTATAATTTTACCCCTTACTGTTTCTGTATAAAGTCAGAGGAATATAATATGTTACTCTTTTCTAGACTATCATTTCAACCATTAAAATGGAAGAAATTATCATGTTGAAGCTAATTTATATCAATTAAGGTATATTAGGTTACAAACAACAGTAAATGACTCAGGCTAATTGAAGCAAAACAAGAATTTATTGAAGGGTTAGTGTGGATGATGCTTAATAAATCAAAATAACAGGTAAAACAGCCAGGTCTTTAAAAAAAAAAAAGAGGAATTGAAGCAAGTCTAAAGGTAGAGGTTCATAGGCCTTAATTTGAGCTGTGGACAAAGGATAACCCAACACTAACCACCACAATCTCTATCTCTTCTATTTTGATTTTCTAAGTTATCAGTACAGATTGATCCAACATGGATTGATATTTACCACTAGGTCAATCAGGGAATCCAATTAGTGAAGTAATGACTTCACCTGGCTAGCCTGACTTGCTCACATTATTTGTTCAGAACGTAGAGCTTCTCATCAAGAGAAGAAAGAAACAGTCTTAGGCAGATAAAAGCAAAAGAACTGAAATCCATCTTTGGCTTCTATGAACTTATGCACACACAGATACACATACAGTTGTTATACATATATATCCATGGGGAAGGACTGCACACAAATCTAATAGTTTGAAGATAATCAAACATGTATATATATATACAGGTTTCCCAAATGCTATAGTGCAGTTTTAAGCTTTAATAATTTCAGACGGGTAAAAGCTACAAACTATAAAGAACATCATTTGAAAGTTTAACTATTTTAATTATCCTTTTCCTATACAGTTTTGTGAATTGTCCATAATACTTTCTTAATTTTAATTTTTTGTTTCTGTCCTTCTGATTGAAGATGTCAGAGTGACAAAGAGAGAAAAAATTAACCTTCAAAGTGTACAAATCACATACAAATAATTAAACATGCAAATTATATTTTCCAAAAGTTGGTAGTTTTACACTTATAAAATTATTGAACTTCAAACCGCATTATGACACCTGTATATACACATACTTGATTGTCTCAGATGATTTTCACATGTTCCATTATTTCTGCTATGACTGTTTAAGAAGTGTTTGTGCACCTCATGTACACAAGCCCAGAGAAGACAAGGGGTGGGTTTTAATTGCCTTTGGTTTTATCCAGTACCTTTCCTTCCCTCAATAATATCTGTCCTTCAGCCAAATAACTGTGCAAGTGAATATATAAAAGGGAGATATGGGGGAAAGTATATGTTCATTTAAAGAAAAGGATATAGAAAAATATGTACTACTTTGGGATAAATGCATGGGGGTGAGTGCACAGGAGAAGGGGTAATACAATCTGTACTATTTAAATTTTTCAGTGTTCACACTTGTTTGCATCATGTATGCATGTTCATGGATTTGTATGTGGGGGAGGGTAATAAAGTTGGAGTAAAGGACAATATCTGGGCTGAACAGTTGGACTATGAGCCGGGTGTTCAAGCCTACAGTAAATGAAAGAGACTTGAGGAGAGAAAAGTACAATGCAAAGTGGGAAGAGAAATTAGAATTTTGTTTAAACCCTCTGTCACCTTAGCAATCTCCTCCCCTAAATTCCTGCCAAGTTGTCATCAGTCTTCTGTTCTACTGCTGATAGGTATAGGTAGGAAAAACTTGCTTCCCATAGTACCAACATCTCTCTATCTACACTGTCCTCCTTGAACACAAAGCCATAGTGCAGATATTTTCAGTGGCCCCTGACTCTCTGAGGGTGGGGAGCAGGAGTGGGAAAGTCTTTCCACAGGTCTCCTGAGTGTATAGTATTCCCAGTATTCCTGGGTCTCCTTGCAACTCTATGTGGATATTTTCTCCAGAGTCTGACATCACATTTTACCAGGCAGCTACACAGGATCAGGTACATACATCTTCAGGCCAGCCCTACCTTGATGCTGTGGGGCTCACAAGAACTGCTGAGTTCTCATCAGACTGTAGGAATGTGCTGGACCTCATCGTTTGAAATCTTCAGGCCACTGGGTCTCTGTTGCTGTAAGAAAACCAAAACAGAGGAGATCCACTCAATGAAGAAGGCAGCTTTTCTTACTTTAGTGACAAGTGTTCAGTCACTCTCAAGATTTCCTGCATGGTATAGAAAATTCAGGAAAATTGCCAGGTTCCATTCTAACTGTGACTTTTGGAGCATGGAAGATGAGTCCTTCATTTGTTCCTTTAACTAAAAAGGCATACTCTCATTTACTGTAGTATGAACCTGGCTTTACAATGTCCTTGCAGCTCCGTCTATATTTAACTCCTCTGCTGGCCAACTAGAACAAGACGCTTCATGCTGTAACAAAAGGAAAGAATAAGATACGAGAATCGTGAACCTTCATAAAAGGATGTAGAGGTCCTTTGGGAAGCAACACATTAAATTAAAAGTTTCCAAAAATGGTTCATGGCATAACGGTAGCCTCCATCCCCTTCCTTTTCCAGTTATGCCTGACACTTTTGAGGAGGCGGCCAGAACTACTGGCTCCTAGTATATAAGAAGGGAAATTTTTCCCAGAAAAAATAAATGGATTTGACTACTTGTTCTTTCAAGTAGTTACACCTCCTCAGCAGTCTCCTCCCAGGTATAAAAAGCACAAGACGGAGTCTGAGATCTCACTCACACCCAGAGAAAGGGTAGAACCATGACTGGCCTGCATGCCAACCCTTCTTCAAAGACAGAAGCCCTGTCGATGTCCTGCCCTGTGCCTCTTGGAAGGGAGGCAGGCCAGGGAATAAACCTAGAAGGGATGGGACTCTGGTGACCTCTGGTTAACTTAGGAATGGTGGGCACAGCCTTCTCTGCCCTGCTGAACTGCTAGTCAGGTCTTTATTCTTGTCCCCTCAAAGGGCAGGGACAGGAAACATTCTCATTAATTTGTCATCAACCAAGTACTCCACCTCCTGGACCTTTGGGAAGTATCTCTGGTGGATGCCATGTTTTCTCAGAACTTTGCATCCTAAATATCCTTAACATGCTCTCTTACCCCTGGAGTCCTCACCTCTTCTGCAATCCAGTCCACAGCAGTTTCCACTTCCAACAGAGTCTTGTTTTCTCAATTATAGTGGTGGAGATGATATACTGATTTTCAGTTTTCTTTAGTTTTCATGAGGACATCTTGCTCTTCTGCATGGTGTGATCTGCCTTCTCCCTGCTCCTCAGGAGAGCAGTGGATAATATTAAAATGGGTTCTCTGCTCCTACTGGTGGTGTGGTGGTAGAGATGCATAAACTAAGGAGGGTACTCTGACTGCTTAGAGAAGATGAAGCCTCCTCAGTGGACTGGCCTCCTTTACTTCCTCTCTTTTAGGGGCTGAAAAACAGTCTGTTTATTTTCATGAGGATGTCCTCATGCCAAAATCTTTTTCTTTCTGGCATCCAGATGTTATCATCTTGATTTTCTTCTCCTTCCTCCTCTTCTTTTTCCCTTTCCTGTTTCCCTTGCTCTTTAGCCAAGCCAAGGCAACATAGAAAGCATGGCAGCTAAAGCCATCATTGACCCCATGTTCCACATGCTCCTGAAGGACCTCTAAGCTGGAAAAGACCCAACAGCAGCCCATGCACCTGAAGCCACTATCCAGGGCCACTAGCCATTCAGATGTCTTGGGCTTTGAACATTCCTCCCGAGCTGGAGGTTCTGCTGGACTTTTAGCCTTCTCCATTTCATCTTGGGCTTTGCTGTCCAAGCTGGGCTCGCTGTCAGTTAGGAGCTCCTTCGTAGACACATGAGAGAGGGTGAACGGTGTATGGATCTATTCAGGATAGGTCATTTCTTCTATCCTTATCTTCTTTGAGGGAGGCTCCAATCCTTCCTCTGTATCCCGTAAGATAGCCACACCCCTTTTCATTTGGACAGGCATGTAGTAAATTTTCATGACCCTTTTCTCTTTCACATGTACTGATGACATAAAGGACTTATTACTATTAACCAAATGAAATGGAAAAGAGACTTGTGGAAAAGGGGAGGAAGTCTCCCATTGCTTCAAATGCTTGGGTGTAGGCATCTCAGGGGATTCAAGACAAGAAACATCTTGACATAATTGATGAATTCTTAGGAAAGAAAATTTCAAGCATAAGAAAACTAGGATAAGTATGTGAAGTCTATACGAGTTAAGATGGCCATGAAACTATTTCTGTATGGGCATGTGGAGTAGAAGTACATATATATGTGATATTTCACAGTTCTGTGTGTGGCATGTTTTATTTGGAGAATATACATGGTATAAATATCTAGTAATGAGGGTATGGTGTATGTATGTTCTGGAACATACATGGTTTTTTAATGTTGGTGAAAAGGGATGGTGAATGGGTGTGTGCATGTGTGTTATGTGGTGTTTCTGTACATGTAAACAAGTACAAGAGTGGTACATGTTCTTACTGTGAGACAGTAGGACTTAGAGTGTTAGAAGAAGTGTATGTGAGTTCTCAGAATGTGCTTCTCTATGAAGGACTGAAGGTTTTGTGGGTGAAGTGGTGTATAGATTAGAAAGACTGTATATGAGAATGCATTCTCTTCAGGGCATATGAATTTTCTTGAGTTTGACCTAGCATAGGGAGTTAAAACAGGTTATATGTGTGAGGGGATGTGAATTATTTATGGGGTTGGTGTGTAAACAGGTGATTCTGAGAATGATTGAGTGAAGGAATGAAGGCATAAAGGTGTAGCTATGTAATGCTACTAGAGAATGGGAAAGACAGATGGGGAGTGAAGGTGCGTGTATTTGAGAGAAAAAGTGAAAGGAAGGGAAATAGGGCCATATTTGGTATGAAGGACTCACTGTGTGTGCGTGTGAGGATATGAGTGTGCTGATCTAAGGGGAAGGTTCTGATTAAATTCCCATGTGCATATCAGCACTGCCCACTACCTCACTCACAACTGTCCCAGGGCTCATATGTTGAAAGTGTTGAGAAACTCTGTCCTGTCCTTGAAGGCATACTCCCTATTTGTCCCCTGGAAGAGGTTTCAGTCCTAGTCCCGCTGCCCTGAATCCCTTTCTTATTTTTTGAAGGGTAAGTGAAATAAATAGGGATTAGGCTAAGCAGTTCAGCTGTACCTCCTTTCCAAGCTGAGACCCCCACCTTTGTATCTTCCTTACCATCGTCACCAGGAAAAATAAGGTTGCGTGCAGAGGAGATGCAGGAGAAATATCCTGAGGCAGAGGCATTGTCTCCTGCCGTCTGACTCCAGGCTGGGACCACCACATATGACTCAGGCTGACGAACATCCTCTTGAGTCTTCCAGAATTCTAGGGAATTGAATACAAAAAATCGAGATATGGCATTTTCTGGGGTCTGTGTCCATACAAAAAAGACACAGAGTGGATATTATATGTCAAACATTGTTACCACACATGAGACTTGCACTCATAGAAATTGAGGTGACTTTCCCATGTGAACCTCCATTTACTCCAAAATGCAAAGAAACAATTATTAAAAAAGTACGTTGTGGATGTCAGTGATGTTGGCTATCTTGTATGCGGTATTTCTAGAGATGTATACAGAATATTAAAAACTTAGAACCATGCCTGAAATACAGTATGTAGTCACTAAAGTTTGGATATTATTTACTCAATTTTCCTCATCAGAAATTGTTCCATTAGGGGATATGGGGTACAAGTTTTATAAAGAATTCTGCATGTATATCTATCTACACATTTATATTGATATCTATATTGATATACATAACATAGAGATATAGATGTGTATATATATACACACACACATACATACATATATATGTATATTTAAAGAGAAAGAGAAAGAGAGAGAAATGTATAGATATAGATACAGATATTGCAAACTAAAGAATGTCTCTCACCATGAAGTTCTACAATGATTAGGTCATTAGCCACTGCAGTCACTGACCCTTAACATACCCTGAAAGGAATTCAGGGTGGAGATCAGGCTTTAGACACACTGTGCCTTGGGCAAAAATGGCAGAACAAGCCTTCAGATAGTTATTTTCATGATAAAATTTTATGAACCCAGTTTCTTGCATCTTCTCATACCTAGAAAAGCACTAAAATCATTAACAGAGACATGTGCTCCTCATGAAGAGTAGCAACCTTCTTGTGACTAGCAGCAACCTTCTACCAAGATGTGTGTTTGACTGCATGTACCCTCTTCACCAAAATCACTTATATACTGACCTTCCCCCCACCTCTTTGGAGCAGTCCCTCAGAGTTGTCTGTCTCCCAGGCTATAGTTCTCAGTAAGCCCCCAATGAAACAACTCACAGCTCTCACGTTGTGCATTTTTTTCAGTCAACAATATTATTTTTTCAGCGTTCCCTAGGAACTGGCCATGGTGCTGGAGATGTTCAAATGAAGACTTCACAGACTTGCCCTAGACTCCTGGAAGTGCATTTCTACATTTCTCTTTGGTTTGTAATCTTGCCATTCATATCCTTTAAGAGTTTCTTCCAAAGGAGACAGGGAAACTTACATGGTACGTTTCTTCCCATTGATCAGAAACAGAGACCCTAAGCAGTCCTTGAAAGATGGGGTCATTTGTGGCCATGGTTGAGCCAAGGAGCTCAGTTCCAATTCTAGACCATCATGCTGACCCATCTCCCTGACTGATTCCTTCTTAGTACCTCCTCTTTCCTACACCCGTATCATTATGAATGAGCTTGTCTACAGAAGAGGCACAGGAGAGGTGTTCTCAGTCTGAATCCTCTGCTGTCTGGCTGTAGCCATGGACCAAAGGGACCATGGACCAATAATAAAATGATATTATTTCCCTTCAACAAACAATGAAGAAATACCATGTAAAATAACACACATGGCACTCGTCCTCATGAAATTTATGGTCTGGTTTCTGTATAAAGTTCTAAAATCCAGGTATACAAATATATTTGTTGGAAAAACGTGTTTGATTACCTATGAGTGGCCTATGTTGTTTCCTGCGGTGTATCAGAGGCTCCATTTCTTGCCTGGCACATAGTCAGGTACATGTATTATTTGTTATTCTTACTCTATTTACCAGAAGAATAAATTTGGTGTATGTTCATAGGTAAAGTACATCAGTTTGCCAGCTGTGTATTATCATATAAAAGTCCTGCTACTTCCTGATAGAGTTAGAATTTACAGAAAAAAAAAGAATCCACTGACTTCTATTTCTTGTCCCCAGCTCCCTCTTCCAGATATCTGCTCTGTGAAAATCTCACAGGAAGGCCTCTGTTGCCAGAGTTTTGGGGGACCTGCTGGGTTCTGAGCTTGAGTAGGAGACTGCACTAGGATCTCTAAGGTTGACTCCAGACTTACACCTCCCAACAATGGCTATAGCTCCCCTCTCAGGAAGTAACTTACTATTAAATGGCATAGCCATCACTTGGCTTAGTCAGTGGTATCACCTTGCTCAGTGTCCCCTGTCCCAAAGGACTCCGAGTCAGTTTTTCATCTATACTCACCATCCTCATAGCCTATCTTGAAACCTCCCGAATTTACAGATAAATTCTAGGTTGTTGGAGTTTTCCTAAATAATTTGTGTATTTCTTGAATCACCTCTACTTCTCCCACTGATTTAAATATATCAAAAATATCCCAGTTACTTTTCTTACTTCCTCCTAATCTAAGTTTCCAATCGAAAGGACTATGCCTTTAAATTCACAAGCTTCAGCAAATAGGTAAATTCTTGTTCCTGATAAAATAACTCAAACACATTAAAGCCCTTCCCCTGTTTAAATGCTTTAATTAGGCCTGTAACAGAATTTTTACTTCTCAAAATACATCTACTTTGTCTTTTAGGTCACTGGAGAATTTCTGGTGGGTCATGTTAGTGTGGGAATGAGGAAATTTAGTGTGTACTGTATATTTTTTACAGAGTCGATACGTATGTCATGTTTAGTGAGTATAGTGTGATGTGTTTTATGTAGTGAATGTAGGGATGAGATGGTCATTGTACGTGAAAGTAGTGTGAGCATGATATGCTGGGTGACATTGCAACATAATTTTATATATGTACTGTTAAGGCAGTACATCTTTCACGTATTATGAGTGATGTATGTGCCATGAACTATTAAAATTGAACTAGTTATATCTATTTGATTTATATGAGAGATAGTGTAGATCTGAGTAATTCTGTGAGTCCTGCTGAGACTGTTAAAGTGTTACAGACTGACTGTGTGAAGGATAGATGTGAGGGAATCATGTGAGCCCCTAGGTTGTGGAATTATGTGAAGGGACTAAGGATTGGGAACAGAGAGGAATTTTAGAAGGCATCATATGATCCTTTCTGTGTGTGTGTGTGTTTTTTTTTAACATTTTATTTTTTATAGTTTTTATCTAAAGAAATGTCTTCATTTCACCCCTTTTTTTTGGTATGACAGCGACTGTATCTTATCTTAAGCACACTATTTTATATTGTTGACATTAGATGTCTATTTCTACCTTCTCAATTGCTATTGAGAAGCTTACAGTCTGACAAATCATCATTCTTTTGGAAGTATCCTCTCTAGTTGTGTTAAGGTCTTTGTTATTGGTATTCTGAATTTTTGGTATAGTGTACTGAGGTGTGGATTTTTTTTTTTTTTTATTCTGTAATGAGCTTCCTAATAATGTTTCCTGATTCCAAGGATTTAGGTCTTTTATCAGTTCTCAAAAATGCTTAGTCGCTGTCCCTTTGATTATCTGTCTTATTTTCTTTGTTTTACTCTTCAGAAACCTCAATTTGACATACATCATAGTTTCACATTTTACTCTCATTTATCTTAATCCCTCCTTTATATCTCCATCTATTATCTCTCTGATTTATGTTGTAGGTAATTCTTCAGCTCTATCTTCTAGTTCACCAATTTTCATCTATGTCTAATTTGCTGTTTAATCCATCCACATTTTTTATAAGTTCTAGAACAATATTTTTTATTTCTAAAACTACTATTTGGTTATTTTAAAAATCTGTTTCTTTTCTTGATAGAGTTTTCTGTTTTTACAGCTTTAATAATTTTGAACATTCTTAGTTACTATCCCTAAAACACTGTTCAATTAAATTATCTTCATGGTTAAAACTTGCTGTTCTTAGTGTTTGCGGAATCTACCTTAGAGTTATGTTTTATAGTTTTAGATTGTGAGCTCATTTTCAGCAAGTCATTATCGATAGGACCCTTCAATGTGGTGGACTGACAATCCAGAATTCTTTTACATTTTCTGCTGTCAGGTATTACTGGAGTACTATTAGCTACAATTTAATTTCATATTAATTCTTCACTTTTAGATTTAACTGATTATATAGCAACTGTGGGTGCATGTGGAAGACTGTAAGGAAATGAATGATGAGGACAAGTAGTGCAGATGGGTCTGTATAGGGATGAATGTGAGAATACTGGCTATAAAAATACATGGATGTGAGGTGGTCTTGAACTGGATGACCCCATCTCAAGTCCAGATCTTGAGGACACGACCACTTTTTGCCTGTTTTAAACTGTTAGTGCTTTCACACCTTCCTCATAATGTAACATGCCCTTGAATGGCTCATACTGACATACTCTTCCATGCTTCTCTGATAAAACTTTCATCTTCTTAGTCCTTCTCCCACCATTTCCACAAATACAAGACTTTACTCATCTTTTTGGGCTTGCTCCAGTCCTTTTAAGTGTTTTTCTGTTGGAATTTATTGCTGCCACTACTGATCATATTAAAGAAGATGGAGAAGCTTTTTGAGTTTCTTTCTGTACCAGGCAGCCTTGAGTGGACTGATGAGCAGAATCACTCAGCTCATCTCTGCTCTGCCTAGACCCCAATAGTCTCTCTTTACCAGCAGCAGTGAGCTTGTCTTCAGAAGAGATGCAGGAGAAGCAGTAAAATGGCTCAGATTAGGTTTGGATCTAAGAGAAAGACTTGTTTTAAAGATTCCTTACTGGGTTAGTTTCCTATTGCTGCTGTAGCAAACTACCAAAACTTAGTGGTTTAAAATACAGATTTATTATCTTAAAGTTCTGGAGGTCAGAAGTCCAATATGGGTTTTACAGCTTAAAATCAAGGTGTTAGCGGGATTGGTTTTATCTGGAGGCTTGAGGGGAGAATCTGTTCCCCTGCCATTTTCCACGTTCTAGAGGCTACTTGCATTCTTTGGCTATGGTTTCCCTCCTTCATCTTCAAAACATATCACTACACCATCTGCATCCACTGTCATATCTCTACTCTATTACTCACCTACTTCCCTCTCATAAGGACTCTTGTGATTACCCCAACAGGTAATCCAGGATAATCTTATTTCAAAATCCTTAATCCCATTTGCAAAGGCTCTTTTGACATTTTGACACCTAAGGTAACATATTCACAGGTTCCAGGAATTAGGAGGTTGACATTTTTTCCAAAGCAGGTGAGGAAGAGTGAATATTTCAGCTACCAAACTGAGACAAAAACAGTGTCAGAGTAAATTCACCTGTAGCAAAATATAGTAAGGTGTGAACAGAAATCTCAAATTAAACAAGAACAACAGGGAAAAAACTGCACAGCAACTATGTAAACATATTGAGTAAAACAAAGCAGAATGAAACAAAGAAACTTTGTTTGAAAGTAAATATAGTCCAAGGAACAGAAGAACAATTACATGAGAATTTTTCATGCTACAGAATCTAAGCAACTAGATTCAGTAAAATAAGAGCACTAAGACAAGGCGACTAGTCAATGAAAAGAAATAAAAATGGAGAATTAAGAGCAGAAGAAAAGAAAAAAGCTCTAGGGGGCTTCCCTGGTGGTACAGTGGTTAAGAATCCACCTGCCAATGCAGGGGACACGGGTTCGAGCCCTGGTCTGGGAAGATCCCACATGCCACAGAGCAACTAAGCCCGTGTGCCACAACTACTGAGCCTGTGCTCTAGAGCCCACAAGCCACAACTACTGAAGCCTGCATGCCTAGGGTCTGTGCTCTGCAACAAGAGAAACCACCGCAATGAGAAGCCCGCGCAGCACAACAAAGAGTAGCCCCTACTCGCTACAACTAGAGAAAGCCACGTGCAGCAACAAAGACCCAATGCAGCCAAAAGAAAAATAATAAATAAATAAATAAATTTATTTAAAAAAAAGAAAAAAGAGTGCAGCAATGTCTGTCCCCTGCTGTTAGTGCTCTGTGCTCTACAATTAAAAAAAAAAAAAAAAAAAAGCTCTTAACAAGGTCAAAACAGATTAAATAAATGAATTAGAACCAGGAAAAAGAGACAGAATAAAGCTTCAATTGAAAAACTGGCATAGTGATTTAAGTATAAAGAGAAGAGATAAATACATAATTAATTAGAAGACAATAGATTAAAAAAAAAGAAAGGCCAAATGATGTAACATAACAGTAAAGAGATTAACAAATGAACCAGACAATTATTCAAGACAGGCTACAGTAAAATATCCCTAGGATAAAGGAAGAACTGAAACCACAAATAAAAAGGGCATACATTTTTCTTAGGAAAAAAAATAATAGAGGACAACTTAAAGAAATGCATAACCCAAAGTTACATTTTTTTCATCTTAAAGAATAAAACAAACAAAATTCTTCAGGTATTTTAAGAGAAGAAGCAAGTCCCTTTCAAGTGGTAAATATTAAGCTGGCTTTACCTTTCCACAAAGCAACATCTATTGCTTGAAACTAGTGGAGTAATATCTACAGATACTGAAATAAAGAAGGTGTGATACTGCCACGTGATATGCAGCCAAGTTGTTGTCAAGTGTAAAAGCTACTGGCAGACATTGTCAAATGTGTCAAAAATTTTCCAGAGAATATGTGCTATAAGAGCTATTCTTGAAAAAGTCTCAATTCTGTAATACAGCCAACTCAAAAATGAATGAAAATGCTATGAAAACATCAAAATGCAATACTCCATGGCAAAATACAGTAGAATATTGGCAGCAAACATCTAATGGTAGAGGTGGGAGTGGGATGGGAATTGATTAACACAATTGTATTACACTACGTTCTATAAATCAAGTTTGGATTTTAGGGCCTTCAAGCACTGGTCAAGTTCTACTGCTCCAGACTTTCTGTCATCCTGTTCTGTCTTAACCACATGCTCCAGCACTACCTAAATTTTGATAGTACCTCTGCATGATGTTTCTCATCTCTATGCTTTTGCTCAATCTGTTCTTCCTGTCTTGAAAACTCATACAACATCTGGGGCTTGATTGTTCCTATAGTTAGTACAGTGTATGGTTGATTGGTCAATTTGAAAGTTTTCTAGGTCAGGAATTTTAATGTACATCACTGTACACCCAGTTTAGCATGGTAGTGAGTGCTCAGTATCCTCTTCCCAGTAAAAAAGCCATGCATGGATAACTATAAAATTTTAAGAGCAAACAGAATTCTCAATAATACAACATCTGTGAGCCTTGCTTGAAAATGCATGCCAAGAAAAAATTAAATTGACAATGAAACCCAGCCAAACAAGAGATGATTAAAAAAGAGAACCTTTCATATCCTAGGAATACACTAACATGACTGGGGAAAAGCACTGAATCCATTTAAATACAAAAATAAAACAAAACAAGTACACAGATTACAATTACAGAAGAGAATGCAGATTTTTAACACTTTTACAAAGTAGAAATAGCTACAAAAACTAGGAGGTATGGAGAGATGAGGTGGGTAAAAAGTGTGTTAATTTTATCTTTAATGGCAGGATTTGATTGATACTGCCTATAAATAAAACTTAAAATTATAACCATGTCAGTATTTTTTAATCTTTATTCTTAATTATAAGGGGCATTTAAAATATGAATAATATATATTTTAAGTATAATGTATTTATGAAATATTTAAAGTTCAACAACACTGTTAGCTTCATTTCTATTTCATTTTTTTCTGATAAATTCAAGAGTAATTAAATTTAAAGTTTTAATTAAATTATTAAAGTATGATTTAATTTTTCCAAAATAACTTTTGTTCCTCTTTTGATCCATTCATTCATTTATACATGCATCCATCCATTTATCCTTGTATTTATATACAGGCATAATTATGGATATTCAACTAGGATGATATTCAAGTAATGTTGAAAGTGATTACATTTGAGTAATTTGTGGTAATTTTTAAACTTGTAATTTTTAAGAACTTTGAATTTCCATTTTAATTTGTATTACTTGTACAAAAACACTAAATTTATGCTAAAAGTTAAAGAAAATAATGTAAATCTAGGGAAAATATCTTGAAAACTTTGGATAAATAGTTTAGCATTCCTTTCTCTAAGCACCTTCTCTTTTTAAAGTACTTTTGCTTGATAATAAGTTGTCACATCTCTGAAAGTTGCTGGTTTTAAAAGAAATATAATAGTTTTGGTAAACACTTTTACGTGACTGTCCTGTTATAAAATACAAGGTATAATTTATGTGATAACAAATTAGGTTATAATTATGTGTAATAACAATTAACCAAAAACACAACCAGAATGTGTTTCTGTACTTTTCTGTTCTGAAAGTACAGAAACATATTCAACAACATTACTGACATATTTAATCTGGTACACTGCTCAATGATAGTGAAATGCATATGAATATAATTATATAACTTATGACTGCCAGATGTGGTACCCTGTCCTGAAGACTTTCTCACAGGTCAAGGTGTTTATTTTTGTTAACATACGCACTCTAACATTTAATAGTAACTCAGGCCATGACATAAATTCTTCTATATGGGCAGCTACAATTATATATTGAGTTGATCTGAGTCAATGATAAATTGTATCCTATTAAAATTTTAATAGGAAAAGAAGTCCTCAAGAAATAAGATATAAACCAAAATGTACACCCTGTAAGGGCTGGATCTATGATCAACCTTGTTAACTGCTATATCTCTAATATTAGCAAGTAGTAGACATTTGAGATTTATTGCACAAAGATATGTGTAAATCCATAAATGAATAAAGATGAATGAATTCAGATGGTCAAAAGTACATTTAGCTTTTCTCCGGCTTTAATTAGTTAAGTTACATTAGGTGAACAAAACAATGTATCTCATAACAACAACTCTAACAATAGCTTTAAAAAACTCACTTAGATACATCTTTCTTCTCACAAAAGAGTGGCTACTAGTCATAATCTATAAAGAGAGAATGTTAAGAAAGCCAGAGACAATTAAGCAATCTTCTTGGTCATATGACTAGTGAGTGGAATTTCTATACTAAGTTAATATGGAATGAAATGAAATTGGTCTTTTCTTGACTTAAGAGAAGCTGTATTCTGTTTTGAATGCTGCTCTTAATAACACAGTTTTACTTAGAGCCATTAATTATCAGGTTAATATATCAGTGGAATTTTTGACTTAATAAATCATCTATGAGATATTTAATAACCCTTAACTTTTTATCACTCCCAAACAGCAGATTTTGTAGAGGTCAAAAACATTGACCAGAATAGCACCTGCTTGATGCCAGCTCTCAAGAGGAAGTTTAAATAACAAACTTCACACTCTACTGCAACATCCAATCTTTATCAAGTCTCCCTATTGAAGCAAAGTTGTCCAGAGAGACGTGTGAGGCTGAGTAAAAGGAAGAAAAACAGAAAGTGTAAAGAAGGTTATGAGTTTCTTCACTGAAGACTCAATTTATTTCTAGTTGACTTCTGCCTCTGACAACTGGTGGAAGGTAGAATAGGGGCAGAGGACTGGATCACCAAGGAACATATGAGAAAGGGCTAGTATCCCAAACCCTTCTTCCAATCTTCTCTTTAGAATTCTGCCATAATTCTGTATTGAATGGGTAGCTTGAAATGAAAGAGACAAATGAAATTAGTTCCTGTAATAACATGACTTGAGTCAGTTTTATGAATGTAAAATAGAGTAGTTAAAGAGCATGGGCTTGGGAGAAAACTCTTAGTTCAAATCCCAAATTTGTCACTTAGTACCTATTGGAGATTGGACAAGAACATTGAACTTTCAATGCCCCAGTTTTTTCATCATAGAATGATGGCAATCTATAGAGTTAAAGATTACATGACAAAAGTCTTAACACACTTCCTGGATGATTGTTAGCACTTAACAACTATGTATAAAAACGCGACTCTATGCTGAGTATTTTCACATAAGATGGTATAAGAAAATACAAATCCAAGTTAAATCAAAATATCAAGGATTAGCACTGAAAGTTTGGCAAAACCAAACTGAGGACATTTAAAATAGCTAATTTACTTTCAGCACTTACTCTGTTTAAATATTTTTACATCCTGCTTAATTTTAATGATGAAAGACATTTCAATCAATTTCCTTTCTTCTCCTATTTTAGTCCAAAATGGCAATTCTCATTTGCCTTTGACAATCTTATGAAAGAATTGCTTATCTAAAATTCTCTTGAAAATTGGCATTGTGCTGCTTTGATGAATATGTTTCTGTTTTCTTTATTTAAATGCACTTTAAAATGGGTGCTCTGACAAATTAGATGCAAAATGTTTTTTCTGTTATCTGGCAATGGCTGTCTTTTACTACCTGTGGTACTATAAACATCTCTTCCTGTGGTGATAAAAGGATAGTTAACATTTAATTGTCTCAAATCAACTGTAGTTAAGTTTCTTTATGAGAGTTTGCATAACAGGAAAAAATAATGTTCAACAAGTTTTTGATAAACTAAATCACCACAGTAGTAGTTACTAACCAACAAATAGTTTGCAACCATACATCTTTTAAAAGAGGTATCAGTGCTAAATGCCTGGTGTTAATATTAAAGATTTCTTAGGAACCTATTTTATTTTTATTATATTTTAAACTGTGATAAAAATAATTTTATTTGTATACCCATAATAATAGTTACTACCTTAGCTTTTAAGTTAAATTAGGTCCCATTTGTTTATTTTTGCTTTTGTTTCTTTTGCCTTAGGAGACAGATCCAGAAACAGATGGCTATGGTTTATGTTAAAGAGTTTTCTGCCTATATTCTCTACTCTGGGAGTTTTATAGTTTCTGGTCTTATATTTAGAACTTTAATCCATTTTTTGTTTATTTTTGTATATAGTATGAGAAAATGTTCTAAATCGTATTTTTACATGTAGCTGTCCAGTTTGCCCAGCACCATTTATTGAAAAGACTGTCTTTTCTTCATTGTGGATTCTTGCCTCTTTTGTTGTAGGTTTATTGACGATAAGTACATGGTTTTATTTCTGGATTCTCCATTCTGTTCCATTGATACATGTCTCCTTTTGTACCAATACCATACTATTTTGATTACTGTAGCTTTGTAGTATAGTCTGAAGTCAGGGAGCATAATTCCTCCAGCTCTGTTATTCTTTCTCAAGATTTTTTGGCTCTTTGGGGCACATTTTTCTTTCTATACAAATTTTAAAATTATTTGTTCTAGTTCTCTGAAAAATGCCATTGGTATTTTGATAAGGATTGCACTGAATTTCTAGATTGCCTTGGGTAGTATTGTCATTTTAACAATATTAATGCTTCTAATTCATGAGCACAATATATCTTTTCATATGTTTGCATTATCTTTAATTTCTTTCATCAGTGTCTTATAATTTTCTAAGTACAGGTCTTTTACCTCTTTAGTTAGACTTATTCCTAGGTATTTTATTCCTTTTGATGTGATTGTAAATGAGATTGTTTTCTTAATTTCTCTTTCTGATATTCTGTTGTTAGTATACATGACAGATTTCTGTATATTTTGTATCCTGCAATTTTTCTGAATTCATTGATGAGTTCTTGTAGTTTTTTGGTGGTGTCCCAAGGATTTTTTATGTATAGTATCATGTCACCTGTGAACAGTGACACTTTTATTTTTCCTTTCAAATTTGGATATCCTTTCTTTCTTTTTCTTGTCTGATTGTTGTGGCTAGGGCTTCCAACACTCTGTTGAAGAAAAGTGGCAAGAGTGGGCATCCTTGTCTTGTTCCTGATCTTAGAGGAAATGCTTTCAGCTTTTCACTGCTGAGTATGGTGTTAGCTGTGGGCTTACTGTAATGGCCTATATGATGTTGAGGCATACTCTCTCTATACTGACTTTATTGCTGTTTTTATCATAAATGGATGTTGAATTCTGTCAAAAGCTTTTTCTGTATTTATTGAGATGATCATAGTTTTATTCTTCAATTTGTTAATGTTGTGTATCATATTGATTGATTTGTGGATATGGAACTATCCTTGTATTACTGGTATGAATCCCACTTGATCATGGTGTATGATCCTTTTAATGTATAATTTGAATTCAGCTTGCTTACATTTTGTTGAAGTTTTTACATCTATGTTCCTCAGTGATATTGGCCTGTAATTTCCTTTATTTGTGATATTGTTGTTTGGTTTTGGTATCAGGGTAATGCTGGCCTAGTAGAATGAGTTATGAAGTATTTCTTCCTCTGCACTTTTTGGAACAGGTTGAGAAGTATCGGTATTAAATCTTTGCTAAATGTTTGGTAGAATTCACCTGTGAAGCCACCTGGTCCTGGACTTTTGATAGCTGAGATTTTTTTAAATCACTAATTCAATGTCATTACTAGTAATTGTTCTGTTCATATTCCTGATTCACTCTTGGGATATTGTACATTGCTTTGAATTTGTCCATTTCTTCTAGATTGTCCATTTTATTGGCATATAATTGTTCTTAGTAATTTCTTATTATCCTTTGTACTACTATAGTGTCAGTTGTAACTTCTCCTTTTTCATTTCTTATTTTATTGATTTGCACCCTCTTTTTTTTTTCCTTGATGAGTCTAAAAGTTTAACAATTTTATTTTTCTTCAAAGAACCAGTTCTTGGTTTCATTGCTCTTTTCTATTGTATTTTTAGTCTCTATTTCATTTATTTCTGCTCTGAACTATATGATTTTTTTCCTCTTACTAACTTTTGTTGGGTTTCTTTGTTTTGCTTTCTTTTTCCAGTTCCTTTAGATATAAGGTCAGGTTATTTATTTGAGATTCTTCTTGATGTCTGATGTAGGCTTGTATCACTATAAACTTCCATTTTAGAACTGTTTTTGCTGCTTCCCAAAGATTTTGGATCACTGTGTCTTCATTTTCATTTATATCCAAGTATTTTTTATTTCTTTTTTGATTTTTTCAGTGACCCATTGTTTGCTTAGTAGCATATTGTTTAGCCTCCACATGTTTGTGTTTTTTGCAGTTTTTTTCTTGTCATTGATTTCTAGTGTCATATCACTGTGGTCAGAAAAGATGCTTGTTATGATTTCAACCTTCTCAAGTAGACTGAGAATGATTTTGTAGTATGGCATGTGATCTATCCTGGAAAATGTTCCATGTGCACTTGAAAAGAATATGTATTTTGCTGCTTTTGGATGGAATGTTCTATACACCCCTATTAAATCTATTTGATCTAATATATCACTTAAAACCAGTGCTTCCTTGTTGGCTTTCTGTCTGGACAATCTGCCCATAGATGTACATGCAGTGTTAAATCGCCTATGATTATGATAATACTGCTTATTTTTGCTTTATGTTTGTTAACATTTGCTTTATGTATTTAGGTGCTTTTATGTTGGGAGCATATATATTTACAATTGTTATATCTTCTTCTTGGAATAGTCCCTTAATCATGATGTTATGTTCTTCTTTGTCCCTTTATACAGTCTTTGTTTTAAAGTCTATTTTGTCTGATATAAGTATTGCTACCCTGACTCTCTTTTTGTTTCCATTTGCATGAAAATCTTTTTTTCATCCCCTCATTTTCAGTCAGTTTGTGTCTTTAGATCTGAAGTTAGTCTCTTGTAGCTAGCATATATATGGGTCTTGTTTCTGTGTCCATTCAGTCACTATATGTCTTTTTATTGGAACATTTAGTCCATTTATATTTAAAGTAATCATTTATAGGTATGTACTTATTGCCATTTTGTTAATTGTTTTGGAGTAGTTTTTGTGGCTTTCTCTTGTTACTTTCTTCTTTTGCATTTTTTTCATGTTATTTGATGATTATCTTAATATTATATTTGGATTTCTTTTTCCTTTTTGTGCATCTTTTATAGATTTTTAGTTTGTTGCTACCATGAAAGACAATCTATTTAAATAGCTACATTCTCCTCAGAATTTTTATTATTATTTTAAATATATCTTGACATTTATTTTTCAAGGCAAAAAACCACAGAGCTGAACCAGTGAAATACACTTCATGATAAGCACAAATGAGAAATATGAGATAGTTATAATCTAAAAATTAGTTCATAGAGGAAACATTCTGGAGCATCTTATTAAAAATCTTAAGTATGTGCTTGATTTGTGAAAGGCTTACGTAAACATAACTTGAATGCACTTAAAAAAGGAAAACAAAGACAAAAACAAACATTTCTATAACTCCTTCAAAGAGACTTAGTCAAATACACCTTTAAATAATAGGTTAGTGAGAAAAAAACAGAAAAATAATTTTTAGATGGAAATGTTCACAAAAAGAGCTCACTACTAAATTATCGGGTACGTTGTAATTCCCCTAAAACAACAATTTTAGATTGCTACTCTATTTACCTCTTGCTTGCTTCACGTGAAGGTTGAAGGGGTACCTATAATTTGTGTTTTATATTTTTAAAGAAACTGAGTCTTCATTTGAGGTTCATTTTGCTGAAAACTGGAGTTCTGATTTTAGGAGACTTGTTCTCTGTAATTTCTTCTAGAACTTTTAATCCAGAAAAGAAACTAAAAGCACTGATTCAAACTTCCTGGCTTCTGTATTTGACTTGTTTTTGTTATTTCTTATATCTCAATAGGTTTCAAGAATATCTTTTTTGAGTAACACTTTTTGTGTTTTTTTTGTTCCTTAACTGAAAAATGGCAACTATTTTCCTTCTTTCATAACGAAGAATGATTTTCCTAATGAAGAAGGCATCACCACTATCACTAGCATCATACATGAAAGACTGTTTGCAAAACTTTTCTTCTTCATGTAATTTTTTCCCATCATTCTCACCACCAAAAGTGCTATCATACTCTTTATTTTGGCAGGGGTCACTTAACATTTCCATTCTGTGGTTGGCAAGGGTCTTCTAGGGTTTGGAGGGAACTACAAAATCCTTTTCAGAAGGCTTTGATGAAGAATTTGAAATATCCACTCCTTTGGGACCATATTCCACCTTGATAATTTCTTTTGGATTATTCATTGGTTTCTCTGGTTTCACTTTGGTTTCTTTCTCTTTTTGCTCACTGATAATAGTTCCTTCATGCTATATCTTACTGACGTTGTCATTTAAACACAAAGTGTCCTTGGAATGATTTTTTTCTAAAGCATTCTTTAATGACTAAACTTCAGCAGTCTTGTAACTTTCGGAGCTTTGACAGCAGCTTTTATCATCCTTTTTATTTTTGACAAAATCCATGGAATCTTGGTGAAGATAAAACATTGACTTTTTTGATTCATAGATTTTTAGAGAGATAATACCCTGAAGATATCAATTTCACTTTTTTAATTTAATAGATGAACAAAGTAAATTACTTTTAGAGTTGAAGAGATGATTATTGGTAGACTAGGAGGAGATTCCAAATCTCTTAATTTCTAATGTTTTTTCTACTACATCATGCTGTTTCTTAAATATTTATTTGAATTAAGTCTAGTTATTCATGGAGCTAATCACTTAAATGGGAAAAAAAAAGGAAAATATTTCTTACTTTATTTCATTTCCTCTATTACAATTTCTTGATTTTTTAAAAAAAAATTTAATATGTCTAAAATTTCCAGCCAAAACTGTCTATTTTTCCCTATTTACAAGCTCTTCTGAAAATTTTCATTTACTTCATTACTTCAGCTATCACCTGTCACCTCCCACCTTCATGCAAAGGAATCTCCAGTTTATAACTCCAACACTCATAGCTCTGGTCTCTCTTTAAATTCTAATTTAAGTGAGCAAGCATCACCAGAGATGTTGATGGGCAAAACAAAACATAATATGTACACTGTCAAATAAAACATGCAAGTATGGACATAAGTAATAAAAGATTTTATTAAGGGGAACTATTGTAATAGAGAGAATGCTCTGACCATCCAATTGATAAGTGTCTTAAAAGTCAGACAGAGAAGGTGTTTTGTTTGTTTTTTAGGAAGGACTAAACAAGACTAGCAGGAACTAGGTGTGAGAGAGTAGGATGAACAGGTGGCAAAATCAGACAGTTGAGCAGGAAATGTTTTTCTCTGTAGTCCCAGTTCTTGGGAGGGGCAATAAAGGAAGAGTTGTTTCATGTTCCAGTGTTTGCATAACCTCAAGGGCAAGTCAAAGTTCAGAGGAAAGAAGAAAAGCCTAACTAAATGTTGGATACGCCACATTCGTGGGCATTTTGTTCAGATTGATCAGTGAGAACAAACAGTGCAGTTAATTGTTTATTAAACAACAAATGTTTAGATTCTTTAGAGGAATTTTAGAGGGGATTTAGAGCATCGGCGTCTGGCATTGTCATAGGTAATCAAGGGGATCACCGCAACGGGTATATCTAAGTCATATGGAAAAGGGTGTTTCCTAGAACACAAAAAGGTAGGGAATTCTTAATCATCACTGCTTTCCAGGAGCATAGGAATCAGGTAAAGTTCAACACTGCCAAAACAAATACAGATTTCTGTTCTACCTCATGAACTATTATTTAACCTCATTAAAATATTTCATCTTTCTAGCTTCTCCACTCTCATCAGTAATATTACTAAATGATCAGCAATTCTGACCAGCATACCCTGAAAGGATCTCTAAAGTGATTGCCCTTGATCAAAAAGTACTCCAAACTGATGCACAGAAGGTATGCTTGGGATAAATTATTGGCACTTCCTCTCTCTCCACCCCCTTCATGCCAATCACTGTTACTTGTATAATAACACTCAATTTTGAAAGGCTGCCATAAAATCTCCAAGAGAAGATTAAGTCCAAAATATTTTTCTGTAGTCAGATACCCCACTCTACCTTGTACCATTCAGCATCTTCATAATGCTTCGTAATTGCTGTTTTTCTAGCCCAACAATTTTACTTTCCTAAAACCCTTTTCATTGTGCCTTCTGAAAGGCTCCATTACCACCAACTCCCTATGAGTGCCCAACCTCTTCTCAGTGTGTCCCCTGTTTATCACCTTGACCTTTTCTCTTAGTTCGTGTATCTTTTGTACACCTGTATCCACTCTACAATTCAGCTCATTTGTTGTTTCTTTCATCATGAAATTTTTTTGACTCAGCATTTCCAGTCAATTCTTTTAATGTCTTATTTTTCTTGATTAATGCTTCTAATATCATTTCCTATATTTCTTCTGGTTCTATAAATTTACCTTAGCTGGTTAAGATTGTCCATTTTATTGTCTTTTGTTTATAGTGGTTGCTGTGCTAAAACACCTTTTTGTTTATCTTTTTTCTAAACTTATTTTTCCTTTGGACATCAGCTCGTTAGCCTAGTAATTTCAGCATATACAGAAAAACTAATGTCTAAGCCCTAGCCTCCAACTTTGGGGGATGGAGATGAGGTTGATTCTAAAGGAAGAGAGCCCTGACAGTTCTTTTTCCATGAGGTAGCCACTATGACTTGTTGTGCTGTGTTGTTATTCTCTGCATACCACAGTTGGGCAGTTCTAGAATAATCCTGATGCTACCTCCACTATTCCTGGTCAGCCCTAGGCTGGATGATGTTATTTTCTGCTTTAGGAAACAAATATTGTAGCACCAATCCACAAAAGTCAATGGTAGGAAGACCAGGGCATCCTTAAAAACATTTTCCCCAATCACACTTACACTTACAATGCTTTGCCCTATTCCACCCTTGGATGCTGTTTTAAGAGACACACTGTTACCCAACCACCTTGTATTTCTCATCCTTGGTGTTTCTCATGTTTTATGATAGTTTAACAAACCCATCAGCCTTCTTAGGTCTTCTGCATTGTGTCCATGATGGAGATTGTGTGAGAAAGAATTTAGATCTATGCTAGTTTACCATACTTTGAGGAACCAGAAATCTCAATGCATTTCTTACTAAGAATTTGTTTCTTTGGTCATTATACTAATCCAAAGTAGTTAAGAGCTGAAAACTGACTGAGGCAACATGACGGTACTCCTAGCACTTGAATTTAAGCACCAGTGCTAAGTTTGAGATAAAGGACTGGCTTATTTTAGTTTAGTATTTTACAAGGTTTAATGAAATAACAAGACCAGAACTATCCAATTCCAGAATATGTAGCCACATTCCATAAGAGCCATAACCAAGCTCAGCTGGTCCCCAAATATCCTCAGATAGCCCCAATGGCTATCTTTCCTAAAAACTGAAGGAAAAAGTATTAGATTAGTTCATATTACTACTGCTGCATCTGCTAACATTCTCTGATGGAGTACTTTTTCTCCCCAAACATGAGTATCCAGTTTTCTCGGTGACTCACAGGCTTTTAGAATATCACACCCGACACACTTTCTCTATTTTCGTAGTTGTTTTGCCTTCCCTGGAATGTTGCACATCTATAACTCTATAGACCTTATTTGACTAAGGACTGCTTGCTTCCATCCCCACCCTATCAGTGAGGGAGCATTAAAACTTATTTAATCCATAATTTATAAATCTATATATCAGTGTATAGGTCTACTCATTTAAGGCTTACTTCTATTTCTACTGCTATGCATAGTTAATTTATAATCAGTCTAGTACATAGCTTATTGGGAATCTGTGTTTTCCTACGAGCTGGAGATTGATAGCTGGGTATTACTAACAAATATCAGCTGGGCCATATCCTGGATGACTTGGGTCCTGCTCTCTCATCTAAAATTTAAATATCCTGTACTGGGGTTCTCCCTACACACTGGTAATAAGGTGTGAGATGGTGTCCTCTTCCTTTAATTCAGAGCAGATCTCTTAAGATAAAGCCCTGTTCAAGAAAAGCATCCCAATCATTTGAGTTGCCCTCTCTCCCTCTTCCACCAGCAACAATTTTCAGGTCAAAAAGAAACACAAAAAATAACAACACATCAATACTAATGCACAGGTGAGTTTGGGAACTTCACTTGGACCTCTTAATGTACCTGCCTTTTCTGATTTCAAGTTTGTGTCCTCATTCTTCTCCCCTTCAGTGGTCATCATTCTAGTTTGCACATTGTAATATCTGGGGATATTTAAAAAACATTGGTGGCCTTGTCCCACTTCACGCCACTATCCCTGCCCTCACCTCCACCAAGACTCATTTAATTGGTCTGGAACATGACCTGGGCATTGCAATTTTAAAAGGCCCACCAGATGATTCTAATATGTGTTCATGGTGACTAGTGCTTCATTTAGTTTTTCTTCCAACCTGCATCTAATCCCTCTTGTGGGACCAGCTGTGGATTCTTTCTCAGAGATCAGAACCAGCTACATAAATAGTGGCATACAGTGCAAAATGAAAATACAGAGCCCCTTGTTCAAAAACTGTTAAGAATTTCAATACTGTGGTAACAGAGTATGAAATCAAGCATGGTGTCCTTCTAGGCATGGGGCCTTGCGCACAGGTATGATGCCCATTAAGCTAGCCCTGCCTGAAATTCAGTGGTAATAGTTAAGAGGTTTTCCTCCTGTGGGTTATATTTTTTTCTTCCATATTTTTCTGATTTCCCTACTCAGTCTCTTTTGTCTACTCACCTATTATTAAGATTGCATTATTTTGCTCTCACATCATACCCCTGATTTGGTGGGTAAAGGTGGTATTAAGAGCAACTTGAGTTATGGTAGAGTCTTCTATCTCTTTGCTTGGTTACCCCTTTTTGAAGTGGTATTGTCCTCTTTCTCTTATTTGGTTATTACTAGGAAATTTTAGTGATTTTTTTTAACAGTATAGCTTTTCCACAACGTTTTTACCCAGAAGATATTTTGCAATTTTGATTTCCTCTATTTTAATATAATCTGTTGTATTTAAGCAATGAAATCATGAATTTTCAAATGAAAATTAACCAGGACAAAAAGAATGAGAAAATGATCCTAAAGCTGTTCTGGTACAAGCAATGGATATTCTTAAGACAAATCTCCCATCTTGAGCTAAAGAAAAATGAAGTATAATGTGACTACTAGATACTTAACATATATACAAAATTCTGCATGACTTTCTGAACTAATTTTCTTCCTGCCACTCCTGCCCATTTCAATTATAGCTCCTTCCCCCTCCCTGCACTTCCAATAACTTTAATAAGGAACAACATAGGATTCATGTCTGGAAAGAGATTTAAGAATCATGGAAACATAGTCCATAATTATCATCACATCCTTCAAGATGAAAGCATTTTTGACTCTTGGGTCAGGACTGCAACTGAAGTTCAGGACCCAGAATTTCCTTTCCCTCAGAAAGATGGAGCTGTCAGCACCTCTGACACTACCCAGCATCTAATACTCAGCTGACCTGCAGTGTGCAGTGGATTTACAATACACAATGAGTGGGGAAGGAGCCAACACCACTATGATATAGTGCTATGTCAAATAAAGTGGGAGAAGTACTGCTCAGTCCGGATCTCAGGAAGACTTTAATCCTTGCTAGACTGGAGCTGAAGTTTATAGGACAAGCAGATGTAAAATCTCCTCTGGGAATTCAGCTGCTAGAGGCTCAACAAGAACACACTGAAAAGGGAAAATAAAGGCCCACTAATGCGAGGTATATAGTAGTGAGCCTAACAGGTTAATGTGATTCTAATGGATGTAAGGCAAGCCCCTTGCTGTATGATTTGCTGAAATATTTCTTTCCTCTCTTTTTAAGCATGTTCTTTCAATTCTTCAAAATTAAGCTCAAGTGTAATACCTAAATAAAGTTTTCCCTAATGGCATCTAACACTATTCTTTCCTTTCCTGAATTTTTCTCCCTATAGTTGATCCTACAATTTTAAAAATATATATGTATATATGTAAATATACATATTACTCTATTCTATTCTGTTGATAAGTCATTCATTTTTGTATGTTACAAAATCAATACAAAAGGTATATGAATGGTTTAATATATGCACACTTTGTCACACCAACTAGAATGACTAATACCATGAACAAAACCATTGCACAAGCCCTGTATAGTCATTTTGTTCTTAATTATGCTGAATGCAATGCTGTGAACCTATCATCCAACATTCAGGAAAATTGGGTATTGCTGGATATATTGAAAGCAGAATAATTTGTCAATTCTGCATGAAGAATTATTTTAAGTAAATATAATCCTTGTGAATTTGGAATAAACTCAGTGAAGCAAACCTTTTTTTTTTTTTTTTACAAGATTTGAAGGTTTATTTAACTATACAAAAGGATGAAAAGTAGAGGAAAAGAAGTAAAGAGAAATTAGAAACACAGAAAAGCATGACACTGTGTGAGGTAAATGAAACCATCTTCTGTACCAATAATGTGTGATCCAAATCTCAGAGGTTATTTTTTCTACTAATGTGGTAGACACATGTTTTAAATGTCTGTCCAAACACGGTTCCACAGAACAAAGTTTTCTTGTTAAAAAAAAGGCAGATCTTGGGGTAGAAATTTAATGTGAACCAACAAACCAGAAAATAAAAATACCCTGACCAAATGCCATGGATCCACTTTGTGGTAAAAGTGTATTTCCCAGGGTAAAAGTGAAAAACAGGAGATAGTCCATTTATTTTCCTAATTTTAGCACAATGACAAACTTAGTCATCTGAACTCTAGTTTTTATAAGATAAAATATACCAATTTGGAACCAAAAAAACAAACAAAAAAAAACCTATGAGTAAATTCTATGGTTTTTTCCCCTAGCATAATTTGTGTATTTTTTGAATCAGCTCTACTTCTTCCATGTATTTAAATATAAAATGAACCTCCCCAGTTAACTTTTCTTACTTATGTAAATTTATGCAAGCCATAATTCTCTTTTTCCTTAACTTATTCCAAGGGCTCTGGCTTCCAATCGTCCCCAAGAGCAAGCATATATGAACTATTACTATTTCATTGAAATGTACCTGTGTCATCTCTCATCTCTTTTGTACCTCTATCCTTAACTGAATTCTCAAGCTCAGCCCTACAAATCCAGTTCTCCTCCTCCATCTATCCTATATTCAAGAAAAAAACCTATCATTTGCTCTGCTTTATCGAACAATGATTAATTTATAATCCAAGTTAACATCTGTAAAATTAACCTAATTAATTCATTCACATTTTAATCCATCTTACTGAATTTTTATAGCAGTATTCCGTTTTGGCTGCTCTGGTACTTCTATAAGGCAGATATGGAGTATTAACAGCAAAGATGCCAAAGCTATAAAAAGAATGGTAGAGTAACAAATGAAGGACCACAGCCATCTGCAACTTAAAAAAAAATCAGAATCTGAGGCTGCACGATTGAATCGAGATGGGTCAAGGATTCTGATATAAAAATCAAAGGAAATCACAGTTTCTCCCACCTATTGACCGACTTAGCGTACACATCCTTAAGACAGATGACTTTCTACGACAAAACTCAGGATACCTCTATATTCTCAGAGTTTATGTCCCCAGGGTCTTCAAGGAAGCAAAATGTACCGAATCCTAAGTATTGCTATGACCCTTTCATTCACTCCAGTAGTTACTATAGTTACTGTGGTTTGTTTTATTGAATGATTTTCTATTACCTGACTCATCTCCTCTATTTTAATATTATATGAATAACTCCTTGGGAACTGGGAACATATTTAAAGAACACAATATACATTTACATACTTTAGAAATTCTTAAAGCAAATTTATTATCTAGTCTGTGTCTAGAAAATTTAAAAAATAATAGAAAAATTTAAATGTTTGATCAATCAATTGACTATTTTGGCTTTATAACAGTAAAACATAATTGTCAATAATATCTTCCACTCAATGAAATGAACACTGTCAACTAAACTGACTGATTACTTTCGTAGTGTGGTGGGAAGCTGAATAAAAATAGTCTTGAAATGATATCAGAGGAAAATACTTTGTAAATTTGAATTCTTTAAAAAATACCACAGTTAATAAAGAAGAAATAACGTACTCTATTACCAGGGATTTATTAGGAAACAGTGCTTTGATAGTTTTAACAAATACGAGAAAGGTATCTTTAAAAATGTGTCTATTAAGAGATTTCTGTATATTAATTTTGTATCCTGCATCTTTACTGAATTCATTCATGACCTCCAGTAGTTTCCTGGTGGCATCTTTAGGATTTTCTATAAATACTATCATGTCATCTGCAAACAGTGACAGTTTTACTTCTTCCTTTCCAATTTGGATTCCTTTTATTTCTTTTTTCTTCTCTGAGTGCTGTGCTAGGACTTCCAAAACTATGTTGAATAAAAGTGGGAGAGTGGGTACTCTTGTCTTGTTCCTAATTTAGAGGAAAAGCTTTCAGCTTTTCCCCACTGAGTATGATGTTAGCTGTGGGTTTGTCATATATGGCCTTTATTATGCTGAGGTATGTTCCCTCTATGCCCACTTTCTGGAGAGTTTTTAACATAAATAGATGTTGAATTTTATCAAAAGCTTTTTCTGCACCTATGGAGATGATCATACGGTTTTTATTCTTAAATTTGTTAACATGGTGTATCACATTGATTGATTTGTGGATTTTGAAAAATCCATGCATCTCTGAAATAAATTACACTTGACCATGGTTTATGATCCTTTTGATGCATTTTTTGATTCAGTTTGCTAGTATTTTGTGGAGGAAAGGGAACCCTCCTACACTGTTAGTGGGAATGTAAATTTGTGCAGCCACTATGGAAAACAGTATGGAGGTTTCTCAAAAAACTACAAATAGAACTACCATATGACCCAACAGTTCCACTCCTGGGTATACATCCAAAAGAACAAAAACACTAATTCGAAGATACATGCACCCCAACATTCATAGCAGCATTCTTTACAATTGCCAAGATATGTAAACAAAGTGTCCATCAACAGATGAATGGGTAAAGAAGATATTATACATATATATTGGGTTGGCCAAAAAGTTCCTTCGGTCTTTGAGTAAAAATGAAAGAAACATTTTTCATTTTCACCAAGAACTTTATTGAACACCGTATTCACCATTTTGTTCCATTACCTTCTGCCATTTTTCAGGCAACTTCATAATTCCATCTTCCCAAAACTTTTTATCTTTTTGAGCAATGAACTATTTTAGGTGCCTTTTACAGTCTTCCAGGGAATTGAAAATTTTTCCACTAAGAGAATTTTGTAAAGACTGAAATAAATGAAAATCTGAAGGTGAAATATCTGTTGAATATGGTGGATGAATCAGAACTTCCCAGCCAAGCTGTAACGGTTTTTTCCTGGTCATCAAAGAAACATGCTTTCAGCTGATCTAATTAGGAACAGTACTTGTTGGAATTAATCGTTTGGTTTTCTGGAAGGAGCTCATAATAGAGGAGTCCCTTCCAATCCCACCATATACACAATACCTTCTTTGGATGAAGACCGGCTTTTGGTGTGGTTGGTGGTGGTTCATTTCGCTGGCCCCATGATCTCTTCCATTCCACACTATTGTACAGTATCCACTTTTCATTGCCTGTCACAATTTGTTTTAAAAAATGGAATGTTTTCATTACGTTTAAGTAGAGAATCACATGCGGCAATACGGTCAAGAAGTTTTTTTTTTGCTTATTTGGAACCCGAACATCAAAGTGATTAACATAACCAAACTGGTGCAAATGATTTTCAACACTTGATTTGTATATTTTGAGTATGTCGGCTATATCCCACGTGGTATAAGATTGATTGTTTTCAATTAATGTCTCGATTTGGTCGCTCTCAAGTTCAACTGGTCTACCCGACCATGGAGCATTGTCCAGCGAGAAATCTCCAGCATGAAACTTCACAAACCACTTTGGATACATTCGATCAGTCACAGCACCTTCTCCATACACTGCACAAATCTTTCTTTGTGTTTCAGTTGTATTTTTACCTTTCTTGAAATAATAAAGCATAAAATACTGAAAATGTTGCTTTTTTTCTTCCATCTTGAATATTAAAATGGCTACACAAAAATTCACCAGTTCTGATAAGTTTTTTTTTTTTAAATGCACACTAATATGACAGCTGTCACAATACAATCTAATAACATTGTTTTGAATGAAGTTAAAGACAACTAAACACTACGAGAGCTATCTTACAGGAAAACCAAATGAATGTGTTGGCCAACCCAATATAACATATATATATATATATATCTCATAATATATATATCTTATATATATAATGGAATACTATTCAACCATAAAAAAGGAGGAAATGTTGCTGTTTGCAGCAACATGGATGGACTTGGAGAGCATTTTGCTAAGTGAAGTAAGTCAGACAAAGAAAGACAAATACTATGTAATATCACTTATATGTAGAATCTAAAAAATAAAACAAACTAGTGAATATAATAAAAAAGAAGCAAACTTACAGAAATAGAGAACAAACTAGTGGTTACCAGTGTGGAGAGGGAGGGGCACTATAGGGGTAGGGGAGTGGGAGTACAAACTATTAGGTGTAAGATAGGCTCAAGGACATATTTTACAACATGGGCAATACAGCCAATATTTTGTAACAACTATAAATGGAAAGTAACTCTTAAAATTGTATAAAAAATTAAAAAATAAAAATAAAATTATACCCCTTCAGAAAAAAAAAGTCTTTTCGTGAGAAAGTTAACAAACTATTTAAAAAGCAAAAGGCAAAGAATATAAGAAAAAATATAATGTGAAATAATCAGTGTTCTTATAATTCACAAATTTCAAGTTGTGAAGATCAAAGTATTTTACATATATATAAAACCAGAAGACAGAATAAAGTAAGGAATCCACATTGAATATTCCCAGTGAAAAAAAGAAAATTATAATTATTTGGCCTGTGAGTTTTCATAATTAGTTTCTTAGGCTAAAATATGAAATGTCTATAAGTGAAACTATTTCTTAATAGTGATCAAGTTAATTCTGGACATTAGAAAAACTCATGAAAACAGTATTAAATATATTCAAAATACCTTTTAGAATAATATGAATTAGTAAAGCAAGACATTCTAAAATATAACATTCATAGTTTAGAATTATCTTCTTAAATTAAAAATATAACTTTTTAAAATGTCAACTAAAAATACCATTATTATGCAGATTTAAAGTCATTTACTAAAAATTATTTTTCTATTAGCATTCTACTCACTTTGGGTATGAAACTGTTACAAGTTGTATTCCTGACCTTTTAAATTGAGTTCATAGTATAAACCATAAGCTAAAAAGCCTTACAGACACTCAAAATGCATGTTACGCACACCTTTTTTGGGAATCAACAAGTAACTTTATTTAAGAAAAAAAAAAAATGACTTCAAGAAGTCCTTCCAAAGAGATTGCTTCATTATAGCAAAAGAAAGTGATTTTTAGAAAATATTTGCTGCATTTGTTTTGAATTAAAATGTTCTTCTGGTGTTTACTTGTTCTTCCTCACTGAGTTTTCCTTAAGGACACTTACACAATAATGTGTTCACTTATACTGGTTTACCAGAAAGAGAAAAAAAAAAGGTAAGAATTTACAATATATTTTATGACCAAAAGCTCCAAGATTCTTTCAAACACTGCTCCAGGGAGGCATAAACATTTTTGTTTTTGTGGTAAAATGGAAGTATGTGCTGTTTTCCTTCACACAGAGCAACAAATCTATGGTGTTTTTTTCTTTCTTTAATATATTTCAACTGATTTCCAAAAAACCTTCCACCAATTATCGGGAACAAAGGAGATAGTTCTATGGTTGTGCTAAGGTCAATCCATTAGTTCATTCTCTGTTTGTTGGAATTAAGTGTTTGTTATTTAATTTAGAATGTTACTTTAAAAATATATACAGCAAAGCTGCTTTCACTTCCATGGTGGGCACATAAATAAATATGGTAAAAAAAAAAAATGGAAGCAACCTAAGTGTCCATTGATGGATGAATGAACAAACAAAATGTGGCATACACATAAAATGGAATATTAAGTCATAAAAAGGAAGATTAGGGCACCTGCTATACCATGTATGAAACTTTTGAACATTTATGCTAAGTAAATGCTAAGTAAAATAAGCCAATTACAAGAAGAATTTTTTTGACAGACCTAAAGTAGTCAAATTCAGAAACAAAAACTCGAATAGTAGTTGCCAGGGGCTGGAGGGTGGGGGAATGAGGAGTTACTGTTTAGTGGGTAGTTTCACTTTTGGAAGATGAAAAGATTCTGTGGATGTAAGGTGGAGATGGCAGCATAATGATGTTAATGTACTTAATGCCACTGGACTGCACATTTATCAACAGTTAAGGTGGAAAGTTTTAGATGTATATTTTACCACAATTTTTTAAAAAGTTAAGTGCTCTGAAAATAAATAAAGGAATATGGTGAACCTCATGAGTACTGTAGTTGGATTTAAGATAGATCTTTGGAGTCAAACAGAGTTGTATTTGAATCTTTTACCACTGAATGACTCTGGGTCCTTGGCCTTGCTGGTCTTCAATGGGAAGGGTATACATGTATGTTGATTATTGTGTTGTCTTGATACATGAATGAGAAAACATTCAGTCATTTCTCTTGCAGGGTAATTTTTTGCAAGGCAAATTGTAATGTGAACTATTAGGTGATGAAGAGACTATATTTGCTTTATGCAGACTGCTCTTGTTTTGATTCTAACTGGATCGTATATTTCCAGCCAAAAGGAACTGTAGCTGCAGCACAGATGCTGTATTTGAGCAGTCTGTACTTTGTTTATCCTAACAATGGACAATAAACATAGTAATTAAGTAAGAAATATGTGCTTAAGAACTGATATCAAAAAGAGGGAGTCACATAATTCTTGAACTAAAACTAGATGAAATCAATGCCAGATTTGCTCAGGGAAACTTAGGTTTTATATGTATATACGTTTAAACATATATCAAAAAAATAACTTTGTTACTGAATGGGAGAAGTTATTTGCATATGATATATTTGATAAGGGGTTAATATCCAAAATGCACAAAGAACACATACAACTCAACATCAAAAAAAAGCAAACAACCCAGATAAAAATGGGATGAGGGTCTGAATAGAAATTCTTCCAAAGAAGATGTACAGATGGCCAACACACACATGAAAAGATGCTCAACATTACAAATCATCAAGGAAATGCAAATCAAAACCACGAGATATCATCACACACCTGTCAGAATGGCTATTATCAAAAAGTCTACAAATAAGGTGTTGAAGAGGATGTGGAGAAAAGAGAACCTTCATGCACTGTTGGTGGGAATATAAATTGGTGCAGCCACTATGGAGAACAGTACAGAGATTCCTCAAAAATATTATAAATAGAACTATCATATTATCCAGCACTTCCACTCCTTAGCATTTATCCAAAGAAAACAAAAACACTCATTAGAAGAGATATACATATCCCTATGTTCATTGCAACATTATTTACAATAGCCAAGACATGAAAGCAACCTAAGTGCCCATCAAGAGAAGAATCGATAAAGAAGATGTGGTATATACATACAATGGAATATTACTCAGCCATACAAAGGAATGAAATCTTGCCATTTGTGACATGGATGAACCTACAGGGTATTACACTAAGTGAAATAACTCTGACAGAGAAAGACAAATACTATATGATTAGACTTATATGTGGAAGATAAAAAAAGTGAACAAACATAATAAAACAGAAAAAGAGTTAAAGACACAGAGAACAGGTGGTTGGCAGAGGGGGAAGGAAAGAAATAGGTGAGACAGATTAAGAGGGACAAACTTCCAGTTTCAAAATAAATGAGTCACAGGTATGAAATGTACAGTGTGGGAAATATAGTAAATAACTGTAACATCTTTGTATGGTGACAGATGGTAACTAGATTTATCCTGGCGATCATCTTGAAATGGATGGAAATATTGTATCACTATGTTGTGTAACAGGAACTAACATGGTGTTATGGGTCAATTCTACTTCAAGAACAAAGAAATGCATAGAAAAAGAGATCATATTTGTGGTTACCAGGGGGAGGGGAAGTTGGATGAAAGCAGTTGAAAGGTGCAAATTTCCAGTTATAAGGTAAATAAGTACTAGGGATGTATATGTACAATATGATAAACATAATTAACACTGCTTTATGTTACACATGAAAACTGTTAAGAGTAAATCCTAAAAGTTCTCATCACAAGGGAGAAAACTTTTTTTTTGTATTTCTTCAATTTTATATCATCTATATGAGATGTTGGATATTCACCAAACTTATTGTGGTAATAATTTCATGATGTATGTAAGTCAAATAATTATGCTGTACACCTTAAATTTATACAATGCTGCTGTTGGTGGGAATGTAAATTGATACAGCCACTATGGAGAGCAGTATGGAGGTTCCTTAAAAAACTAAAACTAGAACTATCATATGACCCAGCAATCCCATTACTGGGCATATACCCTAAGAAAACCGTAATTCAAAAAGAGTCATGTACCACAATGTTCATTGCAGCTCTATTTACAATAGCCAGGACATGGAAGCACCCTAAGTGTCCATCGACAGATGAATGGATAAAGAAGATGTGGTATATATATACAGTGGACTATTATTCAGCCATAAAAAGAAACAAAATTGAATTATTTGTAGTGAGGTGGATGGACCTAGAGACTGTCATACAGAGTGAAGTAAGTCAGAAAGAGAAAAACAAATACTGTATGCTAACACATATATATGAAATCTAAAAAAAAAAAAGGTTCTGACGAACCTAGGGGCAGGACAGGAATAAAGACACAGACATAGACAATGGACTTGAGGACACAGGGAGGGGGAAGAGTAAGCTGGGATGAAGGGAGAGAGTGGCATGGACTTATATACACTACCAAATGTAAAATAGATAGCTAGTGGGAAGCAGCCGCACAGCACAGGGAGATCAGCTCAGTGCTTTATGACAACCTAGAGCGGTGGGATAGGGACGGTGGGAGGGAGACGCAAGAGGGAGGAGATATGGGGATATATGTATATGTATAGCTGATTCACTTTGTTATAAAGCAGAAACTAACACAATATTGTAAAGCAATTATACTCCAATAAAGATGTTAAAAAAATTTATACAGTGCTGTATGTGAATTATATCTCAATAAAAATGGAAGAAAATAAAATTTTTTTTAAATCTTTATAATTAAAATTTTTGTAAGAGAGAAAAATAAAACCCTTATTATCATGAGTCATGAATTTTTTCTATAGGAAAAAAAAAAACACCAAATCATGGCATCTTAGAAACACAATGATTAGACATATTAGATTATTAGATGAACAATATCTAGCAAAGGACTCACCAAGTAGAAGACTCAATAAATGTTTCTTTCCTTCTACCCTTTCTCTCCAATGTATACTGTATATAAATAGGAAGAAGAATAAAACTCAGAGAAGAAAATAAGAATATAAATTTGAGGAGGCATATGAATAAAAAATGGGGAATATAGAACATCAATAAACAGTCTGGCTAAAGCTCTGTGCTTAACTGAAAAATCACCAGATTTCTCATACGGTGAGATATTTCTGAAGAAGCCATGGGTTACATGGTAATCTACGTCACATAACAAGGAGAATTTTATCTGAACTATATATTTATATCTACTTAATTCTCACAATTTTAATATTTTAAGTCCGCAATATTCTGACTAAAATATAACCAATACTATATATTACTGTAACAAGTTTTTTCTTTGAAACTAAAATTGCCTTACAGACATAAACCCTCTGTCCCATCATTCTCTTAATATACTGTCAGGGAAGAAATCGATGAAAAAAGAAAGGGCTGAGACTAGAGTGAGAGAGGCTCCTGGTCACAAAATTCAAGGAGGGACATATTTTTAGGGTCCTGCAAGTCTAAGACTCCTTGACTTGTGTGTCTGAGTTATTTCACCCTAGTCCTGGCCATGGGAGAGGTTTGTAGATAAAAGCTTATTCCATATAAGGTGAAACCAAAAGAGTAATCAAAAAATTAAAAAATAAAATCATCCACTTTAATTCAGTGTATTTACATTAATATGCCACCTGCCGAATACCTGAACTCTCTTTCAATTATAAATTAAGAAGTTTTCTAGGAGATAAGACTGACCTGAGATTTTGGTCCCAGACATTTTAACCAATCTAGCATAATGACTTAAATAAATTAAAACTGAGTAAGGAAGATATAAGTGGACATACAAACTTTTTAATGCCATTAAACTAGGTGTGAGGAAAACAATGCAAACACTACCTGGAAGCTCCTGAATACTGGCAGTGGACTGTAGTTTTCCCAGGCTCACATGTTTTCACCTATGTGAGTCTCTGTGCCTGTGCCTAAATGTGGATGAAAGTTCATTTTCTAATAGCAAAGTCCAGGAATAAAATAAACCAGGGCACTAATGGCAAATTTGTCTGGGTGTAAGCTTTAGCAAAATCTCTTATATTCTTTGAACACCGGTTTCTCCATCTCTAATTAAATGGTTGAGCAAATAATCTTTGAGGTTTACTCTGACTTGAAAGTTCTTTGAAATCTTGGCTATTCCATTTGCTTTTGGTCATGTGACTGATAAGACCACTTTTTCTCAAATTCTCTGTTGGGGAAAACAGTTTGTCCTGTCCTTACACAAGACGGAACTGTGGAGGTTAGCCTTGGGACTTCCAAACTCATGGCTATGATAATATCTCATAACCTCAGCAAGTTTGAGTCAAATATATATATAATTTCTACAATAACCTTTAGAAAAGCAAACTGTGAATGTTCTGGTATTTCGTTCTATTGCTTTATTGCTTCTTTCTCCGCATGACGGACTTACTAAATAAATCATAGTTTGCACTGATTTTTAAATAACTGTATATCATTTTCCTGTTCATCCTTCATAATATCCAAGTGGCCATTAATTGGAATCAACAGCAAAAATATTGCTAAATGTATAGAGCAAAGTGCTATCTTTTTCAGAACAGCTTTTCCAAACACACTGCCTAATTTTTAAAATAGTGTAGTTTCAGCATCATTTAACCTCTGCCCCTACAGTCACAGTAAATTTTTCTTAAACTGGGATGATGTCCTACTACAACTGAATACCAGGTATCTAGTTAGCCAGCTTTCCATGTTAGGCCACTTCAATTTTGTGGCTTAGGTAAGTCCCTGACCCATTAAGATGCATTCATTACTGCCAATAAAACAAACTGTCCTCATGTAGAAATATCCTTAAGCTTCATGGCCTTCAATAAAGTAGTAAATTTTCAGAACTTTTAAAAAGTTTAAAGAGTTTAAAAAGTTTATAAGAGGGTGAAATACTGGTAAAACAGAGATGACAATATACACCTAGTAATAACATCTAACATTAAAAAATCTTGTGGAATACAGAATGCTAAAAGATAAGATTAGGTATAGACACATGAACTATTCCATAGTCATTACTAATGGTTTATTTGTGTTTAGATAATGGCTTGGACACTCAGCTTAATAAATGATATGAGTCCTTTACAGCTCACTGTTGCAGACAACCCAGTTTACAGTTTTCAATAAAGTATACAGAAGCATCTAACACAAGGGAAGGCAAACTATGGCTTGTAGGCCAAACTCAGCCCACTGCCTATTCTTGTAAACAAAGTTTTATTGGAACATGCCTGTTTGTTTACTATTGCCTATGGCTGCCTTCCTACTACAATGGCAAAGTTGAATTGTTGTTGCAACAGAAATCATATAGCCTGAAAAGCTGAAAATATGTACTATCTGGCACTTTACAAAAAGTTTGCCAACTCTGATAAAACACATTAATTTATGCTACTTTAATTGTGACCCACATAAATTACAAAAGAGTTATGTGAACTGTCATAGTTTTATAAAAGATCTCTCCCAAGCCAATAGAAATACTACATTGCTCTTCTCTAGTTGATAGATTATTTTGCTTTTAAAATTAAGATTCTGTGTATTTTAATTACACATAGCATGATTATGAACTTAATAAAAAAAAAGGATCATTTAAATAAGTAGTGGATATAGTATATATTTGTTATCAAGTACCCAGCTAAGTAAACAGTGAGAAATATATCCACTTAAACCTATAGGAACTTACATTTATAGACCATGTTAAAGTACATTCATTTTCTCTTCATTATGCCAAGAGATAGAAGGAATACATCCCCTCTTTAGAAGACTAAAGATGGTTAGATAGGTTTCAGAGATTTACAAATATGATATGATGAAATTGTTGCATTAAATATCACATATTCTGTCTTTTAGTCAACAGTTTATCCATTTAACATGCTCATTAATGACATGAAATTGTTTGAATTATCTGCACACTCTCAGAGATGTTTCTCTTCATCAAACTTCCCTCTTGGCAAAACTGCCCTCCTGAGTGTCTCTGAGTGACTTATATGGGAAATGAACAATACTGTTCTTAACTAGACCAGTGTTCATCTCTGTTAGTGCACACTTAGGAAAGCACTGCTTCAATAATGCTTTCTAGACCTACTCCACCTATCTAGAAAGACTGAAAATAAATTCTAAATCTAGAGGATAATACTAGTTTTTTTTTTCCTCTAGAAGAGTTGGGACTGGGATGACACAGTGAGGCATCTGCCTTGGCTGCAAAATTTAAGGGTATGCCAAAAAGTTTGTCCATCAAGAAAAATAATGTTTAACGCTATACTTTAAAAAAACTAAAACTGATGCAAAAATCTATGGGAAACAAAATGTCAAGATTTTCAATCAAGATAAGATCAGTAACAGCGCCTTGTAGAGCCATATTAGACCCTGAACCAACGGAAAAATTAGTAACATCAATCTTGTTTTGAATTAATTTTGACTTTTTTTGTGTCCTTTTAAATTTTTCATCCAGAGGTAGATGTGTCTCTCACCTCATCCTCATCCCATCCCTGTTTTTGCCCAGTTAACTCAAAGTTCGTCAGATGGAAAGTTGAAAAGCCCCTTTGTGAGCAGTTGACTTTCAACAGAGTAAGAGAACCGTAGGCAGTTTGTACTAGTAGTTGATATTGATACTACCAGTCTAAGAGAGGACATTCCTTACTTCTGTTTTTCATCTCTTTCCCACTTCTCTTCTATATGTCTTTATATTCCCTTTGCCTTTTTGTTTCCCCTCAAGACACATATAACACAAACCTGATCTTGTCCCTAATATTCAGAGATAAATAAAGGCCTGACCTCTGCTCTTAGACCTGGGTGCTTAGTCCTATGTTATTAGGTTGTATTTTTTTAAATTGGATAATTGGTCCAAGGACAGTGAAATCCCAAGGGACAAAAATAGTTTATTATTAAACACAGACCTCACTTCTTTCCCTCTTTAGCTAACAAGCAGCAAAGGAATCTGTGGGTATTAATTGAAATGTGACCATTTACTGCATTCTGCAGCATTTCCTATGGCTTAAGTAACGTATAGGATATTATATGGCCAGCTTTACCATGAATGAATGAAAAGACAAGGACTTGTGGCAATCTCTTTTCTAGAGAGTACTATGAAAAGATGACCCACAGGTTGGCCAGAACAGCCTTAACGTTCCTCTCAATTTGATTCAACTTTAGACAGGGATTTTTCCTGACTAGAGTTCCTGACCTCTCTTTTCTTAGAGCATTTACTTTAGAAACCTTGCAATTGTAAATTCATTTTCTACCCCTCTGAGCTATAAATCTTCTCTCAGTCTCTTGCCATATTTACAACTCAGAAATATTTTTCTCAAGGACTTGAGAGCTCTCCTTGAAATGTAATCATGAAGGAAGAAAAGTACCTGCTATGGACTGATTGTGTCGCCCAAAATTTATATGTTGAAACCTTAACCCTGCCCCATGTGCCTGTATTAAAGACAGGGCATTTAAGGAGGTTATTAAGCTTAAATAGAATCATAAACATGAAGCTTTGGTACAATATAACTGGTGTCATTATGAAAGAAAAAAAAAAAAAACCCGAGAGATCTCAAATCTCTCTCTCTTTCTTGCCTTTGCGAGGACACAGCAGCAAGGTAATCATGTGCAAGCCAGGATGACAGCCCTCTCTAGAATCCAACTCTGCTGACACCTTGATCCTGGAATCCCTAGCATCCAGAACTGTGAGAAAATAAATTTCTGTTGTTTAAGCCACCCAGCCTGTGATATTTTGTTATGGCAGCCTGAGCAGACTGAGGCAGCACCCCTATCTGCCAGTCTCTGTGGAAGGGTAGGAGCCTAACTTAGAGAAGTGCCAAACACAGATGGCCAAATCCTATTGGCCAGCCTTCCTCGTAACTTCTTCCACTCTTTTTTTACTAACTTACTCTAGTGCTTAAAAATTCTCCTGACTTTTGTTTAAGGCAAGTTGAAGTCACTTTCTCTCCTTTATTGCAATAGTGTTAGATAAAGTCTTCTTTGCCTGTTTAACTCAGTCCAGTGCAATTTTTTTCTTTGACAAAGTTAATTATCCACTGGTAGTTTGTTTATTCTCCACAATCTTTTGCTATTTTTCTTTTTTCTTTTTTTTTTCCTAACCAACAGCATGATTATTTTAAATACATATGAAATTTTGTTACTAAATATTGAGCCAATACACTGGGTTTTGTCTGTAATTCTTCACAGTATTTCCATGAAGAGAATTCTCTTCCTCAAAACATTGATTTCTGATGAATTTGTTGAATTAATCTCACATAGAGATTTCTCTTTTTTTTTTAATACTCTGCTTTGTGCTACACGATGATTGGAGGTAAACACAATCACTAAAGTATTCAGTGAAACAGAAAGATTTCTGTTTTCTAGAAAAATATATTTTTTAAATAAAAGAACTGTCATTTTTTTTTTTTTCTTTCCATAAAAGCTTGCAGTAGGTTGCCAAAAAGACTCAGTTTTCGCTGGACTATCTCTGTTTTAGAAACCAAAGTCCAGTTTCCCAGGAAGCTTCAGTCCCACGTAAGCTGGTTTAATAGATTTGTCTTCCTCTTGGTTTTCTCTAAGATTAGCTATCCACCAGATCATAAGAAACATAGCCATTGCAAATGATCAACATGTTCTCTATTGGGCTGACAAACTGCATTAGATAAGGATAGTAATGGAGGGAGAGAGAAAAAAAAAATGAAGGAGAAAGAGGAAGAAAGAAGAATAACAATAAAGGTAGAACACTTTCCTATGTCTACTACCACATGAGGAAAACTACGATTCTTAACATATTTATTTACAATTACTAAATAAATGTACACAGCTATTGTGTCTGTTTTTAATGCATGTATAAATATTGCTACATTTAAATATACTTTCAAGTTTACTTATCCCCCAGTAAATGTAAAGACATACCAGTACTGTGAGGGATACCAATGTATTTTCAAACAAAGATAAATGCTTCAGAGCAAAAGTGACTCAGCAAATGCACTTCCCTCAAAAAAAAAAAAAAAATGAAACACAAGTTTAATAGTGGAACCAACCACTGAACAACCCTGCAAAAGGGAAAAGTGCTTGAGTTATTGCTCCTGTGAGTGCCCCTAACATTTTTATTACTTCCAAATGCATAATAATGACATTTCAGGAAAATTACCATACTTAGAGACAGATTTTTAAGAGAAAAGTTATTTCCTGAGCCCAGTTCTCCATCTATCATGATAATAAAAATGTCCTGCCCATGGCAGCATTTAGCTGGCTCAACCTTCTTACACCTTCAACTTGACAGACACAAGGACACAGACACGCACACAGTGAAACTTAAAATTTCTTGGTTGGTTTATAGTAAAAGTGTGTTTTCAATAACTTTGGCTTTTTATATAAGCTATTTTCTTCCATATAGAAAAAGGAAAGAAATATAAAAGCAATGAAAGAAATATTTATCACACAGTTCTCCCCCTCATAATTCTATTCAATTCATTCTATCCAATTCATTCTATCCACTGAGAGAAATCTTTTCAGATGTATGAGTTTAAAAGTGGTTAATATATTTAGGTGTATATTACTGTTTGGGAAAAAGATCATATGTGCTAACTCACATGTGTACTATGTACGCTTACTTAGCTTTAGAATATATGTACTTTTCTAATCTTACATTTTCTCCAAATTAGCAATCACCACCACCAACAGTCTCACTTTCATACGTTCTCCTTCAGCTGAGAATTTTATAAAAGCAATGGATAATATTGTAAAGAATTAAATATACAGGGCTTCCCTGGTGGCGCCGTGGTTGAGAGTCTGCCTGCCAATGCAGGGGACACGGGTTCGAGCCCTGGTCTGGGAAGATCCCACATGCCGCAGAGCAACTGGGCCCGTGAGCCACAACTACTGAGCCTGCGCGTCTGGAGCCTGTGCTCCGCAACAAGAGAGGCCACGATAGTGAGAGGCCCGTGCACGGCAATGAAGAGTGGCCCCCGCTTGCCGCAGCTAGAAGAAGCCCTTGCACAGAAATGAAGACCCAACACAGACAAATAAAAAAATAAATAAATAATAATTAAAATGGTGCTAATAATTTAAAAAAAAAAGAATTAAATATACAGAAATGTTTTCCCTTCTTCATGTCTCATCATGCCCCAACATCCAGCTCCCTATTCAGCTTGTTTTTTTATCTAGTTTATAGTCCTCTTACTCCGTGTATATCAGAAGTACCTAGAAGGACTGCCAAGCATGCAGAAGTCTCTGCCCAATTCCTGGACATTCTTATTTGATAATGCCCAGGTATTCCTGTTGACACTCAGCAGAGCCATCTTAATTAAACATCCCCTTGACAGGTCTGAGTAAATTCACAAATAATGTAACCTTTTCCCCTAAAAAATTTTAAAAAAATATGTAAAACAAAATTTTCTGTATCGAAACAACTAGATGGTACTAAACAATATACAAAAATTATACCAAAAAAACAACACTAGCTCCTGGGGATCAACTAAGTGTTGGACGCTGTGCTGGGCATGAAAGGTAAAAAAGGTGGATGAGGTCTACATGGAGCATGAAATCCAGTATTAAGAAATCTGGAGAGGAGCTTCAAGATGGCGGAAGAGTAGGACGCGTAGATCACCTTCCTCTCCACAAATACATCAGAAATACATCTAAATGTGGAACAACCCCTACAGAACACCTACTGAATGCTGGCAGAAGACCTCAGACCTCCCAGAAGGCAAGAAACTCCCCATGTACCTGGGTAGGGCAAAAGAAAAAAGAAATAACAGAGACAAAAGAATAGGGACGGGACCTGCACCAGTGGCAGGGAGATGTGAAGGAGGAAAGGTGTCCACACACTAGGAAGCCCCCTCACGGGCGGAGACTGGGGGTGGCAGAGGGGGGAAGCTTCGGAGCCACGGAGGAGAGCGCAGCCACAGGGGTGCGGAGGGCAAAGCGGAGAGACTCCCGCACAGAGACTCGGCGCCGAGCAGCACTCACCAGCCCGAGAGGCTTGTCTGCTCACCCGCCGGGGCGGGCGGGGGCTGGGAGCTGAGGCTCGGGCTTCGGTTGGATCGCAGGGAGAGGACTGGGGTTGGCGGCGTGATCACAGCCTGAAGGGGTTAGTGCACCACAGCTAGCCGGGAGGGAGTCCGGGAAAAAGTCTGGAGCTGCCGAAGAGGCAAGAGACTTTTTCTTGCCTCTTTGTTTCCTGGTGCGCGAGGAGAGGGGATTAAGAGCGCTGCTTAAAGGAGCTCCAGAGAGGGGGCAAGATCTGGGGCTATCAGCGCGGACTGCAGAGACTGACATGAGATGCTAAGGCTGCTGCTGCCGCCACCAAGAAGCTTGTGTGCAAGCACAGGTCACTATCGACACCGTCCCTCCTGGGAGCCTGTGCAGCCCGCCACTGACAGGGTCCCTTGATCCAGGGACAACATCCCCGGGAGAACGCACGGTGCGCCTCAGGCTGCTGCAACATCACGCTGGTCTCTGCCTCCCAGGCTCGTCCCACATCCGTACCCCTCCCTCCCCCCACCCTGAGTGAGCCAGAGCCCGGGAAGCAGCTGCTCCTTTAACCCCGTCCTGTCTCAGAGAAGAACAGACGCCCTCAGGCGACCTACACGCAGAAGCGGGTCCAAATCCAAAGCTGAAACCCAGGAGCTGTGCAAACAAAGAAGAGAAAGGGAAATCTCTCCCAGCAGCCTCAGAAGCAGCGGATTAAAGCTCCACAAACAACTAGATGTACCCTGCATCTGTGGAATACCTGAATAGACAAGGAATCATCCCAATTTGAGGAGGTGGACTTGGGGAGCAACGATATATGTATATTTTTCCCCTTTTTCTCTTTTTGTGAGTGTGTATGTGTATGCTTCTGTGTGTGATTTTTGTCTGTATAGCTTTGCTTTTACCATCTGTCCTAGGGTTCTGTATGTCCGTTTTTTTTTTTTTTCTTTTTTACTGCTTAAAAAAAATTATTTTCTTAATAATTTTTTTATTTTAAAACTTTATTTTATTTTATCTTCTTCATTCTTTCTTTCTTTTTTTTCTCCCTTTTATTCTGAGCCGTGTGGAGGAGCAGGCTTTTGGTGCTCCAGCCAGGCGTAAGGGCTGTGCCACTGAGGTGGGAGAGCCAAGTTCAGGACACTGGTCCACAAGAGACCTCCCAGCTCCACGTAATATCAAACGGCGAATATCTCCCAGAGATCTCCATCTCAACGCCAAGACTCAGCTCCACTCAACGACCAGCAAGCTACAGTGCTGGACGCCCTACGCCAAACAACTAGCAAGACAGGAACACAGCCCCATCCATTAGCAGAGAGGCTGCCTAAAATCATAATAACGCCACAGACACCCCAAAACACACCACCAGACGTGGACCTGCCCACCAGAAAGACAAGATCCAGCCTCATCCACCAGAACACAGGCACTAGTCCCCTCCACAGGAAGCCTACACAACCCACTGAACCAACCTTAGCCACTGGGGACAGACACTGAAAACAATGGAAACTACGAACCTGCAGCCTGCGAAGAGGAGACTCCAAACACAATAAGTTAAGCAAAATGAGAAGACAGAGAAACACACAGCAGAGGAAGGAGCAAGGCAAAAACCCACCAGACCTAACAAATGAAGAGGAAATAGGCAGTCTACCTGAAAAAGAATTCAGAATAATGATAGTAAAGATGATTTAAATCTTGAAAATAGAATGGAAAAAATACAAGAAACGTTTAACAAGGACCTAGAAGAACTAAAGACCAAACAAACAGAGATGAAGAACACAATAAATGAAATTAAAAATTCTCTAGAAGGGATCAATAGCAGAATAACTGAGGCAGAAGAACGGATAAGTGACCTGGAAGATAAAATAGTGGAAATAACTACTGCAGAGCAGAATAAAGAAAAAAGAATGAAAAGAATTGAGGACAGTCTCAGAGACCTCTGGGACAACATTAAACACACCAACATTCAAATTATAGGGGTCCCAGAAGAAGAAGAGAAAAAGAAAGGGACTGAGAAAATATTTGAAGAGATTATAGTTGAAAACTTCCCTAATATGGGAAAGGAAATAGTTAATCAAGTCCAGGAAGCACAGAGAGTCCCATACAGGATAAATCCAAGGAGAAACACGCCAAGACACATATTAATCAAACTATCAAAAATTAAATACAAAGAACAAATATTAAAAGCAGCAAGGGAAAAACAACAAGTAACACATAAGGGAATCCCCATAAGGTTAACAGCTGATCTTTCAGCAGAAACTCTGCAAGCCAGAAGGGAGTGGCAGGACATATTTAAAATGATGAAGGAGAAAAACCTACAACCAAGATTACTCTACCCAGCAAGGATCTCATTCAGATTTGATGGAGAAATGAAAAGCTTTACAGGCAAGCAAAAGTTAAGAGAATCCAGCACCACCGAACCCGCTTTACAGCAAATGCTAAAGGAACTTATCTAGACAGGAAACACAAGAGAAGGAAAAGACCTACAATAATAAACCCAAAACAATTAAGAAAATGGGAATAGGAACCTACATATCGATAATTACCTTAAATGTAAATGGATTAAATGCTCCAACCAAAAGACATAGACTTGATGAATGGATACAAAAATAGACCCGTATATATGCTGTCTACAAGAGACCCACTTCAGACCTAGGGACACATACAGACTGAAAGTGAGGGGATGGAAAAAGATATTCCATGCAAATGGAAATCAAAAGAAAGCTGGAGTAGCAATTCTCATATCAGACAAAATAGACTTTAAAACAAAGACTATTACAAGAGACAAAGAAGGACAGTACATAATGATCAAGGGATCAATCCAAGAAGAAGATATAACAATTGTAAATATTTATGCACAAAACATAGGAGCACCTCAATACATAAGGCGAATACTAACAGCCATAAAAGGGGAAATCGACAGTGACACAATCATAGTAGGAGACTTTAACACCCCACTTTCACCAATGGACAGATCATCCAAAATGAAAATAAATAAGGAAACACAAGCTTTAAATGATACATTAAACAAGATGGACTTAATTGATATTTATAGGAAATTCCATCCAAAAACAACACAATACACATTCTTCTCAAGTGCTCATGGAATATTCTCCAGGATAGATGATATCTTGGGTCACACATCAAGCCTTGGTAAATTTAAGATAATTGAAATCGTATCAAGTATGTATCTCTGACCACAATGCTATGAGACTAGATATCAATTACAGGAAAAAAGCTGTAAAAAATACAAACACATGGAGGTTAAACAACACACTACTTAATAACCATGAGATCACTGAAGAAATTAAAGAGGAAATGAAAAATACCTAGAAACAATGACAAAAAAAACCACAACGACCCAAAACGTATGGAATGTAGCAAAAGCAGTTCTAAGAGGGAAGTTTATTGTTATAGAAGCCTACCTTAAGAAACAAGAAACATCTCAAATGAACAACCTAACCTTACACCTAAAGCAATTAGAGAAAGAAGAACAAAAAAACCCCAAAGTTAGCAGAAGGAAAGAAATCATAAAGATCAGATCAGAAATAAATGAAAAAGAAAGGAAGGAAACGATAGCAAAGATCAATAAAACTAAAAGCTGGTTCTTTGAGAAGATAAACAAAATTCATAAACCATTAGCCAGACTTATCAAGAAAAAGAGAAGACTCAAATCAATAGAATTAGAAATGAAAAAGGAGTAGTAAAAAAATGACACTGCAGAAATATAAAGGATCATGAGAGATTACTACAAGCAACTATATGCCAATAAAATAGACAACTGGAAGAAATGGACAAATTCTTAGAAATGCACAACCTTCCAAGACTGAACCAGGAAGAAATAGAAAATATGAACAGACCAATCACAAGCACTGAAAATGAAGCTGTGATTAAAAATCTTCCAACAAACAAAAGACCAGGACCAGATGGATTCACAGGCAAATTCTATCAAACATTTAGAGAAGAGCTAACACCTATCCTTCTCAACTCTTCCAAAACATAGCAGAGAGAGGAACACTCCCAAACTCATTCTACGAGGCCACCATCATTCTGATAACAAAACCAGACAAAGATGTCACAAAGAAAGAAAACTACAGGCCAATATCACTGATGAACATAGATGCAAAAACCCTCAACAAAACACTAGCAAACAGAATCCAACAGCACATTAAAGGATCATACATTATGATCAAGTGGGGTTTATCCCAGGAATGCAAGGATTCTTCAAAATGTGCAAATTAATCAACACGATACACCATATTAACAAATTGAAGGAGAAAAACCATATGATCATCTCAATAGACGCAGAGAAAGCTGTCGAAAAAATTCAATACCCATTTATGATAAAAACCCTCCAGAAAGTAGGCATAGAGGGGACTTTCCTCAACATAATAAAGGCCATATATGAGAAACCCACAGCCAACATCATCCTCAATGGTGAAAAACTGAAACCATTTCCTCTAAGATCAGGAACAAGACATGGTCGTCCACTCTCACCACTATTATTCAACATAGTTTTGGATGTTTTAGCCACAGCAATCAAAGAAGAAAAAGAAATAAAAGGAATTCAAATTGGAAAAGAAGAAGTAAAGCTGTCACTGTTTGCAGATGACATGATACCATACATAGAGAATCCTAAAGATGCTACCAGAAAACTACTAGAGCTAATCAATGAATGTGGTAAAGTAGCAGGATACAAAATTAATGCACAGAAATCTCTTGCATTCCTATACACTAATGATAAAAAATCTGAAAGTGAAATTAAGAAAACACTCCCATTTACCATTGCAACCAGAAGAATAAAATATCTAGAAATAAACCTACCTAAGGAGACAAAAGACCTGTATGCAGAAAATTATAAGACACTGATGAAAGAAATTAAAGATGATACAAAAAGATGGAGAGATATACCAAGTTCTTGGATTGGAAGAATCAACATTGTGAAAATGACTCTACTGTGCAAAGCAAGCTACAGATTCAATGCAATCTGTATCAAACTACCACTGGCATTTTTCACAGAACTAGAACAAAATATTTCACAATTTGTATGGAGACACAAAAGACCCCGAATAGCTAAAGCAATCTTGAGAAAGAAAAACGGAGCTGGAGGAATGAGGCTCCCTAACTTCAGACTATACTACAAAGGTACAGTAATCAAGACAGTATAATACTGGCACCAAAACAGAAATTTAGATCAATGGAAAAGGATAGAAAGCCCAGAGATAAACCCATGCACATATGGTCACATTATCTTTGATAAAGGAGGCAAGCATATACAGTGGAGAAAAGACAGCCTCTTCAGTAAGTGGTGCTGGGAAAACTGGACAGCTACATGTAAAAGAATGAAATTAGAACACTCCCTAACACCATACACAAAAATAAACTCAAAATGGATTAAAGACCTAAATGTAAGGCCAGACCCCATCAGACTCTTAGAGGAAAACATAGGCAGAACACTCTATGACATAAATCACAGCAAGATCCTTTTTGACCTACCTCCTAGAGAAATGGAAGTAAAAACAAAAATAAACAAATGGGACCTAATGAAACTTAAAAGCTTTTGCACAGCAAAGGAAACCATAAACAAGATGAAAAGACAACCCTCAGAATGGGGGAAAATACTTGCAAATGATGCAACTGACAAAGGATTAATCTCCAAAATTTACAAGCAACTCATGCAGCTCAATATCAAAAAAACAAACAACCCAATCCAAAAATGGGCAGAAGACCTAAATAGACATTTCTCCAAAGAAGATATACAGATTGCCAACAAACACATGAAACAATGATCAACATCATTAATCACTGGAGAAATGCAAATCAAAACTACAATGAGATATCACCTCACACCAGTCAGAATGGCCATCATCAAAAAATCGACAAACAATAAATGCTGGAGAGGGTGTGGAGAAAAGGGAACCCTCTTGCACTGTTGGTGGGAATGTAAATTGATACAGCCACTATGGAGAACAGTATGGAGGTTCCTTAAAAAACTAAAAATAGAACTACCAAATGCCCCAGCAATCCCAGTACTGGGCCTGAGAAAACCATAATTCAAAAAGAGTCATGTACCACAACGTTCATTGCAGCTCTATGTACAATAGCCAGGACATGGAAGCAACCTAAGTGTCCATTAACAGATGAATGGACAAAGAAGATGTGGCACATATATACAATGGAATATTACTCAGCCATAAAAAGGAATGAAACTGATTTATCTGTAGTGAGATGGATGGACCTAGAGACTGTCATACAGAGTGAAGTAAGTCAGAAAGAGAAAAACAAATACCGTATGCTAACACATATATATGGAATCTAAAAAAAAAAAAAAAAAAAAAAGTCAGAAGAACCTAGGGGCAAGACGGGAATACAGATGCAGACCTACTAGAGAACTGACTTGAGGATACGGGGAGGGGGAAGGGTAAGCTGGGACAAAGTGAGAGAGTGGCATGGACATATATACACTAACAAACGTAAAATAGGTAGCTAGTGGGAAGCAGCCGCATAGCACAGGGAGATCAGCTGGGTGCTTTGTGACCACCTAGAGGGGTGGGATGGGGAGGGTGGGAGGGAGGGAGACACAAGAGGGAAGAGATATGGGGACATATGTATATGTATAACTGATTCACTTTTTTATAAAGCCAAAACTGACGCACAATTGTAAAGCAATTGCACTCTAATAAAGATGTTAAAAAAGAAAAAAAAAAAGAAATCTGCATTTTCACACACCACTCAGATAGTATGCTGTATGTAAGCTCTCTTCTTTTCAAGGCTACTTTGATGTTTTTATGAACACAATTTTCCTGTTGTTTTTTCAATTTATTTTTTATTGGAGGAGGAAACGGGAAGCTGTTGTAAGGTAGTGAAGAACTTGTCACAGTCTGGCTCCCTCCATCAGTGCAGACACACACCTGCATTACCTAGGGAAGATGCTGCCTTCACTGACAATAATTGTTGATGTATAGACAGAAAAGTTTCTGTGAAGCCAGAAAAATTATTCTGTACATTTATTTTCTTTCATAAAGATACATCAACAATCTTTCATACTCCTCACTCTGAAAACGTCTTCATTTTAGTATTTGAACCATATTTGCATCTGAAAAAAGAGATTTTAAAAAACTCTAAAAGTTAGAGAAAGAAAAGTTATTGAATGACATACATGAAATTTATTATACTGAGCAAGGATAAGTTGTAGTAGCTATGTCGTCTTTTTCCTGCTGCCCTATGATCTTTTTAACTTTCAAGTTCTGTTAGACCCTTTGGTTAGATTTGTAATGTTAGTGGAAAATAACTTATTTTTAAGGGGAAGAGAGAGAGAGTTTGTCTTAGTAGTGAAGGCTAAGGGGAAAATTGACTGTTACAAAGTTGAAAGTAGCAAAACTATACAAACAAAAGTAAATACAAATGAAACAGACAGGACTTAATCAAATCATAGCCCTTGAACCACATCACAGAAGCAAATACAAATGTTCTATAACTTTGGTGTCAATAATAAACTTGTGGGTCCTGTAATCCACTGGGATTGATTTAAAATTCCAAAATGTAAAATCGTTTTATAATTACTCAGCTATTTTTTTTTTTGCATTTTAGTGAAAAGTTTTATTTATTACTTGAATTATTTAAATGAATACTTAGCTTACAAATCTTTAAAGACAAGGATTGCTAGGATCCCCATTTTTACCTCTGTTATAGAATTTGAAGTATTTTTTCCCTGAACTTTGAAGAGTAGAATGCATTAAGAGAAATATCGTCATGACCAACATGAAAATTTATAATTTAGAAATTTAAGAATTTTGATGTAAAAACTTCCTACATCAAAGGTTTTTTTTAATCAAAATTGCAGAATTTAATTAGGTATCTAATAGACATTTAATGAAAATGAGTAGGTTTACTGATGCCTATTAATTCCTAATGTAACATTTTTAGTGCCATTCCTGAGAGTACTCATGGAATTTATTATTTGCCTAAAAATATACACGAAAGGAATTTCCTAAATTATTACTACCTACAGAGAAGAGCTACACTCTGGTAAATTATGTCATAAAGCACATTTGCCTTAAGTAAAACTAAATCCCTCCCTCCCCACCCCTGGCCACTAGCTTTTATCATGCCACTGAAAATACCCACTTTTTTTTTTTTTTTTTGGCCACACCATGTGGCTTGTGAGATATTAGTTCCCCAAAAAGTGATTGACCCCAAGCCACAGCAGTGAAAGCACCGAGTCCTAACCACTGGACCACCAGGGAATTCCTGAAAATACTTACTCTTGAAAAAGATTCTTTTTGCTCTGAAAGAAACAAAGTATGCCTTAAAGTGAAGATATCATTTTATATTATATTCAACTGCCAAATGATAAAATTCTGAAAGAATGCCAAAATATTATTTATTTACTATAATTCTAATTATTGAACAAATCTAAGAGAACAGTCTTTAATGTTTCAGTAAGGATTCTCATTTTCATCTAAAATTTCTGATGATAACATTTCGTCGTTTTTGTAAGCTCCCTTTATCCCTTTTACTACATGTTGGTAATGTTTTTTAACAAGATGAGAAGTGAAACTAAGAATTAATGTATGTATTGAATCAGTACTTAACAATGGAAAAGTAAAAAGTGTCTGCAAGAATGAGTAAACTGTGTGGCTACTGGTGAGAATCTAAGCCCAATTACCAATTTAAGAGCTAGGTCAAGGTGGACACGGTTGATCTCTGTTTAAAAGCAGTGTATGGGCCAATAAAATAGAACAGAACAAAAAACACAATAAAACAAACTAAAGAAAATGACTGCAACAATAACAGTGGCAGACTCATGAATGTGTCATGATTTGGAATAACACAGTTCAGGTCTTGGCAAAATCATTTAATTAATTCTCAGTGTGATCCTGAGCCATCCATATCACTATCCCATCCATATCCCTCATTTGTGAAAGGAAGAGGTTGGATCAACCATCTCCAAGTAATTGTCCAGTTTTAATGATTTCCGTATTCATCTGACAAATAATACCTTTAGTAGGGCCTATGTGCATAGTAAAATTTTGCTAATTGAGTCTAATTAAATTTTTCCAGTATTGCTGTAGAGAAGCAAATTGTCACAGATCACTCACAATAATGTAATAAAAAATGAAATCAGAAATAATCTCGATTTAAATGTCAGCACAATAGAATCAATTTGCATATATGGGGTGTAATTGAGTGGAATTTGTGTTAAAATGCACAATTTCCCTACTTATATTAATAGAAAGTAAAATATTTATTTTAGAATAATCTTAAAGTTATCTAAACCTATCAGTTTAAGGAGTTGGAAACTGAGGCCCAGAAAGGTAAAGAACCACCTAAGAACAGAATTAATGGCACAGTCACAACTCATATCCTGGCCTTCTGATATCTAAAAATTACACTGTTTTTTCTACTCTATTGTGATAACTCTCATCTCATCTAAATAAGGAATATGGGAAATTAAATGGCCTAAATTCTTCAGCTGTTCTAAATTTCTTAACTAAATATTATGCATAAAATAAACTAAAAATTGTTCATTAAATATGTAAAACCAAAACTCTTTAAATAATTTTATGATTTAAAATGAACTAATTGAAAAATGTGATTTTCTCTGCTCCCTCCTGAAATTACACTACCAGGATTTAAAGAAAGGGGAAAAAAAAAAAAAGAAAAAAGACAAAGAATAGGAAAGGTAATTACACAAATGAAATTTGAAATATGGAAGACAGATACTTTACTATTAGATGACTTAGAAAGCTGAATTCTAAATTGGTTATAGAGGAACTATGGAGCAAACTAACACCAAATAATCTCAGAGAAATTGAGGAATTTGAGGGAACAGACCTCTCTGAAGCTGGGTTACAGATCCTCTGCCCTATCCTGTGGGTAAGAACACTTTTCCCCACTCATGGGAAAACTAGAATTTTCCTCCCTAGATTGAACTAGGGAGCTGTAGAAGTGGGAAACACATGGCTCCCAGTGAGGATGTGGAAACCATACTGAAAAAGGAGATTAAGGGAAAGTCTTCCTGTTAAGTGGTAAGTTCCAATATCCTTCCTCTGTTTGGCCTGAGAACTTGGGCAGCCAGAGTTATGCCTCTTAGTGGCTTCCTCTTATGCCTAAAGTGGGTAAGTCCTCTCTGGGGAAGTTTATTAGCTCCAGGGGAAAACCTCAAGCCACTGGAACTGGGTATCAGATAATAATTTTTTTAAAAAGTCCAGATCTAATATCCTAGAGTAAAGCCCGGCAATCCAGAAGCTACAACGATGCATTTCCATGTAATTTAGTTCCCATGTGTTTAAATAAAGGTTAAATTAAAGGAAATTGGAGAGTAGTACAAAGCAGTGATCCGAAGAAAAGTGCTAAAATGATTTAATAGCTTCAGAAAGAATAAGGAAAATATTACATCAATAAAATTATGTGGTATAAAAAGCTATAAGAGGGCTTCCCTGGTGGCGCAGTGGTTGAGAATCTGCCTGCCAATGCAGGGGACACGGGTTCGAGCCCTGGTCTGGGAGGATCCCACATGCCGCGGAGGAACTGGGCCCGTGAGCCACAACTACTGAGCCTGCGCGTCTGGAGCTTGTGCTCCACAACAAGAGAAGCCGCGATAGTGAGAGGCCCGCACACCGCAATGAAGAGTGGCCCCCACTTGCCACAACTAGAGAAAGCCTTCGCACAGAAACGAAGACCCAACACAGCCAAAAATAAAATAAAAAAATAAATTAATTAAAATACTTATTAAAAAAAAAAGCTATAAGAAAAAATATTGGATTATGAAGAACTTGAAGTTTAAAATCTGATGGCAAAAATTTAATATTTAAATAAAATATTTGGAAAATAAATTGGAAAGAGTCTTTAATGACTTTATTCATTTGTTTAATACTATTTAATGAACTATTCTTTGTCGGGTGCTGAAGATGTAGTAGTAAAGAGACAAAACCTCCTTATAATGAGTTTTTTTACTCTATTAGGAAAGTCATAATCAAGGTAAAGAAGTAAAATAGTGCACTGGTAGTGTTAATAGCTAAGGGAGAAAAAAAAAAGCAAAACGAGAATATGAAATTTTGGAAGAGGATTGAAGCTGTAGATTGGGCCAGCCAGGGAAAGTGTCTTTGTGACTTTTGCAGAAAAGATCTGAAGGAAATGAGGCAGTTAGTGATGTTGACAACTGAAGGAAAACATGCTAGCAAGAGAGAACAGCCAAGTCTCTCAAGAGCATGCCTGGCCTGTTCCAAGAACACCAAGGAGCAGTGTCCTGGAGCTGAGAAAATCAAGGAAGAGGAGTAGGAAATTAAATCAGGGAGGTAAAGGAAAGCAAGACTGTGTAAGATCTAACGAGTCAAGATGAGGAGGGCTTTGAGCAGAGATCTGAGATTGCCAGAAGTTAGAAATTAAAAGGCAAATATCTCACAAAATTAAAAACAATATTGGCCAGCACATAAAAGAAATAGACTGTGCAAATATAATCTAAAAAGCAACCAAGAAGTAATAGATCTAAATAGTAGAAGGATTAGAGAGAAAACTTATATATAGAAAAGAGGCAAAGGAAATCCAACAAGTACAAATTTAGAGCTCTTTCCAAACGAAAATCCAAGTAAGGTATATATGCTTTTTAGAAAAAAAATTAACTTTCTAGAAATAAAAAAAGGAAGAAAAGAAGACAAATATGCATACGGAAAGTTATACTATATTCTAGATAATCTTGATTCAGAATGGTTCATGCTGAAACATATTCTTTAAAAAGTTTAGTAGAATCTAAAGATAAAGCATTTGGGGAGTAACCTGGCAAAAACTGATTGGCTTATAAGTGCAAAAAGTAAGATGGCCTCAGATTTCCACCCAGTAATATTCAATCTAACAAGATACTCAAGGAAAGAAAAGTACTCAAGGAAAGAAAATGTAAGTCAAGTAGTTTACTTTTACACGTCTGTCCTTCAAGTATAGAAGCTTCAGAGAGTTTTGAGTACACAAAAATTCATCTTCATGAGTCTTTCTCAAGAAAGCTATTAGAGAATAAATTTCACACAATCAAGAATTGATTTGAAAACCATTGCAAAAGGATTGACAAGGATCACAGTATTTAAGTATAGGACTCTGAAACAAATGTATTAGAATTACAACAAAGAATACAAATATTATATGGTCCAACAATATGTATAGATAGAACTAAAAACCTGGAAAGAAAAGAATGAGAAATTATTTTTAGATAAAGTGACTCTGTTGATAACTGCTGCTAATCTACTATAATCAAGTGTAGCACTCAAAGTATATCATTTATAATTTAAAAATTAATGATATACTAACATAGTTAACAACTTCAACAAAATTGTTGTAGAAATACAGTTTCATCATCTATTATAATATCAGGTGGTGGAGACAAGAAGAGAAGAGGGGAAGAAGAAATTTGCTTATTTTAACATTTTTCACTCTACAGAAATAATAATGTAAATATTTTGTTCTAAGAAATAGGCCTTTTCCACTAAAATTGAAAAATTAAAAATTTCATATTACCCTCCAGGCTTAGATTATCCTTGATTGTAAACTGAACATGAGTCAAAAAATGTAATGATGGTTAATTAGCAAGTCTTATACAGGGATAGAGCAAGAGCTTCCCAACAAATGTGTCAGAGCACTCTTAAGATGCTAATGGTTTACAGGCACTGAGATATCAATCCCATCAGGCTTTATGTATTCAGGGTGGGGCTGAACTAGTCAGACTCCCCAAGGGGTTTTATCCATCCAACAGTGACCAGTCTCATCTCTTTACCCTAGTAAGTTGTAAAATATAATCATTTTCAATACGCTTTAATGTAAGGGGGAAAAAAGAGACACTTTACAACAGGGTGCTGCATGAACACATGAGAAAAATCTTACGCTGTTATTTACTCACTCACATGTAATTGTTGCCTGGCAATTCCATTTAAGAAAACTCTGGAAAAGTACTAGAGAGAATTAAAATGAAAATCACACAGGTAAATAGAAACTTTGAGAAGCAAAAACTGTAATTGTGTTAGAATTGGTTTTAATTAGACATAAAGGAAACTTTTTTCTGACTTGCTAGGTTGCCAATAAACTACTATAATATTTTATGGAGCTATGGAGAGAAATGCTATCTGTCTATGATAGTAAAATTCAAAATAGGGGGTGGGCAAATAATCTCACTGTTTCTGAGATTCATTCATTTGGATAAGAACTAAAACTTAAAGTGTCACCTTCACATTGCCCCTTGTGAAAGTCACTATACAATTGGATTACAGAGGGAAAAAAAGTAATGACACTAGATACTCAAGAATAAAATTCAGGATTTTTTTTTTCAAGGTTAGTAGATTTAGCACTCTACCTAGAATATTTTACTTTCAGGACAGTTTGACTTTATAGACATTATTGTCCCAAATGGCGCCAATGCTATCATTACCACAGCCATCTGTGTTCTAACCTGGAGTCATCCTTTAACCCCAACAGGCACCAGATTAATAGTCTTAGACTGTGGAAGGGAAGAATGTATTCCAAAGTCCAAAGGAGTACTTTGTCAAAGTCTAAGAGGTAAAAATGAGAGGACTAGATAATATAAACTATATTTATGGGAATCTCTAAAATCGTTTGCCATTTCTCAACATGTTTTCAAGAAAAGAGTTAAATTTCCGAAGTATTTCTATCAGATTTGTATTCATTTTAATTAATAAAGATTTTACATGCCTCTATTATCGTTTTATAAATGTATAATCAATATTAAAATATATTCATGAAGAAAGAGAGAAAGAGATAGAGGGCACTCCCCTGTTGTATTTTTTTTAGTGGAGGATATTAGAGTAATGAAAAAAGTACTTAAGGGCTCATTTTTATATCTAGTACTTTTCAAGTAAGTGCTAAATCCATTTTCCTTTCTAAAAAGTATGCATTAAAAAACTCTACAGGCCTTCCCTGGTGGCGCAGTGGTTGAGAATCTGCCTGCCAATGCAGGGAACACGGGTTCGAGCCCTGGTCTGGGAAGATCCCACATGCCGCGGAGCAACTAGGCCCGTGAGCCACAATTGCTGAGCCTGCGCGTCTGGAGCCTGTGCTCCGCAACAAGAGAGGCCGCGATAGTGAGAGGCCCGTGCACCGCGATGAGGAGTGGCCCCCACTTGCCGCAGCTGGAGAGTGCCCTCGCGCGGAAACGAAGACCCAACACAGCCATAAATATAAATAAAATAAATAATAAAAAATAAAAAATAAGAAAAAAAGAATGTCCTTTAAAAAAAAAAGCACAGCACTGTTATCACAAAAAAAAACTCTACATTTATTTCATGGTTATGAAATAGGATAGGTAACACGACAGAAACATGTTACCTGAAGTACAGTACACAGTAGGACTTAAATAGGAACGAGGCAATGGATAAAAAAGTTAGAATTTTATTCTCTTTCACATGGGAGAATTCCAATATTAATGAAAGAATGAAAGAAAAAACAGGAAGGTAGGAAGGTAGGAGAGGAGGGAGAGAGGGAGAGAGGGAGGGAGGGAGGAAGGAAGGAAGGGAGGGAGGGAGGGAGGGAGGAAGGAAGGAAGGAAGGAAGGAAGGGGGCTATGTAACCTGGAAAAGCAGAAGTAAAGTTACATATGACTATAACCAGAGACACAAAGTCATAAGGAATCCATTCCATAATCCTTCCCCTCTAACAAGACATAGAATAAGACTGTTTTATTATTTTGGAATTCTGGTTAAAGTCCCAAATCTAAGGATAATGGGTACGCTCTATAGCAAGGCTTTAGATAACATCCCACCCATCTTAAGAATGAGATGGCCAACAGGTCCTTGGATTTTCAATTCTATTATCCACCTTCCTATAATATAAAACAAGGCTGGAGTTTTGTTAGAGATCACTTGATTGATCCAACTTTGCTCATATTTTCACAGTGGCTTGGGAGTATGTGGGGAGAGATAGGTAAAAGGTCTGCTAACAAAAGAAACTGGACAGGGTTATGGGCAGGAAGAGTAGAACATCAGCTTCAGTGGAAATTGGTACAAAGTCAGAACAGTGCCCAGTGGCCCCAGGAGAGGCCAATAACCATCTACTCCTTAAACAGCCCTGACTGTGAAGAGGACTGGTTCCAGTATACAGGGTGAAATCCAATCTACATGAAAGGTACCAATAGGAGCAGCTTGAAAAATTAGAGTAATGTAGAGTAACATGTGAAGCAGGTCATTAAATTAATTTCTTCAAAGGTACGTAGAATCAAGTTTTTACCTTACCTCTTGGCTGAACTGCATTTCAGTTCTCAGTAGAAGAGCATGTCTTTGAGAAAAGGTAAAACGGTCCTTTCAAAGTCAAAAATTGCAATGTACATGCAAAACTTTGGATACATTAAATGGCTTGTCCATAAACTGACTCAGACAGTGTCAATGAAACATGATAATCTTTGAGTGTACTTAACTCCATTAGTCTTTGCTTCTTGGAGGGGTATTAACACAGTTAACAACTTAGTTTTAGCTACTTACATATAATTTTGCTTTGGGAGCATGGATTGCCTTCAAAAACCTAATAAGTGTAATCATGGAAATTATCACCATCTTAGTTTGAATTCCCCAAAAGCAGGCACCAAGTTATGGTTTGGACATAAGTAATTTAGTTAAGTTACAAGAAAGAAGCACAGATGAGGAAGCAGAAAAAGAGACAGAGGACAGAAAATTCAATAGAACAGCAGTCCCCAACATTTTTGGCACCAGGGACCGGTTTCGTGGAAGACAATTTTTCCACGGACCAGGGTGGGGGGATGGTTTGGGGATGATTCAAGCACATTACATTTATTGTGCACTTTATTTCTATTATTATTACACTGTAATATATAATGAAATAATTGTACAACTCACCATAATGCAGAATCAGTGGGAGCCCTGAGCTCGTTTTCATTTGCCACTCACTGATAGGGTTTTGATATGAGCCTGCAAGCAATTGATTTATTATGATCTCTGTGCAGTCAAACCTCTCTGCTAATGATAATCTGTATTTGCAGCCGCTCCCCAGTGCTAGCATCACCACCTCAGCTCCACCTCAGATCATCAGGCATTAGATTCTCATAAGGAGCGTGCAACCTAGATCCCTCGCATGCGCAGTTCACAGTAGTGTTTGCGCTCCTGTGAGAATCTAATGCCGCCACTGATGTGACAGGAGGCGGAGCTCAGGCAGTGATGCGAGTGATGGGGAGCGGCTGTAAATACAGATGAAGCTTTGCTCGCTCACCCGCCACTCACCTCCTGCTGTGTGGCCCGGTTCCTAACAGGCCACGGACCACTAGCAGTCTGTGGCCCAGGGGTTGGGGACCCCTGCAATAGAAGTTTTGATAAACACTAATACGGACAACTGGGGATGGAACTGTCTCACAACTGTCCTACAGAGGGCCAGAGAATAGTGACCCTAACTGGTTGAGATGGCTGAGGTTTTCCCTAGTTTAAATATCAGGCACTTCTGAGCTGCTCTTCTTGTGGGCAGAGGAAGCTCCTACAGCACTGGCTGGTGAACGCATTAAGCAGAGAAGCAGACAGAAGCTGATGCTTGCTGCTTGACATGGGATGCAGCATGCTGGGGAATCAGCCACTGCAGTTTCAAGTGAATTCAGAAGTAAACTGAGAGGACACAGAATAAGGAATTAGTGTTTACTACAGTCCATCCCTTGAACTACCCAAATCTATTCATGCCCTATATTGTATATATTTGGATACTGACATTTCAAGCAATTGGCTAGCCAAAATCTTTGAAAAATTAGAGAGTTAATAACAAGCTAGTGCTTGTTATTTAACAAGATGGAGTTCTACAGCTCCAAGAGGTTCCAAGGCAGTAGGGGTATTCAGCAACTCTCTTCTATTACCAATTCTTGATTTCTTTTTCCCTTTGTTCATTCTTCTACTCATCTAGGTTGTTTACATGAAATGGCCTAGATTTAATCTCTAATAAATATGAGCCCCTAGTTATCTTGGAATTGTACATTTACCATTTTCACTGATTGTTGAAATATCACCACAGTGATTTCCAGCCTCCAGACATACTCTACTCTTTATGCAATAACTATTAGCAACCCTAGGTTCCTAGGTCTTCATGATTATCAGTGTTGACTATATGTAAGAATACAATAACGACTTTCTTTCTTTATTGTTCTATAAGAAAGAGCAGACATGTTTTTTTTTAACTACTGGGGACACAGCACTATTCAATAGCCATTGGTTCAGTATACACTGTATCCTGTATCATACATACATCCAAGCATCCACTCAAGCCTATCATCCCTATTTTAGATTCTTGGTTGAGCTTAAGAGGTCATTCTACAATGTCCTCTAATGCTGTAGCTACCAGATGATATGATAGGGCTGCATGCCTATCCTACTTCTTTATTATAAAATTGCTCCCTGGATCTAAGTCAATGTCATGATGGATCACATTTAAGGTAGACAAGAAGATGCTTTACTTAGATCTCCTTTCAAGAAAGAAATTTTTGCCCACTTTGGGAAGTACAATCCACAGACATGCCTAGCTGCCAGTTTTCAGTATTTTCCTGGGGTAGTCAGTATATGGTGACTAAAAGAGATAGAGGTGTAAAGCATCAGCCATTTCCATCTGATGCAGGTCCACTCTGACAAGCAATGCTTGCTCCAAAGCTCCCCACTAGTTGGCCATGACTTGGTAAAATATACATCACAGTTCAACTTGGTAAAATATACATCATAGTTCAACTTCTCCCTATACATAACCCTGCTTTTCTCCTCTTTTCATATCTTTCAGTCTCTAATAATCATTTTATACTCCAAAATCCACTTCGGTCATCTCTAGAAAATCCAACTCATGATAAATTGTACCAGAGAGGTCCAAAAAGGCAAGATGGCAATTCCTTGTCTTGTCTACTAGCTCATGCACATAAAGAGTCCAAAGTAGCCAGGTGGCAGCCATAGCTGAGAGTTCAATGGGCCTTTTGAAGTGTATCCTGTAAAAAGACTGGTTTGGGGCCAAGACCTCTAACCATGCAAAGTATAGAGTTTCAGAGACAAGAAGTAAAACGTCCCTCAGTAGATCAATTGGGAATGATGCTAAGTGGGACAACTTCTGCTCTTCCCCCTGTATTTTTCCTTTTAGGGGCAAAGTATAGTATTAAAGTATTTGCTACAATTCATATACTGCATACCTAAGGATAGACTCCCTGAACCTGCAGATTATTGCCTGTAAATTGGTGTTTTAACTGTATATTTTGTTGTTCATTCCAACACCCTAGAAACTTCTGAGTAGTTGAGTATGTGGCAGATAAACTGGATTCCATGGTCTTAGAGACATTTCCATAATTCCACTGAGGGAAAGAAGGTCCCCTGATCAGTTTTAATGTGTGGCACCCCATGCTGATAGACTAAACACCCTGTTTGGATAATGGTGCTGACTGGCACCTTGTAAAGATGAATAGCAAACTCATACTCAGAATGTATTTTCCCTGTTAGAATAAATATATAACCTGTCTAGAATGGAAGGATTCAATGAATAAACTTGCTACCAAGTAGACAATAGGAATTCCAGAGGAATATAGTGACAGCAGTAACTAAATGAGCCTTTGTAAAAGAGAGCCCATGCTTTTAGGTCTATACATAGCCTCTTCTCTGCCACCATGGCCACTTCAGTGAGTTTTTGGTTAAAAAACTTGCTCAGGTCTGGAAACAGGAAAAGGAAAACATTGAGAAAATCAAGATTACCAAAAAGACAAAAGCATAAGAGTATTGTGGCAATATTGTTTAATTTTATCATCAAGAATGTCAGTAACTGGCTCTGGAATATATTGTCATAGTAACTTTATATCACATTCTTTCCTTAGTTGTTTAGTTTAAATTTTTAAGCAATTAAATTGAGTAAGGAATAAAATAATGTAAAGCATTCAAGGAATTTAAAATGTTATTTTAATAGTAACTAACAGACTCCTCAGAATATTATAATTAATTTCTTTGAATAAAGTAAAATAAAAAATATAATTCATATTTGGTATGGTCCTTAAACACCCTAAGAAATAGATTTTTCATTAAAATATTTTGTATTTTTATTAATGTTTTGGTCTTTTCTTTAACCATGATGGTGGAGGGAATATCTATTGGTTTATTCATTTTTACCTAAAATGTAAGACCTTTTAGAGGAATATTCTATTATTTGCATAAATTATTCTTAGAGGATTTTATTAGTAGCTGTGTAAAACTTCTCAAACTGGGTTACATGAAACCTTGGAGGACATGCCAAGTGTATGTGCATAAGTTCTTATAGGACAAACAAAGTATATTTAATTAGAACACCAGTCTTATTCAAAGATTTACAGAGGAAAAGTGAGGTAATGTACTCTTAATGGATCTATTAGGGTAATAAAAATGTGTTGCTCTTTGGAGAAAAATGCAAAGATTTTACGTGTAAATACAAAAGTGCAAAGAAAAGTTATTCTCAAAGCAGGACACTTCCAGCCCCAGACCAAGTCCCTGGCTCTGTCCTTAGAGGTAGGTAGGGAGACCAGCTCTAATTTAAGTGGATAATAATAAGCCAGCATGGTAATGTTACTGCTACCCCTGTCCTCTTAAATAAACCTTAAGGAATGAGACATCATGGGCTGTAGCATTAAGAAAGGATGATAACATTGAATTTACTCATTTAATTATGTATTCATGCACCCAATGCATAGCTGTTGAGAACCTACTATCTATCTTGCGAATTCATCAAGGAAAAAAATAATCTCAGTCTCTCTTTTCATAGAACTTACATTCTAAGTGGCCTATGTTGTGGCACAAATGGCTTTAATCACAGAAGACTTTTAGGCAATTAAGTACTACTTCAGAACATAATTATGTACCAGGGAAGAAAGAAGAGCATGCGCAGCCACAGATGGCTGTCTCTTACGTTATTTATCATCAGCACTTTCTTTGCAAGACCCTTTCTTCTCAGACACATGTAATACCAGACACAGCTACATCCAGAGCTCAATCAGTTTTGAACAAAGCAGCCAGTACAAACTCAAACTCACTAGCTACTAGAGTCTTGGTTTTTCTTGCTGCTGCTACACATATCTGAATTTATGAGCAGTAGTGTACTAGGAATAGTTAACAACTAGCTCTCTGGCAAAAAAAAAGTATATAGCTACAGACCTACAGATATGGATATATAGATGTGTAACATAAAATTGTACTAATGTAAAGGATGCGCAGCACACAATCTACAAGTAATAATAAAATGTATTCATTATTGTCATTTCCATATAGCCAATTAATTCTCACAGGTTGTTTCACTTGATTTTTTGCCAACCTTTTGGATTTGTTGCCAACTTATAGTTTCAGTTGATGAGCCAGTGTAGTTGCAACATGAATGCTGGTTGATATTTTTCTTTAATGAGTAAAATGACAGTGAAATCATAGGCATGTTGAACTTTACTCATTTGTCAGTGATGTAAGCTACTTTTTAATGAAAAGAGTTCTCAAATACTGAAGAATATTTCCTCTTTTGTGTGTGTGCTATACACAATGTAACAGCTATGGACACCACGCACTTGGAAGTTTAATCTGCATTATGAACACTGCCCCTATCATTTTCTAGAGAAATAAAGCACCTTTCTTCCTATTTCAAGCTTCCAGCATGATGTCACCGAATGCACAGTTGGGAAAAGATACACAGTAGCCCCCAATTTTGTAGTATCAATATTTCTACTATACGGATTGATACAATAAACATAAATAACCCCACAATTATAGATGAGAGAAAACAACCCTAAAATTAGAAAGCAGTAACTTTTGCATATTGATATGTTATGTAATTAATTTTAATTTATATAATTTAATTTTTAATAATAGTTCTTTAAAAAATGGCTTGCAAAATTTCTGGAAATTTAACGATCGGCTCTCACAAGCACTTATGAACCAGCTTCAGCACAGCACTGCTCATGAGCCTCTAGTAAGCCCCAAACACCTGTACACCCATAACACCCTTCCTGGCTTGCTAGGAACTTTTCCAGGTTTTAGCACTGAAAGTCTCACATTCCAAGACACTGGGACATTTGGTTACCCTAATCCATGGACCATCCAAAATAGTTATGTAACTGCCTAGTTACTAATAGAGCTGGATTTTTCCTCTGAATTTATAGCCCTTGCAAATTCCTTTCCCCTCAGCATCCCTGTCCTCTGCTGCAGCTGTTTGCTAGGATGATAGACTCTGTAAGATAAATTATTGTCATGGTCCCAGTCACTGTCAGATTTTGAATAGCACAGTTGTACTGTTCACCACCTTGAATTTGTTTTAACTCAAGTACATACAGCCTAAGTTCATCATCTCCTTTTGGTTTACTGAAATCAAGGCTTTGGTACCATTAAGTCCTCTTTCCTTCACATAATGGGATCTCTAAATATTCACTTGGAAGAGCAATTCTGAAATTAAATGAGGTTATGTTCACACAGTGCCTAATACAGTGCTCATTAAGTAGTAAATATTACAATAGTATTCTTATGATTATTCCCAGTCCATTCTTAAACCAACCATTTATTTTCCCTGGCAGGCTTTGCCGAGAGCCACCCTGCCTTTCAGCCGAGTATGTGCAACTATTGCACAGCCCCTCTCCATTACATACGATTGAAGAAAGGAGCCCTATGGCTGGCACTTCACACTGGAGTAATGAGTATCAGCCATTACTTGTACCAATGATTCAGTCCCTGATTCTGTCCTTTTTGCCCAAGCAAGCTCTAAACATAGCTAATTCATGCAGTCAGCCTCTATGAGCCACACTTTACTTCAAGTCCTTTATTTCACAGTTGTCTTTCAAATTTTACCCATATTCACATCCAGAAAGAACAGGGGACTACTTCTTGCCAGGGTGAGAAATACTTCCCACCTTGATGTTATAGTTTTGGCTGGAAATCAAATCTAGGAAAAGGAGGGCAAAATGTGGGTAGTGAAGACTTCCTCAATTTTTTTTTTTTTTCTTTTTCTTAGGAAATTGTTTATATAGCTAACTTGAGATAGGACCTGAAAGATAAGTCAGTGCTCTAGAGTAGAGGTCAGTGAACCCTGGACGGCCCACATTCTGCTGTTGTAAATAAAGTTTTATTGGAACACAGCCCTGCCCATTCATTTACATATTGTAAATAGCAGCTTTTGCACTACAAGAGCACACATCACTGGATAGTTGTGACCCAGACCAAGTGGCCTATAAAGTCTATATATTTACTATCCGGCCCTTTATAAAGAGAAGAGGTTTGCCAATCCCTGCTCCAATGTCTAAAAGAAATACTTTAATAGCTTTGCCTGGTCAGGGGTAGATGACTTGGGAAAAGGGAATGCCGATCTCTAGCTGCTCCTAGTTTTTCAGATCAGGAAGAGGACATGCTCTTGCTCCTTCCTCAAATAAAGCCACATAGGCTCTTACTGTGAATGCATTTACCTAGAATGTATTGGAGACCAGGACGAAGGCTATTGCTTGCTTTGACAGAATTTTCTAAAACCAAAGTCAGAGAGAGTCCTAACAGCCTGCATTGTCAGATATTGGTATGTTTACTCCGAAAATGCTGGGATGGTTTCTGTTTGCCAGGCAGCTTTCAGACACCATCATCATTTTCCAAAAATTGTACCTGAATTCCCCAACAGTGAAAGATTAACAAGTTGTATCGCCCTGGGCCAAAATTAAATTTGCTCTTTCATCAAAAAACAAATTCGTTTTTTGTGTAGAGGAGTAATCATGAGTAGAGATTAAGAAATTCTTATCATAGGCTGAGATTTATACAACAAAATCAAGTATAATAATCTATTAGTCAAAAAAATGCATTAATTACACTGTTATTCTTCTATTGTGCTTCATTGGAGAGTTGTCTGAATTAAAACCATTTCCTTCTTAGTTCTTACATTGTTTTTCTCTACATGTTTTCATAAAATAAAACCAAATCACCATGATTATTGAATTTTGTGAAGTCTGCTTCAACTTATATAGTAGAAAATTAGGTGAGACTGTCTGGATTCTTACTCGTCAATAGTTTTTGTTTTTTGTTTTTTGTTCTTAGTATCTTTAAACAAGAAACCACATTTTTGCCTGAAGCACTGGCAATATTAGGTGTTTGAACTGGGGAAGCTCTCCCAAGATTGAATATCATGAGTAATTTTTTTTAAAAGAATGACATAAGTCTCCCTTGTTGAGTAGATGTCCTTTTAAGTGTTTTCCAGTAGACATGATAGAATTATTGAGTCAGGCCCTAGAAAGTGGCGTTAAGTCTACCCTTCATACAGATATGAGAAGAAATAAAATCTGGGATAGAATGACAATCTACCTTATGAGCAGATCTATTTTTCTGCTTCATGGCACAAGTGTGGGGATGAGGGTGGAGGGAGCAAATTGGTTGGGGTGTAGGGCCAGGCCTGAACACGTCCGAGTAAGCTGTCATCACCACTGACTCCCTTCTCAGGGCTTACCGCTCATGGCTATGTCTACCCACCAAAAACCCATACAAACACACACACACATGTACACATACTGAGTCATTCATGGTTTCAAGAAATTAAAAGTTAGCTAAACGTAGTCACCCCGCAAGCCAATTTGAGCTCAATGCAATAAGTACTGACTCTGCCTAATTTTCCTTCACTCTTGCTTGCACAGCCCAAAGCATGATCAGGGTGGAGCAGACGCCCACCTTTATGTTGTCACTCTTGACTGGGTTTTAAACAAAGTCAGTTTTAACTTATAGCAGAATATTGGGTGTGGGAGGTGGGAAGAATGATAGGGCCTGATGAAAATTATAAGGAAAATGGATCATCTATTCGCCATTCTGCTTTAGTACTCAGTCTCACAGCCATGTCACCTTTGGTGGCAACGGAGGGAAAAGAAAGTCATGCTCTCTGTTATCTGTGTTGTTAAAACCATCCCCAAACTTTAAGGCAAATAGTGTCCTATTAGAAAAGTATTCCTTCACCTACAGAAGGAAAATTAAACTTTCTTTACTGAAGTACTCAGGAACTTTGGTTACAGCTTCACTTCAGCATTTATTACCCTGTGGAACTGATAAAGTAATGAGGCATACACATGATTTGACTACAAGTGAGAGCGGGGCAGGGTTTGGGAATGGGGGCAGACACTTTTGATAATTTACTTGTGAGAAACAACTCCCTCTCTTTTGTTTTGCTCCCTGTAAATATACTTTTTTTTAATCCCCCTTAAAAGCTCCACTCTATGCAAACTCAGTCTTTCCAATAGCCTTAGATTTCTAAATAAAGCACTAGTGATTTAAGGTCTTTAAAAACTGAGCAGAAAAATTAACACAAAATGAGATTCACTAAAATTTATACTACTTATTTTTCAAGGTAAAATGTTATTAAATTAGTGAGTATTTATTTATACACATAAGTACAACTACATTGATAAATGCACTATCAATGTGGCATCTTTATACCGCCATTTGATGAATGTTTATTGAATGAATAAACAAAGTATTACATGCATGACACCTGTTTAGTGACATGAAGAAGGTCAATCATATGAGATAGACCTTGTTCGAGTGATAACATTTTAGTTCCCAAGTCAAATATATACCCTGTGTTGAAGGGTAATATTTTGAACATTAAATTGAGGGTAATTTTTCTTTTAAAAAATATTATGAAACCTTTCAAACATTGAGAACATTGATAATAATGTAAAAAAAAGAAAAAAGTCCATGAATCCATCATGCAGCTAAAACTATATTTGTCTCCTCAGAAACATAATTTCACTGAACATTAGACACTGACATGTCTATATTGAGATAAAGATAGATAGATAGATCTATTTCACTCACTTTAACTGCTGAATACATATAACAATTTATTTTTCATTCCTCTATTGGATGGTTGGATGATTTCCACTGAATAAAGTTTATATTTCCAGAAAAATTTCTTGCTACAATATGATCTCTGAGCACATACAGCCAGTAGTATCTATTGATCAGGAAGAAAGAAGGCGATGCTTAAAAGAAAAAAATAATAATAATAATTGCTTGGACTTGATATTTAAGACACATTTTAAAAGCTCTTGTCAGAAATAATTGCTTGGAGAGAAATGCATGTATTTGCAAGACTCAGATTTTATTAAAAGAAGAACATCTTAATAGGTTCAAAATGCAAAAATAAAAATTAGAGAACTGAAAGGGCAACAGGAAAAAAATAAAAAGCTATGGGACTGCAGGAGGGCCTTGGAGAGGTTAAGGACACATACACTGAGAATTATAAAACATTAATGAAGGAAACTGAAGACGATGCAAAGAAATGGAAAGATACCCCACGTTCTTGGATTGGAATAATTAATAATGTTAAAATGTCCATTTTATTAAAAGCAACACGAGATTTAATGTAATCCCTATCCAAATATCCACAATATTTTTTTTACAGAACTAGAATGAATAATTCTAAAATTTATATGGAACTACAAAAGACCCCAAATTGCCAAAGAAATTGTGAGAAAAAAGAACAAAGCTAGAGGTATCAAGCTCCCTGAATTCAGTCTATGCTACAAAACTACAATAATCCAAATAGAATGGTACTGGAACAAAAACAGACACACAGATCAATGGAACAGAATAGAGAGTCCAGAAATAAACCCACACACATATGGTCAATTAATTTATAACAAAGGATGCAAAAATATACAATGGGAAAAATATAGTCTCTTCAATAAGTGGTGTTGGGAAAAGTCAACAGTTCCATGTAAAAGAATGAAATTAGAACATTTTGTCACACAATATACAAAAAATAAACTCAAAGTGGATTGAAGCCCTAAATATAAGACTAGAAACCTTAAAACTCATAGGAAAACATAGGCAGAACACACTTTGACATAAGATGTAGCAATATTTTTTTTTGAACCTATCTCCTCCAGCAAAGAAAACAAAAGCAAAAATAAACAAGTAGACCCTATTTAAAGTTTTACACAACAAAGCAAACTATCAACAAAATGAAAAACAACCTACTGAGGATGAGAAAGTGTTTGCAAATGATTTACCTGATAAGGAGTTAATATATAAAATATATAAACAGCTCATACAACTCAGTATCAAAAAACAACCCAATGGGGAGTTCCCTGGTGGCCTCGTGGTTAGGATTCTGGGCTTTCACTGCTGTGGCCTGGGTTCAGTCCCTGGTCAGGGAACTGAGATCCTGCAAGGCGCGTGTGGCCAAAAAAAAAAAAAAACCCTGAAACAAAAAACAGCCTGATATAAAAATGGGCAGAAGACCTGAATAGACATTTTTCCAAAGAAGACATACAGATGACCAATGGGCACATGAAAAGATGCTCAACATCACTAATCATTAGAGAAATGCAAATCAACAACTACAATGAGATCTCACCTCACACATGTCAGAAAGGCTATCTTCAAAAAGATCACAAATAACAAATGTTGGTGAGGACACGGAGAAAAGGCTACACTCGTGCACAGTTAGTAGGAATGTAAATTGGTGCAGCCACTATGGAAAACAGTATGGAAGGTCCTCAAAAAACTAAAAAATAGAATTACCATATGATCCAGCAATTCTACTCCTTGGTATATGCACTCCTTGGTGTATATCCAAAGAAAATGAAAACCTTCATCGAAAAGATACATGCACCCCAAAGTTCACAGCATCATTATTTACCACAGCCAAGATATGGAAGCAACCTAAGTGTCCATCAACAGATAGATGGATAAAGAAGATGTGGTGTATGTATATACACAATGGAATATTACTCAGCCATAAAATAATGAAATTTTGCTACTTGCAACAACATGGATGGACTTGGAGTGAATTGTGCTTAGTGAAATAAGTCAGGCAGAGAAAGACAAATACTGTATGTTATCACTTATATGTGGAATAAAAAAAAATAAAACAAACAATAAACTGTGACAAAACAGAAACAGATGCACTAGTATCGATAACAAACTACCAGTGGGATATCAGTGGGAAGAGATATGGGGGAGGGGAAAGACTGAATAAAGGATAAAGAGGTACAAAACACTATGTATAAAATAAGTAATCTACAAGGATATTGTACAGTACAGGAATATAGCTAATATTTTATAACAACTTTACATGGAGTGTAATCTGTAAAAATATTGAATCCCTTTGTTGTACACCTGAAACCGATATTATATGTCAACTATAATTTTAAAAAGGGACAAAAAAGAATAGGAAGGGACAGGAGAGCTCTCTCTCTAGGAGCATACACTGAGTAAAGGCCATGTGAGCACACAGAGAGAGGCAGCTGTCTACAAGCCAGGAAGTAGTTCTCACCAGACACTGTATGCCAGCACCTTGACCTTGGACTTCCCACCTCCAGAAGCTTGAGAAATAAATGCCTGCTGTTAAGACCACCCAATTTAAGGTAAAAGCCTGCACTGACTGAAACAAGCATTTTTTTTCAAAGGCAATCTGAATACTTCTGCCTCTCTTTTCCATATTTTTGATGAATCCTTTTCCTTGATTGTTAACATTTTTTCTAGAAAGGACATTCCCTTGTTAGGTCCTGAGACTGTCCATTTTGATTGCTTACCAAAAAGAAAAAATAATAATAATAAAAATACACGCAGTGTTTGTTGACTAACTTTTCCAGAAAATATTCTGAAAACTTTATATTTGTTTGGTTCTTCTTATTGTGCATAATAACATTTTTTTTCCTTTTGCTTCTTACTTTTCTTCAGAGTAGCCACATTTTTGGTCTTGGATATCTGGACTTCCCTAGAACCTGAAAGGAGTATTTGGTGTTCTGCCATGTCCTAGAATGGCTTCAGTACTTCAAGGGAGAAGGGAATTAATTCAACTACAAAAAGAAAGGGAACTAAATGTCAAGGTTAAGGGAGAAGTAAGAAGGTTCTTAGAAAAGCAGATTATCTTTAAAAAAAATTCCTTCACTGCAACCAGAGAATGCAGAGTACCTGTGAGGGAGTAACGTATAGACACCTGCGGTCTGAACACTATGCCCCTTACCCTTATGAGCCACGACCGAGGGTCAGCAGCCTGTCTTAGCAATGAAGAGGTAGGCATTAATGTTTATGGGGCTCCCTGCTTTGGAAGAGATTAACGCGGCTTCAACAGTGAGCAGTTCATCAATGACCATGATGGAGTGAACAATGGAAGTTCGGCTCCCACATTTCCTGCAATATTTAATCTCAAGGTTTGTGTTGGACAGGGGGCCCTGAGAAATTACTAATATTGGGCTTTCTGCCAAATGTGATGAGAGGCTAGTTGGGTTAAATCCAAGTTAGAAAAGTAAACAAAAATTACCAAATACCATCATTTCAATTACAGTAGCACACCTAGCTCACAATGTCTTTGTTTATCTATTTTATATATAGTCGTGTTTTTCTGTTCATCCCAAACTCCTAATTTAACCCTCCTCCCCCTTTCCCCTTTGGTACCATAAATTTGTTTTCTATCTCTGTGAGTCTGTTCCTGTTTCGTAAATAAGTTCATCTGTATCATTTTTTTTTTTAGATTCCACATATAAGTGATACCATGTGATATTTGTCTTTGTCTGACTTACCTCGGTATGAAAATCTCTAGGTCCATCTATATTGCTGCAAATGGCATTATTTCAAGATGAGAAATTATGAGAGAAACAGGACTGTGTCTAGGATCTTGCTTTTCACAGAGATTTCCAGACTTGATATTTAAGTTCAAATATTATTTTATAGCAGGTTATTTTCCTTAAGAGGTAAACACCTTTTTGATACATGAAAGCTTTTATGATCACCATGTGAGGTATGTAACAATTATAAGGTTTTGAAACTCATTATTTTACTCTAAATGTCACCTTACAGCTGCTAGTCACATTATTACATACTTACCAAAGCTATGTCATTATCACATTTTTAAGAAACTAATCCTAATCATAGCTTGCAATCCTGAAGTATAAAAGACCCAGACATGCACAGAAATATAAAAGAAACCAAATCTTTAAAGTGTTCCATATAAACAAACCTATAGAGGTACTATAGAACCCATCCTCTGGAACTAACTAAAGGACTGCAGTACCCCTATAATTCCCTTTGACATGGGTCTTTTGACTGACATCCCTTACTAAACAACATTTAAGAGTGCAAAGCATTTTAGGCACCCTCTGCATTATGAATGGATATTTCCATAAGATCATATAGTTGGCTCCATTTTTATTCTTTATTACTTCCTGTGGAAACATGCAACTTAATATTTAACTTATTTAACATATTAAATTTGTGTCTACTTTGTTTCCACGTCTTAAACATCACCAAATTATAGTTCAAAAATTACACATTTATCATATAGAAATGGCCAAACAAACCAGTTTACTAAGAAACTTGTGTTTTAATTATAGGTGCATATTAGAAACCACAGATGTATTTGTGGTAAGTGTTGATTTTAATGTTGAGTACTGAAATCCAAGACAGGATATATTACATGTCTTTGTTTACCTATTTTTAACTTCTCTCTCATTTAGTTTTCTTTGCAATAGAGCAGGCAAAGTTTATCAAACCACTCTTCTATATAACACCTAACATCCTACATTTCTTGTTTTTATTTTTATTAATCAAACTTTGACTGCTCATATAAACAAGAATTCTTCCTCTTTGCTCTCTCATGGTATCTTTGCTATATATACTGTCCTTATATATGTAATAATTATGTAATAGCTTATTTCTGCAAAGGGACTCCCAAAGGTCAGACAATTCTTCTTATTAAAAAACAGTATATTTTTACGGGATTCCCCTGGTGGCACAGTTGTTAAAAATCTGCCTGCCAATGCAGGGGACACAGGTTTGAGCCCTGCTCTGGGAAGATCCCACATGCTACGGAGCAACTAAGTCCGTGCACCACAACTACTTAGCCTACGCTCTAGAGTCTGCGAGCCACAACTACTGAGCCTGCGTGCCACAACTACTGAAGCTCACGCGCCCAGAGCCCGTGCTCCGCAACAAGAGAAGCCACCGCAATGAGAAGCCCACACACTGCAACGAAGAGTAGCCCCCAGTTGCCACAACTAGAGAAAGCCCATGTGCAGCAACAAAGACCCAATGCAGCCAAAAATAAAATAAATATATTTTTTAAAAAACTGTATATTTTTAAATAGTTTTTATTGCAGCCCCCTTATATACATACCAGTGATCCCACTCAGTAGTGGATATATAGTAAAGTTTTCAGAGAAAACTGAGTAACAGCTATTAGCATTACTTCATTGTGAAAGACATCCATCACATATTAAAGACTTCAGAAATGTGACACTAGGATTGAGATAAAAGAACCACAAGGGAAAAGAAGCCTATTCTCTGACCTTCAAACATTCCTTGTATCTGTTGTAATTCTTATTGTATTTTCTAAAAATTCTTAACAAAACCATAGATTGTGAATGTCTAATCTGATTGTGAACTATGAGACAGAGTCTGAATCTTCTATTGCTTTTTGAGCATCTACTGTATACCAGACTGACATCAATAAATGCTTCTTTCTAATGGCCAAATACAGATGTTTTGCCAAGGTGACATTAATTACTGGTGGAAAATCAAAAAATATTTCCTACATATTATTCTTCAAGGAAAGTCATATAATAAGAATATGATAGGAGGGAGGGGCAAGATGGCGGAAGAGTAAGACGTGGAGATCACCTTCCTTCCCACAGATACAGTAGAAATACATCTACATGTGGAACTGCTCCTACAGAACACCCACTGAACGCTGGCAGAAGACGTCAGACCTCCCAAAAGGCAAGAAAATCCCCACGTACCTGGGTAGGGCAAAAGAAAAAAGAAATAACAGAGACAAAAGGATAGGGATGGGACCTGCACCAGTGGGAGGGAGCTGTGAAGGAGGAAAGGTGTCCACACACTAGGAAGGCCCTTCGCGGGCGGAGACTGCGGGTGGCAGAGGGGGGAAGCTTCAGAGCCACGGAGGAGAGCGCAGCCACAGGGGTGCGGAGGGCAAAGCGGGGAGATTCCCGCACAGAGGCCCGGCGCCGAGCAGCACTCACCAGCCCGAGAGGCTTGTCTGCTCACCCGCCGGGGCGGGCGGGGGCTGGGAGCTGAGGCTCGGGCTTCGGTGCTAGCCGGGAGGGAGTCCGGGAAAAAGTCTGCAGCTGCCGAAGAGGCAAGAGACTTTTTCTTGCCGCTTTGTTTCGCGGCACGCAAGGAGAGGGGATTCAGAGCGCCACCTAAACGAACTCCAGAGATGGGCGCCAGCCGCGGCTATCAGCGCGGACCCCAGAGGCGGGCGCGAGCCGCGGCTATCAGTGCGGATCCCACAGCAACAGGGGCACAGAGGGAAAAGCGGAGAGAATCCCGCACAGAGGCTCGGTGCCGAGCAGCGCTCACCAGCCCGAGAGGCTTGTCTGCTCACCCGCCGGGGCGGGCGGGGGCTGGGAGCTGAGGCTTGGGCTTCGGTGCTAGCCGGGAGGAAGTCCAGGAAAAAGTCTGCAGCTGCCGAAGAGGCAAGAGACTTTTTCTTGCCGCTTTGTTTCGTGGCGCGCAAGGAGAGGGGATTCAGAGCGCCGCCTAAACGAACTCCAGAGACGGGCGTGAGCCGCGGCTATCAGCGCGGACCCCAGAGGTGGGCGTGAGCCGCGGCTAACAGCGCGGACCCCAGAGACGGGCGCGAGCCACGGCTAACAGCGCGTACCCCAGAGACAGGCGCGAGCCGCGGTTATCAGCGCGGACCCCAGAGACGGGCAGGAGACGCTAAGGCTGCTGCTGCCGCCACCAAGAAGCCTGTGTGCGAGCACAGGTCACTCTCCACACCGCCCCTCCCGGGAGCCTGTGCAGCCCGCCACTGCCAGGCTCCCGTGATCCAGGGACAACTTCGCCGGGAGAACGCACGGCGCGCCTCAGGCTGCTGCAACGTCACGCCGGCCTCTGCCGCCGCAGGCTCGCCCCACCTCCTCCATACCGCTCCCTCCCCCCGGCCTGAGTGAGCCAGAGCCCCCGAAGCAGCTGCTCCTTTAACCCCGTTCTGTCTGGGCGGGGAACAGACGCCCTCAGGCGACCTACATGCAGAGACGGGTCCAAATCCAAAGCTGAACCCCGGGAGCTGTACGAACAAAGAAGAGAAAGGGAAATCTCTCCCGGCAGGCTCAGGAGCAGCGGATTAAAGCTCCACAAACAACTTGATGTACCCTGCATCTGTTGAATACCTGAATAGACAACGAATCATCCCAAATTCAAGAGGTGGACTTTGGGAGCAGGATATATTAATTTTTCCCCTTTTCCTTTTTTTTGTGACTGAATAGGTGTATGCTTCTGGGTGAGATTTTGTCTGTATAGCCTTGCTTTCACCATTAGTCCTAGGGTTAGGTCCGTCCGCGTTTGTTTTTTTTTTTTTTTTTTTTTTTAACTTAAAAAAAATTTTTCCCTAATAAATGTTTTCTTAATATTTTTTTCCTTATTTTCTATTTTTAGAAATTAAAAAAAAATTTTTAGTAAGTTTTTTCATATTTTTTATTTTAAAAAATTAAAAAATTTTTTTCTTAATAAATTTTTTTCTTAATAATTTTTTTCTTATTTTTTACTATAAAAAATTAATAAATCTATTTTTAAACATTAAAAAAAAATTTTTTCTGAATACATTTATTCTTAATAATTTTTTTCTTATTTTTTATTATAATAGCTTTATTTTATTTTATTTTATCCTCCTTCTTTCTTTCTTTCTTTCTTTCTTTCTATTTTTTTCTCCCTTTTATTCTGAGCCGTGTGAATGAAAGACTCTTGGTGCTCCAGCCAGGCATCAGGGCTGTGCCTCTGAGGTGGGAGAGCCAACTTCAGGACACTGGTCCACAAGAGACCTCCCAGCTCCACGTAATACCAAACGGCGAAAATCTCTCAGAGATCTCCATCTCAACATCAAGACCCAGCTTCACTCAACGACCAGCAAGCTACAGTGCTGGACACCCTATGCCAAACAACTAGCAAGACAGGAACACAGCCCCATCCATTAGCAGAGAGGCTGCCTAAAATCATAATAAGGCCAAAGACACCCCAAAACACACCACGAGACGTGGACGTGCCCACCAGAAAGACAAGCTCCAACTTCATCCACCAGAACACAGGCACTAGTCCCCTCCACCAGGAAGCCTACACAACCCACTGAACCAACCTTAGCCACTGGGGACAGATACCAAAAACAACGGGAACTACCAACCTGCAGCCTGTGAAAAGGAGACCCCAAACACAGTAGGATAAGCAAAATGAGAAGACAAAAAACCACACAGCAGGTGAAGGAGCAGGCTCAAAACACACCAGACCTAACAAATGAAGAGGAAATAGGCAGTCTACCTGAAAAAGAATTCAGAAAAATGATAGTAAGGATGATCCAAAATCTTGGAAATAGAATGCAGAAAATACAAGAAACGTTTAACGAGGACCTAAAGAGCAAACAAACAGTGATGAACAACACAACAAATGAAATTAAAAATTCTCTAGACAGAATCAATAGCAGAATAACTGAGGCAGAAGAATGGATAAGTGACCTGGAAGATAAAATGGTGGAAATAACTACTGCAGAGCAGGATAAAGAAAAAAGAATGAAAAGAACTGAGGACAGTCTCAGAGACCTTTGGGACAACATTAAACGCACCAACATTCGAATTATAGGGGTCCCAGAAGAAGAAGAGAAAAAGAAAGGGACTGAGAAAATATTTGAAGAGATTATAGTTGAAAACTTCCCTAATATGGGAAAGGAAATAGTTAATCAAGTCCTGGAAGCACAGAGAGTCCCATGCAGGATAAATCCAAGGAGAAACACGCCAAGACACATATTAATCAAACTATCAAAAATTAAATATAAAGAAAACATATTAAAAGCAACAAGGGAAAAACAACAAATAACACACAAGGGAATCCCCATAAGGTTAACAGCTGACCTTTCAGCAGAAACTCTGCAAGCCAGAAGGGAGTGGCAGGATATAGTTAAAGTCATGAAGGTGACATACCTACAACCAAGGTTACTCTACCCAGCAAGGATCTCATTCAGATTTGATGGAGAAATTAAAACCTTTACAGACAAGCAAAAGCTGAGAGAGTTCAGCACCACCAAACCAGCTTTACAACAAATGCTAAAGGAACTTTTCTAGGCAAGAAACACAAGAGAAGGAAAAACACCTACAATAACAAACACAAAATATCTAAGAAAATGGGAATAGGAACATACATATCGATAATTACCTTAAATGTAAATGGATTAAATGCGCCCACCAAAAGACACAGGCTGGCTGAATGGATACAAAAGCAAGATCCATATATATGCTGTCTACTAGAGACCCACTTCAGACCTAGAGACACATACAGACTGAAAGTGAGGGGATGGAAAAAGATATTCCATGCAAATGGAAATCAAAAGAAAGCTGGAGTAGCAATACTCATATCAGACAAAATAGACTTTAAAATAAAGACTATTACAAGAGACAAAGAAGGACACTATATAATGATCAAGGGATCGATCCAAGAGGAAGCTATAACAATTGTAAATATTTATGCACCCAACATAGGAGCACCTCAATACATAAGGCAAACACTAACAGCCATAAAAGGGGAAATCGACAGTAACACATCATAGTAGGGGACTTTAACACCCCACTTTCACCAATGCACAGATCATCCAAAATGAAAATAAATAAGGAAACACAAGCTTTAAATGATACATTAAACAAAATGGACTTAATTGATATTTATAGGACATTCCACCCAAAAACAACAGAATGCACATTTTTCTCAAGTGCTCATGGAACATTCTCCAGGATAGATCATATCTTGGGTCACAAATCAAGCCTTGGTAAATTTAAGAAAATTGAAATCGTATCAAGTAACTTTTCCGACCACAATGCTATGAGACTAGATATCAATTACAGGAAAAGATGTGTAAAAAATACAAACATATGGAGGCTACACAATACACTACTTAAAAACGAAGTGATCACTGAAGAAATCAAAGGGGAAATCAAAAAATACCTAGAAACAAATGACAATGGAGATACGACGACCCAAAACCTATGGGATGCAGCAAAAGCAGTGTTAAGAGGGAAGTTTATAGCAATACAAGCCTACATCAAGAAACAGGAAACATCTCGAATAAACAACCTAACCTTGCACCTAAAGCAATTAGAGAAAGAAGAACAAAAAAACCCCAAAGCTAGCAGAAGGAAAGAAATCATAAAGATCAGATCAGAAATAAATGAAAAAGAAATGAAGGAAACAATAGCAAAAATCAATGAAACTAAAAGCTGGTTCTTCGAGAAGATAAACAAAATTGATAAACCATTAGCCAGACTCATCAAGAGAAAAAGGGAGAAGACTCAAATCAATAGAATTAGAAATGAAAAAGGAGAAGTAACCACTGACACTGCAGAAATACAAATGATCATGAGAGATTACTACAAGCAACTCTATGCCAATAAAATGGACAACCTGGAAGAAATGGACAGATTCTTAGAAATGCACAATCTACTGAGACTGAACCAGGAAGAAATAGAAAATATGAACAGACCAATCACAAGCACTAAAATTGAAACTGTGATTAAAAATCTTCCAACAAACAAAAGCCCAGAACCAGATGGCTTCACAGGCGAATTCTATCAAACATTTAGAGAAGAGCTAACACCTATCCTTCTCAAACTCTTCCAAAATCTTGCAGAGGGAGGAAAACTCCCCAACTCATTCTACGAGGCCACCATCACCCTGATACCAAAACCAGACAAAGATGTCACAAAGAAAGAAAACTACAGGCCGATATCACTGATGAACATAGATGCAAAAATCCTCAACAAAATACTAGCAAACAGAATCCAACAGCACATTAAAAGGATCATACACCATGATCAAGTGGGGTTTATTCCAGGAATGCAAGGATTCTTCAATATACGCAAATCAATCAACGTGATACGTCATATTAACAAACTGAAGGAGAAAAACCATATGATCTTCTCAATAGATGCAGAGAAAGCTTTCGACAAAATTCAACAACCATTTATGATAAAAACCCTCCAGAAAGTAGGCATAGAGGGAACTTACCTCAACATAATAAAGGCCATATATGACAAACCCATAGCCAACATTGTCCTCAATGGTGAAAAACTGAAACCATTTCCACTAAGATCAGGAACAAGACAAGGTTGCCCACTCTCACCACTATTATTCAACATAGTTTTGGAAGTGTTAGCCACAGCAATCAGAGAAGACAAAGAAATAAAAGGAATCCAAATCGGAAAAGAAGAAGTAAAGCTGTCACTATTTGCAGATGACATGATACTATGCATAGAGAATCCTAAAGATGCTACCAGAAAACTCCTAGAGCTAATCAATGAATTTGGTAAAGTAGCAGGATACAAAATTAATGCACAGAAATCTCTTGCATTCCTATATACTAATGATGAAAAATCTGAAAGTGAAATTAAGAAAACACTCCCGTTTACCATTGCAACAAAAAGAATAAAATATCTAGGAATAAACCTACCTAAGGAGACAAAAGACCTGTATGCATAAAATTATAGGACACTGATCAAAGAAATTAAAGATGATACAAATAGATGGAGAGATATACCATGTTCTTGGATTGGAAGTATCAACATTGTGAAAATGACTCTACTACCCAAAGCAATCTACAGATTCAATGCAATCCCTATCAAACTACCACTGGCATTTTTCACAGAACTAGAACAAAAAATTTCACAATTTGTATGGAAACACAAAAGACCCCAAATAGCCAAAGCAATCTTGAGAACGAAAAATGGAGCTGGAGGAATCAGGCTCCCAGACTTCAGACTATATTACAAAGCTACAGTAATCAAGACAGTTTGGTACTGGCACAAAAACAGAAATATAGATCAATGGAACAGGATAGAAAGCCCAGAGTTAAACCCACGCACATATGGTCACCTTATCTTTGATAAAGGAGGCAAGCATATACAGTGGAGAAAAGACAGCCTCTTCAATAAGTGGTGCTGGGAAAATTGGACAGGTACATGTAAAAGTATGAAATTAGAACACTCCCTGACACCATACACAAAAATAAACTCAAAATGGATTAAAGACCTAAGTGTAAAGCCAGACACTATCAAACTCTTAGAGGAAAACATAGGCAGAACACTCTATTACATAAATCACAGCAAGATCCTTTTGGACCCAGCTCCTAGAGAAATGGAAATAAAAACACAAATAAACAAATGGGACCTAATGAAACTTAAAAGCTTTTGCACAGCAAAGGAAACCATAAACAAGACAAAAAGACAACCCTCAGAATGGGAGAAAATATTTGCAAATGAAGCAACTGACAAAGGATTAATCTCCAAGATTTACAAGCAGCTCATGCAGCTCAATAACAAAAAAACAAACAACCCAATCCAAAAATGGGCAGAAGACCTAAACAGACATTTCTCCAAAGAAGATATACAGATGGCCAACAGCCACATGAAAGAATGTTCAACATCATTAATCATTAGAGAAATGCAAATCAAAACTACAATGAGGTATCATCTCACACCAGTCAGAATGGCCATCATCAAAAAATCTACAAACAATAAATGCTGGAGAGGGTGTGGAGAAAAGGGAACCCTCTTGCACTGTTGGTGGGAATGTAAATTGATACAGCCACTATGGAGAACAGTATGGAGGTTCCTTAAAAAACTAAAAATAGAACTACCATAGGACCCAGCAATCCCACTACTGGGCATATACCCTGAGAAAACCATAATTCAAAAAGAGTCATGTACCAAAATGTTCATTGCAGCTCTATTTACAATAGCCAGGACATGGAAGCAACCTAAGTGTCCATCATCGGATGAATGGATAAAGATGTGGCACATATATACAATGGAATATTACTCAGCCATAAAAAGAAATGAAATGGAGGTATTTGTAATGAGGTGGATGGAGTTAGAGTCTGTCATACAGAGTGAAGTAAGTCAGAAAGAGAAAAACAAATACAGTATGCTAACACATATATATGGAATCTAAGGAAAAAAAAAAAAAAAAAAGGTCATGAAGAACCTAGTGGCAAGATGGGAATAAAGACACAGACCTACTAAAGAATGGACTTGAGGATATGGGGAGGGGGAGGGGTGAGATGTGACAGGGTGAGAGAGTGTCATGGACATATATACACTACCAAATGTAAAATAGATAGCCAGTGGGAAGTAGCCGCATAGCACAGGGAGATCAGCTCAGTGCTTTGTGACCGCCTGGGGGGGGGGGGATGGGGAGGGTGGGAGGGAGGGAGATGCGGGAGGGAGGAGATATGGGAACGTGTGTATATGTGTAGCTGATTCACTTTGTTATAAAGCAGAAACTAACACACCATTGTGAAGCATTTATACTTCAATAAAGATGTTTAAAAAAAAAAAAAGAATATGATAGATAAGAGTTAATTTGATTAAATCAAGATTTTAGTAATTTTATGGAGGTTTTTTTTAAAATTAAACAACTTTATTATTTGTTATAATTATTCTCTGTATTTTTAGATTTAAAACATATTAGCTTCAAGTCAAAGGGACACAGCTTGTTTCTTTCCTCAGTCCTCCCTTGTCTTTCTTTCCTTCCTTTTGTTTTTTTGGAAATAATGTATATTATAGATTTCAAAGCAGTGACTTTGATTCTCAATTTATTCTGTGGATAATTAAGGAAGATAAATGCTCACTGGGTCCCTATTTTTCAGCAAATCAGCAGGAGCAGATTGTTACAAAGTCACTGGGAGTTGACCAAGTACAAATTCAAAGGGCTAATAATGGATTTTTGCCAAAGAGTGCTAAAAAGGCAACTGCAATTATAAAATAATGTATTTAACTGAAAATAATAAGTTATTTATGAGAGAGTTCTACTCAATGGTGGAGGAATGACTTTAAAATGTTTTCATACAGTGTATCCCCCAGCGTGATTTCTTGACAGGTTTTCTCTTTCTCTTTACTGAAGGTATACCTTCAGTAGGTAATAAACCCAGAATTCACTTAAACATGGTTCCTGGATGATTCTGTTGAATAAATGTTGTTTTGTTTCTTGATCTTTCCTTCCTTTATTTCTACTATGTTTCTATAATTTCTTGTCATTATTTCATACCTTCCTATATCAGCTCCTCTATCCCTCTCTCCCCTTCTCCCCCTCTCTGTCTCTGAAACACACACATGCTGCTCAAATTGTTTGTGTATCAGGTACAGATCTGTATTCCCTATTTTGGAGTCCCTAAAAGAAAAACCAGAGATGCCTTATTTTACTCTTTGATAGTAATGTAAGAAATTTTCTGAAAACTGTATTATCTTGTGCCAAAATCAGACATAAACTGCAATAGAAACATTGTTGGACAATTTTACTTTTGAATTTTAATGAAAAAATCAAATGAATTATTAGTAAAATGAATTCAAGAATGTATAAAAATAATTAGGGAAAATCATTACCAAGTATAATTTAATCACAGCAATAGAACACATGTCTTAACCTTGGCCAATTACTTTATGTAATTCACCAAACTGAGCCACAAAATTTCAAGGTCAAATAAGTGATCCTATTCATATGTGTGTTAAAAAAACTTTGCTTAAAGTTTAGCAATTCATAATATAAAAAAAAAAAAATCATAGTGAATAAGGAAGAAATTTAACTTAACTGGTAAAAGATATCTGTCAAAAAAAAAAAAAAAAGAATCACATATAACGGTGATGTCAGAAGATATCTCAAAAGTTAGGAGCAAGACAAGGATGCCCGCTATTATCATCCTCTTCAACACTGTATGAGAAAACTTAGGTAATACAATAGGACACATAGATTGAGAGAGAGACTGAGTTAAGAATTAGAATAAAAGAAATAAAATGGTTATTGTTCACTTAATGTGTTATAGATTCATAAACCAATCCATGAGAACCCACCAATTATTACAACTAGTGACTTCAAATTTATATATTTGTGAAAGTTTACTACACAAAAATCATTTTTCTATAAACCAGTAGAAACATTTAAGAAACAGACATTTTTAAGGTTATTTATAATAGAAATAAAAACTGTAAAGCAACTGCGAATACAATTAACAAAAGTCAGGAAAGAATAATGGAAAAACTTTTAAAATGTTATGGAAGGCCATCGAGGCAGACTTAAAATGTAGAATATGCTATCTTTAATGGATGGCAAACAATACAATACAGATGACAATATTTATAAAATTAATCCTATCAATACCTAAATTGGGGTTGTCATAAAAATTAAAGTGTTCTTCAAATTCATAAAGCTAAAATATTGAGAAGAAAGAAAAATATATCCTATCAGATATCAAACTTTTTATCAAGTTTTATTTAAACCATATGGTACTGGCATAAGGATAAACAAATATACCAATGGGCAAAAGAAAGATTCATTCATACTTAGAAGCTTTGTAGAGGAAAGCTGGCATTACAAATCAGTAATGCAAGAAACCTGGAAATAGTACCCTTGAATCACTATTTTACTTTATACAACAATTTACCACAGTACAATCACATAACACAAGAAAGTCTGGGCAAAAAGGAGCTATTTAATAACTTTGGCAAACAGTATTTTGACTAGATGCCATAAGACCAGAGACAAAAAGAACTATACATAAGTACCAGACTCTAGATGATAAATTTGCTTCTCAGAGGTGCAAGAGGTAACATTTCTGGAATTACTTTATGTGTATACTAAGTTTGGAAAAACAGATTATAGGTATGTGGAGTGTTTCTCATTGCCATTATCAGATAAAGAAGCTACAACTAGGCAAAGTGGGGGTAGAGGAGTCTAGGATGACTTTTGAGGTGAATCAGAGTCAGGGTTATCAGTATGAACTAAAGTTTATGATACATGTATGAGAAAACATCAGAAGAACCTAAATTGAGGGACTTCAAAAATATCTACCTATTCTAAAAAGTGTCAATGCCATGAAAAACAAGGAAACACTGAGAAACTCTCACAGATCTCTTTAGAGACTAAGCACACACACCATCTAAATGCAGTGCATTATCCAGAAATCTATCTCGGAACAGAAAAAGGGCATTATCAGAAAAACTGATGAAATCCAAATAAAGTCGGTGGTTTAGTTAGTAGCACTGCACCAATGTTAATTTCTTAGTTTTAATAAATATAGCATAATTACATAAGGTGTTGACATCAAGGGATGCTGGATGAAGGGTATAATGGAAATCTCTGTGCAATCTTTGCAACTTATTACTAAATTTAAAATTATTTCAAATTAAACAGTTTAACAAAATAATTTCAACCTTACTCAACTTTCTTTTCCTCATTTCTTCTAAATGTAAAACACACTAATAATAAATTACATAAAACATGAATTTTATTTTTATCTAGGACATTTATGTAGAAACAAAGTATCAGCCAACATGTTTACTTAGTAAAATTACATTATGCAAAATATGACCTCCCTGTACAACCTAACTTCCCATCAAATGAGCACTGTTTAACTGGGCTATAAAACTAATTGAATGTTTCATTTTCCAGGCAGTTTTATAAAAAGACATTTTAATATTTTATTTTTTTCTAAATAACTGACAAATATTTCTGGGGTTAACCAAAATATCTCTTTGCATAAAATAAACAGAAAACCTGTAGTATTAAATGATAATGGTCATTTCTTCAGCAATTTTCTCTTTATCCTATTCATTAACACAATACTTCATTTTGAGAGAAAATGTTTATGAAACGAGATTTGAAACATAATTATTTTTTTAGTAGTCAAGACAAGAATTACACAGCTAATCCAGAACAAGAGAGTCAAAAAGTAACCTCTATTTGAATTTGTTTTATATTGTCTCATTTGAGTCATGCGTATATGTATGCATATGTGTGTATGCATGATGGGATTGCATAATAATTATGTGCATTCCATGAGCAGCCAGTGAATGGATATAGGAAAGAAATAATATTGGGATTTTAATTGATTCTCAGCCTCTGTAAGGCACATAAGGAAGAGCTAAACTTTATATTAATTATTAATTTTCTCTGATTCAGTCAATACCCTCTTATTTCTTTTAAATACTTCAAGTATTTATCACATAATCATATTTTCCCAATTTTTATTATAATGGAATCCCTGGCCTTTAGTACAATCATTCACAAGCTTTAAGTTCACTTGGAGTGCTTGTTAAAACACAATTTGTTAGGTCTCACTTTCAGAATTCCTGAATCAATAGGTCTGGACGGAGTGTGAGAATTTGCATTTCTACTCCCTACCTGATAATGCTGATGGCATGTTAACCACACATTCTTATTGTATCTGTCAGGTGTTTCTGCTTCTAGTATTAAAAGTAGGTATTTCAAGCTTCTTCTTCTTTCTCCTAACACCCGATGTGGCAAGAAGGAATTAAAAACTGGTAATTCCAAATAATGTGTTTAATGTGAATAAACATTTAGAATGAAAATAGATTTGCAAAGAAAGAACTGATATGTTTATAAAGATCATTCATTTCTCAAGAATTCTAAACCAGATTAATTACCACTTGATTGCACAGCTGATTATCTCTAGAACAATGCTACATTTTGCAAATCAATATATGGTTGTCTGAGTGAAGTATAAATCAGAGAGATCCTGAGACAAAATGGGGTTCTTCTTCTTATATACTGTCCTCCTTCTTCACCTGCTGAACAATGAGAAACATCTGCTAAACAACAATTTCAAAATATCTCCATGGACATTTCTTTCTGAGTGGTATATAAGGAAGCTTTGATCAAAAGCAGCTTAACTGAAAAAAAAAAAAATATCCCTATGCCAAAGAGGCATATTTTGGGGCGGAAAATTCTGCTCCCCTTCATATATTTAGAATCTTCAATTGGAATAGGAAGACATTTAATGATTATATTTAATAGGAGTCCATGTCATACACAGATTTGGGTAGAACATTAAAATGATTATTTACAGCTTTATTTTGAGGTTAAGGTAGGTCAGGGTTTATATATAGTCTACATTTTTTTTTTAACAAAGGAGAGGCATGATGGACTCTATTCTTAAAGTATTAAAAAAAAAAAGCAGCTTAACAAAGAAAATGTGCCATGTTAAGTTTTTTATTTATATTTCTAAGCTGAAGTATATCTGTAAACGAATTGGTATCACACCTCTGCTAAATTTTTTTCTTATTATTTTTGTTATTATTAGTGGTCTAGTAGCATGGATGAGGTTAGTACTTCATCAAAGCAATCAGAATTACATTAAAAATCATTTTCTTGTTGTTGTTTAATATGAGTTTTTTTAATGACTTTTTTTAGACCAGTTTTAGGTTTACAACAATTTTGAGAGAAAGATAGAGTTTCCCCATATACCCTCACCATCCCCATACATGCATAGCCTCCCCCATTATCAACTTCATTCACCAGAATGGTCCATTTGTTTGTTTGTTTTTTCATTCTTACCATGGATGAACCTATATTTACATATCATAATCACCCAAAGTTCATAGTTCACCTTAGTATTCACTCTCAGTGTTGTACATTCTATGGGTTTAGACAAATGTATAATGACATACACTCTTCATTATAACATCATACAAAGTATTTTCACTGTCCTAAAAAGAACATTTTTATAACTCTAACATTTCATCACCTGAAAGTTCATGATCCAGAAAGTTACAAGTATTTATCTACTTATGGTGTTTCTAATGATTTCTTCTAAGACCAGATGGAAATTATCAAACCCTATGTAGGAAGATCTTCGTCTGATAAAATGAATGTATTTCTACTTGTCAATTCCCTTTGAAAGCATATATAATATTTAAAATTATTTGCAAATGATCATGAACTCATTGGGAGATATAAAACTAAAATACTAGTTCAGATATGCATTGAGACTTTCAAATGGCTGTGTCTAAAATTTATTATTAATAGCAGTTATTTTATTATAAGATTTTATTAGACCACTGTGCTAGTGAATTTTTTTCTGAGAATTCTTTTTCCTTGTACTTTCTTTGTATTTTAAAGTTTATAACCTTAAAATTAAATAAGGCTTCCCAGGGATGGCATTTACTTAGAGTCTATGTCCAAATTCTTACCATATGCTATCTTAAAATATCCCTATAACCTTTTCAACAAACTTAAGAGGAAGGTATTATAATTCTCATTTTGTAGGTAAGAAAAAGGTCTCAAAGAGATGTTATCATCACCTAAAGTCACACTAGTAATAAAATTCATTTATCATTGAACACAGGCATACCTTGATTGTACTCATTGTACAAATAAATAAAGACAAATAAGTTTGGGATAAATGTTTTACTTGCTACCAAGTAACAAAAATACAGAGATTAACTTGGAACTACAATGTTGAGTTTAGTTTTCTTTCCCCCAAAGAAACAACACTTAGTTTCTCAAACTCCTTGAGTCTACGATATCAAGAGAAATTGATTCTAGAAAGGGATGGGGGGAGAGCTCTGTCCTACCTTTGACTTTCTCTTTGGTTTACCTTAAAATCTAAACTACATTTCAATTTCCCTCTCCTTTTGTTTCATGGTGACTTAATGGCTTCCTATCCTTCAGCCTCTGCCTGACATATAATTCATGAGTATTCTGAGCTTTGCCTAAAGGGAATGAGTCTCTGGAAATATACTCTCTCATTTGACTGGTAGGTTAGTGTTGCTTTCAGTTCAACGAGTTTCCATGTACGAAGACACATTTAACTTCATCAAATCTTAGATTATCATTTGCTAAAGTAAGTGGAAAATGGCATTTTGCAGGTCTTTAATTGACTTAAGACACTGATACTGAAAACTTTGGTTAAAGACAGAATTTGTATAGCTCCATCCAAAAATCTTCTTTCTATCTTCATATTGTTTCTCTTTTCAAATCTATTAGAATTTTCCATCATTATCATCCTGACAAAAACCCAGCTCACAGATATAACCTGGGCTTGATCCTGTTAATATATACGCTCATGAAAAACAAAGAGAATGGATGAGACAAAAATAATTTCACTATTTCTACGGCTGACTGATTTTCCTAAGATCCAATATATGTTTTATTTAATGTCCTGAGACCAGGAGACACTGCTGATTAAATCATTACAGTATCATTTCTTCATTTGCTACTTTTCCCTGGTTGACTTAAAATGCTGTTTCTAAAACTTTTATTTGGTTTTTTCCTTAACAATTTTGTTTCTGGTGGTTGATCTCCTAAAACAAGGCCACTAGAATAGTTTGCCTCTGTTCCCAAGGCTTTGAGCTAAATGGGACAAACCAATTATAATTGGATCATTTGGCTTTTAGAAGCCTACCTAACTCTTCCAACTTGTTCAACTGCCATCCCAGAGTCTGTGTAAAATAGGCTGTAATGAGTCAAGTATTGCCTTGGAGGAACTCAGAAGATTAAATTCCACTTGAATCAACATGTTAGTTACTTTTGCTTTCTAAGCAGTATTTCTAAAGAGGAAATGATTGAGAACAAATCTAGTACTCAGGTAAAAATAAATGCTGACCAACAGAAGGCAGGAAGACTCAAATTACTCCTGATGATGAATGGTATCAGCATCAAACTGCTATTGACCAAGAACAGAAAGTTCTTTGGTGAACAGAAGCTCAGGAAAGAGAAAAGAAAGAAGAAAAGTAATTTAGGAAAAGTAGCATTTAGCTATTTCTTTCCTTCGACATTCACCCCCTCTTCTAATGAAGCCACTTCCCACCATCCTCTTATTCTCATTTTCTATATTTCATGCTTAAAATTCAAAGGTAATGTGTTTCAAGGCAGAAAAGCAGCCTGAGCTGTCGGGAGGGGAAGGGGAAAAGTTGCTAACATGACCTGATGCAGCTAATGAGTGAAAGGATGAGAAATGTGTAAAGAACTGACTTTCCTTCCAGGTTTCCTGTATTCCAGATCAGTTTTTTCCTACTAACAGGCTTTGTCCACTGTGCTCCAACTAGGGAATGCTGAACACTGAGAAAGCAAGACTCCAAGCATATTGGCCAAAAGGCTAATTTGCTTTTCTCATATCTACAGAAAATACTTTTTTCTTTATACTTAAAAAATGTTTTCCAGAATCAATAAATATGATACATGTGTGTTAACTAAATGCAAACCAAATACAACAGGTTTTCATAGTTTAAAAAGTTCGTACCGATAAATTAATGAAACCGTAATACAGAATTTAGCCTGCCATCGTGAAAAAATTTGATCAATGAATGAAATTGTAAAAATATTTAGGAAGACTCTTATTCATTTAGTTAAAGAATAATGACAAAAACTGTAGTGATAAATTAATTGTCTCAAAAATCATTGTGGCATCATGGGTAGGTGATTACTTTTATCACACATTTTCAATGTTCATACAAATATAGACACATAAGCACACATACACACACTTATTGTTTATTATTTCTAGTTGAATTTGAGATGGTCAGAGAAAAACGTTGTAGGTTTTGAATTTTTTTTAATTTATTGAGATTTGTTTAATGGACCAGAATATGGTCTATCTTGGTAAGAGTTTGTGTGCATTTGAAAATAATACACATTCTTTTGTTGTTGGGTGAAGTGTTCTATAAATGGCAATTAGGGAAAATTGGTCGATGGGGTTCTACAAATTGTCAATATTCCTGCTGATTTTTTCACTGCTCATATTTTCAATTACTAAGAGAGGAGTTTTGAAGTCCTCAATTATAATTGTACATATATCTTTATCCTTTTTCAGTTTTGTCATTTCGTTCCATGGATTTTTAAGTTCTGCTATTTCACTAATAACATTTGGGATTGTTATAGTTCCTTGATGAATTCTTTTTATTACATAATGTTTTTGTTTCTCTCTTTTATGATTCATGATTATATGGTATAAATTTTTCACCCTTTCACTTTTACCTTGTATGTATTTATAGTATAAGTATTTAAAATGGGTTACTGAAGACAGCATATCACTGTTTCTTCCCTTTTATTAGCTTAAATATCTTTGTCTTTTCATTGGAGTGTTTACACCATTGATGTTTAATATAATTATTAATATAGGGTTTATATCTACTATTTTATATCTACCTATATCTACTATATCTATAGTAGATATAGATCTCATCGGGCCTTTGTTCTAATTTGACAAACACTCTCTCCTTGACCAAACTTGAGTCAGGATCCTCTGAAGACTCTTTTTGACCATCTCACCTTTGAACTCTGTCCTTGGTCCATTTAGTCCAGTTTTAGTAAGACCGGGAGAAGACTGCTGTCCCAGCTTGACATTAAGCAGCAAGCAAATTCCCACTCCCTCCACCTCTTTGCTCTATTCAGGTCCTCAGTAAATTGGATGAGGTTCACCCAAATTGGGGAGGGCAATCTGCTTTACTAAGTCTACTGATTTTACGTGCTAACCTCATCACAGGCAAACACCCTAACAGACACACCCAGAAATAATGTTTAACCAAAATTCTGGGCACCCTATGATCCAGTCAAGTTGACAAATAAAATTAACATTGCAACCTCTGTTTCAACTCTACTGTCCTTTAGTTATACATGTTTTACAAATGTCATTAAACCAATACAATATTATTTTTATTAAAATTAACTTTGCTTTAGAAAACTAAAAACTTGAAATAATATTTATATTTGCTGATATGTGTACCACTTATATCACTTTTGTATCTTTTGTGCAAGTCTATCTGGTATTACTTTCCCATAATCTAAAAACTTCCTTTAACAGATTTTATAAAAGAGATCCTTTAGCAATGAATTCTCTCAGCTTTTGTTTTTGCCTTCATTTTTAAAAAAAATTTTTTTAACACCTTTATTGGAGTATAACTGCTTTACAAGAAATGAAATTGATTTATTTATAGTGAGGTGGATGGACCTAGAGTCTGTCCTACAGAGAGTGAAGTAAGTCAGAAAGAGAAAAACAAATACCGTATGCTAACACATATATATGGAATCTAAAAAAAAAAAAAAAAAAAAAAAAAGGTTCTGAAGAACCTAGGGGCAGGACAGGAATAAAAACGCAGACGTAGTGAATGGACTTGAGGACACGGGGAGGGGGAAGTGTAAGCTGGGACGAAGTGATAGAGTGGCATTGACATATATACACACTACCAAATGTAAAACAGATAGCTAGTGGGAAGCAGCTGCATAGCACAGGGAGATCAGCTCGGTGCTTTGTGACCACCTAGAGGAGTGAGATAGGGAGGGTGGGAGGGAGATGCAAAAGGGAGGAGAATTGGGGATATACACATATGTATAGCTGATTCACTTTGTTATAAAGCAGAAACTAAGGCAGGTCTATTTTTAACAGATTTTATCAAAATATTTTACTGTATTTCTAGTAGAAATAATGCAGCCAAAACTTATATCATTGGCGAGCACATTTCTGATATTTCTATGCTAGTACTCTCCAAACCTTATTATAAAACCATACCCAAATGCATAACTAATAGTTGCATGTGGAAGAAAGGCACTTAGCAAGCAAAATTCATACCTATTGGTATCAAAAATAATCAATACTTTCTAACATTATGCAGTTATAAAAATCATACTACAAGGCTGTCTAAAGTATAAACAATGAAAAAGATTTTTAGTATATTTACATTGTCTACCATGTTACATTTTTTACTCTTCGGTCTTCAGGTTTTAATCAGGAGTCTGTAAAAGTTTGGGGTTTTGCAATAACATCTGTTTTTACCTGAGCTTCTCATTAAAATCAGCTTGAACTGGTTTTATATTACTTCAACTGGGAAAGTTGTAAATGATAAGTGGATTATAATGAACAATCTTTAGGGGTTTATAAAAACTCAAATTATTTGCAAATGCTGTGTGTGTGAACTGGTTTTATATTACTTCAACTGGGAAAGTTGTAAATGATAAGTGGATTATAATGAACAATCTTTAGGGGTTTATAAAAACTCAAATTATTTGCAAATGCTGTGTGTGTGTGTGTGTACATGTGTAACAGTGAGGGGATTATTTAGGAGTAAGATCTGCTTTGATGAATGACATATTGGACCACTGATTTTTGTTAATATGATATATTGAAAGCTTCAAAGAAGCTAAGTTAAAAATAATTAAAAATCGTTTAACAATTAACACTTTTCAACTCATTATTTGTTGCAAATTAATCCATGAGTGCTTTGTGAAAAGCCAAAGTTCAGTAAAGTTGTTTCTTTAGCAGTCAATATCTATGGTTGAATGAAAATGTTCATTGCTAAAACTTTTTTCTCATAATAGGAATTCTATCACAATTATACAAATAAATACTTTTAACATGTACTTCATTTGGGATATGCAAATATGTCCTAAATTCAATTTATTTAACGTTTAAAAATAAATTCACTTTAAAGGATAAACAAAAAACATATGCCTTAGTTCATAAAAGACTATGCAATAGTTTATGAATGTGGCATAATTTTTAAGATTGTCATCTGGAGATAAGAAATTAATAAACCTCTTAAGAATGGTAAATTGTTCTAGTCACTTAAAAAGAAGGTGGCCCACAATAGACATTCAATACAAGTCTTAAGGCTGTATTTCTTGAAATTCTAATTGTTATACACAGAAAAATTAGGCATTTGTGGAAGCAATAACATATATATAACATTTATGGAAAAATAAAAGCACACAAGACATGACTCATCCTTTGAAAGGCTTATGAAGTTATTTCCTCATACATATAAATATGTCTCTACAGCTGGACTTAATAATCAATATGTGTATCATGAAAATCAGTTGTGTTGTCTGTTTCCACTTCTGAAGGATAGTTAGTAGAAACATCAAGCTCAAAATAGTTAAAATAATCTATGTTATGGCTCTTTATAATAAGCTACAATTAAAGTGGCCATATAATTTATTATCCAAAGTGGGACAACTTTGAGAGTGAGAGTGGGGTAGAAATTGAACCCGTCCCAGACAAACTGGCATATATGATTCCCTTAACTACAATAAACTTTGATTCCTTCAAATTTACTTCTTTTTTTCCAGGAAAAAAAAAAAAAAGTGTCAGTATATGAAGCTTTGGAACTTTCTCTACAGAAAAGGTTCAGATGGCAAACTGGTTTCATTTCAAATGTCCCTTCTCATTAACGCAATGCTTGGCTCACTGGACTGATTGAAAGGTCATGTTGAAACTTAGCAGGAAGGCATGCCATGATCAGTTTTCAGTGGAAGAGGTAATGCTACAGGGGTGGAGTATTTTCTGATTTTGATGGAGGGTGTGTTTTACTAGTTTAACACTTTATTTTTCCTCCTGCTTCACTGGTTTCTTGACTAAAGAAGCAATAACAAAAATGTACCAGTATCTTTTCTACATGATCTACATTATTAGTCTTCAAAACAACTCTATATGAGAGATTAACACTATTGTTCCCAATTTACCAATAAGAAAGATGAGATACTGAGAGTTTTAAAAACTTTCTAAGGTTGTACAGCTGATAACGAGTAGGTCTGGGATCCAGACTCAAGACAGTCTGGCTCCAGATGCCATATATTTAAGCAGCATACTAGAATTCATTTGGATAGTGCTTGAGAAGCAAAAGAAAAAAAAGGAAATACTGAAGTATGGATAAGACTAGAAAGTCAGAATCCACATAGAGCAGGCCTTAAAATCATCTAAATTTTTTAACCCATTTTGCTTAAAACAATCACTTTGTTCCCGTCTGTAACCGCAGTAATAGAAGGACATGTTTGGCATTTTATGGTGCTTAATAAATAATTGTAAAATGAGTGACTCAATATTCTATAGTAAACATGTGAGCTTCTTCCTTGTCTTTTATTTCAATTCCTGTCCATAAAAGGCAGGAGAAGTAAGTGTAAGGTAAAGTGACTCTGTTCAACAGCCATAGGTACATTTAGCTGGGAATAGCAAAGTGAAATACCACGGGTGGTGCCTTGTAAAAAAGTCCTGCCTTGAGATAGGCAGTCAGTTATTAGACTGCCTCCAACTAGCGGTCTGATCTTAAAATCTGACTTGAAAATATGTAATGTCCCATTAAGTTTTATAACTTGAAGTCCACGTTTTCATTCCTAGACTAGTGATTTATCGTTTCTACATATTAATAAGGACCCTGTCAAAGTGGGGATGGTTAAGGTCTTAAACCTTCTCAAGCTGTTTTGCCTTTTTTCAATTATTTCTTCAATCTACTTTTAGAACATTTTATCAAATTATTTCCCCAATGGTTGTGATGCTCCTTAGTTACTATGAATTCAGAGTACCTAATAATATTTTTTAATCTCTGTTAAAATATTTTTAAGAAAGATGTGCACTTGGCAGAAAAGTCCAAAGGATGTTACTACTTAAGAGGATTTGTGTATGGGTAAGTGACATTAGTGCTATATATCAATGTTAGTAATTTAGAGGGGTTGACCTGGCTATTGATTATTATCTCCATGTTGGTTTAAGGGTATCTCAATTAGCAAACTATGATCCAACTCTAATATTCTAATAGAATGAATAGATTTCCTCAACCTACATATTAGCTCTTGAGAATAAACTCAAAACCCCAGGGAATCATTTCTAATTCACACAAGAGCTCCAATCAAAGATCTCCCATGTGGTCAATTATCAAAATCAAAGTATTTCTTATGGCGCCAGAGGAGGAAGTTCTTCCACCTCGTACTGTTTCATATGTTCTAACAAGTATATATTATTTTTGCAATTTAAAAATGAAGTAAAGTTGATTAAAGACAAAAAATTTTCTTTTACGATTATTACAAAATTACCACTGGTAGATACAAATTAATTACTCAATTGATTACTTCATGCAACACTCAATAAGGTAGATTCTCTTAAAAACTCCAATTTACAGGGGAGTTAAGCAAATCACACAGTTTGTATGTAGGTTTAGTGAGTATTCTTTCTGATATCTATTTGCATAATTGAGAGGTAGGAAATCTTCTTAGAGGTAGAATGGCTGAGTCCAACGTTTACATGTTTTAATTTTCCAAGTTATCGGCAATTGGCCCTCCAAAAATTTTAATTCCATTTACACACCCACGATCAAAGACTGCTTGACCATTTTCTTACCAACATGCATCATTAGTCTTTTTAATTTACCAAACTTTCAGATGTTTGTTGTCCGTTTTTAATTTATTACTGAAGACCAATTTCAAGGGAAGAAACACAAATTATCAAAAGGTACAGGCAAAATTCTTTTTTTTTTTTTTCCCCAATCCTGGAAGGAAATTTCACCAGTGGGATTGTATCTTTGCTAGATGAATAGGGTAAAACATCATAACTGACCCCATGAATTGTATTGCTAAAACTGGCACCTAAATATTTCAGTGATTATTACTAGCTGGGTGCAGTTCATATGATTTGAAGAGAAAATAACCTCCATAAAGTTTGAACTTCCTAATCCAAAGATATAGATATTGTTTCGGAAAAGAAACCGACAACTAGGTATTTTTCTCTTTATTTTTCTCTAAATATTCTAAAACTTGGGTTTGGGTTCCAGCTCTGCCTCTGAGGAGCAATATCAGTGTGGGCTCCTTACTTCACCTCTGTAAAACTTGGTCGTCTAAATTGCAAAATACTGGGGCTTCCCTGGTGGCGCAGTGGTTGAGAATCTGCCTGCTAATGCAGGGGACACGGGTTCGCGCCCTGGTCTGGGAGGATCCCACACGCCGCGGAGCAACTAGGCCCGTGCACCACAACTACTGAGGCTGCGCGTCTGGAGCCTGTGCTCCGCAACAAGAGAGGCCACGATAGTGAGAGGCCCGTGCACCGCAATGAAGAGTGGCCCCCACTTGCTGCAGCTAGAGGAAGCCCTCGCACAGAAACGAAGACCCAACACAGCCAAAATAAATAAATAAATAAATAAATAAAAAGAACATGACCAAGGCTCACTGGAGCCCAGACCTCAAAATAAATAAATAAATTGCAAAATACAGGTAATGATAGTTCTTAACTCAGAGTATTAAAATAGTAGAGGAAGATAATGCTTTTAACGTGTTTGTCACATTAAATATTCTCAATAAATTGCTATGATTAAAGTCAGAAAAGCCAAGATCTATAGAAGGATTATAATGAATTACCTATACCCAAGATAAAATTTGTAATGAAAGTTAGAACATGATGAAATTGAAGTAAACTAATTAGAATTTAAATGAAAATGGAGACTTAATGTGTCTCCTTTAAATCACTGTTACTCATTCCAGGTCTTTCAGAGAATGTGATTAAAAGATTATACAGGGAAAAAGAAATTATTTGGAGGAAGTATTTCATCATACAATAAAACATTACATGTTAAGAGTAGATTAATAAAATTCAAAATAAAAATAATTATAATTTTGTTCATGAAATACATTTTGTTAACTTGATTTCTTGTCCAAAATTTTTTATTGTGCTATGAATACTTCACATGAAATCTAACCTCTGAGATTTTTAAATGTACAATACAGTAATGTTAAGTACAGGCACAATGCTATACAGCAGATCTCTAAACTTACTCATCTTACATAACTGAAACTTTATACCCATTGAAGAGAAACTTCCCTTTCCCTCCTTCCCTCAGCCATTCTGCTCTCTGCTTCTGTGGGTTTGACTATTTTAGATACCTCATATAATTGGAATCAAGCAGTATTTGTCCTTCTGTAACTAGCTAATTTCATTTAGTATAATGTCCTCCAGGTCTATCTATGTTGTCAGATAAAGCAAAAGAAGGATTTCCTTCTTTTTAAGGCTGAATACTATTCCATTGTGTGTACATGCTATAACTTCTTTATCCACTCATCTGCCAATGGACATGTAGATTAATTATTTCCATGTCTTGGCTACTGTGAATAATTCTGCAATGAAAGTAGGAGTGCAGATATCTTTCTGAGGTCCTGATTTCAATTATTTCAGATGTACAATATATCCAGAAGTGGGATTGCTGGTGCATACGGTAGTTCAATTTTTAATTTTTTGAGGAACCTCCATACTGTTTTCCATAACAACCTCATCATTTTACATTCCTAACAACAGTATATATGAGAGTTCCAATTCCTCTACCCTCTACCAACACATGCTATCTTTTGTCGTTGTTGTTTGATAATGCCATGCTAACAGGTATAAGATGATAGCTGACTGTGGTTTTATTTGCATTTCCCTGATGATTAGTGATATTGAGCCTCTTCTCATTTATTTGTTGACCCTTTTTATGTTTTCTTTGGAGAAACATCTGTTCAAGTCCTCTGCATATTTTTTCTTTTTTTTTTTTTTGCTATTGAGTTATAGGAGTCCCTTATATATTTTGGATATTAACTGTTTATCAAACATGATTTCAAATATTTTCTCTGTTCCATAGGTTGCCTTTTCATTCTGTTGATTGTTTGCTTCACAGTATGCAAACTTAGTTTGATGTACACCCATTTTCTACTTTGGTTTTGTTGCTTATGCTTTTGGTGCCAAGAAATCATTGCCAAGATCAATGTCATGAGGCTTTTCTCCTATGTTTTCTTCTAGGACTTTTACAGTTCTGAGTCTTATATTTAAGTATAATCCATTTTGAGTTGATGTATGATATAAGACAAGGGTTCAATTTAAGAAATAAATGCAATTGAGAATAGAAAAACAATTTTAAAAATCTATGAAACTAAGAGCTTTTTGAAAAGAAAAAGCATAATGATAAATCTTTAGTTAGACTAAGCACAAAAGAGAACACTCAACTAAGATAATAAATGAAAGAGGAGACATTACAACTGATGCCAGAGAAATAAAAAGGATCATAAGAGGCTACTATGAACAATTATACCCCAAATTGAAAAATCTAGAAGAAATGGATAAATTCTCAGGAACATACAACCTACCCAGCCTGAATCAGGAAGAAATTAAAAAAAATCTGAACAAACCAATTGAGTAAGGAGATTGACTCAGTAATCAAAAACCTCCCACTAAAGAAAAGCCCAGGACCAGATGACTTCATTTATAAATTTTATCAAACACTTAAAGAAGAATTAATGTTGATTCTTCTCCTCAAACTGTTCCAAAAAGTTAAACAGGATTGAATACTCCAAAACGTATATTATAAGGTCCTCATTACCCTGTTACCAAAGCCAGACAAAGACACCACAAGAAAACTACAAGCTGATATCCCTGATGAATACTGCTTCAAAATCTTTAAATATTAACAAAGTGAATTCAACAGCACATTAAAAGGATCATATAAAATGGCCAAGTATGATTTACCCCTAGAACACAGGGATGGTTCAACATACACGAATCCACTAATGTGACATATTGACAGAATAAAGAATATAAATCACATGATCTTCTCAACAGATGCAGAAAAAGTTTTTCACAAAATTCAAAACACTTTCATGATAAAAACTCTCAACACATTAGTTATAGAAGGGATTTACTTCAACATAATAAAGGCCACATATGACAAGCCCACAGCTAACATCACACTCAACAGTAAAAATCTTAAAGCTGTTCCTCTAAGATCAGGAACAAGGTAAGTATACCTACTCTTGCTACTTCTATTCAATATAGTATCGGTATAGTACTAGAAGTCTTAGAGCAATTAGTTAGGAAAAAGAAATAAAAGACATCCGAATCACAAAGGAAGAAGTAAAACTATCTTTATTTGCAGATGACATGACATGATCTTATATGTAGAAAACCCTAAACACGTCACAAAAAAAGCTGATAGAACTAATAAACAAGTCTTAAAAAGTTGCAGGACATAAAATCAACACACAAAAATTAGTTGTGTTTCTATATACTAACAACAAACTATCTGAAAAAGAAATAAAGAAAATAATTCCATTTACAATAGCATCCAAAAAAAAAAAGAATAAACTTAATCAAGGATGTGAAAGACTTGTACACAGAAAACTACAAAATATTGATGAAAAATTTAAAAATACACCAAAACTTTTTTAAAAATTAACATTATTTAACTAGCAATAATTGAAACTCTTGTTGAAAACTAATTTCTATTATTGTATGTGAATATGTTTATTATTTTCCTCAATGGCTACTTTAATACTAACAATTACTAACTCAGGGAATATATAAAATAATGATGAGTTTAAAGATATGGAAACAGAAAGGGAAATCATAAAGAAAACCTTTAATAGACTCTAATTATAAAGTTAAAATTATCCTTTCTAAAAACCAAAACAAAGTTGAAATATAATTAGAGTATAGCTTATTTGTGGAAACAAAATAAATATACTCTAAAAAATAGACCTCAGAACAGTTTTTCTTTTTGCCATGAGATAAAATTATACATTTTGAGAGGATTAGTGACAAATTTGAGGAGGCAGGTCATATTGCTAGGAGTATCTTGGCAATGTATATCATACTTGATTTCACAGCAATGTTGGGTATCCAGGGTAAGAAGGTATTTAAAAAGTACTGTGCACCAACTGCGTTTTAGAAACCCACAAATATTATGATTAAACATGAGAGATAAGTATCACAATAATCAAAAAATGCACATTAAAAACTAATCCAAGAAGAAGTTACTCAAGCTAATACAGCGAATTAATAGAAGAGAAAGCATTCAAACCCATCTCTGAGATTAGGAGGTACTAGAAGGTATGTGTGTTTTATGTGTGGGCTTTAAAAGGCACATAAGACAGGAAATTTACACCAAAGTTCATTTAATTCTACACAGTTGACTATTGTTCTACTACCCTAATCCTCAATCCCAGTTCTGTTTCCAGACTATTTCTTGTCAATCTCTAACCCACAGAGATTGTGTGAAGCTTCGAGTTCCCTCCTGAGAAAGGTGATAACTAAAATATTTAACAACTTGCAGAGCTTCATTACTACTCAATCAGAAGTGATATCAGATGCAAACCAGACCTTGTGAACAGACACTTGTTGGATGAATTGAGTATTGCTCCAAGACATTTTGGTCCTGGCTTTTCCTACTTACTCCATTACATACATCTTATTCCAGCTCCTCTGTTTATGTACCAGGCTACACCTCATCCAGCATAGAAAAACTGGGGAGAGGGAATGTGTGGGCCAAACAAATAGGACTGACAGGTTTAAAATAACACCTTAAAGTACTAAGACGACAGATAATTTTCTTGAACTGTATCCCTAATTTAGAAAATTGTTAACAAAAGTAGTCACTTAATTGAGAAACTAAAATAGAAACAGATTACGATTTAAATACCTTAAACTGGGCTCAACTAAAAATAGCTAAATAGAACTCTTCCTAGCAAAGAAATACACTTATTTTCAATATAGGTTTAAATGACAAATGGTGGCAATTCAAAGAAAGACCAAAGATCAATGTACTTCAAAGTAAATACTGAAATTAGAGATAAAGCTTCAGAAAGAAAAGAAAAAGAAATCTTATCAAAGGTAATGAAATTATGATTTTTACACCAAGAATACAGGAATTGAAATGTGTTTGGGCTAAACTGTGTTCTATTTTACTAGGTGTTTTTCATGTGCTATTTATGTGATTCTCCTAATAACTCTATATTAAAGGAACTACTAGTCTCCATTTTACAGTTGAAGGAACTGAAGCCCAGGGAATCTAAATAATTTTGCTAGGAATTAAGTGGCAGAGATAATGAAACCAAGCAGGACCCTGTGGGGCTCCCGGGCATAGAAGCCTTTCTGTTCAGCCTCCATGACCTTCCCTGAGCTCCAAAGGGCAGGTTCAAACAGTTGCTAATCAGGGAAGGGAGGGGATGCAGAGACAAGGGAGGAGCAGCCAAGAAACAATACTGCAGCCTTGGAGCAGGGTCCTGGTTCTGTGGCAAGGGAAACACAATATCTTCTGAGCTCTTTATACAACTAAAACCCCCAATAAATGAAGATGAAGCAATCCTCATTCCAGAGAGAAGGTCACAGTTTGATAGCCTTGAGAACCAGAGAAGCTTATCTGGAGACCACCTGAGGTCGGATTAAAGGAGTGCAGGCCCTGCACACACTCTAATCTTATCAGCAATCCCACCCTTGAACCACTGCTATAAAACTCCTCATCAAATCCTCCCAGGTTGGGACATACAGTGTTTCGGGGCAGGAGCCTGCTGTGTCCCCCTTTGCCTGGCAAAGCAATAAAGCTATTCTTTTCTACTTCACCCAAAGCTCTGTCTCCGAGATTCGATTTGGCACTGGTGCACAGAGGCCGAGTTTTCCGCATCAGTAGGGCATGCTTTATCTTTACCTTCTGGGGTAGAATTCCTAGGAGAAATGTGCTCTGACAGGAACTACTGTTCATAACCCAATGGAATGGGAAGAAAAGAACAATTACTACTGGAGGGTATACATGTGGATATATCTAATATCTGAGGGTTTCACCTGGCTAAAAATTGAGTCCCAAAATAAACACAGAAATATAATCACCTGTAGAAAACCTTCCTGCTAAATTATGTACTTAATAACTGAAATTTCCTCTTTAGCATCCAAACAATCCTGCCCCGCTTCCCCATCCCCGCATGTTATTGAAACTGCTGGCACTAATATCACTAGATTCCAAGGGTTGTAAAATATAATGACTTGTCATTATAAAATGACACATTTATATGTTGAAACACTGTATTTAACACCATCTCTATGTGTGTTTCAAAAACTCATGGTATCTGTGGGAAACCCAGTGTTTTGCAGTAGGTGGTTCAACCAAATATTCAGTGTTCCCAGAGCAAAATAGCGAAGTCCTACAGATAAGTTTCATCTCTGTCCTATTTCTCTTTTCAAATTTTTCTTTAAGTCACAGAGTTATTAAAAATATTATCAGCATCTTGGGCAAAGGCCTTGAACCAGAACTTCATTTGGATTAATTCTCTCTGAGCCTAAAGACTCATGAGTCCAGTCAAAGGCCTTCACAGAATACCCTGCAATATTTCTGGAATATTTTGGAAAGTAATGTTGTTCCCAGGTTGTACTGATAGAAAGTTGTGCATCAGGAAGGAAGGCAGCCTACTTTAACTGTTCTATAACTGGCATGGCTGGAGCACATCTTTTCTAAAGAAAACTTTAACTCCAAGTGAAACAATAGCCTACTTCTCACTTGCATCTATCTGTTGCAAATCCAAACAGTTTTTCTCTTGGCCTTCTTAAAGCAAATCACCTTTTGTAAACTGAAATACTAGGAGAGGGCTTTTCAGTCTCAATTTAACTGTAATTCTTAGAAGTATCTGGTGTTATTTGTCCAATTTCCTTCTATCCTGCTGAAGCTGGGTGACTGAGCCTGATGCCAACTGAGTGAATGAGTAACCTTGCGTTCTGCCAGTCAAGGTCTGGAGTAAGTAAGCCGTTATCACCTGAGAAGAGCTGGAATGTCAGGATCAATGTGATGAGCAGAGAGTGGAGATTTGATAGCAAAGAATTGAGCTTCAACTCTTGGGCAAGGTCTAATTCCAAAGAATTAGACCAGAAAATGAAAGTGAAAAATCACAGAGCCAAGAGTTTAGCAAGGTAGAAAACAAGGGAAAGTAAAATAGGTTCAGAATTAGCTAATATTGGTTCTGTGTAATTTCACCCGAAACTGACTGAACTCAGCAACTCCTCTTTTGGAATTCGTAGGTGATTTTAGCTGATATAAACACCCTATTCCTTGGTACCTTTTTCAGAGCTTTCCTGCCTTTCCCTGGAGGAAAAGTGAGATACGTGTAGAGCTTTTAAAAGTTCTTTAAAGTTATCGTGACTGCCTTGCCGACATTGCTCTTTCCAGAGATTGAGATTGGTTTTTGTGCTCATGGGGCCCGATATTATCTCCACTGTGTATTCTGATTCCCATCATGGGCTACTGGGGGTGAATTCACTAGTGATGGAAACATGAGACCACTAGCATTCCAACACAGATGCTAAGGAACAGGAAAGATGATACAAGGGCTAGTAGAGGGTAATAGTGATCTGGTCTGGTTTCTATGAAACACTCACTGTTTCTCCTGATGGAGTAGGTGATATCCTGGATGGACATATAGGATGTACAGAATCTGGACCCTGTGAATTCAGGGGTTTATCTTTCTCCAAAGCATCCTGATGCTTTCAAATCCACCACAGTGTAAAGGCCCACGATCAAATACCAACCACACAGAATTTCCAAATCACACATCCACTCCTTCTCCCCTTTTACATACGCTTGATTTAGAGATGAGGGTTCAGTAACTAATGGACCGGACCAAGCCAAGCCTTGGGCCCATTTACTCATAAGTTGACAATGTACCCCACTATTTGCTATTTGTGGTCATAATAATCCCTTACAGGTAGTGGCTTCATAATCAGTAAGATTTTCACCAATTTCATAAATTGTGGAGTAGACTGATTTCTATTAATAGAAATAGAAATCTTGGTGGGGGACAAAAAAGGATCAGGGTAGCCATTTGCCAATTCAAGTTACAATCTGAAAGCCAGAGGGCCTCTCTTCCACCTTTTTGAGGAGATTCTCAGCTCTTGAGGGGCATACTGTGCAGAAAACCAGCCCAAGATATCATTATAATCAGGATAGAATTGCAAAGGAGACAATGCACAGTTTCAACAGGTCATTCGTCAAATTCCGATCCTTAATAGGAAATAGGAGTAGAACTAAGAAATCTAAGGTAGGGATATTAGTTAGATGAACCTGAGAATCTTGAACCTCCAAATTCTCTGAATCTTATGCATTAGTAGGAATAGCCTCACTTCATCCAGTGATCAACAACTTCTTGACTGGAAATTGTACAATGACTTCAGATGAGGCAGATGTCTCTTACAAAAATACTTGCTCTCTTCTAGATCTTCCCCAGTTCCTCTCATTACATTCAGGCAAATAATGTCAGGTCTTAACACAGCTGAAGTGGTAATATAAAGTCCCTCTTCCAGTAAGAAATAGCTGGCATACCAAAAAAATGTCGGTACTTGGCTAAATTGTACTGGCAGGAAGCAGGAGTACATATACATGAATGGATCTAGAGAGTTGGATTGGAAGGCGAAGTAGAATATGAGACTCAACGATGAAGAATTTATCCTCATGACTCCACTCACCCATAAGTTGATATTCAGTGTTCTGACAACACCTGGAACAAGTCCTAATCATCTGCTGGCATGACTCTTTGGAGGTGTACATAACAATGATCTTCAAGGAATAAGTGGAGATACTGGACTTCCTTGGTATAGAATGTGAGAAACATGGTCAGAAGACTGGGAGGTGGCAATGTAAGGCTAAACCACCACGTGAATTTGGAGGAGGTAATGTCTCTGATTTGATCTTTCCACATTTGGAAAAGAGATTTAACAATACCCTAGATTAGACTATAAACACCCAGACAGCAGAGACTATGTTTTAATTCACTATCCTATCTTCTACTCCTTACAAGATAGCACAAACATTTGTTGAGAGAGCAAATGGAGGAATAGGGTTACTGTGAGGATTCAAGTGACACAATGTACAGATGGAAAAAATACATATCGTGTATATAAAAGAGCTCACTACCTCAAAGGTCTTCCTTCTTCACCTTCTTTCTTTTAAATCTGTCTCATAATCTCTCTCCATTCCACTCTCTGCAAAGAGAATCACATGCTCTGCCCTGTTTGGAACAATGATTATCTTCCGCCTTGTCTGTTAGAATGACTTTTTATCTATTAATCCCTGCTCCTCTGCCAAAGTCTACAGAACTGTCTGCTGAGATAAGTTTTCTCAGTCTCAGATCTAATCATGCTAATAATACTTGCTTTCCACTTACTTTAGTACAAAGCCAAACTCTTTTACCCTGGAAATCAATGCCCTTTATTGATATGGTGGAAACAGTATGGGCTACGAGTTAGCAAATGCCTGGGGCATGGCTGCTAATTAGCAAGCTTTGGCTAGATTTAATCTGTCTTAAATTCATTCCCTTATCTGTACAAGTTGTATACTAGTACATAACACAGAGGTATCACAATAAAGAATAAAGGGTTAAAATATGGGAAGCACCTAGTAATGACAGGCATCAGATTAGCTTTAAATATACATACAATCACCTCTCTAGTTAACCTCCTGTCATTTCCCTTCAACTCAAGATGAGAATGACTCCAAGTATCCCATTTTGGGAGACTGAGTTGTTGATGAGGCTATCAAAACAATCTAGTTTATATCTACAAAATAATTGTTTCTTTGCACTGCTCATGCTGCCCTTTTCCTCTAGAATATATCAAAATTCCTTCTTTACCCAAAAACTCCTTCTATTGTATCTTAGAATAAATTAACCAGCTGCCCCATGAAATAGTAATACTTCCTTTTCCTAATTCTATAAAACTTACTGGTTAATTTTGTTACAGTACTGATACTACAATAAAGTAATTGCATTTGCCATTGCCACTCATCAGACTGTGTACTCTCTGAAACACCCATTTAGTTATTTCTGCATTCCTCCCGTATCTTAGCAGATTCTGGCGCACACACTCATGCCTGGTAAATATATGAATGTGATTGAGTGAATGAATAAAAAAAACTTCAAATTTCATCAATTTAGAAAAAAAGTTTTAAATATTTAATGACAGAGATCTATTTGGTCAAAACCTATGGGTAAAACACCAAGTATCCTCTATAAAATAATAAAATGAAATCAGTACCATGAAATGGGTGAGCATCTTAGCTGATATGGTAAATAAATTGTTACCTAGACATTAATGAAGGTTTTACCAAAACCCTCATGAAAATTTCGGCATTACATGAAAGTGAAGAAAAGTACAAATGTTAAAAGTGAGGAAAATTATATTAAATATGAAGCTTTCAGATGATTTCTTTAAAAATATTTATGTTTGCCACTGCCTAAAAAGAGTTACTCTCTCTTGCTAGCTCATTGACTCACATCCATATGCTTATCTTTCGGTTAACAGGTCCACTGTGAAAGAGGAGAAGAAATTTAAGACTGGGAGTTACTGTCTGTACTGAGTCCCATCGAGAAGGAATAAAGAGGAAAAACCAGAATATTAGATACAGAAACCATCGACTGAAGTGATATACATCATTATCCCTTAAAAGTTTTGCTGCCACTTGCTCAGCAAGCTTTCTCAAAATTTGAGAGTCGTGAAAAGAATTCTTTGAAAAAATACTTCATTTGGCCATGGAATAAATTCTGTTCTTGAAATAGTCCATGGGGTCATCAATGCAAAGAAGGTACATGGTAAAACAGGAACTTAGAAGATTCAGTTAAAGGTGTGCTTATTAAAAGTTATATAAAGGATTTTGACACAGAAACTCAGTGGGCCTCTTCAGATCAATGCATGATAAAGAATTTTCCACGTGTAAAGAAACATTCAGTTCAAAGCAAAGGAAGCAGATTGCAAGTGCTTGGAGCATTGTCTATTTAACAAAATGTACAAATAGAGACTTTCAGCTCTTTTAGATGGTCAACTCCTACAAATGTGGACAATTTGTAAAATAGACTTTAATTGGGCTTTGCATAGCACTTCAAGAAACAGACTTAGTGCAATACTTTAAGTGCTAATAATTTAAGAGCAGTAGTACAAAAAAGATTGAATATTTTAAACTTGCTTTCCAGCAAGTTTAGAATAAAAGCCTTTATTTTGGGTTTTATTTCCACTGAGCTCTATGTTACAACTGTACGTAGAAATTTCCAACACAAAATTCTTTCCTGATTGACACTCCATGATCAATGTTTCCTATAAATCCACTGCTCAGTAAGGCCGTCATCCACAGACGTTTGCATTCCTCCATCTTTTATTTCCTGTGTGAAATAATCTCAGTCATTCTCTTTAGATCATAAGCCTTTTGGGGAAGGAACATAATTTCTTTGCTTCAAAGCTGTTAAGGCCCAGATACGTCTGCAGCTTCACACACAACAAATGACTTAGATCATCATTTGAAGTATGTTTGTAAAGCCAGTAAGACTTGAGGCCTGCAGGCTGAAACACAACTTAATCTAAAGCGGGTGAACTGAGCTCTGGAATATTGTGTACCTGCCCTTCCTGAATGGACAAACTGAACTACCCTGGGCTATTTAAATATTTGTAGAAAAGCATCATCTGTAAAAGTAAAAATGATAAGCAGCTCCATTTTAAAGAGAAGACTACTAATCACGCTTAGCAATTCTTACCTATTTTGAGTCACGTGAGGAGCCTGGTGTTTTGTGTATCAGTCATATGATGACGAATAATATACCTATTCACTATATAATTCACAACAGTGGGTGCCCATTCTCATTAAACTCTCTCATACTCATTAAACTATGTGCTGGAATCCCTAAGACATTCTAGGCTCCCTTGAATAACTGTGCAGATACAAAAATCAAACCTAGTTTGCCACAGATCTCTACCCAAACCTATATTTAAACTGTAACTCTGGATAGCTGAGAGAATTGGACTTCCACAGGCTGTGCCCAAGACAGTTAACCCTCATAGGCTTCCTTCCTCCCGCTCCACCCCTATCCAGAGATAGAGCTATCTACAAGAGTTCTGGGTCTTCCACACTCTAATAGCGATGTTTAAGTGGAATAATTGCTCCACTCCAGTTCCTTAAGGAGCTATATAGGCTTCTGTCCCAGCTATAAAGAATTTGGGGGAGATATACCCAAGTTCACAGACAGAACTGTAGGGTACCAATGATTCAACAGTGTCTTGCAACATACCTTTACTTCCCTAAGCCTACCAAACTAAAGAACACACAGATTGGGGTAGTTCAAGATGGTGGCATAGGAAAAGCCTGAACCTACCTCGTCCCATGGACACATCAAATATACAGCTACATATAGATCAATTCCCTCTCAAAAGATCTTGAGAACTAGATGAACACATGTTCCACAACAAAGGAATAAAAAAACACATCAAGAGCAGTAGGAGGGACAAAAAAACACTCTCACCCAAAACCCTCAGCCCCAGCATGGTGTCACACACTAGGGAGGTATCTCACCAAATGAGTGCTTTTCCCAGAGGACAGAGGGGTTGGAGACCCACATTAGGAACCCTGGCCCCTGGGATCTACACTGGAGAGACAAGCTCTCAAAATGTTGAGTTTAGAAAACCAAAGTACTGACGTCCAAAAGTTCCAAAGTGCTATAAGAAACTGAGACTCCTTCAAGGGCTTACATGTGGTCTCATTCACACCAAGACCCAAAGAATCATAGCAATATGAAAAGTGCCAAGACTATGTAGGAAGGAGAGGCATTTGCAAATCTAAAAGCATTGGCTGGAGAGGAGGGAGCCAGTGGAAATTCTCCCCTCTGTTCTGCATAGACTAAGGGATTGGCAGACACCACTGTCACATTCCCCCCCTATCCTGCTAGCACAGGAGGGTGAGCTCAAATATGGGGATGAGTAATTGCAACACTATCCTGCCACCTTGCTGAAGCCAGAAAGCACTGGTAGTTGCAACACTCCTCCATTCCCTGGCTGGGGCAGGTGGACACAAATGGTCACGGCACTCTCCTGTTCCCTAGCTAATGTCTACAAGTATGAGCAGTTACAACAGCACCCTGCCCACTGACTGGAGCTGGGAAACATTAGTGCTCACGGCATTATTCCTCTCCCAGACTAAAGCAGAGTTGACATTCCCCTGTCCCCTAACGAAGGCTGGTGATTGCAAGCAGTTTCAGCATTCTCCTGCTCCCAGCCTCAAGCTGATGCACATGCACAGACAAGGCACTCTCTTGCTGCACTTCTGAAGCCCACAGGCACGAGTCATATTCCTTTTGTTTTTCTGAAGCAAGAGAGCAAGCCCTTCCCCCTAAAGTCTCCAGGTGCCTAGCTAAAGCCAGCAGCCATGCTTAATCCACACAAGGGATATCCCTTGATCATCTGGCACTGGCGTCCAAGGGTGTTGGTGTTCCTGAGCCCATGGGACTTTAACAGTCAGAAAGAGCTCTTCACAGGCCACCTCTGCCAGCACACAGCACAGACAGCAGATTGAAACACAACCCCAATCTTCCTGTGATAAAGGCTTATTTACTTGATCTGGAATTTCATCGGGAGAGGAAGACTTCAGATTTCTCACACATCTAGAGGCTAAAGAGGCACTCCGGGGAATATAAGCAGAAAGACATCATCCTTGAGCACTGCCTTGGCCTCCCTACATCTTGACAAAACTCTTCAAAAAGGAGATTATATACTTACCAAAAGCCCCAGTTTTGGTAAATGTCACCCAGGACACCTCCAGATTTCCTGGCCTGGAGGCCAGAAGGGATTAACACTTTAGACCCACAGGACTTTGTATAGCTGCATACATCAAAAGCTGCTGTCTGAAGATCTGGCTTCCAATTAGCCTGAAACTATAGGCTAAAGGAGATTACTTCCTTGGAACACTGACAGGTCTTGGCACACTCTCAACCACAGAGGCATATCAAGAATATATCAAGTGATACAGATAGGCACACAGATTTGAGAGACAACCAAGAGGTAGGGCAGGTTAAACAAGAAGGATTATCACCTATACAAGGCCACTCCTTAAAGACTGAGAAAGGTAGCAGTTTTGCCTAATACATAGAAACAAACATAGAGAGACAAGCAAAATTAGGAAATAGAAAAAATATGTTCCAAACACAAGAATAAAACAAAACATCAGAAAAAGACCTTAATGATATTGAAATAAGTCATCTACCTAGTAAAAAATTCAAAGTAATGGTCATAAACATGCTCAATGAACTCGGGAGAAGAATGGAGAATTTCAACAGAGAGTTAGAACACACAAGAAAGAACCAATCAGAGCTGAAGAATACAAAACTAAAATGAAAAATTCACTAGAGGGAATTAATAGCAGATTAGATGGTACAGGGTAGTGGGAATCACCCAATTAGAACAGGAAAAAAAAAGAATTTAAAAAATGAGGATAGTTTAAGGGACCTTTGGGACATCAAGCATACTAACATTTACATTATAGAAGTCCAGAAAGAAAAGAAAGAGAGAAAGTGGCAGAAACTTATTTGAAGAAATAATGCCTGAACACTTTCCAGACCTGGGGAAGGAAAGAGACATTCAGGTCCAGGAAGCACAGGGAGTCCCAAACAAGATGAATTCAAGGAGATCCACACCAAGTCACACTATAATTAAAATGCCAAGAGAAAAATAAAGAGAATTTTAAAGGCAGCAAGAGAAAAACAATTAATTACATATAAGGGACCCCGCCCATAAGATTATTAGTGGATTTTTCAGGAGAAATTTTCAGGCCAGAAGGGAGTGGCATGATACATTCAAAGTGCTGAAAACGAAAAAAATCTTACAACCAAGAATATCATTCAGAAATAAAGGAGAAAGAAATTTTCTGAGTCAAGCAAAAATTAAAGGAGTTCTTCACCACTAAACCAGCCTTACAAGAAATGTGAAAGGAACTTCTTTAAGTGGAAAAGAAAAAGTCATAACTAGAATTAAGAAAACACATGAAAGAAAAATGTCTCACTGGTATCAGCAAATATATAATAAATACAGTAAATCAAACACTTATAAAGTTAATATAAAGATTAAACAACAAAAACAGTAAAATTCACTTCAACTACAATAAGTAGTTAAGGGACACACAAAATATGAACATGTAAAATATGACATAAAAAACAAACTGTGGGGGGATGAGTTAAAATGCATTATTTTTAGAATGTGCTCAAACTTAAGTAACTATCAACTTAAAATTGACTGATTTATACAAATATTTTTATAAATAAACACTGTGGTAACCTCAAACTAAAAGCCTATAATAGATACATAAAATAAAGAAATCCAAACGTAACACAAAAAAAATCATAAAAACACAAGGGAAGAGAACAAGACAAGAAGAGCAGAGAAAAACTACAATAACAATCTGAAAACAATGAAAAAAATGTCATTAAGTACATACCTATTAATAATTACTCTAAATGTAAATTGACTACATGCTCCAATCAAAGGACACTGAATAAATTAAAAAACAAGATCTATTTATATGCTGGCTACTAGAGACTCATTTCAGATCTAAAGACACAAACAGGTTGAAAGTGAAAGAATGGAGAAAAATTTCCATTCAAATGGAAATAAAAAGCTATATTAGCAATACTTAGATAAAACAGACTTTAAAACAAAGACTGCAATAAAAGACAAAGAAGGGCTTCACATAATGATAAAGGTGTCAATTCCCAAAGAGAATATAACATTTGTAAATATGTATGTACCAAACATAGGAGCAGATAAATATATAAAGCAAATATTAACAGATATCAAGGGAGAAACTGACAGTAAAACAATATTAGTAGAAGACTTTCATACCCCACTTATATCAATGGACAGATCATCCAAACAGAAAATCAGTATGAAAACATTGGCCTTAAATGTCACATTACATAAGATGTACTTAATAGATATATACAAAACATTTCATCCCCAAACTGCAGAATATACATTCTTGAATCAAGAGCACATGGAACATTCTGCAGTATAGGTCACATGTTATGCCATAAAACATGTTTCAATAAATTTAATAAGACTGAAATCACTTCCAAGCATGACAGTATGAAACTACAAATTAAGAAGAAAATTTAAAAAAACAGATGGAGACTAAAAAATGTGCTACTAAAGAATCAATGGGTCAATGAAGAAATCAAAGAGAAAATCAAAGAAATATACCTTGACATAGTGAAAGTGGAAACACAACTTTCTAAAATCTATTAAACACAGCAAAAGCAATTCAAAGATGGAAGTTCACAGTGACACAGGCCTACCTCAAAAAGCAAGAAAAATATCAGATATACCTTTCAAATTTACACTTCAATGAACTAAAAAAAAGAAGAACAAACAGTATTAAAGTAGTAGAAGGAAAAATAAAAATCAGAGAAGAAATAGGTATAATAGAGACAAAAAAATAAAAAAATCAATGTAACTAGGAGATAAAACTTTAGCCAGACTCATCAAGAAAAAAGGTAAAATGCACCCAGATAAAATGCATCAGAATAAAGAAAGCAAAGAAAGAAATCATAAAGATCACATAAGAAATAAATAAAAAAGAAATGAAGGAAACAATAGCAAAGATCAATAAAACTAAAAGCTGATTCTCTGCGAATTTAAACAAAATTGATAAACGATTAGCCAGACTCAACAAGAAAAAAGGGAGAAGATTCAGATCAATAGAATTAGAAATGAAAAAGGAGAAGTAACAACTAACACCTCAGAAATACAGGGGATCATGAGAGACTACACAAACAACTATATGTCAATAAAATGGACACCCTGGAAGAAATGGACAAATTGTTAGAAAAATACAACCTTCCAAGAGCCAACCAGGAAGAAACAGAAAATATGAACAGACCAATCACAAACACTGAAGTTGAAACTGTGATTTAAAATCTTCCAACAGGGGGAGGAGAGAAGATGGCGGAAGAGTAAGACGCGGAGATCACCTTCCTTCCCACAGATACAGTAGAAATACATCTACACGTGGAACTGCTCCTACAGAACACCCACTGAACGCTGGCAGAAAACGTCCGACCTCCAAAAAGGCAAGAAACTCCCCCCGTACTTGGGTAGGGCAAAAGAGAAAAAAGAAATAACAGAGACAAAAGAATAGGGACGGCACCTGCGCCAGTGGGAGGGAGCTGTGAAGGAGGAAAGATTTCCACGCACTAGGAGCCCCTTCGCGGGCAGAGACTGCGGGTGGCGGAGGGGGGAAGCTTCAGAGCCACGGAGGAGAGCGCAGCCACAGGGGTGCGGAGGGCAAAGCGGAGAGGCTCCCGCACGGAGGAGCGGTGCCGACCAGCACTCACCAGCCCGAGAGGCTTGTCTGCTCCCCCGCCGGGGCGGGCGGGGGCTGGGAGCTGAGGCTCGGGCTTCAGTCGGATCGCAGGGAGAGGACTGGGATTGCCGGCGTGAACACAGCCTGAAGGGGTTAGCGCACCACAGCTAGCCGGGAGGGAGTCCGAGAAAAAGTCTGCAGCTGCCGAAGAGGCAAGAGACTTTTTCTTCCCTCTTTGTTTCCTGGTGCGCGAGGAGAGGGGATTCAGAGCGCCGCCTAAACGAACTTCAGAGACGGGCGCGAGCCGCAGCTAACAGCGCGGATCCCACAGAAACAGGGGCGCAGAGGAAAAAGCGGAGAGACTCCTGCACAGAGGCTCGGCGCCGAGCAGCGCTCACCAGCCCGAGAGGCTTGTCTGCTCACCCGCCGGGGCGGGCGGGGCTGGGAGCTGAGGCTCGGGCTTCGGTCGGATCGCAGGGAGAGGACTGGGGTTGGTGGCGTGATCACAGCCTGAAGGGGTTAGCGCACCACAGCTGGCTGGGAGGGAGACCGGGAAAAAGTCTGCAGCTGCCGAAGAGGCAAGAGGCTTTTTCTTGCCTCTTTGTTTCGCTGCGCGCAAGGAGAGGGGATTCAGAGCGCCGCCTAAACGAACTCCAGAGAAAGGCGCGAGCCGCGGCGATCATCGCGGACCCCAGAGACGGGCGTGAGACGCTGGGGCTGCTGCTGCCGCCTCCAAAAAGCCTGTGTGTGAGCACAGGTCACTCTCCACACCGCCCCTCCCGGGAGCCGGTGCAGCCCGCCACTGCCAGGGTCCCGTGATCCCCGGACAAATTCCCCGGGAGAACGCACTGCGCGCCTCAGGCTGGTGCAACGTCACGCCGGCCTCTGACGCCGCAGGCTCGCCCCGCCTCCTCCGTACCCCTCCCTCCCCGCGGCCTGAGTGAGCCAGCGCCCCCGAAGCAGCTGCTCCTTTAACCCCGTTCTGTCTGGGCGGGGAATAGACGCCCTCAGGTGACCTACACGCAGAGGCGGGTCCAAATCCAAAGCTGAACCCCAGGAGCTGTGTGAACAGGGAAGAGAAGGGGAAATCTCTCCCAGCAGCCTCAGAAGTAGCGGATTAAAACTCCACAAACAACTTGATGTGCCTGCATCTGCTGAATACCTGAATAGACAACGAATCATCCCAAATTCAGGAGGTGGACTTTGGGAGCAGGATATATTAATTTTTCCCCTGTTCCTTTTTTTTTGTGAGTGTATATGTATATGCTTCTGGGTGAGATTTTGTCTGTATAGCTTTGCTTTACAATAGCTTTATTTTGCTTCACTATATTATAGCCTCTTTCTTTCTTTCTTTCTTTCTTTCTTTCTTTCTTTCTTTCTTTCTTTCTTTCTATTTTTTCTCCCTTTTACTCTGAGCCGTGTGGACGAAAGGATCTTGGTGCTCCAGCCAGGCATCAGGGCCGTGCCTCTGAGGTGGGAGAGCCAACTTCAGGACACTGGTCCACAAGAGACCTCCCAGCTCCACGTAATACCAAACGGTAAAAATCTCTCAGAGATCTCCATCTCAACATCAAGTCCCAGCATCACTCAATGACCAGCAAGCTACAGTGCTGAACACCCTATGCCAAACAACTAGCAAGACAGGAACACAGCCCCATCCATTAGCAGAGAGGCTGCCTAAAATCATAATAAGGCCACAGACACCCCCAAAATACACCACCAGACGTGGATGTGCCCACCAGAAAGACAAGATCCAGCCTCATCCACCAGAGCTCAGGCACTAGTTCCCTACACCAGGAAGCCTACACAACCCACTGAACAAACTTAGCCACTGGGGACAGATACCAAAAACAACGGGAACTACAAACCTGCAGCCTGTGAAAAGGAGACCCCAAACACAGTAAGATAAGCAAAATGAGACGACAGAAAAACACACAGCAGATGAAGGAGCAGGGTCAAAGCACACTAGACTTAACAAATGAAGAGGAAATAGGTAGTCTACCTGAAAAAGAATTCAGAATAATGATAGTAAGGATGATCCAAAATCTTGGCAATAGAATAGACAAAATGCAAGAAACATTTAACAAGGACGTAGAAGAACTAAAGAGGAACCAAGCAATGATGTAAAACACAATAAATGAAATTAAAAATACTCTAGGTGGGATCAATAGCAGAATAACTGAGGCAGAAGAAAGGATAAGTGACCTGGAAGATAAAATGGTGGAAATAACTACTACAGAGCAGGATAAAGAAAAAAGAATGAAAAGAACTGAGGACAGTCTCAGAGACCTCTGGGACAACATTAAACGCACCAACATTCGAATTATAGGGGTCCCAGAAGAAGAAGAGAAAAAGAAAGGGACTGAGAAAATATTTGAAGAGATTATAGTTGAAAACTTCCCTAATATGGGAAAGGAAATAGTTAATCAAGTCCTGGAAGCACAGAGAGTCCCATACAGGATAAACCCAAGGAGAAACACGCCAAGACACATATTAATCAAACTGTCAAAAATTAAATATAAGGAAAACATATTAAAGGCAGCAAGGGAAAAAAAACAAATAACACACAAGGGAATCCCCATAAGGTTAACATCTGATATTTCAGCAGAAACTCTGCAAGCCAGAAGGGAGTGGCAGGATATACTTATAGTGATGAAGGAGAAAAACCTACAACCAAGATTACTCTACCCAGCAAGGATCTCATTCAGATTCGATGGAGAAATTAAAACCTTTACAGACAAGCAAAAGCTGAGAGAGTTCAGCACCACCAAACCAGCTTTACAACAAATGCTAAAGGAACTTCTCTAGGCAAGAAACACAAGAGAAGGAAAACACCTACAATAACAAACCCAAAACATTTAAGAAAATGGGAATAGGAACATACATATCGATAATTACCTTGAATGTAAATGGATTAAATGCTCCCACCAAAAGACACAGGCTGGCTGAATGGATACAAAAACAAGACCCATATATATGCTGTCTACAAGAGACCCACTTCAGACCTAGAGACACATACAGACTGAAAGTGAGGGGATGGAAAATGATATTCCATGCAAATGGAAATCAAAAGAAAGCTGGAGTAGCCATTCTCATATCAGACAAAATAGACTTTAAAATAAAGACTATTACAAGAGACAAAGAAGGACACTATATAATGATCAAGGGATCGATCCAAGAGGAAGCTATAACAATTGTAAATATTTATGCACCCAACATAGGAGCACCTCAATACATAAGGCAAATACTAACAGCCATAAAAGGGGAAATCGACAGCAACACAATCATAGTAGGGGACTTTAACACCCCACTTTCACCAATGGACAGATCATCCAAAATGAAAATAAATAAGGAAACACAAGCTTTAAATGATACATTAAACAAGATGGACTTAATTGATATTTATAGGACATTCTACCCAAAAACAACAGAATACACATTTTTCTCAAGTGCTCATGGAACATTCTCCAGGATAGATCATATCTTGGGTCATAAATCAAGCCTTGGTAAATTTAAGAAAATTGAAATCGTATCAAATATCTTTTCCGACCACAACGCTATGAGACTAGATATCAATTACAGGAAAAGATCTGTAAAAAATACAAACACATGGAGGCTACACAATACACTACTTAATAACGAAGTGATTACTGAAGAAATCAAAGGGGAAATCAAAAAATACCTAGAAACAAATGACAATGGAGATACGACGACCCAAAACCTATGGGACGCAGCAAAAGCAGTGCTAAGAGGGAAGTTTATAGCAATACAAGCCTACCTCATCTCGAATAAACAACCTAACCTTGCACCTAAAGCAATTAGAGAAAGAAGAACAAAAAAACCCCAAAGCCAGCAGAAGGAAAGAAATTATAAAGATCAGGTCAGAAATAAATGAAAAAGAAATGAAGGAAACAATAGCAAAAATCAATGAAACTAAAAGCTGGTTCTTTGAGAAGATAAACAAAATTGATAAACCATTAGCCAGACTCATCAAGAGAAAAAGGGAGAAGACTCAAATCAATAGAATTAGAAATGAAAAAGGAGAAGTAACCACTGACACTGCAGAAATACAAAAGATCATGAGAGATTACTACAAGCAACTCTATGCCAATAAAATGGACAACCTGGAAGAAATGGACAGATTCTTAGAAATGCACAAACTGCCGAGACTGAACCAGGAAGAAATAGAAAATATGAACAGACCAATCACAAGCACTGAAATTGAAACTGTGATTAAAAACCTTCCAACAAACAAAACCCCAGGACCAGATGGCTTCACAGGTGAATTCTATCAAACATTTAGAGACGAGCTAACACCTATCCTTCTCAAACTCTTCCAAAATATTGCAGAGGGAGGAACACTCCCAAACTCATTCTACGAGGCCACCTTCACCCTGATACCAAAACCAGACAAAGATGTCACAAAGAAAGAAAACTACAGGCCAATATCACTGATGAACATAGATGCAAAAATCCTCAACAAAATACTAGCAAACAGAATCCAACAGCACATTAAAAGGATCATACACTATGATCAAGTGGGGTTTATCCCAGGAATGCAAGGATTCTTCAATATACGCAAATCAATCAATGTGATACACCATATTAACAAATTGAAGGAGAAAAACCATATGATCATCTCAATAGATGCAGAGAAAGCTTTCGACAAATTTCAACATCCATTTATGATAAAAGCCCTGCAGAAAGTAGGCATAGAGGGAACTTTCCTCAACATAATAAAGGCCATATATGACAAACCCACAGCCAACATTGTCCTCAATGGTGAAAAACTGAAACCATTTCCACTAAGATCAGGAACAAGACAAGGTTGCCCACTCTCACCACTATTATTCAACATAGTTTTGGAAGTGCTAGCCACAGCAATCAGAGAAGACAAAGAAATAAAAGGAATCCAAATCGGAAAAGAAGAAGTAAAGCTGTCACTATTTGCAGATGACATGATACTATACATAGAGAATCCTAAAGATGCTACCAGAAAACTCCTAGAGCTAATCAATGAATTTGGTAAAGTAGCAGGATACAAAATAAATGCACAGAAATCTCTTGCATTTCTATACACTAATGACGAAAAATCTGAAAGTGAAATTAAGAAAACACTCCCATTTACCATTGCAACAAAAAGAATAAAATATCTAGGAATAAACCTACCTAAGGAGACAAAAGACCTGTATGCAGAAAATTATAAGACACTGATGAAAGAAATTAAAGATGATACAAATAGATGGAGAGATATACCATGTTCCTGGATTGGAAGAATCAACATTGTGAAAATGACTCTACTACCCAAAGCAATCTACAGATTCAATGCAATCCCTATCAAACTACCACTGGCATTTTTCACAGAACCAGAACAAAAAATTTCACAATTTGTATGGAAACACAAAAGACCCCGAATGCCAAAGCAATCTTGAGAACGAAAAATGGAGCTGGGGGAATCAGGCTCCCTGACTTCAGACTATATTACAAAGCTTCAGTAATCAAGACAGTTTGGTACTGGCACAAAAACAGAAATATAGATCAATGGAACAGGATAGAAAGCCCAGAGATAAACCCACACACATATGGTCACCTTATCTTTGATAAAGGTGGCAAGAATATACAGTGGAGAAAAGACAGCCTCTTCAATAAGTGGTGCTGGGAAAATTGGACAGGTACATGTAAAAGTATGAAATTAGAACACTCCCTGACACCATGCACAAAAATAAACTCAAAATGGATTAAAGACCTAAGTGTAAGGGCAGACACTATCAAACTCTTAAAGGAAAACATAGGCAGAACACTCTATGACATACATCACAGCAAGATTCTTTTTGACCCAGCTCCCAGAGAAATGGAAATAAGAACACAAATAAACAAATGGGACCTAATGAAACTTAAAAGCTTTTGCACAGCAAAGGAAACCATAAACAAGACCAAAAGACAACCATCAGAATGGGAGAAAATATTTGCAAATGAAGCAACTGACAAAGGATTAATCTCCAAGGTTTACAAGCAGCTCATGCAGCTCAATAACAAAAAAACCAACAACCCAATCCAAAAATGGGCAGAAGACCTAAATAGACATTTCTCCAAAGAAGATATACAGATGGCCTACAGACACATGAAAGAATGCTCAACATCATTAATCATTAGAGAAATGCAAATCAAAACTACAATGAGATATCATCTCACACCGGTCAGAATGGCCATCATCAAAAAATCTAGAAACAATAAATGCTGGAGAGGGTGTGGAGGAAAGGGAACACTCTTGCACTGTTGGTGGGAATGTAAATTGATACAGCCACTATGGAGAACAGTATGGAGGTTCCTGAAAAAACTACAAATAGAACTACCATACGACCCAGCAATCCCAATACTGGGCATATACCCTGAGAAAACCATAGGTCAAAAAGAGTCATGTACCAAAATGTTCATTGCAGCTCTATTTACAATAGCCAGGACATGGAAGCAACGTAAATGTCCATCGACAGATGAATGGATAAAGAAGATGTGGCACATATATACAATGGAATATTACTCAGCCATAAAAAGAAATGAAATGGAGGTATTTGTAATGAGGTGGATGGAGTTAGAGTCTGTCATACAGAGTGAAGTAAGTCAGAAAGAGAAAAACAAATACAGTATGCTAACACATATATACGGAATCTAAGGAAAAAAAAAAAAAAAAAAAAAAAAAGGCCATGAAGAACCTAGTGGCAAGACGGGAATAAAGACACAGACCTACTAGAGAATGGACTTGAGGATATGGGGAGGGGGTGGGGTGAGATGTGACAGGGTAAGAGAGTGTCATGGACATATATACACTACCAAATGTAAAATAGATAACTAGTGGGAAGCAGCCGCATAGCACAGGGAGATCAGCTCGGTGCTTTTTGACCACCTAGAGGGGTGGGATGGGGAGGGTGGGAGGGAGGGAGATGCAAGAGGGAAGAGAAATGGGAACATATTGTATATGTATAACTGATTCACTTTGTTATAAAGCAGAAGCTAACACACCATTGTAAGGCAATTATACTTCAATAAAGATGTTTAAAAAAAAAAAAAAAAAAAATCTTCCAACAAACAAAAGTCCAGGGCCAGACGGCTTCACAGGTGAATTCTACCAAACATTTAGAGAAGAGCTAACACCCATCCTTCTCAAACTCTTCCAAAATATAGCAGAGGGAGGAACACTCCCAAACTCATTCTACGAGGCCACCATCACCCTGATACCAAAACCAGACAAAGATGTCACAAAGAAAGAAAACTACAGGCCAATATCTGTGATGAACATAGATGCAAAAATCCTCAACAAAATACTAGCAAACAGAATCCAACAGCACAGTAAAAGGATCGTACACAGTGATCAAGTGGGATTTATCCCAGGAATGCAAGGATTCTTCAACATAAGCAAATCAATTGATGGGATAAACCATATTAACAAATTAAAGGATAAAGACCATATGATAATCTCAATAGATGCAGAAGAAGCTTTCAACAAAATTCAACACCCATTTATGATAAAAACTCTCCAGAAAGTGGGCATAGTGGGAACCTACCTCAACATAATAAAGGTCATATATGACAAACCCACAGCCAACATCATTCTCAATGGTGAAAAACTGAAAGCACTTTCTCTAAAATCAGGACGAAGACAAGGGTGCCCATTCTCACCACTAGTATTCAACATAGTTTTGGAAGTTTTAGCCACGGCAATCAGAGAAGAAAAAGAAATAAAAGGAATCCAAATTAGAAGAGAAGAAGTAAAACTGTCACTGTTTACAGATGACATGCTACTATACATAGAAAATCCTAAAGATGCCACCGGAAAACTATTAGAGCTCATCGATGAATCTGGTAAAGTAACAGGATACAAAATTAATGCACAGATATCTCTTGCATTCCTATATACTAACAACAAAATACCAGACAGAGAAATTAAGGGAACACTCCCATTTACCACTGCAACAAAAAAATAAAATTCCTAGGAATAAACCTACCTAAGGAGGCAAAAGATCTGCATGCAGAAAACTGTAAGACACTGATCAAAGAAATCAAGGACAATATAAACAGATGGAGAGATATACCATATTCTTGGATTGGAAGAATCAATACTGTGAAAATGACTATATTACCCAAAGCAATCTACAGATTCAATGCAATCCCTATCAAATTACCAATGGCATTTTTCACAGAACTAGAACATAAAATGTTACAATTTGTATGGAAACACAAAAGACCCTGATAAGCCAAAGCTATCTTGAGAAAGAAAAATTCAGCTGGAGGAATCAGGCTCCCTGACTTCAGACTATCTTACAAAGCTACAGTACTCAAGGCAGTATGGTACTGGCCCAAAAACAGAAATATAGATCAATGGAGCAGGATAGAAAGCCCAGAGATAAACTCACGCACATATGGTCACCTTACCTTTGACAAAGGAGGCAAGAATATACAATGGAGAAAAGACTGTCCCTTCAATAACTGGTGCTGGGAAAACTGGACAGCTACATGTAAAAGAATGAAATTAGAATACTCCCTAACACCATGCACAAAAATAAACTCAAAATGGATTAAAGACCTAAATGTAGGGCCAGACACTATCAAACTCTTAGAGGAAAACATAGGCAGAACACTCTATGACCTAAATCATAGCAAGATCTTTTTGACCCACCTCCTAGAGAAATGGAAATAAAAACAAAAATAAACAAATGGGACCTAATGAAACTTAAAAGCTTTTGCACAACAATGGAAACCATAAACACGACAAAAATGTAACCCTCAGAATAGGAAAAAATATTTGCAAACAAATCAACTGACAGAGGATTAATCTCCAAAATATACAAGCAGCTCATGCAGCTCAATATCAAAAAAACAAACAAACAAACAACCCAATCAAAAAACAGGCAGAAGACCTAAATAGACATTTCTTCAAAGAGGACGTATGGATGGACAACAAACACATGAAAAGATGCTCAACATCACTAATTATCAGAGAACTACAAATCAAAACCACAATGAGGTATCACCTCACACTGGTCAGAATGGCCATCATCAAAAAATCTACAGACAATAAATGCTGGAGAGGGTGTGGACAAAAGGGAACCCTCCTGCACTGTTGGTGGGAATGTAAATTGATACAGCCACTATGGAGAACAGTATGGAGGTTCCTTAAAAAACTAAAAATAGAACTATCATGACCAACAATCTCACTACTGGGCATATACCCGGAGAAAACCATAATTCAAAAAGAGACATGTACCTCAATGTTCACTGCAGCACTATTTACTACAGCCAGGACATGGAAGCAACCTAAATGTCCATCAATAGATGATTGGATAAAGAAGATGTGGTACCTATATACAATGGAATATTACTCAGATATAAAAAGAAACGAAACTGAGTTATTTGTAGTGAGGTGGATGGACCTAGAGTCTGTCATACAGAGTGAAGTAAGTCAGAAAGAGAAAAACAAATACCATATGCTAATGCAGATATTTGGAATCTAAAAAAATGGTACTGATGAACCTAGTGGCAGGGCAGAAATAAAGATGCAGAGGTAGAGAACAGACCTGAGGACATGGGGGGACAGGGGAAGCTGGGACCAAATTAGAGAGTAGCATTGACATATATACACTCCCAAACGTAAAATAGATAGCTAGTGGGAAGCAGCTGCATAGCACAGGTAGATCAGCTCGATGCTCTGTGATGACCTAGATGGGTGGTATAGGGAGGGGAGGAGGGAGGCTCCAGAGGGAGGGGATATGGGGATATATGTATACATTCAGCTAATTCACTTCGTTGTAGAGCAGAAACTAGCATAACATTGTAAAGCAATTACACTCCAATAAAGATGTAAAAAATAAATAAAATAATAAAATCTCTTAAACACAGCAAAGGCAATTCAAAGATGGAAGTTCATAGTGACACAGAGCTACCTCAAAAAGCAAGAAAAATCTCAGATATACATTTCAAATTTACCTCAATGAACTAAAAAAGCAAAACAAACATTAACTCAAAGTTAGCGGAAGGAAGGAAAAATAAATATCAGAGAAGAAATAAGTGAAATAGAGACAAAAATGTAGAAAGATCAATGAAACTAAGAGATAAATCTTTAGCCAGACTCATCAAGAAAAAACTAGAGCACCCAGATAAAATGCATCAGAATAAAAGAGAAGTTACAACTGATATCACAGAAATACAAAGGATTGTAAGAGACTACTATGTACAATTATACAGCAACAGATTGGAAATCCTAGAAGAAATGGATAAATTCCTAGAAACCTATAACCTACACAGACTGAATCATGAAGGAATAGAAAATCTGAACAGACTAATTACTAGTGAGGTGACTGAATCAGTAATCAAAAACCTCCCAACAAATAAAAGGCCAAGACCAGACAGATTTATTGCTGAATTCTACCAAACATTTAAAGAAGAAGTAATACCAATCTTTCTCAAACTCTTTCATAAAATAGAAGAGGAGGAAACACTTCCAAACTCACCTTATGAGGTCAGCTTTACCCTGATATCAAAACAGTCAAAGACACCATGAGAAAAGAAAATTACAAGCCAATATCCCTCATGAACATAGATGTAAAAATCCTTAGCAAATTGAATACAGCAATACATTAAAAGAATCACAAATCTTGATTAAGTGGGAATTATTCCTGTGATGCAAGGATAGTTCAATATCCACAAATCAAGGTGATACATCACACTAACAAAATAAAGGCTAAAAATAATATGATAATCTCAATACATGCAGAAAAAGCATTTGGCAAAATTCAACTTCCATTTACAATAAGATGTCTCAACAAAGTGGGTATAAAAGGAACATACCTCAACATAATAAAGGCCATATATGATAAGCCCACAGCTAATGTCATACTCTATGGTGAGAAGTTAGAAGCTTTTCATCTCCCCACTCTTACTCAACATAATACTGGAAGTCCTAGCCAGACCAATTAGGCAACAAAAAGGAAAAAAAAAAAAATCAAAATTGGAATGAAAGACAGAAAACTGTCATTATTTGCATATGAAATGATATTATACATTGAAAACCCTAAAAACTTCACCAAAATCTGTTAGAACTAATAAATGAATTCAGTAGAGTAGTAGAATACAGAATTAATATATAACAAAGTTGTGGGGTTTTTTACACTAAAAATGAACTACCAGAAAGAGAAATTAAGAAAACAATGCCATTTACAATTGCATCAGTAAAAATAGATACCTAGGAATAAATTTATCTGAGGAGGTGAAAGACCTATATTCTGAAAACTGTGATACACTGATGGAAGAAATTGATCATAACACAAGTAAATGGAAAGATATACTATGCTCATGAATGAAAAGAACACTGTTAAAATGTCCATACCTCACAAAGCAATCTAGAGGTTTAATGCAATCCCTATAAATACCAGTGGCATTTTCCACAGAACTAGAACAAAAACTTCTCAAATTTCTATGGAGCCACAAAAGACCTTGAATAGCCAAAGAAATCTTGAAAAAAAAAGAACAAAGCTGAAGGTATCATACATCTTGACTTCACTATACTACAAAGCTATAGTCATCAAGACAGTATGGTGGTACGGGCAGGAAAATGGACACACAGATCAATGGAACCAAATAAAGAACCCAGAAATAAACTCATGCATCTATAGTCAATTAACTTTTTAACAAAGGAGTCAAGAATAAACATTAGAGAAAAGACAATCTCTTCAATAAACAGTGTTGAGAAAATTGGGAAGATACATACAAAAGAATAAAACTGGAGTACTACCTTACATCATACACAAAAATAAACTCAAAACCGACTAAAACCTTAAACGTAAGACCTGAAACCATAATATTCCTACAAGAGAACTTAGGCAGTAAGCTCTTTGACATCAGTCTTAGTGATAGTTTTTTGAACCTGTCTCCTCTGGCAAAGTCAAAAAAAAAAAAAAAAAAGAAAGAAAGAAAGAAAAACAAACAAATGGGACTACATCAAAATTTTGCACAGCAGAAGAAACCACCAACAAAATGGAAAGGCAACCTACTAAATGGGAGAAGATTTGCAAATGCTTATATCTGATATGGGATTAATATCCAAAATATATGAAGAATTTATACAACTTACTATCAAAAAACAAACAATCCAATTTAAAAATAGGCAGAGGACCTGAATAGACTTTTTCTAAAGAAGACATACAGGCCAATAGGTACATATAAAGATCTTCAACCTCACTAATCATCACAGAAATGCAATTCAAAACCACAATAGGATATTACCTCACATCTGTCAGAATTGGATATTATCAAAAAGACAGCAAATAAGTGTTGGGGAGAGTATGGAGAAAAGGAAATCCTCATGCACTGTTGGTGGGGATATAAATTGGTGCAGCCACTATGGAAAACAGTATGAAGGTTCCTCAAAAAATTAAAAATAGAACTACCATACAATTCAGCAATTCTACTTCTGGGTATTTACCTGAAGAAAAAAAAAAAACACTAATTCAAAAAGATATATGCACCCCTATGTTCATAGCTGCATTTTTTTACAATAGCCAAGCTATGGAAACAACCTAAGCATCCATTCATTAGCAGATGAATGGATAAAGAAGATGTAGCGAATACACACATACACATACATACACACACACACACACACACACAAACACACATGGTGGAATATTACTCAGCCATAAAAATGAAATCTTGCCATTTGAAACAATATGTATGGATCTAGAAAGTATTCTCCTAAGCACAATAAGTCACACAAAGAGAAATCCCATATGATCTCACTTATATGTGGAATCTAAAAACAAAACAAAACTAGACTCACAGACAGAGAAGGGGTGATTGCCAGATGGGAGCGAAATGGGGGTGTGGGTGGGCAAAATAGATGAAGGGGATAAAAAGATACAAATTTCCAGTTATAAAATAAAGTCATGGGGATGTAATGTACATCATAGGGAATATAGTCAATAAAATTGTAATACCTTTGTACAGTGACAGATGATAACTAGACTTATCATGGTGACCATTTCATATTGCTATGATGTACAGCAGAAACTAATAGGATATTGTATGTCAATTATATTTCAACCTAAAATAAAGAACACAGATATTAGGATCCCAACTTCTGTCAAGTCATATTCATGTAGGCATTTCATGTATACAAAAGTAAGTAGGAAGGGAAGAAAATCTTTTGGCAGTTTCTCTATTAAGGTAATGAGCCATACTCCAGAGAGTATAAGGGCATTGCGATTACGACCCTCTTTAAACTGACCCTCTGAAGGGACAGTTTCTACTGTTGTCATTAAAAGTATCCAAATCTGCTGTCTTCAAAACACTGCTGGACTGGGTTTACTAAAGAGTAAAGGGGTAAGGTTTCCATTCTCTTCTTTCAATCTTGCTTTGGATCCTACTGAAATACACTCCTTATCTCTCTATGGAATCCTAAATGAGCCCACCTCTTTCTGGTTAGGTTAAAAAAAAAGTAGTGTAACTCTATTTAAAACTTCTAATCTCATATCCAAGGAAAAGCTCAACAACATTTATGCTCCCGTTTACAAATGTTTACTTTTCTACTAAGTTAAAAACAGGGAGGATTATAAAGGGTAAAAGTCTCTTTACTTGGTTGCAAACCACGGCTTTCAGAAGGCTATGGCCTCTTAGGCCATGCCCTCCGTGCAGCCAGTGTTCAGACACTCTTTTGAACGACATGTGGTTGGCTTCTCTGGAATGCACTTTGAGAGTTGAGACCCACAAAATTTCCTGTCGTGGGTTATCTGGATCTAGTTCAAACTCTTCCATTCATAGCTGTTCACATATAGCCCTCACTGATGGAGCTGTTTGTCCAGTGAGCGGGCCGCTTCAGTTAGATACTTGCAATATGACTCATCTGAGCTACTTTTTATGATTTCTGCTGCCGAGGGAAACCTCTCACATCCCGGACTCAAATACCAGCAGTGGAACCTGTATCACAGCCCCCTCCTGTGCCATATCTCTCCATTCTCTTTCCTTGGTTCTACTTGAGGTGGACCAGTTCTAAGTAGATTTTCAAAGGAGTTGCATCCTAATTTCCCCTTCTTTTAGATGCTCCCCAAATGCTTTTAACTAGTTTTCCTAGTGTTCTATTTTTCCCACTTGGCTTCAAGGAGAAGAAAGAACCACTTCCCCTTCTCCGGAGTGGAGGAAAATCTCTCAGCAATAATCCTATACAGTCCACAAGACTCAAGAATGTTCCCCCAGCTTCTTTTCCCTGCAAGTCAAGCCCCTGTCTCCTCTACGCTGATAGAACTGCTAGGGTAGTGCTTCCCTCCAGGAGGGCCTTTCTGCTGCTCCTTAAGAACTTACACAGACGCCTTTAAACCCAGTTTCTGACTGCTTTGACTCCATTAGAGTGAAGGAAGACTTATTTTCAGATGTGGGTCTGGCAGCCAATTCTAGGCATGTGGAAGAGCTCCTAAAAGCCTGTTATTTACATCTAAGAAGAACATTTCCTCCCTCACCCCTTGATTAACCTCCCCAGTGATAAGAGTAGTTGTGTCTCATCATGCTGGCAGAGCAGGATAGAACAATTCCTAGCTAGTCTGATTTTAAATTAACATATGCATCAATGAACACAATGCATACACTATTTTATTCCACTTAATTAAAACTCCATTAACTGTATTTCAAGATTATTAAAAACCTCTGTGCTTTATGCCCCTGGAAGAAATAGCCGCAAGGATCATTATGACACAGAACACCAAGCTTGGGTCTAGAGATCACACAGAATCCTGGCACTAAGCCTCTGCCTGTGAAGTTGGTCATTCTGTTGTTTTTATTTTTTAAAACTGCAGGTGACAAAGATCTGCTTGAAATTGGTTAGACTAACTCAGCATCCCTGGTGCCACTATTTGTCTTAGATGGCTCAAACAGAGCCATTCGATGCTTATTTTGTGGCACTTTGTAATAAAACAATCTTAGTCTTAGGAATGAATCGAAATGATTCTTAGCAAAATATCAAGGGTTTATTTTTCCTTCAATCAGTAGAATAAAAGCCAAAAAATAGAAAGCATTTTCATTTTTAAGTAATACTAAATTCTGCTGTATAAAAAAATAACAAAAATATAGGAATTACAAAGATGAGTTATCTTGAGAGGAGACTGATTGCAATCACACTGGTGGAAAGAGGGGACTACACCCCTCTCACTCCTGGGAACCCAAGCCACCCCTCTCCACGTCTTCCCTGCAAACTGACACACACTGTTTTAGTTGTGTATTTCATAAGGATGCTACAGTTAAGGGCATCAGTTCTAGCACAGTCATGTAACTGTATTGACTCACATAATGGTGTACAGATAGGTTCTGGGCATCTCTGATAAAGCCTAGAGCTGGAAGAAAAGGGAGCTTCCTACAAATCCTGCACCTGCACATGCAGCCATGCACACACTCCAGCAGAGAATGTGCGCACACGTTCACCAGCACACCTGTGCGTGGGAGCGAGTCCTGTCCCTCCCATAGTCTTTGTAAATGCTGAGGTGGCTTTTTTCTCCCAAACCTGTCCACCCTTGTCTTATGGGTATAACAGGGTACATGCACAGCCAGTTAAGAAGAATTACATTTTAGAAGCTTTGCCTGATCCTTACAGGTCCAATGCATATGCTGTAATGGTGGATTTTAAAAGGGTTTTCTTTGGAGAAATATTTATTTAGATTTTCTGCCCATTTTTAGATTGGGGAGGTTATAAATGAGGAGCTCAGGATTAACATACACACACTACTACATGTAAAATGGGTAACCAACAAGGACCTACTGTATAGTACAGGGAACTCTGCTCAATATTCTGTAATAACCTATATGGGAAAATAATCTGAAAAAGAATGAATATATGTATACGTATATGTATAACTGAATCACTATGCTGTACACCTGAAACTAACACAACATTGTAAATCAACTATACTCGAATAAAATTTAAAAAAAAAATAATAAAAAGGGTTTTCATATATGGGACCTTTCATATAAATATACAATAAATTTTACCAAGTACCTGAGCTCATGATTCCTCAGCCTCATAAGTGAGCTATAGTGTGTGGTTGTTCAGACTTTGCAATAGCATGCAAACTTTTTTTTTCTTTTTTTTTGTGATGGGAAGTTCCTTTCTGTAATTGTCACAGATATAACTTATGCAGAGCCTTAACAAAGTCTATGCTTAAGGAAACTTGAGTCTGCAGAACAGGAGAAAGGAAATTGTCCTCAGTTTCCTTCAAGAAATAGGAATACCTTGAGTTTTCTGAGGAAGGAGATTTTTCATACCAAAGATGAGGATGAGAAATATATAAGGGGGAACCAGGGAAAATAGGTCACAGGAGACTGAAATAAAACTGTGAGGTTGTGACAGCAGGAATATTTCACGCCCTCCAAGGGTCTAAACTCTCCACGCTCCTTCACCACTCCTGACCCCTTTTTGAAGCACATGGGAATGAGCTAGTTAGGCGGCAACTGGTAATTGTACTCTTTGGTTTAGCTTTGAGATACTGATATGACTATTCGTTTAAAAATAACAACGAAACACACTTCAAATATCTTTCTGGGTTAGCAGTGTGTGTTCTCTTAAGGAAGGCTGAGCAAGAGATAACATCTGTCTCTAGTCACCTAGCTAGGGCCCATCCCCACAGTGTCTGTCCCCCTCATGTGTACTCCCAGCTGAACAAACCAGAGCAGCAGATGGTTCCCCAAGCAGGAGAGACCACAGGCCAGTGGTCTCTGTCTTCCTCTCAGAGCTCACCCAGACACCCCACTCTGGGAAAGACAGGACTGGTCCCAACACATCGATCCTTCACAAAATTAACAAATAGATCATTGAGGAAAGATTTGGAAAAAGTTATGTATTCTTTATAAGCCACTAAACGTAGCAAATAAACCAACCAGGATATGCCATTCAGCGGGTAACAAGTCTGATAAAGAAGAGCAACCTTTCTTTCTGCTTCTTCCATCTTTCTACCAGCTGGTTCTTTTTCCAGCATGTGCAAGGTTGCATGGCTCCCCAATTCTGGGATTCCTGGGTATGTTTCTCTACTTGGCTCTCATTTTCTTGTCCTCCTGGCTCTTCCATGTTTCTTGAAATAATCGTCCATACTCCCTATCTCTGCTTCCTTCAGTCTCTCTCTCTTCAATCCCTTCCCTTTTCTCTACTCACTCTTCTGGCTTAGGTCATCACAGACCTCCATATTATCAAATCCAATAAACTAGGGGGGGAGGGAGACTTTATTTTTGTAATTGGTCCACTATCAAAATTCACCAAGGCCTGAGTTTCTCAGACTTTTTTTCACCTTTATGAATATGTGATGCCAGTAACCGTTGTGTTTGCTGTGTTCACAGTGGGACCCCAGAATTAAGACCTTGGCCTGTGCTCTTTGCTCTGTGGTTTCATCAGGCTAAGGGTTTCCACTACACCACCCACGTGCTGATGAATCTAAGCTCAAATGTGCACATTCTGTCATTGTCAGACTCACCCATCTGGGATGTCCTAAAGGACCATATATCAACCTGTCCACGTTCTTATTTATCATCTTTCATCCAAAATCTTCCTTTCTTTTATATTCTTGTACAGTCTCTGGTTTAGTCCTTAATCCCCATTATTGTCCATAAATATTTTAATGAATGAATTCATAATGTTTAAGAAGAATCAGTAATGGTTCATAAAAATTAATCATATGAACTAAAGTAATTTACATGCTCACCCAAAACAAACAAGTTAACTGAGTGTATAGACATAAGTCTTAAAGATTCAAAACATAAAATCACTAACAACTCTCCTTCTATGAAGCATTTTGTGGCTCCTCTACCACCCTGCCTCCAACAATCTGTAGAAAGCCAGAGAAAAAATGATGATCTGTGTGTCCTACCATAATACTTCACAAATAAAAATTGTAGAACTGATCACATTATAACCAGGTTATTTAGGTTATTATTATGTCTTACTATAATTTGAGTTTCCTAAAGGCTAACAGTATACATATCTAGTTTTCTCTTATCTGTGACTGACATAGCTGGCACTTGATATTTTTGGACAAATAATAAAGTCCAGTAGACTTATCTTCGGTGTAGGATGTTCTTCTCACTTTAATTTTTATGTAAGATTCTATTTGATGATGAACTATTTGGTTTTAAATATCTTTTAATTAGTATTTACTAAGCCACCCACTGTGCTTAAAATACAAAGATAGGTAAATAGTAACAGTACCAGTTTAAAGACAACCCCTTTGTTGATGGATTGTAGGCTACTAAATATTGAAATAAATGTAGTACAATTCAATTTGAGACACAAGGATACAAATCTCAACTATTTCAGGAGCTTTTTCAATTACCCACCACAGACTCTGATGGACAATTCCAGGCAGTTTCTCTTTGACAACCCTACCAAGAGTCATTGCTAAAGGGTGACACTGTTACCAATTGGAGGGTGCTCTCTCAGGTTAATTAGAGTCAAAACACATCAAAACAGGAAAAAAAAATGAGAATCTCCATAATGTATTATTTTCATCTGCTACATATATATATATATATATGTTATTGTATAGGAATATTCCAAGAATGCATGGTCACCCAAAATAAGTTTTAAACTTACTATAATTATCAGAGCATTTTTATTTAATAAGACCATTTCTATAGATCATATCTTAATCCCTACATCAGTTTTGTGAATTTTGACCATGATAATGGCAACTTTTTATGAAATGGATCATATTACCCTTACTTAGTCTACCGTAATCATTTCATGATCAAATGGCACACCTTAAGAACCCTGCCTACATGATTTCTATTTTTAAGTTATCTAAAGAAAACCAAGTTAATTATATGGCAACCTAAAAACTTAGTCAGCAATCTGTGATTCCTACAGCTAAAATACCAAACACAATTTATTTAGTGAGGGAGTTCAAATGATTTCATACTCTGAAAAGTTTTATTTATTCAAAATTTCTGTTTCATTTGTTGTGGTCAATAACCTGAAAATAGTTTCTGAATGATTGAATAATTTCATAATCTTAAATATAATATTTTATAAAGTGATAAAAATGCACTCTAGGAGCTTAAAGAAAAGCCAATACTTTGATTAGTAAATAAAGCTAAAATTTTATTATTACAAAAATATAGCTGTCACATTATTAAAAATATAACTTCAGAATCTACCAGCCAAGAGGGTGATTATTTACTGACAGAAATTTAGTTTTCACTATTTGCTGCCTGGAATAGACATAGATAAAACTCCCCTGGATTTAAAAAGCAAAAGCAAGCCTTCCACAGAAACAGCAACTCAAAAGAAAAGTGGAAGGTACAAACACGGTTTTATAAGAACTCTCTTGGCATCCAGTAAGAACTTATCTTGGATATTCACATAGCTCTACAACATTGTGTAGCTGAGTCACTCGCTGACTTTTAGTGTGAGTTGCTCTACAAAATAAAAACATAAAAAGTCATTATTTGCAGTACCTCAAATCCAAAATATGTCACATATATTCAGATTATTAATCTCAATTCCATTTGTGAAAAGAAGAGGAAAAATGATTTTCATGGTTGAAAAATGTTTAAGCATACTTGATTTCTTAAATAAACCTTATGGCGGTCAAACTTACTGAACAAATTTACTCAATGCTGTATGGAAATATGGGCACATAACAATCTTCTGAGCATTAAAGTCAGAAGCTATGGGTCCTGATTTCAGTAGTATGAAATGTAAATGTACATGGTAAATGTGGTACAAGCTAACTTTATTTTAGCTTTCCACATAGACATTAAGCAGCTCATGACTACACCACAACACAGTATGCATAAACAGTGTATTTCATGGAATGGGCTGCCAGATTTTCATTTCCTACTGTCTAGACAGCCAGTCTAAACACTGTATTCTGATGCCTACATAGAGTATAATTCTCCAAATACTTCTTAAAGCTCCTAGTAGAAACTATGCTAGACACTCCCATTTTATTGCTTTCCTATAGTACACACTTTGTATCCAGAAAAACAAATTACAGGATTCCTTAGGAGTAGGGGAACAAAAAAAGATTCAATCATTCTTTAACTTATAAAATCAATAAGGCCTTAACAACCAATCACCCACTCTCAGTCCACAATCCTCCTGATGGCTTTTAAACTGTGTTCAGCAGTCATGCTAAGCAGTTTTTAGAAGAGGAAATATTGCATTGTCATGAAATACACAGTGTATAAAATGTTTCCTGAGAGAAAAACCCCTGGAATTAAAATCAATGTTCTCTATAGATTATTATAATCTTCAACATACTGACAAGCCTAAAATAATGTTTTGTAAAAATAGAATAAAATAGCCTTGTCTTCAGTTTTAACTCCACAGGAAACAGTCAATTATAATCAATTTTAAACCAAAACTAGAAGAAATGGGTTACATCTGAGGTTGACCAAAGTACAACCAGAGACAGTCAGCCAAATTCATGCAGGGCTCCCAAGGAAGTGCTTAATATCAGAATATAACTTAATAATCAGGTACAGAGACCAACCTGGGATCAAAAGTCACAGAAAGACAATGGGTCAGAAAGAATTAGAAAGAATCAGACCATAGACACTGTCCAAAAACATTCAGAAGAGAATAATAATAAGACACTGAAACAATGTGAGCAATAGTTGGCCGTCAGGAGTACTTCTGAAGTTGTATGAGGGTAGATTACATGGAAATTATTAGTTTGTGTTGGCCTTCCTACAAAATTATGATCTTTTTACATGCAGCAATGTTTTCTCCCCCTAAATCCTTATTATAAACCAGAGTTCTTGAAACTTAACAACATCTTCAGAAAAAAGATATTGAATGAAAGGAGGCACGAATGACAGGGAGAAGCACCAAAATGGTGCCTGATACCTGGTTCAGCTCATTTGTAAATGTCTAGAGTTTACAACTAAACCTTAGCCTGCACCCTAGAAAGAGAAGTAGGTTTGTAGTAGTGTAGAGCAGAAATGAAACAGAAAATCATCAACTTAGAACAGACAGATCCTGATGTAGGTTTTGCCAAGTAAAATTAGAGGGACAAAGCACATGTTGCTGGGATTATGCTACATAGTGTAATCCAGCTCTTTACAATGTTGCACAGGCTAATCCCCTACACACACTCCCCAGTGGAAGCTGCAGCAGTCTGTCATTGTTCGTGTGATTTCATCCTGCATTCTCTCTGTCAAATACAAGCATGATATTATGCATTTTAAATATTTAAAATATTTTAATAGTATAATAATTAAAAATTCACTTGGCTTTAAGGATTCAGCACCATGTATTGCCCCAGGCCCAGGGAACCAAACTTTTTAAAATCTTAGAATTTCTTATGTCAGAGGATTAGTGATGAAAATTTGTGTATTGTTTATAAAAAGCAATACACTGTTAAAAAGTGTCCCTGTGTTACTTTATTTAAACAGACTTCACTGCAATACAATTTACATAAGTAAAATGCATCAGTTTTAAGTATACAACTAAATGGATTTGGTCAAAGGTATAAATCTATGTAATCAAGAAATATTGTCTAGTATTCAGTGTATATATTTTGTTAAACTCATCCCAAAGTATTTTATATTTGGGGATGCTATTATAAATGCAACTGTTTTCTTTTCTTTTTTTTTTTAATTAATTAATTTATTTATTTATGGCTGTGTTGGGTCTTTGTTTCTGTGCGAGGGCTTTCTCTAGTTGCGGCAAGCGGGGGCCACTCTTCATCGCGGTGCGCGGGCCTCTCACTGTTGCGGCCTCTCTTGTTGCGGAGCACAGGCTCCAGACGCGCAGGCTCAGCAATTGTGGCTCACGGGCCTAGTCGCTCCACGGCATGTGGGATCTTCCCAGACCAGGGTTCGAACCCGTGTCCCCTGCATTAGCAGGCAGATTCTCAACCACTGCACCACCAGGGAAGCCCGCAACTGTTTTCTTAATTTCATTTTTAGATTTTCCATTGCCAGTGTATAGAAGTAAAATTATTTCAATCATTTATGTATTAAGACTTGTTTTGTTGCCCAGAATATAGCCTATTGTGTCAAATATGTTCCATGAGTGCTTGAAAAGAATATATGTCCTGCTGTTGATGAATGAAACACTAAACATTTATCAATCAAGTCATGTTAACTGACAGTGTTGCTCAAGTATTCTTTTATCCCTAATTGTTGCATTACTTTTCTATCAATTTCTAAAACAGGAATGCTGAATCTCCAATAGTAACTGCTCATTTGTCTTTTTCTCCTTTCACTTCATGTATTCTCAAACAACTATTACTTGGTATCTATTTATCTATGATTTTTATGAATGATTAAACTCACTCTTTTATCATTATGAAATATCTCTATTTCTGGTAATATCCCTTCCCATGAATCTACTTTGTCTTATATTAATACAGCAATTCCAGCTTTCTTAAGATTAGTGTTCACATGGTTTATCTTTCTCCATCCTTTTAATTCATCTGTGTTTTTATATTTAAATGAATTTTTGTTGAAAGTACATAGTTATGTCTAGACTTTTATCAACTTTTATGCTTTGCTGCCTTTTAATTAGAGAGTTTGTATCATTTACATTTACAATATTACTTAATATGGCTGGTTTAAATCTACCATCTTGCTATTGGTTTTCTGTATTTCATATTTGTTCTTTGTTCCTTTTTTTCCCTCTTTTCTGCTCTTTTTGGATTACTTGAGTGTTATTTAGCATTTTATTTAATGTCCACTTTTGGCTTATTAGCTAAACTTCTTCCTTTAATGTTTTTAGTAGTTTCTCTAGGATTTATAATAGGCATTTTTCCACTTCTCATGGTTGGAGGGAAAGAATATGTTTATTATCTGGACTGTGGTGATGGTTTCATGGTGTATACGTTTATGTCTAAAAAATTATCAAACTATATACCTTAAAATGTTTCATCTATTTCACGTCAATTACACCTCACTAAATCTGTCTGAAGAACAGAAGAGAATGAACATTAGGGTAATTAGCACTTGTAGTTTAATAGGGTTATAAGCCCATTGCATGGTAAGAAGTGTTGTACTAGACAAAATCCTGCCTTGTGTAACAATACCTATATTACTAAGTAATATTCCTGAGTTTCTCTTCTGTCTGGGAAATTGGAATATATATGTAAGATCCAACCTAAATATCTGAAACATCACAAGTAACTTCTGAGCCATTGGTGCCTCTAGCTATCATAACCATAGGGGAAACGGGAAAAAAATGACCATAATTTCACAATCTAAAGGAACCAAAAAATTAAACATTCATTTGTGAGTAGTCCATTCCCAAATGTGCTTTCTTATCTACATTAGATTCATCTGTTCCATTTTTCTGTTATTTTGCCTCAATTATGCTTCAGAACATAAGTTGGCAATTTTTTTTCTGTGAATTTGCAGATATTTTAGAATTTGCAGATCACATACATTTTAGAATTTGCAGATATTTTAGAATATTTTAGAATTTGCAGATCACATACATTCTATCTCATACTTTTATTTATTTTTTTTTAATAAGGCTTTAAAAATGTGAAAACAATTCTTACCTCGAGGGCTGAATAGAAACAAGCCACAGGCCATAGTCTGCAAATCCCTGCTTTAGAATACACCGTTTATTTACGTTCTTTGGGAACTCAGCAATTGCTACGGACATTAAGCACTGCAAAGGCAGACATACAATATTGGGTATGGTAATATACACTCAGCATGTTTCCTTCTTACATTTCACCCAAATACATATGAGGTAAATATTCGAAATCTTTTGCATCTATTCAGTTGGCAGAGAGTGCGAATTGACACGTTAACATTTTAGAGGCTTACTTGAGTTCTAGGCTCGGCTTTTAAGTATTTGTAAGTTAATGGAAACCTTGAGAAACCTTGAACTAAGCTAAAAAAAAGTCAGCCATTGTATATGCAGACATATTTGTAAGCTAAATGGAAACATTAGATTTGCATAGTTTTCTTGTAAATTAAAATCCATTACTTCGTCAATATAAATGAGGTATAGTAAGTCCTCTTTTTTTTCGGAAGCTACATGATTTTTTAAAATTTGCATTAAGGGTGTATTTGCAAAGGCTAACAAAAATGTGTAAAACATTTATTCCTATAGTGCACAAGTATTTTTAAAACTGTCTCACTCAACCTCATTTTATTTGGGTAAATGTGTCAGCGTTATTATTCATATATTCAGCAGATGTTTATTGACCATCTAACTTGTCTACTTAGAAGAGACTGGAAAATAAGATAGGCATGGGTCTTACCATGATGGAGTCCTTTTTTTCTGTAAGACTGAGGTGATTAAAAAGATGTAAATAACCAAAATAATTACAGACTATGAAAAGTGAAGGAAATATACATGACAACCTAGCATATATAGAGTAACCTCCAATATGAAAACAAGGAGGTAAAGTTGGAAGAAAAGGCAAATTTTGAAGACATAACCCTAACCCCAAGACTGAGGAAAGCCAGTGAAACGACATCAAATGGAAATATTTTAGTGTGTTTAAGGAATCATTAAGAGGTCAATTGTCTGATGTAGGTGACCAGGAACAAGGGCATGAAATAAGGCTGTGGTAATTGGGAATAAGTCTCACATTGCTACTTGGAGACAAGACTGGAGGAGGAAACAGTGGAAGCAAAAGGACTAGTAAAGACTCAATATGCCCCCTTCCCCTTAGGGAAATTATTCCTCAGATGAGAGACAACAGTGGTTTAGAATATGTTAGTGGCAGAGGGATGAAAAGGAGTGAATGGACATATAGACATGGAGCAAATGCAAGATTGATACCCCAGTCCATTTGCATATCTGTAGCAATGATCCAACAGAGAGAGAGAGAAACTAATGAGGCAAAAAAAAAGAAATAAAGATTCAAAGTGCTTTAGAATTTAAATTACACTATTTTATTTAGCATATGTTTTTAGAATAATGAAAATGAGGGGGAAAGTTGCTAGCTAGTTGTTTAAACTCATGAAAAATTTAGAAGTGGTGTTTAAAACTTAAACCATAAACTCATCCTATTCATCAAATATAAGTATTTGCCATGTGCCAGGTCATATGCCAGATACTGAGAATACAAATACAGAGATACATGACCTTGACATCTCTGAGCTTATATTTCTGACATTACTTAGTTATCTTCAGTGAAACTATTTAATATTTTTCCTGTATGTTTTCTATTGTATATTAACCAAGTAAAGAAATAAGATGCTTTAAAACCGTGCAACGACACTTCCTCTTCTTCCTCTTCCTCTTTCTTTCCTTTCCTTTCCTGAATTATTCACTTGTCCAACTGTTAAGTGAAGCAGGACAAGGCATATCTGTAGTTGGGGTGGGGATGCTGTGTTTTTCCAGCACAAGATGTTGGAATTAGAGCAGGATGACAAAGACATCTACCTAAGAGTGAGGGTGGAGCTGGGCAGCTTGACATGGGAAGTCAGAGCTGGAGGAGGCAGAGGAGGGTACCCATGTACTGGGGCAGTCCAGTGCAGAGGGTCAGATCTCAAGCAGGATGAAGACAGAGTCCGCACTTGATAGTAGCCCCGTACAGGGTTTTGAAGCCCAAGTGTAGAAGATGAAGTGACAGAGGTATCCACACAGGGAATAGCCCTGTGTGTGCAATCAGAGCCCAAGCAGAATATGGATGGCATCCATTCCAGGGCCAGCCTAGCTGGGCGTGTCTAAGAAGGGTAAGGAAGGATTCCACGTTTGGGGGCAGCCAGATGTAGAGATTCAGAGCCCAAATGGGGCAAGGCAGTCTGGTATGAGGTTTCAGAGCCTGAGAGGAGTAGGGAAAGCATCTTCATAAGGCAATACAGCCCAATGCAGTGAGGGCCAAAGCCATGGGAAACTAGTCAAAGCCTAGTTCAGATAGGGTTCAGAGGGGATGAAATGACCATGGAGATGGGAGACTCATTATATACATGGGAACTGACTGAGTAAAGGGTAATGGGAGCCAAGATTCTCACTCTTAGAGAAGAAATGGAAAGAGAAAAAAACTAGAATGAACACTGAGGTGTTGAATTAGAAGTAGGAATACCACTGTGAACTCATGCCATACAATCTTTATAGATAGACATAGAATACATATAAAAGTACATATAATTTGCCCCAAGCAAACTGTAGCACAAGAAAGGGAGTGCTTACAAAGTGCATGCGCCCATCCACACACCCACACCCACACATATACACACACTAGCTTTGTCTATTGAAAGAACCTGAAAGTAGGAACACCCTACACATCTAGCATACCAATTGTGGCTTTTGAATATATTCTCCTCTAAAAGGAACTAGGGTTCCTTGGAGACATGGCTAATTCCACTTCTGGACCAGGGAAAGTATGAAATAAACTTGGAATCCACTGCTGTGTCAGAAAGCAAACAAGTGCTTAAAGAAAGACACAGTCATGCCGGAAGGACATAGAAGCCAATTTCAAGGGGTTTCCACTGGACAGTTCAACAACCACATGACTATCATTTAAAAAATTAAGCATGGGATTATAAACCACTTAAAATGTCATAAATCCATACAGATATAAACAAAAATGTATAAATTTATAGTTTGAAAAGGAAAGAGATATTTATATAGTTTCAAAGTACCTCCCGACAAAACTCATACTGTTTTAAAAGGAGGAAAGGGACCCTTTATAATAGAGAAACCAGGCAAATATCCCCTTAATAATCAAGTGTTATTATTTTAAGTAATAGGGCAAATCAAAATTATGCACCGTCTGGTAGGTTGAAATAATAAGAGCAAAGCATCACTCCTTGTGATATTCCTCCCAAAGGTACATAATCTGAATCCAGTCATAAGGAAACATCACAAAAACAAAAATTGAAGGACATTCTAAAAAAGAACAAATAAACTGGTCTGTAATCTTCAAAAGGCTCAAAGTCACCAAAGCCAGAGAAATGGTAAGAAACTATTCCAGACTGAAGGAAACTAAAGAAACATTACAGCTAAATGCACTACTTGATTCTAAACTGGATCTTTTTTTGCCATAAATGTGTTTTTATTGAAATAACTGATGAAATTTGAATGGCATTTGTGGGTTGGATGGAAGTAATGAATCAATGTAAATTTCCCTGATTTTGGTGGTAGTAGTGTGGTTTCATAGGAGTATTCTGGGATGGCAGAGCATCAGAACAGTAGTTACTTTCAAATGGTTCAGGAAGCAAATATTCTTGTACAATACTTACAACTTCTCTGTAAGTTTAAGCATATTTCAAAATGTAAAAAAAATAGTACCAAATGCAGTGTTGGGGTTTTGATTTCAAATCATGATCCCAACCCTGTACATATACTATTTAAAAATTTTTTTAATTAAAAAGTGAAACAGCCTATTTTGATTAATTCATTTATTTATTTATCTTTATTTTACCTATTAATGCAGTAATTTAACACCTACTCTGTGTGGCACAGTGTGGGATGGGCGTTCAGACATTTTATATACATTTTTCATTTAGTAATTATAATATCCCTGCAAGTTATGAACTATTATTATAATTTGTACATGGAAATAATGCTCAGAGAGTTAATTTGACTAATGCCACATACAATATAGGAGAGCCTGAGTTTAAGTTCAAGCCTTATATATGCCACTCAACAGTTAACACTTGACTCAATTAAAGACATTTAAAGACAAATCATTTATCCTTTTGATTAAATGGCCAATTAACTAATAATTGTGGTGTTATATAAACAAACCTTAAAACCATAGAAACATTAATCTTCTTTACTCAGTATTACTGCTTCACAGTAACTCCCAGCAAAGAAATGTGACCAGAAAAAAACATGGAAGAAGCGGAAATGCTTATTATTACGTGAAAGTATACAATCTGAAAAGTCTACATAGTTTATGATACCAACTTGATGACATTGTGGAAAATGCAACAACATGGAGACAGTAAAAATGATCAGTGGTTGCCAAGGGTTAGTGGGGAGGGAAGAATGAATAGATGGGGCAAAGAGGATTTTTAGGGTGGTGAAACTACTCTGTATGATACTGTCATCAGAGATACATGTTATTATTCATTTGTCCAAACCTATAAGATGTACAACACCAAGAGTGAACCGTAATGTAAATGATGGCCTTTGGGTGGTAACAATTTGTCAGGTGTGGGTTCATCGATTGTACTAAAATGTACCACTCTGGTGAGAGATGTTGATAATGGGGGAGGCTACGCATGGGGGTGGGCAGAGGGTATATGGGAAATCTCTGTACCTTCCACTCACTTTTACTGTGACCCTAAAACTTCTCTAAAATTAAGTCTCTTAAAAAAAAATTGTGATCAGAAACCCAACACAGAACTTCTGTAAGGTCACCCGAACACTGTTAAATCCTGATACTTTGGCCTCATATCTGCTGCTAGCTGCTAAGTCCCAAAAATTCTGAAAACACTACCAATATGAACCAGGCAAAGACACCGACAGAGATAAGGAGAAGATTCCCAACCAACTTCCCAGGAAAATTAGGAAAGGATCAGGGTCATACTGCGAGCCAAAGAAAACTCAGCTACAACAAATAAATGTCCTTCATGACTTTTTGCCTCTCCTCTGAGAAAGAAGTATTGTGATATCAATTTTTTTCAGGAGATAAAACGGATTGATTGCCACTGAAAACACCAAGAATATAAGAATGACTACAATTCCCAGGCAGTATATGCAGCAATATGACTGAGCTAGAGCTCAGAGACAGAAAGAATAGATGGAGGGCCTGGGGATGAGGGTGAAGTGCTGTGTGGGGCTGTGAACAGATCTCTCCCTTGTTACCCACTGACATTCAGTAAGCTGGCAAGAGAGATCACAGTGCTATTGTTGTTTAAGTTCTTGGGGAAGCTGAAAAGAGACAAAGAATGGTACCAATCTGTTCTTGGGGCAGAGATTATAGGAAGGTACTAAATTCACACAGGGTGGGAAATTGTGTCTCCCTAAATCTCCAAAGGTCAGGAAAGCCTCAAGGATCCTTGGGTTGTATAAAAAAATGGTCCATACACATCATCAGATGACCATATCAACACATATTTAATGGATGAGGGCAGGGGAGAAGCTAAAAGTAAAGCTTGCTCATTCAAATTTTCAGTTTTTCCAAATGTGCTTGAAGAATTGAAATTTTCCTCACCTGCAATTTGTTCAATGAAGTTATTGATCATATGTGAATAATATTAATATGCCTATACATTTAACATGCCTATACTATCACAGATATATACTTATTTATTTTTATACATGTAATACATACCTATATGTAGTAGATACGTACAGAGAACATAAAGTCTCATTTTATGATGAATTAGGTTCCACAAGAAGGAGTCAAAAGCTCTTGGAAAGGCAAGTGCCACATCATAAAACATACACCTATGCTCCTTCATTATTTATAAAACAATAAATTTTCCTAAATTAGGAATAACTCATTATTTCTTCGATTTAGGACCATATGAAGTTGGCTGACATCTCTAAACTGGAGAATCACACTTACCATGGTGGGTTAAGAGAAAAAATTTCAGAAGAGAGACTGGCTAGGAGATAGCAGATTCCCAGCTCCCATCCCTCCCTTATGAGCTAGGAAGAGAATAATCTGTACTATTTAACTTCTAATCATTTTTCTTGTTGCGGGGAAAGTATGGAAATATAGATTCACATAAGTTTAATATACATGATAAAACTATATTCCATTAAAGTGTTTGTATGTATGGATTCTGTCATAAGTTAAAGTATATGTTATGAAAATCCATGAAGAAAACCTTTTAAAAATACAACAGGAGGACAATTGTTTTGAAAAAGAGTTTTACCCTGTCACTCACTTCAACAAATAATTATTTTGCATCAATACAATACTGCACGCCTAGTACTGTGAAAAGTCTTTTTCCTAAAGAAGTGTTTTGATGTGAGAATAAATTAAGAGAGAGAGGGAGAGAGGGAGGGGAGAAAGGAGGGAGGAAAGCTAACTAAAGGAGAGGAGCTCTAGTTTATAATTTAAAAAATACTCCTTAACTTTGCTTTCATGGTATTTATAAATTATATTGTGTGTTTAAAATCACAGAATTGTTATTAATTCAATAAACCTGGAAATTCTGTAGGCTCGTTAGGCATTAATATAAATAAGAATCTGAAAGGAAAACCACATTAGAAAATTGAAAACATAAGTGGTGGGTTAAATAGTGGGTTAAGTGGAATTAGATTGAGCATGTCTCAGTACAGAACTGAGGAACAAAGGAAGTTCATTGCTCAAAATGTGTTTATGTGTGTAACAATATCCACACTATCCATGCAGCTTTGCATATTGGAAATATGTATCTTTTAAAATCAAACTCTAGGCACAGAATTCTTATTCCCTAATCAGAAAACAGACCAAACATAAAACACCAAACAAACAAAACTCCAACTTGGAGCGCTGCCTGCAATCAAATCCATTTCGCTGCCTGCAATCAAATCCATTTCATTTCCCTTCCCCTGCAGCCCCACAGAGCAATTCCCCCAGGCAACAAGCCCATTGCTGAGGTCTGTGTGGCAGCAAGTGACATTATAATCCTGTATAAATTCTCCTAAGGGCAGATGAATGGTCATCAAATCACTGCTGAGTCATATCTATGTTCATCTTATAGAGATGCAGAGACAAGGGCTATGGCCAGTGACCGTAAGCTTCTGGCTCCAGTTCAGTAATTCAACAAAAGGCAAATCCATCTTGTTTATTGCAGACAATATCAGAGGGTAAGAGAAAACTCTGCCACAGCAGTTACGCCTACACACACATACAACCTAAATGTTAGCTGGGGCATTTCTGGCCCTCAAAAGCAAGGTAAGATTATTGTGAGACCCTGTGCAGAAAAATGTAAGCCTCATCAAATTTCTGCTAAGCTGTAAGAATAATCCCTATCCCCAATTTCTATAGTTACACATGTGTTTCTCTTTCACATTATGGTTTTTCATTCATCTTAACTATGGGTGTCCTCACAAAGGATACATTTCAGTAAACTTTACTAGCAAAGATAAAGCATGGAGAAAGTGGCCTTACAGACACCTGCCCTCTGAATACATAGACCCCTCTCTCATCTCTCTCTTCCCTACACCTTTCTCCCACTCAGGATTCAAAACAAAAGTTCTTATCACCTGGAGCACAGATTCATGCCCTTCCCCATAAATGCAGGTATTATCTGACACTCAGGCTCACAACGACTCAAATTCTATCTCAGTGAGCTTACCAAGAAATCACTCTCAAATAAATAGTGTGCACGGTAGGGGGATTTCTTGTAAGTGGAATGTTCTCCATCCTATTACCTGTAATACATATAGATGTCAAGTCACATGTACTTCGTGCAAGTATGAAAATCTGTACATGTATGACAACTATCAGGAATTTTTTTGGAAAACCAGTTGATCTCACAAAGGGCTGAGCAGAGTCAAGAAAGAAGTTTAACTCATGACTTCTGTCTCCAGTGAGCTTACTGACATGTCAGAGCGACAAAAGCGGCCTCAAGTTTGGTAGGCTGCTCTTCACACTGTATCTGTTCCTTTTGGAAGCTGAATTTAGTCAGCCGTTTATTTCCAGAAATACTGTAGACTAAATAATCCAAGAACTTCTCTTTGGACAACACCTATTTATCAGTATTGTTAATGCCTGGCTGAGTGCATGGGATATTAAAGGAAAACCTATAATAGCTACGATGTTCAAACACTCCAGTTGACAGTCAAGTGTTTATAAAATATGGTTCCAATTTGTCTCTTAGTGATGACCACTAAATAGAATTAGTGTCATGTTAGAGGGTGATCACCATTACCTTGGAATCATGCTTTCATTAGATTTTTCTAGAATAACACTACTGGCCTCTCTCTGCCCTGTTCCTAGACTCTGCTCCTGATGGGTAAGTTTGGAGAAGGAACTGAGTAAACCCTGAATGCAACTAAGAGCCCCTATGTTTCTCCACTCTCCTCATTCTGGTTGGTGCAAATAGCTTGCCCCAGAAAAGACCTGAAATTATCCAGTTATGCAATAGTTTGAACATGTTTATGAGAGAAGTAAAGCATAAGGTGCCCATCTAATGCTTTTAGTGCCCATCTAAAATTATATTCTCCAGTTGGCTTCATATGTATAAAGTGGATAACGTTACACCTCTCTCCCTGTCTTTTTTATTGATGTGTTCGAAACTCTGAGAATCAGAGTAGAATATGAAGACAAGCTTATTGCTCTCTCCAAAATGCCAGCATGATATAATGTAGATTCATGAAAAAAGACCAATTTACTGTGACTATCATCACTGAGCTGATGTCTGGTTCTAAGTATCCCAGAATTTTCGAAGTCTACAGGCTCAGTAAAATATATTTTATTTACAAGCCAGGCCTAGCTTCATACACTCTCTAATCACAAACTACTCCTTTAGTGGATATTTGCCATGTTTAGTCATCCAGGGTACTTAGAAAATCCATTTTGTGTTTAGAGAATTTCCTAAATTCTAAGTTTCTGGGTTAGTAGGCTCTTCTTTGGTGAACCAATACCATCAGCCTCTAAGCCTGGTTCTTTAACTCTCCTGAAATGCTGTAACCTTTGCACTATCCTTTAATTGAATCCTTTAGTACTTGAACTACAGTAGATTCTGTTAAATACAGGAAGAACCAGAATAAATTCTAACTTTTTCTAGGTAGAGTTGGCCAGAACTACCCTATCCCTGCCAGCTATAGCAGTCTTCATTAACCTGTGGCTTTGCCCCTTATAATATCATTAAATTCAAGAGAGAAGCTTTTAACTAAATTTCAATATATGTTAGATGTTATTTTTACTTTTCAAGTCTTAGAAGAATTTCCCATCTTCAAAAAGTTCTGCTAAATACATCGAGCTCTCAAGTTTGTTTCTTATTTGAACTCTGAAAACACTAACTGCCTATACAATGCAATTGCCGTTGCTGAATATAAATTGCTTTTCCAAGTGAACAGAGGGAGCTAATCTTTACTGAGTATGCACTATGGGTTATAAATTGAGATAAATGCTTTATGTACATTATGCCCTTTGATTTTCCCATTTTAACTCCAAAAATAACATGAGTTTTCTATTTTTATCTTATAGATGAAGAAAGCAAGGCTCACAGAAATTATTTAATTTTTCACACAGCCAGGACTCGCACACAAGTCTGTGGGATTTCAGCTATTTTCATTCCTATAACGCACAATACAGATCTCATTTTTTAGATCCATCTTATAAAATATTGAGTACTATGTCAGATATGTTATATTTCAGGCAAAGCCTCAGGGCAAGATGGTTCCCATGGAAACATGGGACAGCAGAAAAAGAAAAACTCTGAAGCTTGAATGAGCTCACACATTGGAATAGGATAGGCCTGGTTGGTAGGTCCTTAGCAGCGGGCTCCTAGGTGTACCACCTGACACATAACAGCCTCATTCACAGGGCAGAAAATGGTTTGCATTATTCTTTTTTTTTTTTTTTAAAGAAATTCACGTTCTTTTATTTATTTATTTATTTATTTATGACTGTGTTGAGTCTTCGTTTCTGTGCGAGGGCTTTCTCTAGTTGCGGCAAGTGGGGACCACTCTTCATCGCGGTGCGCGGGCCTCTCACCATCGCGGCCTCTCCCGTTGCGGAGCACAGGCTCCAGACGCGCAGGCTCAGTAATTGTGGCTCACGGGCCCAGTTGCTCCATGGCATGTGGGATCTTCCCAGACCAGGGCTCGAACCCGTGTCCCCTGCATGGGCAGGCAGACTCTCAACCACTGCGCCACCAGGGAAGCCCTGCATTATTCTAATGATGGCCACTAGAGCAATTTTTTCATTGCCCAGCAGTAAGAAACCAGAATTATAGCCAGCCATAAATAAGCCATAAATGGACCATGAGGTCACTTCTTCTCATTCATTAAACTATTATTAGGTACTGAGGATAGAGAATAATTGATGTTTGGGATTCTGACCATCAGTAGCAGAGATCAGCCACTGAGTCTTGAAATCATAGCAGAATAAAATTTCTAAAATAAGGGGAGATACAGAGAATCAGAGTAGAAAACAAGTTGTAACCTAGAGGTAGGAATTTAGGTACAATATAGGCAAGAATTGGGGATGATGGAACAAGTACTTGTAGCACAATGATAAGGTTCAGTAGTCACCATCAACACCAGGCTCTACAGCTAGATATACACCTTATGGGAATTTCAGTAATGACCCCTTTACGTAGTTCCATGGTCTTAGATTTTAACAGAATTCCAGAGTCTCAGATTCCAGAAGAGAACATATGGTTCTCTGTAGTGTATTTCATAACTTTCCAGTAAACTCACTATAAAAACATAGTACTGAATAATTTACTGTTCAATTCTGCTTCCAACTCTTAATGTACCTCCTAAGGCCAAGATTGTTCTTAAACAATATATAATAATATTATCTTATCAAACTACTGAATTTGGTCTTTTTTCTTGGTGGGGGAGAGTGAATATTTTATTTTAAATATTTTGAATATAGGTTTCATATTTGGAAGTGGTCAGTTATCAGCAAAACGATTGGTTATCATTAGAAGAGTAATCTTTTTGAAGACAACCTTTGTGCTTTTTAAAATAAACTTGGACCTACTATATTGCTGTTATGTGTGAAATTTGAGAAGACTGTAGAGCTCCTTATGGGTAATAGGTATATTTCTAATGGATTTTCACATACTTTTAGATTTTCGAAGTATCTATTAAATTTCCACACAGATAGAGGTGTCAAAATCTGGGAATCAAATTGAATGCTCAATCATCATCACATCAAATGGTTAAGATTTCTCTTAATTTATTCTTATCATCCCACCCCCAATATGCAGACACCCCTTATGTAGACAATGCCCAATCACTGATTTTATACTGGTCCCTTTTTTTTTCTTTACTTCTTTCTGTAGTGTATAGTGATTTCTGCAAAAATTACCAACACAGATCCCACATCTAAGACACATGCACCTTTCCTCGGTACATACAATACTCTAATTTTATGTTGTACTGAATTATAAAAGTGATAATAATAGTGAGAAATTCAATAACATGCAAAGAGAAATTATTTAGACCAGGGATCAGCAAACTTTGTTTACAGAGGTTCAGAAAAATAAACATATTAGGCTTTGCAAGCCATACAGTAACTGTCACAACTACTCAACTTTGTTGCTGTAGCTCAAAAGTAGCCACATACAATAAACAAAGAGTGTGGCCATGTTCCAATAAAAAGTTGTCAAGCAGATTTAGTCTGTGGGCCATAGTTTGCTGACTTCTGATTTAGACACCATCTACAAGAACATTGCAGTTTATTTAACTGTAATAACTAAAATTACAGGATGTTTTGACTAGGGATGAAAGAATGAAATCAAAAGTGCCAATTATTCCACATTTAAAGACTAAACATAATCGAGCCAGACACAATCCCTGAGGGTCTAACAAGGGTCAATAAAATCTTCACTACTACAATTATCCACATCTTCCTCTCTCATGGCTCCCTGCCACCACTTTACACTCCACTTCCTGATAAACTTAAGAGGCGGGGGAATAAAAAAAAGGAGAGATATAACATAAATGTAAAAGCTTTCCACTTTATGGGAACTATGTCAGTGGTGAGAAAAAGTGTCCCTCTGGATAAAGTAAGGAAGCATTTACCATCTCCTCAAGTCAAGTTTCATGGTAGGAAGGTCTAGCTTAACCCCTCACAAAGATTTGAGGTACTAAGAAGAAAGGAAAATGATCACTTCATCCCTGGCTGGGTAACTCATGTGCTGTAGAATCCTGAGTTCTAACCTGTACCACAATTACAGGGAGGTTGATCGTAAGGAGGTAGTTCTTAAGAGCACTTGACATATAACCATTGCAATTTGAGGCAGGATATAAACACTGAGCTCAGTATCCATTTCTAGTCTATGAATTTCTAGGACTTGAAACTTCTTGGAAATGCCTGGGTTAAAAAAAAAAAAATAAAGGAACCAATTATAGTATTCTTGTGAAAAAGAACAATCTTCCTCCCCATCTCAATCTTAGTTATTGGAAGCCTCCCCTCACAACCTGCAGAAAAGGAACTTGGCCCTTTTGTAAAAGGGTCACAAACATCAGAAGAGGTGGCAAGCACTAGAAAACACCCAGGACCATCAAGTCTATGGAGTAGACAATTTACCCAAGAATAAGCTGGAGACATGAAGGAGAATCAACCAATCCTCTCTGAAAAGTTCCTCAGTAATCAAAGGGAATTGGATGAAATGGAACACTATTCCCAAAGAAACTTGCAAACTTCCCACACAAAAACAATCACAGGGGGACTTCCCTGGTGGTCCAGTGGTTAAGAATCCACCTTCCAATGCAGTGGACGAGGGTTCAATCCCTGGTCGGGGAACTAAGATCTCACATGCCGCGGGACAAATAAGCCCACGCACTGCAACTACTGGGTCCACACACCACAACTACTAAGCCCACGTGCCACAACTACTTGAGCCCACGTGCTCTGGAGCCTACGTGCCACAACTAGAGGAGCCCGTGTGCCACAATGAAGCGAAGCCCAACACAGCCAAAATAAAAAACAAACAAACAAAAAAACAAACAATCACACTGGTGGAGGTAGAATCCACCACAGAAGATGAACTCTGACAAATTGACACTTCCCTATGATCAATACAAATTCTCTTATATTAAGAACAATATTCTCTCATGTCTGTGTGATTCCAAATCTGGTAATAGCTGAAAGATATGAGGGATGTGTTTATCATAGGTGTCCATGCTTTCCCCCTTTACTCCAAGCAGACATACAACTCAAGCCTATGATCAGGAAGAGAAGGAAGATAAATTTAAATTCTGTTCAAGACTAAACTCTCATAATGACTTAGACTTTTATTACTTAAAAAAGAAATGAAAATTCTTCTGTTAAGGGATATGAAAGGACATACTTTTTATGTCATGCTTGGAAACAAAAAAATTAATATTTCATATTTATTCCTAATAGACCAACTCAGTATAAAACCCACAGAATGATGGTCAGTTCATTCAGAATATTCAAAACAATTATAAGATGATCTACAGAATACTTGTTTCATAACAAGAAAAATTTCAGCTATAGTTAAGCTTAATATATATAATAGACATATATATTTTACCTAGACCACCAACGCATAACATGGATCCCAATTATGTACATTGCTTTAGTGTGTTCCTTCAAGAAAGGAAGAAAATTGTGAATGTATTTCTGTTCCACCCATTTATCATGATTTCTAGAATATCCAGGATAAATTCCCCTGAAAATATTTCATTTACATAAGTCACCTAAAACTCAAGTAAGAGTCAAGGAGCAGTCTTTGAGATCTGGACATGCTTGAAGTAGCATTGCATTCTCAAACTATAAAAGTAGCTTATTCTGTGACTATATAACTAAGGCAATAATACCATCATCATGTACCAAGGTGATGAGTATACCATAGCCGTTGGTTATTCACTATTTGGTAGTTCACAATGAAGTTTCAATTACTATGGGATCAGTTATTCAATATGAGGGCAGTAAAGAAACCAGACCTTTTAAGTACCATGTGAGTATTAAGTACCTTGTCTCATAAAATCCTTTAACCAAACAGTTCTGCTTTTAAGAGCAATGTTAATTCCAAACACTGCAATTTATTGCCCTTAGGACATGATATAAAAATTATATATGGTACCCAGCAAGGAAATGAAAGATTTTTATAACACAATTTAATTCTTTCTATTAGTCAAGGGAACCATTTTAACATAAAGTATTATCCTGAAGGCATCTAGGAAAAAACAATCCTATGTTAAAAACTGAGAGGTACACAAAAGCAAAAATACAACCTTATTTTTCAGCATACCTCAATATTGTATGACTCTATGACAAGTAAGTATATTCTAGAGATTTGAGAAAAGATATAAGACTGAGTTCTAAGGTAAGAGTAAAAGACAATAATATATTGAGTAATCTGATAGATGAATGTCTTCTGAATACTTAGCATAGATATATAGAACACAAAGCAAGAAACAAAAAAGCAAACAACTTTAGCTACAAACGTAGATGCCATGTGATACAAAAACGTTGTGATGATAATATATGGCCATTAGCATGAAGCTTTCAATAAATGTGATGGGTTAAACTTCTGTTTATTTCTGTTTCTTTCTATACTTAAAAGATATAAAGTTACATAGACAAAACAACAAGAAAGAAGTTGACAAAATGACAGCAGGTTAAAGATATCAAAAAATGATAGCAGATTAAAGTTTTAGAAAACAGGAAGCAGAATAGCTAGAGATAGCTGGTGTGTCATAATAGAAAAAATATATATATAATTGCCTGCAGATCAGTAAGCCAATCAGAAGCAAACTCATAGCCACAGCATATTTTGAGGACTGGACACTCCAGTACCTCTGAAGAAAGGGTGTCAGGTTTGTCTCAAAACAGGAGAATTTTTTGAAAACTCATATACATATAAACATCTTAAGATTTTTTCCCCAATTCCACCCAACACAGGACTACTTATCATCCATCCTGGCAGACACTTAGAAACTCAATCTATGAAAGTTAGATCTAGGAATTTTCTGGACTTGGGGATACTGGGCACAACTGAGTATGAGGCAGCTATACTAAAATATGATAATTCATTGTAAATCTAGATTGTAAAAAGGGAAATGTTCCAACTCCCTATGCAACTCCTAAAACAGATTTATCTCCCAGGCTGGAAAATGAAAGATTTCCAAAATATCTGAGTGACCCATAATAGAATTAAAAAATTAAAAATAGTGTGATTATGTTAGGACCTGGCATGAGAAATTGTCCCTTGTCCACTGTGACCCTCCTTATACTGTTGATGGCAATACTGACTATGTGATTTGATTTGTTCAGTAAGAAGCAACCAGAGGTAGCACTTCCCAAAAGAAGTAGTTAAAGCCATTTCTTGATTTAGCGTATTTCTTTTTCCTTTGTTGTGAGATCTGGCAGACTAGGTACCACAGTAAAGACAACATTGAGCAGAGCCACCCAAGAGCAGCTTTGGACAAGTGACATGAGTGAAAAAATAAGGATACGACTTGCAAAAACAAAAATTAAAATAAAAAAAGCCAATAAAACAAAAACAAACAAAAAAACCCAAAAACACAGAGCCACACCAACTCACAGTACAATGGTATTTCAGAATCCAATGAAAAACTGAAAGGTATAAAAAATTTCCAGAGAGTAAAAAGGGGAAAGAGGTGACAGCTAAATATCATACTAATAATCAGTTTTGTGAAAGGCATCTGATTATTCAACTAACTGGAACATTGAAAGCTAGAAGACAGTGAATCAATGCTTTGAAAATCTTGGTGGGAAATTATTTCCAAACTTGATGTCTATACCCAGTCAAATTATCCATAAAATGTGAAAGAGAGATACATTTTCAGACAGTGTCTCAGAAAAACTCCATTCTTCGGCTATTGAATAAAGTTTGTGCTGTTCCAGTCTCAGAATCGGTTTTTGTCACTGGCTCCTACGAACCATGGAAAGCTTCTAGAAGACGCATTCCACCAAAATAATATAATAAACCAAGAAAGAGAAAGACATGGTGTTGTATAATAAAGAATTTGACCTTTATCTCTGGTTGCTGAAAGGGAGACTAAATCCTTGGAATTTCTCAAATAATAGGAATGTCTTTGTTAATCATGAACCCTTACCCTCACACCTCAGTTTATGTTAATGAGATGAGTGCTGGGGGCTAGTGAGTAAAAAGGCCAACCATGTAATCAGAGGGTTTGGATTTTGAGATAGCCCAAACTCCCGTGAGGGAAAGAGTACTGGAAAGTGAATTCAATCATGTGGCCAATGATTCAATCAATTATTCCTACATAATGAAACCAAAAAAAAAAACCACTGTACACCAATGCTCACTGGAATTTCCTGGTTGGTGAACACCTTGATGTGCTTGGAGAGTGATGCACCCTGATTCCATGGGGAGAAGGCATGAAAGCTCTGGGTTTGGGACTCTCCCAGGCCTTGCCCATTTTATCCTCTATAATTAAAATTTAATAGTAAACAAAACAAACAAACAAAAAAAACCCACTATCCTGAGTTCTCTGAGTCATTCTAGCAAATCATTGAATCTACTGAATTTGTAGACAGTTGGTCAAAGTTGCGAGTGGCCTGGGGACCCCCAAAGTGCAACTGTTGTCTGAAGTGAGGACAATTGGGAACCACATCCTTTAACTTTGGGGGTCTGTGTTAACTTTGAGTGATTATCAGAATTGTATTATAGCACAACATTTGGTGTCACAATGGCACCACAGCTGTTGCCCCAGAGTCATACCCCTGCCCCTCCCTTGAGTGGAAACCAATTACTCTTATCTAAGATTCAGGAGGAAGCTGCAAAGAGAATAAAATAAGAGTTGGTTAGAACCAACAAGGCTCAAGATGGCAGAAGATGTGACTTCCAGTAATCTTTGAGCTTCATTAGATGCTCACTGTAATACACTGCCCTGCCAGATGACACACCCACCAGTACCACAACAGTTGACAATTGCCACGAAAACAATTGGAAAATCCCATACAAGGACTAAAAAGGAGAGTTGCATCAGTTCTAGGTTCAAACTACGCCCCTGTTCTCAGACAACTCATGAATATTCCTCCCACTCTTTGCAATTCCCTCCCTTTTACTTTGACCCTCCTATATATTTGGTGTCTCCACCCGAATTGTGTTGAGAAGTTGATTTGTGAACTCACTTCCCACTTCTCCATTCTTCGGCCACTGAATAAAGCTTGTGCTGTTCCAGTCGCAGAATCAGTTTTTGTCACTGGCTGCATGAATCTGATTGGAAAGAGAGGCTCCCTGGCCAAGACAAAGGGTCTTGGCCCAGGCTAGAACCTCAGTGCAGGTCTAGTCGATCAATTTGGTAACAAGAATACAAAGAATTCAGGAAATACAAGAGACAACATAAGAATTCCAAGGTTGCTTATATGAGGAAGCTCTGGGGTTGGCAGCTTGAAAAAGGTTTAAAGAGAAACCATCCCAGAGCATAGGATGAAGGAGGGCTCCAAGAAAAACCAAACTGATAGATGACCTGATGGTTTGGATTATATAGAGGATATTCTTGATTCCTTGATAAATTTTGATTGAATTGGTAAAAGTTACATTAAAAAAATTAGCAAATAATAAAAGGCAATTATTTACTCCAGGTAAATCCTAAAATTATAGAGAATAAAAATCATAATATATTATGTGTCTCAGCTCTAAATGATAAAGGCATTAAATTTAATCATCTCCCAATCTGTTTTAGAAATATGGAGAGTAAAGTTTTGAAACAAGAGAAATAAGTGCCCGTCTTTCACCTCTTTATTAGTAAATCAATATGTATTGTCCAAAATTAAAAATTCTATAGTATAAAGCACACTATTTTGAAATATGAAGGTAAAAATCATAAATACTAAGTAAAAGAGCTGAAAACACCACCTCTTGGAAATGAGTCCCAGAACTGTGCTAGAGTGATTTAGAGCCTGGATCTCTGTAAAGATCCAAAATTCATTGGTGATTCAGAATTCAAAACTTAGAAATTTTCCATTTAGAGAAGCAACAAGGTACAAAAATAATAAATATTATGTAACACATCCAAAGGAGTTTTGGGCAGCATCCTGTAACCATATATATTCAAACTTCTGAAGTAAAACGTTTGAATGTTCACAGTTCATGGATTACAAAAAAAAGGTTATAAATAGCTTCCTGATTCTTTAAGCAAGGTTTAGGTATGGAATTAGTTTTCAAACATCTTGCATTTTTCTAAGTTTTTTGAAAATTGGAATTGTAGAGAGGGATTCCTTACCTGTTTGGCTGAAATTTTATTTTTAAAACCATGTATCAATACATCCTATCATTTGCTAACAATTCAGATCTTGAAAGACAAATAGGTAAAGAGTAAATAATGATACAATTAGAAAAAATGAAAATGGTGTGGCTACTCATTTTCAGATAAACGTGAAGGCTTATAAAATAGGGTTGGTGAAGAAACGGAAGGAAAGGAAAAAAAAAGGCTTGAGTTTTGTGTCCTTGATGCTAAAGGAGCCAGATAAAGTGTCAGCCCATTTAGTAAGTATAAAGGATAGACAGATAAAATAATTTGAGTGTGTAAAGGTACATTTTTAGAATAATATAATAAGTTCTATTTATCTTCAAAGAATATATTACAATAAGTTAATTGCATTATATATATTAAACTTATAAAAGATTCCAATGATCAATATGTACAGACCAGTTGAACAACTTTACAATGCTTGAGAGGAACCTGGTTTCAAAGAATATTTCTTTAATGATTTTAGTGTTCCTACATTAGGATAGCATAGTGTGCAGGAAAGGGTTAACCTAGCAGGCCAGAGTTGCTCAAACCCTGCACATTCTCAAGAAAGGTTTTCTTTTCCCCCCAGGACTGGCCCTTAACTGGCTCATGACTGCTAAGCTTTGGAAGATTTTGCCTGAGAACGGTGTTTTTGTATGCTTGTAGCTTCAGGCTACTCTGTACAAATTTGACCAGAGAGTTTATGCTAACAATGTGATTTATGGTAAACACTTATCTTTCTTTGAGGTTCTGGAGTGTGAGTAGCAGACCAGCTGCATATGTAAGTCACAGGTAATGAATGCCTGCCCACCTGCCTGACCACTAATAAAAAAGGCTGGGTACCAAGGCTCAGGTGAGCTTCCCTGGTTGGCAACACTTCCCACATGTTGTCATACATCATTGATGGGATATACATCATCGATGGGATGATTAAGTGATCCTGTGAGACTTCACTTGGAGGATACCTAGAAGTTTATACCTGGTTTCTCTCAGACCTTCCCCCATGTGCTTTTTCCCTTTGCTGATTTTCATCTGTAGCCTTTCACTGTCATAAACTGTAACTATGAATACAAGAACTTCCGAATCCTTTGCGTCCATCAAGTGAAACATTTAGTCTGAGGGTGGTCTTGGGGGGCCCCGACACTTGGGGTGTTAGAGATTATCCTAAATAACAAAAATTTAGCCATGCTTAAGTGTGTGTTTGATTCCAGAAAACTAGGTTAATATGACCACTTTTTTTTGTTAAAGTTGCCAGCTACTGTTTCTCTTCCTATAAGTTTCTTTTAACTTTAGATATATTTTGCTGTTGCCTTACATACTAATAGCCTCCTTGGAGTCTAAAGCTCTGTCAGTAGAGCAGGAGTCATCCATGAGCTGTACCTCTAAGCAGATCCATTACCTCACTAATCTTCCAGATAAAATTTATTCCCGAGTTTTGCTATGATTGCTGATAAGTAATATGTACCATAAAGGAAAAACTATTAAGCCTTCCAGCTGGGTTCCAGCAGAATCTCATTTTTGCTACAAGTAAGGTAAAACTGGTAGCAACCAGTACCAAGAACTAATACACATTTCTTTTAACTCATAGTGCTGTTTAGAAGACTGACCAAAATGAAGTATATGAGAAGGGCTTTCGTAAACTCAATAATGTTGTTAGTTATTATCATTACTATGTGTCTATGGATTAAAGCAGTTGCCAACTTGTTCAATTGATTTCTTTCACTCGCATTTGACTCCCTCTTTAGCTCCATAATGAAGAAAGGATCATCTGAGATTTGTGTCTGGATGATGTCCCAGTGACAAGGAAAAGGATTTTCAGAGTAATATCCTGCTTAACAAGGTAGCACGGGTTTCCACCTTGTGCTAACAAGGTCTGCAACGAGGTTTCCCAGAGTCAGGGTCAATAAATTCCTCCTAAGCTGTGTGTGTTATCCAATGGATGGAATGGCCCATGTTCTCAAAGGAATTTCTAATTGGAAGCGTAGTTAGAAAAAGATTCTGACTAATGAGCCTATGTTTTCAAGGTTGAGCCCAAAGTGTGGGGAGACTAAATTTTTGTGTGTAAACAAAGCTGCATCTGTGTGATCATTAATTGAAACCTTTCTCTAATACATAATTGATGGTTTATATTTTTTGTCTTTGAGCAGTTGTTTCTCCCAAGCATGCCCTGCCCCTTGCTGTGCTGTCTGGTCCTTCAACATCTTGTGACAGTAACAAGAAGCAAGCCTGCAGGGAGAGCATCCAGTCTTCCCTTCCTGCTGAGTTTTCAAAGCCAGCTTCTATGAAAATGTATGTTACGTGTAGAAAAAGATTATCGTAAACTGTGAAAATCATGCCTTGAAAATAATATTCTAAGTGAAATCACTGTTTTATTTTCCTAGATAAAAATAATAAATTGTAATTTGGAAAGGAAAACGATTCTAAGTTCTCTACAAAGCACCTACTTCTTTCTTTCTTTCTTTAGCTTGTATCTCACATATAGAAGCCTTTTAGCATTAAGGGGAGTAGAGTTCAGTGCACCTTCCTCAGCAGGACATAGAAAGGTATCCCTTATAAAGACAGATAAGAAAGTGCTGGCATGAGTAAAATAGAGCAACAAAGAGCATTTGTCTATCTTCCTCCTCTTCCCCGTATATTTTCTCCTTTCCTCTTCCTCTCCTCTTCTATTTGCATTCCGCAGGACTTAATTTAAAAAATGAAAGGTATTATTGTGGGAGACACAGAGACTATTACCAATGCAAATTCAGTGAAGAAATATGATCGTGGATTGTTTACATCACCTAGGACTATCCTATTAACATGAAGAGTAGCCTAAGAAAAGCAAAACGAAATCAACTTTTTTCAACATGATTATACAAAGGTGAAAATCCAATGCTAAAAGCAATGTTACGGATTTTATTTTCCTCTGCCAATACTCTGTCATAAATTCAGCATCTTATTTTACTTCCAGAACAAATTTCATGTGTCAATTTGCATCCTATTTCTTCATTCAACAGTGGTGTTTTGTGTTGTGTCTACTACATGCCAGACACTCTTCTATGCACTAGGGATACAGCATTTAACAAAACAGAGAACATTCTGTCATGGTAGAATCTGTGTTCTAAGGGAAAGACTAGACAACACACAAAAGGAATAAACAGGTTAGATAGTTTACTTGAAAGTAACAAGTACTTTGCAAAGAAAGAAAGCAGGTTGATGTACTGGAGACAGGAAGGGAAAGAGCAACAGGACCTGAGTCAAAGAAGTAAGGAAGCTCAGCTCACGGTGGGCTTTGCCAAGGAATCCTTATGACTCTGGCTTTTACTGTGAATCAAAGGAGACATCCATTGGGCTATTAAACAGGTGAGTAACGTTATCTCAACTAAGAATTTTTAAAAGATCACTGTGACATGAAATTACAAGAATGAAAATTATTTATAACCACAAGTCATTTTTCCTTTTAGAAGCCTCAGGATCTAAACTCTTTATGGTGTTAAGTTGAATGTCACGGAATGGATCAGCAGACTGGATTCACAAAGTCTGGAGGCAAAAGTTTGGGTCCAAAACTAAAAAAGGCTGAGGCAAGCAAGTCATTCAGAAAAGTGTCCCTGCAGTATCAAGAAATTGCTTGAGGAAATAAAACACCAGTGGAATCATTCCATCTCTGCTTTCTTCCTACAAGAGTCTCCTGTATATTTTATTCCTCTCACCTCACACATCCCCCTAGTGGCTCTTGTTCATCCAGACTTCATAGTCTGAACACACCTGTTATCAAGAACATTCTGTGGTCACGCCACCTTAGAAACACATTATCCCCTCGTCTCTGCTTCAGGCCAACTTAATTCATATATTGCAGTTCTCTTTGATGTAGTCATTTTTCTAAAATGCTGTTTTAGAGACTTCTCTCGCTTCTATTCCACAAGTGTTTTGAAGTACTTATTGTGCCTTAACCTCTTCATAGATACTCTTTAAAATAGAGGATCTTAAGAAGGCACAGTCTCAATTGCTAATATCTAGAATAAAGACATGCAGCACACTTTTCTACCCTTCCTAAAAATGTTATACGAAATAAAACTATTTTATTAATCAACTAATTAGGAAAGTTTTCATGTACTGCTTAATAAATCTACATGCAATCACTGTTCTAGAGTTTTAGACTTAAAAATGATGCACTTTTTTAAAAGCTCACAGTCCACTGAAGTAGAAAGACAATAAACAGACAAACGCGGATCAGAGAGATACAGTCAGAGATGGGAACACATAGGATTAGTACAAGTTCCATGAGACATCAGACAGCTTAAAGAGTCTTTGGATTAAATTGTGCCCCTCTCCAAAATTTATAGGTTCAGTTCTAACCTCAAATGTGACTGTAGTTGGAGATAAGGGCTTTTAAGGATGTAATTAAGGTTAAATGAGGTCATAAAGGTGGAACACAAATATAATAGGAGGGGTGTCCTTATAAAAATATGAAGAGACACCAGGCGCATGTGCACAGAGAAAAGACCATGTGAGGACACAGAGAGAATGCATGTCCGCAAGCCCAGGAAGGAAGCCTCAGCAGAAACCTAACGTGCCAGCACCTTGACCTCAGACCTCCAGCCTCCCGAACTGTGAGAAAATAAATTTTTCTTCTTTAAGATACACAGTTTGTGGTATTTTGTTATGACAGCCTGAGCTGACTAAGACAAGGAGATCAAAGACAGCCAGGACTTCAGTAAATAAGACTAGAGCATAGGATGTGGGGAGACATTTGCAGAATGAGGACAGGCTAGCCTTAACTCTGGTAAGATTGGCAGTTGTCAAATCATGAAGATAGTCTGTAAGTTTGGGCTGAAGCCTTAGAGAGAAGTCAAACCAAAACAAGTTTAGGAAAAGAGTACTAGTTAGGTGCAACTGGTTATAGATTGCATGCTTGTGTCTCTCCAAAATTCATATGTTGAAACTCTAACCCCCATTGGCATATTAGAAGGTGGGGGACTTTAGGAGGTAATTAGGTTTAGAGGAGGTCATGAGGGTGAAACACTATGATGGGATTAGTGTCCTCTAAGAAGAGGAAAAAGAGACTAGAACTTGCTCTCCCAGCCCTGGGAGGAGACAACTAGAAGGCAGCTGTATGCTAGGCAGGAAGGGGCCCCTCACCCAACACCAGATCTGCTGGCATTTCCATCTTGGATTTCCAGCTTCCAGAACTGTGAGAAATAAAAGTGTTTTTTAAGGCCACCCAATGTGTGGTATTTTTGTTATAGCAGCCCCAAAATGCTATCGTTATGTGACCGAGACACAACTATTTATAAACATAATGTAAAAAAAAAAAGTAGGCTTATTTTAGATAATTCAGTTCTATAACCTGTGCCCAAATAGACAAGATAATCAATTCCAGTGACGTTTAACACTATATAATAAATGCAGATTTCTCATGTATGAAGCAGGAAAGATACTTCATCTCTTTGAACTTCAATTTCTTCATCTACACTAGTTATCACAAAAGTGTCATTCTTTATTATCTCCATAACAACTAAGCAAATGAATGTATCTGTATGCAATGAACAGTATGATTAATATTTTGAAGAATCTGCATAAAGATACAGAAATAAACAACACTCAGACAAGATAGAAACGTTAGAGTCATCTGGCTCAACTCTCTCATTTTACAGACAAAAATAAGATTGATGTAAAATAAAAGGTTAAAGGACCTGCTTAAATGTTGTGAGGCAGCGCAGTGATTAGAACTGAAGGGGGCTTATGCTTCCCATATCTGTGCTCTGCTTATGGACTCCATAAATGCACACACATTGCAACAATTCTTATAATTCTTACTGCTAAATGCTAAATTGTTGCATTTTAGAGACAATATTTTAGGAACCGTGTAATCTGACTCTATGTCACAGATGCGAGAATTGAGACCTATAATATTTAACTGACGGGAGTAATCTCCTTATCAGTACAGAGCTAGAAGTGAGGTATATTGCCTAACAGCCCTGTTGGCTAATACAATGCCTGGTACCCAAACTAGTGGTATAGTAAGGACAGGTGGTTAGAATAGACAATCGTAGGATGCGTTGTCTGTAGAAAAATTAAGAAAAGTTAACTACAATTTGGTCTGTTTTTAATTATCACCATGTACCATTAATCCTAAACAATTTCAGTGATTAAAATATATTACCCTGAAAGAAATATTATTTGTCAACATCCTAAATAATGTTGAAAATACCATTTAGTGTTTTATAATGTCTACATAAGCTTCAAATTTGCACATATTTATTATTTATCCTTTAATAGGCATCATGTTCTACATAGAAGGAATTTTGGAGAATTCCCAGTTATACACCTACAGAAGGAGTTTCTGATGCACCTGGAATCATTTTACGTATCAAAAGCACTTGGGACTATGTTCAGCTATTAAGATGGTAAAAATGCATCTTGGTTAACAACTCACCTATGAAGATACTTTGAGTATATTCCTTCCTGCTTTTATTTGGCTTTCATTATGTAGCATATATATTATACATAATATATATACATAATAAGTGAGGTTGGGAAAGGAAATTCAACAAAAAGTTCATCAAGCATTTTTGGGGATAGAACATTTTACTATAAAATATTGAAAAAAATACTTGAAAGTTTTCATAAAAAATGGTACCTACTTTTTTTCTTCTCTGTGTTTACCACAATGGCTTAGTATAGAAACCACAAGGGCTTATCTAAGCTGAGCATTGTGAAAGAAATGCCATGTATAGCAACTTGTCTTCTCCCTTGCATTCTCCATATTCCATCAAAGGATAACCTGACATAACACACACACAACAGCCCCACCACATGCCTGCTGTGTATGAATGTTTGTGTATGTGTTTGTGTGTGTGTGTGTATATATATATATATATATATATATACATACATATATATATATATATATACATACATATATATATATATATATATATATATATATATATATATATATATATATATATATATATATATATATATAGGACAGTTTTTCATACCACTTGAAAAAATTGCCAGTTTGACTTCAGGATCCATAACTTACTTTAAAACTTGTTTTAAAATTACCCCACTTATTAAAAATCCCTAAGTTTGAATCTAAACATCCCAGCGGTCTTATGTTATTACGGATTCACCCAAATTTTTACTATCTGTGTCAATGGACATCCCAAAGTCTATTCACAACGGATTATCCAGACTGGCTCTTTATAGCAGGAGTTCTTAACTTAGACTTTGTAAAAGTCCATAAATGCCCTAATGCTGGATATAAAATGTTATATATGTGCAAATCTTTCTGAGAGACAATCCATAGCTTTCACCAAATTCTCAGAGGCTGGCAATCTGGATGAGTTGAGAAGTCAAAACTACATAAGAACTATTTACTCCTAGATTCAAAGAGTAAGGAAAGTTTCATTTATTAAATCTAGGTGTTAGACACATAGGATTTGAAGTATTTTCTCTAGTTGTCTGTTCAAAATAGTTCATAAGCAAGTTTCTACAGAATGAATTTCTTAAAGACAAAGGCAATACATCAAATTTTCTTGAAATCAAAACCTATCAGTGTTTCAGGGTGAGGAGCTGGTTTTTGTTTTGTTTTGTTTTGTTTTTGCTGTATTAAAATACTAAGTTTATTTAACATATATATTTTTGCCTCCACACCATTTCCATTTGTCTGACCACCACTACTACTATGTCCTATCATAACATTCCATACTTACTTAAAACCACGCAAAGGGTGGAGTTCTATCTTTAAAAACTAAACAGGTATTTTGGACAACACATTCTTGGCAATGGAACCTGGACAGCATTTATCAGACACGGTAGGGAAAGTTCTCACTCTGCATTACAAAAAGGACTGCCAGATATCAACTGTTACAGAAATGAAACAAGACAGAAAATTTTAACAAACTTTTTAAACTATTTTCTTAAAGAGACTTCCTCCACTGCCAGAGATCTTGAACAGCCTCCTGGTCAGTCCAGGAACAATTCACATAATTGATGAATTTGGCTTCCACTTTGGGAAGGGAACCACCTTTTTCTATACTTGCTTGCATTTTTGCTTTAATGTCTTCTACAGAGCTCGGTCCTTTTGGTGCTTTAGGAGTTTTTTCCTGTTTCTTTGAAGGATTCTTGACCTTCTGATCTTGGTGTTGATGGTTTTGAGTCTTTTCCATTCTGGTTTGGTTTTTGCGCATTTTTGGCTGGAGTATCTTGTACAGATTTCTTTACTGTAGATTTTTCTTCAGCTTCCTTATCATTAAAGTCATCATCATCTTCATCATCATCTTCATCATCATCTTCATCTTCATCAGCAGCAAGTTTTACTTTTTTCTGTGGAATCTTTCTACCACTTCCAGGGGCAGAACGCTTTCCAGATATATTTAGGAGTTTCACATCTTCCTCCTCTTCACCTTCTGATTCTGCATCTTCCTCCATAGCTACTAAGTGCTGTCCACTAATATTCACAGGCCCTGAACCATACTTCAACCGTAAGACCACAGGTGGTGTTATTTCAAAGCCCCCAAGGGAAAAAATTGGCTGCACATTTTCAAAGTTGCTAGTGTTACTTTAATTGGACCACCTTCATAATTCATCGCCTCTGCTTCGACAATGTGCAATTCATCCTTTGCGCCAGCCCCTAAACTGACCGTTCTTAAAGATAACTGGTGCTCACTTTCATCATTATCCACCTCAAAGTGATAATCTTTGTCGGCCTTTAGTTCACAACTGAAAAGATAGTTCTTGGGCCTCAGGGAGCTCATGTCCATGTCCATCGAATCTTCCATGGGTTGGTGGCACGCACTTAGGTGGGAGAGAAGGTGGACGGAGATAAAAGACTACCGTTCCAGGGAACAGTTGCTCAGGACGGAATCACACCAGGGCGAGGAGCTGTTTATTACGTAGAATTAATTAGACAGGCAGACAGATGCAAGTGCAAAAGATTTGTACTAAATTAAGTCCTGATCTGTATGTTAACCCCTTAAGAATACAAAAGACAAGTGAAAAAGCTTTGACTATTTTATCATGGCAAGAGCTGTCGTTAACCCCTGAGACACTGAGTGTGGCTTTTGAGATCATTGTGAAGACTCCATTTCAACCCAGGGTAGAATTTGTGTTCTAGAGGCAGTGCTGACTGAGAGTCAGTTCAAACTCTTCAAATTAAAGATATGTTTTTTTTGTAATTAATAAAAATTAGAACCATTCTTCCTCTTGTTTGAGTAAATATGCTACGGTCATTTACTTAGTACCTGGACAATTTCATTTTGTTTCTCTAAATGACTGGAAGTCAAAATAAAAGAAAGAAGAAAGGAAAGAAGGAAGGAAGACTATCACATGATTTTTTGATTAAGGGAAGCAAAATTAAATACCCTACACAATACAATCACCCTTGCTGTTCTACATTTAATCTAATCACCATAAGTCAATTTACCAATGACTAGGTTCATACCAATTAGAGAAATATAAAAAGGTGTCCCAAATGTCAAAATCACTTAAATTATTATAAATCTCAAATCCAACTTAAGGACCTTCCAATTCAATACAGCATCTTACATTTGAAAATCTCTGGTTTAAACAAGGGGAATAATGCAAAAGTGAATAAGGCATCATCTCTTCCCCCTAAAAGATTATGTTCTAGTGAGAAAAAGCAACAGGCAAGATAAAAGTTTGTTTTTTTCTTTTTTTGAACATGGAAAAAATGCAAATAATACAATATTCAATCTATCACTCAGATTTAACAGAGGTTAACTTCTTTCTAAATGTAATTTATTTTTAAGAAATAAGATGTTAGATATTTTTAAGTCTCCCCCTCCACCCTCTGCTTCCTCCAACTCAATGCCTTCCCACCAAATCATCATCCTGAAGCTGTGCATATCCTTCTATAAATGTACCTATAGCAATATATAGTATTGCTTTCTGCAGATTTAAATGTACAATGAAAAGTATAGCTCCATTAATTTTCTAGAGAAAGCATTCTAGCCTTTTGTTTCAGCCATTATCATTTACCTATTATCAAAATTTCAGTATTTGTTAAAATTTTCTATTTTAGAAAATGAGTTCTTTATTGTCTGAATAATTGGTATGGATAAAAGTTAATCCACATAAAATAGAGAAAAATGATTAAATAGTGAATAAAAAGCTCGATTAGGATATTACCTTTACAGTGCTCGCTTCGGCAGCACATATACTAAAATAGGATATTACCTTTACAAATTAAACTAAAATTATAAAAATTATGAATTTTAGGTTGTGATTATGATTCTTTAATGTTTTAGAGTAATTATGGTTCAAATGTTTCCAGGGTGTATTTTTCTGACAAATTTTATGATAAGGTAAATCTACACTCATCATTTTACATTTGACTTTATCCTCTTTATGTTTTTGTTACTGACTTTTTATCAAATTTTCAATAAGTCTTCCTTAATCTATTGATACTCAAATCATTCTCTGTTGAAACTCAGTTATATCAATACCTATGCAGATTTTCTTTTTCAATTATTAATTGCCCCATCTCTGCTCTAATTTTATCAGTTTTGTTTGTAATTTACACTTAATACCACTTTCATTAATTTTCTAAAATTTTTCAATTTACAATTAGTTCCCATTGTTTTTTGTGTTCTACACAAAGTATTACCACGCTGAATTATGAGGAAATGAATAAACGCAGATTATGACAGAATATATGATTGAAATTAGACTTACTTTATCATCATGGAATTCATCATTAAATAATTTCACAAAATTTTAAGTTATTAAATACCAAGACAGCCTAATGCTCCCCTCAGCTTGACTAAATTTTAGACAAATTCCTTTCTGACCATAGGTCCCCTGACCTCCCTTTACTTAGAGCATTTACTTTAAGAAACTTACCATGGCAAATATCTACTCTGCCACCTCTGTAATGTATACATCTCCTTCAAAAGTCTCTCGTCAGCTTTAAGACTGGGAAAAGTCTTTTGCAAGTACTTGGAAACCATCTGTTTAGAATGTAATCATCCAGGAAGACAACACCTCTATCTAACAGTCTTTGGGGGAGGGTAGGAACCTAACTTCAAGAGACACCTTGCTCCAGTTTGTAAAACTCCTGCTACCATGAAGATACCAGAAAGTACAGCTTACCTATGGGCAAGGCCAATTAGCAAACTCAGGTGGCCTGTATTCTCCACACCCCACTCCAGCTCTTAAAAAGTCTCCAGCCCTCAATGGAGTTAAGTTCAAACTCTCCCGTACTGTACCAGTTTTGAACAAAACCTTCCTTGCCTGTTTAACTTGTGTGGTCCAATTTTTCTCTGACAATGTTTTTTCCATTTCATTCTCTTAATTGCTAGGACTCATATACATAATGAATACTCAACCACCCACAAATTTCTCTATTTCAGTATTAGGCAATTTGGGAGGGTCCCGCTGGTTTTTTTCGTTTTTTTTGTTTTACAAGGCAGTCAAGAAACTTTGGTGCATTTTGATCACTCAAATTGCAATGTTGGATTTTTAAGAGCAAGGGCCCTGCTTTACATTTTTGTTCTCCATAATGCTTCACACAATACTGACTGTGTAAAATGTATCTCAAAAATGTGGTGATGTTATATGATTATGGCCATTCGATTCCTAAATTTCTATCTCTGAAAAATAGCTAAAATGTAATCACAAGTAATATTAAATTCAATGTATTTACTTGTGTTTCAGACAACACAGCTGCACAAGAAGTGAAAAAACCTAAATGGCTAATTGCAGAGAGCCTAAATGCCCAATTGTAGAGAATTGTTCAGTAAATTATAATAACAAAGTGGGATAACCTGCAATATGTATGTCAATATATTTGATTGGAGAAATGGTAATTACAGACTTGGGGTAGGAAATATACAAGATGAGAATGTGTTATCTTATTACAACTGAAAACAGAAGCCACCAATGAATTTGGGTCTTATCCAAATGGCACAGAGCCAAGATGAAGGGGCCAAAGATGGAACAACTTGAGTACACAAATAATACATTAATTAATGCAAATGATCCAACGCACTAGTATTAAAACAAACTTATTAGTTCATAGTGATTTTTCTAAAAAGGATAAGGAAAGACAGAAATCCAAAACTCCAACTAATTTTACAAAGAGTAAACAGCACCAACTCCTTATTCTGAAAATTGACATGTAAAAGGAAATAATTAAACATTCATCCTGACTTTCTTGCACAAATTATTTCAGTGTAACCAAATCAACTTAGTTTATAACAGAAAATGATTCTTTACAGATAAATTCCAACCAATAAATGTGCAATGATCAAAGTTTTAAAATCATAATTTTATAACCACTAATGGAATAATTGATCCAGGCAATGTTTATCAGTAGATTATACTAGTACATTATACCAACAGATAAAATGTTAGCTGGGATCAAGACACCACCACCTGAACCCAGTGATGAATCTTAGTTAAAACAAGCAGACGTTGCACGTTGGATGACTACACACAATATGAAGTTTAAAACACCACCACTGAAGTATTTTGCCACAGAGAAAAAAGTCTAACCTAAATGTGGTTAAGACTCTAGCTGAATTATATTACAATAAATACAAAGGATAGGAAAAGTTAAATTATACCACAAAGAATCAAACAAACAAACCCAGAATGTAAATGCTCTGCAAGACAACTATATTAATTTTCTATGGCTGGTGTAACAAGCTATAAAAAAAAAAAAAAATTAGTGGCTTAAAACAACACAAAATTCTTACCTTACAGTTCTGTAGGTTAGAAGTCCCACACAGGTCTCACCAGGATAAAATCTAAGTATGGTCAGAGCTGCATTTCTCTTTGGAGGCTCAGTGGAGAATCCATTTCTTTGCCTCTTTCAGCTCATAGAAGTCATCCACATTCCTTGGTTTGTGGTCCCCTGCCTCTATCTTCAAAGCTAGCAGTATTCCATCTCTCTGACCACTCTCTTGCAACCACATTTCCCTCTGAACCTCCTCTCCCATCTCTTTCTTCCATTTTAAGTACCCTTGTGATTACATTGGTCACACCTGGATAACCTAGGTAACTCCTCCCACCTCAATGTCCTTAACTTAATCACATCAGCAAATACCCCTTTTCCCTGTGAGGTAACATTCACAGGTTCTGGGGATTAGGGTGTGATCATCTCTGGGGGCCATTATTCTGTCTACCTCAACAACTGACTCATTTTCTTTATCGAATCAATGGCATTAAAAAAAAATGACAGTAGAAATTGTTCTAAGTATATTTAAGAGACATAACAATAAAATATTACGTATGGTCCTTTTAAATACTAATTCAAATTTTAAAAGATAATTTTGGTAGGTGTGATGGTTGCATTGTGCTAATATGAGAAAATGTCCCTATATTTTAGAAATATATACTTTATATATAATACAGATACTGAAGTATATAGGAGATTATACACTGTCTGGATTGGCTTCAAAAATACCTCAACAACAAGCCCCTCCACCCCAAAAAAGTGAGAGGTTGATACCATGATCTCCATAAAGTAAAGGTAAGGTAAATTCCTCAGCATCATACTGTGAGCAAATAATAAATTGAGATTTAAATCCATATCTGTCAGGTTTTGAATCCAATTGTTTTTTGAAATGCTGTGCTAACACTACTCCTTTTTCCCCAGGCTTAGCACAAACAGGCTTATGTATAGATCGAAGAGAAAGAGTTCAAGTCACTTGTTCCAGCTGTTTGTTGATCTGGAAAACTGGGTCGCTTCACTTTGAACCCCACTTGCACTACGGCTCTCATAAGCTTTAACAAAACTGCCATCCACATGAGAAATAACTATTATTTAAATGAGATTGCCAAACTTGCTCCTTTTTATTCTAGAGCAACTGCACTCCTGGGATTATTCACAATTCCCTCAGCCCTGCTTAATCGCTGTGGCTACATTCTATACAGCTGTAGACGCTAAGAGAAATGGACAGCAAAAGCCCTCCGCTCCCTACAAGGCATCACACCTGGCTCCCTAAAGGTCTTTTTGGATGCAGAGCATGTAGGTCAATTTCATTTGTCATCACATTGCTCAAAAGAAAAAATGGCGTCCAGTCCATTTTACATAATCATAAGAGAAAGGATGGACACTGCATGAAAAAGAAATGTTAATTACAGAAAGAAAGCAGATTGCTTCTACTTATTTCAGTGAAGCTGACCACCCTGCCTTACAAAAGCAGCTCCTATCCCCAGATTTCCATGACATGGCCCCTCCACATATCAATACCTTTTAAAAATTGAGTCTATCAACATAAAGCAAGCATCAAGCCCTATCCATTAAAAGCTAAAATTTAATAGGTGGATGAAAAAAATTAATAGCAGTTGTGTACTCTGATTTAAAGATCTATTACAGAATTTATTTGATGTGTTCTTGATCTCTTAAAATATAATAAATTCATGCCATTTGAAATCCAAATTTTCAATGAGCCTGATGTCTTTCACACTGATTGTACAATAGGAGACCATTTCCTTAGCAATGAACACATTTAGCACACTCACAAATTTCTAACCTATTAGTCTCTAAGATCTATTTTTTCTTTTTTTGGCATCACAACATTTCCTGAATCCACCCACCTCCTTTGCAACCCTCCTACCAGAATTCCAGTCTCATCATTTCTCACTAGAGCTATCAAATTAGATCCCTGACCTCTCCACCCGCTTCCAGCCTTACCCTCCTTCAAATCACCTTCCACAGTAAAACCAGAGTGGTTTTCCAAAAAACAAAACTGCCCATAAACTTTTCATTAACCAACAGATATGATCTCAGTGATTTAGCATGACATCTACGGTCCTTTATGATTTTAGCTTTGCCAACTTTTCAAATTCACCTACTACTCCTCAGCTTATACTCTGCATTGCAATTATCCAAAACCCCTTCTATTTTCCTGAGAAAACTAGGTTGTCTAAATTACTCCTTTCTGCCCACTTTTGCAGCTTTCTCCCTACCCATAGACACAAAAACTGATCTGTTTTCACTTAGCAATGCCCCTTGGGACTCTCTCTAGACACCACTACATTCTGTTTGTTCTCCCAAATCCACCACTGTTAATGACCCTGAAATAGGTCTTTGATTCTCATCCTACTTTGCTTCTCTATTCTACCTTCTTTCTTCAAATCAGACCCTGCCGTATTCCCAAATTCTGTCCAAGTTAAAGTGTGATCTAGTTAAGATTCTCCAAAGAAAACTGTTATTGCCTGTCTCAAGAATTCTCACCCCTTTCCACCATCATTGTAAGCTACAGGAACTCCTACAACACATTAAGTCTCGACCCAGATATCATCTTCTCTGCAGCAAAACCCTTGATTCTCTCTGCCTCCAAAGCACTGTTTTTATACTTTTATAATTTAAGTATGTGTTTTCTTGTCTGTCCTTGCTAGACTGTGAACACCTAGAGGTCAAAGGCCCTCTTTTATAGTTGCAGAGAGTGGAACATAAGTGGTGATTTGCAAGTATTTCTGGAATTAACTTGAAAAAAATTATGACCATCTTTTGCTCACCATTCTCCTTCTCATCTTCACCTCAAGTCCTGTGTTAATAGTACCTTTGGTTCCAACATGAAGAACTATATTTAAATGAAAAGATATATTGAAGAAATCTCTCTGGACTGAGAGGAAGTCAGAGATTGGACAGTATTTGTTTTATAAATGACAATAAAGAGATGATTTCAATAACTTCTATCATTATAAAAAAATATTACATTAGCATAAACGAAGTTTCCCCCTCTATGTCTCATATATGACAGAAGCTGTCCAAAATGTGGGTATTACCGATATAGAAATGTAAGAAGCATTACATTGAACTACACACAGTTAACTCAATCCTATAAATGCATAGCCCTGAACTGATGCATTATAGTATTTGCACAAGAGGTTTTTGTTGTTGTGTTGTCGTTGCATGTACAAACCTTGCCTCCTTAAAATGTATACACTGGTAATGTGAGAAACAAATATTTACACAATCAGTTAGCAATTTTTAAATTGCTAGACTCCAGCTGAAGAATGTTTTTCATCAGTGGCATCTGTAAATTAGAGCCTGATTCTTTACCAAAAGGAAAACACTTAGGAAAGAAACATGTAAGAGCACACACCACGAAAGCTGAAAGTTTTAAAGGGCTACTAATAACATCTTCACCACTTTGTTTCTAGTCATTCTATATCCCAAACAAAGCAACATAAAAGTTTTCAAATAAAGCAGCGGTGCAACCTTTTTGGCACCCGGGACCAGTTTCATGGAAGACAATTTTTCCACGGACGGGTGGTGGGGGGATGGTTCAGGCGGTAATGCGAGCGATGGGGAGCGATGGGGAGGGCAGATGAAGCTTCACTCGCCTGCCACTCACCTCCTGCTGTGCGGCCCCGTTCCTAACAGGCCGGTCCACAGCCCGGGGGTTGGGGGCCCCTGAAATAAAGGGCTTAACTTTGAATTCAAACATTGGTTTGAAATTTAGTATAATTAACAAGACTTTTAAATTCCCAAAAGCCGGGCTTCCCTGGTGGCGCAGTGTTTGAGAGTCTGCCTGCCAATGCAGGGGACACGGGTTCGAGCCCTGGTCTGGGAAGATCCCACATGCCACGGAGCAACTAGGCCCGTGAGGCACAACTACTGAGCCCGCGCGTCTGGAGCCTGTGCTCCGCAACAAGAGAGGCCGCGATGGTGAGAGGCCCGCGCACCGCGATGAAGAGTGGCCCCCACTTGCCACAACTTGAGAAAGCCCACGCACAGAAACGAAGACCCAACACAGCCAAAAATAAATAAATAAATAAATTTAAAAAAAAAAAAAATTCCCAAAAGCCAAGCCAAGAGGCTAACTTGTTAAAAGTTTCCTTAGATTAAATGATCTCTTCCTTTTATTCACTGATGTGCTTTTTCCACTCTAAGTAAAATTGTTATCTACCTCTGGAACTCTTGGGAAACACATGCTGTATACTCTCAAATTGACAATAATGGGTTTTGATCTTCTGATGAAACAGGCCAAGTGAAAGTGCACTCTGGAAGCAAAATGTTCCCATATGTTAGGATCACCTATACTGGGGTTATAGAGGTAGATTAGATGCAGACAGATGGAAGCATCTCTTTTCACTGTATACTCCTGACATTCTTCTGCTCTGGTAGTTTTACTCATGCTGTTATTTCTACCAATTCCATTTCTGTGATTTCTGGGTTCTTAAGTCTCATCCATTCTACAAAATGCATCATAAATGTCACTTTCATGGGTCTGCCACTCCCAGAAATGTTTCACACCTTTCACAGGACTGGAATCTAAATTTAGCAGATATGATCAAAGTACTCATAGTCAAAATTATACTTAAAATACCTCAGGAGGGCACCACTTAAGAGAATGAGATCATCTTTCATAATTCTTCTCCCACGGTAACTCTTGAACTGAGCATGAGTGTAGGGGTTTCTAGTACCGCTGCCCAATACAGGAGTCACTAGTCACATGTGATTACTGAGCACTTAAAATGAGGCGAGTGGTACAGGTTGAAATGATAATGTCTTGGATATATTTGATTCAATGAAATAAATTATTAAAATTAATTGTACCACTTCCAGTTTCCAGCCTGGCATGGAAGGAGCTCAGAAGTCACAAATCTGTCCCAACAAGTAAAAATCTGTTAAACTAAAATATCAACAACTCTTAGATATATCAGAGAAGTGAGTTCACAGAACGAACCACTGCCCTCCAAACTGGAGAGACAAACAGGCAAATATAGAGACTCACACCTATTTGAATGGAAACCCCTGAGCAGTAACCTTTGCAGAAATCAGCACCGGATAGGAAAACCTAAACTGTGATTGATGAAATGTTGAAGCTCACTGTGGATAAACCTGAGTTAAAAGCTTCAGGGGGAACAGTCATGGGGAGGCCCTCACACTTGGAGTTTGACCTTCCGGGCTTGACCAGGTTCTCATAGTGAATATCTGAGAAAAATCTCCTCATGCTTCCAGCAAGGAGAGGGGAAAAAGGAACAATTTTAAAATACTCCAGAGCACTCTGTTCTTACAAGGCCTGTCCTTAGGAGAGATTATTCTACCAGAACCTAACCTACTAGGGATTTATTAGAATCTAACCTACCTGGAAGGAAGGAAATAGCCAATTCCAGACAGCTCTAGCTTTCCACATATAGGTAAAAGGAAATATCCAACTCCTAGCTCCTTTTAGCCATCCTGTCCCACCTAAAGTAGTGTGTGTGTGTTGGCGGGGGGGGGGGGGCGGTATAGAGAAGTACTGATGAAGTTCACAGTCCAGAAGCACAGGCTTACCAAAAGCCTAAGACCTAATCATAGGACTACAGAATGTTTTCCCTCCACCCACATCTTACCACTACAATACTAAAGGCCAATTACCCTTTTACTCAGTACATTATGTCCACCTTTCCACAAAAGTTACAAGGCATACTAAAAGGCAAAAACAGTTTAAAGAGACTGAACAAGCATGAGAACCAGAGTCAAATATGGCAAGAATGTTTTAATTATCAAACCACAAATTTTTAAAAATATATTATTAATATGCTAAGGGTTTTAATGGAAAAAGTAGTTAATGTGCAAGATAAATGATGTAATAAGAGAGATGGGAATTCTAAGAAAGAACAAAAATGAAATGCTGGAGATCAAAAAACAGAGTAGAGCCATGAAGGATACTTTTGATGGGCTCAATAGTAGACTGGATATGGCTAAAGAGAGAATCTCTGAGTTTCTGGATGTAACATTAGAAACTTCCAAAACTGAAAAACATATTAATCATCGGGTTTTTTTAAAGTATAAATTCCTGGTTTAGAATGGCTATTATCAAAATCACAAGAAATAACAAATGCTGGGAAGGATGTGGAGAAAAGGGAACACTTGTGTACTGTTGGTAGGAATGTAAAACCTGCATTGGTAAAACCAGTGTGGAAAACAGTATGGAGGTTTCAAAAAAATTAAAAGTAGAATTACTATATGATCCAGCAATCCCATTTCTGGGTATATATCCAAAGGAAATGAAATCAGTATCTCAAAGAGATAGTACACTCCCAAACTCATGAACTCATGTTCATTGTAGCATTACTCACAATAGCCAAAACATGGCTATCAAGCAAGAAATGGTTAAAGAGTGTGATATAATATAATATATATATATATAAAACTCAAATATTATTCAGGTATAAAAAAGAAGGAAATTCTGCCATTTGCAACAACATGGATGAAGCTTTAGGACACTACTCTAGGTGAAAGAAGTCAGACAAAAATAAATACTGTATGATCTCACTTATAAGTGGAATCTAAAAATGTCAAACTCATAGAAACAGAGAGTAGATTGATGGTTACCAGAGGCTGGAAGCTAGGGGAAATGTGGAGATTTGGGTCAAAAGGTGCAAACTTCCAGATTTATGATGAATAAGTTCTGAGGATCTAATGTATAGCATGGTGAATACAGTTGAAAATATTTTATAATATACTTGAAATTTGCCAAGAGAGATCTTAAAATTTCTCCCCCATCACACAAAACAGGATAATTATGAGAAGTGATGAAGGTGTTAACTAGCCCTATTTTGGTTACTATTTCACAATATATACTTGTATCAAATCATCATGTTGTATATCTTAAACTTACAAGATAATGTATGTCAATACAAGATAATGTTATGTCAATTATATCTCAATAAAGCTGGGTAAAATGTTACATTTAATATATAAAAAATAAAAAGGTATGTCCAAGATTCAGAACATGGACAACACTAAATCCTGGCAAGAATGTGGAGGAACAAACCTCTCAATACTGTTGGTGGGAACGCAAAATTGTACAATCTCTTTGGAAGACAGTGTGTTAGTTTCTTACAAAACTAAACATACTTTTATCATAAGATTTTTGTGTGTGACTGGATTTTTTTAAATACATATATTATTTATATTTTAACAGCCCATATTAAGATTGTATTATTCCACAACAAAACAATAATTTTTTTTTTTTTTTTAAACATCTTTATTGAAGTGTAATTGCCTTACAATAGTGTGTTAGCTTCTGCTTTATAACAAAGTGAATCAGTTATACATATACAATATGTTCCCATTTCTCTTCCCTCTTGCATCTCCCTCCCTCCGACCCTCCCCATCCCACCCCTCTAGGTGGTCACAAAGCACCGAGCTGATCTCCCTGTGCTATGCGGCTGCTTCCCACTAGTTATCTATTTTACATTTGGTAGTGTATATATGTCCATGACACTCTCTTACCCTGTCACATCTCACCCCACCCCCTCCCCATATCCTCAAGTCCATTCTCTAGTAGGTCTGTGTCTTTATTCCCGTCTTGCCACTAGGTTCTTCATGGCCTTTTTTTTTTTTTTTTTTTTTCCTTAGATTCCGTATATATGTGTTAGCATACTGTATTTGTTTTTCTCTTTCTGACTTACTTCACTCTGTATGACAGACTCTAACTCCATCCACCTCATTACAAATACCTCCATTTCATTTCTTTTTATGGCTGAGTAATATTCCATTGTATATATGTGCCACATCTTCTTTATCCATTCATCTGTCGATGGACATTTAGGTTGCTTCCATGTCCTGGCTATTGTAAATAGAGCTGCTATGAACATTTTGGTACATGACTCTTTTTGACCTATGGTTTTCTCAGGGTATATGCCCAGTAGCGGGATTGCTGGGTCGTATGGTAGTTCTATTTGTAGTTTTTTCAGGAACCTCCATACTGTTCTCCATAGTGGCTGTATCAATTTACATTCCCACCAACAGTGCAAGAGTGTTCCCTTTCCTCCACACCCTCTCCAGCATTTATTGTTTCTAGATTTTTTGATGATGGCCATTCTGACCGGTGTGAGATGATATCTCATTGTAGTTTTGATTTGCATTTCTCTAATGATTAATGATGTTGAGCATTCTTTCATGTGTCTGTAGGCCATCTGTATATCTTCTTTGGAGAAATGTCTATTTAGGTCTTCTGCCCATTTTTGGATTGGGTTGTTGGTTTTTTTGTTATTGAGCTGCATGAGCTGCTTGTAAATCTTGGAGATTAATCCTTTGTCAGTTGCTTCATTTGCAAATATTTTCTCCCATTCTGCTGGTTGTCTTTTGGTCTTGTTTATGGTTTCCTTTGCTGTGCAAAAGCTTTTAAGTTTCATTAGGTCCCATTTGTTTATTTGTGTTCTTATTTCCATTCCTCTGGGAGCTGGGTCAAAAAGAATCTTGCTGTGATGTATGTCATAGAGTGTTCTGCCTATGTTTTCCTCTAAGAGTTTGATAGTGTCTGCCCTTACACTTAGGTCTTTAATCCATTTTGAGTTTATTTTTGTGCATGGTGTCAGGGAGTGTTCTAATTTCATACTTTTACATGTACCTGTCCAATTTTCCCAGCACCACTTATTGAAGAGGCTGTCTTTTCTCCACTGTATATGCTTGCCTCCTTTATCAAAGATAAGGTGACCATATGTGTGTGGGTTTATCTCTGGGCTTTCTATCCTGTTCCATTGATCTATATTTCTGTTTTTGTGCCAGTACCAAACTGTCTTGATTACTGAAGCTTTGTAGTATAGTCTGAAGTCAGGGAGCCTGATCCCCCCAGCTCCATTTTTCGTTCTCAAGATTGCTTTGGCTATTCGGGGTCTTTTGTGTTTCCATACAAATTGTGAAATTTTTTGTTCTAGTTCTGTGAAAAATGCCAGTGGTAGTTTGATAGGGATTGCATTGAATCTGTAGATTGCTTTGGGTAGTAGAGTCATTTTCACAATGTTGATTCTTCCAATCCAGGAACATGGTATATCTCTCCATCTATTTGTATCATCTTTAATTTCTTTCATCAGTGTCTTATAATTTTCTGCATACAGGTCTTTTGTCTCCTTAGGTAGGTTTATTCCTAGATATTTTATTCTTTTTGTTGCAATGGTAAATGGGAGTGTTTTCTTAATTTCACTTTCAGATTTTTCGTCATTAGTGTATAGAAATGCAAGAGATTTCTGTGCATTAATTTTGTATCCTGCTACTTTACCAAATTCATTGATTAGCTCTAGGAGTTTTCTGGTAGCATCTTTAGGATTCTCTATGTATAGTATCATGTCATCTGCAAATAGTGACAGCTTTACTTCTTCTTTTCCGATTTGGATTCCTTTTATTTCTTTGTCTTCTCTGATTGCTGTGGCTAACACTTCCAAAACTATGTTGAATAATAGTGGTGAGAGTGGGCAACCTTGTCTTGTTCCTGATCTTAGTGGAAATGGTTTCAGTTTTTCACCATTGAGGACAATGTTGGCTGTGGGTTTGTCATATATGGCCTTTATTATGTTGAGGAAAGTTCCCTCTATGCCTACTTTCTGCAGGGCTTTTATCATAAATGGGTGTTGAATTTTGTCGAAAGCTTTCTCTGCATCTATTGAGATGATCATATGGTTTTTCTCCTTCAATTTGTTAATATGGTGTATCACATTGATTGATTTGCGTATGTTGAAGAATCCTTGCATTCCTGGGATAAACCCCACTTGATCATGGTGTATGATCCTTTTAATGTGCTGTTGGATTCTGTTTGCTAGTATTTTGTTGAGGATTTTTGCATCTATGTTCATCAGTGATATTGGCCTGTAGTTTTCTTTCTTTGTGACATCTTTGTCTGGTTTTGGTATCAGGGTGATGGTGGCCTCGTAGAATGAGTTGGGGAGTGTTCCTCCCTCTGCAATATTTTGGAAGAGTTTGAGAAGGATAGGTGTTAGCTTTTCTCTAAATGTTTGATAGAATTCACCTGTGAAGCCATCTGGTCCTGGGCTTTTGTTTGTTGGAAGGTTTTTAATCACAGTTTCAATTTCATTGCTTCTGATTGGTCTGTTCATATTTTCTATTTCTTCCTGGTTCAGTCTCGGCAGTTTGTGCATTTCTAAGAATCTGTCCATTTCTTCCAGGTTGTCCATTTTATTGGCATAGAGTTGCTTGTAGTAATCTCTCATGATCTTTTGTATTTCTGCAGTGTCAGTGGTTACTTCTCCTTTTTCATTTCTAATTCTATTGATCTGAGTCTTCTCCCTTTTTCTCTTGATGAGTGTGGCTAATGGTTTATCAATTTTGTTTATCTTCTCAAAGAACCAGCTTTTAGTTTCATTGATTTTTGCTATTGTTTCCTTCATTTCTTTTTCATTTATTTCTGACCTGATCTTTATAATTTCTTTCCTTCTGCTGGCTTTGGGGTTTTTTTGTTCTTCTTTCTCTAATTGCTTCAGGTGCAAGGTTAGGTTGTTTATTCGAGATGTTTCCTGTTTCTTGAGGTAGGCTTGTATTGCTATAAACTTCCCTCTTAGCACTGCTTTTGCTGCGTCCCATAGGTTTTGGGTCGTCGTATCTCCATTGTCATTTGTTTCTAGGTATTTTTTGATTTCCCCTTTGATTTCTTCAGTAATCACTTCGTTATTAAGTAATGTATTGTGTAGCCTCCATGTGTTTGTATTTTTTACAGATCTTTTCCTGTAATTGATATCTAGTCTCATAGCGTTGTGGTCGGAAAAGATACTTGATACGATTTCAATTTTCTTAAATTTACCAAGGCTTGATTTGTGACCCAAGATATGATCTATCCTGGAGAATGTTCCATGAGCACTTGAGAAAAATGTGTATTCTGTTGTTTTGGGGTGGAATGTCCTATAAATATCAATTAAGTCCATCTTGTTTAATGTATCATTTAAAGCTTGTGTTTCCTTATTTATTTTCATTTTGGATGATCTGTCCATTGGTGAAAGTGGGGTGTTAAAGTCCCCTACTATGATTGTGTTGCTGTCGATTTCCCCTTTTATGGCTGTTAGTATTTGCCTTATGTATTGAGGTGCTCCTATGTTGGGTGCATAAATATTTACAATTGTTATAGCTTCCTCTTGGATCGATCCCTTGATCATTATATAGTGTCCTTCTTTGTCTCTTGTAATAGTCTTTATTTTAAAGTCTATTTTGTCTGATATGAGAATTGCTACTCCAGCTTTCTTTTGATTTCCATTTGCATGGAATATCATTTTCCATCCCCTCACTTTCAGTCTGTATGTGTCTCTAGGTCTGAAGTGGGTCTCTTGTAGACAGCATATATATGGGTCTTGTTTTTGTATCCATTCAGCCAGCCTGTGTCTTTTGGTGGGAGCATTTAATCCATTTACATTCAAGGTAATTATCGATATGTATGTTCCTATTCCCATTTTGTTAAATGTTTTGGGTTTGTTATTGTAGGTGTTTTCCTTCTCTTGTGTTTCTTCTCTAGAGAATTTGTTGTAAAGCTGGTTTGGTGGTGCTGAACTCTCTCAGCTTTTGCTTGTCTGTAAAGGTTTTAATTTCTCCATCGAATCTGAATGAGATCCTTGCTGGGTAGAGTAATCTTGGTTGTAGGTTTTTCTCCTTCATCACTTTAACTATATCCTGCCACACTCCCTTCTGGCTTGCAGAGTTTCTGCTGAAAGATCAGATGTTAACCTTATGGGGATTCCCTTGTGTGTTATTTGTTGTTTTTCCCTTGCTGCCTTTAATATGTTTTCCTTATATTTAATTTTTGACAGTTTGATTAATATGTGTCTTGGCGTGTTTCTCCTTGGGTTTATCCTGTATGGGACTCTCTGTGCTTCCAGGACTTGATTAACTATTTTCTTTCCCATATTAGGGAAGTTTTCAACTATAATCTCTTCAAATATTTTCTCAGTCCCTTTCTTTTTCTCTTCTTCTTCTGGGACCCCTATAATTCGAATGTTGGTGCGTTTAATGTTGTCCCAGAGGTCTCTGAGACTGTCCTCAGTTCTTTTCATTCTTTTTTCTTTATCCTGCTCTGTAGTAGTTATTTCCACCATTTTATCTTCCAGGTCACTTATCCTTTCTTCTGCCTCAGTTATTCTGCTATTGATCCCACCTAGAGTATTTTTAATTTCATTTATTGTGTTTTTCATCATTGCTTGGTTCCTCTTTAGTTCTTCTACGTCCTTGTTAAATGTTTCTTGCATTTTGTCTATTCTATTTCCAAGATTTTGGATCATCCTTACTATCATTATTCTGAATTCTTTTTCAGGTAGACTACCTATTTCCTCTTCATTTGTTAAGTCTGGTGTGTTTTGACCCTGCTCCTTCATCTTCTGTGTGTTTTTCTGTCGTCTCATTTTGCTTATCTTACTGTGTTTGGGGTCTCCTTTTCACAGACTGCAGGTTTGTATTTCCCGTTGTTTTTGGTATCTGTCCCCAGTGGCTAAGGTTGGTTCAGTGGGTTTTGTAGGCTTCCTGGTGTAGGGAAGTAGTGCCTGAGCTCTGGTGGATGAGGCTGGATCTTGTCTTTCTGGTGGGCACGTCCACGTCTGGTGGTGTATTTTGGGGTGTCTTTGGCCTTATTATGATTTTAGGCAGCCTCTCTGCTAATGGATGGGGCTGTGTTCCTGTCTTGCTAGTTGTTTGGCATAGGGTGTTCAGCACTGTAGCTTGCTGGTCTTTGAGTGATGCTGGGTCTTGATGTTGAGATGGAGATCTCTGAGAGATTTTTGCCGTTTGGTATTACGTGGAGCTGGGAGGTCTCTTGTGGACCAGTGTCCTGAAGTTGGCTCTCCCACCTCAGAGGCACGGCCCTGATGCCTGGCTGGAGCACCAAGAGCCTTTCGTCCACACGGCTCAGAGTAAAAGGGAGAAAAAATAGAAAGAAAGAAAGAGGCTATAATATAGTGAAGTAAAATAAAGCTATTGTAAAGCAAAGCTATACAGACAAAATCTCACCCAGAAGCATATACATATACACTCACAAAAAAAAGGAAAAGGGGAAAAATTAATATATCCTGCTCCCAAAGTCCACCTCCTGAATTTGGGATGATTCGTTGTCTATTCAGGTATTCAACAGATGCAGGCACATCAAGTTGTTTGTGGAGTTTTAATCCGCTGCTTCTGAGGCTGCTGGGAGAGATTTCCCCTTCTCTTCCCTGTTTACACAGCTCCCGGGGTTCAGCTTTCGATTTGGACCCGCCTCTGCGTGTAGGTCGCCTGAGGGCGTCTATTCCCCGCCTAGACAGAACGGGGTTAAAGGAGCCGCTGCTTCGGGGGCGCTGGCTCACTCAGGCCACAGGGAGGGAGGGGTACGGAGGAGGCGGGGCGAGCCTGCGGCGGCCGAGGCCGGCGTGACGTTGCACCAGCCTGAGGCACGCAGTGCGTTCTCCCGGGGAAGTTGTCCCCGGATCACAGGACCCTGGCAGTGGCGGGCTGCACAGGCTACCGGGAGGGGCGGTGTGGAGAGTGACTTGTGCTCACACACAGGCTTTTTGGAGGTGGCAGCAGCAGCCCCAGCGTCTCACGCCTGTCCCTGGGTTCTGCGCTGATCGCCGCAGCTCGCGCCCTTCTCTGGAGTTCGTTTAGGCGGCGCTCTGAATCCCCTCTCCTTGCGCGCCGCGAAACAAAGAGGCAAGAAAAAGTCTCTTGCCTCTTCGGCAGCTGCAGACTTTTTCCCGGGCTCCCTCCCGGCTAGCTGTGGTGCACTAACCCCTTCAGGCTGTGTTCATGCCGCCAACCCCAGTCCTCTCCCTGCGATCCGACCTCCGAAGCCCAAGCCTCAGCTCCCAGCCCCGCCCGCCCCGGCGGGGGAGCAGACAAGCCTCTCGGTTGGCACCGCTCCTCCATGCGGGAACCTCTCCGCTTTGCCCTCCGCACCCCTGTGGCTGCGCTCTCCTCCGTGGCTCTGAAGCTTCCCCCCTCCGCCACCCGCAGTCTCTGCCCACGAAGGGGCTTCCTAGTGCGTGGAAATCTTTCCTCCTTCACAGCTCCCTCCCACTGGTGCAGGTGCCGTCCCTATTCTTTTGTCTCTGTTATTTCTTTTTTCTTTTGCCCTACCCAAGTACGGGGGGAGTTTCTTGCCTTTTTGGAGGTCGGACGTTTTCTGCCAGCGTTCAGTGGGTGTTCTGTAGGAGCAGTTCCACGTGTAGATGTATTTCTACTGTATCTGTGGGAAGGAAGGTGTTCTCCGCGTCTTACTCTTCCGCCATCTTCTCTCCTCCCCCTCAAAACAATAATTTTTGTGTAATAATTGGAGGAAAGAAATTTTGCCACTGTGTTCTGGAAGTCCTTTGTAAAAACTAGTAACCTGTTTGAAAGCAGAACAGCTATAAGTGTAAACATATATACATTTGATATGTTAGTGGGTTGATTAATATTCTTATTAAAATAATATTTGTTCATTTAATATTTCAGTGTATAAATTAATGGAATTGAACTGCATCTGATAATAGTGAAGTAACTTGTTACAAACACACTTATCATCAAAAACAAGTAGAAAGCAGCTACCAAGGGAACTAGGACTTGAGGGGGTTAGAATTATGGAGAGGACAAAAGCTCACTGAAGTGAGCTTGGCATAGAAGTAAACTATACTTTTCCCACAAGGCATGTGCCAATTCCTAAGTTACATATAGCAGAGAGGCTAAGAAACCAAGAGGAAAGCATCAACTAGAAGGATTAGAACATGAGATAAGCTTTTGGCAGCCTTATGGGGTTGGAGAACCAAAAGTTGAGTTCAGGGCTACTAATCAACCAGGAAATTTGGGGCAATAATTTTTGAGAGAAAGAAAGTACACTAAGATAAACAAACAGAGCCTATTGTGTTGCTAAGGCATTCACTGATTTCTAAGCAGCTTTGTGGCCAAGAGGATAAGAAGGTAAGGAGAATGCTGGCTAAGAACGGAACTTTGGGAAGTTTCATGCAGCAGGGTTAACACAAATCAGAAATTAGAGCCTGCCAAGGGAGAGTGACCTCGGCATGCACCCAAAACTTCCACATAGGACTCTGGAAATGTTATAGCTTAGGAATAAGAAGAGACCTGAACACAGATCTACCCTAACAAAAGGCTTGACCCTAACTGCACAAGTTCAGTCTCAAGCTGTATTAAAGTAACTTACCTCTACTCTAGCTACATGTCAGAAAGCAACTGGAACTCCATTCTGGTAAGAAATAACATTGTCGAGTGTTTCTAACAATCTCTGCAAAGTTTCATAAACAATGTCTGGTATTCAGTCACAGACTACCAGCTATATAAAGTAAAAAAACCAAATGAATGAAAACCAAGGGGATAAAATAAGATCCAAAGGTGATCCAGGCATTAGAACTTCTTACACATGGATTTTAAAATAATAGTGATTAATATATTTTTAAAAGATGAAAAGACTGAAATTTAACTCAAAAACTAAGTCTATTTTTAAACAGAACGACATGGAAATTAAAAAACGAAAAATAAAAAAATAAATAAATAAATAAAAATAATATACCTAAAGATAACATACTGAAAAATTTGTTAATAGAAGATTAAACACCGTAGAAGAGAGGTGACAGAGAAGATGAGTAAATAAAAAATATTCGGATTGATGCATGGAGAGTAGTAAAGGATAGAAAATATACGATATAGCTGAGAGACATGGGGTAATAAAAATGTCTAACTTGACACCCAGTAGGAGAGGAGTGGTGGGGGTGGAGAAAGAAGAAATATTTGGAGATACAGGTTAAAATTATTTTTAAGTGATAAAATATGGAAGTCACAGATATAAAACTCTCTAGAAACAAAGCAGGATAAATATAAAGAAAACAACACCTAGATACAGCACAGCAAAACTTTTCAAATCCAAATACTACGAGAGAATCTTAAAAAGAGCCAGAAAAAAACTTACATCCTACTGTCAAAGGAGCAACAAATAAGACTGACAGTTCTTTTTTTCAACAGAAACAATGGAAGCCAGAGACAATTAAATGACATTTTCAAAGTGCTAAAAGAAAATAATTGTCAGCTTAGAATTCTGTATTTAGCAAAATTAGATGAAGTAAAGATGTTTTCAGGTAAAAAATATATACATATTAGAATTTGTCACTAACAGATTAACACTAAAAGAAATACTTAAAGGAGACTTTTATGCAGAAGGAAAATATTCCAGCTAAAAACAAACAAAAAAAAATTGCAGGAAGTAATGAACAGTATATAAAGCACATCCTTGTCTAAAATGATGGTCATAATGATAATGATAATGGTAATGCTGATGATATTGATTTGGGAAATTTAAGGTGTAGAATTATAATAATTCATGTCAACAGTAACACAAAAGGACAGTGTGCTAAAAGGAGACAAATGGCATATTGTACAGGAAGTGGTAAAAGTACTAATTCGTCTTAGATTCTATTAAGCCAAGAATTCAAACTGTTATCTCCTGGGTAATCATTAAAGATGTGTTTATTTTACAAAAAAAAAGCTAATAAAGGGCAAAAATGGAATGATTAAAACAACAACTCAAAGGTAAGAAAGAAAAAAAAAAGAGCACAGAACATTAAGGAATGCAGGGGGAAATTTTTAGATGGTAGATGTATATCCAAATATAAGAGTACTTTGCTCATTTAAGGGCTAAGGTTTCCAATTATTTGGCAGTCTCTGCTAAAGCTGAACATAAGGATATTCTACAAACTAGTAATTATTCTCATAGTCATAGTCACATACAGCCCACAGAAATGTATATATGTACCCTTGTCAAAAGACACAAAAAAGAAGCTTTATAACAGCATTATTTGCAATAGCTGAAAACTGGAAACAATCCAAATAGTCATCAACAATGAAATAGATAAACTGTGTATAAAAATCTTAAATGAATTACTATGCTGCAGATAAAATGAACAAGCCACTGCTAGAGGAATCACACAGCTGAATCTCATAAATAAAATGCTAACCAAAAAAAATACAGACATAAAAGAATATATAATGTATAATTATACTTACTTCAGAAAAAGAGTTGAAACTAATATAAGGTGTTTAAAATCAGGATAATGGTTAATTTGAGGAGGAAGGAACGGTATTAATGGGGAAAGTTACCAGGAAGTTTCTGGTGTGCTGGTAATGCTTGTTCTTGATCCGGGTGGTGGTCATGTGGGGATCCCTTTATGAAAATCTATTGATCCCTTTATGAAAATACATATGATTTATGTTCTTTTCTGAATGATGTTATACTTGAATATATGAATTCATCTTTCAATGTAAATAGTTAATGAAAGGCTCTCAATGTAAAGCCAATTTCAATAAGTGGAATTTTAGAAGTTAAATAAAATGAATTTAAAACTTTTAGCCAATATGTGAACCTCCTTATTCCTAAAATATTATTTTCTTACTTGTCATCAAAACAATAAAACAATTAGTCAGGTCTAGTTTTCTAACATGTATGTTTTCCACCAAAAATAAATGTTTTCCACCAAAAATAAATGTTTTCCACCAAAATAAATGTGTAAATAACTTTCTTTTCATCTATTCCTTTAGCAAATATTCATTATGTTTTCTGTGGGAAACTTTAGGGGCTTCACAGAATACAAAAATGTAAATAGCATAATGACACTCCAGTTTACATGAAATGGACATAAGAGAAAAATGTGCTCCCAGGTTTTCTGTTCCAGTCTAGTTTAATATCTTTATCAAGCAATTCCTCCAAGGATGATACATCATGTCAGTCTAGGAACTTATATTCAAAGGGGTCAGCAAATTTTATGTTAGCTGTTCTTGAGTTATAAAATCACTTTTGGAGGTGTAAAAAAAGTATAAAATTCAAAATTTATTTTCTATATTTTAAATGAATTTACTGAACCAACTCTATTATGTCTTCCTGCTAATAACATTTGAGAAGAAGAAATAAGACAAATTCATATGGTGAAGAGCTCACATGTCAGGAGAACAATCCAGAACATTCTTCATGAACTGCTTAGCCAGATTTCATCTCAGACTTCAGGGGCTGGTGCACATTTGAGTTCAAGACTAACACCTGGATGACTATTTAATGGCAGCCTGCAGGGTCTCCTGAGAGGTTGGAAGAAGTGAGGCTGCATTTTGATTGCACCATCTTTCACAGCAGATGTTAAACCCAAAACATCCTAGGGAAACACTAAGGTCACTTGTTCCACAGTTGGTAAAGAGAAAAGGTGTACGTTCCATATCTTAACAATACCTTCTCCAAAGCTCAAGGTCAACTTTTAACACTTGCTAGGTATTAAAGTACAGCTATATCTGCTTTCAAATCCCTCCAATCATATAATGTGTCTCTTTATAGAGTGAGAAAAGCACTATGGGTTTGTAGAAGAGAAAATGTGCTGGCTTGAAACCTAAAATCTCTTTGAAATTGATTTGAAATGCTTACCAAATGATTCTTGAAGTGAACTCAAATCTGGAAATGGGTATTTATGAAAATTTGAGGATTCATTTAGAAAAGAGGTTCTGTTACATTTAGAAAAGCATATGCTCTCACATCCTACACTATACTCTGCAAAAGTTTTTACATTTCATACCTAAAGTTACTATCTTATTTTCAATAAGTTAATTGAACAACATTGGTTGAAGGCCCATTCTGTGCTGCCTCCTGGCTGTTATATCATTTAAGGACCTCACAAAATTTGTGGAAGTTATAAAACAATAAAGGCATTAAAGCATCTTAATATCAGTACAATCAATATAGAACCAAATGCTAGACAATAATCACCAAGGAAACCTTGGTTAAGGTAAATTCTTGGCAAGATAAAGAGAACACCAAAAGATCAAAAAATAAAAACGTATCTGTAGTATTTGGGAGATAGTGATATAAAAGGCTGTTGGGAGTGAAAGTTATATGTTTGGGAACTAAGTTGTAAAGTATAATGAAAGCATCAAGGTACAAGGGATGGCAAACCTTGAATGCTGGAATAAGTATCATGGGCTCACTCTGCACTCATTTCTTTGGACAAGGCTGGCAGCAAAGTATTAAACAGACTAACAAGAGATGAAAGAAGCTGAGAATGGATGAGCCAACTGGAGTTGCTGAGTTGATTCAGGCATGCAGTCTAGAATACTATTAATAAGAATGAAGAATAGAGACCTGTGGAAAATTTAAGACAAACTGCATAGCAGCTGAAAGGAAAGACAGGGATCACAGCCAAATTTACTAAAAATGCATAATTGCCCTTCATTTGTGTTCAATAATATGAATATAATTCATAATATCACAAAGGGTAATTTTTAATTCTAATGACTAATTCAAAGCACTTAACTGAGAAGACTTAGTTGTTCATGTAATTCTGTCTCTATGACTGGACATTCTAAATTACACAGATCAATAGGAAATCTCAACAGGGATAAGAAAGCAGAGAGAAACTAAATGTCTTAACTTCAGTTCTTTCACAGAGATAAATGATTTTTAAAGGCACACATTGAAATTTTAGAATGTTCTGATGATAAACAATAATAAACAATAACAAATAATATTTATGCTGTACTTACCATGTGTCTATCACATGTTAAGCATTTGCATAAATCATTTCATCTATTCTTCAAAAAATCCATTTGGGATAAAATCTGTAATTATCACCATATTATAGGGTACACAATTGACACTAAGAGAGGAAACTACCATGGTCATAGAGTTACTAAGTGGCAAAACCTGAAGAGACAGAAACAGGTCTGCCTATTGACAAACTCTGCCCTTAACTATAGACATGGTCCTAAAACAATCTTTTGTTGCACTCCTTGCTTGGTACACTTCAAAGACCACAAGACAGGATTTAAGATACCTGAGTTTTAAACTCTGGTCTTTACTACTGTTTCTGTGACTTTGGGCAAGTCAATTCATCTTGATGGCTCACAATCTCCCCATATATAAAATGAGGAGATTGGGGGAACTCAGATTCCTTTAAGCAATAAAATTATATGATTAAATGATATTTACCATATAATTAAGTTTTCAGAACTGCAAGGATTTATAAATTGTTCTTATTCTGATTTTGGTATTCAGATCAATAATGATTCCTTGTTTCCATTTATAGTCAGAGAGTTAAGGATACTTGCTGCTTGATGGCAACCTCAATTTTAATTACTCAGCTTTGTAGTTGTAGAAAAGTACTTATTTGTTTTTGAAGCATATTATTTTGCCCTGCTCATTCTGTCTGTTGTATTTTTATTCTGGATGGCATTATGTAGAAGAGCGTAGCATCTTTACTTCAGCATTAACACTCAATCATGAGTTATCAGTGAAGCTTCTGATATTACAACAGTAAACCCATTTAGTGCATAAATACATTTAGAAAGAACATAGTTAGCCTGGATTACACTTGCACTCTACAATTAAGATTCAATCCCTTCCAGAAAATTATAACTATGAGAAAAGTGCATGGTGAGGTTGGAAAAAGAGTTTAAATTATGGTTTTTAATTTTAAAATCACAGATATGCATACATACACACATATATAAAAGATATTTTTGCTACTCCACTTCTGGTAGTAATCTGAGTCACAACTTGCACTTGTTTGAGTTTAGTAGTAACTGTTTTCTTAAAATGTTAAGCATAAGCTCTCTGGATATATTCCAAAAGCTAATAGCAAATATACTTAGATAAATTAATGCATAAATAAATTACTAAGATTAAAGCAAATCTCACAGGACTCTGTTAGTTATAATAAAAGTAAGAACTAATATATTTTACACGTACTGATTTTTCTTTTAAGAAGAAAACAAATGCAACAACAAAAAACCATACATCTGGTTCAGGTTTTCCCAAAATATCAGGAATAACAATATTTGATTCTTTCCAAAATATGAGTATCCAACTGGTCTCATTATGATACCCCACAACACTTGTATATCTTCTTCTATTACATATAAGTTGACAGAAAGAATTTTTTTTAATCTCCTTCTTTGAAACATGGGAAGCAAAGTGACATCAAGTTGAACATACATTTCACTGGCACTAATTCAACTCTGTGTGTTTCAAAAAGTTACTAGCAAGCTAAAAATATCAATTTCAATAGTTGGAACAACTTTTCTCTCTTTACCTAAGCTTAGGCATGAGAGGGGAGACACAAATTTTCTGTTTCTCCTGAGTCTTCATCCCACTGCGCCTCTCAGCAGGAGCACCTCACTGGGTTTAATGTATTGTGCATGTATAAAGGTATATATTGTACTACATGTGTTCAAATAGTAGCCTAATGACTTCAACATAGTGTCAACCAAAACAAACAAAGAAACAAACACAGCAATCTGATCCCGTGGTGAAGAAATAACTGGCTTTGTTGGAGTCACTAAAACTCTTTGTATCTCCAATGCAGTGCTCTCCCAAGGAGGTTTCAGTGGTAAGCTTGCTAATATGCCATTTTTTGTTTTTGTCTACTGGACTTTAGAATAAAATTTGTACTAATGTGTAACTCACCTAGATTGTGTTCTTCAATTAGGCATGCATTTCAATTGCCACTTTATATAGCAATCTGAGCACACATTGCTATTGATTTTTTTCCCCATTCTTTGCTACAATCCCATACAACTAAAATAATCTTTCTGATAAATTCTGAAGATAATATGTGTAGATCTGAAGACAGGAATTCTCCAGGATACAGGTGCCAGATTATCTAGTCAATTTGGATGGAGACATATGAAATGTGGATTAGATCCTGAGATGAAGACCACAGACTCTGTGGTTGCCTGTGAATTCCCAGCCTGTGCGTGCCAGAGGACATCTTATGTGTACAGAAAATTAAAGAACTAGTCTCTCTCCTGCATTCAGTCTTTTGGAAGGCTTTGGGGAGACCTACTGGGTGTCAGGGGCTCTGATGGGCAAAATTTCCACCAGATCAAGTGGTTGAGAAAGAGTGGACTCTCCTCTTGATTTCACCCAGAGACCCAGACAACAAAGATCTCCATGTCTCTCCACCACTTTCACAACCAACCCACACCTAGCCTTTGCTTCTAGGTAACTGAAAATTAACCAAATGGACATCAAAACTCTTCCAAGTAACTCATGACTGAAGATGAAATCAAAACAAATTGCAGATAACTTAAAATTAACACAAATAAACCTATTTCATATCAAAACATAAGAACACTTTGCTCTATGTATTTATTAAGAACATTGTTCTATGTATTTGTTAAGAACTTTGGAACTCAGCAACTGGAGCCAGTGGGTACCTCTAAAGACAGGCATCCAGAAGAGAGTTCAAAGGTGAAGATTTTCATAGTCCTGAATCTGGAACATTTTAACCCTTCTTGGACTCCAAAGGAATTCTAGAACAAAGTTTGCTCTCTCTAGAGATGTTGACCAAAAGAGCTTTGAACATGGGGATACCAGGCAAAGCTGATGGAGAAGGTGGAGTGCACTAAGGAAGAAGATTAGGTCTCTGCATATCGAATGGTAGTCACCAAACAAGACAAGAAAAATAAATTACATACAATATGTTATATATTATAATACATATGTGAATTTTACATTTTATAATTTTTACTAATATGGCTAGAGCATCAACATGTTAAATAATATTTCAATACAGTCATCTTTGGCATTTTGATGACTTTCAGTCATATAAAATTAGGCTTTACGTATAGTTTTCATTTTGTCAGTATAAAGGTATTTTTGTTGAGAGAGAAGAATATAACTATTTAATTTAGCAATTTATTAGCTAGATCTGTAACTTTTAAATATTTAGATTTTGAAATGTAGGCCTCTGTTTGTATTTTTGTAGCAGGCCTTGCAAATATGAGTGGCAGGCTTGTTTTTCTTATGTTATTTTTCAATCAAAATGTATTCAGAGAAAAGAAAAATACATGTGCTATACACATGTATTTAAACTGAAGTAAGAACTTTTTTGACCCAGCACCATTACCAGAACACAACTCAGGATATAAAGCCAGTAACAGATATAATAATGAAGAGAGTAGAAATCAGTACTTCATCTTTATTTTTATTTAAATGTCTATTTTTAGAGTTTGTTCATATTGATGAGCTTTATCCTATAGTTATGAATGCAGGAGGAATATTTTTAACTTAAACATGTATTTCTTCAAAAGAGAATTTATACGAATGAAACTTAATATTGGCAAATGGGCTTTATTCAATATAGATTTCTAAAATGAGATAGTAATGTTATGTATTACTCATAAAAACAATTTTAGATCTACAAATAGTGTTTAGAGAAGCTGTTGTTATAATTGCACAGTAATTTTACTGTAATTGTGATATTGGTAATTTTTTTAGGAAGCTGAAGGCACACTATAAAACTGTGTAATGCCCTCTGTGAAAATGTGTGTGGTAGATCCCCTTGATATATAATTAAATGTGTCCATAAAAATAAAATCACAAAAACCTTCCTCTCCTTTAAAATCAGGATAGGCCCATATGCCAGAAATACAATGCTTTTCTAAGCCACATGTGGAAATAACATCTGCCCCACAAATTGTTTAACATTTCTTAAGACATCAGAAATGGCCTATGGTAAGGAGTTCAGTACACCAGCACCCATATCCACCAGAGAACATTTCAAAAAGGTGTAGTGACCAAGCAAATATTATATATGTTCAACAATTCTGCTCCTAGAAATTTCAACTAAACTCATAATTTAAGGAGGAGACAAATTCAAATCAATTTGTGTATAATTCAACTATTAATGGATATATTAAAAAAAAACTTTGGTTTCTTTTCATCATCACTCACTTGAGAGGTAAGAATGTGGCTCAGAATTAAGTGACATGATGAATATCAAATGCTAGTTCAGGAATTTGCCTAATCACAGATTCCTTTGTGGAACACAAATATTACCTTAGGATTTTGCCCATAATTGGATGGCAATTTTTTAAGAGCTACTTCATTAAAAATACTCTTTTCTTTAAAATGTTTTAGTCAAACTGGAAGCTGCATTGTTCCACTATCTAACTGTAGTATCTCCGTAATAGCATAAGGTCAACAGAATACAGCACGCCTGGTGCACCTAAACAATAACTTTCTGTTTCTGTATTTATAGAGGGAAAGTTTCTGCAGTAGCTCCTTGCTAAAAAACAATTTGGAAGATAAATAATGGTTACTTGTTTTGGGAGAGATGGCTTTCCAGCAATACATTTATATGGAATTCTAGAAAATGAATGTGACCAATTTATAATTATATACATATAGCAATTGGAAAGAACTATGAGTAAAGCCACATACGAGGACATATCTCATATTGAAATAGCGAAAAGCAACATGAAGTCCAATGTGAACACCTCATACTTCTGGAGAAGCTGATTCAATTTGAATTAACTTTTAATACCTAGAAAGTGTTTGCTCTCTTCCCAACCAGTTTCCTAGAGGCTGCAAAACGATGAGCGCTATGCTTGTGTAAATGTGCACACAGTTCATTCTGTCTTCACTAAGTTCATTCTTATATTCCTGTAAATTGCTGGTAGTGTCTTTATTCTGGGTATATTTTAGTTAAGGGAATAACATATAGTTAGAGTTTTATGTGTGCCATTGTTACAGGTTATACCATTGTATGCTTAAAAAAAAAAAAGACAGTGAATATACTTGGATACTTGGATATAAGTGAACAAATATTTAAACACAGAATGAAAACATCCTTGACTTGAATCTATTTTTTAATGTAACAGAAATAAAATGGACAATTATCACATGCAAATAATAGCTCAGGCCACACTCATGATTCTGCCTGAGAAGAAGAGCCTGTGCCTCTGGCACGAAAGATGCAACTACACAGTGAAAAGGCTCGTGGCTGTTAGATTAATACTCTTGCCACAGATAACCTGCGAGACCCAGGAAGAGAGTGAAGCCAGGACAGGACACCACAGTCAATCCTGTGAGCCTTTCTGTGAGAGGAAAATATTGGCAAGAATTATAGAAATTGTTCAAAAATAACTGGGGTTGATAGAAAAAGAAAACCGAGTGAGCTGAGACAATGTAGTATGGTTGAAAGGAAGTAATTGTATGGGGTGTGGAGCATGTATGTGTGTGTTTGGGTCTGTGTCTCTGTTTATGGGCATGGTATGTGAGTCTGTCAGATGTGTATTTTCTGTGAATTTTCTACCTTACTGTTAAATACATATTGGGAATATGTGGCCATGCTGCTTTTGATAATACCGAATTAGTCTTAATGTTTAAGCACATATCTATGAAGTCATTCATTATGACTACATGCTACCTGGAAATGAATTTCTTTCAAAAGTATTTATAAAGAAAACATAAATTTTCTTATTTCACTGCATCTGCTGAGATTTTCTCTACTGTAGTCAACAAAATCACATATGCTTTCTTCAAACATCTGGAACAATTTTTTTTCCTTTCAATTTGTTCCATTTCAATTAAAAAAAAACTAAACTAAAAGTACTGTGTTCAGGATTTTCTTTTTTAGGGTTGGCATTTTCTTAGAATGGACATGAATATTCTTCAATTAAAGTTCATGCAATTAAAGTATATGTAAAAAAAAGACCTGAATCAATGCATTTCCAAAGTGAAACTAAAGGAAGAAAAAGAAATGGAATTTTGTGTGGTTATGCAATTTGGAAGGCAGGAACTGGATCAGAGTAGCCTAACAGAGAAAGAGGTCAGAAAGGCATTCTGGGAAGAAATGGAGACAGACCATGTTGCTGGGCACTGTGTAGAAACTGAGCTAACATAAGGAAGTGCCTGGGGACAGCAGAGGCAAAAAGGAATACAGGGAAAGTAAAATGTCTCATACAATTTTTAAGTCGATATATAATTTTCTCCCCCATTTCCTCTGTGAAACGAGTAACACTTACACACCACTCTGATGCTTTTAGAGTGAACTCACTGGGGGAAACTTAAACTGGTCCTAAATTTGAAATATGAGTTTGTAGAGGATGAAAGGCAGAAAAAGGACAAGCAAATAGCAAATATCTAGAATACATATGTTCTTTTACATATGTTCTTTCCAGGTTTATTGAGGTATAATTGACTTAAAATATTATGTAAGTTTAAGGTATACAATGAGATGATTTCATACATACATATAAATATATATATATATATATATATATTTACATATATATAGCAAAATGTTACCACAATAAGGTTAGTTAGCACACCCTTCAACTCACAAGACTACCATTTTGTGATTGCAGTTGTTATGGTGAGAACATTTAAGTTTGACTCTCATAGCAACTTTCAAAGATGTTACCAGAAAACTACTAGAGCTCATCAATGAATTTGGTAAAGTTGCAGGATACAAAATTAATAAAGAAATCTCTTGCATTCCCATACACTAACAACAAAAGATCAGAAAGAGTAATTAAGGAAACAATCCCAGTAACCGTTGTATCAAAAAGAATAAAATACCTAGGAATAAACCTACCTAAGGAGGCAAAAGACCTGTACTCAAAAAACTATAAGATACTGATGAAAGAAATCAAAGATGACACAAACAGATGGAGAGAAATACCATGTTCTTGGATTAGAAGAATCAATATTGTCAAAATGACTATACTACCAAAAGCAATCAACAGATTCAATGTAATCCCTATCAAATTAACAATGACATTTTTCATAGAACTAGAACAAATAATTTAAAATTTTGTATGGAAACACAAAAGAATCTGAATAGCCAAAGCAATCTTGAGAAAGAAAAACGGAGCTGGAGGAGTCAGGCACCCTGGCTTCAGACTATACTATAAAGCTACAATCATCAAAACAGTATGGTACTGGCACAAAAGGAGACATATAAATCAATGGACCAGGATAGAAAGCCCAGAAATAAAACCATGAACTTATGGTCAATTAATCTATGAAAAAAAAAGGCAAGAATATACAATGGAGAAAAGATAGTCTCTTCAATAAGTGGTGCTGGGAAAACTGGACAGCTATATGTAAAAGAATGAAATTAGAACCCTCCCTGACACCATACACAAAAATAAACTCAAAATGGATTAAGGACCTAAATGAAAGACCAGATACTACAAAAGTCCTAGAGGAAAACACAGGCAGAACACGCTTTGACATAAATCACATCAATACTTTTTTGGATCCCTCTCCTAGAGTAATGGAAACAAAAACAAAAATAAACAAATGGGACCTAATTAAACTTAAAAGCTTTTCCACAACAAAGGGAACCATAAACAAAATGAAAAGACAACCCACAGAATGGGAGAAAATATTTGCAAATGATGCTACTGACAAGGGATTAATTTTCAAACTATAAAAACAGTTCATACAGCTTAATAAAATTTTTAAAAAATCAAAAAATTGGCAGAAGACCTAAATAGACAAAGAAGACATACAGATGGCCAACAATCACATGAAAAGATGCTCAATGTCACTAATTATTAGAGAAATGCAAACTTCTTTATTCATTTTATCTATAGATGTACACCTTAGGTTGTTTCCATCTCTTGGCTATTGTAAATAATGCTGCTATGAATATGGGAGGAAAGCTATCTTTTGAGTTAGAGTTTTTATTTTCTTCATATATATTCTCAGAAGTGGAATTGCTGGGTAATATGACAATTCTATTTTTAATTTTTTGAGGATCATCCATATTGTTTTGCAGTGGCTATACCAATTTACAATCCCACCAAACCCTTTTCTCCTCATCCATACCAGCACTTGTTATCTCTTTTCTTTTTTATGACGGCTATTCTAACAAGTGTGAGGTGATGTCCTATTGTGGTTTTAATATGCATTTCCTTACTTATTAGTAATGTTGAGCATTTTTCCATGTGCCTGTTGGCCTTTCTTATATCTTCTTTGGAGAAATGTCTATTCAGGTTCTTTGCCCATTTTTTAATTGTTTGGTTAATTTGCTACTGATTTGTATGAGTTCTTTATATATTTGGGGTATTATCCTCTAATCAGATATATGGTTTATATATATATTTTTCCCATTCCATAGGTTGTCTTTTCACTTTGTTGATGATTTGCTGTGCAGAAGCTTTCTAGTTTGATGTAGTCTCACTAGTTTATTTTTGATTTTGTTGCTTGTGCTTTAAGTATCACATTCAAAAACATTACTGTGAAGACCCATGTCAATGAGCTTTATTCCTATATTTTCTTCTAAAAGTTTTATGGTTTCAGGTCTTACATTAAAGTCTTTAATCCATTTCAAGTTAATTTTTGTGAGTGGTGTAAGATATGGGTCCAGTTTCACTCTTTTATATATGAATATCCAATTATCCCAGCATCGTTTATTGAAAAAACTGTCTTTTTGTTGTTTGTGTATAGAAATGCTACTGATTTTTATATGTTATTTTGTATCCTGAAAATTTACTGAGTTCATTGATTAGATCTAACAGTTTTTTGGTTGAGTCTTTAGGATTTTTTATCTATAAAATCATGCCATCTGCAAGTAGAGACAATTCTATTTCTTCCTTTCCAATTCTGATACTTTTATTTTTTTATTTTTTTCTTGCCTGATTGCTTTAGCTAGGACTTCCAATATTATGTTTAATAAGAGTGGTGAGAGTGGTTTCCCTACCTTAGGGGAAAAGTTTTCAACCTTTCACCACTGAGTATGACGTTAACTGTGGGCTTGTTATAGACAGCTTTTATTATGTTAAGATACGTCCCTTCTATGCCTAACTTGTTAAGAGTTTTTATTACGACTGGATGTTGAATTTTGTCAAATGCTTTCCCTGTATCTATTAAGATGATCATATAATTTTTGTATCAAGTTCAATATCAGGTCAGAGGAGATTGGACACAGACATAGAATGAGATCATTTGTGGTATTTACTCCACATAAAAATATCAGCTGGAGAATGGATAAATAACTTGTGGTATAGTCATATGCTACAATAATATACAGTATTGATATAAATAAATCATGCCTTAACATCAAAGTGGATGAATCTCAGGAACAGAATGGTGAGAGAAAAAAAGCAAGTTAGAAGATACAATATGGGCAGTGTGCAGCCGCGCTGGCTTGAGGGAGTCTGCAGCGGTCGAGCTGGAGACGCGTCCCCCTGCCTGGAGCTGCGATGAGCACCCCAGCCGTGTCCCAGGACCTGCAGCTGCCCCTGAGTCAGAGGGCCCAGTCTGCATTCAGAGAGCAAAGAAGACAAAAACTCAAGGAGCATCTGTTAAAAAGAAAAACGTTTTGCATACAAACAGGAAAATCAGATATTATCCAGTGGTAGAGACCAGAGAGTGAAGACATCTGAAGGCCAGATCCAAGAAGAGACAAAAATTCTGAAACTTAAGGCAAAAATGGTTGATAAAGAGAATGTCGGCAGACCTACAGGGATCAAGAATAATATAACAGTGGAAAAAAACTGTATTCCTTTAAAACCTTCTAATGAATTAACCAATTCAACTACAGCAATTGATACACCTAATTTTGAGGATAATAATCAAACTCTGCCGTTGTTACCAATTAAAGATGACCCCCAAAGTCAACATATGATGTTAAGCCAAGCATTTCACCTTAAAAACAACAGTAAAAGAAACAAATGACTACAGAAAAACCAAAGCAAGGTGCTAACATGCCCAAGAAACCTGTGCTTGGATCTTATCATAGCCAAATTGTTCAGTCTAAGATTAATTCCTTTAGAAAACCTCTACAAGTCAAAGATGAGAGTTCTGCAACAATGAAGAAACTTTCAGCTACTGTCTCTAAAGCCACAAAGTCTCAGCCTGTAGACACCAGCAGTGTACCAGTGAAAAGTGATAGAGCCTCACATATGACGACTGCCACTAAATTTGTGAGCACTACATCTCAGAGCAGTCAACTTGTATGAACCTCTATTAGCAGTCACCACGGTAATAACCAGGATGCCATGAAACAAGGCATCAGTCTGCCAGTGTTACAGTTTGGAAAGGACCTCGAGAGAAAGAATTATTACAGTTAAATACACTTTCGTCTATTATCAAAACCATTTCTTCTCAGGACATAAAAAGAAATAAGACACTATCAAGAAGCATGACATCTGAAATGGTAGCCAGGCTTGCTTTGTCTTCTAATACTAAACTGATAGAAAAGTCAAAAAGCATTGACCACCACAGACATACCATGGTGAAAGCAGCTATTGATAGTAGATGGACTCAGCCCAGAGAAACTGCAGAGGAGAGAAAGGCTCGTCTGAGTGAGTGGAAAGCTGGCAAAGGAAGAGTAATGAAAAGGCCTCTGAGCTCAGTGGTTACCCAGCCTGAGCCCGAAGCACAAAATGAAAAACTAGTTGGGTCCTTCTGGACTACCATGGCAGAAGAAGATGAACAACGATTGTTTACTGAAAAAGTAAACAAGACATTTTCTGAATGCCTACACCTGATTAATGAGGGATGTCCAAAAGAAGAAGTATTAGTTACACTGAATGACCTGATTAAAAATATTCCAGATGCCAAAAAACTTGTTAAATATTGGATATGCCTTGCGCACACTGAACCACTTACAAGTCTATTGAAAATATTTTCGCAATCTATGAGAAGGTCATTCTGGCAGTAGCTCAGCCTACTGAAGAGATGTGACATGAAATTGTTGACATTCTGACAATGAAGAGTCAAGAAAAAGTTAAATTTGCAGAAAATATTGAGGAGGCTTGTGCAACCAAGGAACAAATCCATGAAGCCACCATTGACGATATAAGTCTTAACCTGGGGTCAGAAAAACCAGAAATAGAAAATAAGCATCCTAGGAATGTGGTATTTCAAGGTTGTGAAAAAGAGCAAGATGACAAAACAAAAGATCCAACCTGTGATATTAAAACCCCCACTACAGAAACTAGGACGGGTTGCTTAATTAAATATAATGTGTCTACTACTCCATACTTGCAAAGTGTGAAAAAGAAGATGCAGTTTAACGAAACAAATTCTGCATTTAAAGAGCTAAAGTTTCTCACACCAGTTAGACGTTCTCGACGTCTTCAAGAGAAGACTTCTAAATTGCCAGATACGTTAAAAGACCATCATCCTTGTGTGTCTTCACGGGAACAGTTAACAGAGTTGGGAAGTGAAACTGACGCTTTTGTGTGCTGCATGTACTCAGAGACTGACAGGACAGAAGAGAAGTGAAGCTCTGATAGGAGTGGGGTTGTATTATTCCGAGGGCATTTGGTTGGTTTGTTTGTTGTGGCTTTGCATGTCCCTTAGGTCAGGAGTTGCCAAGTACCTAAGTATTCACAGCAGTCAGCGCTCTTACTAATGTCCACTCTAAAGCAGGTGTTGCCTTCCTTCTGTGCGTCGGAAAGCTAATCCTACCTTGTCGATCTCAATAGACTGACTTTTTCTCTAACACAGGTAAATTTTGTGAAGACAGAGTTAGCTTGCTTTGTCACCCAATTCTAGTAGCCCAGACTGCTGTGGTCTCCTGTGTCCCTGGGACTCTGCCCCTGGTTCTTCATTGTCACTCTCCAGCAATGCCAGTGAGTCTGCATCTGTGGGCTCTTGGCCTCTTTTTTATTGTAGCGGAGGTCCCCGAGAGGGATAGTTAACTAAATACTCCATTTCTAAGAGAAGATACTTTGTTGGAAGAAAGAAAATGTGCCAAACCTAGTGGGCATTCAGAACTTTAAATCTGAGTTCCTTTCTTTAGTTCCTTCTCTAACTTGACTATCTAAAATGTTAAAAGTTTTAACTTCCATTGCTTCATTTGATATAGTTTATAGACTAATTAATAGAAGGGAGTTAGAGAAGGAATATATAATATTTCATAAATGTCATCCTAGTTTAGGTAGTATTTCTAAAATAACTAATACTTAAAATTGATTTCTTCCTTGTAATATGAAAACTTCATCGGGCTTCCCTGGTGGCGCAGTGGTTGAGAGTCTGCCTGCCAGTTCAGGGGACACGGGTTCGAGCCCTGGTCTGGGAAGATCCCACATGCCGCGGAGCAACTGGGCCCGTGAGCCACAATCACTGAGCCTGCACGTCTGGAGCCTGTGCTCCGCAACAAGAGAGACCGCGATAGTGAGAGGCCCGCGCACCGCGATGAAGAGTGGCCCCCGCTTGCCACAACTAGAGAAAGCCCTCACACAGAAACGAAGATCCAACACAGCCATAAATAAATAAATCAATAAATAAAACATAAAAAATAAATAAATAAATAAAACTTCATCATGTTTCCTAAAACATGATAGTCATACACAACAAGTAGGTCTCTGCTCCCCACAATAAATACCACCAGTAAAATTGTTTTGTTAAGTCTCTGAACTAATACTTAAATGGCATACATCCTTTACCAACTCTACAATTTCAAGTAAGGATTTAGTCATTGTAAAAGATTAGATAGTTTTAAAACTGCACAATATGTATGTGGTTGAAAATCACATACTTATTTATGTTCATTAATTCCATTTGTGTAATAGTGCCAATCTTTGTTCTATTTATTGTCTTATGTTCTAGAGAGTAGGGTTTTTATTCCTTTTAAACTGTGTACCTAATACGTATACAAGAAATGAAAACATCTATATAACAATTAAAAAAAAGAAGATACAATATGATTCCATTTTTGTGAACTTCAAAACCGTGCAAAACCAAAGAATATTCTGTTTAGAGATACAACCCTATGTGCTAAATGTTTCAAAAAGTATTAGTTAATACACTTAGTGAATTTTTATCACTGTGAGTAGAGGAGTAGGATGGGATCTGGAATGAACCCTCAGAAACCTCAACGTTTTGGATTATTTTCTGTGTTTCTTTTTTCCTTAAGGTAGATGGTGAATAAAAGGGTGTTTGTATTTTTATTCTTTATACTGAATCATATGTTATAAATACTATTTTGTATTTCAACTTTCATACTAGCAATTTTGAAGAAAGCAAAAGAAAAAATTAAGGATAATCATAACTAGAAAATAATATGTAGATTTTTTTAAAAGTCATTGGAGAAGGGAGGAAGGTCAAAGAAAGAACTCAATCCAAATTCAAGAAAAGGAAAGCTAAAGGATGAATAGATAAATAAGATCTCAGCAAGTAGAAAAGGAAAATATACAAAGTTCCCTTTGGAGAAGGGAACAGCTGCCAGGGAATGGCAAGGAAACTGGCGGCTTTACTGTGAAACTGAGAAAGCCAAAGATGTGAGACAAGCCTGAAAATAAAGATAGTAACCCGAAAGGACTTCAGTGCTCAGTGAATGAGTTTGTGAGGTTTGTTTTTGTGTTCTTTTATTTTATGTATAAGAAACATTGGAAGTCTGTTAAGATTTTTAAAATAGTATATCCTCAATATATTACATTTGAAAGCCAATTGGTTGTCCTGTGGAAGAAGAATTGGAAAGAGAAGTTCAGAAACAGGAAGAACTGTGAGGGGCTCAAAAGCATTGTGACTTGACTTACTTTTCACATTTAATGCAAGCACTGTTTTCTAGCATTTGTGCTTAGACCTTCTACAGAAAATGTACTTCTGCAATGTGACTTGCTCAATACCCTGGGCTCTATGGCTCGAGGCATTTCCTCTGCATTTTAAATTCTTGCAGTCTAAAATGTTTACTGTAGTAAACATTGTTGGTTTCTTTCCTCAGAAAACACAGAGGAAAAAAGCTAAGATGGAGAAACAAACAAACAAACAAAAAAATCAGGTAAGAAAAAGAAGAAGAGTGGGTGATAGGTAACGCAGTAGGGAGGGCAAGAACAGGAGGGGACTGGGGACTACAAAACGTAGCTCAGAGAGGCTGGCTGGCCTTAAGTAAAGCACTTAACCTTTGCTCCTTTCAGTTTCTTCATCTGTAAAAAGAGAAGTTCAGCTAGATGACCCAAAGTCCCTCCAGAAAAATAAATGGATGATGTATTCTGTAATAGCATGATTCTATTACATCATATGATTCTACTGAAAAGGTACAAATTCATTCTTGAAGAGTTTTCCTTGTGTTTAAGATACTAAAGCAAGTATTAAAATAATGCTAAAAATATATTACATGCTTATATGTTTGAATTTCAACTTTAGCTTCATAGTTTTATATTTTTCAGGGGTTTAGTTTGGATCTAGGAACAAAATGAAACATTAATAACTGCCACAGCCTCCTGGCAAGTTATTATTTTGTGATAGAGTGCAAGAGGAGGAATGCAATGATCTGCCCAGCACTGCTCATCATCACATGTTGTTTTTGAGACCAGAATTCAATGATTTTTTTTTCCCTTTGCTGCATTAAAATGATGGCATTTTTCTTAAAACATACAGGGCTTTTAATTCTGTAAAGATTGGCCTATTTAAGGTACCAGCTATTTCAAAAAGAAGTCATTTTAAAAAGCAGCAGAGCAACTGGAAGATTTTATGAATAAAAAAATATAAATCAATCAAAATGAATACCATTAATAAAATGGTAATGGAAAGAATTACTATTATAGTCTTCACAATTATAAAGGCTTGTGGAGTAAGAAAGCTATACTTGGGAAGTATCTATTAAATTAATTTATTTTTATCTTTTCTTTTCAACTCGGAAGCAGAAAAATATTTGTTAATTGGCCTAGTGTGTTTTTGTTTTTATATTTTATGTGTCCTTACTGTAGTAAAGTCTTCTTTTGTACTGTGTCTTGTTAATAAAATTAAAACTTAAAATTGCTTTTAATTGAAATTTTAATTGCTTATAATTGCAAACAAACCTTAAAATTACAAAATAAAATTTAATTGCTAATAAAGCAAAAATGGCAAGTGTGATTTAAAATAGCTAATATTTGAGGTAGCTTATCTGTGTCAGACACTTAGGTACATTATTCTCTCCTTGAACAAACTCTAGCTAGGCTCCGCTGACCCCTTTCTCAACTAGACCTCAACCTTGATCTATAAAGACTTGAATACCAGCAGAGTTTCTAACAGCTCAAGGCCAAATCCTTAGGATGATCCTGGTTCCACTAATAGTTCATGCCTGCAAAAACTCAAAGCTGCCAACAGAATTTAGTTTGTTCCAGCCAATACCTGAAGATAGGGCCCCTGTCTCCCAGTCGCCATGGGAGGATAGGAGCCTAACTTCTATAAACTCTGGTTAGCAAAACCATATCGGTTTCATATAGACCACCCCCCACCCCCCACCCCCCCCACCCCCCCCACCCCCCCCACCCCACCCCCCCGCTTCCTGCTTTTTGTAATTTTACACTTCCCTGGCTCTACTGAACCCTGCCCACCTCCCTCCTTATTCCCTCATTCTCCCTTTAGAATGCTGGGTCACCTCTGTACAAATCAAAGTTGAGTTCAATTCACACTAGTCCCTTTTTCCTATTTCCCTATTGCTGATTAAAATCTGTCCTTACCACTTTAGTATCTAACATTGTTTATTTTTGACCCTAATAAATTCTTAGGGCCAAAAATAAACAAATTAGAAGAAATTAGGCCAGAAAAGTAACTTACCTGGCAAGACAAAATAATTAGTAAGTGATAACACCGTAATTTCAATCCAGGCCTGTTTGATAATCACTGTTAATTACCTTGCTTCTCATTTGGACAAATATAGTCAACTTTTCTTAAAACTTGAGAATAAATCTTATATTGAAGGTTAATCAATTATATAATACTTAAAGTATGAGATAGAGGCTTTTGAAAGTCCATTGTCATTAGAATTCACAATTGAGAAAGCTAACTTCTGTTAAAAATTGCATTAAAATAATTAATTCATAAAGGAAACTATAAAAGCCTATGTAAAATAAAGATAAAAAAGACAATGTTAAATAAAAAGAATATTGACATGTTTTATTTCTGGATTTATTAATGGAATTGATAATTATAGGAAATGTTTCTTTATAAAAGTTCAGCTAGATGTTTATAAATTCCTTCAGCAGAAGCTACAAACAGAAAGAATATAGGCTTGAGAATCAGAGAGACTGAAGTTCTAATCATAGTCCTGCGTTTACTGATTATGTAACTTGAGCAAATTACTTAATTCTCTGAGCCTCAGTTTCTTCAGCTACATAATAAAGACAACATTGTGGTAGACAGAATTCTAAGATGGTCTCCAAGATTTCTGGTTCATTCTGTACATGCCCTATATGGTTTTCTGGTTGAATGTGCGTGAGACCTATAAACACGATGCATTCCCATAATTAGGTTCCATTATATGGTAAAACGATCATATTTTACAGATGTAATTAAGTGCCCTAATCAGCTGATTTTGATTTAATCAAAGGGGATATTACCCTAAGTAAGCGGGCAAGCTCTTAAAAGAGGGTATAGATGTCAGAGAGTTGTACTTCTGTTGGCTTTGAAAAAGTAAATTGCTATGTTGTGCAAGGATAATAAGTAGGTGACCTCTTGGAGTTGACTGCAACCGCCAGCTGTCAGCCAGGAAGAAAATGAGAACCTCAGCCCTACAACCACAAGGAAATGAATTCTGCCAATATCTGACTCATCTTGTAAGAGGACCTCTAGCTTCTAAAGAGATCACATCACCGGCTGACAACTTGATTTTAGCCCGGTGATACCATAAACACAAGACCCATCTAACTCATACCCATTGCCCTTTGCATTGCTGCATCACTCCTCTGGTATAAATGCAGTTCCAGATTATAAAGCATGAATTTTTTAAAAATGCCTCAGCTAGTAAGGGTGGAAGCAGTGTGGCAGAGGTCCGAGCTGGGCTGCACTCCCCCCACCCCGGGCTCCCGCGGTGGAACTCAGCGTTGAGTACCTCCTGGAGAAGCTGCAGTGGGACCTGGAGGTGGAGCACGTGGAAGTGGAGGACACGACTCCCACGTTGCGTGTCCAGCTTCCGAGTCTTCGTGGTGTCAGCCAAGTTCGAGGGGAAGCCGCTGCTTCAGAGACACCGGCTTGTGAACACTTGCCTAGCAGAAGAGCTCCTGCACATCCATGCCTTTGAGCAGAAAACCCTGACCCCAGAGCAGCGGGCCCGTGAGCAGCAGAAATAAGGGACCCAGACCAGCACACCTATTAAATTATGAATCAGGCCCCCCCAAAATATAAATAAAATAAAATAAAATGCTTCAGCTATTTCTCTTATAACAGAGTCAAGAAGGAAATAATAAGGTACCACTTGACTCACTATCACTTCCTTTATTATTTTCAAGACTATTTGGGGAAAAATAAACCTTCACAATTGCTCTAAATTCCTCACTTTCTCTTTTTTCTCTACTCCAAATTTTCAAATCCAATTCCTAAATATGGGATAAAGGCTCCTATACAGTAATCTTTTTTCTAAAACTGTAGTCACTGGGTGGGTCATCTTTGTTGTAAGGCAGCTATTTCAGTTAGAGTCTTTCAGTTACAAGTTAAAGGATATTTGACTAAGGTGGTTTAAGCAAGAATCATATTTCTTTATTCCATATTAAAAAAAGAAGTCCACAGTAAACTTTGGTTTAGTGGTTGAACAATTGGAACCTAGATTCTTTCCAGTTTCTATTTTACCATTATCAGGTGTTAGTGATGGGTTTTCTGAGCAAAGCATAGCTGGTGTAGTACCAACCATCACATTCTTAACAGCACACCAAGCAGGAAGGAAGTAGATGATGTCATATAGGGCCTTTATCTTATACCATCCTTTCTTTTATTCATAAGATAAACCTTAATAAAAAGCACTCCAGTGAGACTCCTTTTTAGCTACCATGGGCTTCCGTGACTGTTGGCAAAGGAGCATGGAATTGCTATGGTTGGCGCAGACTAATACAGCTCATTCCCTGGTGATGGACACATCACCATCCAAACACACCAAGAAGTCTTTTAACGCAAAAAGCCAGAGAAATGGCTAACAGGTAGCCTAGCGATGATGACTACCTTACTAGGGATCTTTTCTCAATATTGTGCAAGATGCTGCTGCTTTTGGTGACCATTTGTCTTACACTAGGACTTGGGACAAATCCCATAAGTCCTACAGTATGGATTAAGAAATGACTTAACTGGGAAAAGGGGAAATGTACAAAGCTATAGAGCTTATAAGAGAAGGTAATCATCCTCCATCTTCCAATTACTCCACAAAGAACAGTGCTGGGGTCTGGGAGATTTGCTGGAACAAAGTGTGTGTTTCTGTTTCAGTGAAGGGACCCCAATCCTCCAATACTTTTCATTTTTGCTTATCAGTTAAAGGATACACAAAACTGCACGGACACCAAGATTTTAGTGCTTGCTTTTTACAGGAGCTTTATGGGAATGATAGCTGACTAACACCTGAAAACAATGGGTTCTATAAGAAGTTGCAATCTTCTTGTGAAGAAATGAAGGTCACTATTACCATGGAAACTTTTGGATACAGCCCTTCCACTAGAAAGAGTTGAGTGGACTTGTTCCAGCTGGCTTATTTCCCCAGCAATCCAGAATGAAAACATATAATCATTTTCAGAGAAGTCTTCCCCATGGTCTCATCAAGTAAAAATTTTCCATCTTGCGAATTAGCCTGTCCACATGCTGAATAGGGAAAGAGTGATATTATTTGTCATTCCTTCATCCTAATCTAGTCCCTGTTTGACTTTGGCATCCAAATTGAAGTTTATCATTCTCCTTGGAGGTATGTCAAATTGCTCTATTTTAAGATTTTGTTCTGGCATTGCATAATAAGCTCTGTGAAGATAGAAAAGTTGAATTTTTTTTATCACTATTGTCCTCTCTAAGAACAGGGGACGTGAGAACCACCCAGTGCAATCCTCATTTCTACTTGGGTCCATTCAGATACAACCTACCATTTTCCCACTAAGGTTAAAGCAATAAAAAGAGATTTATCATGTCTTCTTATCCCTTACTCACAGATTTCCAAGTAGCTGGGAGCCCTACAAAGACAGTTTTAGCTCCTCCCTCAGTGGGCCCTCCCTTCAATTTATCAACTGGCAGAAATCATTAATTTGATCCACCTCAAAGTTTCACTTGTTGGTGACTACTGATACAGGGGATGCTTTTCTCAAGTCACAATTAGTGCTGGTAGTTTCAAACACTGGTGACAGTGCTGTGTCAGGATCACCCCTACGCTCCTCAAGCATTGTAAGTACTGTGAGTATGGATGGTGACCCCAGCTCCTGAGATGCCAATGGCCACATTGCAGCTATACATGTAAGGTTCAGGTACTGATTTCTACACAAAAGCCAGTGACTCCACCTGCTACTGAATTTCCCCACACAAATTCTACAAATTCACTGATGCCTTAAACTCTAAGTCTCTTTAGTTCTTGCTCTTCTTTTTTCCTACAATTCTACCGTCTTATGATTTTGTCATGTTGGGCAGGAAGCTAATGTGAGAGAAATTACTTTACTATAATCGTAATACTTTCTCTATATCACTGACCTATCCGCTTCAGTTAGCTTGCCTTATAATTAATTCTTTATTAGAAGTCTCCTCATTCTCCCACATAAATTGATAAATACCTGCCCTAAACCACTAGTTTTCCAGACATGCCTGAATGCTGGGATGAATACAGCATAGGCTCAAGCCAGTGACCCCCTCGCTTCCTCCAACTCCCAACATTGGAATCTTAAATATTTATGCCTTTCCAATATTTGCTATTTTTCATCTGTTTCCCTACGTAGGTTGTCAGTAAATTTCCTTAAGAGTAAATAAGCCCAAGTGACTATTTCTAACAACATCAATCAAAGAATAAATTTAATACTCTCCCATATGTATTTCTGCATTGCTCAAAGGTTTTTGAAGAGTACACTGTATTTCTATACTTTTAAAAAATATAAAAAATAAACAAAAGCTCAAAGATAGAATAGTTAGAAATAGGGAGGAAATGTATCTTCAGAAGATAGACAGATTGATGACAGATGCTGAGTGAAAAGAAAGGAGGCTGAACTTTGGGACTGAATATGGCAATCCCTATGGATCTGAGCAGAAGTCTGCAGTGATCGACGGAAATGAGCCTGCACCTTCCCCCACATCTCCTTCCCCCCCCCCCATAACCTTTTCACACTCTTTTCAGATCAAAATCCCTATATTCTGCATCTAGAAAGGATTAATTATTTCATTCTTTTCTGTTTAAACAAAAGGCCTGCATCTGTGTGAACCCTGAAAGCATATTTACAATGAAGAGAATGTAGTGCTCCAACCTCCTATGAGATTGTCCTTTAATAATCGCCTTCTGGAACAATATGTTCACGGAGAGGCAAGATTAACGTATTAAAAAAATACAGAATGGCAAGATGACCTGAGTTTTCTGCCCCTCCGCGAAATCCTATTTGCCTTAGGCAACTTTTAAAACATTAAGAAAGTAAATGAGGAAAGAGTAAATGTAAACTGGAGGAAAATCACAACATGCTAGAGCTAAAAGCAATCTTAGCAGTTGAAGTACACAGCATTAATGTCCTCAGTTCTTTACCCTTCCCTTATCCACATCCATTACATATGACTTGGCAGTACCTTCTCCCAGGAAAGAGACAGAAGATACTTCCCTACCCCTTGCTTTCGGGTTTGCCACATGATCTGCTTGGGTTAATGGACTGTTAACAGAAAACAGTTTGTGCTATTGTGCCTGCTCTCTTTCACATCTGTCAGAGCAGAAGAGTAAGCCTGGGCTAGCTGAGGAGGAGGATTAGAGATCTACCTGGCTGAGCCAGCCAGGGATGTACCCAGCCTAGAACAGGAGACCTTCAGGTGACCTACAGATCTGTGAACTGGTAAATGAATATTGCTGTGGGATACTGAGATTATGTGGTTGATTGTGCCATATATTAGTTGATACCATACCCAACAACTTCAACTCCTTCAATTTATAGAGGAGAAAACCAGACCCCCAAAGTGGAAGCAGATGGATAATAGTGGAAACAGGGCTGGAAGTTAGGCCCTGAAACAACCTTGAAGATGTGAATATTTACTCAAGGTTCAGATATGAACTTGCCACATGGACATTGGAAAGCCAATTAGTTTCTCTGAATCTCAGTGTTTTGTTGGAAAATGAAGGTAACATGGACTCTAAATAAAAACTGGAAATTGTCTGGTCTAAATAAGGTATTCGATGTGAAGACACTTTGTGAAACAGAGAGAAAGAAGCTCAAGTGGTTAGTGCTTAATGAATGCCAAGTGCATGATGTAACCTTTGCTTACATCATGTCATTTTATCTCACTTTATCTTTTAAATACCTACCTATTGGGACTTCCCTGGTGGTGCAGTGGTTAAGAATCTGCCTGCCAATTCAGGGAACACAGGTTTGATCCCTGGTCCAGGAAGATCCCACATGCCATGAAGCAACTAAGCCCGTGTGCCTAGACTACTGAGTCTGCGCTCTAGAGCCCGCAAGCCACAACTACTGAACTTGCATGCCACAACTACTGAAGCCCGTGCGCCTAGAGCCCATGCTCCGTGACGAGAAGCCACTGTAATGAGAAGCCCACGCAACACAACGAAGAGTAGCCCCTGCTCGCTGCAACTAGCGAAAGCCCGTGCACAGCAACAAAGACCCAACACAGGCAAAAATAAATTAATTAATAAATTAATTAATTAAAAAAAACCCTACCTATTAATAAGGTACATGTGCACTTACTTGTTGAAAAACAGGTGATTACTGTGTGCTTACAGAGCCAGGTCCTATATACATTTAATGAATAAACAAATTCAGGCTGAGGGAACTTAAGTAACTTACCAAAATAACCTCAAAGAACTTGGCATGTTTTTATTAGTCAGTAGGGACTCTGCTGATTGTAGCTCAGGAAAACTGTTAACTACTGCAAAATAACTTTCTGCTACTGGTCACCCAGAAACATGTTATAAAGTTATTCAAATGAGAGTGTCTGCTTTTAGAGCTTTGATATGAAAATTTTATTAGAAACATCTTTGTTTTTACTATCCAAATGTCATGATATATATGACATGCCACCTGCCATTAACAGTCACCCTGGTCTCTAATTACAACAACATTCCATCTGCTCTGGAAGATGACTACCAAGGCCTTGTCACTGGCCACTGGTCCCTGGTGGTCTAGTGGCTAGGATTCAGTGCTCTCACTGCTATGGCCTGACTTCAATCTCTGGCCAGGAACCGAAATCCTGCTTCAAGCCGCTGCAGGCCAAGACCACCTGAGACCATACCCATTTGCATTTTGTAAACTCTATGAAGTACGTGCTTATCCCCTGCCTGTATTTCAAACAACACGTAACAGTCACTGTGCCACATTTAAATCATAATTTACATTCACCAATACAAAAGTGCTCCTGAAAAACAAATCATATTTTTCAGCATAACTGAGGTATAATTGAGAGATAAAACTGTAAGATATTTCAAGTGTATAATGGGATGATTTGATTAAAAATATTTATTTTAAATGGAACCCATTTATGGGTAGGAAAGTACTTATTATGTTTAATCTCCACCCAAATCAACTTCCATTTTATTTGAGGTTAAGGAACCTCAAATAAAAAGTAAAGCATGGGCTTTTATATCTTCTAAGTGGGTTTCTACTTAAAGATAATAAAAGATAGCATCTACACCAAAACACCTTGTTCAGTCGGTATTTATGTCAATATGTATATGGTGGCACAATATTTTGAAATATCAGCAGAAGTTTCCATCTTTTAACCTTTTTTTTTTCCTTTTCTTTTATAAGACTGTGGCCTTTTCACCATTCATGCACACATTGTGAGACATTCATTGCTCAATGAAAATAATTTTACAGCAAAAAAAGCCATTTGGGATTCTAAAGGAAAAAACCTGAGTCTGAATGGATTTGAAAAAAGAGAGTTAGAGATAGATTTCCTACAATGATACCGTAACAGCCAAAGATTCTCCTGATTTGATGGTGGGGGGCAGGGGACAGGAAGGGCAGTAAAGAGCCCAAATGGAGAGGAAATAGGGAGTAAGTAGAACTTACAGTTCCCTAAGAAAGGTGAGTCCTGGTCCCTGGCCACAGTAAGCTGAATAATTGAAATCCAGATTGTTTGAGGATGGTTATAGATGCACCTGGAGATCATTAAATCTATTTCTAGTTACCATTAAAGGCAGGTGGGAAGGCAGCAAAGTATTCTAAGGAGCCTCTATTCCCGAGGCCAGCATGATATTGAGATCTACTTAGGTGAAACCTGAAGAAAGAAGCACACTAAGGCATGGCTGTTAGCCTGCACTGCTCCAGAAATAGTTCTCAGCCACAGAGACCACAGCAAATAAAAAAGGAGAGGACATGGGGTACAAAGTGAAAGGTTTTCAGTTCTTATTAAGGTTCTTGGAAACTGGTCTGCAATCCACAGAGACCCACCTTGGTGTCGGGGGTGGGTGGAGGGATAATTTAATGAGAAAGGGAGAAGCAGGCATGAATCATCAAATATTAAAAGAGATATTTGCATTTTAAAGTGATATGTAGGGCAGCAAGCACAGAACTGAAATAGGTGGAAGCACTATAGGATGGTCTGTGTTATGCCTCCTTTGAGGGTGACTTGGAGACTCAAAAGTGCCTGACAAATGGGAATGTGCTGGTTACTTATACTAATTCTTGGCAAGAGCTCAGAGTTCACTCCCCCAGAGAAGCTGCTGAATAAATACAGTTCCTTGCCTCTCATAAAGCACAGTTGTGTGAGATAACCTGCAGAACCTGATAAAAGTTTGGGGAACTAAAAGGGAACAACTTTCTGTTTTTCAATCTGCCCTTTGATAATAGTGTTTTTATATTTAAAAAAGAATCCACTGACTAAGCACATTTTAAATGATGCCAATAAGCAGAGGGCAGACAGCAGAAGCAAGAAGAACTACAATCCTGCAGGATGTGGAACGAAAACCACATTCACAGAAAGACAGACAAAATGAAAAGGCAGAGGATTATGTACCAGATGAAGGAACAAGATCAAACCCCAGAAAAACCACTAAATGAAGTGGAGATAGGCAACCTTCCAGAAAAAGAATTCAGAATAATGATAGTGGAGACGATCCAGGAGCTTGGGAAAAGAATGGAGGCAAAGATCGAGAAGATGCAAGAAATGATTAACAAAGACCTAGAAGGATTAAAGAACAGACAAACAGAGATGAACAATACAAAAAATGAGATGAAAAATACACTTGAAGGAATCAATAGCAGAAAAACTGAGGCAGAAGAACGGATGAGTGACCTGGAAGACAGAATGGTGGAATTCACTGCTGCGGAACAGACTAAAGAAAAAAGAATGAAAAGAAATGAAGACAGCCTAAGAGACCTCTGGGACAACATTAAATACACCAACATTTGCATTATAGGGGTCCCAGAAGGAGAAGAGAGAAAGGACCAAGAAAATATTTGAAGAGATTATAGTCGAAAACTTCCCTAACGTGGGAAAGGAAATAGCCACCCAAGTCCAGGAAGTGAAAAGAGTCCGAGGCAGGAAAAACCCAAGGAGAAACGCGCTGAGACACACAGTAATCAAACTGACAAAAATTAAAGGAAAAGAAAAATTATGAAAAGCAACACGGGAAAAATGACAAATAACATACAAGGGAACTCCCATAAGGTTAACAGCTGACCTCTCAGCAGAAACTCCACATCCAGAAACGAATGGCATGATATACTTAAAGTGATGAAAGGGAAGAAACTACAACCAAGATTACTCTACCCAGAAAGGATCTCATTCAGATTTGATGGATAAATCAAAAGCTTTACAGACAAACAAAAGCTAAGAGAACTCAGCACCACCAAACAAGCTCTACAATGAGTGCTAAAGGAACTTCTCTAAGTGGGAAACACAAGAAAAGGACCTAAAAAAAAAACAATCCCAAAACAATTAAGAAAATGGTAATAGGAATATACTTATAAATAATTACCTTAAATGTGAATGGATTAAATGTTCCAACCAACATACACAGGCTCTCTGAATGGATACAAAAACAAGACCCATATACGTGCTGTCTACAAGAGACCCACTTCAGACCTAGGGACACATACAGACTGAAAGTGAGGGGATGGAAAAAGATATTCCATGCAAAGGGAAATCAAAAGAAAGCTGGAGTAGCAATTCTCATAACAGATAAAATAGACTTTAATATAAAGAACGTTACAAGAGACGAGGAAGGACACTACATAATGATCAAGGGATCAATCCATGAAGAAGATATAATAATTATAAAGGTTTATGAACCCAACATAGGAGCACCGGAATACATAAGGCAAACGCTAACAACCATGAAAAGGGAAATCAATGGTAACACAATAATAGTGGGGGACTTTAACACCCCACTTACACAAATGTACAGATCATCCAGACAAAAAATTAATAAGGAAACACAACCTTTAAATGATACAATAGACCAGATAGACTTAATTGATATTTATAGGACATTCTATCTGAAAACAGCAGATTACACTTTCTTCTCAAGTGCAAACGGAACATTCTCCAGGATACATCACATCCTGGGTCACAAATCAAGCCTTGGGATATTTAAGAAAATTGAAATCATATCAAGCATCTTTTCTGACAATGCTATGAGATTAGATATAAATTACAGGGGAAAAAATGTAAAAAACACAAACACATGGAGGCTAAACAATATGTTACTAAAGAACCAAGAGATCATTGAAGAAATCAAAGAGGAAATCAAAAAATAGATAGAGATAAATGACAATGAAAACATGATGATCCAAAACCTATAGGATACAGCAAAAGCAGTTCTAAGAGCGAAGTTTACCAGCAATACAATCCTACCTCAAGAAACAACAAAAATCTCAAATAAACAATCTAACCTTATACCTAAAGGAACTGGAGAAAGAAGAACAAACAAAACACAAAGTTAGTAGAAGGAAAGAAATCATAAAGATTAGAGCAGAAATAAATGAAATAGAAAGAAAGAAAACAATAGCACAGATCAATAAAACTAAAAGCTGTTTCTTTGACAAGATAAACAAAATTGATAAACCATTAGCCAGACTCATCAAGAAAAAGAGGGACATTACTCAAATCAATAAAATTAGAAATGAAAAAGGAGAAGTTACAACAGACACCACAGAAATACAAAGCATCCTAAGAGACTACTACAAGCAACTCTGGACAACCTGGAAGAAATGGACAAATTCTTAGAAAGGTATAACCTTCCAAAACTGAACCAGAAAGAAATAAAAAATATGAACAGAGCAATCACAAGTAATGAAATTGAAACTGTGATTAAAAATCTTCCAACAAACAAAAGTCCAGAACAAGATGGCTTCACAGGTGAATTCTATCAAACATTTAAAGAAGAGCTAACACCCATCCTTCTCAAACTCTTCCAAAAACTTCAGAGGAAGGAACAATCCCAAACTCATTCTATGAGGCCACCATCACCCTGATACCAAAACCAGACAAAGATACTACAAAAATAAAAATTACAGACCAATATCACTGATGAATATAGATGCAAAAATCCTCAACAAAATACTAGCAAACAGAATGCAACAACACATTAAAAGGATCACACACCAGGATCAAGTGGGATTTATCCCAGGGATGCAAGGATTCTTCAATATGCACAAATCAGTCAATGTGATACACCACATTAACAAGTTGGTGTTAAAATTTGTTAAAATACACCATATTAACAAAAAATAAAAACCATATGATCATCTCAATAGATACAGAGCAAGCTTTTGACAAAATTCAACACCCATTTATGAGGAAGACTCTCCAGAAAGTATGCACAGAGGGAACCTACCTCAACATAAAAAAGGCCGTATATGACAAACCCACAGCAAACATCATTCTCAGTGGTGAAAAATTGAAAGCATTCCCTCTAAGATCAGGAAAAAGACAAGGTTGTCCACTCTCACCACTATTATTCAACATAGTTCTGGAAGTCCTAGCCATGGCAACCAGAGAAGAAAAAGAAATAAAAGGAATCCAAATTGGAAAAGAGAAGTAAAACTGTCACTGTTTGCAGATGACATGATACTATACATAGAGAATCCTAACGAGGCCACCAGAAAACTACTAGAGCTAATCAATGAATTTGGGAAAGTTGCAGGATACAAAATTAATGCACAGAAATCTCTGGCATTCCTATACACTAACAATGAAAGATCAGAAAGAGAAATTAAGAAAACAATTCCATTCACCACTGCAACAAAAAGAATAAAATACCTAGGAATAAACCTACCTAAGGAGGTAAAAGACCTGTACTCAGAAAACTATAAGACACTGATGAAAGAAATCACAAATGACACAAACAAATGGAGAGATATATCATGTTCTTGGATTAGAAGAATCAATATTGTGAAAATGACTATACTAATCAAAGCAATCTACAGATTCAATGCAATCCCTATCAAATTACCAATGGCGTTTTTTACGGAACTAGAACAGAAAATCTTAAAATTTGTATGGAGACACAAAAGACTCCAAATAGCCAAAGCAATCTTGAGGGGAAAAAAATGGAGCTGGAGGAATCAGACTCCCTGATTTCAGACTATACTGCAAAGCTACAGTAATCAAGACAGTATGGTACTGGCATAAAAACAGAAATCCAGATCAATGGAAGAGGATAGAAAGCCCATAGATAAACCCACACACCTATGGTCAACTAATCTATGACAAAGGAGACAAGGATACACAATGGAGAAAAGACTGTCCCTTCAATAAGTGGTGCTGGGAAAACTGGACAGCTACATGTAAAAGAATGAAATTAGAATACTCCCTAACACCATACATAAAAATAAACTCAAAATGGATTAAAGACCTAAATGTAAGGCCAGACACTATAATACTCTTAGAGGAAAACATAGGAGGAACACTCTTTGACATAAATCACAGCAAGGTCTTTTTTGACCCACCTCCTAGAGTAATAGAAATAAAACCAAAAACAAACAATGGGACCTAATGAAAGTTAAAAGCTTTTGCACAGCAAAGAAAACTATAAACAAGACGAAAAGACAACCCTCAGTATGGGAGAAAATATTTGCAAATGAATCAACAAAGGATTAATCTCCAAAATAAATAAACAGCTCATGCAGCTCAATATTAAAAAAAAAAAAAAACTCAATCAAAAAATGGGCAGAAGAACTAAATAGACATTTCCCCAAAGAAGACATAGAGATGGCCAAGAGGCACATGAAAAGCTGCTCAACATCACTAATTATTAGAGAAATGCAAATCAAAACTACAATGAGGTATCACCTCACACCAGTTAGAATGGGCATCATCAGAAAATCTACAAACAACAAATGCTGGAGAGGGTGTGGAGGAAAGGAAACCCTCTTGCACTGTTGGTGGGAATGTAAATTGATACAGCCACTATGGAGAACAGTACGGAGGTTCCTTAAAAAACTAAAAATAGAATTACCATATGACCCAGCAATCCCACTATTGGACATATACCCAAAGAAAACCATAATTCAGAAAGACACATGCACCCCAATGTTCGTTGCAGCCCTATTTACAATAGACAGGTCATGGAGCCAACCTAAATGCCCATTAACAGATGAATGGATAAAGAAGATGTGGTAAATATATACAATGGAATATTACTCAGCCATAAAAAGAATGAAACTGGGTCATTTGAAGTGATGTGGATGGACCTAGAGACTGTCATACAGAGTGAAGTAAATCAGAAAGAGGAAAACAAGTATTGTATATTAATGCATATATGTGGAATCTAGAAAAATGGTACAGATGAACCGGTTTGCAAGGCGGAAATAGAGACACAGATGTAGAGAACAAATATATGGACACCAAGGGGGGAAAGCGGAGGGGCAGAGGGCAGTGGTGGTGGTGGGATGAATTGGGAGATTGGGATTGACATATATACACTAACATGTATAAAATAGATAACTAATGATAACCTGCTGTATAAAAATAAAATAAAATAAAATTCAAAACAAATAAATAAATAGAAAGAGAATATTTTAAAAAATAAAATAAAATAAATGATGCCAATAAAATTTACCTGGGATTCTCTGTAAATCTCAGACAACTTGCCTTTTTTTCTATCATAGAGACAAGATAAGGCAGACTATCTAATAAATGGTCAAAGAATTTGACAGCTCAGAGTCACCTGATGTTTGGAGCATGAAATATATGCTTTAAGAAGGTGTGAATACAGATTGATATTGCCAAAAAATTGGAATCGGGGCAGTGTCAAAGAAAAACTGCACTGATGGAGTTAAACAAGCAAGAAAGACTTCATTCAAGACTATTGCTTAGGGGTCAAGACTACTGCAGTCATGGAGATAAATTGAACTCAACTGTGGAAACAAAAGGCAGGAGAGAACATTAAGGCCACCTTGGTCAGAAGGTAGAGTTGGGTTTGGAGAGAATTTGGAAATACGTTCCCTTCCTAGCAGAAGCACAGTCATAGGGAAATGAGAATTCGGGACATGTAGTATCCTATTTTGTTATTTGGAAAAAGAAAAAAGGCTTTTCTCTCAATCTCTGCCTGGACTCTTGGCACTAATGTGCTAGTAAAGGGTTAACAATTTTTTTTTTCCCCTCCAGAAGAAAACAGAGCCTTTTATTGTAGGGTTTGTTCATTTCCATGCTGTAAATTTTCCCAATATGACCTATTTCAAGCTATCAATTTAATGGTATTGCAATGTGAATTTGGGAAGAAAGGCTCACAGTCAGGTTTTCAGAGGTAGAATCAGCCAACTCAAGCACATCACACTGCTTTTAAGCCATACACACTGGCATAAAATGAGAAGCATCTAGAAATAATAATAATATATGCTAAGGATCCAACTCCTCATTAATGAGGTTTTAGACACGTACATAAAGAGAAGAAATTTAGGGTAGGAATAGCTTAAGAATTATAACACAGACATTAACTCATAACACCTTACAAATTGCATCTGACTTAATTCCCATTACTGAATTCTGATGAGGAAACCAAGGGTCTCAGCTTCACATAACTAGTAAATGGCCAAGCTGGGAATGGACCAGAGGACTAACTGCTTCCCAAACCCTCTCTCTCCATGAGCTCAGTTCTGAACAACATTCACAAACCCTTTTATCAAGACCTACATCTTCAAAAATATGTCTCACCTACAGCCCACAGTTCTTACAGGTCGATACATCTTTTAAGCATAAACACAACCCAGGATGTTGAATCTATGAAAATTTGTCTGTGAGGGACATCCTTATTCCATTAGCATCCCTTGCAAATAAATGGGAGATATTCTGACATGATCCAATGGAAGAAGAAAGGAGTAACTTTTTGATTTGGAAGGAGACAGTTACAGAAACTTCAATAGTTTGAAGCCCTATTGTGATAGATGGGAAAGCAAATGTTAAGTCTAAAATGAGAAGAGAGGCAAAAATAAAGGCCCCTGGAAACAATAATTGGCTGACTTATTCACCTTTGTACCTCTCCAGGTCAGAATGTGGTTGAACTCAGAGCAGGTGCTGGATACTAGTTTGAAGGAGAGAGAATTGGAGGGAAAGCCAGATGGAAGGAAAGGTAGAAAGAAAGACAAAAGGGAAAGAGAAAATTCAGGAGGGAGCGAGGGGGACCTGGTGGGTGTACTTTTAAAAATGTGAAGAGTGTCCAAAAATGGAGTAGAAAGGCTGTCGTCACAGCTGGGAAACGTGGCCTGACTTTGACATTCACCTGAGCACTGGCTTCTGCAGGCACACAATTGACTAAATGTTATTTGTAATCTTCACCTTGCCCACCTTGTCACAACATGGAACTCTCTTGGTCACACCCATTTATAGGACATAGTTATTAAATACTGTTCAGGACAAAGTAGGTTCTCATGTCTTTTTGTTTTAATTTTTTTATTTTTTTGTGTGTTAGTTTTGCTAAATTTTATCTGTCCATTCCATAACTTTCCAAATTTGTTGGCATAATATCCTATAAATTTTTTTAGTAGATCTTTATTGGAGTATAATTGCTTCACAATACTGTGTTAGTTTCTGTTGCACAACAAAGCGAATCAGCCATATACTTACATATGTTCCCATATCCCCTCCCTCTTGAGCCTCCCTCCCATCCTCCCTATCCCACCCCTCTAGGTCATCATAAAGCACCGAGCCGATCTCCCTGTGCTATGCTGCTGCTTCCCACCAGCCAACTATTTTACATTCGGTAGTGTATATATGTCAATGCTACCCTCACTTTGCCCCAGCTTCGCCCTCCCACCCCATGTCCTCAAGTCCATTCTCTTTGTCTCCCTCTTTATTCCTGCCCTCCAACTAGGTTCATCAGTACCTTTTTTTTTTCTTTTAGATTCCATATATATGTGTTAGTATATGGTATTTGTTTTTCTCTTTCTGACTTACTTCACTCTGTATGACAGACTCTAGGTCCATCCACCTCACTACAAATAACTCAATTTTATTTCTTTTTATTTCTGAGTAATATTCCATTGTATATATGTGCCATATCTTCTTTATCCATTCATCTGTCAATGGACACTTAGGTTGCTTCCATGTGCTGGCTACTGTAAATAGTGCTGCAGTGAACATTGTGGTACATGTCTCTTTTTGAATTATGGTTTTCTCAGGATTTATGGCCAGTAGTGGGATTGCTGGGTCATATGGTAGTTCTATTTTTAGTTTTTTAAAGAATCTCCATACTGTTTTCCATAGTGGTTGTATCAATTTACATTCCCACCAACAGTGCATGAGGATTCCCTTTTCACCACACCCTTTCCAGCATTTATTGTTTCTAGATTTTTTGATAATGGCCATTCTGACCAGCATGAGGTGATTCCTATACACCAACAACAAAAAATCAGAAAGAGAAATTAAGGAAACACTCCCATTTACCATTGCAACAAAAAGAATAAAATACCTAGGAATAAACCTGCCTAAGGAGGCAAAAGACTTGTACTCAGAAAACTATAAAACACTGATGAAAGAAATCAAAGATGGCATAAACAGATGGAGAAATATACCATGTTCTTTGATTGGAAGAATCAATATTGTGAAAATGACTCTACTATGCAAAGCAATCTACAGATTCAATGCAATCCCTATGAAACTACCAATGGCATTCTTCACAGAATTAGAACAAAAAAACTTACAATTTGTATGGAAACACAAAAGACCCCGAATAGCCAAAGCAGTCTTGAGAAAGAAAAACTGAGTTGGAGGAATCAGGCTCCCTTACTTCAAACTATACCACAAAGCTACAGTAATCAAGACAGTATAGCACTGGCACAAAAACAGAAATATAGATCAGTGGTACAGGATAGAATGCCGAGAGATAAACCCACACACATATGGGCACCTAATTTATGACAAAGGAGGCAAGAACATACAGTGGAGAAAAGACAGCCTCTTCAATAAGTGGTGACGGCAAAACTGGACAGCTACATGTAAAAGAATGAAATTAGAACACTACCTAACACCATACACAAAAATAAACTCCAAATGGATTAAAGACTTAAACGTAAGACCAGACACTTTCAAGCTTTTAGAGGAAGACATAGAAAAACACCCTTTGACATAAGCCACAGCAAGATCTTTTTTGACCCACCTCCTAGAGTAAGGGAAATAAAAACAAAAATAAACAAATGGGACTTAATTAATCTTAAAAGCTTTTGCACAGCAAAGGAAACCATAAACAAGACGAAAAGACAACCCTCAGAATGGGAGAAAATATTTGCAAATGAAACAACTGAAAAAGGATTAATCTCCAAAATATACAAACAGCTCATGGAGCTCAATATCAAAAAACAAACAATCCAGTTAAACGTGGGTGGAAGACCTAAAGAGACATTTCACCAAGGAAGACATACAGATGGTCAAGAGGCACATGAAAAGATGCTTAACATCACTAATTATTAGATAAACACAAATCATGTCATGTCTTTATATTTTTATATTTAACAATTAAGTAAATGAAATCAATAAAATATGTATTTATTTGTATTGCATAGGTAATGTACATGTATTTTTTATTTTCTATGAAAAATAAGGGAGATTGTTTTATTCAAAGCACATAGCAATAAGAAATGAAATAAAAATGCTAGAAAATGCTCCCTTTTTATTCAGTTAAGTAAATGAACTTTCTACCTAGAAGATGATGCTCTCATTGGCATCAGTGTCACAGATTAACGGCAGCTTTTTGGATGCAACCATTAATAAAAGATTTTTTCTGGTCTTTAATAAACTACTATTCCATGAAGGATATTATAATCTCCCAACATGGTTCTTTTGTAGAGTGGTTCAATTTTTTTCCACTTGCATAATTTTCTTTTGTTATCCAAACAATAATACTCTCTGAAGTACACCTAGATAGCAGTGTAGACTTAGGATTGTTAATGGATTTTTAATTGTCAACGTTTTTTTTTTAACTTAGTAATTATCAAGGGTTAAGTATTTCTCCATTAGTAAGTATTCCTTGACCAGAGGAAAACAGTTACGTTATGAACACTTTTATTATAAAAGAATGTAATACCTCCCAATTCCCTGTATGACTTAATGTTATTAGTTGATCATTTTTCCAAACCCTCAGTAAACCATGCTCTACTACAATTGAAATCATCAGAATCAGCTGCTCATCAAGTTTGAGAAACTTATTTTTAAAAGCAGAGCTATTTTGATTGTATAAGGTGGACAATGTCATTTGTTCTTTAGTTTAAAATCAGTAAAAAGTATTTTTCATGCTCTTTTGCCTTCTTTCTCTCTCTTTATCTGTTCAGAAGAAAAATGATTATTGTCAGTAGGTGCTAAGTACCATCAGGAAAAGTAGAATCCCTTGACAGAATGTGCTTCAGCCGGATAAGGGGAGATGATGGACTAAACTCATTTTACAGGGTGAAGCTCCCAAAATAAACCAGAGGAAGACATCTGGGATCTGTTGAATGAGCTGCTGTGAAGATAAGGCCACAGCCCTGTGCCTTAAAGGAATGAGACCTGGTAGCAGCAGGCAGTTGCCAAGAGAATTTAACGAATTTAATCACCTCCTACTTTAGTAACCCCGAATTCACTGAAAGGACACTAAAATTGATTTATTCTATTAAAATTTAATTTAATAAAATTTCTGAGGTTTTTGCTGCTTACAGAGAGAAGCTATATTTAAATATTCATGCACATCAGAGGTGATGATCAGTATGACACTCATCAATCAGGAAGAACACTAGTGACAGCATTAATTCAGAGTCCTGGAGGTGCCCTGAATCATACCAGGCACTAATCCTTCAGATACTGAATCATGGAGACTTGGGAGATCCCTGATAGAAAAGGTTAGTGAATATCTACCAAGTTCAGTGTTTATTATCAGTGTCTTCTAAATGAATATAAGCCCCATACAGCTTTTAATTTTGTGCATATTTATTCCTTCTAATAGATAGTATTCCTGTTCTTTTTGACTAATGCCCATTTCTTCCTATCCTCCTAATCCTGATACATTTTTAAGCAGGCAATATTTCATCCTGCTATCCAATCACAGTTTTTAGATACTGTGCCCTTATGTTTTCCTCTCACTTCATATTTTGAGAGTAACTCGCACAATGACACTGTTGTCATGGAATATAAAGTGATCCCCCTGTAGGTTGCATTTTCATCCCTCATTTCACTTTTTCTCACCATGGAGTTTGCAGATCACCCCTATTCTTCCTCCTGCAAATGCTGATTATTAAACTCGCAGGAAATGTTTAATCAACTTACTTCACAAGCCAGAAATTGACTACCATATGCAGAAATACATACAATGGCCACAAAATATCAATATGAATATTTACACTCCCATCCTCTTCCCACACTCACCTTCATCTTACCTCACGGAACATTTTGCTCAGAATATTTCTCCCCTCATCTGCTTAATTGCAAATAAAATTAATGGGGATAGTATTGGGGGGCAGGGAAGGGAACCAGAATGTGAATACTCATATCATAATTCCTGTTACACACATACATCTTGAATGTGATTATCTAAACTGACTGAGATAGTAATACCTGAGGGGTCTTGCATGTCATAGATGTTGAACGTGGACTTGTGAAAAAAAAAAAAAAAGAACAGAAAATAGTTCTGTCTAGGAAGAGTTCTCCATTCACTAGACACCTCTGCCCTTCCCAAGTTATCGGTGCTACGTCACACTGTGTAGTCAGCCACGAGCATAGCCAACTATCAGAACTGGAAAAGAAATATTAATGAACCAAATTCCTTTAGACTCACAGATGTTTGTTGCAATACATTCTAGCACTATTTTTTCCTCTTTTAACTCAATCTCCTAGGATGACAGAGTCAGTGCAAAGCTGGAGGAAAAAAGAGCATTATTAAATTCATTCAGTAAATGCTTTTCAGTACCTACTATGTGCTGACACTGAATCACTCAAAACCCTTTTGAGAAGTAGGTAAAGAAAGATGTACCAGGCACTGGTCAGCCATTAGAGATGCTAGACAGGCAAAGATGATTATAATACAGTATTGATAGGTACCAAGATGGGGATAAATGTTTGGGGTATTAGCTATCAGAGCAACACAGGATGACAGCCTATGCAAAGATAGGGGATAACTTTGGAAGTTTTTTGGAGGTACTGATGCTGAGCTGAGTAGCAGTGAGCCCCTCAAAGGGAAGAGGGAAAGGGTGCTCCAGGCAGTGGTGGTTTAAACTAGTTATAAAGGAAACAGGCTGTAAAGTTATAAAGGGCAAAGGAGGATCGGAGAACTCCCTGGTTTAACAACTATTGGGTCTGGGTAGATGATTTTTCTTCTAAGCACCTATCTACTCATGGGCAGCCTTAGAGAGAATGAGAGAGTGGAAAAGAAAAACAAAACAAAAAAGAGTACTTAAGTACTTAATAAATTGCATTTTTATCTGCAAAATTTTCGTGATGCACTCAGGGAACTCTATTTCTATAAATCTGGAGCGAAAAATATTCAAGTTAGGTAATGATCTTTGAGGCAGAAAAAAGAGTTGAGGGTTAAAGGACTTTCTGCTAGAAATTACTAGTTGTTGCAGGTTGTAATTTCCAGAAGCAGATACCATGTAGAGTATGGGGTACAAGATGTTCATAAAGGATCAAAACATATGAAAGAAACAGTGAAACAAGATAGAGAAGAGGAAGAAGTCAACTGTGAAGCAAGCACAAGGAAGCCCTGGCCACCCCAGCAGGGAGTCCTCGAGTGAGCAGCGCCTCTCGGAGTTATGTGCATAGGCCAAAACGGCCATGTCTTTATCCCTCTGCCTCACTCAGTTACAAGTGGGCTACCCCAGGAAAGGTGTGACCTCAGACAAGGCAGCTCTCAGCTGCTGAGACAGACAAATTCTCTGCAGTTGGGCAGCAAGACCTTCCTTGAAGGGGGATCTGGGAGGCACATCTCTGGATCTATTACAATAGTGTTCCCTAAAAGTATGTTCTCCTCCCCTTCTGGGTGAATGCAAGATGGTGCTTCTCAGCCCCTTACAGATGGGCTGGGCACCTCACTCTTCGTGGACAATGGAGACCCTACTTGGGAGTCTTTTGTTTCTCTCCTCCTGCACCAAGGGGACAGCATGTTCCATACGGCAGAGCTGAAGGACAGAGGAGCCTCCCTCCACCTGCACTGAAGAACAACTACATGGACATGATTCTGAAGAGTTCTACCTTCAGATGTAATGCAATGAGGAACTGTGATAAGCTCTTAAGGAAGATGGTGACATGATTAGATCTGCCTTTAGAAAGATCAGTTTGGCTACAATATGCAAAATTTTTGAAAATCGATGAGGCTGGAGGCAGACAACTCATTAGCTACTACTTTTTGAGACAAACAGGACGACAAGGGAAAAGGATTTACAGTCAAGGAAAGAAAGTAAAGCTACAGCTAAGGGTTAACTGTACTATTTGATGCCAGATTGGACGGAGGTCAGAATACGTAGTCTGGGGTGTGAGGCTGGGGTCTTCTATTGTGTTTCCCATAAGAGCGGCTTGATAGGACAATAATAGCAGCTAATACTTACTAAATGCATTTGGGCACCGGCCACTCTGCTCATCACTGCGCATGCATTGCCCCCTCTTCTCAGTGGTCACAGTTATCCTTTCTGCTCTGCTGGCAGAAACCCAGCTCTATTTAGGAACTAGTTTTTTGTGTATCTTTAAGGGGCTTCCCTACCCCCAGGGGTAGATGCTCATCAGTCTATGCCAGCCAATATAATTTCATTTCCCTTATCAGTGATTTGTTACACATGGTCATGTATTAGAAAAACAAGACAAAGAGGAAAGTCTAGTGAGAGGCCTCAGGGATTGTTTTCCTCATAATTAAAAAAGGAGAAATAAAATAGGGACTCGCTTGTTCCTGCCTTTGACACTGCCACGTGAGGCCTCTATGTTAGGAGCTACTTGTATTCTTTTTGTGCCCAAAAGAGGAAAGTCAAGAGACTCCCAGAGAGAGTGACCAGGAGCCCTCACATCATGGAGCTGAGGAGGTAACCAACTCTGATAGCGCCGACCTTGGGACTTCCTGTTATGCGAGGTAGCGAATTATTCTTGCTGTTGAAGCCACTTTTCGTTTATTCAGTGACTTGCACCTAAAGGATCCTCGCTGATACACCTCTTTTAGTGTTATTATCTATGTTTGAAGGAGGTAGGAGAAGGAGTGAGGGGATAGCCCAAGCTCCGCAGATCTACCAGCAAGAGTAGGAGATCCTCTCACGACCTTGGTGGTCACCCCAGTGGAAGCACTAAAAGCTTAAATGCCAGTATTTGGGAAAATAATTTGCTTTTTTCACTTTCTTTTTCCCTGAGACCTGACTCCAGGCTTTCACAATCTCAAGTTTTCTTCTCATTTGTAAGACATCCTTTGTTTCAAGGGATTTTGAAGCCACAGCTTTTTTCTTCACTTCTTGCTCTGGCCCTTAAATATTTCAATAGCTCCATTCACCACATTAGATGAAGAATGTCATTAGCTCCGAATGATTGTTAGTGGCTGTTCAAGAACTGACTATAGAAATTCAACCTTTCCCTAGTGACTGGTGTGCAATTTTGTGACACCTGACAGGGTCCTATGCTCTGCAGATCATAGGACTGGGAATGGCTGTTACTGTGGCTGCAGATTTTTCAAGAACTGTATTCTTTTGAACAGAAGACCCTGCAACCAAATTCTCAGATTCTGTCTTTTGTTTCCATAGCCTTATTTGTGGCTCAGGTGAAACTATGTTTTCCAACAGGATAAAATTGTTTATATGTTTTCTTCCTTCAATAAATACAACGTCAAATAATATAACCTTTAGAAAATGCATTCTTTTCATTTTAACTTTATAGTAGTTATCTAATGAAGGCAAGATATTCCTGAAGGATAGACAAAACAGGGAAAATTGTGTGTTCCAAACCAAAAAAGAAATCAGAGAATGTTAACCAAATCTTAAATTGATTGAAATCTTATTTTGCTGAGTTTTATTTTTTTTAGTTCTAAATTGAGTATTAAAGCATAGAGCACAATGACATCAACACATTCTCTTAGCATAATGCTATGTATCCCAAAATGAAGTACAGTATTAAATATGTATTATATTCCTCCACTTGGGGCATCCCATGTCTTCTCAAAGACTTTCCTCAAACACTCCCTCTCCTGCATCAACCAATTCTCAGTTCTTGATGGAATATTACCACCAGCATACAAACAAGCACTAATATTGGGTTTTTAAAACAAATCAAATAAAACCTTCCATGACCTTGACCTGAATCATCTTCCTACCACTGTTCCATTCCTTCCCAGTTCATTGTACATTTTCTTGACAAATAAAGAGTCATGTCATATGATCTTCTACATCAGTCCAATCAAGTTTCCATCCCTTCTATCCCAGAGAAAAATCTTGTCAGGGTCACAAAAAAAAGTAGGCAGTGGTCACCGTTCTTTCCTTAACCAGACCTTTCCATTGCTTTCAACATAGCTGCTCACTTTTCTTCCTAAAACTCTCTCATCTCTTAATGTCTAGGACCCCATGTGCTTGTAACTGAGTGCCTGCATTGTTAGCTCCTTCATTGCAGTCTCCTTTGCTGGTTCCTTTTCTCCTCCTCAACCACTAAATGTCCTGGGCTCTCTAGGCGACATTTTTTTAAGCTTCATCTTAAATAGAACTTGTTTGCTATGACTTCCACATCTGTACCTTAAGATCCAAACATGCCCTGCAACTCCAGAATCATATATCTAACACCCTGCTGGATATTTGTCTTCAGGTGTTTTAAAAAGCATCTTAAAATTAACACAGCCAAGATAGAACTCTTGATTCTCATAGAACTCAACTACCAAACTAGCTCCTTTCAGATTAACTTTTTTGAATAAATAACTCCATCCAATTTCTTAAGCCAAACTTTCAGGGATTTTCCTTATTTCTCATTGTCCATCAGAATCCCCACTCCCAAATGTACACATATAAATTATCCACGTATCATGTAAAATTTGCCTTTAAAACATATCCTAAATCTGTCTTCTTCTTTTCCATTTCTACTATTTAAACCATAATTGCTCAGATTATTCATGGCACTTTAGCTAGTCCCCTGCTTCCATTCTTCTCCCAACACAATAGTGTTTTTTGTTTTGTTTTGTTTTTACTTATTAAGTTTATTGAAGTGTGATTTACATGCAATAAAATAGCATCTATTTTAAATTTACAGTTTGGTGAGTTTGTCAAATGTATACACCCATATGATCATCAACCCTATCAAGATACAGAATATTTCCATCACCCCCCCCCCACCAAATTTTCCTTGTATCCATTTGTATTTTACCCACCCTCACCTCTGGCCTAGGCAACAACTGACATGCCATTACTATAGATTAGGTTTACCTATTCTATGATAGTATATACATGGGTTCATATAGCGTGTGTTCTTTTGTGTCCTAGGTAGCTCAGCACATTTTTTGAGATTCGTAAACGTTGTGTCTAGTAGTTTGTTTCATTTTATTGTTTGGATATACAACAATTTGTTTAAGAAAATATCAAAGAAAATCTTTGTGATCTTAGAGGATAAAACTACTAAATAGGCTATAATAAAAAATTAACACCATCACGATGAACTGCCCAAAATTAAAGTTAACTTACAGCCCAGGGCGATGTTGTTAGGGAGTATACAAAACAAACATTCTAAAAATCACATAATCAAGAGGATGTATATGTCTAAGCCTGTTCTTCAGTGGGGAAGTAGTAAGGTATAGTAATTAGTTTAAACATAATTAGTAGATAAACAGTGAGTTTTGGGGAAAAGAGATTATGTTTTCTGGGATAATCACACACAGGTGACAAGCTAAAAATGGCATAAAATCCCTTGAAATTCTTACACACAAATACAAGGTATCTGAGGCATCCACAGTGGAGACAATATGCTCCTCCAGTTAAGGAATGGAAAATTAATTATAGGGCATTTCCAAGTAATGTAGTCAATACTACTGTAGTATTAAGTAGACAGAAAGTCTTGCTTTCAAACTGAAATTGCTTTCTATTATCTTTAATAAGTGATGTGTGTACTTGATAGTCTGGATAACCACTAAGGAGTCATTTCCACAATACGCCTCCATTTAATGTGAAATCATATGGAAGGTGTCCCAAAAAACTGTTCAGTTTCTTTTTATCAGTTAAGCATTAATTAATTTTATTTTATGTTCCACTTGTTGAATGCGCTCTTGGAAAAGACTTTGTATGTTCCGTTGTTGGGTGAATTATTCTATGATTTCAGTTATGTCCTGCTGATTGATATTTTATTCAAGTCTTTTATCTCCTTAGTAATTTTCTGCAGAAATTTCAACTATAATTGTGGATTTGTCTAATTTTGTTTACAGTATTTTTTAGTTTTTGCTTCATAGATTTATGAATCTGTTATTAGATACATATTCAGAATTATTATATTTTCATGTTGAACTGACACTTTTATTATGAAATGCTTCTTCTCATCTTTGTTAATATTCCTGGTTGTGAGGACTTCTCTGTATATTTTCCTGTCATTTTACTGTTAGACAATCCGTAACTTCATATTTAAAATGTACTTCCTCTAGATGACATACAATTGGATTTAGCTTTTAAATCCAGTGTAATATTCTTTGGCTTTTATTTGGAAAGTTTAGAGCATTTATAATTAATCTAATAATTTACATGGTTGTTTTAAAGTATGATTTAGCTATTTGTTTTCAATTTGTCCCATATACATTTTTTTTGAGTTTTATGGTTTTATTAAAACAAATACAATGTGCACACAAGCTGTCTATTCATTTTCTTTGCTGTGCAGCCTGGCATTGGGATTGGTGACTCTGATGACCAGCTAGGCTGCTCTTTCCACAATGGCTCTGTGGTTCTTGGAGGAGACGTTGTGAGCAATCTCAGTACAGTAAGATTTGTTGCACATCAGCAGCATTTCAATCTTCTTTACATTGTGGACCAGGAACTCCCAGAAGCCACTGGACAGCATGTGCTTTGTTTTCTTGTTTCTCCGATAACCAATGTTGGGCATCAAGATCTGGCCCCTGAATCTTCTGCACGTCCTATTGTCAATGCCCCTGTGTTTCTGCCAGTTCCATATAATCTTGACATATAGGTCTGACTGGTGCTAGATGGACTTCTTGGTCCTCTTTTTGATTATCTTTGGCTTCGTGAGAGGTCTGAGGGCGGTCATGATGCCAAGGAGATGGCTGCCACCTTTGTAGGCAGCACCAAGAAAGAGAGTGGCCCATATTTTTTGTTCTTTGTCCCTGCATTCTTTTTGACTATTTAAATATTTTCATTATTCAGTTTTTCTCTACCATGGTCTTACTAGCTATAACTTTTAAGTTTATACAGTAAGAGCTCTAGGATTTGCAATATGCATCTTATCACAGTCTTTCTTCAAGTAATATTATGCCTCTTCAGTTTTAATGTAAGAAATGTATAACAGTACATTTCTATTATACCCTCCTCTTCTTTATACTTTTATTGTCAAATAATCTACATCTATGTATGTCATAAACCCCACAAATATATTATTTTTTAATTTAAACAATAAAATATATTTAAAAGAAATGTAAAAATGAAAGAATTTTTTTTATTTACCCACAGTTACTATTCACAGTATTTTTTATTTATTAGTGAAACTCTGGTTTACTGTTTCTTCAGCCTGAAGAATCTTTGTTTTCTTCAGATATTTGGGTGATGAATTATCCAGGTTTTTATTTTCCTGAACATATTTTTATTTTAGCTTCATTTCTGAGGGATTTTTCTGGATATAGAATTCTAGGCTGACAGATTTTTCAACTTTTTAAAGATATTGTTCCAGTATATTTTGGTTTGCATTGTTTCTGATACAAAGCCAACAACTTTCTCATGTTTATTCCCCTGAATTTAATCTTTTCTCTGACTGCTTTTAAAATTTTAGTTTTAACAATGATTTTATAAAATTTGAATTACATGTTTTTGCTTTTCTTTTTTCCTTACTGGAACTTTTTGAGCTTCTAGGGCATGTGGCCTTATAATTTTGAACAAGTTTGGAAAATGTTAGTCCATTATATCTTCGATTTCCCTCTACCTCCTTTCTGGAACTGTAATAACACTATTGTTAGAGTTCTTAGGGTCATCCTACTGTTCACCAAAGCTACATATGTATTTGTTTCAGTATCTTTTTTCCCTCTGCGTTTCCGTATGGATAAGTTCTATTATGTCTGTAAGCTCACTGATATTTTTTCTGTGGTGTTTAATCTGCAGAAAAGTTTATCAATACACATAATGTATTTTGGGTTCTAGACATTCTATTTGGCTCCTTTTAATATATTGTATTTCACTCCTCTCTATGTTCACGTTTACATCAACTCTTGAATGATCTGGGTATTTCCTACTTCCCAGTGCTGAGGTACCTGAATTAAAGGTCAGGGGTCGCTTAGGTAAAGTACTGAGGAATTACTGTTGTACATTTGTCACCATAAAAAATGATACTTCATCATAGGCCTCTCTTTTAGTCAGTGGGTTCATGGTCTGAGAATTGGATCACATCTGGAATCTAGGGGAAAAAATTGTGACTTTTCTTTACTGTCATTTTTTTTTTAATTTTATTTTTTTATTAGAGTATAGTTGCTTTACAATATTGTGTTAGTTTATACTGTAGATGCCGGAGTGTTAAATTTTGTTTCACAGGATAATGCTCTCATATTGATAAACTCTCTCATCTCCAATTTTCTTTTTGGTTCTGTTCCCCTTCATTTAGCATCCTCAACATCCAATCCTGTGCATCTACTCATGTCGCCTCATGGATATTGGTACGTTTTAGCCAAATCCTGCAGCAACGGCAGCACATAATTTTCCTCATTCCTTAGCAAGCTTAATAGTTCTCCATATGGATGTTCTGGGATTGGTGCTGATACTATCTTAGATCGGGTTTCCTGAAAATGGAATTTTTAATGGGAAAGTTGATGGACAATGTTCTTAGGAAGTTCACCTGTAAGAATGTGAGAAAGGCAGGATCTGGCAGAATGAGAAGCTGAATCACAATGTACAGTTGACCCTTGAACAATGAGAGAGTTGTTGAACAACCCTCCACACAGTTGAAAGTCTAACTTCAGTTGGCCCTCCCTCTATGTGGTTCCTCCTCATATGCGGTTCTGCATCCATGGATTCAACAACCACAGATCATGTAGTACTGTAGTATTTATGACTGAAACGTATTTAAATATAAGTGGAACCGTGCAGTTCAAACCCACATTGTTCACGGGTCAACGGTAGTTGCAATTGAGATGTCAGCTGATTTACAGAAAACCCTGGAGCTTGGGGGGCCCTTTAGAGTTGTCCCAAAAAAAGATAAGGATGCCAGGTGTTTGAATCTCTGCATTTATAATCACTGTCCACAAGCTTCCTTTATCCACTGCTTACCCAACCACAGGAAGGAATGTAATTTGAACAAATCAGCTCTTGGTACCAAAGAAAAATCCCACTGAATGACTTAGCTTTAACTTTTCCATCAGCAGTTGGTCGATAGATGTTTTGGTCCTAAAGAGGTGACCTGGGCAGAAAACCCAATATCCACTATAGACACAAAATGTTGAAAGCAGTTCCTTCGTTCTTTCTCTCTGGTTTCCACACTTATATTTGCAATTGCTTAGTGTTAACTTAGACAGCCATCTTGGTCAAACTTAGCATTGTGCTCCTTCATTCTATTTAGTAAAATCCAGTTGTTTTTTATTTTTTTCTATTTCTTATCTCAGTTTTTAGCATCACTATTTACCTTGTTAAATAAAATGGAACTCTGGAATTCATCCTTAGACCTTCCCCCCCTTTTTTCTGTCCTTAAATATTTTTCTGATCAAAATGCCCTTTCATCCTCTTCTCTACATAGTGAAATTTTATGTATCCTTTAAGATTGAGCTCAAATATCACTTCCTTTGGAGCCACCTTTGTTGCTCTAAGCAAAATTAATTATTCTTTCCTCTAAACCACCAATTTAGTTTTTATATTCTATTAGTCCTCTAGGCTGCCACACAAAATACCACAGACAAAGTGACTTAAACAACAGGTATTTCTCCCAGTTCTAGAGTCTAGAAATCCAAGATCAGGATGCTGGCATGGTCAGGTTCTAGTGAAAGCTCTCTTCCTGGCTTGCAGATGGCTACCTACTTGCTGTGTCCTCACATGGCAGAAAGAAAGCAACTAAGCAAGCTCTCTGATGTCTCTTCTTATAAGGGCACTGATCCCATCATGAGAGCCCCACGCTCATTACCTCATCTTATCCTAATTACCTCCCAAAGGTCCCATCTCTAAATGCCATCACACTGGGGTTTCAAGTTTAAACATACAAATTGAGGGGGAGGTAACATACATTTAGTCCATAGCATACATTATTCTATCAAAGGACTTACCACATTGTAATAGTATAATCAGTGTATATGTATAACTTCTCTCTATACCATGAATTTCTAAAAGGCAGGCACAGTCTCATTTCCTTTTGATTTTCAGTGACTAGCACAGGGACAGCTATCAGGTTATGTTTAAGACTTATTTGCTGAACTTTGAATAAATCTGTGTTATTCATGTGCCACATTTAATATAAAATGACAAGTCTGGGTTTCTAATCCTATGTTTTTTATATGCTGGTAGCTTGCCAATATCAAGATTCTGGTAGTGATGAATTAGTCATTCTTAGATGGCAGACCCTATTTTGCACTCACAGAGCACTAGAACTTTATAGCACATTCCACAAATGTAATGAATTAGATGTATATTTAGCTCCTTACTATTTTTTACTCTAGTTCCACAAGGATAGAGACTAAATATGTTCTATCGATCACTACATATCTTATGCCTTATACAATGCCTTGCATTAAGAAGACAGTCAATAAATTTTTAAGAAATTATAGACATGAATACATTGCACTTGCAGATCTGGAAAACACAGCTATGGAAAAAATACAACATTTCAAATATTCACCAAGGAAGAATTTTAGGCAGATTAGCTTGAGTATTAACTGCTGATAAAAAAACAAAAAAACAACAACAAAACCATCAGTGATTCACACAGAAGTAGCACTTTAAAAAGATAGAACCAGCCTTCTCTGAGAAAAAGCATGTAGATTTTGAGGGTAAAATCCTGAGCTAAAAGAACAGCCTTCGTGAGGACTAGCTGTAGTTACTGACCAGTTTATTAAAACTTCTAAATATTCCAGATATTGAAAGCCCTGAACGCCTTAAGTCAGAGTTTAGTCACATACAAGCACATGCCCAGAAAACATTAGATCCCAAGGAAATAAATGTGACCTTGATAAGCACAGTATTTTCTGAAACAAATACCAACTCTGTCCACACTGAAGAAAAGAGGCAAAGCCCTGTGGAGGATTTTTAAGGAAACATATTTGGTGAAAAGGAAACAAGAGTTGCTTACTAACTTACACAGTGAATGACAAAAATGTTAAAATGTCAGTGGGTAAGAAAGTGGTAAGGATTATTATATATATTAATATGTTATGTTAAATATTTTATATTCACATGTATTTTCAAAAATGCAAAAGAATAATTTTATATGAATTAATTTCAAAGACTTAGTAAACTTTTTATTGTTAATCATGAAAATCAGCTGAGCTCAGAATTGTCCATTCACCCATCTCTGTTCATCCCTCAGTTGAGTCTCTCCTTCAGTTGACTACTAATGAAGCTATGTAATATTGGTTCCTACTAAGAGCATATTTGATGTAGGAAACTGGGTCTTGTAAACTAAAATCAATGTTTGACTTAATTATGATAGGAACTCAAATCCCCATTAGCCAAAGGACAGTTATAAATACAACAAGCCCATCAGGGCCTCTGAAAATTGATGACTCAATAGGCTGATTTAAATAGGGATGACTCACATTCCAGTAAATCATCATTACTGTGAGTAAACCAGGTTGTAACCTTTCAATGATCTTAGAAGAAACTGGTTATTGATCATAAACAAAAGTCATAGAATTTGATACAAATGTAATGAAATGAGAAAGAGGGAAGTATCCTTCATGTTAATGGCAGTTGACACTACCATGGACCTTATTTTGAAGTAATTCTATCTACTTTAATGGGATTTTCTCCCACAAACATTTTCCAAACCCTGAAATTTACTTTGTTCATTCCCTGTGATGTGTGGCAGGATTTATTTTCTGGAATAATGGCTTTAAGCCCATAGAGCTTTCTTCAGTTTTGGACTTATAACCTGTTTTTATTTCTTTCTTAGTTATGATTAAATGGAATAGCACATATAAATCTTCACAATTAATCATTAATTTCTTGTAGGCATTTTTCCTATGCAGTCTCAAAGTAATTTTCAGACATGTAATTTTAAGTGTAACAGCAACTTGCCTTTAAAAAACACTAAGCAAAATTTGTCCTTTGCTCTATCTCCAAACGTCTGGATTATAGTTTGTTTTTGGTTTTTTCTTGAAATTTCTTTTTACATTAGAAGTTCATATCAAGTAACAATAAATGTTTTAGTATTAAAACAAGGAGTTGGAAAAAGGCTTTTTAAAAAAACTTCTTTTTAATAATGACTATACATGGCTCAGTATAGGCTGAGATATGAATGGGAGTCTCCCCTTTACTACCTCGAAACACAGAAATTTTGAATAAAATAAAATCCTTAGTAGGAAAAAATAATTAGTTTATCAATGAATTGCCTTCTACTTAAGGTTTAATTACAGACTCTGTGTGTCAGCTTAAAAATAGTTTGTATTTTAGGCAGAAATGCATCCATATGAATATGTAATTTGAGCTCAAGTTTTTGTGTTTAATAAAAATATAGAAATATTATTATCATGTCATGTATTAATAAATATTAACACTGTAAGGAAGATATCTGTTTAAGCTCATAAATTCTAAAAATGGGTCAACAATTAGTCATTATTTTGTAAATCTTGAATAATAAACATATTAGAATTAGTGCTTTTTTTTTTTTTTGCCATGACACATATGGTATCTCTGATTTAACCTTAAGTATATTTGTAGGATAAATACAGTACTTGATAATTTAAATATGTTATTTTAAAATGTATTTGGAAATAGTACAGAGAGCATTTGATCAGAATGAAATAAACACAATTAAAATTTGTATAACCTTAGTAAAACCAATCAAGAAAAAGGAGAGAAAGATAAAATTATCAAAATTCACAATGCCAGAGGAATAGTTTTATATTCTTTGGACTTAAAGTAAGAGACTGTTAGGATCAACTTTACGCCAATAAACTTGACAACATAGATAAAAGGGAAAAATTCTGTGTAAAACCTACTTACCAAAATTGACATAAGAAGATATAGAAAGTTTTGATATCACTGTAAATACTACAGAAATTGAATTAATTAACGAAATCTTTCCACAAACCTCATAGCATTCCACTGGTCAATTCTATTAAACTTATAAAAAATAAATAAATAAATACTACAATTTTATACAAAAACATGTTTAAGGATTGTAGAGGAGGAAACACTTCCCAATTTAATTTATGTGGCCATCATAACCCTAATACAAAAATTTGATAAATACATTATAAGAAAAGATTACATAGATTGAAAAAAATCCTTAGATGTAAATTGAATCCAACATTTAAAAAGAAAATATGTCATGATCAAGCTGGGTTTATTCCTGGAATTCAAACTTAGTTTAACATTTTAAAATCAACCAATGTAAGATAAGATATTAATAGAATAAATATTATATATTTATCTCAATAGTCACAAAAAAACCCATTCAACTCACATTCATAATGAAAAAGATGAATAAAAGATAATCTATTCACTCTGCAAAAAGTCATTTAAAAATGTAGCTAAGACCACATATAATGGTGAGGTATTGAACTTTCCCTCCTAAAGATCAGTAACACGGCATGCATGTCACATATACTGTGGGTTCTAGGCACTGAGATTAGGTGATAAAAAATAAATAAAAGGAATAAAGATCAGAAAGGAAGAAAGAAAACTGTCTCTGTATTTGTAAATGACATGATTGCCTGTGCAGATAATTCTAATTTCCAAAGCAATTACCTCAATTAATAAGTTAGAAAGGTTTCCAGGTACAAAGTCAATATACAAAAAATCAATTATATTTCTATATAATTTCAGAAAACAAATGAAAAAATAATTTTATGAGTTGTATTAACAATAGTGTCAAATAATATAACATAGGTAATTTTCCTTCAAAAAAATGCAGGAACTTTGCAGTGAAAACATTGCTAAGACAAATTAAGACAAAAAGAAATGGAGAGATACATCTTTTTTATGTATTAGAAGGCTCAGTATAGTTAAAAACACAATATATGCCAAAATGCAATACAAATCCAATCAATATTCTAGCTGTTTTGTAAAACTTGACAAGCTAATTCTAAAATTTAAATGAAAATATTAAGGGCTTACAATGGTCTAAACAATTTTAGAAAAAAAAAAAAAGCAAAGTTAGAGAACTTAACAACCTGAATTTAAAGCTTAGTATAGCACTATAATAATCAAGACAATGAGGCATTGGCCTAAAGACAGGCAAATAGATCAATGGAACAGAAAAGAGACCAGAAATGGACTTATACTTGAAATGCCAATTGAATCAAAGTAACTCAGTGGTGGGTGAAAGTAAAATCTTTGAAACAAATTATGCTGAAACAACTAGATATCAATATTCGGGGAGAGGGGACAAAGATCTTGACTCAACTCCGACTGATCAAATTCAAAACCACAAATTTAAGTGTACTACAGTCCTAAACATAAAAGCTAAAACTGTAATGCTCTAGATGAAATGATGGGGAAATATATTTATGACATGAGAGTAGGTAAATATATCTTTGACAGGACACAGAAAAAGAATAATTCTAAAAGAAAGAAAATAGACTAACAATCAATATTTTTAAAACTCTGTTCATCAAAGGACACTATATAGACAGAAAAAGTAACCACAGACTAGGAAAAAATATGGCAAGGATATATCTGACAAAACACTTGTATCCGTAATACATAAAATAATGCTACAACTTGGTAATTAAAACAATCCAATAAAACGCAGGAAAACTACTTGAATAGACACTTCACAAGGGAAGGTATATGAATACCAAATAATCCTATGAAAGCATGTTCAATGTTTTTAGTCATCATGGAAATTCAGATTAAAACTGTAAAAAAAAAAAAAAAAATACCACTACACACCCACTAAAATGGTAGGGCTAAATTTATTAAAAATTAAAAAGACCAACAACTCAAGTGTTGTCAAAAATAGGGAGTACCTGAACTCTCACACATTTCTAGTAAAAGTAAAATAATACAAAAATTTTGGAAAACTGCAGTTACTTTAAAAGTTAAATATATACCCACTTTATGACCCAGAAATTCCAATCCTAGGTATTTATCCAAGAGAAATGAAAATGTAGTTTACAAAAAAACGTGTACAAAATATGCATAGAAATGCCCATAGCCAAAATCTAGAAACAACAGAAATGACCATCAACAGAAAAATACATAAACAAACTGATTATGGTAGAGTTGTATTATGGAATACTACCCAGCAACAAAAGGGAACAAATTACTTATACATAAAACAACATGGTTGAATCTCACAGACATTCTGAGTAAAAGATGTTGAATACAGAAGAGTACATACTTGATGCTTCTATTTATATAAACTTCTAGAAGAGTCAAAACTAATCTATAGTGAAAAATGTCAGAAAAGTGGCCATTCCTAGGTGAGTGGATATTGAATGTTAGGGACACATGAAAATTTCTGAAGTACTGGAAATGTTATATATCTTGACAAGGTTGTACATTTATCAAACTCATCAAATTAAACACTTATGATTTGTGCATTTGCTACAATTGATGAACCTACAATGACACATCACCATCACCCAAAGTTCATTAGAGTTAACTCTTGTACATTCTATGGGTTTGGACAAATGTATAATGACATGCATCCATCATTATAGTATCATACAGAGTATTTTTACTGCCCTAAAAATTCCCTGTGCTCCACCTATTCACCTCTACCCCCCAACCCATAACAACCACAAATCTTTTTACTATCTCTATAGTTATGCCTTTTTCTTTTCTTTTTTTAATACAAGAAATAATAGAAAATTTTTTATGTTTATGGGAATTTTCCAACAAATAAGAAAAACAAAAAATAATGATAAAGGGCAGAGAGGAGACAGCTCCTGGAGTGATATCTTTAAGTAGATAAGGCAAGATGTAGTCTAGCTCATAAGTAGAGGAATTAGCCTTGGACATAAATAAGCACTGATGGATCATCCATGATAACAGATGGGAAGGCAGACTATGCAGGTGTAGATACCTGTAGATGGGTAAGGCTAGGGGTGGGAATCTGTGGAAGTTTTCTCCTGATAGCTTCAGTCTGCACAGTGAAGTAGGAATCAAAGTCATCCAATGAAAATGAGGATTGAGAGGAGACATTTTAATGATCTGAAGAGAAGGATACTATATAACATGAGTGGAACAGTGAAATAAAGTAAGATGTCCAGAAAGTACTAAACACTCATTTGCTCTTCTTGTTCATGAATTTATAGTGGGACGAAGGTGTGTAGTTGCGTGTTCTTTCCAGTCCTATCCAATTTCATGGAGATATATATATATATATATATATATATATATATATATATATATATTTGAAGAGTTAGATTTAACCATAGCTGTAGTTGAGCTCAGCTATCTAATGAAGCAAGAAGAGAGGGACAAGGGACTTGGGGGTTTATCAGAAGAAGTGCTTAAAATGATTGAGTAATTTAAGCAATGCAAGTTGGGGAAAGATATTAAGAGTGTGAATTACTATAATCTCAACTGATTAGAGTGTAATGAATGGGTTGTTCGAGTGGGGTATGGGATACTAAAAGAAGAGCCAGAGAAAGATAAGTGATATTCAAAGTGAAATGCAGGAAATAAGGATAATGAAAATTTTAGTTTGGGGTAATAATGAGGTCTAGAATAGGACTAGGAAATAGCTGAGGAAAGATAGAGGTCAAGAGGAGACGTGCTCAGGAAATTGAGGGGGCAAGGTGCTGGAAGTTTCATCTGCGTGAATATTGACATTGCCACAAATTGACAGGAGAGGTGTTGAAGGTCATGACAAAGAGCTGAGAGCTAAAGTCTCTGAGAAATGAAAGTAGAATGATCAGGCATAGGTAAATGACAGAAACAATGAGAGGTAGTGGGTAATCAATCTGTTATCATGAGATTCAAATCTGGATGGTGGGGATGATTAGAGAGAAACAAAAGAGAACGGTCTGAAATGGTCTTGAAAATAACCCTGAAGAGTATAGATAAAGCCAGCCCTACCATAAACCCCAGTGATAAGGCTGAGATGAAAAAGCAGCCATTGATGGAAAGCTGCAAAGGAAGTACTGTCTTTGAAAGAGAGACTAGTTTTTTTTTTAAGTGCTAGAAAGTGAAAGCATGTTCAGAGAAGATAACAGATTGTGAGTTCCAGTGGAAGGATTTTGGAAATTAAGGAAGAGTTTGAGAAAGAGATAGAATAGCAGGTAGAAAGGGTGATTAGAGTGAGTGAGGTGACCCTGACTGGGAAGCCTGAGTTCCTGGTGGCAACTATAAAGGGGAATACGGGGTTTAATAAAATTACTTGTTTTGGATTTAAGCCAACCAGAGACAGCAAGACTGTGAGAATAGTGGGGGGGGGGGGCGGTAAGAAGGTGTGGGCATCTGGTTCATTATCTTGACCTCTGCTGATTGAGGAAAGAGATCTGGGAACTCAGGGCTAACTCAGTGTGAAGACATTTTTATGGTTGGAATGATGGCCATAGAAGACCTGGAGACATAGGCCTTGACCATTACATGGGTTTACTCTTGATTTATATTAACAAAGGGGTATTTTACACCAAGTTTAATCCAACTTAGATTTTTCTATCATTTGTAAAGAAAAGTTACACATTTTTAGCTAATATATATTAAGCATTTAGTAGATGTCAGGCAATGTAAGTGTGTAAGTATATACAGGTTTTAACTCAATTAATTCAAACAACATTATGAAGTTAATGTGATTTTCATCCCTATTTTATAGATGACAAAACTGACAGAGAAGGTTAAACATTTTGCCTAAGACCACAAAACTGGTAAGTGTTTAAAGCCAGGATTTCATCCCAGAGAATCCGGCTCTATAGACCTTGTATTTACCTAAATGCCAATAAATGAGACAAAAGTGTTTGTGTGTGTGTGTATGTGTGGTCTGTCTTAATAAGAGTTTCATTTTCATATGTTAAATGCTCACCTACAATAAATTAAAAACAACAAAAAAACAAATTTTAGAAGTAAAAAAGGAAAAGCAAAAAAAAAGAAAGGAAAAAAATGATCACCTAGAGAACTTCCAAAACAGTGCACAGAATGAGAAAATTATGCTGCTCTGTTTTAATTCTTAGCCTTTAACTGAACACCTGGATTTATCACCTTTTACATTTGAGGATGAAAATGATGTGTTTAATGAATTCAATTATTCCCTCTTTGCAGATTTTAACAATTGAACTATTGAAAGCATTCATTTCCACCTGTTAATTATAGCTATTAGACAGAATAGAAACACTTTCCACCTCAGAAATAGAAATTTAAGGAGTACTTTTGACAACAATGCTCCCAAGAACATTCCTGGTATTTGGTTAGAGCGCAGTCATCAAAGATACACACATGGGCTGTGAAAGCAGCATAGAAGTGGAAGCATCACTAGAAAAAAACTGAGAATAACTCCTCAAGGAACAAGGTGATAGAAAGGTCAATTATTTGGAAAGCCATTAGACAAGACCCTGTTTTTATTTTTATGCCCAAAACTCTGCATTTGGGATTCAAGGGTGATGTGTTTCATCAATCATTATTTTAAGATGCAGCCAGATGGATGCTCAAATTGTATGCTTTGGCTCTAAGTAGGTGGCCGGTAGATTTTCAGGATAGGTAGATTTCTTACATGCCTTAATGTTCAATTTGACAACTAGCTAGTGGTCATTAAACCAGCCGAATCATTGTTTTGGATTAATATTTTCTATAAATTAAATATTATTTTGCAAATTTAGTTAATTATAAAACAAATCCCCAATTTCGAAAATTCAAAATGTGTTAATTTACGGATTTTTTTTGAGGGGGCACATATGTACATTGTTCTATTTTATCAAATTTTATTTTTCCTTTCTATGGCTTATTATTAACTATGAACAGAAACAGTTCATAAATGTCTGCAATTTGTTCTCCTGCTTCTGGATGGGAGAAACCACACTGAAGAAAAAAAAAAAGAAAGAAATCAATACAAGACTGAAGTCAATAAATGGAGGCTTAGCACAGTACCTACCACAGGGAACATTTCTCCTTTTTTCAAAAATCTATTTAATAAAGTTTAATTATACCAATTTCTTTTTACTTTGTCCACATGGAAACTAACTACTTAATAGTCTTTCTTGTAAGGATTATTCACACATTTGAAAATTATTTTTCAATTTGTCCTTAACCTGTTCCTTCTCCAACTTAAAGCATGTGCAATTCTTTTTGTATTGGTTTTATTATCTAACCCTTTAATCATCTCTGTATGTCTTGCTACATAATTAACAAGATCTGCAACGTTCTTCAGAGTGAGATTTCAACAATATGAGGAATCCACATTTCAAAAAACTAAATAGAAGGTGGAAAATACATTAACTACTTCCATTATCTATCATCCTGCCAATGGTCCCAGGACTGTCTCCCAATTCTTAAAATATAATCAATACCAGATGAAATTCCCATATGAATATAGTATTCTCGGTACTCAAGACTAAGAATATTTCCTTGCTGTTTACCAGTAGTGATGATAAACTTCAACCAAACAAACTTATTTCCTTGCAGTCTCTTTTGAGATCAATACTAAGCATTGCTGGGAGAGCTGAAAGGAACTCTGGGACCATGGACACTTGCATTTTAAAGTGTCTTTTTTTTTGTCTCAGTAACCTCATGGCTTTCTGCTATTCATATCCTAGATAATGCCTTATGCAGTACCCAGAACAGCAGCCTTACTCAATACTTCCAAGCTCTTCAGGGGTAGGAAAGCTGGAGGAAGATCTGACCATGCCTCAACCAGCTGAGCACTGCCCTAGCCAGCCTGACTCCTAGACATTTTGCAAAGAAATAAAGGGGACCAACTAGGACAGAAAGATAGGCTCAGGAAAGGCAATACCATTTATGGGGCCTGGAGGAAGAATCAGCACCAAAGCAACATGGTTGAGTTGTTCAAGGTTGTTCCAACAAAGAATCTTGTTTGATCATCCATTATCAATCCACCCTGGTGAAAGGATCCTTACAATCCACTCCATTAACATACTGTCCCCAAATTTTTACCCAAATTGATCAGACAACCTTTCACTTGGAACCCTAAACTCTGGACCTGACACACCACCTTTACTTTTTATTTTACCAATTACCCTCTCTCCGGCCTTCCCACTGTGTAGATAAGCACCACAAACATTAGCCCTGCAAAGAGGACTTTATTCCCTTGGTAACATCACCCCAACTACCAATTACTGGGTGCTTCTTACTGTGCCTTCATACTTTGCCTTTTATAATTAATCATGTTTAGTTGCTTCTTTTAAGTTAAACAGTATAATCTCTGCTCCATTTTTAACAGCAATATGGGCAACCTGGATGCCTTTTTACTCTTCCAATGTTGGTACAATATGAATCATAATAGAGTAGCTCATAAATATCACTTAAATTGAACTGGTTGGGGTTTGGGGAGGCTGAGGAATTTGAAGGTGATCATTTACTAGATCATAGTCTCAGACCAGCATCATTATTCCATAGCCAGATTGAATATGGGCCATAATGATCACCACATGTAGTCTACCCTTGTGGTCTTGCCAATGAGAAGCTGTCTAGTGTCTCCCTAACACATAAGTGAGCATAAAGGATACAAGTAGATTGCCTTTAGATTGGCCACTATGCTTTCTGCTAAAATGAGTACAGTCATTTTCATGTCATTTGCAGTTTGACCTCTTAACATATATATTTTTGTCATTTTAAATTTCTCTTTGTTTTCTTCTATTTTACAAGCTTGATATTTACATATTCCTTTGTTGTTTCCTCCTCATCCTCTTGATTTCTAAATACTGGAGCACGCACAACTCCATCTTTGAACTTCTTTATTTATACTCCTTCCCTAAATGATCTCATCTAGTCCCATGGATTTACTCATAATCTACATTATGATGTGATGAGTCACAAATGTATATCCCTATCCTATATCTTACTTGGAATTCTAGCTGCCCCTCTTGACATGTCCATATAGACATCTATTATGCATCTTAGACTTACCGTATTCCCAAACCAAATCCTCAATCCCCCTCTCAAACCTGCTTTTCCTTCCACTTCAGTCTTACTCATCTGAATAAATAGCAATTTCATTATTCTACTTGCTCAGAATCCAAAGAACCAAAATACTTGGAGTTAATTTTGACATCTCTATTTCTCTCCTAACCCATAATCTAGCAATCTATAAGCAAATGTGGATGGCTAAACTTTCAAAATATATCCCAACACTGAATACCTCTCACCACCTTCACTATGATCCACCTTGGTCCAGGACAATGTATTCTCTCTTCAGGATTATTCCAGTATTCTACTAAACTGTCTCAAACCCTGTCCTAAGTCTCATCTACATATCAGAGTAATATGTTTTAAAGATAAATCATCTTGCTCCTTAGATTTTGCCACTTCTCAGATATAATCTGTTTAATAACTTCCCATTTTACTCATAGTAAAATCCAAACTCCTAAAATCACTACAAGATTCCACAAAACCTGACACCACCCTTACTACATTGTACCTCATCTCCACTGCTCTTCTCTCACTCACTCTACTCTAAGCTAAATGTCTTTTCCTCCGACACTCTAAGCATGTTCTTGACCCAGGGCCCTTGCTCATATTCTTTTCTTTCCTGAAACCCTTTTCTCACAGATCACACAAGGCTGGCTCCCGAAGTTCCTTTGGGTCTACGTTCAAATGTCACCTTATCAAAAAAGCCTTGCCCAACTGCCCTAAATAAAATAGCACTTTTACAACCCTGACTTTCCTAACCTCCATCATTTCCTATTCCCCTTTACACCGCTGTATTTTTCCCCAAATTTTTTATTAACATCAGATATACTCTATATTTGATGTTAAATTTGTGTTTACTTGTCATCTGCCTACTCCAATTAGAATGCAAGCACTGTTTTTCTCTATGTATTATTGTACCCCAGTTCTTAGAATAGTAACTTAGCCTAGAAACACTGATTAAATATTTGTTGAATCCATTAATTAATTTTATAGGAATGCTAGCATGGCTTCTTGGAATGCTAACAGATTTGTTTCTTGTAAAATTAATATACTTCTAAAGTAATCAAACATACTGTATTCTCTCAAATGATTTCTGCCCCATCTAATTAATAGAATTGTATGAACATTTGGTTATTGTATCTTTGTCACTCCCAGTAAACATTGTAATTTAAACCATGAAAATAAACAGAACATAGATATTCAAATACTTTGTTTTTTCCTCAAATAAAACACAGGAATTGAAAACAAAAGCAAGGTTAATGTTCTGGTTAATCATCTTACCATAAGAGGTCATAAATTCATTAATAAAAATGTATTTAATTGAGTGCTAATGTAATTGGAGGAAAACACACAAACGAAACAGAACACCAACAACAAAATCATCACTCCCAGTTCCACAACTTCTGAGGAGTTATTCTGAGTAAATAGAAGATAATATTTTTACTGCAATCTTACCAGGTGCCTAAAAATCTCTTTGGGTTAACAAGCACTCTCTTAACTTCTAAGTTTTAGTAGGAAGCTTAGTATAGATGGGTCTTTATTGAAGAAAATATCTCAAAAAGAGGTCTTAAAGGTCAACTGCTCTGTGTCATAAAGTGACAGTAATTGGGGGTTGAAGGCAGGTAGAAGGGGAGAATAAAGGTCCTAAAGCAGGGCTGGCTGAGGAGATGGCTGTAATTTGGATAAGGAAGGCAGAAGAGGTGTGGGATGTAGTCAAAGAGAAATCTCCCCTTGTGCATCACCATATGTGAAATTTTAGGTTAGTATTATCTAATGTACAAATTAAAATGAGTGCTGACACTTGAACTAGACCATAATCCTCTACTATCCCTCCTTAGTTTTAGTAAAACATTCTAGACTTGGAAAAGTCTTATGTTGCTTCTGCTTTGGCAAGAAGAGAATAGGTGCAGTGTTCAGCCTGAGGAGAAACGCCGTGAAGAAGAACATCAGGTAGAGGGGACAAGATGCAGAATTAACATATCAGTGGAAGTGGGCAAGGGGAGCACCTGGGAATGGGGAGAAACACACACTCCACAGAGACTCTGAGAAGAAGCTGGTTTATCCCACAGTGTGTAGGAGGCAAGAGTGAGGTTATTTAGGGTGACAAAACAGAAGTTTGGCTTATACAGAAGACAGGCTCACACATCTAGTCCTCTAGTTATTCCAAGGTTCGGTCTTGGAAAAATAAGAAACAACAAACAGACCGCATCAGCTTACTAACCACAAAACTCCTTTTACTGAAATGCACAGTACTTCCTTGTTAAGCGCCTGGCTTTTATTTAACTTCTTGACACTTTGTCTTCCTCTTTCTACAAATTATGCAGCTCTCCTTTTCAGTTTTGCCTGAACTTCCAGGAAGTGCCAAGTTAAATTTTAGGCTGAAGTAATGAAAATGTGGGACATAATATCCACTCAATATTTGTTGAATGAGTAAAGGAGAATAGTTAATAGCAAGACATTAAACTGGATCTACCCTAAATTTGAGGATTATGGCTTTGCAGGAAAAAGTACTGATGGCCTGAAAGTTTTGGATTATATGAAGACTCAGGGAAGTCATTTCCCTCAAGTTGGGATAATTGCCCCCAGAAGAGACTGAGAGGGAATACCTTAGGGCATCTTCCAGTAATTTAATACCTAGGTTATCTCAGCCAGTATCTTCAGCAGGTAATGTTGACAGATCTTTTCTGCTCTGAAAGATTTAAATCTAAAAGAGCTTCCTCACAAAAAAGGAGGCTGCTTTTCAAACCTTTGTTGAAAGCAACACTTTTTCTGCTTCTTTCTTTTGCTTTTTGCTTTGCTCCAGTTATTCTAATTTTCTCAGTAAAATTGCATTATTTTACTCAAGAAAGCATTTGAGTGTCCAGTTCATATCACACATGCTGGAGAAAATAGATGTGCAAAGGTAAATCTATTGGCAAAGGCCATTTCTACTTCAGCATGCCTCTTGGTCTCCTCTCAAATGGCCTTCTGCTTTGATGGAGGAGTTTAGGAGTTTAGAAAGGAAACTTTTTCTCTTTTCTCTTCTTGGTGGGGAAAGGGTAGTTAGGATGGATTTTTATCTGACAAAATTAGACGGTTTTAATTTTTCAACCATCTGTTTTTCATCATAATTTTAATACCTACCTAGGTAGTCATTATTTGGGAGATCATTAATATAGAACATTAATAATTTAAATGTACAAATAAAATCTTCTGGCATTTGAAGTTCAAATACATTATATATTTTCATTTAAAAGAAGTGTTAGGCTACCTAAGTGGATATGTTACTTTTGTAAAAAACAAATAAACAAATAAAAAACAAACAAAAACCTCAATTAAATAGAGTGGCCTCAGATTTGGGAGACCAGAAGGGGGACCTCTCATGCCTGACAAGGATAGTAGAGCCCAACAGGAAGAAGAAAGTCTCCTCTTCTTTCCTGGCAAGAACTTAACCAATAAAAAGCCATGGACTCTTTGTTTACTACAGCCCTCCCAACTACCCCTTCCTCTCCAAGAAAGCATTCTTCTTCCCTTGCCATGGAGGGACCTGTACATGGCTCACCAAGGTTGCAGACCCCTAACTGCAATTCTCTGCTGAACCCAAATAAACCCATCTTTGCTGGAGGAATAACTGGCAGTCTATTTGTTTCAGGTCAATTGTTTGTTCTTCATTAATTATTATGTATATTCTCCTGTTGAAAATGATGATTTCTAAGGGAGGCAATTTTGTGACTAAAACGGTGATCGTAAGTTGTCATGCAGAAGAACACGTCTCCAATTTTATACTATAACCAAACCACTGTTTCATCTCAAAAGCATGATTTCATTCCAGAAAATTTTAATGGCATCTTGAAAAGATTCAACATTAACTGAAACCACACGGCAAGTACCAGTTAACAAACACAGTAGTTTTCAATGTTTTGTAAGCATAATTAAGGATCATGTTTTGTTTATTCAAATATATTTATGTTCTATCCTCATGTTTCCTAAACTAATGCTGACATTGGTACTTTTGGAAAATAATAATTACTACACGAATGGCACATTTCCAGTGAAATCTCCTATTACCTCCCAAATAATTGAGTAGAATTTCCTGATATGAAAAAGAGCCTTTTCACATACCACTACTACTAATATCAAATAATAATAATAAAATTTAAAAACCTGTAGCATTTCTAAATGCTATAACATTGACCATGTGTTTTCATAAAGAAGAAATGAATCTCAATTTCCACTTTAGGGTGTGCACATGTGCACAGGAAATCACCTACAACAGGTGCTGCATACAGAATTGATTATCAGAGCAAAAAATAAGTAACCTAAACATGCAAACACAAAGAAGTGAATAGTTAAATTGTATAGGCAATTACCAGGAGATACAAGTAGCAATGTGTAAAGATCTTCAAGATTTATTCTTGAGTAGAACAAATTCAGGTTGTAGAACATTATATAAATTATGATGTCATTCATAGAAATCACACACATATCAATATGCATATCAACACAATATTTTTCTATTGGTATAGGTATCATGCCAAAGGTTACAGTGGTTTCCTTTGGAGATGGGGTGGACGGGCAAATGGTGGCAAATGGGGAGATTTTCTTATACATCTTATTTTTATTTTTATGATAGTGAATTAAACATATATTTTAAAATAAAGTGAAAACTGTGTACTTCCTCATTTCATGCCCAAGTTCCTTTCCCTCGATTTCTAAGTACTCAAAATTAAAGTGTTAAGAGTGTTTCTTTAAGGCAAATCAAAACCACAATAAGGTACCACCTCACACCAGTCAGAAAGGCTGTCATCAAAAAGTCTACAAAAAACAAATGCTGGAGAGGGTGTGAAGAAAAGGGAACCCTCCTACACTGCTGCTGGAAATGTAAGTTGGTGCAGCCACTTTGGAAAACAGTATGGAGGTTCCTCAGAAAACTAAAAATACAATTACCATATGATCCAGCAATACCACTCCTGGGCATATACCTGGACAAAACTATAATTGAAAAAGATATATGCACCCCAACATTCATAGCAGCACTATTCACAATAGCCAAGACACGGAAACAACCTAAATGTCCATCGACAGAAGAATGGATAAAGAAGATGTGGTACATATATACAATGGAATACTACTCAGCCATAAAAAAGAACAAAATAATGCCATTTGCAGCAACATGGATGCAACTGGAGATTATCATACTGAATGAAGTAAGTCAGAAAGAGAAAGACAAATACCATATGATACCACTTATATGTGGAATGTAAAATATGGCACAAATGAACTTCTCTACAAAACAGAAACAGACTCACAAACATAGAAAGCAGACTTGTGATTGCCAAGGGAGAGGGGGGAGGGGAGAAGGAGAGGGATGGACTAGGAATTTGGGGTTGGTAGATGCAAACTATTACATTTAGAATGGATAAACAACAAGGGCCTATTGTATAGCACAGGGAACTATATCCAATCTCTTGGGATAAACCATAACAGAAAAGAATATTAAAAAAGAATATATGTGTATAAATGAGTCACTGTGCTGTACAGCAGAGATTGGCACAGCATGGTAAATCAACTCGACTTCAGTTTAAAAATAGAGTGTTTCTTTAGATTATGGTAAAATATTACATATTTCCTTCTTGATAATCTTGCAAAGGAATTGTTAACGCACTAAATGTTATTCACTTTTGTAGTCTCATCTTCATGTTTCATTAAAAAATTACTCTATATTTTATTGGCATTCAATACAGAAACAAAAAATTATTCAGAAGAATATATCAGGCTAGCAAATTGCTGATTCAATCTGTACATCAGGTAATAAAGAATAAACACTTTTGAAATATTTAAATACTTCCCTAGAAAAACTGAAGGGAGCTTACAGAGCATACGTCTCCATGCTGTGCTTGGTTAAATTGTCATTCATGGATTAGTCTTATTTTATGATTAAAAAGACTGAAGTGACTTGAAAAGTGTGGACTACCCTTTCTCTGACAGATGACACTGCATGCCACAATATGCTCTAATTTTCACCTCTAAATTTTAAATAATCTCAAACACATTTAGCTGTTATTGTGTGCATTTGAATTGGCACAGGGCCAAAGAAAGTCTGGTTAGGCAAGTGCACACATCTGTGTGGACCCGCATTTTCTATGGGAACCTTTGTCCTTGTGCTGCAAGGACAGCACATTTACTTTTTAATTTTTAATTTTACTTTTTAATTTTATGGTGTATTGGTTTCCTCTTTTAATTTACTTTTTTACTTTACTTTTACTTTTTAATTTTAATTTACATTTTACTTTTTAATTTTATGGTGTATTGGTTTCCTCTACCAAAGCCTCTGAAATACCTGGATTTTGTCACCACAACCAATGAACAAACATCTTTTTAGCTATAATCAAACAAACAAAAAAAAAGTAAGAAATGTTTTCTTAGAGTGAACATAAAATGAGCTCCCAAACTTAGGTACCTATTAAGTAAAAAGATGTTGGACAATTCCAATACTCCTTTTGCCCCAAAAACAATTGATAAAACACTCCATTAAGGCATGCACAAATGAGTTATTGAAATATTGTATTTACCAACACATTAGAATATCACAATGATGAAGTGTGAAAGCCCAAGAGTCAAAATGTCCTGTGAAAATCTCTTATATCATCTGTACATGCACAGTGCCTTCTGGACTAGAATCACAGTCAGTGTGATGAGATGTTCACAACAGGAGACACATAGAGGTTTTCCATGTCATTACTAATGTTGGGTATAAATGTTCATGGAAAGGGATAGACATGAGTATAGTAGAATCCATAAAAATTAAATGTTCACAGGATATGACTCCACTGTGTTAGTTTGCTCCCAAAGATATGAGTTGAAAATCTTATTCCCTAAGGTTTGCACATAATTTAGTATCTAAAATCTCCAACAATAAGCTCATGGCATGATGAATCGGTGCTACATTTTTAAAGTCTTGTGGCAGAATTAGATAGTTTTGTACAACATCATTCATTCTCCCTAGCCTCTGTGGTGTCAGAATACCAAGTTTATTTAAGGTGGCAATGTACCCAGCCCAGGGACTATATTCCTTAGTCCTCCTTATGCTGGTGTGGCCAGTTTGAACAACAACAAATATACTAAAATATCGTGTGAACATGTTTTAGCAAGTTTCCTTAAAAAGGAGGAAGTGAGCTGTTTCTTAATCATGCTGCCTGGAATATGCATGTAATGCCTGGAGTTCTGGTAACTGTTTTGCAGCACAAGGACAAAGGTCATATTCTAAGGATGTCAGAGCAGAGAATTTAAAAAAGCCTGGATCCCTTTTGATTTTAGAGAGTCGTCAGGTCTGACACGTATAGGCAAACCTAGTTTTATAGAAATTGGTGTCAACATATTTCTAAATGTCTGTTGTTAGTCTACTTGTAGTTGCTCAAGTCTTTATGAATTCACAGGTGTCTAGTTAAGCATTTTTTTATACCTTCATTGAGAAGTATACCTTATATAAACAAAAAATGTTCCCAGTGTCATTCTTAACTTTTTATTTGTAATTCTGCTCTCTTTGATATTCATTTGAACCCCTTTTTCTTATGGTTTGCATTCAATCAGATATACTTTAACCCATTGTTTTATTATGTAACTGTCTGCATTATTTTGTTTGGAAGTAGAAGTAAAACCTTTGTGTGGCAGGGAAGGAGTGGGATCAGCCTTGGTCTTTTCAGAAATTAAACCCACATTTGTTATATCAGATGGACTTGCTATTACCTCTGTTATTTCTGTATACTTACTACTTTTACCTCTCATGGATGCTTGTTCTCTGCTTTACTAGGTAAGATCTGGCTTCCACCTCACCAGTTTTCTATGCACTATGCTTTTTACTCTCATTGCTCCAAGCTAATTAGGTTTGTTTTCAGGTGGTCTGAACATCCTATTTTCTTTCCTTTTTGCACTGCTTTTCACATGATTTTGCCCCGTTTATCAACTAGTTACCTTTCAGATCTCAGCCAAAGTTTACTTCCCTCACTGAGTTAGATCCACTGGATATATGGTCTGGGCATACCATATAACTTTCTTCATAGAATTTAGTACAGTTGTATTTTTTGTTAACTGGTGAAATTACATGTTTAATGTATTTCTCTCCAACTAGATTATAAAGTCCATCAGAATAGGATCTGTAACCTGTTTCTTCCTACTGCCCAAGACATTTCATGTTCCAGAGTGGACACTCAGTAAATAAAGAGAATTATCTTACCCATGTCAATAAACCTGATAATTTCGTGAATTGGGGCCAGCAAGGAGAGAGGTGCATGTAAATAACACACCTGTACTCTAAAAGCAAATGTAAGAAAGTAGAGATTAACTTCACTGGCATTCTAAGTTCTAAAAATATGTGTAAGTATAATAGTACTTCTCAATGGGAACTGAATATTCTTTAATAGGTTTTGCAAAAGTAATACTGAATTGTGAAGATAGCAAAGCTATCCTCTTAAAGAGGATGAAAGAAGATCCAGTGATGGACAAGTGAAATTACTTGAAAAGTAAATGTAATTAAAGTGGAAGAGAATAAATAAACTAAATCCAAGGAAAATTTTAGACTTTTTTTCTGGTCTGTGCCCCACCTTCCTTAGCCTCACTCCAACTCCCTTTATAAATTACTATGAGTTATCCTGCTGAATAGCAGGCCTGATAATGTCACATCTTTGCAAAATCTTTTAGACACTCTCCACAGACTACAGCAGATATAGTACTGCTTATTGCTAAGAATACTCATAAAATGAAGAACTGTAATTTTTTATCATTTATTCTTGATGGATTTTGTTGTTAGATGTTTGGAGAACCGTTGACTTTCCTATTTATGAACTTAAATAATTCACAGCTTGAAGCAATCAGCATGGGTTTTAAAAGAATTTGAATGAGTCCAGGTATCCATACTTCAATGCCTCACATCCCACAAGAACCGGCAATTTGATTCCTAGCTGAGTTATTTTCATGTACAATGTCTTAATTTTAATGGGTTCAAATCATGCGTAACAAACTAATTTTCTTCATCATGTTACAGGACACTCTAAGTACTACCAAGAGAGATTGCAGAGAGTAAATCAATTTAAGTGTGAAGAACAATATAATGGGAATTTGGTTTCAGATCATAGTTTGGGAATAAACCTAAAGACCTATTTTAATTTGTTGAACATAATTTGTTTGTGGGGTTTCCAGTATAAGATGGTGACTTAGGAGGAGCTTGGACTCATCTCTTTCCACAAACACACCGAATCTGTAGCTACATATTGAAAAATTTCCTCTGAAGAAAACCTAAAAACCGAGCAACTCATTTGCACCAGGCTAATGAGAGGAAGCCCACAGTGAAGCGGGCAGGGGAGGGTGGAACACAAGGTCACCATAAACCCCACATGCAGTGCAGAGACCCACAGTCTGGAGGGAACGCAACCATGAGCTTCTCCCTGAGGAGCAAAGGGTTTGAACCCCACATTGGGCACCTCAACTTTTAAGACCTGTGCCTGAGAAACGAGGCCCCAAGACATCTAGCTTTGAAAACGATGACCGCGAGACCCACAAACGGAGGAACGCTCTTAAAGGGCTCTCTGACTCACCTGGCCCAGGGCGCCCAACGCAGAGGCAGCCGATCCAGAAGCTCGGAGACTTTTAAGTGAACGAGGCTTAAAGCATCAGCCTAGCGGGCAGGCGTCTAAATTCACATCCCCGACTCGCTGGAGCCAGCAGGCGCCATCTTTTTTTTTTTTTTTTCCCCAGCAGGAGCCGCTTACATGCTCCGCCCCTGGCTCCTTTTAACCGGCAGACCCCATCTTTTTTTTTTTTCTCCCCAATTCTAAGCTTTTTTTCCTTTCTTTTCTACCCGTGGGCGCCGTCTATACACTGCCCCTCTGCCTCCCTCCAGAGCACCAGTATCTCTCTGAGGGGAGGTTTTACACGTCTAGTGCCCTCGGTTTTGGGGGCTGCTGCTCAGGGGACGCCCCTTATTTGCCTGGCTCTGGAGGCTGGGGGCCTTGTGATCCTGGGCGCTATGGGATTGCAACAATCAGAGAGTCAGTTCTTGTCAGACCTCACCCCCAGGGCGCTGCACAAAGACCAGACTGAAACACACCCCCGGTCTTTCTGAGAAAGGGGCCTACTTACTTGTCCTGGAGCTTTGGCTTGAGGCGCAGGCTTCTGGTCCGGCACACAGTTTAGGGGTCTAGGAAGGGCCTGGGGGTAGGTGGGTGGGTATGGAGGCTGGTACTTGCAGTCTTTCCTCTCTCCTTCCCCCTCGCTCCGTCTCACTGGTGTGTCCCAGAAAGAAGTTTATTGTATCCTTGTCTGACAACCCAATTTTTGCAGCTGCTGCCAGGGAACACTTCCACATTGCCTGGCTCTGGTGGCCAGTGGGGTTTGTGCTTGTGGGTCCCGCAGGACTTGAACCAAGGGACAACAAGTCCTTAAAGGGCTACTACCTCCCCCCACACCCCGGCACAGCAAGAGGAAACAGACCCAGGAGATCAGTCTTTCTATGAAAGAAACCTGTTAACTGATTATCATAGCTTCAGCCTGAGGGTCTCTAATTAAAACACTTATCTAAAGGCTGAGGTGCATCTTTTCCAGAGACCTCAGAGGGCTGGCACTACCTTCCTGCTCTCCCCTGGCCACACTCCAGAGCATCACAAACATAACTATAGTTAATAATACTCTATTGCAGGGCTTCCCTGGTGGCGCAGTGGTTGAGAGTCTGCCTGCTAATGCAGGGGACATGAGTTCGAGCCCTGGTCTGGGAAGATCCCACGTGCCGCGGAGCGGCTGGGCCCGTGAGCCACAATTACTGAGCCTGCGCTGCTGGAGCCTGTGCTCCGCAACGAGAGAGGCCGCGATAATGGGAGGCCCGCGCACCGCGATGAAGAGTGGTCCCCGCTTGCCGCAACTAGAGAAGGCCCTCGCACAGAAACGAAGACCCAACACAGCCATAAATTAATTAATTAATTAATTAATTTAAATAAAAAATAATAATAATAATACTCTATTGCATATTTGAAAGTAGCTAGGAGAAGGGGTATTGAAAGTTCTCATCACAAGAAAAAAAATGTGTAACTATGTGTGCTGACAAATGTTACCTGGACTTATTGTGGTAATTATTTTGCAATATATACAAATATCAAGTCATTACGTTTGTACATCTGAAATTAACATAATGGTGTCAATTATACTCCAGTTGAAAAAAGAATAATTTGTTGGAGCTGTGCACTACTTACTGGTGGTAGCAATGATCAAGGCTCCAGCTGATGAGTCTCAAGTAAGGGTGAGAATTTTGTGGGCACTCAATAAGCCCTTGTTGACTGAGAATTCTGTTTTTGCTCCAGTAGGATTGCCTAGTCATTTTTATACGCACTGATGGAAGTTCTCAGCGGATCTCTGGGTGGGACTGAGGACTGATTAGGTATAATTAATGGCCTAAAAAAAAAATCGAATTTTTATCTCCTTTTAGAGCAGATTTCCAAGAAGATAACTTAGAGGAAATTCTTATTGATATAATACTCAAATTTTCTGTTTTGAATGTCCCCAATATATTAAAACTAACTGCAGATAGTTAGCATAACTAGAATATTAAAATAACTCTTGACAAGAAGGTTCTAGTGAAAAATATATCACATCTTCTTCAGAGTTTAGGGAATAGAAAGCGCAATTTTATACCACAAAAATATTTGAAATTTCAGTCTTCCATTTGTTCTGAATTAGTATGATAAAAGCTTGCCAATGACCAAAGAAAATGTCTTCCAGGTAATGAAAACCAAATCGAATAAGCAACTACAAATAATACAAACAACACATTTATTTAGAAAAATAAACTGAAAATGCTGTTTGTCTAGTACATTTTCCCATGAAGCATAGATAAATGGCTATAAAAATCTCTTATATGTCAAATACAAATTACAAATGGTTTTGTTAATTAAGAGAACAAATAGATGTTCAACACAGATGTTTAGTGTACAGTTCACTGTATTTGACTTCTTGGCTGTTAATGATATACAATGATCCTCACTAAAAAAAACTTTTGATTCCTTTTTCATTCATTCGACCACACTGATTTTTTTTCATTATTATTTTGTAGTTGTTCTTTAATCTGAAACAAGTCCATTTTTTATTAGATAACTGATTTTTTATAGAAGAAAGAGAAATCAATGTCTGGAGAATTCTTAAATGTTTCCTTTTTGGGCTCCTGCAAGAAACTTTGTTGTGGTCTCAAAACTCATGGGACCATCTGTGCAAATAACAGCACACATCATTACCCTGAATGGAAATGACAGTGCAAATAGTAGAAGTGCATTGAGAAGTAATCAGCAAGAACTGATCCCTCCTCTCTCAACCAATATGGGGTGAAGGATTGAATGCAGAAAATTTTCAAGCAATTGACAATACTTATTCCATTATGGCTTTGAATGTGTACAGAAGATGGCAAACGTCCTCTCTCTTTGCAAACAGCAACATTGTGTTCTAATACTGTTCATTGCTGCAGTGTTCCATCGTTTGTTCAGTTTTGTTTGTTTGTTTTTGTCTACATATTTTGAAATGCTGAGTAGTTCTGGCTATAGATACCTATTTCTATACTTTCACCTTCCCAAATGATAAATTAAATTATAATTTACTGGCTGAATTACTGAATATAAATTTTTTGGTGTTCACATCTGGGAATAATTTCAATGGTAAAATAAGTTGGATTTTGTTTGTTTCCTTTTTGGTTTTTTGTAAGTTTGCTTGTTTAGTCCTTTTCATCTTTTTTTTTTTTTTTTTTTTTTTTAATCTTCTTGGTAATATCTGAGTAAAGAGATTTAAGGCTGTGGCTTTTTTTGCCCCCAGGGCTCTGCTCATGGCTGTCAGACTAGAGGCAGGTGGTTTTATGTAGACCATATCAGTGATCATTTGTGCTCCAAGTTGAGGGGTTTGCTGCTCCAAGATGGACAGGTTTCTGGTTACTTCAAAAATAGATCTGGCCTCAAGAAGTCATAATGATGAATCTGAAGTGACAAAAATGAACTGACATGCCTCCAAATAAAGGTATTCCTTCCAACCTGAAGGAGCTGTTAGAAAATAGAAAACAAAAGACAAAAGATCAGTTTAAACAGCAAGTATAGTTTAACAAAAACACATAAAAATTAAGAAGAAATCATTTGTTAATAGTATGCATAATTTAAAATTCTGTGAATTATCAAGAATTTTACTTTAAATGTATAAACATATTTTGAACATATATTCCATTTAAATTTTATATATAAAAAAATTTGATAACTTACTCATCAAAATTTAGTAGTAGCATGCTTATATTTCAATTAAAAGATCTTCTCTTATCTCTGACAGTTTTTAAAACTTCAGATAAATTTGTCCATTTATAAACATGCCAAGTTTTCAAAATATTTCATATTTTGACTATAAACTTTTCAATATTTATCACCCTCAAAAAAGAGTTAATCAAGAAATCATGTTTATTAAGGTAGACCCTTCATTTTAAACAACAAAAGAAAAGTATTTTCAAAACATTTTGCCTAATGTAATGTTTCACTGCAATTTATATAGTCTAAATGTATTATCAAATTGCCAAAAAGACACCCTTTTCCATGATGCAGCAGAACTGCCTGAGAATTAGTCTTCCTTTACTTTATGCTTATCTGCAATACTTTCAAATTAGCACCTTAAAATAACTTATATCCACATTTGTAATTAATGAATATATTTTTCTGAAAACAATAGGAAATAAAACCTAGCCATAATTTTCACTCTGCCCACCTGACATCAGACACCAGTCAGCTCTACCCACCACCAGTCCCTACCATCAGGAAACTTACACAAGCCTCTTCGATAGCCTCATCCACCAGAGGGCAGACAGCAGAAGCAAGAAGAACTACAATCCTGCAGCCTGTGGAACAAAAACCACATTCACAGAAAGACAGACAAGATGAAAACGCAGAGGGCTATATACCAGATGAAGGAACAAGATCATACCCCAGAAAAACAACTAAATGAAGTGGAGATAGGCAACCTTCCAGAAAAAGAATTCAGAATAATGATAGTAAAGATGATCCAGGACCTCGGAAAAACAATGGAGACAGAGATCGAGAAGATGCAAGAAATGTTTAACAAAGACCTAGAAGAATTAAAGAACAAACAAACAGAGATGAACAATACAATAACTGAAACGAAAACTACAGTAGAAGGAATCAATAGCAGAATAACTGAGGCAGAAGGATGGATAAGTGACCTGGAAGACAGAATGGTGGAATTCACTGCTGCGGAACAGAATAAAGAAAAAAGAACGAAAAGAAATGAAGACAGCCTAAGAGACCTCTGGGACAATATTAAATGCAACAACATTCGCATTATAGGGGTCCCAGGAGGAGAAGAGAGAGAGAAAGGACCAGAGAAAATATTTGAAGAGATTATAGTCAAAAACTTCCCTAACATGGGAAAGGAAATAGCCACCCAAGTCCAGGAAGAAGAGAGAGTTCCATACAGGATAAACATGCCGAGACACATAGTAATCAAATTGGCAAAAATGAAAGACAAAGAAAAATTATTGAAAGCAGCAAGGGAAAAATGACAAACAACATACAAGGGAACTCCCATAAGGTTAACAGCTGATTTCTCAGCAGAAACTCTACAAGCCAGAAGGGAGTGGCATGATATACTTAAAGTGATGAAAGGGAAGAAACTACAACCAAGATTACTCTACCCAGCAAGGATCTCATTCAGATTCGATGGAGAAATCAAAAGCTTTACAGACAAGCAAAAGCTAAGAGAATTCAGCACCACCAAACCAGCTCTACAACAAATGCTAAAGGAACTTCTCTAAGTGGGAAACACAAGAGAAGAAAAGGAACTACAAAAACAAACCCAAAACAATTAAGAAAATGGTCATAGGAACATACATATCGATAATTACCTTAAACGTGAATAGATTAAATGCTCCAACCAAAAGACACAGGCTTGCTGAATGGATACAAAAACAAAACCCATCTATATGCTGTCTACAAGAGACCCACTTCAGACCTAGGGACACATACAGACTGAAAGAGAGGGGATGGAAAAAGATATTCCATGTCAATGGAAATCAAAAGAAAGCTGGAGTAGCAATACTCAGATTAGATAAAATAGACTTTAAAAAAAAGAATGTTACAAGAGACAAGGAAGGACACTACTTAATGATCCAGGGATCAATCCAAGAAGAAGATATAACAATTATAAGTATATATGCACCCAATACATAGGAGCACCTCAATAGGAGCACCTCAATACATAAGGCAACTGCTAACATCTCTAAAAGAGGAAATCGACAGTAACACAATAATAGTGGAGGACTTTAACACCTCACTTACACCAGTGGACAGATCATCCAAAATGAAAATAAATAAGGAAACAGAAGCTTTAAATGACACAATAGACCAGATAGATTTCATTGATATTTATAGGACACTCCATCCAAAAACAGCAGATTACACTTTCTTCTCAAGTGCGCGTGGAACATTCTTCAGGATAGATCACATCTTGGGTCACAAATCAAGCCTCAGTAAATTTAAGAAAATTGAAATCGTATCAAGAATCTTTTCTGACCACAACGCTATGAGATTAGAAACGAATTACAGGGAAAAAAACGTAAAGAACACAAACACATGGAGGCTAAACAATACGTTACTAAATAACCAAGAGACCACTGAAGAAATCAAAGAGGAAATCAAAAAATACCTAGAGACAAATGACAATGAAAACACAACAATCCAAAACAGCTATACAAGCTATACAAGCCTACCTCAGGAAACAAGAAAAATCTCAAATAAACAATCTAACCTTACACCTAAAGGAACTAGAGAAAGAAGAACAAACAAAACCCAAAGTTAGCAGAAGGAAAGAAATCATAAAGATCAGAGCAGAAATAAATGAAATAGAAACAAAGAAAACAATAGCAAAGATCAGTAAAACTAAAAGCTGGTTCTTTGAGAAGATAAACAAAATTGATAAACCATTAGCCAGACTCATCAAAAAAAGAGGGAGAGGACTCAAATCAATAAAATTAGAAATGAAAAAGGAGAAGTTACAACAGACACCGCAGAAATACAAAGCATCCTAAAAGACTACTACAAGCAACTCTGCCAATAAAATGGACAACCTGGAAGAAATGGACAAATTCTTAGAAATGCATAACCTTCCAAGACTGAACCAGGAAGAAATAGAAAATATGAACAGACCAGTCACAAGTAATGAAATTGAAACTGTGATTAAAAATCTTCCAACAAACAAAAATCCAGGACCAGATGGCTTCACAGATGAACTCTATCAAACATTTAGAGAAGAGCTAACACCCATCCTTCTCAAACTCTTCCAAAAAATTGCAGAGGAAGGAACACTCCCAAACACATTCTATGAGGCCACCATCACCCTGATACCAACACCAGACAAAGATACTACAAAAAAAGAAAAGTACAGGGCTTCCCTGGTGGCGCAGTGGTTGAGAATCTGCCTGCCAATGCAGGGGACACGGGCTTGAGCCCTGGTCTGGGAGGATGCCACATGCCGCGGAGCAACTAGGCCCATGAGCCACAATTACTGAGCCTGCGCGTCTGGAGCCTGTGCTTCGCAACAAGAGAGGCTGCAATAGTGAGAGGCACGCGCATCGCGATGAAGAGTGGCCCCCGCTTGCCTCAGCTAGAGAAAGCCCTCGCACAGAAACGAAGACCCAACACAGCCATAAATAAATAAATAAAAATAAATAAAAATTAAAAAAAAAAAAGTACAGACCAATATCACTGATGAATATAGATGCAAAAATCCTCAACAAAGTACTAGCAAACAGAATCCAACAACACATTAGAAGGATCATACACCATGATCATGTGAGATTTATCCCAGGTATGCAAGGATTCTTCAATATACACAAATCAATCAACGTGATACACCATATTAACAAATTGAAGAATAAAAACCATATGATCATCTCAATAGATGCAGAAAAAGCTTTTGACAAAATTCAACACCCATTTATGATAAAAAAACTCTCCAGAAAGTGGGCATAGAGGGAACCTACCTCAACATAATAAAGGCCATATATGACAAACCCACAGCAAACATCATTCTCAATGGTGAAAAACTGAAAGCATTCCCTCTAAGATCAGGAAAAAGACAAGGTTGTCTGCTCTCACCACTATTATTCAACATAGTTTTGGAAGTCCTAGCCATGGCAACCAGAGAAGAAAAAGAAATAAAAGGAATGCAAATTGGAAAAGAGAAGTAAAACCGTCACTGTTTGCAGATGACATGATACTATACATAGAGAATCCTAAAGAGGCCACCAGAAAACTACTAGAGCTAATCAATGAATTTGGTAAAGTTGCAGGATACAAAATTAATGCACAGAAATCTCTGGCATTCCTATACACTAATGATGAAAAATCTGAAAGAGAAATTATGGAAACACTCCCATTTACCATTGCAACAAAAAGAATAAAATACCTAGGAATAAACCTACCTGGGGAGACAAAAGACCTGTATGCAGAAAACTATAAGACACTGATGAAAGAAATTAAAGATGATACCAACAGATGGAGAGATATACCATGTTCTTGGATTAGAAGAATCAATATTGTGAAAATGACTATACTACCCAAAGCAATCTACAGATTCAATGCAATCCCTATCAAATTACCAATGGCATTTTTTACGGAACTAGAACAAATCATCTTAAAATTTGTGTGGAGACACAAAAGACCCTGAATAGCCAAAGCAGTCTTGAGGGGAAAAAAACGGAGCTGGACGAATCAGACTCCCTGACTTCAGACTATACTACAAAGCTACAGTAATCAAGACAATATGATACTGGCACAAAAACAGAAACATAGATCAATGGAACAAGATAGAAAGCCCAGAGATAAACCCACGCACCTATGGTCAACTAATCTATGACAAAGGAGGCAAGGATATACAATGGAGAAAAGACAGTCTCTTCAATAAGTGTTGCTGGGAAAACTGGACAGCTACATGTAAAAGAATGAAATTAGAACACTCCCTAACACCATACACAAAAATAAACTCAAAATGGATTCGAGACCTAAAAAAAAAAAAAAAAAAAATGCTTAGCACCACTCAATATGGAGCATGTATGGTCTTCTCTTTACATTATGATGTAATGGAGAATATTCATGCAATGACTTATGATAATAGATCCAGAAAGTTATTAAAATAAACCTCATGCCATAATTAATTGATTAGTAAATTATTAGAAAACTCAGAGACAAAGAGTAATGGTTTTACGTGTATTTTTAATTCCTTAAATCCATCTGAGAACACCCTGTTTTAACCCTTTCATTTGGGGGTAAGTGAACCCCAAGTTCAAGGTACTTTCTCCAAAACACACAAACATACATAAAGACAACAGAGTAAATCGTTTAGCCCTTCTGTGACAAACCCAGTCATTACCATTCTATTGGATGAATTAGAATTATTTTCATTTTTACTCTCAACTACCAAGATAAAGTCCCAGAATGAAATAATTTAAATAAATAATGAAAATGAAAAAAACAATTCTCTCTCTGAACTCCAAATCACTCAATGCATTTAGTCAATGTGTGTTGAAGGCTTAATCTGGCTCATCATTAAAGGTGTTTTATGAAAGATAGGGACATTGTAGAAGCTTTTGTCATGTAGTTAAAAAGATGCAAGACTGTATCAGTACAGAGGAGTAGAGAAGGCTGCACCAAACTGGCCTAACCTGTACTCAATCAAACAGCATTGCTTGTACCTGCCTGTGCCGTTTCTGTATCACCTAGAAATATAAATCTCTTTTATGTATATTTTTCTTTTACTTATATAAAGGAAATTGGCATTCAAGTGGTTACTAATGTATCAGCAGTCCCACAATAATTAATCTTTTAGTTTTACTATTAAAAAGTATGAAAAACACACAAAGGGGACTTTGTACAATTATATGGGAATATAATTCATGTACTTGGGGCCAAGACAATTAAATGTACAATTACAGTTTCATAGATCTGTGATATAGGACTCTTTAGCAGGCTACATCATTATTTATTACAGCTTATTGAAACTGGTAAAACAACCTATTATTCATTCAAAAATATGTATTCACCAACTATTGTATACCAGATACTGCTCTAGGAACCAGAGATACAAAAAAGTAATCTCCTACCCCCCAAAGAGATAAGTACCCAGAAGGTAATATTCATATTAAAGATATGTGCCATAATATCAATATATGTAAGTATAAAATAAAGAATGAGCATGCGAGAAGAAGCCTACAGAAGAAGGCATTTGAATTAAGACTTGAGGGATGGGTTGGAGTTTGCAAAAGTAATACATTGCTATTGGTTATGAAATATGAGTATTTCAAATGGAGAGAACTGCATGGGCAAAGGTGCAGAAGCAGGGGAGAGTGTTGTACATTCAATATTGTACAGCATCAAAGTGAAGGGAGAAAATACATTTGTTTCTCAAGAGGCTGGCAGGGGCCAAAGTGCCCTTTTATACCATGTAAAAAAAAATTAGATTTTTATCTTAAATGTAATGGGAACTATTGAAGAATTCTGATGAGAAGAGTGTCTGGAGGAAATGTGGAAAGTACCACTCAGGGGAAGAGGGGATACATATGGCAGACATTTACAGCAAAAGAATGTCAAAGCCATCGGCTGAAAGCAATAACTAATTATTCCAGTTGCAGATGTTTTCTTAGTGGCAAACTGAAGAGAGAAAAATAACCCATTCTTTTTTATTTCATTGGGAGAGAGTTTCATTCATTTTCTATCCAAGATAAGAGCAAACATTATTTATGAAGCTTTTCCTATTCCACCCGATTTTTAAGTATCTCATGGAAGAATATATTGCCTCTGAGCTCTCAGTGATCATACATTTAAAGCAGAGAATAAAATCTTCTAAATAGTACATGTCTATGTCCACTGATTGGATTCTAAGATTGGGTATTAAGGAATGCATTTAAGTCTTACTGAGTTTTGAAGATGCATTACAGATATCTAGGCTTCTCACTGTGTGGTATCAGATATCACAATCAATCTGTTAACCTCAGGCTCAAATATTTTTTCCCACTAAAGAAAAGACCCAAATAACTTTTTGTATGTAATTTGCCAATTAAAAAATTTCATGAATTTTCATTATTACAGGTTTTAAAATACAAACATTTTTAAACCTCCACATTCTCTCTTTTTTTGTATGTTTGCTTCAAATACAGAAACATGTAATGCACCATCATAATTATACAAGTTAAATAAATTTACTCAGCATTGAAATAATGAAACATAAATCATATACACCAAGATTTTGTATAACCAACAGTGAGTTGAAGTACTCAGGGCAATGCTTTCTGACCCATTCTTCAGATCAGTGGGTTAATTGCTTCATTCTGTTTTAAAAGGCTTTGCTTAAAACTAATTAAAATGTTCTTCACTTTTTGAATGGAATAGGTTAAGGTTTTCAAGGTTTCAAGGGTCATTTTTTCATTTTTGTAAATTTTTCCAGACCCAAATGTGATAAGCAAAATATGAATGATACTAATTTTTAGGCTTTGAGTCATCAAATTGCCAAGTTTAATTTATGTAAGTAACATCTTAAGTGACTGAGAGCATTTCTACACAGTAAGGGCAACATGATTTCAAAATGTCAAAGACAGCAAATAATGCTAAGAAAAAGCTAAAAATATTACAAAAAATTTGTCCAAACAGAAGTGTCTCATAATTCTATATTTATTTGAACCTTGGTGTAACTTTTGTGATTCTCTTCTTTATAATCTATATTTATTAAGTATAAATATATAAATTTGTATATATAAATTATATGTTATAAAATATACATTTTATAAAAGAAATAAGTATATATAAATATATATTAGATACACATATAATTTAAAATATTTTAAACTATGGGACAATGTGTCATGTTTCATGAGTCTGCTTCATTTTAAGAAGTAGTGACTATGAAGAGATCAAAGTCATTTCAATAAAATCTCTCTCAGTTCCCCCAAACTGTTAAAGTAATAGCAGCAAGAAGTTTTCACTCAATTTAGTTAAATAAAAATATATGGAGTACCTGCTATAAGCCAGGCATTTTGTCAAGCATGGAAAAAGTACAGAAAAAAACTTAGATTCCTATTATATCTAAACACAAGAGCCAAATACTTCACACATTATTTAATTGTTATATCAAGCTATGAGGTAGATATTCTAACCTATTTCCAAGTATGGAAATTCTGGTGAGATTAAATCAATGTCAGCACTACCACCTGAAGCCAAAGCCAAATTTTCTACCCCCCATACCACTCATTTGGCACTATCACTATAGAGATGACTATTTGTAACAAAGACTAGAGCCCACATAGACTAAAATATTTACTATCCGACCCTTTACAGAAAAAGTTTGTCAATCCTGGTTGGATCTATCTATCTAACTTGTTTGTCGTAATATTACTTGTGAACCTAACTTTGTATTTTTCCAAATGGATTGACAATTATTTTAACAGTGTGTACTGAATTATCTATATTTTGTTGTATTTTGAGGTGCTATTATTATCATGGAACAGTTCACATACATACATGGTGTATTTCTGGACACTAGTCATTTATTTCCTCTCCAGTATACATTTCACATTCAGGTTTTTTGGGTATTCTTTTTTTTTTTAGCAAAACTTAAAAATTCTATGGGTCGGCATGGAATTTATAAACTAGTGGGGGCAGAATTGGCATCTGTACAATATTAAGTATTCATATGAGAAACGTGATGGGTCATCACTATTATTTAGACCTTCGTTTTAGGTTGCTCAGTACTCTTATTATTCTCTTCACAGACATCTCTAACATTTCTTGTTAGGGTTATTCCTAGATAGTATATAGCTTTCATTGCTATTTTAGTAGAATATCTTAAAATTATATTTTGTGTTTCTTACTGGTATAGAGGAATATATTGACTTTTTAATATTCTTATATCTAGCTAATTAACTACTTTGTCTTATTGGCACTAATAAGCTTTTGTCAATTCTCAAGTTTGTCAATTCAATTTACCTTGATAAGTAATCATATTGTCTATAAGTACTGAGTTCCATCTTCTTTTTTTCCAAAATTTAGACTATCTGTGGTTTTTATTTTTGTCTTATTTCGTTGTTTAGCGTCTCTAGTAAAATGCTGAATGGTGTCAGTGATAAGAAATGGTCCATAAAATTATTTCATTATGTTGCCTTATTTTAGTGGGAAAGTCTTGACTGCTTTTTATTTTCTTCTCTTGTTACTGGTTGTTTAAATGTTTCTTGAAGCTTTTAGTCATTTATATTTTTTCTATAAAATTAACTATTTTATCCACACTGAAACACAGAAGTCCCTTAAGTCAGCAGTCCCCAACCTTTTTGGCACCAGGGACCAGTTTTCGTGGAAGACAATTTTTCCATGGACAGGGGTTGGGAGGGTGGTGGTTCAGGAGGTAATGAGAGTGATGGGGAGCGATGGGGAGTGGCAGATGAAGCTTCACTCGCTCGTCCACCGCTCACCTCCTGCTCTGCAGCCTGGTTCCTAACAGGCCGTAGACCAGTACCGATTCACGGCCCAGGGGTTGGGGACCCCTTCCTTAAGTGTTTTCCTTTCTGATTCCTAAAGTTCCTCATTTGTTTCTTCTCTATTTTTTGTCCCTCATCTTCAGTGGCACTATAGGCTGAATATTTGTGTCCCTCCAAAATTCATATATAAAAACCTAATCCTCAATGTGATAGCATTTGGAGGTGTGGCCTTTTGGAGGTGAATAGGTCATGACGGCAGAATCCTCATGAATCAGATTAGTACTCTTATAAAGGGAAACCAAAGAGCTCTCACCCATTCTGCCATTTAAGAATACAAGGAGAAGAAGGAAGAAAATAGGTTTTTACCAGACACCGAATGTGCAGGTGCCTTGATCTTGGACTCCCCAGCCTCCAGCTGTAAGAAATAAATGGGTTTTTTTAGGCTATCCAGTCTATGGTGTTTTTGTTACAGCAGCCCTAACAAATTTAGACACTTGGGAAAAAAAATTATTTTGACATTCTTTTCAAAATAAAAATTTAATTTTTAATCAAATTTTCCTTTTTTATACTTTGATAATTTTTACTTGTTAACTTGCTTTTTATCTTTATTAGTTTTTCTTATCTACTCTTTTTGAGAACATTTTATTTTTTTTCAGTTTTTTGAGTTACATTATAGCTGTCATTTTGAATTTTATTGCTTTATAAGTCAGAGAATAAGACCTGTTTGGTAATCCAAATTCCCAAATATTCGTGTTTCCTAAAGTGAATAGAGGGATAGAAAAATATTTTCTCCTTCTCTATGAAAAGAAAAATGACGTTGAGTTAACCTTCTAGCTTTGTTTCCATGGAAATCTAATACTGGTAGAATGTCAGCTGTACTACTAGGCTACATTGCGTATGATAAAAATAAACCCTGATTTGTAAACTGCATCTGGTCTGGGGGGACTGTGAATGACTATAAATACCTTGTGGGATTTCTTGAGTGAGGTACAAGAAAACCTTTTTATAACTGGTAATTTTTATAACTGGTAAATTTTTTTGCTTACGGGATGTTATAAAAGATACCAATTCCTATTTGGGACATGGGAAATGTTAGAGTAGGTCTCACACTTACGTATGATCTCAGATTTATACATGAGCTGTCACTTTGCAGTGTTGGAGAAAGACGTTAGCCCTGGATACTTGTGGGAGCTGACATGTTAAAGAATCACCTGATTCTGCCTGATGGACATGCTTTGTTTATTGTATTGTATCCTTCTAATGAAACCATTGTCAAGTGTGGCCTATTGGGGTCATGTGCGATTAATTGTCCAGTTGAGCCTAAAACTAGTAGGAGTGGGTGTTATACATATGGAGTTTATTTTTCATCCATGCATTTATCAAAGTGTAATTGGTTTCAATATTCTGTGACGTAGAAGACTAAGCATGGTCAGGAGGAGGTTTAAGGGAAAATTGTGCACCCCCTGCAACTTTTTATATAGCCTGTAGATGTAACTAACACCTGAGTCCCCTCTGAACATTGCTACGCCTGTCTTGGTCATGATATGTCTGTAACAGCAAAGTCTGATGAGAGTGAGAATTTTGAATGAGAGTTAAAAACACCCTTACAGAAAGAATGAACAAAAAAGAACAAACCACTATAGTGGAAGAAGTTGGGCAGAGTTTTTTCAAGACATGTAAAAAAATGTTTCAAAGACCTTTCAATGATAAAAATTCTGAGGTAACCTTGTTCTCCAAAGATAGTTAAGCAATGTGTTACCAGTCTGAAAGAGAATGTAGGTGAAGCATTCTAGGTAGACAGATAAAAAGACCTCGGTGAATTTTTTAAAAAGTTGTGTACTATTTCCTTTCACCCACATAGTATGTTTTATATTCTGCCCATGTATCAGGTCCAAGTTATAAGAAGTTTAATTGTTTGAGTTATTATACAGATACACATAGAACTCAGTACATATGATTAAATTAGGAAAAGACAGTTATGGATGCATTTCATTGTAATCTTTAAGTTACATTAAACATCTAGCTAGTTTGGCATAACATTTTATTTCATGCTTCACAAACTATGAATACTGAGAAAATTACCTTGAAAATGATTATTTTGATATGAGGAAAATGATACTGTTAATTCTAGCATCATGTTCTATGTTGACACAACTAATTTCTTCTTATGAATTATCTATGACATTTTCTAAAATATAAGTGTGATTCTCTGATAGCTGCCCTGTTTTCCAGAGCCCAGCAGCAGTGCAGGTACTTCCTAAGGAATCTGTACTTCCATGAGCAAGACACACTGAACAAACTTATAGGTAATGTTTGATGTATTGAGGATATTTAGTAAGTGCATATGTGCCTGACAAAGTAACAATTTAGAGAGATGATATTTAAGTCTTTAAGGCCAGATGGTTATTTTGTAAAATAAGTACCCGATACCCTAAAATATCATGCACCTCAGAATTGCCCTTCTCATCTGAGCTAGTATGTCAGACATGACCATTCAATAATATTAGTTCTAAATTACGAAGTCTAGCTCCAAATCTTACAGGGTCCAGTGAAAAAGTAAAATGTGTGGCCCCTGTTCAAAAAGCAGGAAAAAAAAGTTCTGTCCTTTCTTACCCAGTCTTTATTGTTTTTAATTTGCTATTTAATGTCATGCTCTCTGGCACACGTTGAATGCAGACCCCCACAGCCCCTGGGGCACTGCCCCCGCAAGTCAGAGCACATCACAGGGCTGCCAGTGTTTGGGTCTCCACCGAGCTAGAGGGCAGCAGTGGTCTCGGTATGCGAGGGGAAGTAGGTGGCCTGGAGCTCACCCAGGTGGGTGGTGAACGTGGAACAACACCTGAGGGAAAGCGCCAAGTACATTCTCCCTTATCCCATCAGACTTTACTTATGCAACACAAATTCAAAGATAAAAATATCAAGACAATGACTGCAGAGCATTAAACCCCAAGCATAAGAGGGTGTGGGCATGGTGGGGGAGGGTGATACTTCTGAAGACAGGGCCCTGTGCAATTGCAATGGTCACACACCCATGAAGCTGACCCTGTACGTCTGTCCCAAATAGACTGTTTCATCAGCCCCACTCCAAGCCTTAACTGTGAAATTCAGAACAGCCCCAAACACACGTTCAGCTTTGTCTATTACTATGCTCTATTGTGTTTGGTTTTTCATTCAAAAGTAACTACATAAGAACAATGCACATGAACTATAAGAAGTAACATAAAATCAGTTTAAGGAATGCCTTAAAACATACATGACAAATCAATATTTTTATTCCTTTTTATATGTAAATTACTAGTGTCCACTTGTTAAAATGTTGACATTTTTTCATAGAAAAATAGAATCTTTATCTAGTGTGTAAACTAGGCATGAAAACTTTACCTTCTGAAATAAGGACATAGTTTGTAAAATCCATGTATGATATATAAGTACTGGACAATTGAATTTGGGGAAATTCTCTAAGAAAATTAGCAATAAATATAAATAAAAATAAAGAAGTTCTCTTACTCATGGAACATTTGCATTCACAAGCAGAAAGTACTTTATTGTTATCTTGAACTGTATCTTTTATTTTTTTTACATGTGTATATCTATGTAGAATCATATCAGTTTGAAAAGGGTGTTTTTAATTATTTTCCAATTTAATTCAGTTGAAATCAGTTTGATGACATAATTTTTAACAATGATGGAAATCATGTTTTACAAAAGATGTTATTTCTAATAGTGAAGTTACTATGATGTCGTAATATTGTAAGATATTGATAATACATTTATAATTATTTCAATATATGTATATCATAAAAGACTATTTAAAAGCATACCTTAGACGCTTACCTCAGACTGGGGATATTTCGTCAACCTTTCGAAAAAATTTTATTATTTCTACATAAATGATGTGATTAAATATCATAATTAAAGTCTTCCATAGAAAAGAAGTAAATAATGTGAAAAAAAGTAATTTTGTTTCATGTTTTAGAGTTCAAGTTGAAAGTATTATCTCGAAGAATACTTTCTAGAAATCTTGTTCTGCTGCTCATTATGGGCACAAATGAATCGCTAAATTAGTCAATACTACCACCAACTTCTTATGATTAAATACGTATGTAATTACTTACAAAATGTTCCTTCCACAGGATACGTGCAATGTATGCTTGCTTGCTTCATTCATTCATTCATTTATTCATTTATCTAAATTATATGCAATCCTATGGTGTTTCCTTACTATTGGCTAATGCTCAACTCTACATGGACTGATCAGTTAGCAAATTCTTGAAAATTCTAAACACAGTGTCTAGTGTGATGTTATGGTTATGGAGTCTGAGGCTCAAAATTAAGTTCCATCCCACGGTACTTATAAGGACAAGAAAGATTTTGAGACTCAGTTTCCTCCACTGTTAAAAAAAATGGAACAGCATTACTCCTTTTTTTTTAATAATGCCATTTGCAGCAACATGGATGGATCTACAGATTATCATACTAAGTGAAGTCAGTAAGACAGAGAAAGACAAATATTATATGATATCATTCATATGTGGAATTTAATTTAAAAAAATGATACAGGGACCTTCAAGACGGCAGAAGAGTAAGACACGGAGATCACCTTCCTCCCCACAAATACATCAGAAATACATCTACATGTGAAACAACTCTACAGAACACCCACTGAATGCAGGCAAAAGATGTCAGACCTCCCAAAAGGCAAGAAACTCCCCACGTACCTGGGTAGGGCAAAAGAAAAAAGAAAAAACAGAGACAAAAGAATAGGGACGGGACCTGCACCAGTGGGAGGGAGCTGTGAAGGAGGAAAGGTTTCCACACACTAGGAAGCCCCTTCGCGGGCAGAGACTGCGGGTGGCGGAGGGGGGAAGCTTTGGAGCCATGGAGGACAGCGCAGCAACAGGGGTGCGGAGGGCAAAGTGGAGAGATTCCCACACATAGGATCAGTGCCGACCAGCACTCAACAGCCTGAGAGGCTTGTCTGCCCACCCACCGGGGCAGGTGGGGGCTCGGAGTTGAGGCTCGGGCTTCGGAGGTCAGATCCCAGGGAGAGGACTGGGGTTGGCTGCGTGAACACAGCCTGAAGCAGCTACTGCACCACAGCTAGCCAGAAGGGAGTCCGGGAAAAAGTCTGGAGCTGCCAAAGAGACAAGAGACATTTTCTTGCCTCTTTGCTTCCTGGTGCGCGACTAGAGGGGATTAAGAGAGCCGCTTAAAGGAGCTCCAGAGACAGGCGTGAGCCGCGGCTATCAGCGCAGTCCCCAGAGACCAGCATGAAATGCTAACACTGCTGCTGCCACCACCAAGAAGCCTGTGTGCAAGCACAGGTCACTATCCACACTGCCCCTCCCGGGAGCCTGTGCAGCCCGCCACTGCCAGGCTCCCGTGATCCAGGGACAACTTCCCCAGGAGAACGCACGGCACGCCTCAGGCTGCTGCAACGTCACGCCAGCCTCTGCCGCCGCAGGATCACCTCACATCCGTACCTCTCCCTCCACCCGGCCTGAGTGAGCCAGAGCCCCCGAAGCAGCTGCTCCTTTAACCCCGTCCTGTCTGAGCGAAGAACAGACACCCTCAGGTGACCTACATGCAGAGGCGGGGCCAAATCCAAAGCTGAACCACAGGAGCTGTGAGAACAAAGAGAAAGGGAAATCTCCCCCAGCAGCCTCAGGAGCAGTGGATTAAATCTCCACAATCAACTTGATGTACCCTGCATCTGTGGAATACCTGAATAGACAACTAATCATCCCAAATTGAGGAGGTGGTCTTTGGGAGCTATGATATATTTTTTTTTCACTTTTTCTTTTTTTGTGAGTGTGTATATGTATGCTTCTGTGTGTGATTTTGTCTGTATAGCTTTGCTTTTACCATTTGTCCTAGGGTTCTGCCTGTCTGTTTTTTTTGTTTGTTTTTGTTTTTATTTTTTTATTACATTAAAAATTCTTTTTCTACAAAAAACTTTTTTCTTAATAATTATTTTTTTAATAACATTATTTTATTTTATTTACTTTATTTTATTTTATTTCTTTCATTCTTTTATTTCTCCATTTTATTCTGAGCCATGTGGATGACAGGCTCTTGGTGCTCCAGCCAGGCATCAGGGCTGTGCCTCTGAGGTGGGAGAGCCTCAGGACACTGGTCCACAAGAGACCTCCCAGCTCCACATAATATCAAATGGCAAAAGTATCCCAGAGATCTCCATCTCAACACCAAGACCCAGCTCCACTCGATGACCACCAAGATACAGTGCTGGACACCCTATGCCAAACAACTAGCAAGACAGGAACACAACCCCATCCATTAGCAGAGTGGCTGCCTAAAATCATAATAAGGCCACAGACACCCCAAAACACACCACCAGATGTGGACCTGCCCATCAGAAAGACAAGATCCAGTCTCATCCACCAGAACACAGGCACTAGTCCCCTCCACCAGGAAGCCTACACAACCCACTGAACCAACCTTAGCCACTGGGGACAGACACCAAAAACAACGGAAACTATGAACCTGCAGCCTGCGAAAAGGAGACCCCAAACACAGTAAGTTAAGCAAAATGAGAAGACAGAAAAACACACTGCAGATGAAGGAGCAAGGCAAAAACCCACCAGACCTAACAAATGAAGAGGAAATAGGCAGTCTACCTGAAAAAGAATTCAGAATAATGATAGTAAGGATGATCCAAAATCTTGGAAATAGAATGCAGAAAATACAAGAAACGTTTAACGAGGACCTAGAGGAACTAAAGAGCAAACAAACAGTGATGAACAACACAACAAATGAAATTAAAAATTCTCTAGACGGAATCAATAGCAGAATAACTGAGGCAGAGGAATGAATAAGTGACCTGGAAGATAAAATAGTGGAAATAATTACTGCAGAGCAGAATAAAGAAAAAAGAATGAAAAGAATTGAGGACAGTCTCAGAGACCTCTGGGACAACATGAAACACACCAACATTCGAATTACAGGGGTCCCAGAAGAAGAAGAGAAAAAGAAAGGGACTGAGAAAATATTTGAAGAGATTATAGTTGAAAACTTCCCTAGTATGGCAAAGGAAATAGTTAATCAAGTCCAGGAAGCACAGAGAGTCCCATCCAGGATAAATCCAAGGAGAAACACTCCAAGACACGTATTAATCAAACTATCAAAAATTAAATACAAAGAACTAATATTGAAAACAGCAAGGGAAAAACAACAAATTACATACAAGGGAATCCCCATAAGGTTAACAGCTGATCTTTCAGCAGAAACTCTGCAAGCTAGAAAGGAGTGGCAGGACATATTTAAAATGATGAAGGAGAAAAAACTACAACCAAGATTACTCTACCCAGCAAGGATCTCATTCAGATTCGACGGAGAAATTAAAACCTTTACAGACAAGCAAAAGCTAAGAGAATTCAGCACCACCAAACCAGCTATAAAACTAATGCTAAAGGAACTTATCTAGGCAGGAAACACAAGAGAAGGAAAAGACCTACAATAACAAACCCAAAACAATTAAGAAAATGGTAATAGGAACATACATATCGATAATTACCTTAAATGTAAATGGATTAAATGCTCTAACCAAAAGACATAGACTGGCTGAATGGATACAAAAACAAGACCCGTATATATACTGTCTACAAGGGACCGACTTCAGACCTAGGGAAACATACAGACTGAAAGTGAGGGGATGGAAAAAGATGTTCCATGCAAATGGAAATCAAAAGAAAGCTCTACTAGCAATTCTCATATCAGACAAAAGAGACTTTAAAACAAAGACTATTGCAAGAGACAAAGAAGGACGGTACATAATGATCAAGGGATCAATCCAAGAAAAAGATATAACAATTGTAAATATTTATGGACCCAACATAGGAACACCTCAATACATAAGGCAAATACTAACAGCCGTAACAGGGGAAATTGACAGTAACACAATCATAATACGGGACTTTAACACCCCACCTTCACCAGTGGACACATCATCCAGAATGAAAATAAATAAGGCAACACAAGCTTTAAATTATGCATTAAACAAGATGGACTTGATTAATATTTATAGGACATTCCATCCAAAAACAACAGAATACACATTCTTCTCAAGTGCTCATGGAACATTCTCCAGGATAGATCATATCTTGGGTCACAAATCAAGCCTTGGTAAATTTAAGAGAACTGAAATCATATCAAGTATCTTTTCAGACCACAGCGCTATAAGACTAGATATCAATTACGGGAAAAAATCTGCAAAAAATACAAACACATGGAGGCTAAAAAACACACTTCTTAATACCCAAGATATCACTGAAGAAATCAAAGAGGAAGTCAAAAAATACCTAGAAACAAATGACAATGAAAACACGACGACCCAAAACCTATGGGATGCAGCAAAAGCAGTTCTAAGAGGGAAGTTTATAGCAATACAATCCTACCTTAAGAAACAAGAAACATCTCAAATAAACAACCTAACCTTACACCTAAAGCAATTAGGGAAAGAAGAACAAAAACCCCCAAAGTTAGCAGAAGGAAATATATCATAAAGATCAGATCAGAAATGAATGAAAAAGAAATGAATGAAACGATAGCAAAGATCAATAAAACTAAAAGCTGGTTCTTTGAGAAGATAAATAAAATTGATAAGCCATTAGCCAAATATATCAAGAGAAACAGGGAGAAGACTCAAATCAATAGAATTAGAAATGGAAAAGGAGAAGTAACAACTGACACTGCAGAAATACAAAGGATCATGAGAGATTCCTACATGCAACTATATGCCAATAAAATGGACAACCTGGAAGAAATGGACAAATTCTTAGAAATGCACAACCTTCCAAGACTGAACCAGGAAGAAATAGAAAACATGAACAGACCAATCACAAGCACTGAAATTGAAACTGTGATTAAAAATCTTCCAACAAACAAAAGCCCAGGACCAGATGGCTTCACAGGCGAATTCTATCAAACATTTAGAGAAGAGTTAACACCCATCCTTCTCAAACTCTTCCAAAATATAGCAGAGGAAGGAACACTCCCAAACTCATTCTACGAGGCCACCATCACTCTGATACCAAAACCAGACAAAGAGGTCACAAAGAAAGAAAACTACAGGCCAATATCACTGATGAACATAGATGCAAAAATCCTCAACAAAATACTAGCAAACAGAATCCAATAGCACATTAAAAGGATCATACACCATGGTCAAGTGGGGTTTATTCCAGGAATGCAAGGATTCTTCAACATTCACAAGTCAATCAATGTGATACACCATATTAACAAATTGAAGGAAAAAAAAAACCATATGATCATCTCAATCCATGCAGAGAACTCTTTTGACAAAATTCAACACCCATTTATGATAAAAACCCTCCAGAAAGTGGGCATAGAGGGAAATTTCCTCAACATAATAAAGGCCACATATGACAAACCCACAGCCAACATTGTCCTCAATGGTGAAAAACTGAAACCATTTCCACTAAGATCAGGAACAAGACAAGGTTGACCACTCTCACCACTATTATTCAACATAGTTTTGGAAGCTTTAGTCACAGCAATCAGACATGAAAGAGAAATAAAAGGAATCCAAATCGGAAAAGAAGAAGTAAAGCTCTCACTCTTTGCAGATGGCATGATACTATACATAGAGAATCCTAAAGATGCTCCCAGAAAACTACTAGAGCTAATCAATGAATTTGGTAAAGTAACAGGATACAAAATTAATGCAAAGAAATCTCTTGCATTCGTATACACTAATGATGAAAAATCTGAAAGTGAAATTAAGAAAACACTCCCATTTACCATTGCAACAAAAAGAATAAAATATCTAGGAATAAACCTACCTAAGGAGACAAAAGACCTGTATGCAGAAAACTATAAGACACTGATGAAAGAAATTAAAGATGATACAAACAGATGGAGAGATATACCATGTTCTTGGATTTGAAGAATCAACATTGTGAACATGACTATACTACCCAAAGCAATCTACAGATTCAATGCAATCCCTACCAAAGTACCACTGGCATTTTTCACAGAACTGGAACAAAAAATTTCATAATTTGTGTGGAAACACAAAAGACCCCGAATAGCCAAAGCAATCTTGAGAAAGAAAAATGGAGCTGAAGGAATCAGGCTCCCTGACTTTAGACTATATTACAAAGCTACAGTAATCAAGACAGTATGGTCCTGGCATAAAAACAGAAGTATAGATCAATGGAACAGGATAGAAAGCCCAGCGATAAACACACGCACATATGGTCACCTTATCTTTGATAAAGGAGGCAAGAATATACAATGGAGAAAAGACAGCATCTTCAGTAAGTGGTGCTGGGAAAACTGGACAGCTACATGTAAAAGAATGAAATTAGAACACTCCCTAACACCATACACAACAATAAACTCAAAATGGATTAAAGACCTAAATGTAAGGCCAGACAGTATAAAACTCTTAGAGGAAAACCTAGGCAGAACACTCTATGACGTAAATCACAGCAAGACCCTTTTTGACCCACATCCTAGAGAAATGGAAATAAAAACAAAAATAAACAAATGGGAGCTAATGAAACTTAAACGCTTTTGCACAGCAAAGGAAACCATAAACAAGACGAAAAGACAATCCTCAGAATGGGAGAAAATATTTGCAAATGAAGCAACTGACAAAGGATTAATCTGCAAAATTTACAAGCAGTTCATACAGCTCAGTATCAAAAAAAACAAAAAACACAATCCAAAAATAGGCAGAAGACCTAAATAGACATTTCTCCAAAGAAGTTATACAGATTGCCAACAAACACATGAAAGAACGCTCAACACCATTAATCATTAGAGAAATGCAAATCAAAACTACAATGAGATATCATCTCACACCGGTCAGAATGGCCATTATCAAAAAATCTACAAACAATAAATGCTGGAGATCGTGTGGAGAAAAGGGAACCCTCTTGCTCTGTTGACTGGAATTTAAATTGATACAGCCACTATGGAGAACAGTATGGAGGTTCCTTTAAAAACTAAAAATAGAACTACCATACGACCCAGCAATCCCACTACTGGGCATATACCCTGACAAAACCATAATTCAAAAAAAGTCATGTACCACAATGTTCATTGCAGCTCTATGTACAATAGCCAGGCCATGGAAGGAACCTAAGTGTCCATCAACAGATGAATGGATAAAGAAGATGTGTCATGTATATACAATGGAATATTACTCAGCCATAAAAAGAAACGAAACTGAGTTATTTGTAGTGAGGTGGATGGACCTAGAGTCTGTCATACAAAGTGAAGTCAGAAAGAGAAAAACAAATACAGTATGCTAACACATATACATGGAATTAAAAAAAAATAATGCTCATGAAGAACCTAGGGGCAAGATGGGAATAAAGATGCAGACCTACTAGAGAATGGACTTGAGGATATGGGGAGGGGGAAGTGTAAGCTGTGACAAAGTGAGAGAGTGGCATGGACATATATACACTACCAAATGTAAAATAGATAGCTTGTGGGAAGCAGCCGCATAGCACAGGGATCAGCTCGGTGCTTTGTGACCACCTAGAGGGGTGGGATTGGGAGGGTGGGAGGGAGAAGCAAGAGGGAAGAGATATGGGGACATATGTATATGTATAACTGATTCACTTTGTTATAAAGCAGAAACTAACACACCATTGTAAAGCCATTATACTCCAATAAAGATTTTTAAAAATTAAAAAAAAAATTTATTAGAACCAAAAAAAAAAAGAAAAAATGATACAAATGAACTTATTTACAAAGCAGAAACAGACTTACGATATCAAAAACAAGCTTGTTACCAAAGGGGAAATGTGGAGGGGAGGGATAAATCAGGAACTTGGGATTAACATACACACACTACTGTATATAAGATAGATAACTAACAATGACCTACTATATAGCACAGGGAACTCTACTCAATATTCTGTGATAACCTATATGAGAAAAGAATCTGAAAAAGAATGAATATATGTATATGTTTAAGTGAATCACTTTGCTGTGCACCTGAAACTAACACAATATTTTAAATCAACCATACTCCAATAAATTTTTTTTAAAAATGGAATAGACATTAGTATGTACCTCCTAGGATTGATGAAGAAAATAAATGAGAACGTAGTTAAAAATGATTTTGCAATGTTTACATATTTCCTTTTTACAAAGAGAGTCATTGAACCAACACATTTTTGGAGTAGATAATTCCACAGGAGAACTGCCATCATTCTGTGCCCCATCTCCCACAGGCGGAGGAAGCCACAGTAGTGGATTCGTCAGGAAATAAAACCAGAGTGAAAATAAGTGCCTTGCTCTCTTCCTTTATTAACAATATCAACATTGGCCATTTTTGTAACCAAAGGGTTATAGTTTCCAATATGTAATTACTTTAGGACAACAAAGTGCATGGTAAAAAATACAGAAGTGTAAACAAATGGTAAAAGAACCAATTTAGCAAAACAGTCAGCAGGACACAGTCTTTTTCTATGAACATAGAAAAGCACAGTAAATGAGGATATTCACTTCATAATCTGAGGAAGTTGAGGGGGCGGGATTCAACTATGAAACGTGGATGTTTACTTACCCTGGTTCCCCTTAATCTTCACTAATGGTGTTCAGAGGATAGTTTTGTTTTTGTGTTTATTTTGTTTCTGAAAAGTCTCTGCTTTCATAATGCTTTCATTAGCCTAGGCTAAACAGCAATTTTACTCATGCTAATGATTGTGAATTGTTTTCTCTAAAGCCAAAAATGTTTTAAAACCCCCTTCTTCCTAAATCCCTTTTCTCCTGCCCCTCCTTTGAATTTCCTTTTTTATTCACTGACATGCTGCTTAGGGAAACAGTTGCAGCCAGATTGGAGAGCACTGTGAAAATGAATGGCTGTGATATTTATCCCTCCTTTTGGCAAAACTCCTTTGTGTAACTGCATTAAAGCCTGCCGAATCTAATGTGAACACGTGCACATTTTACTGAGTTCCACTGGAAATGAGGTACGCTGGGAAAATGGCATGAGTTTTTCATGGTGGAACGAAAGTATCTTCAATCAAAACAAAATTAAAATGCTAACACTTCTCCCTCCTCCTTGCTTAAACATTCTGTCAAATCACATTCATTTTAGGTTTTTAATTTATTACATGAAACAAGTGATGCCCATACTTCCCCCTCTAATATCCACTGATGTTTTTCAACAATTAAATTGTCTAGACAAGCAATAAAATGTTGCTCTTATCTTTATGGAATGACATTTCTTTCTTCTGGCTTTTAAATAAATGATAGGATGCCTTCTGTGAAACAGCAAGTGGGACTTTATGGGTTGCATTTTTATTAACCTAATATAATCAGTTAACTAGTCTTCTTTCCCCAAGCATAGGTAGGGTTAGAAGTCGAGGACAAGGAGGTTAGACATTACAAATCTGCTGAATAAAGCAATTTTATAGTCCTTTTAAGTCTGAAAAGGAAATCAGAAGTCTCTTGAGTTATTAACATCTCTGAAGTTACTAGACTATGAAAAACTTCTACTTGCCCATGCCCAGGGATTATCTCTAGTTTCCACTTCCTTTTTTAAAACATGGTACTCAAAAGGAATTAGAAGTAAAGCAAAATAAAATATATTCTACTTAAATGTTATTTTTCTTCTTCCAAAATGCTTTGCTTTTTAGGCACACATGACTGAATAATATAAGCTCAAGGATGGGAAAAACGTCTTGCATCAATTACAATAAAATGGTATTTCTGGAAGGTCTTTGCAAAATGCAGCATATGGAAGGTCTCCTAAAATTGTTCTGTTTAACTTGAAAGGAGTAAGACAATGTTACAAGTTTAATTGGCAGGTGTCTAGGATATTTTTTACTTAACCTGAGAAAGGGTCAATTTCCTATCACCTTTACTTCAATCTTGCCACCATTGTGAACTAGAAAATGTGAGTATCCATATGTATACACCCACATTACCAACAGAAAACAGATGATCCTTTGTAAATTAGACAAGTAACTGAATAATAAGCAGTCTTCACTGCCGTTAAACTTAGAATTAATCAGAAAGAGGTCCCAGGTACCCTAACAATATTTGCCATGGTACTTCGCAAATGCCATTCAATGACATATCCCTTCAACTCCAAAAGATGGAAATTATACTATCAAAGTACCACTATTGTATTATATTCAGAATTCAGTAACTCCTTCAATAATGGCTAAACCAAAGATAGTCTCAGTGTTTGGCTCTCAAGGCACTTTTTGTTCAGGTGGTATCTAATATATTCTACTTTAATGTTCCCTCTTTTACTTCAGGAAAAATGTATAAACAATATGTATGATTTCTACATTTTCAATTCTGCATTATCAGGGGACTTCTAACTTTAATAGAGCCCCAAAAACCAGTGTGCTTCTGGATAAACTGGATTCAGGGGGGTATAATCTTAAAAAGGCATCATGGTATGTACAATAAAAACCTAGAGGCTTGGGGCCATTTAGTGTGAATAAAAACAGCCACGTACATTTCAACAGCCTCCAGGTTCATCTCTTTTAAAATATATGCAGTGTTTCGTATCCTTGGCAGAAGTAACATTCTGGTCCAGATAATTATTTCTTGATGGGCCAGGGGCTGTGCCATGCATTGTAAACCATTCAGCATCATCCTTGGACTCAGGGTCATTCAGTGTCTTAAATGAAAAGTTGAATGGTGTTACTTTGTTAATTCATTCACCTTAAACTTGTGAACTCCTACCCTTCTGCAATTATCTGCAATTCAGCTACTGTATATTCCTTCATTAACAGCAATAAGAATTGTGGTTAAAGAAATAGAGAGAGTAACACTTGTTCTATGCAAGAACAATGTTCTATACTCCTAATAATAGTATTTTAGAAAGCTAAAGTTCAGGTTACAATTTTTAAGAGCTGATAGCAAAATTTTCATTTCATTCCCCCCATGAATTCATCATCTCTCTATTATTTAGCTTGGCCAACAAAGACAATGTTTGTCCATGATGGTCCAGTACCGAGCAAAGTCTTAAATTTACATAGTGTTGTCAATCTCATTACAGAAACATTTACTGGAAATGTACATAGGTACATGAACTGCTCAAGGTGCTTGGAAAACAAAGGTGATAAGATATTAAACGAAGTACCAAATGATTTTTGAACAAAAATTAGAGAAAATGACCTCTGCCTGAGAGAATCAGAAAAGACTTTGAAACCAGCTTCTTCATGAAAGATGAATAAGATTTCAACAAGAGAGGGAACATTATCCAAGCAAAGCAGAGCAGAGTCAGAAAAGCATATATCCAGGGATGGTGAGAAATCAATGCAGTTAGAGCCTAGCCTCCAGAGAGGGTAGCAGTAGCAGGAGACAAGGCCAGAAAGGGGGGCGTTAGCATGGAGGTAACAGGGAGATCTTCAATGTTTTTAACTGAAATGTGACCTGGTCAGATTCGCAGTTTAGAAAGATGGCTCTGCAGCTGTATGAAGAATGAAATGGAGTAGAGCGGACCTAAAATCAGGGATAGCAGTTAGCAGTCTATAAAGGTGATATTTCAATTGAAAGAGAGTGAGATATTGAGCTGAAAAAAGTAGCATGAGGGATTGAGAAAAGGGAAGGGACTCAAACAAAATTTAGGATATAGAATGTATAGAACTGCAAAATAATTGGAGTTGAAAGGGAAGAGATGAGGGAGATTTTCCTTTATTGTTTCTGGTGTGGTGACTTGGATGGATAGTAATATCATTTCCTGAGACAGGACAAGAGACAAGGAACAGATCTTAAGAAAATACATTGTTAACTGTAGAGGGTATACTATTATCCTAAACAGCAAAGCAACATGTATCACAAAGGATATTTAACGTATTCAAGTGTAAATTACAGAAATGTTGGTTAAAGTGGGAAATCTGGTTTCTTAAATCACAAGTTCTCCAAAAGGAACTTTGCTTGTCGATACTATTTCTATTAATTAAAGAGGATTCGATTGGGAATCTTTAAACTTCATTTCCATGAATGTCATGTCTTAATACAGTAAGGTTAAAGAATGTGCTGAGAAACAGTGCTTGAAAGAGCAGCTTGGCTCACTGGAGGGAAGAACACTGCTGATTAATACACTAGAATTCTTTGGCATTCTAAATAAATTTAGTGGCTGGCTTTGTGAGGTCATAAATCCCTTAGACAATTAGATAAACGGTATGGGCTTCCCTTTAAAAATATGCAGATGTACACCTACATAATATTTTGCTTATGATTTCAAGATTCATAGACACCCTTGCATTGCATGGAATTCAGCTTAAGAGCTCTTGAATTAGAGTTGTACAAATTTAATTATAGTAGGTGTGGTGTTATTTTTTTAAAAAATCAAGTATATATTTTGAGGTATATCATTAATGCTAATAGGGAGTATTCTTCATTCTATATAAACTCATATAGTTCAGGGTTGTACAACTCAGTACTATTGACATTTAGGCTGGATAATTCTTTGTTGGGGACAGGGAAGGGGAAACTGGCAGGTGCACTGTGGAATGGTTAACATCACCTTGGCCTCTACCCACTAAATGTCATTGGCAACCCCTAGTTCTGACAACCACAAATGACTTCAGACATTGTCAAATGTCTACTGGGAGGCACGCTTTCTCCATTTGAGAACCATAGAAATAGATAATGACTTTTATAAAACTCCCACCTAAGAAATAAATTTCGGTGCAGTCGGCCCTCTGTATCGGCAGGTTCTGCATTCTCTGATTCAACTAACCTCAGATTGGAAAAAAAAAAAAAATTCAAGAAAATTCCAAAACTTGAATTTGCCACACTTGCAACTACTTACATAGCATTTACATTGTATTAGGTATTCTAAGTAATCTAGAGATGTATTAGGTATCATAAGTAATCTAGAGTAATCTAGAGTACATGGAAGACATGCCTAGGTTATATGCAAATACTCTGCCATTTTCTATGAGGGTCATGGACCTCCTTGAATTTCGGTATCCTTGGTGGGGGGGGGACAGGTGTCCTGGAACCAATCTCCTGCACAGACACTAAGGGATGACTGGATTATCTCTCTGAAGAAAAATATTTTCATGGGAAAATTTTTTAGAACAGAATCACAAAGTCAGCAACTCAGGCAGGTGTTTACATTTCCTATTTTGGGGGGGATAACTCAATCTTTTCTCCTGCATCCCTACTCTTAGTGTAAGAGTGAAAATTATCTATTCTTCATAGATGGCTGAGAATTAGACAATAAAGTTATTATATCATAGCAGCTCCTTTTTATCTATTTGTTTTCCTCTTCCTTTTTACAAACTTAACTTTCTCTTTAAGAAATCAAATACTCAAACTTGAGTAAGGAAGAAACTGATATTTTCATAGCAAGAGGAAATGCATCAACTAAAAAATAAGTGAAACACTGTAGAACCTAGTTAGTAATTGAATATAGTTCCATCTGCAATATGAACAAGTCTGTGCTCTTATGGAAAATGTTAACTTGATTTAGTACTGTAAATGGAAAATCTGTAACTTATGGGCAAGTTATGGGATATATTGGCATCAGATACAAAAATCTGCTAATACCCATATAATACAGATACTGAAAATTTAATATAAAGCCTATCTTACCCTTCTCTGCCATTCCTTTGTCCCCAATCTTGCTCTGTAAAACCATGCATTTCATCTCTTTGTTATCATTTATATTTCTTCTTATTCTTATTTTCAGTATTCTAGACACCTGTATTTACTCTGTGTATTTATTTCCATGTTTCCTGATATATTCTCCATTTCATTCTGGGGGCCACTCCCTGCCTAACTCTTAACCAACCTGTTTCAGGTAGTCTGATACAAACAGCATTTTTCCCTTAAAAATAGAACATATAATTTTTTAGCTAAGTAGTTAGTCATGCAGAATAAATACTATCTTGATGGTATGTGTGACCATCTAACAAAATTGGAAAAGGATGGAAGTGAAAGTATTGAGTGGCAGCTTCTGGAAAACTTTTTAAAAGAAAAGTTGCCCCATACTCTTGTAAATGTTTCTCCCTTTCTGCAAACATTTTGCCTGGAATGTAGATTTGATGGCTGGAGCTCTAGCTGCCAGTTTACACAATTAGTATGAACATGCTATGTCAGAGATGGTCAAAAGGAATGCTGAAAGGAAACTCAGTCCTTAAGGGCTTTGTAGACATGAGATGCCATGTCAGCCCTGATCTGTCTCAAGACTTGTATGCAAGAAACAAAGTTGTATTTTATGTTTTTAAAGCCATTGTGATTTGGGGACTCTGTTTTTCACATAGGAATCTAATCTTAACTGATATGGGTGAGAATCCACTCTGAATGGAGCATGTGATCTAAGTCTAAGTAAAAAAGCTGATCACATTTCTCTGTTTCAGAGGGAGACATTCACTATATCAATATCTTGCGTAAAAAGGCATACTTATAGATATCTCAGACCCTAACTTAGCTGGAAAAAATTTGATGAATGAACTATAAAGATGCTGTCATTCTCATAAAACCTCTAAGTATATTCTGATTAAAATATCAAAATGCATAAGAGCTTGGGGCATAGTAAAACCTTCATGAAATGACTGCATATGACTTCCAGGATGGCAATGAATGACCTCATAGTTACGCAATTAAAACAAAAATGTAGGAAACCATGGAAATTTTTTTATAGGCATTAAAGGCTATAATTAGGATAGTCTGATGTGAGTTTAACATACTCTGGGAATTGTGATCTGTAGAAAACCATGGTGTCTGGTGCTAACGGCAACATGCATTTTGTGATGAAGCATTATGCAGCAGCTAGACAATCTTCACCCATTCATTTCAGCCAGTCCTTCTGGGTCCATTGCACAAATGCCAGAATCACAAGGTCTCTGACCAGTTTGTGAGAAAGAGAATAAAAAAGTTTGTAGATTATTATGACAAAATAAAAATTACAAATAATACCAGGAAATAATTGGGTTCATTAATAGCAATCATCAATTCTCAATCATTAAATGCAATTCACATAGAATTAATTCAGCACTTGAAATACTACTTAAAGTGCATAGGCCTTGTCTTAACAGTATGTTTCATATAATTAGCTGAGCACAAGAGGCAGAAAGCAGACCACAGTGTGAGTTTTCCCATCTTATTTAAATCTGAAAAGATTTATCCACTTGCTAAATATCAGAGAGAAGATGTGGCACATATAAGATGTTCTTATACTTGTTTTTCAATGCTAACATTTTCTTTAATTTTGAAATAATGCATGAAAATTGAAAATCCTTGGAAAGTATGAACAGTATAAAGAAGGGGTAAAATATCACTCTTTCTGACACTCAAAGGCATCTGATATTATAGCTCTGGCATATTTTATTCCAGTTTTTAATTTTTTTCTTAGTTGAACCAATTTCCAGTGTAAAATATTTTTATAACATGATATCAAAAATCTTTGTAACATTATTTAATGGTTATTTAAGGTAAAGCTATGTTCCCCATTATTTTAAAATTAGAGTATGTAATTCCTTCATATAAAAAGTACTAATACTAAAATAAACTCAAAATGGATTACAGACCTAAATATAAGACTGGATGCTATAAAACTCCTAGAGGAAATCATAGGCAGATGTCTCTTTGACATAAATTGCAGCAATATTTCTTTGCATCTATCTCCTAAAGCAAAGAAAACAAAAGCAAAAATAAACAAATGGGACCTAATTAAACTTCAAAGCTTTTGTACAGCAAAGGAAACCATCAACAAAACCAAAACACAACCTGTTGAATGGGAGAAGATATTTGCAAATGACATGACTGATAAGTGGTTAATATCCAATATATATAAAGAGCTCATACAACTCGACATCAAAAAAATAAACAACCTGATTTTAAAAAGGGCAAAAGAACTGAAAAGACATTTTTCCAAAGAGGACATGCAGATGGCCAACAGGCACATGAAAAGATGCTCAACATCACTAATCATCAGGAAAATGCAAATCAAGACCACAATGAGATATCATCTCACACCTGTCAGAGTGGCTATCATCAAAAAGAACACAAATAAAAATTGTTGAAGAGGATGAAGAGAAAAGGGAACCCTCGTACACTGCTGGTGGAAATGTAAATTGGTACAGCCACGGTGGAAAACGGTATGGAGGCTTCTCAAAAAACTAAAAATTGAACTACCATATGACCCCACAATTCCACTCCTGGGTATATATTTGAAAAAAACAAAAACACTAATTCAAAATGATACACACACCCCAATGTTCATAGCAGCATTATTTATGATTGCTAAGATATGGAAGCAACCTAAGTGTCCCTCAACAGATGAATGGACGAAGAAGATATGGTATATATATACAATGGAATACTACTCAGCTATAAAAATGAATGAAATTTTGCCATTTTCAGAAACATGGATGGATTTGGAGGGCATTATGCTAAGTGAAATACATCAGACAGAGAAAGACAAATACTGTATGATATCACTTATATGTGTAATCTAAAAAATACAACAAACTAGTGAATAAAACAAAAAAGCAGCAGACTCACAGATACAAAGAATAAACTAGTGGTACCAGTGGGGAGAGGGAAGGGGGAAGGGGCAGTATAGGGGTAGGGGAAAGAAAAAGGAAGTTATTATGGGATTGTATGAAATCATGTGTGTGAAAATTTTGAAAATTATAAAGCACTGTAGAATTTTTAAAAATATTTTATTCAGTTAAAAAAAGTACTAATGGGCTTCCCCGGCGGCACAGTGGTTGAGAATCTGCCTGCCAATGCAGGGGACACGGGTTCAATCCCTGGTCCGGGAAGATCCCACATGCCGCAGAGCAACTAAGCTCGTGTGCCACAACTACTGAGCCTGTGCCCTAGAGCCCGTGAGCCACAACTACTGATCCCATGTGCCGCAGCTACTGAAGCCCGCGCGTCTAGAGCCCGTGCTCCAGAATGAGAGAAGCCACTGCAATGAGCAGCCCGCGCACCGCAACGAAGAGTAGCCCCCGCTCACAGCAACTAGAGAAAGTCCGCGTGCAGCAACGAAGACCCAACACAGCCAAAAATAAATAAACAAATAAAATAAATTAAAAAAAAAAAAAGTACTAATAAATATCTTGGACATAGGATTTCAAACCACAGTAAACATTAATAGAGACTTCACAAAGTGTGCCCCTTTGACATTAGTTCAAGGACAAGTTTTGAAAGAATAAAATAAGAAATCTTCCAGAAACAAATATGTTTGTGAAATACTGCATACAATTTTTTCCTTGCTGTAGCATCTTAAAAAACAATAGCATTGATATTTCAATAATCATGCTTTAAAGAAAACTATTTGGTTTTTCTTTGCATTTCCCCAAATTATTTTATGACAAAAGAGTTTTTGCATATTACTTATTTATATAAGTGTTACTCGCTCTGGGAAATACCATAATAAAGAATTTTTTAAAAAACATGTTAGAGTGAGGCCAAAATTGCTCAGTAGATTTTAAATATCCCAATAAAATTATCTAAACTATACTTCTTAAAATGTTTTTAGAAATAATTAATGCTAATATTAACAAATGCAAACAACACAAAGAAGCAATCAAAAACATTTCCCCAACAAACTCTAAATTCTATCATAAGAAATCACCATCACTAACATGGGATGAACACTGTTCTAGGCATTTCTCAAATCACATATGCAGATAGAAGGACATACAGGTAAGTAGGTAGATTAAATAAATATTAGTGGATAGATTGATAGATAAGAAAATGACATTTAAATTTTACATTATGCTGTATTCTATATCTAAGAGCTATTCTAATAAAATTAATTTATATTTAACAGAAGCAATATAAACTTGGGTGCCCTGAAAATATTGGTAAGATGCAAGTACATTTTTCTTTAACAGGCAAAATATTATTTTATAAATAATCCCTGTAAAGGTCAGGTAAATTTTTGATAAATAATAAGAGTTTCACATCATTTTTAAACTACATAATTTAAACTACTTCAGACAATATACTTGTACTTCTAGCAATACAGGATGAAGAAACTAGCTCACTTAGACTTTGTTCTACTTCCAGTAGAATCAAAAGAGTTGGAATAAATTTTTCTTAAGACACAGTATGGTCTTTCAGTGTGTGGATTATGATCTTTAGTTCAAGGATGTTTTTTTTCCTCTTACATCTTTGAATACTTTTGGTTCTGCATATTCTTCAAAACTCCAGTCATGCTTCATTTTACTTTGACTCTTTCCACATAGAGTCATTTTCATCTTTATTACTTTCTTTTTCTTTTAAGTGATTTTTTTTCAAGCCTATACCATACATCTCTGGTTGGGTGTCAATAGTTTTTATTATATTTTTTATAAAATCTTTATCGTGTCACTCTTTTTAAAAGAGAGGTCACATTTCTTTGCAATTTCTTTGAACTTGAAGAATTATTTGTCTGAAATCGTGTTTCCCCCCTACAAGTAATTCTTCCATAGTGTATGTTCTTTCAGTATCTTTCTCTCCTTTTGTAGTTTCCATGCTTAAGGTCATGTATTTTATGCCCCTGCTTATGAGTTATCTTCAAACCATGACAGCCTGTATACTGCATACTGTCAAATGGACAGATAATGGAACAAGAAAGGGAATGAGCTCCAACTCTGATTTATATTGTTTTGAGTGCCCTCTTACTAAGTTGGCTGTTTCCTTTGGGCACAAGCCGACGCCCACCTTCACCCCCCCAAGCATCAGCATTTAAGCAGTGGTAGGTTGGTGTAGCTCATTGATCTGATAATTGCTGCTTCCTTTCCTTCCTTCACCCCTCTTGACATCCAGGATTCTCCTTTGCATTGAAGGTTCAGTTATGGACAATAAAAATGACTTTAGCATGCTTTCTCCTTCAGCATCATACTCACTGCCATGTTGTAAGAATGAATTAGGTTTCCACACAGATGTCTCCTGATTCTGTAGTGGCCTGTCTTAGAGCTCAGATCTCATTCAAATCTAAGGATGGTGAGATAAACTGCCATCACTGCGACACTTGCTTTTAGCTATGTGTTGTGCTGTTTTATCTCTCAGGCTATTCTCTGGCTCACACCAGGTAGTGGTCAGAGCTACTGGCAGTGTGTTCAGGTTGTTGCTGATACTTGCATTATTAGTAGTACTGGCTCTCAATAGATTTTGAAGAAGAAAAATAGGTTAAAAAATTCCTTTGTTCTGCCATCCATAACCAGAAAACTGATTCCATGCTTATAATCTTTAAAATATTGCAGGTATATTTATTTAAGGTGTATGCAAGGATAGTTTAGGTATTGTCAGAAAGAATTTGTGTCTATTTGCTTATTTTTAACTTAGTCAACAAACATATGTAGTATACTTAATCTGGACCATGAACTATGCAAGCTACCAGAAATACAGAAATGAGTTATTTGTTATCTTACAATCAAAGAGCTTACAAATCCAGTACTGAAGACAGACATGTAAATAAGCAGACAAGATGCAGTGTGTGTGTGTGTGTGTGTGTTTTGTGACACAAATACAACAATAGGGTTATAGGAACTCAGAGGAAGGAGCAAATGAATTGTATATCACTGCAAAGAAAAGATGATATCTGAATTGTGGCTTAAAATATTAATAGGAATTTACCAGGCAGAGGTGTGGGCAGGGAGAAGTAGTTACTGAGAAAACAGTGTCTGCAAAGAAAGGCATGAAGACATAGACATCTTCATTTGTTTGAGGACAGTGAGTGGCATTTTGTTTCTGGAAGAGTGGGTACATGCAGGAAGGAGAGGAGTGGGTTTGGATATGTAAGCTTGGGGCAAGATTGTTAAGGACATTGAGTTTTACCATAGAGAAATTAATAGGGGATGATGGATGACTTAGTTTTGAGATTCTAATGAAATAGGAGATGCAAGACTCACTTTACATAGCAAGTCTTTTTCAAGCACTAGAGTACTTTGCTAATACTGCAGAGTTTCAGTCTAAGGTATCTTTTGTTATCACAACTTGAACTCCGTCCTCTCAAGCATAGCCACCCGTACAGAGCAATTTTATTATGTCTTAAGCTAGTTTTGTTCTCAGATGCCATAATATGAAAGGAGTTCCATTCCATTATTTAATTATCTTCATTGCAATATATAAATAACTTAGGTATATTCACTCAAGACCACAGTGGTAGGCAATGTCTGAGCAGGGGAAGGAATTGGTCAAACCTGTTCTTGAATTATTTTGTTATTCTTAAGTTAAATTTGCCAATTATGTGCCCCTTTCAAACATTCTTTGAATTTAATAGAAGTCATAAGAAATGTAACTCTTACTGAAAATCTTTAATTTCTTTCAAATAATTTTGTAATCATTTTTTTTCTTGTAATTTCCTGCTCATAAAAACTCAGATAGTTATTTTGAATGAAGTGTATTCTTTTCTCCATACCTGTTGAGTATTAAACCAGGATAATGAGTTCTTGAGGGTTATGTTTTTGCTTCACCTTCTCCAAATGTACAATTAGAGGCAGAATCAGAAAGTCACCATATTCAATTTATTCTATAGCAAAATAACTGATAATTTCCAAGGAGTGAGAATAGAAGAAACCAGGGACCAAATATTATATTATATCAATAGATAAATATACTATAGAGAAATCTCAGGATGAGGAGAGTATGAGATAGTAAAATGAGTAATAATTAATATTAAGGAAAGAACCAATAAATTACAATATCTAGCCCTTGTTCTTTAATACCTTTTATAGAATGGTATTGTGGTTTTTTACTATTCTGAAAAGACTCATCTATATTGACTGGAAACAAAAATATGGTGAAATTAACTGTATTAAGATTGAGAAGAGACCACATTGTATGATTTCACTTACATATGTCTAAATATGACAAATCCATAAAGACCAAAAATCCACAGTGGTTGGTTAGGGTTAGGAATTGGTATGTGAAGTGACATTTAATAAGTATGGGGTTTCTTTTGGGGATGATAAAATGTTCTAAAATTAGATTGTGGTAATGGTTACATAATTTGGTGAATATACTAAAAGCCATTAATTGGACACTTCAAAATGGTTTTTATGGTATGTGAATTGTATCTCAAGAAAGCTGGTTTTTTTGTTTGTTTGTTTGTTTTAAAGTAGCCTGGCAAGAACTCATTCACTCTAAGTTGGGAATTTTTTTAATGCAAAGGATATATATAGCAGGGATGAGACAAATGGGATGAGCTACAGTGAGAACCTGATTTCAAGTCTGTGTTCAAGATGCCATATTTACTATTCCTTTTTAAACTTCTTTTGCTTTAAATAGTGCCTTTTTGATGACTAATTCTATCTGGTGACATAAGTTTGCTAGGCTGTTTTCAACATCCCTTTGTGATTTGGCTATAGTGAAATAATACTTCTAGATTCTATAATATCAAAACAATCTCTGGATATTTAGGGAGATAAGACTGCTGAATTTAGAACTCAGATGACAAACATCTTCAAATTTTCAAATTCAAGTGAAGGAGGATAGATAATGCTGCATTTGAAACCCCTATTCTTGTGTCTTTTCTGATATTACTATTCTACAATGATGGGATATGCATGGTTTTGATGAATGTAAAGAGTTTTGCTTGAAGAAGTTGTGAAATACACTATTTTATTGCAGAGTAAAATCAGCATAGAACTTTGTGAGAGTTTCCTCTATGAGCTGGGCATGGGAAAATATGCTGCTTACTCCCATGATGCCATGAGACATCAGCAAGTCAACTAAATCTCCCAAGACACTGCAATTTGGACCGAGGTGTGTTGCTTGGTAATAACAGAGTGTCATGGCTCCTAACGGTAGGAGGTTCCAGAAGTCTAACGTAAATAAATGAATTCTAGGTTTTAGCCCTTTTAAATAATTTGCTGTTAATTTTTGCTGTGATCACATCAAAATGTTCTCTAATCCTGATTACGTATTCCCCAAATTTGGGCAAATGTGAACTGATTAAATTAAAGAATGGTTACATAGACATTCTTGTTTCATAAGTGGGTTTCATATCATATTTTAACTTTCTCTTGGTATTCCAACCTCTGGAAAAAAGCAGTCACTGATATTATGTCTTCATATACTCACCATTTAGGGGAAAAATAAAACTTCAATGTTTTGAAATGATACGTTTAAATCAAACATTCTACTTGTCAGAATTTACTATTAATATAAATTATATTAAACTCATTTTTTTAATTTACTGGTATAAAAAATAGAGCACCGTTTGGGAAACTGTCACTAACAGTAATATCTTCAAAGTTCATTCATTTCATCAAATATTTAAATAACATCTACCATATACCCATCTCTAGAACTGAGCTGCTTATTGTCTTGTGAGGAAAGAAGACTTTTGTGCTATACTGAGGATTATAGTTTCTAGGAAATCAGTGACATGAAAGATCAGTCTGAGCTGATTAAGTGAAAATTTATAAAAAAGGAGGGAATTAAGCTGGGTATTAAAAATGTATGTAAATAAAAGATACTACAGAGACAATGTAACCCATACAGGTAGAAGACATTTACAATGCATATATCATACAAAGGACTCATTGAGAATATATTAAAGCTTCTATGTATTAATGAAAAAAAAAGAGGTAACACAATAGAAAATTAGGAAAAGAGTTGAATATACCCTTCACAAAAGAGGAAACCCAAACGACCAAAAGACATGCTTTTTTTTAAAATGCTCAACTTCATTAAGCAGCAGAAAAATGCAAATAAAATGACACCAGTACATATCTATTAGAACAGATAAAACAAAAGAGAGGCAATGCCAAGTTTTGGGAAGGATGTGATACAACCAGAGTTCTCATGTACTGATGATGTAAGTACACTTAAATACTTTGTAAAAACTATTTGAAGTATCTACTAAAGCTGAACAAATGGATACATAAAACTCATCAACTCCATTCTTAGGTGTAGACCTAATAAATAGATAGGTTTATAAAAACACAGGTCTAAAATGTTTATAGTATCACTGTTAATAATAGCCAAAAACTGCAAACTTCTCTATTAATGATGTTTATCAATACTGTATAGATATATAAATTGTGGCATATTTCTTTAAGTAGTATATAACAATGAGAATAAAAATCAAAAGCTACCTACAATGATATAGATGAATTTCACAGACATAATGTCAATTGAAAGAAGTTATAAAAGTGTATGTACTTATCTTCCCATGTACATAAAGTACAGATCAGTTGAAACTAATCTGTGACATTGAAAATCAAAAAAGCAGTGACTTTGAGAGATACTGACTGAAAAGTAGCCTACAGTGGCTTTGGAAATACTCATAATGATCTTTTTCTGGTTCTCAGCTCTGATTACGCAGTGTGTTTAGTTTGAGAAAATCCACTGAGTTGTAAACTAATGATAGATGGACATTAATGCAGGCATATTGTAATTCAAAGAGTTTTTTAATGGGTAAAAGTTAGAGGTTTAGAAAAACGTAAAAAGAATTCTTTATTGAAAGATAGTTTTCACAGCCAATTATTTTCTGAAAAAATTTTTCTTAAGTGAAAATAAAGATGGAAAGACAAAACTTTACTCTAAAAAATTTCCCCAGAGTTGGATTTTTTCAGTTTATATAATGCAATCTGCTTAAGCTGATCTATTTTAAACAGTCTTTCACCACTGTGACAGGCCAAAATCAACAACTTTTATTTATATATGTAAGGTCCTTCCAGGGTACATTTGAATCATCAAAGACAGACAAAAATGTGTTTAATTTTATTTAAGTCTAATTGGTTAAATCTTCACTCTTTGAACATCAATAGAGCCATGTGTGATATCTAATGGAAAATATTTCAGATTATTTGCTTAAGTAGATGGTCATGTGTGAGTCTATGGTCTATTATTTATATTTTAAAGACATTTCATTTTAAAACTATATAATTTTGTTCTCTATTTTCTTCCTTCCTTCTTAGGTGTACACCTAATACTTAGATGTGTTTACAAAAGTATAAGGACTAGAATGTTTATAGCATTTATAATAGGCCAAAACTCCAAAATTCAATATTAATGATGCCTATCAACACTGGAATAGATAAACTGTGGTATATGTCCATAATAGTAGTATATAACAATGAGAATAAAAATCAAAAGCTACGTACAACAATATGAATGAAACTCACAGACATATCAATGGAAAGAAGTTCAATTATTCATGAAATATTCATAAAATCAAAGTTCAATTATTCATGGCTGAATAATATTCTGGTGTGTGTGTGTATCACAATTTGTTTATCCATTTATCTGTCAACACTTACGTTGTTTCCATGTCTTGACTATGGAATAATGCTGCAATGACTATGAAACTGCAGCTGTCTCTTCAACATAATGATTTTGTTCTCTTTGGATATATACCCAGAAATGGAATTGCTGAATCATATGGCAGTTCTATTTTTAATTACTTGAGGAAACTCCATACTGTTTTTCACAGTGGCTATATTAAAACTTCCTGATATAAAATTTAAAACAAATGTTAGATTTATTACTTCTCAGTACTGTTGTAAAACCTGCCTAACAAATACTATCATCTATTTGTTGAATGCAATTAATATTTGACTAGGAAAGCTGATGTGTCAGAAACAATATTACAGCCAGAGTATTCCGTGTTTACCTTTCCCACATATCTTAAGTAGGAAACTTAAGTTCAGGGAAGTGAAACAATTTGTGGGAATAATGAAATTAGTGAAAAGTAAAACAGATCTGTCTCATTTGAAGTATTAATATTTACTCTATACCATCTCTCCAAAAGAAAAGAAATTGCATATAGAAGCCATGTGGGTTTTTCTGTTTATATCCCACCACCCAGCCAAATAAATTATTAACATACCATATTCCATTAACAAAGAAACATGTTCCTGCAATTACCCTAATATGGGCATCAGAGCCACTATCTGAGCTAAAATCAATTGGACTTAAGAGGCCAGCATCACTTCTGTAACATATTAAGTAGCTTCCTGGGGAGTAGAGGTTGAAGAAGTAATGATCCTCTGAAAGAAGGTATTTGTAATATATTTGTGTCTGAACTTACCCACATTTATTTGTGACATTCCAGAGTCACACCATCATAGCTCTTCTCTTTAAATCAGAAAAGCTGTCAAACTATACAGAGAGTCATTGTTGAAATTACTTGTTAGTGCATATAAAATTATAGTGTTTGTTCAACAAAGGAAAAGTGAAACAAAACAAACAAACAAAAAGCAAAAACGACCGAAATAAAAGTTTTAAAAAATGTTTCATTGATAAAAGTCAAGTTCCTGGAAACAAATTTTGGTGGAAACCTATGCCTTCTCCCATGATATGCTTCACAACAAAATAAAACTAGAAACATTGAAAAAGATAATCAGGAAATAGCAAAAATAAAACATATAACATGACACAGGAAAATCACAAATCTTTCAACATTGTCTATAGATAAGCAGTTCCTTTTCTCAACAAAAATTAAGAAACATTAATACTGAATCACATCAAGTCTAAAATTCTAATTTCTGATGTTAATAGAAATGCAAACATTAGTTTGCAAATGTTAAGTTATAGCTAATGAACTAACATAAATGAACCAGTATCCTAATAGTTTTCTTTTATTAAACCAGGATGGTCAAAATCAGAAAAAGTAAATACAATGAGCTATGTGCTGTAGACATTTCAAATATTAAGTGCATTGCTAAAGTTCTCTTTGATAATCTTTTCTAAAATCAATGTCAAAATGTTTCCTCAAACCAGTCTATGCACTAACAGACAAAGCAACCCATATTTGATTTTCTTACAGTTTTGAATTTCTATTCCAGCTTTTCTCTTTCATATGGAACTGATAAGAAAAAGCGTAAGTACAAAGAGGTTCAGCAGAGCAAACTAAGAGCATGCACATAAAAAATACCCACTAGGGCTTCCCTGGTGGCGCAGTGGTTGAGAATCTGCCTGCCAATGCAAGGCACACGGGTTCGAGCCCTGGTCTGGGAAGATCCCACATGCCGCGGAGCAACTAGGCCTGTGAGCCACAACTACTGAGCCTGCGCGTCTGGAGCCTGTGCTCCGCAACAAGAGAGGCCGCGATAGTGAGAGGCCCGCGCACCGTGGTGAAGAGTGGTCCCCACTTGCCACAACTAGAGAAAGCCCTCGCACAGAAACGAAGACCCAACACAGCCATAAATAAATAAATAGATAGATAGATAAATAAATAAATAAATAAATGTTGCAGATAATAAGATAGCACTGGGGAAAAATGTTATATAAAAAAAAAAATACCCACTAGCATATGTTGACACACAAGTTGCCCAAAGGCAGTATCTTTTAATGGTTCTTAATTTTGTTGCTTCCTACGGTTTTTTTTTCTTTACACCCCATGGACAACAAATAAAAATGAAAAGTATAGAAAATAAAATTAGGGTTTAGATTATTTAAGTGTTTTGACTGAGGTCTTGCAGTAAATTGCCTATGACACAAAATTTGAAAAAAACATGATAGGTATTTTCAATTAGCAAGAATTTGTACACACTAAATCCTGCTTACATTTCTCTGGAAAGTAGACACGATACAGTAAAGCCTTTATTACCTGGAACCCCAGGAGGAATAATTACATTTTGTTCTAGAAAGTAGTTTCAAAATTAGGCAGTAATTTGTCCTGGCCCCAGGAAAGGAACACATGAGGGTATATATTTTTCATCTAAAGAAAAAGCATAAAACATTTTGCTTAAATTTTCTTCTTCTGTTATATTACTAAACCACTAGTCATGGAAATGATGCCTCTGAACTTTTCCTTACTAAGGGACCCCATTCATCAGAGGGGTGATGTGCAGTCTACCATACTGGTGAAATGTTCAGCACTATATGCATATTCTGTTTACACCGCCATGCCATAAGGAAAAGGCAAAAATTATATTGAACACATGGAAGAAATTTGAACACTTGGAATTTCAATATATCACCATATCTCTAAATTAAATTGGGTATTAGATAAATCCTTGGAAACCAGGGTATTGTTGGGGTTTTTGTTGTTGTTTTCTTTCTTTCTTTTTTTTGGTCTCTCTCTCTCTCCAAACATTTAACAATCAAGTTAAAACTAATTTTATATATTACCAGTGTCCTTATTAAAAGGGGAAATTTGGAGACAGACATGTACACAAGGAAAAAATGTGAAGATGGAGGCAGAGATTGGGTTGATGCTTCTTTAAGCCAAGGAACACTAAAGATTGCCAGCAAACCACTAGAAGCTAGGAGAGTCATGGAACAGATTTTCTCTCACAGCCCACAAAAGGAACCAAGCCAGCCAGCACTCTGATCTTAGACTTCTAGCCTCCAGAACTGTGAGAAAATAAGTTTTTGTTATTTAAGCCACCCAGTTTGTGGTACTTTGTTACAGTAGTCCTAGAATATTATTGTACCATACCTTATTCAGGTTTCCATAGTTTTACATAATGTCCCTTTTCTGTTCCAGGATCCCACATAATTACATCTAGTCATTACGTCTCCTTAGGCTGCTTTTGGCTGTGACAGTTTCAGACTTTCCTTATTTTTGGATGACCTTGATAGTTTTGGGAAATAATAGATATTTTATAGGATACTCCACTATTTGCATTTGTCTGGTATTTTTCACATGACTAGACTGTGGTTATGGACTTTTGGGAGAAAGACCACAGAAGTAAAGTGCCATTTTCATTACATCATAGCAACATGAGTTTTACATACTATCCACATGATTTATCAGTGTTGATGCTGACTTGATCACCTGGCTGAAGCTGTCTTCTCAGATGTCTCCATTGTAATGTCACTTTTTTACCCCCTTTACATTAGAATGAAATCTTCCTCAACAAAAAAACAAACAACCCAATTGAAAAATGGGCAGAAGACCTAAATAGACATTTCTGCAAAGAAGACATACAGATGGCCAACAGGCACATGAAAAGATGCTCAACATCACTAATTATTAGAGAAATGCAAATCAAAACTATAATGCGGTACCACCTCACACCGGTCAGAACAGCCGTCTTTAAAAAGTCTACAAATAACAAATGCTGGAGAGGGTGTGAAGAAAAAGGAACCCTCCTACACTGCTGGTGGGAATGTAAATTGGTACAACCACTATGGAGAACAGTATGGAGGTTCCTTAAAAAACTAAAAATAGAGTTGCCATATGATGCAGCAATCCGACTCCTGGGCATATATCTGGACAAAACTACAATTCAAAAAGATGCATGCACCCCAGTGTTCATTGCAGCACTATTTACAATAGCCAAGACACGGAAACAACCTAAATGTCCATCGACAGATGAATGGATAAAGATGTGGTACATATATAAAATGGAATACTTCTTAGCCATAAAAAAGAACAAAATAATGCCATTTGCAGCAACATGAATGGAACTAAAGATTATCATACTAGGAGAAGTAAGTCAGAAAGCAAAAGACAAATACCATATGATATCACTGATATGTGGAATCATAAACACAAATGAACTTATCTACAAAACAGAAAAGGACTCACAGACATAGAGAACAGACTTGTAGTTGCAAAGAGGGGGTGGGAGTGGGGGAAGAATGGATTGAATGGATTGAGAGTGTAGAATTAGATGTAAATTATTATATATAGAATACATAAACAACATGGTCCGACTGTATAGCACAAGGAACTATACTGAATATCCTGTGACAAACCATAATGGAAAAGAACTTTTAAAAGAATGTATATATATATATGTATAACTGAATCACTTTGCTCTACAGCAGAAATTAACACAACATTGTAAATCAACTATACTTCAATTAAAAAAAAAAAAAAGAAAGAAAGAACTCTTTTTGCTCTTTGGGAAGGAAGTCACTGTGCATTACTTACACTTCAGAGGTTGTAAGTTATGCTCCCCCTCCTTGAAGGCATAGTATTTACGTCAATTATTTGGAATTATCCTGCATAAGAGATAAGCCTCTTCTCCTCCACTTATATATTTAAACATTTGTATCAATATAGACTCATGGAAGTTTATTTTATACTTTGATTTATAATTCAATACTACTTTTTTTGTGACCCAAATTGTTCTACCTTTGGCAGTTGGAGTTCTTTGTGTCCCTTTGACAGATCTGTATCAATGTGGTGTGTGTGTTTTAACACGTCCTTACTTTCTGGTACTAAAAGATGCTCCAAGATCATGTTGTGTATTTCCAGTCCCAGTCTTAGAATCAGCCATTCTCCAAGGATCCCTGGTTCCTTTTATTAAAAATCAAGATCTGGGCACTATGTGTGTTCATTACTACTGAAGTGCCATTGCTTTTAGACTACTTTGGATGACAGCACAAAGAAATACATGTGTGTATTTGCATACACACATATCTATAATTATTCCTATACATAACCATCTGTGTGTGTGTGTGTATAATAGCTAAATATGAGCTCTTATTGATGTCTCCAACTGCAATCCATTGTCACATGGATCATTCTGGCCTACACCCATTGTTAATCTGTAAATTCATTGCAACACTGAGAAACCTGGTTCCCACCATCCACCATTCATTTAATTAACTGTTCAATTCCATTATACATGTATAGTAGCATCAGAATTAACTTGTACTTCAGGGAGAAACAGCTTTATTAACTAGCATTCAGTGTGTATGTGCAGTTCCTTTTGACTTTAGTCTTGGAGACTCCACTCATATCCAAAGTTACTTGGTCAGCACCTTTTACAACTAACCCCTTAAGAAAGATTGTTTCACACATTTGTAATACAGTTAGGTTCTCACATATTCTGCATTTCTTCCTGGGATTTCCCAATCTCTTAAATAATTTTTTGAATTTGCATATATTAAGGTTCACTTTGTGTGCTATAAAATTTTACGGATTTTGACAAATGCATGTCATGTATTGACTATTACGATATGTTATCTAAAAAGGAAAAAAAAACACATTATGTTTCACCTATTCAACCCTCCATCCTTCCCTCTGAACACCTATCAAACACTGAAATTTTTATGCTATCTATATTTTTATATTTTCGAGAATGTTATATAATTGGGATCATATAGTATGTGTCTTTTTCACACTTTTTGTTTTCTTATTATTGAGTTTTAAGAGTTCTTTTTATATTTTGGATACAGATCCTTTATGAGATAAATGTTTTCGTAAGACAGTGAAGGAGCTCTAAAATTATTGGGGTGCTATCAATTAAAATATATGTTAAAAAGGAAATTTTAAGGAATAATGCTATAAAAATCAATGGACAACTCTTAATCACTGCATTTTCTGTTTGTACCAATAAGGATGTTTGAAAGAAAATATGCTAAAAAATAATATAATAAAGTTACATCATTATAAAAAAATATATTTTTAGACTAAGCAAAAACAAAGTTACCATTTTTCTGTATCATTTTTCACACTCTACAACAGAATAAAAATAATTTAATTCCTTGAAGAGATAGATTAAAGCTGATAAATAATAAAATCAAAGAGCTAATGCACATGAGGCCTGTAGCACAGAGTGTCTAGTAATAGTAAGCCTTGGTTCACATTTGCTCTTATTATTTTCACTCATTATGAAACCAATACTCATATAAATATACCACAATTTGAGAATATAGAAAAATTTGCTTAACACATTTCTTTTTTTTTAATTTTTTGGTCACGCAGTGTGGCCCATGGGACCTTAGTTCCCCAACCAGGGATCCAACCCCGGCCCTCGACAGTAAAAGCGCTGAGTCCCAACCACTGGGCCGCCAGGGAATTCCTGCTGAACACATTTCTTAATAAACGGAAACCATTTCCATTATTTTTGCATCAAATTTGATTCCAAGTAAGAGCTCAGTACATAACTACAAATATTCACAGTTTAAAAAACTACTAGAGTAACATGCTAATGAAGTTAACAATAAACTTACCAACAAAGTAGCTATATTAAAACATACTTTTACATTCTAAGTTTATATGTAATTACTCCTCTATTTATGTAGTACATCTTAGGTGAATGATAAATTTTTACTCTAATGCAGTTGTCAAAAGCTTCATAGAATGATTAGAAATATGAATATCATAGTTTTTTTTCCTATTTAAATCCAGAGATGAGAAATGTCATTTTTGTTTTATGTATATGATTCATTAAAATTCCTCAAACTCACAACTGTAAGAGGCTTATATTTGCATTAGTTAGACATCATCAACTCTCCAAGCCTATGATCTCAATTTATCTGTTATCATTCTACAATTATTACTTTATTATTTAATCTTAAATGAGAAATATCATGACCTTATAGTTCAAAAATATTCATGTCAAAGCAGTTTTTATGATCATTCATATGACGATAACCAACAAAATAATGAAAATGATTAAGTTCTTATTTTCAAGCACTATTATTTATCTTGTTCTGTACAGCAAAAGAGAAGAGCTAATGGGTCCAATTTTTGCCCACAGCCAACTTTCTCCATCTGAGATATTTTTTAATTGTAATGAACTGTGAGGCAATTAAAATTCAACTGATTTTACCTAAAACTGGCTAATTAATTTCTGGTATTAACAACTTGCCTTCAGCTTTTCTAGTTGTAAGAAAGAGACATACACTTAGAATGCTTTACTTGACAGGGGTTAATTGTAAATTGTAAAAGGAAATAAAAAACAGGAAATAAGTTCAACAGAAACAGAGGTAGCCTCAATAGCCTATTTTCATGAAGACTAAATGCCTCTCTTTTTGTTTCTTTCTACCTGTTTTACTATAAAAACAATAATAATAGTAATACAGATTCAATAACTAATATTTATTGAAGACAAATGCTATGCTATCTGCCTTATATTATGTCTGCCTTGCCTAGAGCAAGCCCAACAACTTCATTTTGAAGATGAGAAAACCAAGAGTTAAAGAAATACAGAAACTTGCAAAATTAACATAGCTAAGAACTTCCAGACCCAGGATTTCAATCCAACAGTTTATCTTCAAAATGTACTCTCTGTGCTATTCTATTCTCAATTGTCTACAGCATTACCATCTAAAATAGTTCTACTCTGTACCTCATGGCTTCTGATTACTGAAGCAAGATGTTTTGACTTGTATATTTTGATCCTGCCCTTAGTCTTTTTATCACCAGTGTTACAGAGTTAGTAATAAATAAGATTAAAGATCTGGTATTCCTCAGCTGAGAAAGACAACTCTTTTGCCTTTTGCTTAAGATTTACTTATGTCAGGAAGACTGAAATATAAGATCATTTCTAAAAATATTCTGGTTAATAAATGTAAACCTCAAGGTATATCAGAGTACATATCATTAAGTAACTAAATAACTTTTCTCCTTAAATGGGAATAATAATCATATATACCTCTGAGACAGGAGGGAAAGGGGCAGGACACAATCATTAAAAGAATGACACAGCCATTAAAGATACAACAAAAACTGGTTAGAACCTATTAGGCCTAAGATGGCAGAAGACTCAACTTCCAGTGGACCTTGAGCCTCATTATATACTCATTGCAATACATTAGCATATGCTAAGTGATACAACCACAGGTGTCATGACAGTTCTGAGGCCGACCATGAAAGGCCAAAATGTGGGCGGCAGCCCAATTCCTGGAAATTCCCACCCCTTCTCCAAGATAGTTAAAATATTCCTCCCACTCGCTAGCCTATGAAATTACCCAGCCCATAAAAACTAGTCACCAGCAAGCACAGCCTGGGGTCAGTCTCACCTTCTGAGATGGACCCACTTTCTGCCAATGGAATGTATCTCTCTAAATAAACTCACTTTCACTTTACTATGGCTCACTCTTGAGTTCTTTCCTGTGCAAAGCCAAGGATCCTCACTTGGCACCAGTCCCAGGGACTTGCCCTAGACCTGAGACATGACCATCCTCTCTTACCTGATTCTCCTGCAATATCTCATATTGTAGTTATGAGAATTAAATGAGGTAATGCATCTGAAAACATTTGGAACAATGATTGGCATATAGTAGCATCACATAAACGTTTCCTAGATCTTCATCATCACCACCATCATTATCACCAGCATCATGCTAGTCTGAACTCTGACCCAAAGTTCCAAGTGTAATTTTTTATATTATATTTAAAAACAATGTATCATCACAGTGATATAACACCACTCTTTATCTTGTCAAACTTCTAAGACTCCATTATTTAATTAAAAATTTCTAAGTTTATCCCAACAAAGCTGATGCCCTTCTGGCAAGCCTCAACAACTAGGGCCATTTTCTTATTGTTCTTGGCTCAGTTATGTACCTGTTCTTTTTCCTAATTTGATATTAACATATTACTTGCAGAATATAAGAGAAATTTTAACCTCCTATGGCCTTTTTCCAACTATATTACTGTACTGAAATTATACTTTCACAGGTAAGTGACTGATTGTCAGATTCAAAGGTCATTTCTTATTTTCTATGCTCCTGGACTTCTTTTAAAGCATTTGATTCATTTGACTTTTTTCTAGAACCTCTTGAGTTTAACCACTTCCAAGTCCACCCTGCACACCAGACTGACCTCTTACAAATCTCTTAACAAATGCTCTTTTATCACATCACTCATCTGAAAACCATTAACGTTTTCTTGTTTTCTTGTGGGAAAAGAAAAAGGTCCTTAGCATTTCATCCTTCATTCGCCACAATCTTATCTCCATTTATCTTTATAACATTCTCTGAATGAAAGAGACAAAACATCTTACTTTGCAATATGATTTTTTTTTTTTTAAGCAGCATTTTGCCAGTTCTCTCTCTGAGAAAATATATAATTACCCATTAGAGAATCCTTCCTTCCCTTTTCCGTTGTTTTCTACCTGCTGCTTTCCACCGACTACTGTGAGCTGAACTCAGTATTTGTGTAATGAGCATTTTTGCTACCTGAACTGAGCTGAACCATAAAAACCACAAATAAGCAGAAGTTTGTAACCAAATACTATTCTTCAAACTTCTGAACTAGATATAACAGAAATCATATATTCATGACTTTGGACAGCTGACTCAGTTCCATCCTACCTGTAACATAATCTAGAAATGTAGAAATTGCTAAATGTTCATCTCATAAACTGCTATCACTTCCCAAAAGAAATTTTTATAGGAAATTTTAGTTTTTTGTTCTGAATCTCGCTAAGTTAGTTTGATCTAAGCAAAAAGCAAGTCTAGTCAGAGCAAAGATAGTGTAAGATGAGAAAATATTTCTAATGCACAAATGTATAACCTTACTGTCCTTCCTAACATTTCAATCAAAAAGAAAACACAGGTAATGAAGCGAGATTTTTCTCTTATTCTCTTATTTCCATTCTTTGATCACTCTCACATTATTTCCACTGTTATCTATGCACCTGTATTCTATCATGGCTTTCAGGGTCTATACTGTAATATATTTTTAATTTATATCACATGGGTCTTATCTTGTCTAATATTTTCCCAGAGTAAGCCATTCTTCTTAAAAAATGATACACTCCCAAGCTGGAATTGAGTTTCTCTAACATCTTCATATAATAACAAAATCCTAAATGAGATATGATTGTGATAATCAGAACAGTCTTAAAAAATTAGCATTAATTTCTCTAAATCCATTAAAATATTCTAAGCTTCTTCAGGAAAATTCAGTCCTTCCTAATCTTATATTGAACAATTTTAAAGGTAAAGGAGAAATCCTTGAGCCACCTAAATAAAGAGATAACTAGAGTTAAACACCATAAAATTCTGAGGAAGCAAATGTAAATGATTATTACACAAGTATACTCAACGAATGAATAAGTAAATAAATAAATACTCACTTGTTTAGTCTATATTAGTGTACGATACTAAAGCATTTCCACCCACCAGCCCCTAAAAAGAGGATGTCCTGACAGCTAAATGAGATTAGTAATTCCGTGTGATTGTTCACTTGATCCTTCTTTTTTTTTTTTTAATGCTGTCACAAACTGATGAGGACAGAGAGAAAGAGGGTATGTTCATATTTGGGGTATTTCAAATCAAGAATGTTTTACCTTATTTTCTTGCTGTTATGGATTCTGAGAGGCAAGTCTTCTGAAAATATACCAGTATGAAAAGGAAAAAAAATTTTTTGACTGCCCCACTCTGCTTGTGCGATTTTTATTATTTCCCAGACCAGGGATTGAACCGGGGCCCTTGGCAATGAGAGCACGGAGTCTTAACCACTGGACCACCAGGGAATTCCTAAAAGGAATTTTAAAATGCAAAATTAAAATTAACAAAGTGCCATCAAATATGGTAAGAAGTTTAAAGTATGGGTAGCCTTGAATCCTACAGAGTTTGTAACTAGGTTTATAGTATATCACAGTGAGTCAATAATTTACCTTATTTATCTTTATTAAGTTTTTTAAAAAATCAAATGGTTGATGCTGGATGTATTTTTCTAAGAAGCTCTTTTACCACTTAGTTAACAGTTAATTTGTTTCAAATTCCCACAAAAATATTTATCTAAATGAAATCATGCTGCTGAATGATTTGCTGTATAAAGCTACCAGATCTTTTAAAACAAAATGAATTTTAAAAAGACTCAGACTATAAACCATATTGATTCAGGTGCATTTTGTCTGGATTCAAACATGTTCATTATAACATGGGTTAGGGGGAAGTGGTTAGGTAGGAAAATTTCTCAGTGATCTTTTCTCAAAAATAACTCTATATACAGAAGAAAATTTGATTTGAAATTTAATCTTGGAAAATTTCAGCATAAAAATGCTCTCTGATACATTTCCACTATTTCTTTCCAACAACAAAGAATATTCAGAAGAGAAATACTGCATATGGAACTTCCTTTCTGTAAACACTTTCTGGTGATAACATACAGAACTCCTTCTACATATTCTTACTATCTGAACACAAATTTCATAACTTAAAAACATAAATATGTTCTTTGGTATTATTTTGTATTATAGATGAAATTAGTGGTATGCTTATCAGCTTTCAATGCAAAGATAGGAAATTTTTAATGAGAATTTTAGCACATAGGTTGACAATCTAAAGTAAACACTTGATTATGCTGACTATAAATTCCTAAGTAGTTTCATTGTTTCCTTAATTTTCTACATATCACCTGTAATATTTCAAGTTCAAGTGCAAATCTTGGGTCAGAACTGATTGAAAACAGTTTTCTTTTAATATAAAAAAGTTAAGACTACAGCGTGATTTGAACATTAATAGCAAAATGTTATATCTTCAAACTATTCAGAATAAGAACATAACAAATAACTCTGCCATTGCGTAAGAAATCTATGCCTTCTATATTTCCATTGCTTCAAATGTCAGACAAAAAAAAAAAAGTATGAGAGTACCTTATTATAAATAACAATCAACGATCCAAAAACAAAAAATTAAAAAGACTTGCATTTGGCTTTTCTATAATATTCTAGAACTACTGAATAACACATATTTTAAAGCTTAAGTAACATCAACAATTTTCCCCATGCACAGTTGGAAAATAATTTGTGTGACACAGCCAGATTATTCAATCTCCTAATATAAAAATTTTGTCCCAGTTTATTTAATTTCAAGTTAAATTTTGTGCTTTTCTTCATTTGAATTCTCTAATTAACCCTGTAACACCTTAATTTTCTGTATTTAGGTATAAAGTATACATATAAGTATCCATTGATTAGCCACTATGCAATTTTGAAGTTTGAATTAAGCGAACATAAATATAGATATGAGTTTCTTAGTTCAGAAAATAAATAATGCCTCTAAAAATATTTTGTACTAACAGATACTTGCTCCAAATAAAATATATTTTGTAGTTATGTGATTCAAAAAATATTTTGATGTTCTGATGACTTCTAATTAAGTAAAATCAACAATTCATAGTATTGGGTTTCCAGTTTCAGCTCAGAGATGTCAAAAAATTTCATTTAAGAGCTGGAAGAACATGGCTCCCATCACAAGAGAAAAACTGACAAGCTGAAAATGATATTCTTGTCTTTAAATCATCAGAGAATTGAAACCACAGACCATTTAACTATCCTGAAATCTAGAGGGAGATGGGTACCTGCAGGAAGAAACAGGGCCTTGCCTAACTGGAACAGATACTTCCAAATAGCACATGAGCCAGTAAAAAGATGGAGTTAATATTTTTTAACAAGTTGCTGAAAACTGAATGTGGGCTGGTATGAGAGTATGAAGTCCCTGGGGCTGCAGACATAGGGAGTTTTAACCCTCCAACAGGCTTTTCCTATGGAAAGTCACCAGGGAAGATAAGGAAGGTCTGCAGGAGATTTACCCATGGCATTGGCTGCAGGAGGGGAGCAGTAGCCAAAGGCTAAGTTTACAAAGAGAACTCCAGGCCCAGATGGTTTCACTGGTGAATTAGAGCAAACATTGAAGGAAAAAAATAATACTAATTCAACACAATCATCTCCAAAAAAAAAGAAGAAATAGGAACACTTCTAAACCCATTTAATGAAGTCAGCTCTACCTTAATAATAAAACCAAATAAACGTCCTTGATTATAGGCCTCTTACAAATAGAGACACAGAAATTCTCAACAAAATAGTCTCAAACCATATCCAACATTATGTAACAATGATAATAAATCATGAACAACTGAGGTTCATCCCAGGAATCTAAGGCAAAAGCAACATTCAAAAATCAATTCGTAGTTACCATAGTCACATACTAAATAAGAAAAGCTATATGAATATCTCAATAGATGCAGGAAAGTACTTGACAAAATTAAACATCTGTTTATGATATTTAAAAATCTCAACAAAGTAGAAATAGAAAGTCTTTCTTAACCTAATAATCAACATGAACAAACAAACAAACAAAAATCTACAGCTAACATCATACTTAATGGTCTTTTTTAACTGCTTCTATTCAACATTATATTGGAGGGCCTAGATACTGCCGTAAAAAGTAATAAAAAAGTACCGACTGGAAAGGAAGACATAAACTTGCCTCTATTTAAAGATGACACAAAAGTTTGTAGAAAATTCAAAGAATCCATTTACAAAGGCACCCATAAAAAAGTAAGTGCTTTGGTAGAAATCTTACAAAATATGTGCGGGATTTATAGACTGAAAATGTAAAATATTCCTGAGAAAAATTTTAAGGGACCTAAATAAATAGAGTAATATACCATTTTCATGAGATGGAAGACTCAAGTTGTTTAGAAGTCAATTCTGCCCAAATTGACCTGTAAATTCAATGCAATCTCAATCAAAAACAAAACAGGCTTTTGTGGAGAAACTTAAAGACTTTTTCTAAAATTCGTACAGATCTAGAATATACAAAACAACTTTGAAAAAAAAGTACAAAGTTGGAGGACTAACTCTACCTTATTTCAAGACTTACTATAAAGTTGCAGTAATCAGAAAAGGCAGAGAAATAGATCAATGGAACAACAGCAACAAAAAATAGTGCAGAAATAGGCCCACGCATGGACAACTGATTTTCCATGAAGGTGGAAAATATCCTTTTCCATTAATAGTGTTGGAACATTTGGATATCAAAAAAATGAAAAAGGAACTTCAATTCATACAAAGCATCACATACAAAAATAATTCAAAATGGATTGTAGATTCTAGAAGAAAGGATAGGATAAAACTTTTGTGGCCTTGGGTTAAACAAAGAATTCTTAGATACACACCAAAACCATATTCATAAAAGAGACTGATGAATAAGACTTAAAAAATATTAAAAATTTCTGCTCTTTGAAGACACTATTAAGAGAATAAAAAGATAAACCCCAGTGTGGGAGACTTCAATACACCTCTTTCAGAATTGGACAGAGTAGGAAAAATAAATTGCGTGTAGGAAGTGTTTAATATGAACAACAAAGGTGTGGAAAGAAAGAAAGAGGGAGAAGTCTATCTCAAATAGAAAAAGTACATTGCTCTTATGTCTATAAAAGACTTACGGAATATGTCATTGTAATTTACAAGAAGTTTATAAAATTTGAAATAGAAAATTGTATATCTCATATTCTCTGAAAAGTGGAAAATTTAAAAGTAAGAATTTAGAAATAAACTGCGACAAAGATAAACTTTTTAGGAAAGTAAGAAATATGCTTACAAAATTATGAAATTAGAATAAAAAGTACAGACTCGGAAAATCAGAATAATCCATGACAATAGTAATAAAGCACAGTAAAATCTGTACTCAGCAAAAAATTTATGGCCATGAAAATCTTTAATTACAAAGAAGAAATAATAAATGAATAAAATACTAACTGGGGAAAAAAGCAACTAAATAAACCATAAGTAACTTAAATAAGAATGAAGGAAAAAATAAAATGGAAAACCATGTGTATGCTTGCTTGTACATGCACACAAACAGAATGTCTAAATCCAGATTGCTTTTTTTTAAATGGCAAAAAAGACATCTAGAAGTTTAAGTTTATAAAATAGACAATAAAACAGTTCATATTTAGAATAAGAAAGGAAAATTAATTGAAGATTTAGGAGAGATTATAAGAATAGGAGAATAGGGCTTCCCTGGTGGCGCAGTGGTTAAGAATTTGCCTGCCAATGCAAGGGACACGGGTTCGAGCCCTGGCCTGGGAAGATCCCACATGCGTGGAGCAACTAAGCCCGTGCGCCACAAATACTGAGCCTGAGCTCTAGAGCCCGCAAGCCACAACTGCTGAAACCACGTTTCACAACTACTGAAGCCCGCACTCATAGAGCCCGTGCTCCACAACAAGAGAAGCCACGACAATGAGAAGCCTGCACATCGCAACGAAGAGTAGCCCCCGCTCACCGCAACTACAGAAAGCCCGCGCACAGCAAAGAAGACCCAACACAGCCAAAAATAAATAAATAAATTTATAAAAAAAAAAAAAAAAAGAATAGGAGAATAAAACATAGAATAGAATTCTGTGGCAAATAAAGAAAACTCCTGAGGAAATGGAATATTTTATGTTTAACAGAATATTTAAATAAATATTTTAATATATTTATATATATATATACACATATACATACATATACAATTTCCCCGAATTAGAAAACTTGACTGGTCCAATTAACAGAAAAAATTAGAAAGATGATTACAGTGATAAAGATCTATCACTAAAGAGCACCAAAATAGAGAAGAGATTGAGGAGAGAATTGGCAGAAGCCAAGACAATTCAGCTCAACACGAGAGATACAGATGGGGGAGGTCGTATAACTGAGAATGTAAACTTCCAGCAATGGTTTGTAGTGGAGTATTTCTCTTAAGGGAGTAAGTGTGGCTTAGCCAAGTAGAGGACAGAAAGAGAAGATGCTGAGGGCATATTCCCTAAAAGAGGCAAACGAGAGTGGATTGTTTCAGATTTCTTATCTGCAGTACATTGCATTTGTACATGTCCAATAATCACCCAGATGGCATATTTAAATACATGAAGATAACATCTTATGGATCTGACAGCAGGAGAGATGAGAGCCTCCAATTCAGGGAATTCTTCACTATTTGGCCCAGGGAATCAATTCAGTCTCCTCAAAGCAGTAAATTCCACTTATTTTCCACTGACAGGGTCCCCCGGCCTGCAGTTTCTTGTTGTTGTTGTTGTTGTTGTTGTTTAAATATTTATTTATTTATGTTTTGGGTTGTGTCGGTTCTTAGGTGTGGCGCCTGGGCTCTTCGCTTCGTTGTGGTGCACCGGATTCTCTCTGTTGTGGCGTGAAGGCTTAGTTACCCCGTGGCATGTGGGATCTTAGTTCCCCGACCAGGGATCGAACCGGCGTCCCCTGCACTGCAAGATGGATTCTTAATCACTGGACCACCAGGGAAGTCCCCCGCTGGCCTGCAGTTTAAATGTGACTGCTCGCTTGTTGAAGCTGACATTGATAATGTCAGATTTCATGAAATTGCTCTGTTAGGTCCTGCGATCATTTCTACAGATCAGGGTGTCACAGATCCAGCCCAGAACAACTGCAGGACATTGGAACCAAACAGAAAGCTTCAGATAAATCAAAATTTCAAAAGCCTGTACAACAGGTAAATTATGGCTAATTCCACACAATTTTACATTCAGAAGAAAATGTAGCTGGGATTTTTCAACCTGCCAAATTTTTTCTCGTTTCTCAATTTCTCTATTATTTATCTTCTATTAAAAGAGGTAAAGATTTTTCTAAATCAGAAAATCTCAGGCGGTCTGGACTAAAAGATATTTGAACAGTGATTCAGTTCAATCACTAATGTGCAGCTTGACACCTGTGTATTAATTAGGATTCCTTGCTTTAAGACAACAGACAGAAAATCTGGATAGTTTTGAAATATTAGGAACTGATTAGAAATGTGTGAAGTATCTCTTAGAATAAACACTGAAAAGCCATATCCGGAGAAGTACAGACATTAGAGCAACTCTGAATACCCAGCTGGGGGAACTAATGGACAGTTTCTATTGCGTCCATCTCAAGAGAGGAATAAGCTCCCACCTTCTGCAGCTTAGATTCTGCAGAGACTCTTGACTAACTTGTATCAAGTTGCTAACTTGGCCAGGAGAGGAAAGGATATTCTATCAACAGCCCCTCTTACCATAGCCCCTCTTAGACCTTACCCAATGAAGGTAGTTTAGTTCCTCTAAGCAAAATTCATTGCTGCGCAAATATACAGGGAAATATAGGGAGGGCAGGAAAAAACAAACATTCATGCCACACTCTCCATAATTTCTTGATACAGGGCTATCTATTCTGTTTAAAAACAGTCAGCAGTGGGAACCCATGACCTCCCAAGGTAGCCTCTTTCATGTTTAGACAGCTCTGTTATACGTGGTTTTCTTAAATTCAACAGAATGTTCTTTATTTACAGCTTTCATCTTTCACTTTGAATTCTACCTCACAAAGCTCTTCAATCAATAATTCTCCCTCTTCCACAGCAAACATTTGAAAGCAATTTCAAACAATTTCAACCAGTTACTGATCCACGTAGAAGTTCATATATCCAATGCATGTCTCTCTACCTTGTCTGGGGAATTGGGGAAACTCTGTAAAAAGCTTTGAATCTGTATTTCCCTGATAGTGCCAAAGAAAGGAGCTAAAATGGACATGAGTTTTAGGAGAATTGTTTCTAGGCTCTAGTGATCACTGCTTCCTCTACTACTTTTTTTGTTTCTATAAATCATCAATTTAATATTTCCTAGATCTTTGATGCAAGTGACAACAAGCATACTGATGATGAGTTTGTGGATTCTATCTTCCATTTAGATTTTAACATTTGTGCATCATAAAGCTTCCAAAATCTTGCCCATACCACAGAATCTGTTATTGAGTTGTTTTCTCAGTATTCTAAGAATGGAATTTTTTAAGCCTAGGAAATAAGCACTTTCTTTAAGTTCTCAGCAGCAACAAAGCAAAAAAGTCAAAACTGGAAGAAACCTTAGAAACTGGTTCCACATCTTTTGTAGATGAAGTGGATAACAAAAGTCATTTGTCTATGTTAGTTACTAATTTGGAGCAAAATTTGGTTGCCAAATCATGTTATTTCTTCCACCCACAATATTTCAAACTACATTGGATGGTTACTTTTTCTTTCTTGTACAATTACATATGCTTTTTCCTTTCTTAAATATATTTATACCTATTTACTTAAGACTCTGCTGCTGGCTTAATAATAATATTAATAGGTTATATATATATATAGCCTTTATGATGTTCTAGGCATTGTTGTTAACTGTTGACTCGTAATAACACATTAATGCTCACAACAGGAAACACAGAGTCTGCGTGCCTGTTATCACACAGCTAGTATGTGTCAGAGCCAGTATTTAAACCCAGGTGGTTTAATTTTAGATCTTAAATTCATAAATACTACAAAATTCTGCCTCTCAATGCTCAGCTGTATGTCACTCAGCTACTGCAAGTATATAATGGGCTACCATATTCATATATATATATATATATATATATATACACATATATACATATACATACATATACACTCCTTAGCTCTGGAAATGTAACACCGACTCCATAACTTCATTTTTCAAACTGACGCTCCTCCTATCACACTTTCCTGTCAGCCTTGTCCAAAAATCTCTAATGTGCATAACACCACACTCTGCAAGTCTGCTAGTAGCATTGCCACTTCTTATAATCTGACCCTTCCCTTAGTCAAGCTTATTATCTGTTACTTTCAATATACATCTTCCTTTAGTCAGGGCAGTGTTTTCACTGCTTCCCTCCCCAAGCCCCACAAGCTCCTTTCTGATTCTCAACTCTGTACCCTGAGACTTCAATCACATTTCTGGCGTGTTCTTGCCCTTTCTCACTGCCGGCCAAGTCCTACCCAACTCTCTAGTCCTATCTCAAGTATAAAAAAGTCCATGAATATTTCCTAATAAACACATCTTGCTCTCATCTAGACCAACCCACTGTTTTCATATCTCCATTTCAGTTAGCCTTTAATTATCTCTAATCCTAAAAATATGTGAGTGTACTTTCCTACTTAGATTTCAAGTTAATTGAGGGCAGGAATCATGATACACTTCTTGTCCAACACCTAACATCATAATGGACCAAAAGAAAGTGCCTAGTGAATATATGTGCATCAGTTCTTCATGTGTACTTATAAGACCTAACCCCCAAATTACTTTCAGCAGGAGAGTACACCATTCAATGAACTTTATAGTAAAATACTATTACAATAAAAAAAAAAAACAACTTAGGATTTTGTTTCCTAAACCTTACACTGAGGACTACAATATTTTAATTTCTAAACATTAGTTTTTCTTCAGAAATTTCAATAATTGGTTGAAAAATTAATTGTTTATGCTGGAGACTATAAATTACATAAGATACATATCAATAGGAGATGTTTTCAGTTTTAGTGTTATGATAAGGGATTACAGGGAGAGATTTTGACAACTAAACAGACAGCCAATACAAACTTCTAAAACATTTGTCTTCAAATGACTAGAAGCAAGATTACTCAAATAATATTTAAATCAATGTATGTTTTAAAGGTAAATTAGATTGTGTTTATGACAATTATATAAAGGATATCATGTGAAATCTTCAAATTTAAATCCTTAAGAATTTTTGTTTTCTATGAAACAGAAAACATTGATTTAGCTCTAATGCATAGATATATGTATTCTATAATGTTTTTAAAGAGGAAACATGTTCTAAATATATCCACAGTTAAATCTGACTATTTGCCCTCGGTGGCTAAGTCTTTAGTACACTGTTGCCACTTGGTACTGGCATACACAACAGAAATACTAGACTTTTTTTTTTTTTGTTAATAGAGGTAAATAAAAATTATTTAAGCTGTAAAATTATAAAATTCAATTTAAGCAATGTTGACAACAAAACATCATTCTCTCATTCCATTTCTCTCACTTGCCTTAAATAAAAGTAAATTTTAGTTCTGGCATTTCTAGATTGCTACATAGTCTCTCATAGTCCCTAGTACTTCTTTCCCTTGCTCTTGGCCCACCATACACATAAGCCTTCTTTCAGTTCCTTTAAGTACCTGTGCATGTTATCTTCTACATCAAGGATTTAATCACATTTCATTTATCTGTCTGACATTTTCTTACTAAATGAACGACTTTTAATCTCAGATCTGAGCTCAAATATCATTTCCTCATATAAGCTTTCCCAAACTTCTATCTTAGATAATATCTTCCAAACGTTTCATAAGAACTTGTATTCTCCTCTCATAGCATTATTAACGTTTTAGATGAAATATTTGCTTAAGACCTATTTCTCTCACGATTCCATATTCTCCAAGTTGACATATACATTGTTAGCTCACTGCTACTGTCTCTGGCATATACTAGACACATATAAAACGTAGGGAGAATGAATGAATGCACTAAAGAATGAATTTTACATGGAAGGAAAAATGCCTTAAGAGAAACATGTGATAGTTCAGCATTCGTTCTCCAACACTAAGACAAATATCTTCCTTGGCGAGAATCACCAGTATTTGGCTCAAGGAGGTTAATATTATTCAATCTTGGCTGTTTTGAAAGTGTCAGCTTCACTCCAGTCTAAACATATTGTGAAACTTACTTGATTGATTAAAAATATGCTGAAGAAGCCTTTTTTCCTATTTCAATATATTGCTCTCATAAGGCAAACATTATTGATTGGTACTTGATAATTCCATCTATCCTAAAAGTGTAATCATTCAATAATATATTTACCAATGGTATCCCACATAGAGATTTGACAGTGTGGGGATCATTTACGTTTTTGAATTATTGATGGTAAGTAGAAAGCACATGATGGCAACTGATGATAAATCAATTAACTTTGTATGATTCTTAAAAAGCATAATTTTTTAAATGTGGGGAATAGATTGCACCAAATGTAATTTTTTTCATCTCTTGAAAGTAAATATACCTATGATAGCTATATTTTTGTCAACTAAATCATCCATGGAACAACATGAATTACAAATATCACTTTAGGAAATGTTTGATAAACTAAATGATTTCTTTCTTCTCTTTTTTTCTTTCTTTCATTCTTTACTTCCTCCCTTCCTTTCTTCCTTCTTTCCTTTTTGTAAGTTCCTAGGTACCAAGAAGCACCTGATTCTACATGTACAATTTGATGTATTTCTTGGCTAAGTCATACCTAACAACTTAACATCAGATTGTGTATCTACAGACATCCATTGTGGCTTAAAAGGTGGCCACTAGATTAGTTTTCTTAACATGTGATGCTGTTCTTTTACAACAGGGACAGCTCCCTCTGACAGTCTTACAACATTTTGAGAATCACTGGTGATCTGGTCTACCAAGACTGGAATCATTTTCTAAAAGATGAAGCTATCCACATGAGATAGAACCTGGCTAAAAATTCAGCCTACATTATTTACTCTACCCTGATAAATGGCACTGGTTCTTAGCAGAGAAAAAGTTGGAATGCTTAATTTACTGATGAGATTAATTTTTTTAAAAAAACTTGAATATACAGAGAATGACTAAGATCTTCTAGTAGCACAGTAGGTTAACAGGTAAATGTAAACTACAGACATCTCCCTAGCCCCACACATATGGCCAGTCTCTGAGGAAAAATCTATAGGTTGTTTGGTTTCTTTTTTGAAAAAGTTTGGATTTTTCAATACACATTTAACTTCTTTTTCTCCTAATGATAACAAGTTTCAAGTAAGCCTGAAATCAAGCTTTCTCTTCAATAGTCAATGAAGAAATTAATTTTTCGGCAACTCAGAGTAATTTACCTCAAATAGACCTGACTGTAAAAATAAGATTTTAATATTTTCATCCAAATTTCAAAGGAAAGCTTGTTTTTATTCTCCAGAAGAAAAGTGCTCTTTTTCAATAATGATGTTGCACAATAATTTAAATTAAAATAATTTCTCTTGGGCTCCAGGTGAAGGGGAAACAATTTACTTTCATTTATCCTGAATTGTAATAGTGTTAAGCCAGTATTCCCTTACTGTCACTCCTGAAGGTGGATCTTCCTCCTGACTCATTTTCTGTTACAATGGCTCTCAACTCTGGCTACACTTTCAACACCTCTAGGAGCTTTTTAAAAACACCACTATCAGAGTCCAGCCCCAGATAAATTTAGACAAAATTTCTAGCACTAGAACCTGGGCAGCTATTGTTCTTTAAACTTCCCAGGTGATCCTAATGCACAATGATGGTTGCAAACCCTTAATCCAGTGTTTCATCTGAAAGAAATTAGTCAAAGGTAAATCCTAAGAAGTTAAGGGAAAATAGTCAACCAAACTCTGAGGTTCTAGATTTAGCTCACTTGGTTAAAGAAATCCTATTAAGATATGCTTCACCAAACAGTGCATATGAATTCCCACTGTAGCTCCAAATTTCTTATTTTCCTCAGAGACTGGAGGGTACAATTCAAAAAATCAATTATAACTTCAAAGGAGAGTTGTTTTCCCAGGTTCAAATCATGCTTAAGTAGAACAGGGCCAGGGCTTGGAAGCTGATCTTGTTTGCCTCAATAACACTAACTTCATGCCAAAGTCAGTCATAGTTAGGGTTGCCTGCACCATGGAAATCACATTCACCAACATATTTCCATTCTGAACACTAATGGAAATGATCCAAAACAATTAAAAAGTAATATAATTGAATAGAAGAAAAATTACTTTTAGAAAAGACTTAACAAATCTAAATACAATCTTCCAAAGATAATATAATTGTATTAAATCTTAAAATTTCACTGCCTCCAAACCTAAAAATATGGGTGCAAATAGGCTAAAGACAAAATGAAACCTACCAACCAACAAACAACAAACTTCCACAAATACAACAGAGGTCATCAAAACAAGAGCTGGTAGTCAGAGAAAGAGAGGGCTTTTAGAAATATTCTACAACGCATGACTTGGTTTAGCTCTATGTAATTCCCAAAAGTCTAATGAAAAGTACAGGAAGAAAGAGGTGATTTCACAACATCCTGAAAAAATTGTACTAAAAATCCATGGTTGGAAAGAGCATAATGAGAATCCATGGAGGCAGCTCAAAGAGGACCAAAATCCTCAGGAAAAGGAAACATGGTTGACCATTATGGTTTTGGTTCTCCTGCTGGGAGAAAAGCAGAGAGAAGAAGCAGAAACATTTCAGACACCCAGAGGTAAGATCCCACGGATAAACAAGAATTTAGTTAAACACAAGAAAAGAGAAAAGAGATTTCTGGGGTGGTATAAAGTAGCAGGACCTGTGAAAATATCTTCAATCCACTCTAAACTCAACACAGGGGCCTAAAATCAAATTGTGAATCACATCCTATTATGCTTGTAGAGGGTTAGAAAAAGACTTCGGAGGAATCCAGGATCAAATAGGGTTAAAAACTACTTAGGCAGCTGCTTTTTGATAAATGCAGAGAGTTTTAGAATTTGCGCCAAATTCACAGGTGCTATTTGAAGCCTGAAGAAATTCTGGCATGGATTACGATACATCTCCTGCAAAGTGAACTAGAGTATAAGACAGTGATAAACAAGGTACAGTTTAGTTTTTCTGATTAGGCTTATGCCTAGTCCCCGCTGATTCCAATTCCACCCCTATTTTCAAACACCATCTCTCAAATATACACAGAACACACACACAGGCTTGCTGCAGCTTTGAGGTGAAAAGTAACAGAAGCTCTATTTCAGAAGAAAATGAATGGATAATTTACATTAAAATTTCTAATAGAAAACATGGTTCTAATAAATCAACACCTAAGAGATAAAATAATAAAACAAGAGAAGACATGAAAAGGGAGACTGAAGAGGGAGTAGACAAATATAGGGCCAATAGTACACTATTACTGAATTAGTAAATATATTAAATGCAGAAAGGAGAATAGACAGGTGAAAATGTCTGACAAACAGGAAAAAATATATTCAGAATAAAGGCAAAGGACAAAACAGTGATTAAAGCAAATAATGAAAAGACTATGGGTGTGGAAGGCAAAGATGATCAACCCAAGGATAACTGGTTTCCCTGTAGGAGCAAATTCATTAATAAAATGTACATGTTTTCAGAGAGAGAGGAAAACTTTCCTGAAATACAGGAAGAATTGGAAATTAAGATGAAAGTACATAACATTTTCTAGGAGAAAAATTTGATATAAAACTATCAATAATGAAATATATCTTGATTAAGTAATTGAAATTCAAGGATGAAGAAATTTTTCAAAGTCACTTACAATTGGAAAAAGATCAGGGTATCTTCAGTCTTCTCCACTAATTCAAATGCAGAATACATTAGATCAATAACTCTGAAATTTTGAAGAAAATTTGACCCAACAGTACTGTACCAACCACATTGACATTCATAATAAAAGCTATAGCCTGCATCCTCAAACACAAAAAAATCACCAAGAAAATATAGCACAGACCTTCTTGGAGAAAACAAACATAAACTTCTCAAATTGAATTTTACTAATTAAGACATTAAAAAACACACTGAATTTACATAAAATGTAAGATGGAACAACTGGAAAAATAGGATTACAAGAGGTTGTTAGTTCCCAACCTCATGAGTTTCCTGGGTGAAATCTGAAACTAGCTTCCATACATGGAGGGCAAGGAGAGACCAAAGAATTAGGCAGACTACTTTGAATCTGTAGGTGGCCGCTTTAATAAGCAAGGGAATTTCCATATGAGGTTTGTCTTGGGCAGTTGTGAAACAAGTAGATCTCCGCATCTGCCTGCCAGAATGTTAAAAGTTTGTGTCGAGGCCTTAACTGGGTTTAGTCATGTTTACTGTCCAGATGGTCTCAACAACACATTGCTCTCTGAGAGCTGAGACCTTGAAAATGGCTCCCACTGTGAAAATGTTGAGCAGAATGTAAATTCCAAGGACCGGGGAGGGAGAGAGGAGCCACTGATTGCCCAGGTAAATCAGCAGTCATGTTCTCTCGATGACTTTCCCCAACAGAGATAAATGTTTGAAAATAAACCATATAAAAATACTTGAAAAGAAAACATTAAGGGAAAAAAAAAGGAAAGATGGCATGGTACCTAGAATAATGACTATCCCCTCCAAAGATGTAGGAACCTGTCAATGTGTCATATTACATGACAAAAGGTAGAATGGGGAGTTTACAGATGTGACCAAATTAAGGATCTTGAGATGGGGAGATTTTCCTGGATTATCCAGGTAGGTTCAATATAGTCACAAGGGTCTTATAAGAGGAAGGTAATGACAAAGAAGGACATGGAATGATGGAAGCAAATTTGGAGTGATACAATTGCTGGATGGAAGGGGGTCATGAGTGAAGGAATGTGGACAGCTTCTAGAACTTGAAAAAGGCAAGGAAATGGAATCTCTCCTAGATCCCAGGAGGAACCAGCCCTGCTGACATCTTGACTTTAGCTCAGTAAGACTGACTTTGGATTTCTAGAATCCAGAGTTATAATAAAAATTTGCAGTGTTTTAAACTGCTAAGTTTGTGGTAATTTGTTAAAGCAGCAATAGGAAACTAATACAGATGCAAAGAGTTTAGATGCATTCATTTTTTAAACTTTCCTTAAGGAAAACCAATAGGCATTAAATATACAAATAAATCAAGAAGTAATGCTTTTAATCTATTTCATCAAATTATAAGAGGAAACTAGGAAAAATTAAAGATAAGAAAACAGTAATCAGTACAGTGGTCAAGTGGTAGCTGGCATTGAAAAACAAAGGCTCTTAACTCAGAATATTATGTATACTACTAAATGTCTTTGATATAATAGCTAATCTTAAAAAACCCATTATAAACTTTCTAAATTAGCTGAGGGAAAACAGGCACACACAGACACATATATGAGTGCAAGTGCTCACACACACAAACACACAAATCAAAATTATAAACAAACAGATATGAGGAAAATAAAACAAAAATAACAAAATATTGAAAACAGAAGCATTAAAAACAGAGCAGACAACATAACAGAATCACAAACATATGTCACATCAATAAATATAAATTAATTCAATGGTAAAAGAAAAATTCATGTATTATATCAAAAAGTCTTTATATGTTGTTTGAAAGAAACATGTTAAAACACTATGATTGAGAAACCTAAATGTAAAAGAATAAATGAAGACATAATAGACAAATGTTAATATGAGGGGAGGAAAATATAATCTCAATAAGTGCAGAAAATGAACTTGGAAAAATGTAACACTCTTTAATGATTACTTAGGAAAAAAAAACTTAGAAAAAAAAAAAAAAAACAGAGAGAGAGAGAGACAGAGAAGAGAACTTTCTCAGTCTGATAAGTATCTATAAAAACCCCAGAGAAAACATCAAACTTAATGGTAAAATACTGAATGATTTCCCTCTGAGATCTGGAAGAAGACAGATGTACTTCCCAGCACCACTGCTGTTCAACATTGTCCCTAAGGACCAAACTTTTGAAATAACTGAAGAAATAAAAGTTATAAGTGTGGGGAAGGAAGAAATAAAACTTTCATTATTCATGGATGATCTGATTGCATATATAAAAAATATGAAATAATCCATAGAAAAATTATGAAAATCAGTAAGTGAAACTAGCAAAATCACTGAATTTATTAACATAAAATGATGTATTTCTATATTGAAAAAAACAAATAAATAAAATTAATAAACAAAATATGCCATTTATACTAGCAGCATAATACATCAGATATGGAGGAGTATATATCTAAGGAAACACCTTCAAGGCTCCTATAGAGAATACTACACAATATGATGAAACAAATTAAAAGACAAATAAATGGAGGGATCATTATGTTTTGAATTGAATATTGCATATCAAAAATGTGAATTTTCCTCAAACTGATCTATATAGTGAATGAAATTGCCCAAAAGTCCCAGGAGTCTTTTTTGGGAATACGGGAAAATTGATTCTAAAATTTATGTAGAAATAAGAAAGGTTAAGAATAGCCAAGGCAAGATAAGAACAGAAGCTAAGGACTTAACATTACCATATATCAAGACCAGAGCTGTTGTGATTACGACAGTTTGTTATTGGTATATGCACAAAAAATAGATCAAAGGAGCAGAATAGAGAGGCCAGAAACAGACCAACATACAGAGTCAATATATTCAAGATAAAGGTGGTGGGGAAATACAGTAGGAAAAGTGTTGCCTATTCCAATAAAGATTTTTAAAAATTTTTAAAACATATTTATTGAAGTATAATTGCTTTACAATGTTGTGTTAGTTTCTGCTGTATAACAAAGTGAATCAGTTATATGCATACATATATCCCCATATCCCCTCCCTCTTGTGCCTCCCTCCCACCCTCCCTATGCCACCCTCTAGGTGGTGACAAAGCACCGAGGTGATCTCCCTGTGCTATGCAGCTGCTTCCTACTAGCTAGCTATTTTATATTGGGTTGTGTATATATGTCAATTCTACTCTTTCACTTCGTCCCAGTCTACCCTTCCCCCTCACCATGTCCTCAAGTCCATTCTCTACCCGCTGTGTCTTTATTCCTGTCCTGTCCTTAGATTCATCAGAACCATTTTTTTTTTTTGATTCCATATTATGTGTTAGCATAGGTATTTATTTTTCTCTTTTTGACTTACTTCACTCAGTATGACAGACTCTAGGTCCACCCACCTCACTATAAATAACTCAGTTTCGTTTCTTTTTATGGCTGAGTAATATTCCATTGTATATATGTGCCACATCTTCCTTATCCATTCATCTATTGATGGACACTTAGGTTGCTTCCATGTCCTGGCTATTGTAAATAGTGCTGCAATGAACATTGTGGTACATGACTCTTTTTGAATTATGGTTTTCTCAGGGTATATGCCCAGTAGTGGGATTGCTGGGTCGTATGGTAGTTCTATTTTTAGTTTTTTAAGGAACCTCCACACTGTTCTCCACAGTGGCTGTATCAATTTACATTCCCATCAATAGTGCAAGAGGGTTCCCATTTCTCCACACCCTCTCCAGCATTTATTGTTTGTAGATATTTTAATGATGGCCAATCTGACCAGTGTGGTGTGATACCTCATTGTGGTTTTGATTTGTATTTCTCTAATGATTAGTGATGTTGAGCATTCTTTCATGTGTCTGTTGGCAATCTGTATATCTTCTTTGCAGAAATGTCTATTTAGGTCTTCTGCTCATTTTTGGATTGGGTGGTTTGTTTTTGTGATATTGAGCTGCATGAGCTGCTTGTATATTTTGTAGATTAATCCACTGTAAGTTGCTTCATTTGCAAATATTTTCTCCCATTCTGAGGAGAAGGTTGTCCTCAGACAACCCTCTGAGTGTTGTCCTTTCGTCTTGTTTCGTCTTGTTTATGGTTTTTGCTGTGCAAAAACTTTTAAGTTTCATTAGGTCCCATTTGGTTTTGTTTTTATTTCCATTCCTCTAGGAGGTGGGCCAAAAATGATCTTGCTGTGATTTACATCATAGAGTGTTCTGCCTATGTTTTCCTCTAAGAGTTTTACAGTGTCTCGCCTTACATTTAGGTCTTTAATCCATTTTGAGTTTATTTTTGTGTATGGTGTTAAGGAGTGTACTAATTTCATTCTTTTACATGTAGCTGTCCAGTTTTCACAGCACCACTTATTGAAGAGGCTGTCTTTTCTCAACTGTATATTCTTGCCTCTTTTATCAAAGATAAGGTGACCATACGTGCGTGGGTTTATCTCTGGGCTTTCACTCCTGTTCCATTGATCTATATTTCTGTTTTTGTGCTAGTACCATACTGTCTTGATGACTGTAGCTTTGTAGTATAGTCTGGAGTCAGGGAGTCTGATTCCTCCAGCTCCATTTTTCTTTCTCAAGATTGCTTTGGCTTTTCAGGGTCTTTTGTGTTTCCATACAAACTGTGAAATTTTTTTGTTCTACTTCTGCAAAAAATGTCATTGGTATCTTGATTGGGATTGCATAGAATCTACAGATTGCTTTGGGTAGTATAGTCATTTTCACAATGTTGATTCTTCCAATCCAAGAACATGGTATATCTCTCCATCTGTTTGTATCATCTTTAATTACTTTCATCAGTGTCTTATAGTTTTCTGAATACAGGTCTTCTGTCTCCATAGGAAGGTTTATCCCTAGGTATTTTATTCTCTTTGTTGCAATGGTAAATGGGAATGTTTCCTTAATTTCTCTTTCAGATTTTTCATCATTAGTGTATAGGAATGCAAGAGATTTCTGTGCATTAATTTTGTATCCTGCTACTTTACCAAATTCATTGATTAGCTCTAGTAGTTTTCTAGTAGCATCTTTAGGATTCCCTATGTATATCATGCCATCTGCAAACAGTGACAGTTTTACTTCTTCTTTTCTGATTTGGATTCCTTTTATTTCTTTTTCTTCTCTGATTGCTGTGGCTAAAAGTTTCAAAACTATGTTGAATCATAGCCGTGAGAGTGGGCAACCTTGTCTTGTTCCTGGTCTTAGAGGAAATGCTTTCAGTTTTTCACCATTGAGAACGATGTTGTCTCTTGGTTTGTCATATATGACCTTTATTATGTTGTGGTAGCTTCCCTCTATGCCCACTTTCTGCAGAGTTTTTATCATAAATGGGTGTTGAATTTTGTCAAAAGCCTTTTCTGCATCTGTTGAGATAATCACATGGTTTTTATCCTTCAGTTTGTTAATATGGTGTATCACATTGATTGATTTGTATATATTGAAGAATCCTTGTATTCCTGGGATAAACTCCACTTGGTCATGGTATATGATCTTTTTAATGTGCTGTTGGATTCTGTTTGCTAGTATTCTCTTGAGGATTTTTGCATCTATATTCATCAGTGATACTGGTCTGTAGTTTTCTTTTTTTGTGACATCTTTGTCTAGTTCTGCTATCAGGGTGATGGTGGCCTTGTAGAATGAATTTGGGTGTATTCCTCCCTCTGCTATATTTTGGAAGAGTTTGAGAAGGATAGGTGTTAGATCTTCTCTAAATGTTTGATAGAATTCGCCTGTGAAGCCATCTGGTCCTGGGCTTTTGTTTGTTGGAAGATTTTTAATCACAGTCTCAATTTCAGTGCTTGTGATTGGTCTGTTTATATTTTCTATTTCTTCCTGGTTCAGTCTTGGAAGGTTGTGCTTTTCTAAGAATTTGTCCATTTCTTCCAGGTTGTCCATTTTGTTGGCATATAGTTTCTTGTAGTAGTCTCTCATGCTCCTTTGTATTTCTGCAGTGACAGTTGTTACTTCTCCTTTTTCATTTCTAATTCTGTTGATTTGAGTCTTCTTTTTTTTCCTGTTGAGTCTGGCTAATGGTTTATGAATTTTGTTTATCTTCTCAAAGAAACATCTTTTAGTTTTATTGATCTTTGTTATGTTTCCTTCATTTCTTTTTCATTTATTTCTGATCTGATGTTTATGATTTCTTTCCTTCTGCTAACTTTGGGTTTTTTATGTTCTTCTTTCTCTAATTGCTTTAGGTGGAAGGTTATGTTGTTTGAGATTTTTCTTGTTTCTTGAGGTAGGATTGTACTGCTATAAACTTCCCTCTTAGAACTGCTTCTGCTGCATCCTATAGGTTTTGGGTTGTCGTGTTTTCATTGTCATTTGTTTCTAGGTATTTTTTGATTTCCTCTTTGATTTCTTCAGTGATCTCTTGGTTATTTAGTAGCATATTGTTCAGCCTCCATGTGTTTGTATTTTTTACAGTTTTTCTCCTGTAATTGATATCTAGTCTCATAGCGTTGTGGTCGGAAAAGACACTTGATACGATTTCAGTTTTCTTAAATTTACTGAGGCTTGATTTGTGACCCAAGATATGATCTATCCTGGAGAATGTTCCATGAGCACTTGAGAACACAGTGTATTCTGTTGTTTTTAGATGGAATGTCCTATAAATATCAATTAAGTCTATCTGATCTAATGTGTCTTTTAAAGCTTGTGTTTCCTTATTTATTTGCACTTTGGATGATCTGTCCATTGGTGAAAGTGGGGTGTTAAAGTCCCCTACTATGATTGTGTTACTGTCGATTTCCCCTTTTATGGCTGTTAGTATTTGCCTTATGTATTGAGGTGCTCCTATGTTCGGTGCATAAATATTTACAATTGTTATACCTTCCTCTTGGATCGATCCCTTGATCATTATGTAGTGTTCCCCTTTGTCTCCTGTAATAGTCTTTGTTTTAAAGTCTATTTTGTCAGATATGAGAGTTGCTACTCCAGCTTTCTTTTGATTTTCACTTGCATGGAATATCTTTTTCCATCCCCTCACTTTCAGTCTGTATGTGTCCTTAGCTCTGAAGTGGGTCTTTGTAGACAGCATATATATGTGTCTTGTTTTTGTATCCATTCAGCCAGTCTGTGTCTTTTGGTTGGAGCATTTAATCCATTTACATTTAAGGTAATTATCAATATGTATGTTCCTATTACCATTTTCTTAATTGTTTTGGGTTTGTTATTGTGAGTCTCTTCCTTCTCTTGTGTTTCCTGCCTAGAGAAGTTCCTTTCACATTTGTTTTAAAGCTGGTTTGGTCGTGGTGAAGTCTCTTAACTTTTGCTTGTCTGTAAGGTTTTAATTTCTCCATCAAAACTGAATAAGATCCTTGCTTGGTAGAGTAATCTTGGTTGTAGGTTTTTCCCTTTCATCACTTTAAATATGTCCTACCACTCCCTTCTTAAGTATTGTTCTTGATACATAATTAGCATAACACTTAGCATAGAACGTTTAGTCTTAATGTCTTTTTCTAATTTCTTCTGTATAGATGGCTTACCAAAATTATACCTGTCTAATTACACTACTTGCTAATGCTTACCTCTATTTATTTCTATTTATGTTCCCTAGGGACATGAACCATGTCTTATTCGTCTTTTTATTCTTTACCAGTACCCAGAAGAGTGTTCTTGTAGTATATAAATAACATTTTTTATGCAGTAATTAATGAAGTTGCAAAAATATTCAAGAAACAAGATCTCAGCAAAGATTAGCATTTGATCCAGTCAGTACCTTTTACTTGATATTTGCTTATCTCAGTAGGTGACCCTGTATCTCTGCTCAGTGCTTTTTGCTAAATAGCCTTGTACAGGAAGGACATGCCTGCTCAAGGCTGTAATTACAGTACTGAACACAGTTCAGTCACTCACTCTCTGATGAGGTAAAATCAACTTGGTACACAGATGTGGCTACCAAGATTATAGACCAAGTTCTGAGCTCTGAGCTTAAGATGTGAAATCTAAGATACGTTGTGAGCCCATGAATTTTTACAGTGGTTTGGCCTAGGTTCATATATAAGAAGTCACTAATAGTTTAAAAGGGCCTACTAACATATGTAAAATCATTCCCAGTGTCAAATTAAGATGACAGAGTAGGAGGACATAAAACTCACCTCCTCCCAGGAACACATCAAAAATATATCTACATGTGGAACAATTCTCATTGAAAACTAAGTGGAGTCTGGCAGAAAGACTCCTGCGCAACCTAGGCTATAAGAAAAATCCACATGGAATTGGATCAGAAGGGAAGAAAACCAATCAGGTCACAATCTGTGCCCCTGGGATGGGACTCAGAAGAAAAAGGAGATTACATGGGCAGAGAACCTTCCTGGGGAGTGAATGGTTCAAGCCACATACTGGGTGCCACAGTCCTGGGGTCTGACAAGGGGAAGACGATCCCCCTTGGCTGACTGGAGGGCTGGTGGACTAACAGGAGTACTGTGAGAAGCCTAGATTCCACTTGTGAGGAGTGCATGAAGGCTTTCTTGCTCCTGAAACAGGGTGGAGAGGGTGGATTGAAACCCTGTGAGTAAATGACTGATTTCCTGTGATGGACCCAGCGTGCACCCCAGCCTGGGCTGACAAACACTCCAGCCCTGCTGGCCTTGTGTTGCAGCCCCACAGTGAAATGAATGCTGTGACAACTGAGGAGAAAGCTCAGCCATGAGACACTGAGGCAGCTCAAACTGTAAGCAGTTCTGAGCAGGGAGGGGGCAGCCACTACTGGCAATTGCAGAGGAGGCATACCAGAGTCAGTGTGGATCTCTGATGGCATCCCAACCAGTACAGCCTTCACCCCAACCCTCACCAAATGCCCAGTAGGGAAACTGAGCAGGACCCTGTGGGGCTCCTGGGCATGGAAGCCTTTCTGTGTCCCCCGTTTCTTCTTTGTAGGAAACAGACTTCAGCCTCCATGACCTTCCCTGAGTTCCAGAGGGCAGGTTCAAACAGTTGCCAGTCAGGGAAGGGAGGGGATGCAGAGACAAGGTAGGAGCAGCCAAGAAACAACAGTGCAGCCTTGGGCAGGATCCTGGTTCTACCTCAATGGATACACATAATAATATGTTTGAGCTTTTCTACAGAACTAAAAACCCCAACAAATGGAAGATGTTAACTACTTGATGAAGCATTCTTCATTCCAGAGAGAAGGTCACATTTTGATAACATCAAGAACCACAGAAGCTGATTAGGAGTTGCCTGAGGCCAGATTAAAGGAATGCAGGCGCTGCACACACCCTGATCCTTATCAGCAACCCGGCCCTTGAACCATTGCCAAATAACTCCTCACCAAATCCCCCTGGGTGGGGACAGTTTTTGAGGGCACGAGCCCTCTGTGTCCCCGTTTGCCTGGCAAAGCAATAAGGCTACTTTTTTCTACTTCACCCAAAACTCTGTCTCTGAGATTCAATTTAGCATCAGTGCACGGAGACTGAGTTTTCACATCAATACCAGCTCCTCTTGCTCCAGCACTGCTTCCTTCTGGGATGAGGGCGCCAGTGCTGGGAGGGGGAAGAGCACACACTAAAAGAGAACTGAGCTAGCTTGGACCCAACCCTCAGCATTTCTGCTCCAGCAACTTGAGACCCGACCCTACCCCTGATAGGGTTGTGAAGGCCACTGAGCAGAGGGAAAGTGCCACTTCACACCTGAGTCTGGCGGTACGCCTCCATCTCCAGCTCCACCTCCTACCAAGGCAATAGCTGCCAGCACACCATGAGGAAAGACGTGACTTGTGTTCTCATCAAATCCAGCTCTCCCACCAAAGCCACTGGGCACATGTAAACTATACAGGGATGCTCCCACATAAGGACACCCTTCAAGACCACCATAGGTAACTGTTTCACTTAATTTCAGAGACAGAGAAAGATAAGAAAAATGAGAAGATTTTGTCTCAATTGAAAGAGCAAGAGAAAACCCCTGGAAAAGCAAATAATGAAACAGAAATAAACAATTTACCAGTAAAGAATTCAAAGCATTAGTAATAAGAATGCCAACTGAATTAGGGAAAAGAATAGGTGAGCACAGTGAGAAGTTTAACAAGGAACTAAAAAATAAAAAAGTACTAGTTATAACTGAAGAATAACTGAAATGAAAAACACACTACAAGGAATGAAAAGCAGACTAGGTGATACAGAAGAATGCATAAGTGATCTGGAAGATAAAATAATGGAAATCACCCAGTCAGAACAGCAAAAAGAAAAACAAATTTAAAAAATTAGAACAGTTTAAGGGATCTTTGGGATAACATCGAGTACACAAACATTCACATTTTATGGGTCCCAGAAGGAAAAGAGAAAGTGAAGGGGATCAAAAATGTATTTAATGAAATTATGGCTGGAATTTCATAAGCCTGAAGAAGGAAACAGATATCTAGGTACAAAAAGCACAGAGGGTCCCAAAAAAGATGAGCCCAAATAGACCCACATTAAGACATATAATTAAAATGGAAAAGTTAAAGATAAAGAAAAAAATCTAAAGGCAGCAAGAGAAAAACAGAGACATATACAAGCAACACCCCATGAGGCTAACAGCTGATTTTGCTGCAGAAAGTTTGAAGACCAGAAGGGAGTGGCATGATATATTCAAAGTGCTAAAAGGGAGAAACCTGCAACCTAAGATACTCTACCTAGCAAGAGTATAATTTAGAATAGAAGGAGAGTTAAAAACTTTTCAGACAAACAAAAATGAAAAAGTTCATCAATACTAAACTGACCTGAAAAGAAATGTTAAAAGGTCTTCTCAAGGTGGAAAAGAAAAGGCTATAACAAGAAATAAGAAGCAAGAACAAGAAATAAGTAGGAAAAGGAAAAAATGTCACCAGTAAAGGCAAATATATAGTAAAGAATGAGGATCAATGACTTAAATGAGCTAGTACAAAAATTAAAAGACAAAAACTGTAAAATCAAGTATAACTACATAATAAGTAAAGGAATAAACATGAAGATGTAAAGTCTGACATCAAAAGCACAAAATGTGGGAGCAGGGAGTAAAAAATGTAGATCTTTTAGAAAGTGTTTGAACTTGAAGGACTACCAGTTTAAAACAAATAGATATAGTTATAGGTCAACATGTACAAACCCCATGGTAACCACAAATCAAAAACCTACAATAGATACACAAAAACAAGGTTGAAAGGAATACAAGCATACCACTAAAGAAAAGCATCAAACCACAAGGGAGGAAACTAAAAGAAGAAAAGAACAGTGAAGAACTACAAAAACAACAGAAAACAAGAAATAAAATACAATAAGTACATAACTATGAATCATTACTTTAAATGTCAATGGACTAAATGCTCTAATCAAAAGACACAGGGTGGCTGATTGGGTAAAAAAGAAGACGGGGGCTTCCCTGGTGGCTCAGTGGTTGAGAATCTGCCTGCCAATGCAGGGGACATGGGATCGAGCCCTGGTCTGGGAAAATCCCACATGCCACGGAGCAACTGGGCCCATGAGCCACAATTACTGAGCCTGCGTGTCTGCAGCCTGTGCTCCGCAACAAGAGAGGCCGCGATAATGAGAGGCCCGCGCACCGCGATGAAGAGCGGCCCCCACTTGCCACAACTAGAGAAAGCCCTCGCACAGAAACGAAGACCCAACACAGCCATAAATGAATAAGTAAATAAATAAATAAATAAACCCAAATTTAAAACAACAACAACAACAACAACACATTTCTTAAAAAAAAAAAAAAAAGAAGACTCATCTACATGCTGCCTACAAGATAGTCACTTCAGAACTAAAGACACACACAGAGAAGCTGGAAAAAAATATTTCATACAAATGGCAATGACAAGAAAGTGGGGGTAGCAATACTCACATGATACAGAAGACTTTAAAAACAAAGTCTATAACAAGAGACAAAGAAGGACATTATATAATGATAAAGGGATCAATACAAGAAGAAGATATTATACTCATCAATATATATACACCCAATACAGGAGCACCTAAATATATAGAGCAAATAATAAAGACATAAAGAGATAAACTGACTATAATAAATAGTAGCAGGGTACTTCAACACCCCACTTACATCAATGTCTTACATCAAAGACAGAAAGCCAATAAGGCATCAGTGGTCTTAAATGACACAAGAGACTAGTCAGGCTAATAGATATCTAAAGGACACTCCACCTAAAGACAGCAGAGTACACATTCTTTTCAAACTCATGTGGAGCATTCTCCAGGAGTGATTACATGCAAGGCCACCAAAGGTCTCAACAAGTTTAAAAGGATAGAAATTATATCAAGCATTATTTCTGATCACAACAATAGAAATCTTTTACACAAAGAAAAATAGTAAAAGCACAAACACATGGAGGCTAAAAAACATGCTACTGGAAAAAATTTGAGTCAAAGAGGAAATCAGAAAATACCTCAAGACAAACGAAAATAGGAACACAACTGTCCAAAATCTGTGGGATGCAGCAAAAGCAACTGAGATAAAATAAGAGGGAAGTTTATAATGATACAGGCCTACATCAAGAAACAAGGAAACTCTCAAATAAAAATCCTAGCCTATTAGTATATAAAGGAACTTGAAAAAGAAGAACAAACAAAGCCAAAAGTCAGCAGAAAGAATGAAATAGTAATGATCAGAGAAGAAATAAATAAAATAGAGACCCCCCCCCCAAAAAAAAAGAAAGAAAAAAGAAAAGATAAATGAAACCAAGAGCTGGTTCTTTGCAAAGAAAAAACAAAATTGATAAACATTTGGACAAGTTCACCAAGAAAAAAGAGAGAGGGCTCAAATAAACAATATAAGAAATGAAAGAGGACAAATAAGATACCACAGGGATTAAAAAAAAGTCTTAAACAAATTGGACAACATATAAGAAATGGACAAATTTCTAGAAATATCCAACTTTCCAAGACTGAATCAAGAAGAAATAACCAATCTGAACAGACCTACCCCTAGTAATGAAATTGAATTTGTAATTAAAACACTCCCAGCAAACAAAAGCACAGAACTGGATAGCTTCACTGGGGAATTCTACCAAACGCATAAAGAAGAGCATACCTATCCTTCTCAAAACCTTCCAAAAAACTGAAGAGGGTCAAACACTCCCAAATTCATTCTATGAGGCCAACATTATCCTAATACCAAAACCAGACAAAGACATTAGAAAAAAACAAAATTACAGGCCAATATCTCAATAATGAATATAGATGCAAAAATTCTCGAAAAAATATTAGCAAATCTAATTCAAAACTATAAAAAAAGGATCATACACCATGATCCAGTGGGATTTATTCCAGGGACACAAGGTTGGTTCAATATTTGCAAACCAATCAATGTGATACACCATGTTAACAAAAGGAAGGATAAAAATCGCATAATTATCTCAATAGACACAGAAAAAGCACTTGCCAAAATTCAACATCCATTTATGATAAAAGCTCTCATCAAAGTTGGTATAGAGGGAACAAATCTCGACACAATAAAGGCCGTCTATGAAAAACCCACAGCTAACATCATACTTAGTGCTGAAAAGCTAAAAGCATTTCCTCTAAAATCAGGAGCAAGACAAGGATGTCCACCCTCACCACTTCTATTTAACATAATATTGGAAGGCTTAGCACAGCAATTAGACAAGAAAAAGAAATGAAAGGCATCCAAATTGGAAGAGAGGAGGTAAAATTGTCACTATTTGCAGATGACATGACACTTTATATAGAAAACTCTGAAGTCACCAAAAAAGTTATTAAAACTAATAAATACATTCAGTAAAGTTGCAAGATACAAGATTAATATACAGAAATCTGATGCTTTTCTCTACACTAATAATGAACTACCAGAAAGAAAAATTAAGGAAACAATCCCATTTATAATCACATCAAAAGAATAAAATACCTAGGAAAAAACGTAACCAAGGAGGTGAAAGACCTATACTCTGAAAACTATAAAACTTTGATGAAGAAATTTGAAAATGATATGAAGAAATGGAAAGATATCTCATGTTCTTGGACTGGAAGAATTAATATTGTTAAAATGTCCATACTACCCAAGCAATCTATAGATTTAATGCAATCCCTATTAAAATACCCAAGGCATTTTCCACAGAACTAGAAAAAATAATCTGAAAAGTTATATGGAACCACTAAAGACCCTGAATTACTAAAGCAATATTGAGAAAAAGGAACAAAGCTGGAGGTATCATGCGCCCTGACTTCAGATTATACTACAAAGCAGTAGTAATCAAAACAGCATGGTACTAGCACAAAAACAGACATATAGCTCAGTGGAACAGAATAGAGAGCACAGGAAAATACCCACACACTTATTCCCAATTAATCTATGACAAAGGAGGCAAGAATATACAATGGAGAAAAGACAATAAGTGGTTCTGGGAAAACTGGACAGCTACATGTAAAAGAATGAGATTAGAACATTTCCTCACACCATATATAAAAATAAACTCGAGATGGAGTCAAGACCTAAATGTAAGACCTTAAAACATAAAATTCCTATAAGAGAATGTATGCAGGACACTCTTTGACATAAATCGTAGCAATATTTTTTTGGATCTGTCTCCTAAGGCAAAAGAAATAAAAGCAAAAATAACCAAATGGGACCTAATTAAACTTAAGAGCTTTTGCATAGCAAAGGAAACCATTGACAAAACAAAAAGACAACCTACTGAATGGGAGAAGATATTTGCAAATGATATGACTGATAATTGGTTAATATCCAAAACATATAAACAGCTCATATGACTCAATTAAAAAAAAAAAAAATGGGCAGAAGGCCTGAGTAGACATTATTCCAAAGAAGATATACAGGATGGGCAACAGGCACATGAAAAAATGCTCAACATCACTAATCATGAGAGAAATGCAAATCAAAATCACAATGAGAGTGCTTGCTTTGGCAGCACATATACTATAATTGGAACAATACAGAGAAGATTAGCATGGCTCCTGCCCAAGGATGACATGTGAATTCTTGAAGCAAAAACCACAATGAGATATCACCTCATACCCATCAAAATGGCTGTTATCAAAATATCTACAAATAACAAATGTTGGCCAGGATGTGGAGAAAAGGGAACCCTAGTACACTGTTAGTGGTATTGCACATTGGTGCAGACACTATGGAAAACATTATGGAGTTTCCTCAGATAACTAAACATAGAACTGCCATATGATCCAGCAATTCCACTGCTGGGTATATATCCGAAAAAAATGAAAACACTAATATGAAAAGATATATGCACCCCAATGTTCATAGCAGCATTATTTATAATAGACAAGATATTAAAGCGACCCAAGTGTCCATCAACAGATACATAAAGAAGACATTATATATATATATATACACACATATATATTTATATATATAATAGGATACTACTCAGTCATAAAAAGGAGTGAAATTCTGCCATTTGCAACAACATGGATGAACCTAGAGAGTATTATGCTTAGTGAAATACATCAGATAGAAAAAGATAAATGCTTTATGTTATCACTTATATGTGGAATCTAAAAAATAAAACAAACAACTGTACGTAACAAAACAGACACATATTTAGAGAACAAACTAGTGGTTACTAGTGGAGTGAAGGAAGGGGGAGAGGAGAAGATGGGGTATGGGATTTAGAGACACAAACTACAATGTATAAAATAAGTAAGCAACAAGACCATATTGTACAGCACAGGAAAATATAGACTTTTTTTTGTAATAACTTTAAATGGAGTATAAGCTACAAAAATATTGAATCACTAGGTTGTACACTTGAAACTAATATAATATTGTAAATCCACTATACTTTAATAAAAATGATAAAAATCCTAACTTTCTATGCCATACTACTGAACTGTCTTCATTTCTCTCTGAAATTTTTTGGCACGATTTACAAATTAAAACATTAAATAAAATAAAACTATAAACATCATAAGAAAAACAAAGTATTCCCTTGCTTTCAGTCATAACGATGATATCCAACTTATTAGGTAGACAAAAGTTGGGAAGCACTCATCAATAGTATGACTTGAAAAGTCTAAAGCAAAGTTCTGAGGATTAAAGTAGAATGTTGTGAAGTAATAATATTAAATCAATTAATTTCTAAATATAATATTTTTTAATATGGTGAAGATATCATACCTAGGTTGGAAAACCTAGGGATGAGGCTAGCCGGTTCCCCCTCATTTTATCCTCACCCTCTACCTTAACGGCAGAGTTAACTTTCGCCTATTAAATCAAAGAGAAGATTGGCACACGGCTATACTTAGGAGCTTGCATGATGTATTACTGATATGCCCAGTGTTTTAAACCAGAATGTCAATAATTCTTCATTATACTTTTTATGAAAGATTGTATTTTCTATAAATACAAGTTTGTGTTTTTTTTTCTTTTTTCTGGTCATTTCTTCTTCTCTGTGATTCTCTATACTTTCTTAATATCTAGTTTGTACAAATTTTGCCCCAAGAAGCATTTTCATAGGCTTGGTTTCTTTCATGTATTCCCTAATTCCTGTATCAATTTTTATGAGTTCTTATAAAAAATTTTACAATACATTGCCCAACATCAGTATTCAGTTAGTATACTTGTATATAATATCATTATTTGCCTGGATATTCTGAAGTTCAAACCTCTAAAAACACACTTGTATTTATCCTGGGTATTCAAAAGTGCTTAACTGAACCAAATACTTTCTAAAGTAAGATTTACCTTTTGAGATGTATGCATGTAACCACTAGAAGCTAGACAAAAACATGACCATTCAGCACTCACTTACTCATATCTCCCCAAACAATTTGAATCAGACATTTGGTTGAATGTATTTTAATCATTTAAAAATTATGGTTTTCAAGAGAAATAAAACAAAACACAACCAGTGTTTTTACCTGTTGTTATACTGCCTCTCCTTCTTTTTCTAAGCTACTTTAAGTCATGAAGCTCTGCATTATGCCCTATATAACTAAGCTAAAGCAGGCATAGATAGCTTGAAACACAAAAGGATTTTAAAGCAGGAAAAGCAGATCAATATTGAAATTCAGAGCATGTTATTCTATCTTCAAAGTGTAGAAGATGGGTTTTTAAAAATTTTTCCCTTGCATGTCTCTCAAAATATAAACAAACACACAATTCTTAAGAAACTAGTAGATTTGAAATATTAGAGAAAAGGAAGGGTTATAAGCCCAAGCCTTAACCCCTAAATAGTTACTTTTATGAAATTTATAACATTATGTTTTTTTAGATTTCTATGATTGAGCGACAAAAACTATCAAGAAATAGCTTCTGTGAGAATATAGTCTTAATTTCCTCAAATACTGATAATTAGTTTTTTAAAAATAATTTTTTTCCTAATAAGTTACTTCCTAATAAGTCCTCTATTCACATTCTAAGAATCAGTATACATGTGTTTGGGATAAGCAAACATTTAACAATTTCTAAAGGATAGTACATGTATAAATGGGAAAACTGAGGCACAGATAATTAAAAAGGAAAACAAAATCTTTTTGAACTGAAAATGTGAGTAAAGTTATTTAGTGACTATACATTACTCAGAGGTTCACAAAAAGAGCTCTAAATATAAAGAAACAATTTCAAAATTAAGTAAGAGGAGACTGGAAAATAAAAGGGAATCAGACAGTTTAATTAATGAATTAGTAGAATCTATCCACCCTCCCCACACACACATAATTTTAAATAAGGAATTATATAAGTTGAAATAAAATAAATGTAACTTTTAAGTATACTTGAATGTACTTGAACTATAGTAAAAACACTTTATTTGGTAAAGGGCTCCATATTTTTTTCTTCCAAACCGAAGGAAACATTGAATACACTGTGAAATAAAAAGAGAGAAAGAAAGAAAATAATTGATAACAAGGACCTGATAGAGCCCTTTTAACCAGTTCAGGAAAACTGTGGGAAGGCTGGGTAATCAGGCTGGATGCTAAAAGTTCTGTGCCAATTAGAGTCTGAAAGCTATAGATGCTTTCCGGTTGCATAATAACAAATTTACTGAGGAGGTAATTCGTGAGAGAGCTGAGCATAGGTCTAATGCTGTTCATGATTATAGACCTTCTTGAATACTGCATGAGAAATTTCAATAATTTTCAGTAATACAGGCAGAAATTTAGCACAAGTTCTATAATGAAAATAACAGTTTATTGGAATGGTAGGATCAAAGGTGATTATGAACTTGTACAGGTTAATATGGTGCAGGATTTTGAATGCGCAGCCAAACAGAATTGGGTCTAACTACTAATATAATGTGTTTTCACTTCAAATTGACCACGCTGTGGAAATTCAGAGGGGATATATATGCCCTATGCAATTGTGTTTCAGCATACCAGGGCATAAGAAGAGCCCTACTAAAGGAGCAGATAAATGGCAATTGCATTTACCTGTCTCTTCTGTCAGTGATTCATCTCCAGCGATATGCTCTTAACATTTTAACAATTAGCTCTTCAGAAAGAAAAAGACAAAACAAATCCATGGGGTCAATACTCCCTCCACACCCAATTTCAAGCTACCAAATGACATGATTGGATGCAGAGTTGAGAAAAGATGTGCACAATCGGCTTTTACAAGCGGGTGTGAGCCAGATGCAGCACCCCACTGTGACAGCAGCGTCCCCCAAATATCATAAGAGCAGCAGTCCCAAATCATTATATCCAGGCTTCTTGTATAGCTTAAGAGCATGTACAGGGCATTTATGAAGATGAGTGAGCCACCATTCTTGGTCTCTATATTCAGAATCTATAACACGTTTTAGTCTACCGTACACTTTTAAATACAAGTATCTGCTATCCACATAGATTTCTAAATTTTCAAGGGAAATATTCTATCAGATACATGCATAGGAATTTTGCTGGGTTCTGAGACCTGTTGAATTATAAAGTATATCTTTTATTTCGACTTTCCCACAAATGTGAAACCTAAATGCCACACTTTAAAAATCGGCTGAAGAGTTCGCATTTAACGCTAAGCTGTATTCGTGTATAATTTAAGTTTTAATGACATCTCCATCCTCAAAGAAGATAAAAGGATTAACTCTAATCTCCATATGAACAGTTTTGAGTCTGTGTAAGGATATGGATAAGTGAGTCTGAAGGCAATAAAAAGAGCAGAAAATTCTCTGCTAAGCAGATGAGAAGTCAACTTTAGATGATACAGTAGTGCTAGAAAAAGCACCTCAGGGTAAATAATAATTTTATTTTTCATATGTATGAATTATAATTTTGACTCCCTATTTGATAAATCCACCAGACATCTTACATTCCACACTCACTCATCCCTTCTTAAACTTAACATGCTCATGGCTTCCACTGTTACCAAACTGTCCTAGTTGTCTTTGCACATATAATTACAATTTCTTCTTCATCTCCTTGCTCCCTGTCCTACCCTGGTCTATGAAAAGCCAATCATTCCCAAAGGTCCATCCTTGGCCCACTGCTCTTCTGTTTGTACGTCTTCACAGGCTGATTTTTTATCTATTCTTATAATTTGGCCTTTATGTAAATGACACTCAAGTCTATGTGTTCAGCCCAGAAATTTTCCCAAGATTCAGATTCATCTACCTATATTTTCAGGTGGACAACTACTGCTGAGTATTCCACAAGCCCTTCATGGTCTGTATGACCTTAAATGCTGCATATCTATTTGTGCCTCTTGTATTTTCCACCTTGGTTGTACCATGATTAACTCTGTTACCTACCTTAGAATCCTGGAAATGCATCCTTTAGAGAGCTGCTTAGGAGATCTATCAAGCATACCATTCTATTGCACTAAATATTCCATTGTCACCATGAAAATAGTACATTTCTATCTATTGAAGAGAAGTAAAATCATTTCTAAAAATAAGCCAGTACTCAAACCCTAAAGGTATTACTCAAAATAGGTTATGGAAATAAAAATGGTTCTGGTTGACAAATTATACTGGAGTTAGGGGAGAGAAATGGGAGTTGTAGGCTAAATCCCATCCACATGGCTTCCCATTCATTTCTGTGGCAGTTCTGAGGTACTCTGAGGAGCCAAGCTGGGTCCCCATAGCAAAGGTTGAAAGCCTCTGGATTACAGAATAAAGTTCCTTTCTTGGAACAGCACGCAAAGCCCTCCATGACAAAATGCTCCTCCCCACCTTACCCTTCACATCCCAGCTGATGACAGTTTCCCCAGATGTCAGGCTGTTTTCTCATTTCCCAATTTGCTTATGTTACCCCTTGATAAAAATACCCATTGAGCTTCTCCACTCCTATCATGTAGCCATTTACTATGCAGCTTTAGGATTTAAATCAGATAATATTTCATTCATTCAATTATTCAGTCAAACAACCATGTGTCAGCAAAAGAAGATACTTGCTCTCACAGAGTTTCTAACTTTGTGATGAAAGCTAGACAGACAATAAGCAAACAAATATGCAAACCCCAGCAAAGAGAGGACCGCTTAAATCACCTATGATTAGTGCCGTGCTGGCCACATACTAGACACTCAAGTAACCATGAATGAACATCTTATGACTGTCATGCACAGTGCTAGATGCTTTCATATGTCAATTCATTTTAATTCTCAAAATTATGTTAAGAAATAAGAGTTATTCCACCACTTTGGTAGATGAGGAGACAAAGGCTTAGAAAGATTTACAAATTCACCTATGGCTACATAGCTGGAGGGTGTCAGAATCTGAATACAAATCCAGAAATGTCCAATTTCAGAAACCATCCATGTCCTTGATAATACTGGCTTTTGGGTGCTATAAAAAAGTAAAGGCTCCATCCTTATCTGAAATCAATCCACATGCTTAAATCTCCCTATCCCAGAGGGATTTCTATAAATTCTAGGAAGCTTAAAGGAAGTTTTACATTGTAGCACTTCAGAATTCAAAAGAACTTAATCATGAGCAATGAATCTGCAAAATACGCTCTCGGAGCCCCACTGATTTCAGCAATAGGAGAGAACAGCCTCCTGCAGCATCTGTTAGAATGAAATGGCTTACAGGCAGTAGAGGAGAAGCATAAATGGTGTACTGAACACCTGGTACTTGAGGCACTCTTTGCTATATAAGAACCAAATTAAAGCTTCAGTTATTCATTCTGAAAATGCTTATAAGCTTTGTAATAAGATTCTCAAATAATTGATATGAGCTTCAAACATAATCACTAACAAATGATTTAACAATAATAAATGGTTGTTACAAGAATATAGTGAGAATAAACAATGTTAAAAATAAGGCACGTGAGAGCCTGGACAGCAGGTTACTGCTGCCAGATGAAAAACACTCCATTTTCACAGACAGATAAAGCGTTTTCCTGTAGAGTCTGAATAAATGCTCTTCTTGAATCTGTCAGCATGAATTCCCAAGAGAAAACAAAACCAGCAAATCTCAAGTTCATAGTTGATTCCAAATTATCCCCTTCCATTTACTGCTTAAATAGGGAGACCATATAGGAATTTAGTATAATCTGGACAGGTATGATTTGCCAACAGTGTAAAAATATCCCCTTAACTTCCTAATTGTTTCATTAAAACTTAATAACTTAAAAACTGCCTCCTTACTGGACAAGAGAGGAAAAAATCATTTGCTGTTTTTGTGTCATTTTTTATATGCAAAATGTTTCTAGGCTCCTCTGTAAAAAAGTCTTTTTGAAAAACATAGGGTTTTTATTGCTGCTACCTCAAAATATTGTGGCCTGTTTAAATACTTATGCTTATTTTTAGATCAGAGACCGCTGCTTTGCTAGTTTTATTTAATTTTCTAAATTATAAAAGCAAATTACAATAAATAGTGTTTAAAAAATTAGTACAGCTTCCACATATAGTTATAATATATATTTTGAAATTTATTTTCATGTAGTGCCCTTTTTATGCATAATTTGACCAAATAATACATGTTATTCAATATCATAATTTCTTCATATGATGTTAAATTATAAACACTGACCCACCACTGTCAATAGAATATTGAATAGAATATTCCATCAAATAAGTATTCTATAGTTTACTTAATCAATCTTGTTTGTGGACATTTAGATAATTTTCAGATTTTTTTCCTGTATTATTACTAGTTTGCCTGATCTCTGACTTCATGAATTTTAAATATTAAAAGTTTTCTTAATGATTATTAAAATAAACTATGGAAAACTCTACTAGTCAACTTCTTCCTTTCTATGTCTCCATATTTTAACAAGGATTGACATCTGAAGTCTTAGTTTTGTTTGGATACATAAAACATATTATTTTTAAAACAACTATACTTGTCAGATCCACTACATATTCTTCACAGCAATTCTGCAAGGCAAATATTATTCTCATTTTATAGATAAACTATTCAAAGTGTTTAAGCAATGTTCTCACGGCTTGTTACAAGGGGTGTCTGCATAGCAGTGTGGGTGATAAGTATCAAAAGAAATTAACAGTACAGGTTTGTGGAGAGGAGATGGAATTTTGTCTTGGACACCTTGGGTTTCCATTGCCTATAGGATGCCCAAATGCAGTTATATAGTAGAAAGGTGAACACACATTTGGAACTTTGAAGAGAGTATTTCTCTGAAGACACCAATTTAGCTTGTAAATGAGTTTCAAGACATGGAACAGAAAGGGATTATCATGGTAAAGTAGGTAACATGTGAGGCAAAGGGAAGCAAGTACAGAATCTTGGAGGAGCAGATACATTTGGCAAGAAGAAAGGAAACTCAAGAAAAAAAAAAAGGAAAAGAAAAGAAGAAGGAATAGTGGGTAAAGTCTTATAAATCAAGGGAAGAGACAATTTCCAGGACAGGACACTGATCACTCATCAATAAAGCCACCATTGGTGATCTTGGTTAGGGTTAAGTTTTGGTGGTGTTCTGGAGCTAAAGAGGAATTTTAGTGGGTTGATGAGCAGCTAACCTATTTAATGGGAAGAATTGTTTTAGAGAACAAAAGTGAAAAGTGAGACACCTATAAACCATGGTAACAAAGCTCCTGCTGAGTGGGTAGAAGGACGAGTCAGCTGTCATGGAGACTCTCAAAGGGGCCCTCTGAGTATGGAAAGCCCTGAATTCAGCCCTGTTTATGGAAACCTGTCATATAATGGTTTCCTTCCCATAAAAAGTGGACATGTCAGTCAGAAAGGTCAACAGATATGGCTTCTCCATTAGTCTATGTCCCAAATGACTAAAACCAACAGCAAGTACTCCGTTATTATTTACTCTGTCTAAGCCATTGTTAACTATTAAAAATATTAAACTACAAACCATTAAACATATTAAACTAAGAAATATTAAGATATATAAGAATCAAAATAGTAAGTTATAATGGTGACAGCTGCTTATCCCATTGGCCGGCCATTTTTGTTTGCCAAGAGCCAGGAGAGAATGGCAAGATTCTAGTTTTGTTAACTTACGTACTTTTTATATATCTTAAAAAAAAAAAAAAATCAGTAAATTGTAGGGCACTGTGGAAACATTACTATTCCCCCACTCCCCGCCCCCTGTCGCATGACCTTTAAGCAGCTCAGCCCTAACCTTCACTTCCAGCTGCGCTGCCAAGAGAAGGCTCACAGAGGAAAAGTGCAACTGTGATTTCTTGACACCCACTGATAATTATTATACTGTCTGAATCTGAAGGAGATAATTCTCTGTTCTGCTCTTCTTTTGTTTAGCAAAAAAGAACTATTTACATCTCAACTTTCCTTATGTGTTACATTCAAAGCATTATCAGAATTACGGATATCTCATGAAGCCCAAGGCATTCTCTTATTCACTATATTCAACACTGACTGGCTAAAAGATACTTTTAATTACACAAAATGAACAAATTTAGTGCCAAGTACAAAGACATACGTTTAGCATAATAAGCCTTCCCCCTTTCCCAAGACATCCCCAAACGTTGTTATTATCAGAGCTTATCCAAACTCTAAAATCTCAAAGAGACTGGATTATGGATATGCTGCAGGTGGAGCTCTCTGAGTCCCTCCCTTAGATGACAGGTGTTCCTCTGTTTCCTCACTATATTATTCATTCAAGGAAAAGATAATTGAACATAACTTTTGTCCAGTTTTGTTTTTAGGACCTTGAGCACTCAGAAGAGTGAACAGGAGTTCATAGTCCAACAGGAGAATTCCACAGGAAGGACAGAAGTTGCTTGCTACCCAGAATGCTGGTGGTGGGTGCGTGGGAGCGTTAGAGGGGGCTCCCAGAAGGCCTGATGTGAGACTGGGGCTGCAGCTGGCTGTACACAGTGAAGAGATTTTTGATTATAAAATTATTAAATATAACTTTCTGCCATCAAGACACAAGTCTGGTCAAAGGAGAAAATTTAAAAAGGGATATTTCCCCTCAAAGCTATAAAAGGCATTAAGTAATATCCCACACATATTGGTGAGGAGAAAAAACCTATATATCTATATCTAGACTTACATCTCTGCATAGAAAATCAATGATGATATAAATTAAATTGATCCTAAGAAATATTAGTAAAAATGTTATAAATGTAATTTTTTTTTCAATTAATGTAATTTAAAGTGGCCATAACCATCCCTAATTTTAAAAAAATATTAACAATTTTGAAATATAAGTACAGAAGTGTTAAATATTAAAATAATATATTTTTAAACATAGTCTCTGAAGGGCAGCAAACATGTCATAATTTGTTTTTGCTTCTCCACTGCCTGCACAGTGCCTAATATACTATAGGTCAGACTAAATTTGTTGAAAAGCTGTGAAATTGCTGGAACCAGTAGCCATCTCAGGCAACTAAATGTCCAATATTTTGTATATATGATACATTTCCAGGGTATTGTATATTCTCCTTAATTGCAGGATGAAAGACAAATATAGTGCTTTAGGTACAAGAGATGTTATAGCTACTCATTAGTCACATAATGATATTAAAAAAGCATATTAGCCATTTTAATTTTATGACTCCTTGTTTTCATTTCACAGCTATGTGAAATAGAGCACAGTAACACCATAACTTTGGAGAGATGACCTAGACATTAAGACAAATTCCCCAGAAGGGAGATATTTGGCATGAGTAAAAGGAACTTATTTAACAAACCAGTCAGAAGAATTGCAACTAAACACTCATTATTTGACATTAGACTAGCCTAGGTAATCAATTGATGTTTTAATAGAGTTTGTTGATGAAAATTACCTTCTTTAGGGAAATAAAAATATTTGATCCTTTTTACATACCTTGAAAAATTGAGAACAGTGCATTGGGGTTTTGATTTTTTTTACCATAATTAATGCAATGTGTCTAAATCCTTTTTTCAAGATTTTTGCATCTGTTGGTGCCATAAATCCTTGAATGAATTTGGGAATTTTTGTATCATCTTGTTTCATGGAAAATATGGCAAAGATAACAGATAACTCCTTTCAATGCTCTGTGCTAAGACTCTTCACTGTAATCTTTTTACTCCCATGGAAGAATGAGAGGAAATTTTATACCACTTCAATCACACAGTTCTTTGTTTTCCCCTTTCTTCAAGCTTATAATGTGAACCTAATACAAGATGTTGATATGTAAAATTCTTAATAAATATTTTATGAAGAATTGCATGTGTAAGTCATCGTACCAGAAGAAATGGATGACAAAGTGATATAACACACAGTCCTTTACCTACTTGTTGTTTAAATCCAGTCAACCAGACCTACAAGTAACAATTCAAACAATAAATGGTAATATTGTTCCCTATCCCCAGAATCTGATCTCCATGCTCCGATGCCAGTGCCAATGAGTGGCATCACTGTCATCAGGTCCCTAAGCAGGAAACTGGGCACCTCAAAGACTACCTTCTCTCCTTAACCCCAAATATATATTTGAAATCCCATAGATTCTGCCACATTAATATATCTTTTATAACTGACCCGTCCTTCTTATTTCATCTTTCATATTACCAGCAGGCTGATTTTCCTCCCAAATTAAAGCCTGATCCCATTATATCCTACCATCAACTCTGTGCTTAGCTAGAAAATAAAATCCTAGCTCTTCCTGGTAGTACCAAGAGCCCTCTATGGTCTGGCATCCACTCACTTCTCTTGCTTCTTTCTTGCAGTGTCTCCTGGTACCTAGTATCTTTCAGTTGCATCACGGCTGGAGGCCCCTGAATATTCTGCTCTGTTTTGTTCATTCTGCTCTGATTGACCAAACATCTGAATGGCCTTAACCCCTGCATCTCAGTCAATTTTTTTCAACAAATATTTACTGAAAGACCTAGTATGTACCAGATTCAGACACTGGACTAAATCTTGAGAATAAAAAACAAATCACTTAAACGTGCAGCCCTCAAGGAGATCACAGTGAAGCCAAGAGTAAAATTAATCAGATAGTCATGATCCTTTCATGACCTCAGTTCCTGCCCCCTCCTAATTCCTCACTCTGCTTCAGCCTTCTGACCAACTTGTTGACCAAACAGCTCAAGTTGGCTCACACTTCAAGCCCTTTACATATTGTTCCTTTTGTTTGCAATATTCTTCCCCCAGGTAGTGCCATGTTTACTTCCCTTATCTTATTTGGTTCTCTGTTCAAATATCTACTCACAGCGGTCTGCTCTAATAATTTTTCAAGGTTAAAGGATGATCTGGTGGGAATGTAAATTGATACAGCCACTATGGAGAACAGTATGGAGGTTCCTTAAAAACCTAAAAATAGAACTACAATATGACCCAGCAATCCCATTCCTGGGCATATACCCAGAGAAAACCATATTTCAAAAAGACAGTTATACCCCAATGTTCATTGAAGCACTATTTATAATAGCCAGGACATGGAAGCAACCTAAATGTCCATCAATAGAGGAATGGATAAAGAAGATGTGGTACGTATATACAATGGAATATTACACATGCATAAAAAGGAACGAAATTGGGTCATTTGTAGAGACATGGATGGACCTAGAGACTGTCATACAGAGTGAAGTAAGTCAGAAAGAGAAAAACAATTATTGTATATTAACACATATATGTGGAATCTAGAAAAATGGTATAGCTGATCCTATTTGCAAAGCAGATATAGAGACACAGATGTAGAGAACAAACATATGGACACCAAGAGGGGAAAGGGGGTGTGGTGGGATGAATTCGGAGATTGGAATTGACATATATACACTATTGATACTATGTATAAAATAGATAATAATGAGAACCTACTGTATAGCTCAGGGAATTCTACTCAATGCTCTGTGGTGACCTAAATGGGAAGGAAATCCAAAAAAAGAGGGGATACATGTATACATAGAGATGATTCACTTTGCTGTACAGTAGAAACTAACACAACATTGTAAAGCAACTATACTGCAATAAAAATTAATTTTAAAAAAAGGATGATTGGCCCCTCTGTTACTTAAAACTTTTTTTTCTTCAAAACATTTATTGCTACAGATATTATATTATACACATATTTGTTGATTTTTCAATGGAGATTCCATGAAGGATGGATCTCATCTATTAGTGTGTTGCTGTTTCCTCAAATCTTAGAAGTGTCTGGTGTGTGGTAGGTTTTTCATATATATTTGGTATAAACAAATTATACAGATATTTAATTATACACTGAAATGTTAAACTAAGATGATGGAGTGAAATGATACATTAATTAACAACTGAAGATTACTATAGTTCTCTGAGAGATGGGAACTTCCTTTTCCATATTGATGACGTTTACATAATACGGTATTTGGATAGTCCATCTCTTTTCACTACAAAAAAGGCCACTTGCAGTTCATTTAGGTAAAAGAATAATAAAGAAAAAAAATTTAAATATCCATCACAAAACTGTTCAAGACACACTTTGGGAAAACATTTGCCCTAAATATAGAACAAACATAAAAATACAGTAAAATTGTGCATAATGCAGAAATTTCTATCACTTACAATTATTCTACAATTACAATTATTTCTAATTTTCCAAATTTCCATTGTTTGATAGCTCCTTGACCAAAAAGTGGAAAAGAGAAGTGAGAATAGATTATCCTCCTTCCCTCAAAAAACTATTTCTACTGCAAGATGATAAAACCAGAAAAAAATATGGTAGAGAGTGACAGTTCTTCGAATCTTTGTGAATTAAAGCACATGAGAGTCTTGGAAGAATTTAATTTCTTATATGCGTAGAAGAAAGATGCATTATTGTTTTTTTGCATTTGGAAGAGATAAAGAAAATGGGAATAGATCAAAAGGTAACCTAATAAACTATAATTTGGGGTAGGGAAATGGCAAAATAAAGATGAAGACAAGAAGAATGGTGGAAACTAAAAAGAGCCGAGGAAATGTAAAGCTAGAGTCCTGAGTCTGGTGTGAGGCATTCACGGAGATGGAGGTACCATTTGGTAGACTAGGAGACAGGAGGCAAGAATCATCTTCTTATGTCTATAAATAATTATTTTGCCCCCAGTTGGCAAAATGAAATATCAACAAAATAAAAACTATAACAACTGTCCCCATTTCTGTGCCCATATCTCAGCAATTAATCAATAAAATCCTTTACCATATACAGAGCTTTGTACAGGGTTTTTCACTTTTTAGTTAGAACATGCCATGACTTCCTCCAAATTAAGACCATCCTTGGTAGTTATTTTATTTTACATGAACTTTATACAATCTTTAGGGATTGCAAATCAGTTAGAAAGTCAGTATGTCATTCTCACCTAACACCAATTCACATGGGAGATCAAGATAAAATAATTTTTTAAAGGAACTTGACTTAATCTGTGTCATTAGTTTCTGTTATTAGAACATTTCCACAAATAGAAAGTTGAGACTATTTAAATGATTTCTCTTATAACTATCATGCTGTTTTCCTAGTCTCACTTAGAATTGGGAACATGCATTTCATGAGAAAATACTGGCTTTTCTGGTTGTTGTTGTACAACATGTCTGAAATCACAGTACTGCTCGCAAATGGATTTAATGAGCATAAAAATGTTCCCATCAGCTACAACCCAAAATGTCATCATTTCTACTCTGTCTCTCCTTTTATGATTATAATTACAACAGAAAAACTGAAAAAGGCAACACATTTTCTGCTATTTATGTGACACTGTAATTGGCAATTACCTTGATGGAGTTAATTTATTGTGTAATGCTTAATGATGTTTAATATACCAAAACAAAAGCTCAGAATAAAATATTTCCTACAATCCATATGCCATCACATACAGTCAAACAAATGGAGCCAACATGACTATAACATCATGATCATCTATCATCACTGTCCTGATAAATCACACTCACCTGGTATGAAATAACAAACTCTAAACCTATAATGTAGCTTTAGATATCACTTTGTACATACATATTCCAAGAATAGCATATCTTATTTGAAAATTAAAACTATAATGTGACTGAAGCAACAACAAAAATCTTTAAGACACCTTTCACAATTTGTTAAAACAATGCACTGAAAAATTGAAAACCATAACATATTTCCTGAACTGCAGTCATAAACACACAGCATTAATATTTGGCCTCTGGTCTTATCCTCATTATCTCCATTTTCTCCTCTCAATCTAAAATCATATGCCCCTCCTCAGTGCTTCTCTTCATAACCCCTGTAACATCTGGTACATACTCCTATTAGTGGTATACATTGGGATACTGTTTACAATCCTTTATTGTCCTGTTAGTTTCCCACACTAGACTGTAAAATTCTTCAGGTCCAGGACCTAGTTTAATTTGTAATACTTGTGGAGGTAATATTTGTCGCATAACAAAGGCTGAATCCCTGTACATAATTCCTTCATAGCAGAGTCCTGATTCTATTCTAGGTGCACCCCTATATGCTATGTAGTCCTGGAAAGGGCATTATCTTTCCTGGTCCAGGGTAAACCATGGATAGTAGCTTAACATTGTAATTCTCTTCTATTTCCAGTGATTGGTTTAGGCATAGTTGTTAGACACAATGTTGCCCAATGAGAAGTGAAGGGAAGACTTTTAAGTGGCTTCTCGAAAAGATTTTTTAAGTCTTTAAAAAAATCAAGAAGGAGCTGACTGCTCTCCTTCTTTGGAGACTTATGAGTCCTCATGTGATGTCTGTAGCTGCAGAAATCATTTAGCAATCATGAAGGCAGTTTGCCAGAGACACCAAGGATAGAAAAAAACTGGCTTCTTGCTTATATCATTTAGCTACTGAACCACCATCCCTGGAGTCATGTGTCTTCTTGGTATGAAATTTAATTTATTTAATTTTTTTTTTTAATTAAGCCTGATGGGTTGGAGTTCTCTGATATTTGTGACCAATGTCTCCTATGTAACATCAGTTTTTCCACTTTACTGAGTAAGCCCTCAAATATGTTAAATGAATAATAAACTCTAATTTTAATGTAGAATGTGAAATCAGACTATTTCTAGAAAATTTAGCAAAAACTTTATCTTTTGCATCAGAGAAGTACTTTACAGGATTTCTGAAATAGCATCTGCAATATGAACTTCCAATAATCAAAGTTCTAGCAGGTATCATGTATTACAAAGATGATAGGTTGAATCCACAAGGCATTTATCTTTTGTCTATTAACAATTCATTTCTAGACAGTAGAAGGAAAAAAAGCAGAATATTCAATTTCTATCACTTCAAATTGTAGTACTGAATGTAAGCTACAAATTAAATGTAAAAAGCAAATCTCACTTAGAATTTCTATCTTGATATGTATATTAAATGATAAAACATTAAAAGTTGTTGGTAAAGTTTCCTTTCTGACATTCAACTTTAATGAATACTTTCTTGACTCTAAATGGTATAGTTCATTTTTCAAATAAAGAGCCCAGATTCTTGGAGAGCTTCAGATGAGGGGGATAATACACCAAGCTCTTCACAAAGGAAATATCACACACTGCTCATATCAGGCCCTTTTCTTTTTAAATCAAATGCCACCCTCTTTCTAGATCACTACTAAGCAAGAAGAAAGACTGTATATGTGACAGACAGCATTGCAATCTTGTTTGTAGCCAGTGACTGAGTAGAAAGTTGAAAATACATAGGTGTAAGAAACAGCTTTGTGATTTCTATGCAAATCTATCCCATATGACTTTATTAATCAAAACATTATTTTTGTCAGGCTACCCATGAGTTCCCTCAAAAGTTTTCAAAAAGAAATTATCAAAGATAACTAGAAGATAAACTCAGGAAGAATGATTTAACTAGAAGTAAACTATACACAACTACAATATTCCCCTTAAACCTTTTTCCTCTGGCTAAAAATATAAACAAGAATAAGTCAATAGTTAGAACTCCCTTATTTTACATAAAAAGTGAAGGAGTTAAGGAATAGTTACAGCTTAAAGTGTTCATACCTTTTGACCTGAATGACTGTACAACAGGAAATTTGTTTGAAAGTATTAGTGAAGAACTTTCTTTAGTAAGATGCTCACCACTGAATTATAATAAAATACTTTAAGATCAAAATAATTTTCAAGCAAGGGTGAAACAATTATAGAAATTATTGTTAGACTGTAAGTTCAGTGATAAAATGAAATGTCTATCTCCCTCACATTCTTCTCTCAGCACACTGCCTGGTGTAGAGAAAATTCTCAGGAATCATGATTCATTCACTCACTCATTCATTCTATGTATTCATCCAACAACTAGGTATTAAGTCTTATATTCATCTCAGGAATTATGCCAGCACTGGTGATACAAGGCAGAACAGATGCAGTTTTGTCTTCAAGGGGTATAGCTGGTAACGTAGTTAGGGAAGGAAGGAAGAACAAAACATAAATACTGTGATGAAATGCTAATGCTCTGCACATGACTGGTGGTGTTTATGGAGTAGAGAGTTGAAACCATGGAGGTTTTTTTGCCAATGGAAATATACAAAAATTTAATAAGAGTTAAAGAAAAAAAATGGTGGAATTCACTTAGATTCAAAGAACAACAGGAAGTTAGTGATGCTTCCTGAGAGAACCAGTCATGTAGGTGGGAAGACAGATCTCTGCTGGCCACAGAGTCAGGGAAGGGGAGGGATTTGGAAAGCAGTTGGACAAAGAAGGAGCCTGACAAAAATATGTTGAATGAATGTAGCAAGGGTGTGGGAGAAGATGATGACTGAGAAAAGGCTTCTAGACTTTCCCATTTGTGATTGACATTTCTCCATGTTGGAATATTTCTGGAGATGCTTTTTTACCAGGCTCTCCCACTTTTTCTGTTTAAAATTTGTGATAGGCAGATGAGAGATATTCGTGCAAACTTCAAAAATAGTGCATTTTCTGGAATAGCCACAGAATAACAAAAGGAAAAACATCAAGGAATTTATTTTGCTTTTTGTACACACCACCACTGCTTTCACCTGCTTTTGCTTTGTTTCTTAACATGGTAAGAAGAACATGATAATGCAAAATGACATGGTATTAGCTCAGAAAGAAAACTTTATCTCATAGTGATAAAGGGTTGGTTACTATTTAATATTCCTAAATGGAAATCATATTAAACAGTATATGAAGTATTGGCATAAATAAGAATATTTTCACTTAATTTTAACTTCTGAATGCATCTGGGACACATTCACTTACAGCTTGCTTATTACTCAATTTTGTCATAAATTAAATATATGTGTGTGGGTGTTTATATATTTTTCATTGACTTGCAAAGGATGTAAACATGAAACACTGAAATCAAAACAGCTTCCACAGTCGCTTGTGCCTCTCATAATAAAGTTCTATAGTTTATTTTAAAGACAGAGTATGTAGGATTCAAAGTTTAACAAGGTTGCTGCTTATTGAAGATCAGACTTAGGAAACCAATTTAATTTCTATACTCCCTACTCCAAGTCACTTCTGGCAAAAAGTAATTTTTATCATAATACTTTTTCAGAACTAAATTAGTTCCAATTACATATTTTACATTCTGTACCTCTATATTTGATTTTAATAAAAATTCTAACAGGTTGCTCAACATTAATCACTGACTATAATAATAACATATGCCATTTACTTCTGTGGACACTTCTTTTCATGAACTTAATATTGCTATTTAATATAATATTATAGAAATTGATTACCTGAACAAAATAAGAAGAAATTGATTACCTGAACAAAATAAGACATTAAGTCAGAGAACTGTCCTTTTTAGTTGTTTTCTAATCATAATATACCAATTACATAAACCAAACCCTTGGGGCACTAGTAAGATTCATGGATCTTGGAAATGTATCAAAATTTGGGCTGAAGAGCAGCTTTCTGATATAACTTGGGCTGTGATATAGGAACACAGCCTAGAAAAAGATTACTTACTAAAGTCAAGGTAGATTCAAAGGCTTTTATATCATTCTAATTACATTCATATTTATTAACTGTAGTATTATATACTTAAATCCTACAAGTAACTTTCATGGTACCTACATTCTATGAATTCAACCAACTATTAAACTCAAAGTTATATTGCATGCAGAAAAAGGGGGTGCATTATAGACAGACAGTTTTACAACAGAGAGAAAACTACTGACTAGAAGTCCCAGGGTCTGACCCACTATGGAGCTGAAGGAACCTGAGCAAGTCACTTAATGACTTTTGGACTCAGATTTTTAGTCTGTAATATCAATGGTTTAATTATATGTTTTAAATTCAAAAATTCAAAGATTTTCTGATTCTGAATTCCCATTTCCTATTTATATATTATCACTGAGTTTATACTCCAATGGAAAGAAACAGATGAGAATAAGTAAACAAGTACAATTATTGTAGTTGTGGTAGGCAGAATAATGGTTTCCCAAAGACGTCTACATCCTCATCTCAGGAATCAATGACTATGTTAGGTTACATGGAAAAGGGAAATTAAGGTTGCAGATAAAATAAAAGTTGCTGACCAACTGACCTTGACATGGGAAATCATTCTAGATTATCCAGGTGGGCCCAATATAATCACAAGAGTCCGTGAAATGTGGAAGAGGGAGACAGAAGAGCCAGTGCCAAAATAGTACCATGTAAGAAAAACTCAGCAGGCCATTGCTGGCTTTAAAGATGGAGAAAGGGCCATGAGCCAAGGAATGCAGGCTGCCTCTAGAAGCTGAAAAAGTCTGGAGAATTCTTCTCTAGAGTCTCCAGAAAGAAACATATCCTTGCCAACACTTTAATTTTAGTCCAGTGAAAACCATTTCAGATTTCTGACCTCTAGAATGATAAGATAATACATTTGGGTGATTTTAAATCACTGTTTGTGGTAAAGTGCTACAGCAGCAATGGAAAATTAATATAGTAGTAATACACGCTAAGAATACATCTGTATTCAAAATGAGATGAGTGTACCTGGGGTAAGGTGAGTGAGCTACTATGTACATGGTAGTCCAGACTACTTGGCTGAGTATTTTAAAATACTTCTAATGTTAATGCACGTACTGGTCCCATGCCCCAATTAATAAGTTTTTTTTTTTTTTTTTCTATTGGATATATGGGCAGAGTAACTAGGGCCTATGGGATTTTCAGTAACTGAAAATAATTGAGACTCCTTTAATGCCCCCAAAATGATAAATTAAAAAAAAGACCCTTCACAAAATAAAGTCAATGAATTTAATTACTTGCTTATAAAATGTAACATTATGCTAAATTCAGTCTTCTTAATTTAGCATATAGGTAAAATTTATTACATTTGAAAACAATATTCTCTCTTGGCAAAAATTCATATATATTTCTGATTATGTAGTTAATATGATTATGAAGACATTATAGACAACTCTCAATCAAAATACTTAATTGTAGACAAATAATTTCAAAAAGAAATTCTAAATATCCATCCAAACTTTTAACAGCAAGTTCTATTTAATGTACGACGTGGGAGTATTTTAATGTATGTGATGTCATGCTGGAAGGATCTTTGAATGTAAGGGTGTCTTTGGTCCATGAGAGTCTTCAAAGGTCCCTGCTCACCACTCCCTATTGTCTTTCTCATAGACAAACATCCAACTTCTTTTACATTGTCAGTCTGTTCCCTGATTACTACTGAGTTTGTGACTCCCTGCCCAGTTACCCACGGACAAGCTTGGAAATAAAAAAGGAAATTTGACTTGCTTTCACTTTGCATTGAGGCATCAGTGAGTGCACATGAACTACTTCTATAGTTGCCCTGATATTGGCTCTCCAACACATGTCACGTCAAATTCCGTTTATGACTTACTTTCCACTTTTGGAATAATGAAGAAAAGCATACTTAATAGGAAGTTAAGAGTCCTGGGTTCAGTTCTTCATGTTTAATGGAGAATTTGGCCCAAATAATCTCTGAATTCTAAAACATCTATTTCTATGCCTTCTAGAGTCACAATAATACTGGGTCTTGCTTAACAATTGCGGGCTAACAGAAATTCTCACCTTTAGGACTTCCTATAACCCCAACTTCTCCAGGACAGATCAACACTACTTGGAATTCAGAGGCAGATGGGCTAGCAAGGATTAAACTGAGATATGTATCCAATTAAGTGCCCCATCCCCTCTAAAAGTCATCAAGTTGTAGTCTGTTTACTTTTGTAAAATTTAATCTTCTTGAAAACTTAGAAATTCTATAGTCCATTTGGGGCAAATGCCTGAAAGAATAAAGCTGTACAAGGAAATGCAAATTATAAGTCTTCCTTCCAAAATATAGATTGAAAAAATTCCAGTATCACGAGAGAGAAAGAATATCCTTGTTTCAAGACAGCTGTGATATTACTAAATCGGTATTTGTTTCTAGAAGGACAAACATTTTATAAATTCAAAACACTTAAGTATATCAATTTGTAACAAACCACTGTGAATGTGATAATAAACCATCACCAAAACTCATGCTGTTTAAATCAGGCCATTGTCCTGGTTTTGAAATATCAAACTAAGATCATAGAGTTAATAAAAATTGTTTATTTTCAGTATAAATTTTGCCAGGTAGAGACTATCATACACAAGATTAGGTGTAATTATAAAGATTTTTGAAGGGAATGCTAAAGACTGAAAATTAATGCAGAAGATATTTTGAACAGACAATGATAAAATTCTTCCCTGAAAAAAATCTCACTATAAGTGTTGGCATCATTTGCAGGTAATTAGTCAAAAATGTCCTGAAGATACCATTATAACTAAATGCTAATTTAAACTAAATGTGTTTGATAATGCCCATGCACCTTCTTTAATTCTGCTTTCTTTTCCCAAACTCTTAAAAATCTGAAGCTACGCATGTACATTTACTTTAATTCTGATCTCCTTCTGAAATAGATATGCTTAATACAACCCATAATAATCTTTCTCCTAGTGTTTACAATACTTGATAATGGCTCCTTGTACCTCATAAAATTATGAGTGTCTTCTTTACCCTATCCACTTTATTTCCTCAACAATAATAACAGCATTTTTAGCTTTTCCCTGTCTGAGGTTTACTAGAACATTGGCATATTCAAGTAAAGATGTTTTAAGATAATTTCATTTAAGGTATCCTAAGGAAATCATTTCCTGACAGTTAAAATCCAACCAGGAGCTCATTAGTGCTATTGTAAAAGAAAATGACCCTTTTGATAAGAAAAATGAGTAATCACCATTCTATTGAAAAGTTGAAATAAATAAATGATAGACATGATTAGAACATTGGTTGGAATTTTCTAGCTTTTGATACATTCATTATCCAAAAAAAAAGTTTCTTGTCTTTCAAACATCCTAAGATTAAAAGCAAGGAATGAACAACATTGACCATGTTTCTTACGGTAAATGAATCGCTGGGAAAGGTGAAGGATTAATCCTGGCAGTTACTAAATTCAAGAAGAGATTTTGCTGAGGGTAAAAGGTATCTTTACTGTCATCAGAAACCCTGAAAAAAGACTACATTTATTAAAGTGAAAAACATTAAACATATTCATAGTTACTGATTCTGTGCAGAGAAACTTACATGCTTCCTTCCATTCTTAGAAGCTAAAAACTGATCAGTAACCAGTTGGTTACTTCAGTCTTCCTGGGTCATCGGTTTATACCCTACCATAAGAATCTGAGCCTGGTGACGCCTCCCCAGCTGCCACGCCTAATTCTGATATGCAACAGAATTGCCCCTTATCCTTCAGAGCCCCTAACAACGTTTTCATACCTTGTTTCTCTTAAGATTTTAATGAAAGAAACTCCATTTATTAATAGTTGAAGTTATTTCCCTTAACTTCCCTTCTTTTCTTCTTCCCTTTATCAAAAATGGTGTCTTAACTCATAAGTACTATGAACAAATGATTTTCATTTGACAGAAAAATGGAAATTTCCTACAGCTGTTTCATAAATATCCTAAGAATCATTTGCTGCCTGTAAGAAGCCTTTATTAGGAACAAGGAACATGACAGGCAAGCAGATTAAATGGCTCTTGCCCTAAAGATGCATCTACTTTTAAGTCAATAAAATATTCAGATTGTTGAAAACTATAGAACACGTAGCATACAATAGTTTCAAATGAACAAAACTTTGTCAGAGATAATCCTTTCCTTAAAGGAGCTGGAGAGCTTTAGGAAAATAACTAAGAACTTACTCTGAAAATTCTGATGTGGCCAGTGTTGACTTCTCGCCTGGTATTTTCACAAGGCTGCAGTGTACTGGAAAGTTCACAGGTTTTGGAGCAGATCAAAATTATGGTCTAGTCACAACTCTGTCACTTAATAGCTGGGAGACATAGGGTAAGTAAACTTAACCTCTCCAAGCCTCAGGGCCTTAGTAACAAGGGAATAAATGTCTCTCTTAAAGGTAATCAAGACAGACTTCACATTCCGCTCAGCTTGACTCAATTTCAGGCAGGGTTCTTCCTCTGACCTCCCTTTTCTTAGAAATTTACTTTAGAAAATTTTTAGTAGTAAGTTCTCGCTCTGCCCTTTGAGATGTAGATCTTCTCTCAGCCTCTTGCCAGTTTTAAAACCCAGGAATGTCTTTCTCCACATGGAGCCATCATTTCTGAAGTGTAATCATCAAGAAAGATAGCATCCCTGCCCTTATCTCCCAATCTCTGAGAAAGGGTGGAGGCAATTAGCAAACAGAGGTGGTGTCATCACGTGGGCCAACCTCACCCAATGAAGGTTCTTCCCACCAGCTTATCACAGCTAAAAATGCTCCTGCCTTGCTTCAGCTGAGCTGAGCTTAGTCTTCGTCCCTTGTTGCAATAGTCTTGAATAGTCATCCTTGCCTGTTTAACCTGTCAGAGCTATTTTTCTTTGACAAGTGTTGTTATAAGGATTAAATAAAATAGTATATGAAAGATACCCAACATTATTTTTAATTACTGTGAATCATTTTTTTCTTTTTAATTAAAAGAAAGGGTCAAACATAGGATTATAGAAAACAATTTAAGAACCGATCAGATTTATTGGAGTTGATATTGCCATACATGCTTGAATTCCATCCGTCTCTCTCATGAAATAAAATGTTACAGAAATAAAAACAAAGTACCTAACATCGCAAATAACGGTTGCTTAGTAAATGTTGCTTTTATCTCTATCTCCCTCTCTTTCAAAGAACACAATTCTTCTCTGAATACAGATCCCTGAAAATCCCAAATGTCTTTTTTCAAAGATCAGGTATATTGGTATGATATGGTAGTTAAACAACTTTAAAAAAAATCCATTGTGTTTTTTATGTAAGAACAGATTCAAGGAATCTAACAGCAAGTTCTATTTCCAGCATCTGCTGGGCCGGCAGAATGGTCTGCACATTAGTGCCTATCACAATGATGGGGCTTTTTGACAGCTGCATCCTGTCCAGAGGATGTAGAAGGTTTACAGCCCAAATACAGTGCTATCCACACCAGATTCCCAGCAGAGAGGGCAAATATTATGCTCCCTAAGCCAAACTACAAAGTTTTCTCTTTAGGAACTGATACAATCATGGAGCAGGAATATCAGAGTGTCATTACATCAGGAGGCAAGGGGATGGCATGTTCATTAATACTAAATGTAAAATCTCGAAGACCAAGTGAGTCCAAATGTGCTCCAGAGTTAACCCAAAGAAATCCTTCCAAGCTGCTCTCTGAGTAAAAGATAAAACACAAGTCACTATCAGTTTGATTTTCATGAATATGAAAATGGCTTTCTATTCTGTAGTAGGATCACTCCTAAGACTATTTGGAGCCATTTTTACACCCATTTTAATTAGATTCCATTTCTCTAAACTTTGCTACATGGCCCTTAAAGGGGAATGATAAAAGATATGTGAATTTTTGAATAAAAGTGCTTTTTCAAAGGTGGCTTTTCTGTTATAGAATAAGCAATCAATGACATATCAAGATCTATTGGAATACTTGATAAATTTTTAAATTGAAATGTTTTACAACTTTTTTCTATCCACATCATCCTATGACAGGCTCCAGTTCAATTTATTAACTGGCAATATTTATTTCTAAGTGTAATTACCATAGGATCAGAAAAGAGCACTACAAATTATAAGTATTGTTATCTTTAATATTTAATAGAGAATCTGAATACTTTTAATGATCATGTTCTTATTGCTAGCTTATGTCCTGAATGTCAAAAATAACTTTTACTTCCTTAGCCAAGGAGCATAAAAACAAAGGAATAAAGAAAAATTTAAAGTTTGTTAAAGCTAGTGTGAACAATAAGTTGATTATAAAAAATAAACATAATTAATAGAAAACATAATCTTGAAGAGGTTATGAAGAATGTTTTTCTAAACAATTGAAAATTGACTTCTACTTCCTTTGTGTAAAAATGAAAGAAATATACAGACACTTAAAGTTTGTTTAAAGCACATGTGGAAAATACCAAAATATATATGAATTTGTTATAATTAATCAGCATGACTTGTAGAAAGTAGAATTTCAGAGAGGCCATGAATAATATAAGATTTCTAGCAATGTCAGAATATTATATTTGATACTTTAGCTTAAATGCACCATCAGCAAATCTGAATAACATATAACAATGAATTACTGTCATAAAATTAGAATAATATTCTATATTCATAATCAGCTTAGAATTACTGATTCCTTGTACCATCAGCAAATCTGAATAACACATAACAATGAATTACTGTCATAAAATTAGAATAATATTCTATATTCATAATCATATTAGAACTACTGATTCCTTGTACATTACTGATTCTCAAGCAATATTCTTAAAATGCATGCAATTCAACTTTCGGTCTTTTGTCACAATTTAATACCAAATTTTACTTTTCACTTTTTAAAACAGCCATTGACGCAGTAAATCACAGAAACTTTGAGTGGTAAGGTAATACATAAAGACATACATTCTTCACTTTAAATTTACCTTAAATGGATCTCTAGCTCAGAAATTAATTACTTTTTTAATGCTGCATTAACCAAAACAAGAGTTTAGTGCTTCACATAAACTCTTTAAAATATAGATTTCTAAGTACATTCCTGTCTCTTGCTTACATGGGAAAAGGAAAATGTAAACAGATTCCATTAATACTCATTTCATGCTGCTGCAATTAGGATGAAATAATTAATATCAGATGTATCATTCTCTGTATATTATTATTTAGTGCTTCTTAACATGCTGATATCCTAGAATCACCTGGGTAACTTTAAAACAGTCTAATGTTTGGGCCAACCATGAAGAGATTCTGATTTAATTGGCTCAGGATAGGGCTCAGGGTGTAAATCTTCCCAGGTGATTCTGATGTTTAGCCAGCACTGAGATCCACATTGGTATATCAGGAATAGACTCACAAGATCTGAAATATTCCTCAGCACAATGGTGCTCTAGTTTCTATACCATCCAGTTCTAAGAATTTTTAGAACATATATTCTCAGATTTCTCATCTCTCCATCTGGAAAACATCAGTTTTTCTTTGGTACAATTAGCACTACTCTTTTATAGGAACCCTGCATTCTTTCAGATTTGCAACACATCCCTAGGCCAGGAAAGGAGATTAAAGAGAACCTCAAGCCAATGGAGTCAGTTTCCCACTCGTGGAAACCCTGTCCCCATCCCGGCTCATTTCCAAGATGCAAGATCAGATGGAAACTCTGTTTTCCACAGCACTGTCCGCTCAGAATCTACAGGCATCTTTTCTCCTTCTCTACCACCTTCACTGGTGTTTGTTTCCTCTCCCACCCATTTTTAAGAAGCTGTTTTCCTAGGAAGTTCAGAAAGGAGTATAAGTACCTGTGTTCTTATATTAGCTTCTGTGTTTGAATTTTGACACTGAAAAAAAAAAACCCTCCCACAATTCTGTTTGCGTATATAAGCCCAGATGCATCGTTAGTATCTAATTCAATATGGAAAATTACCTACGATACCTTAAGATAGTACATACTGCCAGATGCAGTTCCATTCCTCTGTTGTTTAAAGGACTAGTGTGTATCAGCTACTATTTATATCAGCCCATAGGTTACAAGAAATTCAGAATAGCTTCCCTCATTTCATGGATTAGGAAGTTTATGAGAGCTAACCTTTATAGCTTTAAGCTAAGTAAATGTCACACTTTTTAACTATCAGTAAGGAAACTCTCAAACACACTGAACCAAAGATACAAAAATAGTCTTTTCAAATTTCATTCCAATCTCCCCAAACATTGCAAGGAACAATACATTAAATAAGAGCCATGGCAAAAGCTATAGAAAATGGTAATCAATAAAACACTTCACAACTGATTGTTCATTCTATGAATTCCATCAACAAATATATATTGAGAGCGCTGTTGATCTTTATCAAAGTGATTTTATCAAGCACAATAGTATGTTCTGGACTCAGTTCACAGGATAGGCGCTATACGGAAAACAAAACAACATGGGCCTTCAGTTCTCTAGGCTTAGGAAATAAATTTGATGCAAGTGCTGAACAGAACCATGGAAAAATAATTAGAATCTTCTCACTGGGAAGAAAACTCATACAACTTGTATATTTATTCCAGTAACTGGAGCCAGGTTTAGGGTGGCTTAAGGAGAATCTAATGTCATCTGTAAGACTCCAGTTGCAAATCATATTTACCTCTTTTATCTTTGAATCTGGCACTGCGGTCCTTGTCAGCTGAGTACTCCGTTGTCCCCAACTACACCATCGTAGTGATCTGGAGAGAGCTTAGGATAAAATGGATCCTGAAGGAATACAGTCGAAAGACTGAATATAAACCTAACTAAAAGCCTCATTCGCATGAGAATATTTATACGACACACCTGACTCTCACCAATCCCTCTTATCAGCTGGCTACATCCCTGGGAGGATAAAGGGCTTTCTCCCACATTGCTGTCAGAGTGTATCTTCAAATTAAAAAAAAAAAAAAAAGTCAAATAAAATAGTGGCATACTATATAACCTTAGTCTAAGCAGTAGAAAATACAACTACTTTCACGTATTAATTTAAGTGCATAGCCTTCATTTTATTCCATTGTATTCAGCTCAGTTTTTAGGTACAAGATTTTAATTGCTTACCTTATTTCAATTTTCTTTTTGCTTCCCTTCCTTCTCTTTGCCTAGCACTTTCTGCATATGTGATAACACTTTACATTACTAGCTCAAATTTTCTTACTTATTTCTTCTTCTTTGCCAAGATTCCGTTTCTCACACACCAATATGCAGCAATCTGTCTTCTACTGGGAATTGCTTGTTTTAAGTTCCCAGGAATAAATTTCATATCAAGTGAGGAAACTTCCATTTCTGTTCATGAATTTGCATGAGTTTATTTGTCCTACTAAGAGGTCAATTTTATAACGTATTAAGGGAAGGGACTGGATTTAACCATATTAAGTTTCTTCTACTCTAATACCCTATGGGTTTTTTGCCAGTGAGAGTAGATGGTAAATAATTGCCTTTCCACAATATTGTTAATTTGAGAGGTGATATACATTTAAATTCATATTTGTTTAATTAACAGTTGACTATTTTTTCCAAAGGCATTTTTAAGTTTTATACTTCTGAATTTTTACCTGTGTTGTACCCATTTTACCAGTTTTTTTTTTTAATATATTTTATTTGTTATGAAAGGATTCAAATAAATAGTGGAAGTCTACAGCACAAGATTTACAAAAGCTCCCCTCTTGAAACAGAGAGGAGAAATTATTTCAGGCTGGGGCCAGGAGAAGGTGCAGCAACAGGAACTGAGTAAGGACTGCCTGGGGGTTAGTCATTTTGACTACTTGGCCAGAGCAGTCTTATCAGCGTTGAGTTTCCTAGATTGGGCACTCGTAAAAGCAGCCTTGGAAAGGTTTTTGCTAGAACTGCCAAGCCCACAGTTAAGAATTTTAAATAGCAGATGATCCTGAGCCTTCAAAATTTTCTGGACTGAGATGAAATGATGAAAGGAAAATTTCTCTGTTGGATATCTGCAGAATGGACTTGAAGCTGAGGCAAGAGTATGAGTGACAAGCAGGAGGCAATGTAATGTCAGGATGTAAAGGATAAAAGCCTCTCTGAGGAGAGTGGGAGTGGGAATGGCATTACCACACACGCACACACACACACACACACAAAGACTTGGCAAAAAATTCAAATTACTTGGATAAAAGGAACAAGGGAGAAGCAGACGTTAAATCTGGCTGAAAATCGGAGCTTTGATGATCAGAAGGTCTATTGGGAAGTCGTATAGAGGAGCTATTTTTAATATTAATTCTCTGTAATACTGATAATAAATCCACTCAGGAAAAAAGAAATCTACTAAAAAAAATCCCAGAACATCAGTAGTGTACTTCAAATATCAAGCAAAATGCAGTCATTACTTGATACAACTATGAAGTTTTGGAAAAAATAGGTAAAATAAATCCAAATATTCCATTTTTGTCCTAAAGAGCAGTTTGAATTGTTAGAAAATAATAGTTTCAGATGATAATTTTGGACTATTAGCGATATTTATTTACTTATACTTAAGCCATAAATCACTGTGATCAAAGAACTTTTAGTTCTTAGTCCTTTTGGAAGGTACCTCACTGAAACATGTACTCAGGTATACCACAGACTTTGTTTAAAGCAAAATAAGAGTTAATGCTTTGTCAAATTTTACTAATATCATTGACAAATGATATTTTTAATCACAAACACAGACATTCCTCTTTCAAACAAATGATGATTTAATCTCTTATTTGACCATTTTTAGGAGAGTTATAAAAGCCCAGTGGTATTAGACTTTAGTTTGACAAATTATATTCTAAATGAATTTACTCATGTGCTATTATTACATATTACTAAAATAATTAAAATTAAGCTACACTTGTCAAAACAGTTTAATAAACTGTGTTCTCTGTTGTAGTCACCTTGAATATCTATCATGTTCATTTTCTGACTTACTAATTCACAACATCTAATAAATCAATAATGAGAGTTCTACATGTGAACTGACAAGGTTCTAAGAAAATTATTAGGCTTACTTGATAATAGTAACTATAAAAATTGATGTAAAATAATTACTTTATAAATGAGATGAATAAAATATCATTAGCATCAACCTAGGCAAAGACAAATCAACCCACCAGATTAAAAAGGAACATGGTAATTTGGTAAGAAGTATGATAAATTGGTAACAGTGCCTGCATTTGTGTGAGGTTTTACTGTCAGCAAAGTATTTTCACATTCATTAAATCATTAGGGCCTTATAACAACAGTTTGGAAGGTGGTATCCTTTAGAGGAGAAACACAGAGGAAAAAAAGGTTAGGAAATTGGGTGCTAGTGGGGTATGGTTAGTGTATCAATGTTCATGTTACTCTAGGAGAAATAAAATGTACGAAAGCAGGCAGTTTGGGGAGCGAGTACCTCATGAAGGTTTAGACAAAATAAGGCAGGGGAAATGCACATCACTTATATTTTTGTGTCCGGAAGAGAGACATGAGCTGAAAAATAGTGGGAGTTTGAGCAAATAAAGCAGAAGCTATGACTGAACTTTGTGTGTAACTCATTCTGTGTCAGCAGAGCTTTCATCCCATACAAATAACATAATGGAATTTAAAACAAGACATAGAGTAGATAATAATGAGCTATGCTGCCATACATAATTTACTTAGTTCCAACCTAGAGGAAGAGTTTGGGAGGTGTTTCTGACCTATGCAAAGAATGAGGTGGAATGATTTGGTGATTTTGTCTGTTCAATTGTGCCGAAGGTTACAGACTTCTTGAATCCTAAAACTGCCTACCTGCGTTGCCTCATCCATTTTACCTTTCAGCACTGCTGCTGAAGAAGAGCGGAAGCTTATGATCCTGATGCCGTAGACATTCACTTGGGGTTTGTGAAATTGCAGCATCCTTCCGCTGGTCTTAATCTTCTCGCCCCTTACTTTGTAAAGGAGGATTGGGTGAGCCCAGAATACACACAGGGAAGAGATTAATGACTCAAGAACTCTATTAGGTAGAAAAGAGTGGCACCATTATCTTCATTTGAAAGCAAGCCTCAGACCTGGTTAAGCAATTTGACCAAGAACACTTGGGAGATGGGAAAACTGAAACTCAAATCCAGGCCTTCTGGTTTCAAACTTATACTTTTATCCTAATATATTGCCCTATAAATTAATATTATAAACACATGTCATAATTTACATTATCAATGACAAATTTCTGTAGTAGAGTTTCATATATTTTGACTAATTGGGATAAATAAGTATCATCAAATAAGGTATATCTATCCTTATGGGGATAATTATTTATATAATAACTTAATTTACTGAAAAATTCTTTATTCAAAAATTTAACTAAAGAAAATTTAGTATGCAATTCTCAAATGCTTAACTAAAAAATGTAGGTTGGTGAGTAATCTCAGACAGAATTCAAATATGGTAGCTAAAGGCTGTGATAAAATTCATCCCTCATCTTCGTAAATGCTGTCAATTCCCTCCAATAAATTTTTAAGCAAGGTTGTTGTTAGTTTCACTTCTTGTCTCTCCATCTTTGTTTAAACTAAGATGGCATCACAATTTATGGTGAGATTAAACAAACATCAAGTAATATGAAAAGGAAAGAAAATGAGGTCTATAATATATTCAAACTATACACATGCCAAAAAATTACTCCTTTGGAAACCATGGTTGGCATGATCGGTCCTCACCCATATGTGGATCTCATTCCCTTTCTTGAGCACATGGGGACAACAGGAAGGGCCACATCACTGGTGTTGGCCAATGACACGAACAAGGACTGAGGAAAAAGCACAGCTAAGATTCTCCAGTCTCCCTTCTTCTGTTGTGGTGGTTTTGGAAGAGGATGCATGACCAGGTGGTGGATCACACCTGGATCGATGTGACATTCAACACAGCCTGGATCGATGAATGACTGCCTGAGGTACACCTGCCCTGGAGAGTCTCCTGGACTCAGGGTGAACTTGGATTGAACGAGAAATAACTCGGGTGCCTCTGAGATACTAGAGTTGTTTGCTACCACAGCATGAACTAGTCTATCTTGACTTATGTTCTTATATCTTCCAACAACTTTCAAGCAAGTTTCGGTGAAATGACTGTGAGCTCTACAGATGACCTGTGCACAGTGCAGGGGCCGTGCTTTGGGCAGTTCTGAAAGGTGGTGGAGAACGTGGGCTGTGGAGGCTGACTGCCTGCCTTACAATCCTGGCTTGACCACTTCCTGGCTCTATGACCTTGAACAGCAGTGACACAGTTTCCTCATTTGTAAAATGTGGATAATAATAGGGTCTAAGACACTGTCTTGTTAGGAGGGAAAAATGATGTTATGAGGGAAAAATAACACATACAAAACACATAGAAGAAGGACACAATGCAAGCCCTTGATAAGTGTTAGATATCACATATTGTCAACATCAACTCTAACCTACCCAAGGGCACACATTGTTTTATTTAGCTGGTCCAAAATTCCCTTTGGTGGTGAGGAGAATTGACAACTACATTATCGAATAGTGGAAAAATCATATCTATAGTCTAATAACAAAAGGATGGAAATGCTTTTATTAGAGCTCTAATGCACTGGTTCCTTAGTGGTTCCACAGAGTGGATCTATTGCTATTTTTAGCTGTAGGGGTCAACGTTAGACACCTGAAACTCACAAATGAAATAGCAGTAATACAAATGACACAGTTAGTTTCAAATGGCATTAATACTGTGAAATCAGAACTTCTTAGGGAAAAAAATCCAAAATAATAGACAGCCTTTGAACTTAAGAGAAAAAACTGGAAAGGTAGAGCCTCTGGTATAATACATGACAAAATGAGGCTTGCATTATTCAATAGCTCATTCATTTTTGACGGTAGTGAAATTGCCTGAAATCCCTCTCACATTCTGCAAAGATCAAACATATTAAGAATGTCAAAATAACATTATGTAAGCCCTTTTGAGTGTCAAAATAACTCCTCAGAACAGAGGGGAAAAAATTGCAAAGTTCAGAGCTATGAAGAACACAATTAAATGGTGATGTTGTGGGGAAAAAAAGTATGGGAAGTCCTGCTGGCACTAAAATGCCAGCCACTTATTAAGAGGACAGTTTTGGCAAAACACTGAAACTGAGGTCCTGGATTTCTTCACTTGTAAATCAGGATAATAATATCTATTTTATACATTCATATGAGACTTAGAAAACAATAATGTATGTAAAGTTTCAGAAAGCAGTTAACATATTAGTTTACCTATCGTTGATCAGTCCAGAAGTCATAAATCATAAGTAATATTTCCTATGTATTTTCGCTTGACCTTCACATAATTCTATAGCCCATGTTGATTTAACTACATTTTAAAGAGAGGGTTATTTGCAGACCTTCTTTAGGTTTTTCCAAAAAGACCAGATGGATAAATCCAAGGGCTTTCAATGAAATGACACCCTACATAACTGATGTTCCACTAAAATACGGCTAATGCAGTTTTATGTTCAACACTGCTGCCTGCCCTAATGGTAGCCTCACATCTGTCATTATTTCAGAATCAGGCAATTTACACAATTCTAAAATTCAAAAATGTTTAGTCTAAAAATCTGAATACAGTGTCACAGTTCCTAGAAAATGTCATGTGATTTTGTAATCTAGTAATTGTCAGATTCTGTGCACTTTACTTAAATATGTGATACAGAATTTCATTGTTCATAAATCATTTCCTCACTAAGAAATCATCAGTATGTACCAATGCACAACAATGCAATATTTTGCTACAAATTTGAGTGTACATTACAGCAAAATGTGCTACCAACAGAGAAACTGCGGAAAGAAACTGAATCAGGACAATCACAAAAACATTGCATTATTGCATATATTCCACGGGAAAAAATTCAGTCAAGGCAGTGATTCATGGCTTGATTACACCATTCCCAGTGCAATTACATGTGGAACTACTCAGCCTTTTCTTCACAGAACATCCAAAAAGAGCTATAATTAGAACCTGTAGATAAAAGGTCTTGCATAGTTTCAGAGACTGTGTGTAGCTGCTCTTCTTGGTCATGTTAAAAGCAACTAGTGATCTGCCCAAAGAAAGCCATATAATACAGTGCCTTATTCCTTTATTCATTAAATAGTTAGATGTGGGCATAATTCAAACACAAATTTTTTAGGTTAATTAAACCACTTTGGTTAATAGCAGACATTTTTTTCATAGACTACTATTAAACTAATGAGAGGAGGTATGAATATATTATCAAATTGAAGAGTGGGGAATTTCTCTTCTCGCATGCCCTGTATTTTTGAGCAGATATTTTATATTTAGCTTAAGCATGGCCTAAAAAATATATCCGTTTTATTTCCCTTTATGACTCCTAAAACCACTGAGAGATGGAAGAGAACTTTGGTCAATTTTATTTTCTTTTTGCCTTTCATCAGTGGAGATACAATAACCTCCCATCACAAAAATGGGAAGCAACCTAAGTGTTCATAAACAGATGAATGGATAAAGAAGATGTGGCACATATATACAATAGAATATTACTCAGCCATAAAAAGAAACAAAATTGAGTTATTTGTAGTGAGGTGGATGGACCTAGATAGAGTCTGTCATACAGAGTGAAGTAAGTCAGAAAGAGAAAAACAAATACTGTATGCTAACACATATATATGGAATCTAAAAAAAAAAAAAAAAAATGGTCATGAGGAACCTAGGGACAAGACGGGAATAAAGATACAGACCTACTAGAGAATGGACTTGAGGACACGGGGAGGGGGAAGGGTAAGCTGGGACAAAGTGAGAGAGTGGCATGGACATATATATACTACCAAACGTAAAATAGATAGCTAGTGGGAAGCAGCCGCATAGCACAGGGAGATCAGCTCTGTGCTTTGTGACCACCTAGAGGGGTGGGATAGGGAGGGTGGGAGGGAGGGCGATGCAAAATGGAAGAGATATGGGGACATGTGTATATGTATAACTGATTCACTTTGTTATAAAGCAGAAACTAACACACCATTGTAAAACAATTATACTCCAATAAAGATGTTTAAAAAAAATAAAAAATAAAAACAATAAAAAAAATAAACTAACAAGACAAAATTTTTCTTATTCCAATTTCATTAATGGATACAGTTTTTTGAACCATATGTTCTACCTTTCACTAGGAATAGATGTTTTCATAGCAGTACTACCATTTTACATTTTGTAGAAACATCACCTTCAAAGGAGTATTGAGGCCAGCTTTTTGGTACACTACTCTATGTGTGAATAAAAGAGTTAAAGCCATGTTGTGAAAAAAGAACCTGCCCTTAAAGATTTGAAAAAAGCATTTCTGCTTTGGTATCTTCATGAAGAGAAAACATAGACCATGTTTTATGATGATTTAATGCATGATGTGCAGAGCTTGCATTTCAGAATTTAAATTTTGAAAGCAATGTTGGCTGATTACAAAAACCACACTGCCACTTATGACACTTTAATTACAAGTTTCCAGGCAAATATTATGACACTCTATGTTAATTGCTTTCCATGTTTTACAAGTTTATGTATATTTAGAGACATGACTAAGTGCCAATGAATGTTGCAGAATTATTGGGCAAAAAAACCTATTGGCCCAATATATTCTATACATTAGTGAAAAAAAAAAAAAGGAACATATGGAGCAAATAAACTAAAAGGAATGTCCCAACACTGCTGTAATCTAACATTTAATGTTGACTATGTAATAAATAAATTGTAATAAGAGAAGAAGGTCAATAACTATAACTTTTTTATGTTGAGATTTAACTCAGCTTTATAGGCCAACAGTTACTTATAAATGTGTTAAATAAAAACAGGTGTTGTGGTTTTGGCATATGTCACTAATCAAACATAAAAAGATGGTTTTTCACGGGGTAGCTCCATCTATAATTTGAGGAAGAGAAATGGATTTGAACCTCAGTGGTTGTGTGTAGGCATCTGGCTCAAATATCCTTAATCAACAAGCTTAAATCATCCAACTTATTCAACTTGCTTTATTGCAAATGAGTTATCTGCTCAGTGGATGATATGTGGCTGTTAGTAAGCTCTACTTTGAGGTCCAGTTTGGTTCCCAGACATCAACAAGGGTCAAAGTCTCAAACTATAAAGTAATTATGAGGTCACAGTAATTGGCTGTGAAAGAAAGATGGGCTGAAGGGAAAAAACTTCATGTCTTCAAAGACTTTATAATATCAAAAGGCCTCACACTGGATGGACATTTGAAAGGATGTAAATATTTAAATCTAGAAAGGTGATAAAATCCTGGGTTTATTTATATCAAGCCTAAATGAACATATTACAATGTTAAGAATATATGTGTTATTTTGGTATTCAATGTCAATTATTTATTTACCTGACTCACATCTATTAAACCTACTGATCATATAGTTAATAAAATTTAGATTCTGGCCTTTGATTATTGGTCTTGCCTTTTGTAACTTTCTGAAAAGTTGGATTTATTCTGCTTGCATTATCTTCATGTCCAACACACACAGAACAAAAATCATGCTGAGCAAATTTTCAACGTGACGTCTCCATTTTTTACTCATTTGATTGTTCCTTTAAAAAATAAACCTATTTTCTTTAGGGAATTATGCCTAAAATATATTATCATTTTAAATAGGAAGTTGTTCAGAAACAGTATTCCAAATTATGATGATATAGCATGAAAAAGGCAACAAAGAAATATGATTGAAGACTACTTTCTTGTAGTAGCAAAAGTTCAAGTTTTACGATCAAAAGCCTAATATTCAAAAGTATTACAGTATTCTTTTTTAAGTTGCATAATAATCACATCTCCACCAAAGATGACTCCTTCTACTCCTGCCACTTAATGACCACGTTTTGCTCAGGCATTTACCTGTCATCATGATTCTAAGGGAGTAAACTCATTTCTAACTCCAGGGCAAATCATAGGATCAGTCCAAATCATGGTAGTTAGGAAATGAACTTCTGTCCATGGGTAAGTGGGACTTTAGTTGGCAAATTAGACTAAAGAGAAGCACATTTATTGGATGTTAGGAGGAAAGGATTTCCTCTCTTCCTTCTATAGAATAACAAAGAACCCTGGCATATTTCAGTTCTGAGGGAGAATCAGCTTAAGGCGAATGCTAAAAATATCCTGTTCCAGAAACATCTTTATTTTCCTCTAGGATTCTCCTATAAATGGGGGAATCCCTCAGGAAGGCAGAGAGCCTGCTGATGCAGGAGCAAAGTCATCCTACAGCTTCAATGAGCTGGTTTATGCAGTGACCTGGAGGCATGCTGAGAGTGGGGAGGATCTAAAGGGGTTGGCCTGCAACAGATCATCCCTGAGGTAACAAAATGGAGGCAAATCATATGAAAATGTGTACAGTTCTATTGAGAATCTGGATTATGATACTTAATTTGAAAAATTCTGACATATACTCACTGTGATCTCCAAACTCTGTCAGAGCTGCTAGCCATTTTGATGTACACTAACGTGGGATTAAATGAACCACTTCTTCATTTTACTTCTGAGGAACATTTGGTTTTGCCATTATTTACCATTGTTTATTGACATATGATATTTCCACAGACCAAAATCTTTCATTACATATATAGGTGAACATATAGTCCTAATTGTATAGTATAGAAAATAAACGTTCTGGTATTATCCTCAGCATTTAATAACGCAAAACTAGTGACAAACATCTTTAGAAAAAATAATAAAATAGTCTTTCAGTATTAAAATTTCTTATTAAAAAGCATTAGGTCAGAGTATGGCATGTTCTTAATGCATAGATGAGTTAGGTATGAATAAAATGAATCTAATCCCATCTCTTATGGTAAATCAAAATATTTGAAATCTACATGTCACAGTTTGTCACAGGTCAATTGAAAAAACAATATATTCAGCTTTTCCGTTATTCTGTGGTTTCATGATGTAACTTAAACAGTGTATAGCCAGGACATAAACAACATACTGCATACTTACCCGGTGATTTTTATGCCACTCTGCTGAATGCAGGATAAATATATTTGGGCTTTTTATTGCTTGAGTAGAAAGTGCTCATTACGTATTATTTTATGTTTATAATATAAGAATTAAAAAAAACAAAAAAGTTTTTTAAATGGCATACATCACACTGTTGTAGTGGTTGATTTCCTCAAGATCGTCTTCTGTGGTTTTGGTGCAGTGGGAGGAGGCACAGGTGCAGGTCTGAGTGGGGGGAAGCTGTTACTGTGGCTTATTCCCAGCCCCCCATTTTCTAGTGGAAAAGGAGGGAGATGAGGGGGAGGAGGCTGGGCAGGGCCATGGGGAGGAAGCTTTCCTGGCGGGTGGACAGGTTCGCTGTGTGAGTGGACCTCCCTATTTTTTATGTGATGCCGGGTGTCACAGTCAGGACAATAGCCATGGTACTGGACTTTTTCATTAAACCGAACTCGTTCCCGAGGCCCTGCTTGGGGGCACCTGTCTTTTTCAGGTCTATGCATCAGAGGCTGCACTGGAGCCTTGTCCAAGTTACTGCTGGGTTTGCAGCAAATGTCTCCGTTTGGAATTTTGTTTGGTGCCCCTGGGAAGCCTCTGCTTCGCAGAAGGGTGCCATTGGTCTTTACCGGATTGACAGTGGGCACCACTCTTTGGGGGTCTTCACACTTCACAGGTGTCAACCGTGGAGGAGGAGGTGGAGGGTTTGGCTTTCTCAGGACGGTGAGGATAGCAGATGGGTGGGCTGGGGGTTTAATGAGGGGGGCGTTGGCCTGCACTTTGATCTTCTCTATGCTAGAGGCTGTTGTCCCACTTGAGCTACTATTCAGGGTGTCCGTTTTGGAGCTGTCGGTCATCTCATCCTCCAGCTGTAGGTCAGAAGTCAGGGTATCAATCTGGTCAACCACCTGGTGGAAAGGACAAGGTAATTGTGTTGAAGAACGACCCGAAGCAAAATATACTACAAACAATATCTTCCTGTCTCGCTATAATCTGTTATGGGAACCTTGACTAATACTGAGTGGTGTATTCCATTGTTCTTAATGTTTTCCTTCAATAAATTTATGGAATACCTATCAAAAGAGTGCCAACTGTTTGATAACATAATGATTTCACATGCCTAGAATATAATATACTATTTATGTATACGTTCTATCCCTGACTCTGCTACACCCACAAAGGATAAAACCTAATACAGAAACATAACTTTTTTTTTTTTTATTGAAGTATAGTTGATTTATAATCTTATATTAGTTTCAGGTGTACAATATAATGGTTCAATATTTTTATAGATTACCCTCCATTTAAATGTATTATAAAATATTGGCTATATTCCCTGTGCTGTACAATATATCCTTGTAGCTTATTTATTTTATATGTAGTAGTTGGTGCCTCTTAATCCCCTACTCCTATTTTGCCCCTCCCCTCATCCTTCTCCCCACTGGTTCATAACTGATTTTTAAAAACAAAGGAGAGGGCTGTACCTCTGCCTTAGCATGTAGCAATCATGGAGAACATTAATCTCACACTAAAATGAAAAAAAAATAAAAAGCCAGATAATCTGCAAAAATCGTAACTTTTCTTGAGACCATCAGGGAACTGAGATCACAAGGTAGCCAAATCAGCTGAACTGCAACGAGCTCCAAGCCCCGTGAGGAAAGGACACACTCACAGTTCCACCTTTGGCAAATCAAAGGGAAAAGATGCAGTGCACACCAAACTGAGTAAAGAAAATAGCTAAGACTTTAAAGAATAGTTAAAGGCAGAGTGTGTGCTATCATGACAATTTATAATCCCGAGGAGCCCAGACACAATGCAGCCTGTCCTCACTCATTGCCCCTTTTCCATGGGCCTCTCATGTGGGAGACTGAGAGCAGGCAGAGACAGAAGCCTTCAGAATTAGGGGGACGGCAAGAAACCCTCTAACCTCTAAGACATAGGCAATGATCTCCTGTTCCTAGGGTAGAAATAAAAGCTGTCTGACCTTTGGGAAGGAAGTGAAAAATTCTCTTGGACCCAGGAACCTACACTACATATGTCTGCTATCACTTAGGGGAAGGATCCGAGTGACAACCACTCAAGATGTGCCAAAGACACAAGGCAGAGTCAGGGAATCAAATAAGACCAGCAGGGCCATCACACCACGATGTAGATTCAACCTCAAGTGTAGGAGAGTGATTGTGAAGACAGGAAAACTGGGTGGAAGCATTTTAGGCAATGCCTCTCTAAGGAAAGTTGGGCAAGGTCGTTGAGGCGTCATGGAGTTAAGGAATCTGGCACCTCTTATAACAGGGTTGCCTAGTGTCTCTGCCCTGTTAAGCCATTGTCTGGGGCAACTTGTGGGAAGCATGGCCTCAGGTCAAATGCTCAATTTCACAACCCAGAAGTTGATCCTCTATCATTTACACTCCCTGCAGTCAGAGATCTTAGAGGCCATTCTCATGGCTACCATACATGTACTAGTATGTCTATAGGAGGAAAGAAAAGTTATGGATTACTTTAAAAATAATTTATTTTTAAATGGAATGAGTCCCTTCATCTCACGTTTCCATATGTAGACTTTTCCCTCCTCTCTTATTCAGGCCTAAGTTTGTTCAACTGTGAAGTTGGCTCTTTGACACATGGTGGCACAGTTGGGCTCAAAATGAAAATATCATAACCAACCAGAAGTTAGAGAGGACTCAGAGATTTTACTTCTTCCACATGAGTGTCTTATGTGATTGGTTCACGCTAGTACCATGAGAGCTAGGTCTTCAGTTTTAGCTCCTAAATCCATTCACTTCTCTCCATCTTCCTTTCTTTGATCCTAGTCTGAGCCACTATTACTTACCATGGGAGCCACCCAGCGTCACCCTGCCTCGCGTTTCACTTCTGTAATCTCAGTGGTCTTTCTAAAAACAGAATGGTGCTCTTGTCATTCCTTGCTTAAAACCTTTCAATGCCTGCTCATTTCTCCTGTGATATATATCAATTCTTAACATGGTCTCTAAGGTCCTGTACAGTCTCACTCAGTGTTGTTCTGATAAGTGTTTAATAACAGGTTCTTAGAGGTGTGAGTGAGTCCTGATTTGAAGAGTTTGCCAGTTTCCATGGTGTAAACTCCTGTCATGGTTGACTTCAAGTGAGTAAAGGCAACATCACTAAATGTGAAATTGGGAAGAAACCTGCAGGAGTGCATCATTATAAAGTGTTTCCACCATACCAGTAGAATAGGCATAAACTCAGGAGTACAGATAAATATTAAAATGTAGTAAAATAGTTAGGAATGACTAGGAATAATTAGAAAAAAATCTTTCTTTTTAATGTAATCTACTTAATATAGGTTTATATACTTTTGTTTTCAATAATAGTTATTTCACAACTGGCTCACAAGATTTCTGAAAATAAAACAACTGGCCCTTTTTAGCCAGTACAAGACAGCACTCCTAAGTGACCCTCCATACTCAAATCTATTAAGATCCCCTTTTCCTTTCTGTTCTCAAACTTCTCTGGTCTTCTTTCAGATCTTCATAATTGCCAGTCAGCTTCCTGCCCCAGGACATTTGCACATACTAATTTTTCATGTAAAGGTCACTGAATTCGTGTGTGTGTGTGTGTGTGTGTGTAAGGAATCATATAATATCTATCTGACACTGGTTAGCTTTAGGCTTCATCAAGTTAAGAATGCATGGGAGGGCTTCCCTGGTGGCGCAGTGGTTGAGAATCTGCCTGCCAATGCAGGGGACACGGGTTCAAGCCCTGGTCTGGGAAGATCCCACATGCCACCGAGCAACTGGGCCCGTGAGCCACAACTACTGAGCCTGCGCGTCTGGAGCCTGTGCTCTGCAACAAGAGAGGCCGCGATAGTGAGAGGCCCACGCACCGCGATGAAGAGTGGCCCCCGCTTGCCGCAACTAGAGAAAGCCCTCGCACAGAAACGAAGACCCAACACAGCCAAAAATAATAAATAAATAAATAAATAAATAAATAAATAAATAAATAAATAAATAAAATATTAAAAAAAAAAAGAATGCATGGGAAAAATTGTACGGCAACTACTGAAGTAATAGACAAACTTACAACTTTCGAAATAAGGATTAAAAAGTGAGTAAGGGAATTTTGGCAAATCTAAAAATGGCAGAAAATAAGAAAACAAACAAAAAAGCATACTAAATAGAAACAAACCCATAAGATAGTTTAAAAAAAAACTTAAAAAATATTAATAATATTAATAATCTAACAAGTATAAATAGATTAAAATAATTTATTCAAGAAAAGACACAGAAGGATTGAATACAGAGTGAAAGAAATAAGATACAGCAGGCAAATAGCCAAATGAAACCTGATGCAGCTATATAATACTGAGCAAAAAAACCTGAAATCTTTTTTAATCAAATAGTATTGTATCAATACAAACAGGTGAAATAAAAATGAATGAAACAAAATTGAAAGTTCATGTACACCCATACACACATGCTCAAACAATGGGATAAAAGTTATAAAGAAGTAATTCACATAAGGGATGTTCCAAATTTCCAAAAATCATATACTCAATCTCACTAGTAATCAAGGTAGTGCAAACTGAAGAAAAATGAGAAAGTATTTCATTCTGAGTAGTTTAGGAAAAACAAACCAGCCTGATAGTTCTACTTGTTGGTGATGAGGTGGGTAAATGGGAACTCTGTACATTGCCGGTGCAAATGTAAATTCAGTGTGCTGGGAAATTTTTTGACAATGTCTTATAAATTGTATAAGGTGCTTACCCTACCCTACCGCACAGGTATTTTAGGAACAAAGCCTAGACTGTTCTGGAGAAATTCTAAGAGATGTGCACAGGGTTGAAAAAGCACAAGGATGTTTCTTTTAGGGGTTTTTTTGGTGGTGTTTGTTTTGCCATAGCAAAAAACTGGAAACAACCTAAATATCTATTAGTAAGTGATGTATGTAAATACAAACTAGTTCAAATGAAGTAACTACAGCTATATGTATCAACAGGGATAAATCTCAAAAACCTTCAGTTGAACATAAAAATTTAAAAATATATATCTCTATATGTATCCAATATGTATATATTGTTTATATGTAGAAGCACAGATGTTTTAGTTTATACAACATGAAAATAAATGATACACATTAAGTTTAGGCAAGGAGGAAGGGGAAAGACTGTCAGGAGGCATCAGCTATATAGATGAAATATTTTATTTCTTTTAAAACTTGATATAAAGTAATTATGATAAAGTGTTAACATTTGTTAAGTTCGGGTTATATTTGATACAGTATTTATTTTATGTCATGTGTAAAATCTTTTATAATTTGAAAATAAAATAAATATTTATCACTACTTATATAAAGTTAGAAAGAAAAGGAGAATTTCTTAACAGCTGCCATGTGGAGAACACATTGAACGGCTGCTGCAGTTTATTTACTTGGTGAGTTAGAGGATATTGCAGCCAAGTGAGAGATGAGTAAATTAACCAGACAAGGAATAGGAGCAAAGGAGAAACGTGTATCTCAAACTTGAAATTGCGTTCAGTGATTCCTGGAGGTTTTCCTTAGCCTCACATACAAGAAAGCTATGGTTAGATTGTGGAATAATTAGGAATACTGATAATTGTGGCTCAGGGATCACATGAGCTTAAGGTTTTCATACTGGGAAATATCCCTAAATATTTTCATAAAAAGGAAGCAGATTTGGAAGAAATTAACTGGCTAAATGATCTAAGTTATTCGTGGGAATACAAAATTCAGCTTATACTACTTCTGTAAATGTTAAACTGCAAACAATAAAAATAAAGATACTTCAAGGTTTCAGGGTTGGCATTAGAGTGAAATTCAGGATGAACAGATTTACGTGAAATTTAAAAAAATAAATAAAAACAACATTAGGAGCTCCTTTTCTTATGCTCTCACTGGACTTTGCCATTTTATTATTACAGTTGCCTCTATATATCAGAATTGTCTATACCTGTGTGTTTCCCTCAGACCATGTAAGCACGTATTTCCATCTTTGTACTCCTGGCAGAGAGCACAGTGATTGTACACAGTGGATATGCAATATTAAAACGCTGAGTAAAGAAACTGGATAAAGGTAGAACCTCTGAGAAAAGTCATTTCTTGCCCTCACTTCCATCTCTCCCCAGCTTTCCTATCTTGGGTCTGATTTTCAAGGTCTTCAATGTCACCAATTCTGGGTTGTCCAGAAAGGCACACAGGAAAGGATGAAGTAGACAAAAAGGAAGGCAGCCATAAAGAGTTGGTGAGGCTTAGTGAACTCTCTGCCTATGTTATCTGACTCTGAAAGCCTAGCTCCACAGCTTGGCACAGGGAACATTTCAGTCACTCTCCAAAACAACTAAGATCGTTGAATTACACATTTATCTTTAAATATTCATCAGTATAGCCCTAAATGTATTGAAATCTTTCCTAAATCCTACGTATTTCAATTAAAAACCACATACTATATAGTTCAATGGCCTTAAAAACAAAACCCTTTTTCAATTTGAGTGAATCTTTCTCCAGGGTCTCCTCAGTTACAAATCACAACTTCAAGAATTTCATTAAGAATTACAAACTTAATGAAAGGAAAGGAGGAATTTAACCCCAACTCAAATATGTACCAAATTATGAGTTCTTGTATATTTAATATTTATTCATAAAAACAGCCACAATTTAAATGTGTGGCATCAGCAGTAAAGAGAAAGGGAAATGAATGAGAGCAATGGGTGAACTAGCTGTCAGACCATGGTCCATGGCTGAATGCAGGCTGACCCAAGAGCTTCACTTCTACTTTTTTTTTTTTTAATAAATGTATTTATTTATTTGTTTTTATTTTTGGCTGTGTTGGGTCTTCATTTCTGTGTGCGGGCTTTCTCTAGTTGTGGTGAGCGGGGGCTACTCTTCGTTGCGGTGCACGGGCTTCTCACTGTCGTGGCTTCTCTTGTTGCAGAGCACGGCCTCTAGGTGTGTGGGTTTCAGTAGTTATAGCACGCAGGCTCAGTAGTTGTGGCTCGAGGGCTCTAGAGCTCAGGCTCAGTAGTTGTGGCACACGGGCTTAGTTGCTCCGTGGCATGTGGGATCTTTCCGGACCAGGGATCGAAACCATGTCCTCTGCATTGGCAGGCGGATTCTTAACCACTGTGCCACTAGGGAAGCCTTCCATTTTTGACATAATATTAAAATTTAAAAATCTATACTTGTATTTATCTATATATATTTTATCTATCACCTGATTGATCTATTGACAGGAAATAAGTTGTTCATTATGTACTATACAACTCTGTATTCCACTGCTAGACCACAGTACTAGTGATATACTAAATATGAATTAACAGGTATAAATAACTCCTGTAATTATTTTGTGAATGGGAGAATTATATTTAATTATACTTGTGCTAGAAACAATTTAATAAGTGGAAAACATTTAAATTATTCCACAATTTGGTTAATTCTGCCTTGACATTTATTTGTTTTAAAAAATTTTCTTTTGTTTTTTTTGAAAAGGTCCAGTTACCAGTATGAAAGAGTTGCTCAGGTGGTGAGCACTAAACGCTTGCTTTCCAAGGAATGACTAGAATTGTCTTGAGTTCCCAAAGTTGTCTTTGGATTTCTACAGCAACTGCCACTTCCTTAACAACATTTTGTTTCTTAGAGACCTGACCAATCACAATATCCCAGACACGATAATAATAGAGTTGTATTATCTAATGTTTATTTATTCTCCTTGTCCTTGGTGTATTTGATAGAGTATATAACATAGATAGTGGAAGTAATCCAGGATAAATAAGGCACTATCTTGAAGTTGCCAGAGACCCAGGCTCTATCCAACTTTCTGTTCTGCTATCCCTAGGGTTTGGTGTCCATTTTCAAGTCCAAGTTCATAGCTGGAGGGCCATCCTTCACATATGTATTTCAAGGGGAAGGATGAAGAATGGTGGGGAAGGCACACCTACTCCTTTTTAAAGAGATGTTTCAGGAGTAATACATTTTATTTGCTTATGTTTGACCAGCCAATAGTAAGTTGCTAAAGTGGAGGAGACTGGGAGATGTACACTTTTATCTGGGGTCCAATGTGCTCAGTGAAAAGCTATGGTTATTCCTCAAAATAAGAAGGGAGAAAGGACATTCCAAGGCAATTAGCATCCTCTGAAATAGAGACTAAAACACACATACAGAACACACACACACACACAAACACACTGGTATACCTTTAATCACCCTTGTTGGGAAATAAATATGTAGGTTATAAACTTGCTTAAAAATTCTTACTAAAAAATTATTTGAAACGTTTTTTGAAACAGAATACAGTATATGTTTTGAAGGTGTTTTGTCGTTTGCTTTTGTAATATTCACTTAAGTGGCAATTTATACCCTGTTCTCTGAAAGTAAACTAGATTTAAAAATAAACAATAATCATAATTCATAGCCAAGCCTGATCAGTAGAAAATAAGGTAAAACTACAATGTAATTTTTCTTATTTTTCTGTGTGTTCAATTGGGTTTGACAAATATTTATTGTGTAAATATTATTAATCTGTTATTGCATGAGACACTGAGGATTAAAAAAATAAGGCTTCCAGTTTAATAGAGACTGATCATGTGTATTTAGTGCCTTCCTCCCCAAATCATATCTAAATGAGAGTAAAGAAATAAAAACAGTAATAAATTCAGAATATCTTCTCAGAGTGTGGTATAAGCTGACCAGAGATTTTTATAAATACATGGGGGAATTAATAAAAAGGTGGTCAAAGCACTGATGGAGTCCCAGAAGGATTCCAAACTTGAAAGTGGAATAGAGAGAGAGTAGAAGTGAGAAGTAATGCAAAATTAGGGTGTGAAGTTGTTGGGTGACTATGTTTCACAATGGAAAAAAATTGTGTCAAATGGTGCAACAAGACCGGCAACATGCTAAGAGCTCACACCCTTAAGGTAAACTGAAATTCTTGCTGTAAAGAATCTGAACATGTCTCTGGATAAGAAGGCACTGAGTGTGGTTGGTAGGATCTCAAAACAAAGCTCTCCTCCCTCATTATTATTACTTTTTTCCATTGGGAAGGTGGTAGAAATGGGGCAAGAGCAGCTAGCTTGTCTTCTAAAGTACTTCATGCCCATCTGACACATTCAGAATTTTCAATCAGCATCCTCCTTTTCCCTATATGTAGGAGAGGCTGTTAAAACATCTTTATAATATGAATATGTCTGAAGATCAAGAGCTATTTGAGGGTAAACAACATCACAAAATAGAAGGACCAAGATGAATGAACAGATCAATATTGAAGGCAAAGCTGTCATTATTAGTAAAGTAAGAGAACTTTGTAGTAATTCTAATTAATGTACTTGGAGAGGTTTCAGAATGTATTGCAGCTATAAAATAACGCACTGTTATAAAAGAACAGACATCAAGTAAGAAAAATATTTGAAGTATAAAACATAAGTACTAAATTTAAAAAGATTATTTTTAAAGAAAATCTAAAAGAAAAATATCTAAGAAATATTCTTAATCATAAAGCAAAAATATTTTCTTTAAGAAGGAAAATAGGGACTTCCCTGGTGGCTCAGTGGTTAAGAATCCTGCTGCCAATGCAGGGGACATGGGCTCGAGCCCTGGTCCGGGAAGATCCCACATGCCGTGGAGCAACTAAGCCTGTGCGCCACAACTACTGAGTCCGCGTGCCACAACTACTGAAGCCCACCCGCCTAGAGCCCGTGTTCCACAACAAGAGAAGCCACCACAATGAGTAGCCCACGTACCACAACAAAGAGTAGCCCCCGCTCACCACAACTAGAGGAAGCCCGCATGCAGCAACGAAGACCCAATGCAGCCAAAAATAAATAAATAAAATAATTAAAAAATAATAAAATAAAAAGTAAAATACAAGAAAAAATTTAAAGGCAGGGAAAGCAAGAAAATCAATCCTGGAGCTTCAATGACTGACTGAGAAGTTCCAGAAAAAATGGGGAAGAAAGAAAAAAATGTGGGATTCCAATAATCAAAAAAAAAAAAAAAAAAAAGAGAAAATTCCACAGTTGACAATACAAATGGAGCTTCAGAGGGAAAGAGTCAATTGAGTGCTAATCAGGATGAATGAAAATGAAAACAAAGTCAATCATTTACCAAACAAACACAGAAAACTCAGAAAGAAGTGAAAATTAAATAATCATCACAGCATCTTATGTATGAATGGATGATGAAAGTCATTTTACCAGTAACTTCAAAAGTTCTGTGGCAAAATAATTTTAACCGCAATTCTATACCTGACTAATTTAACAATTTATTGTAATGAAAAATTAAAATATTTTTAGATATTAAGGACAAAGATAATTTACTTCTCCTGTATCTATCTGTTTTTTAAAAGTTAAGGATGTTCTGTAGCTCAGTAAAATGGAATCCAAGAAAGGAGGAAGGCACACGAAGCAAAAAACACTGTAATTAACACAGAAGTATGAAAAGAAATAAAAGAATTTAAGAATGACAAGTTACTTGAGTCCCCAAAGCAATTATTCTAAGCTAAAACAGGAAATCAGAAGTCTCCAAGAAAAAATAATGAATTACATTCAATAGATCATATAACCGGAAAGTTGTCACACACTAGGGATAGGGAAAAGAAGTGAACTACTGAACTGTGGGTGATGAGTATAATGTGTGTAAAAAGAGAAACCATTTGAATCTTGAATTCTCTTTTGAAAGGTTCAAGTTTAGAAATATAGGTTTAAATGTATTTCTTTATGAGATCATTGACAGTGTTTCATTCTACTTTTACTATTAAGATGCTGGTTACTGATTTTTCTTCTCAACATATGGCAAAAGCAAAAAAGACTAATTCTTCCTCTTCCATAAAGATGAGTCAAATGACATGGTTTGCAGTTTAAAAAAAAATGTTTGAGCATATTGTTTAGACAGCTGACTACCTGAAAAACAAAAGCAAATGTTAAAAGGGGTTATCGCCAGGGAATAGGCCTAGACATAGGATGGAGATGATATAGAAGGTGAATTTTATACATCCTTATTTAGAATTTGATTTGGAGATGGAGATGAATGTGCAAATACCTGCCTGATAATAGTTGAGATTATATTCCCCCAAAAAATCAAAGAAAAAAAAAATGAACTAGAAACAGTCCTTCCCCATGCAAACTAATAATTACCACACAGTGTACCATGTGTAGTGGTACAAGGATTGACAAGTATAGGAGAGCAGAGAAAGGGGTGATTTATTCTTTCCAAGCAGGTCAGTTGGTAGCACTGGCCAGAGATAGTTTCAAATCAGGTGAAAAATGAGGGATGTCTTGAATGATAAAATGAAACTTGGAGGAAAAGGCATTTCTTGGCAGAAGGAATAGCATGTGCAGTGGCATAAATGTATGAAACATAATTTTTTATATGTTGGTAAAGGATAAAGTAGCATAAGGCACATGAATAAGAGACAAGGCTGAAAAGGCAGACAGAGGCCAGGTTGCGGGGAGCCCTGCAGGCCATGTTGAGGAGTTTCTACACCATTTGCACTTTTGAAGATCGGTTCCCGAAAGGTTTGGATTTGTGGCACCATCCAAAAAAATGCATAAAGTTAGTGCCTTGATAGATAATGAAGATGGACATACATGCTTTACTAGGTAATTTCTTCTTAAGTTAAATTGTTTTATAGCCATGGAATGAATAGTATTTAGAAAGACCAGGTCTAAATATAAAATTCTAGATATGATTTGCCCAAAAAGGTTCATGGGCCTTGGCAACCTTGGAAAATTATACAAGTATCAACAGTTTATGTTATTTACAGCACTAAATGATCCAAAATTTGTAACTCTACAATTTGCAAAATCAAGGTGTTTAATTTTTTTTAACTTATAAAACAAAAGTACCTGGTTTCATTTAAATCAGTTCCTCATCGAACTGTAAGCATTTTTGAGGTACTCTTAGAGGAAGTAGAAATCCCCCAAATTTTCACACACAGTTTCTAATGTCACATGCCCAAATGCTTACTGTATAAAATAAACATAAGACAATTGAGTACTAAGGGATAAAGTGCTATTGCACAACTCAGCTCCATAGAGTTAAAATGTATCAATATTACATGTGATGATCACTTCATGTAAGTCCCATGTTTACTCGCATGTCAGTTTTAGTACGTGAGTACTTACGACTTTTCTTTCCCCTGTAACAAACATTATTCACACATTATAGTGGTTGAAATGCCATTGCTAACTTTAATTTCTGTCTTCATAAGAAACATGCTTATACTAAGGCTTCCTGTAAAGTGTGGAAAAGGAAACCTCCCTCATCACAATTGCTATAAGCGGCTTAACAGATTTAAAAGACTCATCCACTTGCAATTTGTGAGTACACACATCAAAATGATTCCGTTATGTTAATAATGTCCAGGAGGAGACAGACCGTAACTCACAATAATGGACCTGTAAACTTTAACACAAGCTTATAGCTCTCAATCTCTAATATCTTTCTGCATTTTAAAAAATGTAGATGAATAAACCTCAGGTTGTGTATTACCTTCCCTACTGATGGTAAACTAGCTCAATAAAAAATATTCTGTAAGCATCATGAGTAAGGTTGTAAGAACAACCTCCCTATTCAATCCACTCTCTCTTCCATTTAATCCAGTCTTTGCATTGCAGCCAGACAGAGCTTTCCTTAAATCTGTACATATAACATAAATTATTAAACTTTAAGTGGTTTCCTATTGCTCTTAAGATAAAGACCAAATATTTAATAAAATCACAATCCTCCTAAGATCCGGGTCCTGCTTTGTACATCAGCTTGCCCTTGTGCCACTTCTCCTCACTCTGCTCTTTGCATTTCTTCCCGTGCTTAGAAGATGCTAAGCTCCAGTCTCTGGGTCTTTGTATAAGTCATCCTCTACCTAGTCCTGGTTACTCCTCACTGTTCCCACAAAACACACACACACACACACATTGACCTATTCTTCAAAAATTAACCCACATTTCTCCTCTTCAAGGAAAGCTTCCAGATTGCCCTGAAGTCCTGCAACACAGCCCTAGAGCTCCTGCACCTGTGCTTCACAGCTTGAACCGCACTAGTGACGGATCGTGTATTTAGCTCTTTAATGTCAGACTCCCCGGTGAAAATGTAAGTGCTCAGAGGGCAGGGTATCCTGTGCCATTACATCTGAAACAGAAATATATATTAAATGAATGAATCATAAACATAAATAAATAAAAGGAAAAATACTATAACAAAATATTTTTACATTAGGTCCCTATTGCATATGGTTTGGTGCTTGTTTGTGAACTTCTGAGGTGATGAATTTCGGTTGTAAATAAACTATGTTCATGAGATTTCTAATCTCTGTGTGTGTGTGTGTGTGTATATATATATATATATATATATATATATACACATATCTTAAAAATATAAGATATTTTCTGTTAGAGGGAAGTCATTGAAATGATATATTAAAATATAATTGCAAGATTACTAAAGCATTTCATTTATCAATATCACTAATGAAATATTTAAATATTTAAACATTAAAATGACATTTCGACATATGTTTTTACTTTTTCTCAGGTAGTGAGTTAAATGTTTATTATATAACGTAAAGGAAGAGGAATTTAGTAAATTAGACTATTATTTGTCTAAATTATCTTAGAATCTATGTGAACATTAAATTACTTGTCAAAAACATCAGAAAAACTCTATTACTCCTTTCTTGATATCTCAAACATATAATTGTAGAAATAATAGCATTTATAAAACCTTCAAAATAATATTACCAGAAATGCTGATATTGATAACACAACTGAATATGAAGGTATGGCGTTTGGATGTAATTATAATTTGGGCTCTCATTAGTTGTGTGTTGGTGAAACTGGGTCTTCCTTCCTGGTATTAGTTCCCCACATTGTTAATTAAAAAAAAAAAAAAAAGAGGAAAGAGAGAGTAATTGTCTGTAGTATCTGTGATACGTGCTAGAGTATGACTATATATAAAATGTTTTGAGAGGAGAGAGGAAAGAACAATTAATTCTGCCAGGGAGGGAGGGATAATGTCAGAAATAGAAAGTATTTAAAATGGACTTTGGAAGGATCAGGTAGAAAAAACTGGAAGATAATTCCAGGCACAATAAAATACAAAGGAAAGGAAAGGAGGTTTGAAAGATCAATTGAGATTTCCAGCAGAAAGCCATCCAATGTGGCAGACTGAAAGGGGTATGGTTTGTGTATGTGTGCTGTGTGTGTGTGTGTGTGTGTGTGTGTATGCATGCACATCTGAGGGGATGTTTAGTAGATGAAGGGGCAAACTAGGAAAAGAAGAAAGTGTATAGAGACAGAAAGAAAAAGAGATGCAGGTGAGGAAGTGCTGTAACACCGAAGGGTCTTCAATACCATGCTAAATACAAAAAGTTTGGCCTTTACCTGAAAGTAATAGGCAAAGTTCAAACAGAAAAGTGATGTGAGCATCTATGATTTTATAGAGACTTGAGGGAGTGGAAAGACATTGCCATAAACCAAGTCATTAAAAAAGATTATTCTTGTCATAAGCAAACATAGGGAAAATTATGGAAAATGATGCAAATGAGAAGGTTACATTACATTATTTTTGCATTAGTGGAAATATTTGAAATCTCTAAAGCTCATCTTTGGAATATCTTTCCTAACTTGAAAATACCTAGTCTAACTCAATTATGGTGGAAGTGTGCTTATTGCAACTGCATGTGGGACATTATTCTTGGTTTAATAAAGGTATGCAAGCATTATAACATTCCCCATTGTGCCTGAGTTCTACTCCATTTTTAATGGAGTAAAGGGAGTTGCATTTTAAAAGATAAGACCTTCATGTCTGATTTAATGATCCAGAATATATGAGATGAAAGAGAGAGGGGAGATTTAAAATTTGGAATTCTTTTAAAATAGGCTTCTCAAGCATCTGTCTTCATTGTCATAAGGTTCCAGAGATATTTTATAAAAGATAATTTACACATAATTTGAAAAACAATGAAAATCTTCACCACAGAGAGCCAACAGCCATTTAAATCTGCTAGTACTTGAAAACTGATCTTTCACAGCTGTCATTTTGTCGAAAAGTCCCTGAAAGACTTCAGCATGAAATTTTTTTAACAAGAATGGAGTATTCATAACAAAAGCTAGTCCAACTGTTTAGTTCCAACAAAAAGATATGCAAAGGTACTATAGATACACATGTTCTATATATGGTATTAAAAGAAGCAAAATGTAGAATATTTTTCTAACACTTTTAAAATGTTAAGGCAACGAACATATGAAAACTTATCCCTTCTGTGAGTTTGTACTATTGACTACTTTTCACTTATTAAATTATGAAACAGTGCTTCACGGATATACAATGTCAAAAATTATATATTTTATGTATAGTCAGGATAAGATTCTTGCATACTTTATATATTATAACCACATTTAAAACTTTGGCACTAACCAGTTAATCTTTGGTTGACATATAAACTTCACTGTTTATCTTATGCTTGCACGGGTTAAAAAAAAAAAAAAAAAAAAATCAAAGCCTTCTAGTGGCCACAATTGTATCTAATTCTATTGTACTTGGCCAAATTCTCTATTATTATTTTAAAAATAACTAGCATATTACATTGTTAATATAAAACCCAGGAATAGTGTTTCTTCTTTCAAAACGACACTTTCTTTTTTACTGAGGTCTAATTTAATGAAAAGGTGGAAAAATTGTGCTATTTAACATCATTAAGAAAATAATTTTAAAAAATATGCCATATAATACAAAATTATGAGATAGTGTGAACAAAATGTGCTGAAATTTCAAAATTTAATTTGTGGAGAATTATGCATATAGATTTAGAACACATGATTTTCACATGTATAATCCAAGAATTAGAGGATGATGACTAAATAATCTGGGTAATTTGTAATATCTAGCCATTTAGACTTTTTTCCAGAAGGCTAGTGTTAACCATTTACATATAACTATATGAAGAATGTTTATAAAGTAATACAGCATTTTCAGATATACCATAGAAACAGAGTCGTCAGATCTAACTGGGGAAGGTATGTGAATACACGACAATAAAGAAGGGACTTAACGGTGGACAGTAGAAGACATGATTGTCTAAAGGGAACACAAAGAGGGCACCGTCTTGCTCCTTTCAAAAGATTTCAAGAGAGGAGAGGAAGACTGATTTTTATTTGAAATTTACAGATTTTTCAAACTCACACACAAAAAAGATAACGCAGGTCTAACCGAATCTGTACACAGGTGTTATCCAGCTCACATCTCACCATCTTGAGATCCCTGGCATAACAGACTCTATGCCATTATATGAGTCCAACATAGAATTAGTCTCTTTTTGCACCTTTGAAAAAAAATTTGGACAAACCGTTCTCAAAATTAAAATACTTGAATTAGTCTTAAGCAATAAATTAGGGCATCTTACTTGCTGCAGGGTCAGTTTAACTCTTAAAACATTTTCTCTCAACCTTTTCATTGCCCCACTACGTGTTGAAAGATGTGCACATAGAGTCATTCTTCCCAGGCCTGTGCCATGAGGATCTTATGGCAGAGGAGGATTTGCCTAGTTCTTGATACATTTGCTATTTTAACAGATATACCACTGATTAGAGTTAGTTTTTAAAAAGTAAATCAAGTCCCCAACTTCAATGTTTATTATTAGTAAACAAAATTTAATTTCAGTCCACCTCAGAATAGGTTGCAACATGAGGGTATCATAGCATGTTACTGAAGGGCTTTTTATTACAAGCGGTTTCAAAGAATTGTTCAGCAAACAGTGCCAATATGCAGATAGTTCATTTAGATTCAACTGTCAAAAGCAACAGAGTAATAATCTAATTCTCCAAAATATAAGGGGAGTACTCTACAGGGATGTTAATGTGTATATCAGATAAGAGTTTTTTAGGTAGGAGAAAAGTGAAGTTTTAACATTGAAAAGTCATAATAAATGATTTTCTAATTAATGCTTTTCTTTCTAGGCTCATTTTCCTTAACTTCAAGTGTTTTGGCATGAGCTAGTTAAAGAACAAAACCTCCTTCCTTGAGACGTCATGATAAGGAATAGAATCTCTAGGAAACAATGACAAAGGAAAAGTTCCTGGGTAATAAGAGCAAACAATGGTAGGAGGTGTGCACTGAATAAAAATGAAAATGAAATGACTTTTTATTTTATATTTTTACATTTTGTACTCTGTCTAATATCTTCAACCTTTTCAGCAGCAGGCATGCATCACTTTTACTTACAGAAAGTGAGGTCAGAGTAAAAAGGTTAGTAAAGTAGAATCTCCCCCTCAGTTAACAAATAAAATTTAAAAATAGCAAAAACACTTCATCGCAGAAACCAAAAAACTAAAGAGGCACAACTCACTGTCTGAAATACTATCAGCAAAAGAAAAAGAGATATAGTTTTAACTTGATTCAGTACAGATCTTTAAACTGGTCTTAGTGCCTCAGGATGGTACCAATGAAATAACAAAAGTCATCCAGTTTTCACAAATAGTGTCAAATATGAAAAAAAGATGTGGACTTTGGGCAGGCCTGCAGAAGAGAGGACAGTGAAACAATTAAAAGTGAGCAAGGGGCTGAACTGTAGGAATAATATGACACAAAAAGGGCCAATGGAAAACCCTTGAATGCAGTAAGTAGTAGAATGAACTAGAGCACAACATTTACCTATTCTACAAAGGGAGAACATGAAATAAGTTTGCCATCACACTGGGGCTTGCCTGGGAGGATAAGTCATACTGAGACATGCTAGGGACATGGTTAGGAAAAGTCATCTACACTACTTGAGGCCCAATGGAAGTTCGAAGCAGAGCTGTTCAAGTTAAGCAAGACAAAAAGAACTGGCATGGGGGCTTCCCTGGTGCTGCAGTGGTTGAGAATCTGCCTGCCAATGCAGGGGACACGGGTTCGAGCCCTGGTCTGGGAAGATCCCACATGCTGCAGAGCAACTAGGCCCGTGAGCCACAGTTGCTGAGCCTGCGTGTCTGGAGCCTGTGCTCAGCAACAAGAGAGGCCGCGATAGTGAGAGGCCCACACACCACGGTGAAGAGTGGCCCCCGCTCACCGCAACTGGAGAAAGCCCTCGCCGAGAAACGAAGGCCCAACAGAGCAATAAATAAATAAATAAATAAAATAAATTAAATTTATAAATAAATAAATAAATAAATAAATAAAGCAAATAATTAAAAAAAAAAAAGAACTGGCATGGTGACTCTGTAAACACTATTGCGGCAAGAAAAGAAAAGAAAAGAAGCAAAGGAGCACATTATGCCAAAGACAGACTCATTTTGGAAGAAATGGAAGAAAATTTGCCCTTGAGTGCTTTTTGTGCTATAGAAACAAATAAAACAAACAAACAAACAACAAAAAAAGAATAAAATAGAAGAGGAATTGAAGACCCAAAGAAACACCTGAGTTTTAAAACACGACCATTACCAAACTCACAAAATGCAAACAGCAAGCTAGAGAACAGACATGATTGCAATGCAATTACTGACAGAGAGGGAAAGCTTGACATATTCACTGTGACTGCAGAAAGGAAAATATGGAGATTTCAGACAGGCCTGTTTGAAATATTTTCAGGGTCTGAGGTAAGAGGAAAATACCATACATTGAAATTAAATAATGGTAATTTCAAGCTAATAAACTATTTAAAAACATTTACAGAATTTTTGGACAACTCCTCAGCATTCCACGTCAGAGAGTGGCCGTGAAGATGGACAAGTTCCAGCCCCCAAGCCCTGCCCTTGGCCCATCACCCTCCTTTTCCCACCCTAGTCTTCCTTACACCATGAGGCACCTCAAATGCATATGTGTAGATACCCCAGCCCATACATACAAGCTCTGTTCACAGCCTCTACAAATAGTCAACCTTTGATCAATAAATCTAAAGATAAATAAGTCTAAAGATAAATATACCAGTGGTTTGGTCTACACTCAGAAAGCTCATGACAGGAAGCTGCTACACATCCTTGAAATGTGTTTCGAGCCGATGGTAGAGGAATTCCAGTATCTAGGGTACTGGAGGATGGTGTACACAGAAAATACAGACTCTGACTGGACATGGCTGCCTGGTCTCCCGCAGCAGCTAGAGGAGGGTGGCGGTGGGGCACTCTAATGCCCAGTGTTCCTGGCAAGGGTCTCTCTTGCTTAGATCTAAAGGCAGTGTTGATTGCAGAGAGAGAAAATAATAGTTGTGGAGGAAATACGAAGTTGATATACAGCATAGAGAACATTGGTTTTCCCAGTAAATAAACTTCATCATAATGGAACGGAAAGAATAACACATTCAAAAGGCTTAATTTCTCTGAAGGGAAGAAATTACTGAATTTGGCTGTTAAACTGTGCAATGTGCTCCAGTAAAATCTGTTGGTGAACAACTGCCACTAAGAAATATCCAGCACTTCAAGGATAGACATCCAAGCAGAAGTTGCAAGTTAAAATCAAGGAAGAAAAATCAAGCTGGTATCAGACTTTCCCAGTGCAACGTCAAATGACAGAGGAGGGAACAGCAATATGTACAAAGTTCTGAGGGAAAGAAAGTGTGAGCCAAGAATGTCATTCCCAGCCAAGTTGCTATGCAAGTATAAAGACAACAGATCTAACAATCTCAAACCTCAAGTACCCGTGAAAGATACCAAACACCAAAATTCACCATTCCAAAAGATGGCACGGAAGGCTGTGATGAAAGGATTAGATCGATATTCCATGGCCAGGTCTACATACTTTGAAGGGCAAAGTACATTACCAGAACATTTAAACAATTGTCCTTTAGTATAGAGACAACTGACAGAAATTCTCAAGCATGTAAGAACACACAGAATACAAGATCTCTTGAATACATCATTAAAAACAAATACACAGGGACTTCCCTGGTGGCACAGTGGATGAGAATCCTCCTGCCAATGCAGGGGACACGGGTTCGAGCCCTGGTCCGGGAAGATCCCACATGCCACAGAGCAACTAAGCCCGTGCACCACAACTGCTGAGCCTGAGCTCTAGATCCTGCGAGCCACAACTACTGAGCCTGCATGCCACAACTACTGAAGCCCACACACCTAGAGCCCATGCTCTGCAACAAGAGAAGCCACCACAATGAGAAGCCCGCGTACCGCAACGAAGAGTAGCCCCCACTTGCCGCAACTAGAGAAAGCCCACGTGCAGCAACGGGCCAAACACAGCCAAAAATAAATAAAATTAAATCTTAAAAAAAATAAAATAAAACAAATAAAAACAAACACACAAATAAAAAAACAAAACATTACTTGACTCTATACTTGACAGCATGGGGTCATATCAAACATGGAAAAGGATTTCAGGTCCAGTTTTGCTTTTTATATTTCATAGTCATTAAACACTAAAATTATAATTTAAAATAAATTCATAAATTATACCATTTATGCAAATTCTAAAAACACACATTTAGACTACGTATTGTCATGAGTACCTACGTAGTAAAAGTTCAAAAGCATGCATAGGGAGGATGAGCAACAACTTCTAGGGGAAGGAGGAGATTGGATTGGGAGCAAAGGACTCAGAAGTTTTGCTGCATCTGTGTGGTTTAAACAGGAAAAAAAAGCTCCTAGGCAAATGTGACAAACAAGAATAAATCTGAATCATCGGTACCATGTGCCTATTGTTTTATTTTCTGTACTTTTTTATATGCTTAAAATGTTAATAATTTGGGGCTTCCCTGGTGGCGCAGTGGTTGAGAATCTGCCTGCCAATGCAGGGGATATGGGGTCGAGCCCTGGTCTGGGAAGATCCCACATGTCGCGGAGCAACTGGGCCCGTGAGCCACAACTACTGAGCCTGCGCGTCTGGAGCCTGTGCTCCACAACGGGAGAGGCCGCGATAGTTAGAGGCCCGCGCACCGCGATGAAGAGTGGCCCCCACTTGCCACAGCTAGAGAAAGCCCTCGCACGGAGGCGAAGACCCAACACAGCCAAAAGTAAAATAAAATTAATTAAAAAAAAAAGAAGTTAATAATTAGAAATATTTAAAACTGCAAAGCCTACAAAATGTATTAGCTTGTTTACCATGCAGAAGTTTTGAGCATTTTAATTATATTGCATGTGATGTTATCAAAATGCAGATTCTCTATTAAGAAAACAAACAGGAGGAGCCCTATGGCAAGCTTCCTCTGCAGTGATGTCTCTCAATGAAAAGAAATTAGTCACAAAATATGTTTCCACTAATATCAGATGACTTAAAATATGTTGATAACAACAAAAATTGTTCATAAGAAATATGATCTCAAATTTAAAAATAACTATAATACATTGGGCTGGCCAAAAATTTCGCTCGTGTTTTTCTGCAACATCTTACCAAAAAACCTGAATGAAATTTTTGGCCAAGCCAATATATATTTGGGGAACAGGTGATAGAAAGTTCATAAGTTTACTATAAAATTCTTGTCTTGCCTGCAAGGATGAATGTATTTACACTGTCCTTATGCTAGCTTCATTACATCAGGATGAGTTTAGTAATGAAGCACTCATGTATACTTAAGTCCTTCTTTTCCCTTCTTCTCATGGGTGAGCTATCTCCAGAGTTCACTCATGTTCCACTCTAGGTGCAACGAAGGTATCTTCCAGCCTCCACTGTGTGGGGCTAAATCAGAAACCCTAGGATGCCGTATTTGGACTAATCCATGCTTTCAGACAGTAGTACGCCATTAAATGTTTAACAAGCAGCTCTCCGTGGGGGAAAGCCCCTGATTTGTGTCATTTACCGATTTCAGTGGTGTAAATACTCCCAACAAGACTGATTTCACTGAACAGGGAAGGTGTGTGACCAGCGGGGCTCTCATAGCCCTGTGAGCTGACTCCACACACACTGCACAGTGTCATTCTGCAAGCTGCCTTTTATCAGTAACGTAGGTCATATTTTCCCTTCAATCTGATTATGGTGAAGTTTAATTTCTCAATTGGTTTAGAATTGGGGTTGGCAAGAGGAGTGCTAATTATTTGTTCCCCTCAAACACCAAAATATATAGAAGTCCAATATATGGGCCATTTACAATTTACCTTTATAGCTCTATAAGCAATATAGTAAGTCAACCATACTAGGCACTTAGCAAATACAAACAAATACATAAATTTGATTTGGTAATGTTATAGGGATATTTCCATATATATATATATATATATATATATATATATATAAAATAGCATGATGTGCAACCTTCATTCAAACAATGTAGGCTTTTCTGTTAAAAAATCATTTCGCTATACAAGGTAAATGAAGACATTTCTCATGCTAAAGCCCTGGGAAATAAAAATAGTAAGGTCTTTTATTATTAACCTCAAGTATTTCTACTGAAAGCATTTGGATCTGTTTTCTTCACAGACATATGGGAATCTCACAATATATGTAGATTGAATGAAATACATTTCCAAACAGTTTAATACTGAAACATTAAGCACAAAATATTGCATATGTATGATATAAAGTCCCTTCTTCTTGTAAGTAAGCAAGGTATCTATGGAATACGCACTTGTTCAGCTTGAGGTGCAAGGAAGGCATCACAATTGAGTGACTATTTAAATTGCTTACACTTGTTTTAACAGACAAAAATATTACATAAGTGGCTATGTTAAAACTTGGTAAAAAGCTACTTTGGCAAGTTGTATATAAATGTCAGCTTAAATACGCTCCTTTTAGAGTTTATTTGTAGTTACAATTACACTGAATTTTAGATGTTGACATTTATATTCACAGCTATTTTTCCCTATTCTGATATGTTTGATAAGTAATTAAACTTTTTTTTTCAAAGAGGAATTACTACCATGAGAAAAACTTTCTATTTTCTTTGGAGTTTAATGTGACAAGAGATTATGAAAAAAAATATTTTTTTCCACATAATAGCTACCAACCACCCTCCAACCTCGCATCTATTAAGAAAAGAGGTGGCATAAGAGATGAACAGACAACTGAGCCAAAGACAAGCAAATATATAACTTTAAGTCAGCCACACAGTTTAACTACTCAGTTGACTTCTTCCTCCATGATGCCCAATGAGAGCATAATTACAGATTTTCAGTCAGCAGAAATGAAAGTACAACAAAACTCTGTCATAATGTGGTAAGTAGGGTCGGAGAGAATCACTCATGTAAAAGGTGGTGATGATATTACAAGGATAATGAAAAGAACTAGTCAAGTCTAAACAACTAGAGGGTTTGTAATTCTGTGGGTCTGGCTGTGTGTTCCAAATCTATCGATCTCAAGCTGGAATTTGGCACCACTACCCTGTCTTAAATGTAGAAGGGGGAAAAATACTTAGTTCCAAGATTATTTTGGATTTCCTGTATAGTGACAGTAATTCAGGCATCTCCTGATTAGCTGTCATCTGCCTCATCTCCCCTATGGAGAGTGCTGGGAAGGATGAATACCAAGAATATGAGAATGTTCCTCAATTTGCCTGGCTCCTCCAGAAGGGGTCTCACTCTTCTCTCTGTATCCAGCCTCCTCATTAGACCACCTTCCTTTAAAAATGTGGGCTGGGTTGAGAATGAAAACCAATCTTCAATCACTATCATGCAAATGTGCATTATCATGGGACGCGTAATGCATGGTTTTATTGTATTATGTTCTTCAACACGAGAGTATTTTAACAGACAATCCAACACACCATATCCCTGAGTTTGTAGATTATAAATTAAATAAAGAAATGTTAGAGGAAAAAATAAACACAAAATTGGTTCCTCAATTATTACTAATCTACCACTTCTCCTGCTCTTTCCTCTCTTTTTCTAAATTTATTTATACAAAAGCTTCTATATATATCTGGAATAAATAGCTTCACCCCCTTCTATTCTTTCCTTTACACACTAAACTATTAAGTACCATAAAAATCTCTTTTGTAAAAAGTCAATTATTGAATTGAAGAAAACCTATCCACTGAAAATGCCTGTCAACATTATATATGTCTAGCCCTTTGATTATTTGTACAAGTAAATTTGATAGACAATGGCAACAAGCCAATATACACAATCACCAACAGAAACTGAGCATTTATGTTATTAAGTATCACATTATTAAGTATTCATCATTACCACAGGCCAGAGTTAACAGAAACAGTAAATGAGCAAAGTTATGGGGGAAGGCTGGAGTGCTATCAGTGGAAAATTAGGGGAGATGTGAACAGTGAGAAGCATATCCCTTTTGCCTTATAAAGTTTCTGAAATTTTCTGTTCTTCTACCAGCTTTTTATCTACACTCAGGCTCCATTGATGGCTCATTAGAGCCATCTTGGTTTTTTTTTCCCAATGCTTTTCTTTTTTCTAGCATTGGCCCTTCAATACCTATTCCCTTAACATGTTCACTGTCATAACTCACAAAGGAAATGGAAGAGTTCACAGATAAAGAAAGGCATATTTCTTATAAATAAAAAATACCACTCAACCTTATCACTAAAATACCATTTTCCAATCAGAATAGCAAAAGTGAAAACGTTTATAATAATTATCTTGGCAAGCATGTAACCCAAAGGGGGTATTTTATTTAGATAGTTTGGTAGCCAATGTTTGAAAAGAGAATACAAAAAGGTTGCTTGGTCTCAGCACAAGCAGCTGAACCTTACATTTATGTCACCAACCTGGGGCACTATGAAATCTTTGTGTGGAAGCACGTGGCATAACAATTTTGGTGGGTAATTTTAAATGAATTAAAATGAAAAATAAAGATACCATTTGGCCCTCAGTTCTACCTCTAGGAATTCATTCTATCTGTGTATGCATCTATTTATACATATACGTTCACTAAAGTACTATTTGTTATATATGTATATATGTGTAACTATAGATATACTCTCATCATGTATATAAGCATGCTAATTTAAGTATCATTTGTTAAAGCACTGCTTGTAAGAAATAAGAAAAGGAACAAAAACGAATTCTCACAAACTAAAAGAAACAAAGCAAAACAAAAATACAAAACAAAATGAAATGTCCATCAATGGGGAACTGAAGTATACACAGTGCAGCTCTGAAAAAAACTGATGTAGAAAGGTCTGCAGGTACTGCTATGGCTGACTAAGAAAGATTAAGAAGCTGTATTTTTAAACAACACCAAAAATACAGAACAGTGCATATGGTGGGATCAAGCTTACAATGAAAATCCCTTAGGAAGATTCTAAGTTGGAGATTAATATATCCTTTTTCCATAATCCTAACACAGTAAGTTTTATAATTCGAACACCTTTTTCCCTCCAGCCTTGGAAAAGATTCACTATTTGATTAAGCACTAGATGAAGTAATTGTCTTGCTTTGAAAGTCCATGTTGTATGTATAGTGAAAATAATAATGTAAGTATGCACATATATAAATAATAGAATCACATTCAATTTTAAGTGGTGCTAATATTATAGAATGCTGGGGGGAGTAGAGATCACTGAGACTAGATTTAGACACAGAATATTTATGTGCTCACTCTTGAGCATATGGACACTGTACAGATTATATATTTAAACCTACTTCCCAATAACCTTTGCTATGCTGAGTTTGCATACCTAGCTAAACTCCATAAGCCAAAGGGCTTATGTTGGAAATCCTCTGAAAATAATACACTTTTGAAAAAAAATAAGGTGTGTGTGTGTATGAAGGTTTTACACAAGGATAAACCATATGTGTTGAGACAGTAGGACTGCTAATGTTCTGGAATTTTGGAATGTAAAGAAAAACATACTTGGAACGTAAAGAAAGATATATTTTTTGATATATCTTTGTATTTAAGTTTTCGCCATGTGTATGTGTCATTTAAAAAAATCACAACACACATCCTTAGAGAAACAAAGGTATCTAGAAATAGGGGCAAAAAAAAAATTTAGGAAGGGGCATCTGTAGTCAAGAGCACTGATCACCATCTATTTGACTTAGGCCTAAGTTTATGGTGAATGTACTTCTATAAATAATTATAAATCAAATGTACAACCCTACAGATAAAAAGCCAAAAATCAATGCAGTCTGTTAATGTCACCAGCACCGATGCTCTTTCTCCTGCCCCTTACTGACAGCCATAACAAGTTATATTTCTCATACACAGGTGTTTCTCATGGTTGTCTGACTGCTCAGACCACCTCTAATCTCACATCACTTTATCCTTCAGGTCACAGCCATGTGACATTTTTCTAAAGTGAAAGATTCCTTGGCCTAAACCTCTTCAGTGTCTCCTCCTCACTGTCTAGGTAAATTCCAAACTTTTAAACAAGCCTGTGAATTGTCCCCTAACAAACTCCCCTTCCTCCTAGTAAAAGAATACTTGAATGTTAACTGGGCACATAGCCACCCTCTTCCAAAAGTCTACATTTCCCAGATTCTTGTATGACTAGTAGGTGTGACACACAGTGGACACCTAGCCAATGGAAGATAAGTGGCGTGTTCAACTTCCAGAAAATATCTTTAAGGGAGGAGTTTTTGATCCGCTGCCCTTTCCTCCTTTCTGCTGCTTGAAATGTTGACACAGTGATTGAAGCGGCCATCCTAGACCACAAAGTAGGAGATGAACACTGAAGATGCACAGGACTACCTACCTTATATGGGAGAAAAGTTGATTTCCCACTCATTCAAACCCCAGTTAGATTGAGAATTAGCTTCTCAGAGTTAAGTCTGATCAGAAAGAATACAAAATATCCTCTGTGACCTGATCTCGACCTACCTTTCTAACTTCATCTTTCATCACTCCTACAATTGCACTCTACATTGCAACTGTATCTAACTACCACTTCCCATCTCGTTTCTTATTTCTATATATTAGTATAAGTTGGTCCCTGTTTCTGAAATGTTCTACTCCTACCTCTACTCAGCCTCTGCTCCTTTGCATGGGAAGCTAGACAAGGTACTCATCAGAAGACAAAAATAGTCTCTCCCCTGGACCCACAGTACATAACAGGTTTGACAGATAATAGTTGCCTCCGCAAAGTTCAGAAAAATCTTAGAGCTAAAGAAAATCTTGTCAACCTATTGCCCACTCTCACTGGTCTAGGAGGGGAGAAACAGGCAGAAAGAATTTAGAAGAAATACTATGGAGATAAAAAGTAAACCTCAAATATCATTATGAATATCTTTACAGAAAGAGAGAACAATATTCCTTTTTAGTGGATGCAGTATATTCTATGAAAATATGTAATGAAAAATAAGAAAGGGCTCTCATATATTAAACATTTTATTACCACATTTAAAACTCCAGTAAAAAGATAAGAAGGTAAAGTCCCAGAAAGTAGGATAAAATGACTGAAATGGAAAATAGGAAAGAAAAGATAAAAACATTGTAGGGTTAACCTGGGACATTCTATAATCAACTCTTAGGAATTATCAGAAAGAGAGAAGAAAGCTTGAGGAGAGAGAAGTATCAAAAACAATATGTAAACACATCTCAAAACAGTAACTTATACTAAGTACTCATTGAACTATGCATATAGTCATTCTTTATCTCATGTAAGCCAATCATAATCACTGACCACATACTACTTGTCAGAACATAATGTTAGGCACTGGAGAGAAAAGATGAGTAAGATAATGTTTCTGCTCTTCATGATCTTATTTATGAAAGAAGATAGACATACAAAATCGTAATTACAATATGATGACATTAAGTATAACAATAAACGTTTGTAAGAGGTCTGTAGGAGAGTACAGGAGGAATACATAATCCATCCTAGAGTTAAGCTGGAATTTCACAACGTAACATTTATGTGTTATATTTATGAGTTAATACAGTATTGTTCCTTACTTTTTATTTTCTTTTAAATCATTTCCCATAAAATGCATTTTGGTGTTTAATTTAGTGATATAAAACCTTTATAATCTATGTAATCTAAATGCCATTGAGCAAAACCAAATAATCCCATTGCTTTTTTTAATTGTGTAAGTGTAATATATACAGACAAATATAAAAATCCTAGTACAGCTCAATGAGTTTTTTCAAAGTGAACACAGCCATGTGACTAACAGAGACCAAGAATCTGAATATTACCAGCACCCCAAAAGATCCTTTGTGCCCCTTATAGTCACTGCCTTCTCTGGAGGGAAACCACTTTCCTGACATCTAGTAGTATGGATTAGTTTTACCTATCCTTGAACTTTATAAAAAATGGAATCATATTCCATATGCACTCTTGTACCTAGTTTTTTTGGCTGAATATTATGTGATAAGATATTTCTACATTGTTGGATATATAGTTTTATTTTAAATAAACCTTTTTTTATAAGGAATGTTTTCCGATTTACTGTATTTTTGTGAAAATAGTACAGAGAGTTTCAGCCTGATTTTCCCTATTATCAGAATCTTACATTAATATGGTACATTTGTCACAATTAACAAATCAATATTGATACACTGTGGTTAACTAAAGCTTATATTTACTGAAATTTCCTCAGTCTTTCCCTAATGTCCTTTTTCTGTTCCAGGGTCCCATCTAAGACATCACATCACATACAGTCATGATGTCTCTTTAGGCTTTCTTGGTTGTTATAGTTACTCAGACTTTTCTTGTTTTTCATGACCTTGGCAGTTTTAAGGATTATTGGTCAAGTATTTTGTGGAATGTTACTCAATTGGGATTTATCTCATGGTTAGACTGAGGAAATGTGTTTTCGGAAAGAAGACTGCAGAGGTAAAGTGCCATTGTCATCACGTCATATAGAGGGTATTTACTATCAATATGACTTATCACTGTTGACGTTCGTCTGAATCACTTGGCTTCAGATAGTGTTTGTCAGGTTTCCCCACTGTAAAGTTACTCTTTTTTTCTCCCTTTTCATATTACAAAGAAAGTAATATGTACGAGAAAATAACAAGCTTACATAACTCCAGAGCATAGCATCTTAACTGCTGTACTACATAGAAACCTACATGACAAGGACATTTACCACAGATCCAATGTATGATATCTATGTAGAATATAAGTCCAGAAAACACAGACACCATTGTAAATGTGTTTTTCTCACAGAATCATCTAAATTGATTGTCAAAATAGTTAATTAACTTGATCTTTAGATCAGTGTGCATCTATAGAAATAGTCTTAGATTGCATTTACACAAAGCCACGTGAAAGAACTAGAAAGTAGTCATATAATTCATATAAAAGTCATCTGAAGATCTGGGTTAGTCAAATTTTGGATGATTTTAAAAAATTTTTTAATTCTTTTTGCACGTGTAGACCTAGTTACAGAGTTTCTAAAGAAAATTTCCAAAAATACATACTACATACTATTAAGAATTGATATTACAAACACAGAAGAATACTGAGGGAATTTATTCATAGAAGATTATAATAGATTACATTATTTAATGTATTAAGGAATACCTTATTGAGAACATAATTAAAAATAAGTGGTTGCTATCATTTTATCTCATAAGAAGACAAAATTTATGAGTCCAGTGGGACATATGCCTGAAGAATACGTAGTGTTAACTCTTTCTCTAGTTTAATGTGTAAAATATTCTATTACCCTAACAGCCCAGAAAACAACATACTATATTTTCTATATATTATACTGTAAATTATATAATATACCCTCAAGTCTTAAATGGTATTCGGTAATTTAAATTACTTTCCAAATGGCCAGTGGCTGAAGTTACATCTTTTCATTTTATGTTTAAACCCAGTTTTCATGCTCCTTTTTGAACTGAAGTAAAAGTAAGACACTGGATAACTCATATCTCCTGTACACTCAGTAGTAACAGAAATGGCAGTGATCTTCAAAAAAGATTCTGCTGTCTTCATCCATCCCTGAGGCAAAACGACTTGATCTTCATGCTAGCTTTGAATTATGTGGGCTGCCCTGACTGTCATACACCATAAATCTGAATGATCAATCTAAATCAGCAAGCAATACATTGAAACCTTCTTAGAAAAACGTATGCCATTAAAGTTCAATCACCTTAAAACTGATATTCATACTGAACTTCAAAAGAATAGGAGAAAACTATATTGAGCTAGAGCTAAAATGTTCCCAAGTTTATTTTCTACATGACTTAAATTAGATCTTCTCCTAATCCAGGTGTGTGCTGGAGCCAGTTCATACTGGCTTGCAAGAACCATTTGTTACTTTTTTGGAATTTGTGAGCCTACTGTTAAACACAGACATTATTAAAAATTAAATTATGTAAAATTACAATTAATCATATTAAAAACAAAGGTAATAAATATTCAAAACTCTTCAATCCTAACTGTACTATTATATATAACCTTGAGGTCATTTACATCTATTGTGTGTGGTAGAAATTCTACATATGGTGTGCTACTATGCATCTCTTCCCAATTCCACATTCAGTGACATCAGGTTACTAGTTTGAAATAAGTCATATAAGTCATGGTGGGAACATTTACACCATGAAAATAAGAAAAGAAGCAAATGTTATAAACCAGGGTTTTGCCTACCCATCTCAGAGAACTAGTGGTTCAACATTTATCAGCACACCATCAACCAAGCCCATATTTAACCCTCCCCCTTGCTGACTCGATCTGCACCCCCCTTCCTCAAATTTCTTAGTGTTGATTCTCTTTAGAGATATTTGTTTTGGGTAAACTTTCAGCTTTGCACATCACACTGATTCATTTAAAAATAATAGATATTTTTATTCTTTTGAGAGAAAAGTAGAAAAGCAATGCCATTCCAAAAAATCATTTCTCAGGGAGAGAGCTTCTATGTGAGTTTACCAAATTGTTAATGTAAAGAAAGGTAGGAGAGCTTACTGATGGTAGACAGAAATGGGTTTAATCCATTTTACTACCTACTACACTGGTAGCATATTTAATCTAAGGCTTGAATCCTTGTTTCCTAAAAAACAAAAAATGTGGCGATACCCTATGTTATAGAGTTTTTGTGATGACTACTGTGAGATAATAAACATGAAGTTGCCACAGATGCTCAGTAAATATCACCTATTTTTTTATAGTGCACACCTAGGTTTGGCAACGTATCACCATTGTGAAAATAGAAGGTATGGTTCAAAAATATCTAATGAGTGCAAAGTAGATTAACCTTTTCTAAATTCTGCTTGCATATTTATACTGAATATATATATGTATACATACATACATTTAGCAGTGCTCCTAAAAACTTCTCATATTTTTCTTCATTATCCAATTTCAGTAAATTGCTAACCCATTCCTCTCCAAAGTGCTATATCTAATAGTGTAATGAGACCTCTCAGTTCTACCTCTGTAATGTGACTAAATATGCGTTTATTGCTGTTTCATTTCTCTGGTAGTACCTAAGTCAGGATCTCAATACTTCTCCTCTACAAACTAACAAAATTATGTAACCTGGTAATTTCCTCATAGTACCTGTATATACCAGTTGTTTGTAAAGTACTTTAGGAGATGATATTAAGATGAAGCATGACACTCAGATACTTTTACAAAGGCCTGCAACATCTTCTAGGCTGTATAGAATTAAAAAGAATTATAAGTTTTTAAAGAGGGTTCAGAAATCAGCCAAAAGCAATTACAGATTATACAGTTATCTATGGATAACTCTTTTAGAGACTTGAATTATTAAAGAAATAACCTGAAGGGTGACATTACAATGGATGTCAATAAGTTAAGGCCTAGTAGTCAAAGGAATCAGTCAAATGCAGTCTATCAAGCCACACACCAAAAATAAATGAGCTTACATTTTGGTAAGTGATTAATTATATCAAAGTGTAATTATACACAGAACAATTTCTTGGCAGAGGCTGATATTTATCACCCAAATATAAAGTGACTCTTTTTATGAACTCTTTTTTAAAAAATCTCTTTGAAAACTAAGTAGATTTTCATATATCTGGAATCTTTTAACTGTCATCTACTTGAAGATTGGAAGACATCACAAAGCTCTTTTGCATCCTACAAATATACGATTGATGCCATGACACATATGGGACAGCAGTTGAATACGTAGGGGCAAAACTTGTCCATGTAGTCAATATTTCCTTCTTAAAACTTCTCATCCTATGCTTTTTCTGTCAGGGCCTTATTCTAATTCTTTCCTTAATCTTAACTTCATTTTGAGGTTCATACAAAAGTTTCAGGCAGTTGTCTGAGCTTTCTTGACTTATTTGCTAATGATGTCTCTTTTACCTGGATCGTCCCCCTCTTGCAAGCTAAAAATTCTACAAATCCTCCGAGGCTATACATTCATTCTTTCATCCGTTTAGCAAAGAGACACGCACTGATGAATAAGATGGTCATTTTTCCTATCCTTATGAAGTTCCAGTATGGAGGTAACAAAAGAAAATTTAAAAATAATTTAAAAATAAATGGCTGCAATTGTGATAGGTGCCAAGATGGAAAAGTTAGAGGTAATATTTTCTAAAAATCTATAAACAACATGACTGAAACGTTTTTGACTCTTTATCCCTCACAACCACAAAGATATCGTGGTCATTTTTTCCTCCTGTCTCTAAACCCCACATCATTCTTTTATTTCAATAATATTTTAATAATCATTCTATATTTATCACACTCTGGTCTGTATTACACTTATTTGCAATCTGAACTTATCCTCCTCTTTGGGGGATTGTGAGCAACCCCTGAAACATCTATTCCTCTCAGATAATCAGTCTAAATCAATCATGGTCCCCACAGTAGACAATAAGACATAAAGGGGGGACTGCTGGGCTGCCTCCAGGAAAAAATGTCCTCTGTCTTAACAAAGATAACTGCAAGATTACATGGTATGTTTTTTCTTCTTCTGGTCATTGATATTCAAGATGCAATGCCTGGAAGTACTGCAGATAATTAGTCATCAGAGTGAGCATGATACCAAAACCAAGGATGACACAATGGCACAATAAAGGAAGCTTGCCTCTTGATGATATCATTGGGCTGCTGAATGAACCAATCCTGGGGTACCCACAGACATACCTATCCCAGAACCTGTTATTAAGTGACTTTCAAATTCCCCTTTCTGGTTAAGCCAGTAATTTGCAGCAAATAGTGGTATATTACATTACTAGACTGTAAACATGCTAAGGATGGAGACTATGTCTTTTTCATCTCCATTATTTCTAGTATCTGGTGTAACTTTTGCTCATAATAGCTGGTCAAAAATAGTACCTGGGAAAATTAAAGTTGGATTTCAACTAAAATACTTTTCATTTATAGTGTCTCATTTCTGAGTTTGTGTGTGTGTGTGTGTGTGTGTGTGTGTCCAGGTTGTTAAGCACTACACAGTACGAGCTTTAAAGTGTCAGCTCAATTAGAATGTGTTTCCTATGATGCTATAACACATGGGTTGAACACTTATGATGCTATAAAAAAGACAAAGAGAAAAAGTACTCAATTTTGTTCATCTTTCCTTCACTAAATAAAGGATTCATGTCTTGTTTCCATAACAGGCCATAAACACAGCCAGGTTATCTGCAATTTTTAAAGAAAATAGAAAAGGTCTAAGTGTTAGAGAAGTTGAAAATATTGAACACTCTCCAGAGATGACAAGACATACAAATGTTGGTAAGGCACCTTAGTAAGAAGACAGCCATGGGGATACATATTTGATTTTAGTCAACAGCTGGCTTTAGATGAATAGATTGTTGAGATGAATCTTTTTATGATAAATGAAAGTCAGGGAAGAAGGCTTTCCATCAAAGGTCTCATTTCAAGTAATTTAAATTACCATAAGGTTTATAAACTCAAAGTATAAACCAATAGACGTACACAAACCAGTAACATTATTTTACTATATGAAATATCCTTAATGGCAATGTTCTATCTGAGAAATAGATAGGCATCATCCATTACTCAAAAAAAGGAACAGGAATGACTTTTCAAATGGCAGATCAAATGAAGAATATGACTATGCATCATAAAAAATGAGGTAGGCCTGGTCCTCAGCTCAAAAGTTTATGAAATATTTGACCCAAGTGACAACATTAAATGAAAATATAAATGTGATTCAGTTTTTCTGTTGACTCAGGTGTAAATGCAAGGGCTGGCTGCCACATATCCTGGAAAGCCCTGCTTGCACTCCCTGGGCGTGTTAATCTGCACTATCTATCTGCCTTATACATCTTTAACTCCCATCAGGCTCTTTTATTAAGAACATGAACAAAATTAAACATCATTTGTTATAATACCAGCGTTTGACATTTCCCAAGCTTCTTATTCTTAGAATATTTGAACATTGCCTTTTGCCTCTTTTCCACAGCAGCCCTGCTAAAAAATCAGAGCTCTTCAGAGGACCGATATTCCATACACTGGAGTCAAATAAAAATAATAGCCAGCATTTATTAAATGCTTTCCCTGTGCCCAGAATTAAGCCAAGCACTTTATATACATTATCTCAATGAATATTCATTATGAGACAGTTATTACCATCCCTATTCCCCAAAAGTGGAAATTGGAGATTAGAGAATAGTTAACACACACAGATAGTAAGAGAACGTACAGGTCTGGAACCCAGGTCTCTGAGTTCTACAGCCTCAGCTGAGATGCTTTAGCCCCAAAGCCACCCCCACCCCCTACTTCATCCAGATTTACTGAAGCCTTACCTGGAAAAGAGATCACCTGCTGAGCTTACATTGAAGGTTCATTGGTCCATTTTACACTTTGGGGACATATTCTGTAACATTCATCAGGTTCTTAGTATAGATATTTAAAATACACTTTAATAATTTTAAGGTAAAAAAAAAAGAGAAATCACTACCATATACTTTACAATTTACTAAAGATTTGTAATACTTTGACCAAATCAAAAGAGTGAGTGAATCTTTTTTTTTTTTTTTTTCAACCATGATTCCATTTTCCAGCATTACTAAGTCTAAACAGTTACCTGAATGTAACTTGAACATAACACAATCAGAGGTGGTGGTTTTGACTATCCATGCTCACAGTACAATCACGTAGAGAAGAGAAAGTTTAAATGGGCTGGAGACTGGGCAGGCTCTTTTCAAATGCCTTAAACTTACAGGTAATAAACTAAAGAAGCTGAAGGAGAAAGTTTCATATCCAATATATGTCAATTTAAGTTTTTTTTCTTGTTTTGTTTTCTTACCTAAATGTCTCTTCTTGCTTTCAATCATTTTCTTATCAACAAACTTACATTTGAATTCTTACTCTATTTTAAAAATGAAGGAACATATCACTAAATCAAATATTTAACATTATATTTCTCCTTGAAATTAATTTAACTCTAATTATAATAATTCAAAGAATAAGTTATTTGTTCATTCAGGTTTCAAATATTTATTAGTGATCCACTCTAGTCTTACGCTAGGTACTGAAAAATCAAAAATGAAGACCTAGTTACTGACCTCAAGTATCTTAGAGAAACAGATGTGAAGACAAAAGTCACAAAGTGATATGCTATAGAGGTGAAGGTAAAATGTAGTGGGAACATATGTATAGAAAAGGAAGCTTTCAGTGTGTCTAGAGGTGAGAGGTGGGAGCATGACAAGGCACAGGTGATGCTCACTGAGCATCAGATGATGAGTACCCAGTTGCTTGGGGTTCTTGTCAGAGGGTCACGTTCTGGACAGATGGACCAGCACTCAAAGTGAGAGGCGTGATAGAACTCAGCATAATAGTGAAGTAGCAACAGCTCAATGTGGTTGCAGCAGGATGTGTGATGATGCAGACTGCAGGAAATGAGCTTAGACAGTTGGATAATTAAGGGTTTATGGATAACCCAAGGGAGCTTATAATTTTTTCAATCATCAATGGTTTTCAAGCTGCACTCTGTTCCGCACTGGAGCTACACCGCGGTGCCTTATGTCACCCAGCAACGCATGAAGGGAAGAACCTCTCTGTGGTCACTGCTCTCTTACGTTCCCGTCCCATACATTGAACCTCACATCTAATCAACTGTAGGTAATTGAGATTACACAAAATATCATTTGAAAGAGGAAAATATCATTTGAAAGTGCCCATTAAAATCAGGTATGAAAGTCACTGTTATGGGAAATAGGCAGCTGTTAAGGAATTTTTAACGGGGAAATGACAGGTTCAGATTTGCAGGTGAAAAGATCAAGAGGACCAGTTGGTGGCTGACAGGACTAAGACTGATTAGTGAAGGTGCTGTCCCAAGTGTCCAGGTGAGAAATGGTGACAGCCTGAAGGGACAAAAGAACAAAGGAAGGGATAAATAGTAGAGAAGCTTGGGAGGCAGCACAGACAAGACTTGCTGAACTATGACATATGGAGGGTGAGGAGGAAAGGAAAGTTAGGGAAGGCAGCAGCACTTCTGTCTGGGGAAATGGGTAGACAATATGAGGCTTACCTAAGAGGGAAGGATTGAGGTGGCCGGGGGCAGGAAGCGTGGAGAACCATATGGACTCAGTATTTCACATCCTGGCTTTGAGGTTCTGGGCACAACCCTATAAATATGACCAACATGCAAAAGGATGTCAGCCCTGAGGTCAGGATTGAAAACTATCCTGTGGGTTCACGTTAATGCTCTCCTCAGCTCCGTGACAGAGAGTGAAGCTGCATATGGATGATCTGTCCCTGGCATGTTTTCCAGAGAGAACAGTGACACCTTCTTATACTTGCTGTTTGCATCTGAAGGGATGAAAAAGTCAACTAAAACAGAAGTAAGCTTAAAGTGTTCCTACATGGCCAGAGGCAGATGGAAGGATGTTGTTTTCCACTCTAGAGGCATGCATAGTGTTCTCATGCAGAAACACTGCATGAGGGTCGTTCCTCACATCATGCAGGACGGTGTGACACTGTGACAATGCCACCTGGAAGTGGGGTGCTCCTCTTCCAACCATAGAAAAGCTGGAGAACTTAAAGGAGGAGAAAAAACATTTCCTTCCCTTTCCCATACAGTTTTTAAGCGCTACATAGTACTTACATATTTCTGTCGCTGCTTATCTAACTGCATTATAGTTATTAGTTCTGTTTGCCTCAGCCATTAATCTGTTAGCTCCACCAGACCAGGTACTGTAACTTTTTAATGGTTGAGTCTCTGGCCATTACACACTACCTGGCACACAGTTCTCAATAAACATTTGCTGAATGAATGAATTTAGAAGATTTTTTTTTTTTTTTTTTTTTTTGCATACAGAGAAGACAGGTCATATTCTGCTCAGCCTCAGCATAATTTTAAACTAGAGGAAAGTTTTGTTTAGCTCCTCGCTCTCACTGACTGTCTTTGTTTGCTTGTTTGTTGCTACCATCTTGCTCCCTTCCTACCTCCACCCCTACTCTGTTCCTCCGGTTGCCAAGGCATTGGCCTTACAATGGCCTCTTTTTTAAAATTTTAGGCAATGGCTATTTCTCTTACTTGTTGCCTCTAGGCTCTGCAGGAAGTCAGCCAAATCACTGAGAGCCAATTCATAGACAGCCAATTCCCAGAACGGCAAAGTGAAAAGTGCTTATCCAGTAAGCTAGCTCCACCTAAAGGGTTAAAGCCTAGTAGTGGTTTTATTGGTGAAAGATTCAGGCAGAGGAGCAGAGGAGATGAGTCGTGTTTTGTTCTGTTTTGTCTTGTTTGCTTTTTTTTGAGATTAGTGAGGTCATTTGACAATACCCGTTGTCTACTTTTTAATAAAGATGAGAGTTGGCCAAAAGTTATCCTGTGAAGAAAACAGTAGGACAATTCATGTTCTACCTTTGGCCTCACCTAGCACTCCATTCCTAGGTACATGCTGTCATTCTAGATGTAATTCCTGTTCTCTATCCACATATAAATGATTAGTGCATAAATAAAATGCAATCTTTCCTAAGGTCATACTGCCTTCAAAACTGCTACTGCACTGATGGTGAATTACAAAGTCACTACACAGCATTAGAAGGACTACCTTCAGGAAACCTTTACGTGTGCCTGTCTCATGTTTTTCTTCCCATATGGAATCAGATACATTAATGTCATCGATGTAAACATCCCTGGAGTATCTACAGGTCACAGGTTTAATTCAGTCACATTGATTTAAAATGATAATGAGAATATTTTAAGGTAAGAAATGCTACCATCATTTCGGGGCTTTGGATTTTGAGCATATGAAAGCTTTTCTATATAATTTTTCACTCATCTTAGTCTAGTCAGTTAACCTACAGAAGAAAATAGAATATTATATACATCGATACGTTATAATAGGAAGCAAAATGTTCTTCCTATTCATTAGAAGTTTATTTCCATTTTTATAATCTTCTTAATATAAAACTGATTATAATTAAGGTTTGTTTCTTTCCTAACAATGTTATGATTGAAACAAAGTACTATAACTATAGTAACCAAAAAATTTAAGTAATATTAAAATAATAAAAATAAATTAATTGAATCCAAAATCATAATTAATTATCTTACATTGGTTAATAGGTAATCATTATGTATAAAATGGCTAAGCACAAAAAAATAAGTTACTTACTCATGGTAAATGTCATTTGTTTGCTTGTTCTGAGTTAGTGGAAGGCACAAATGCTGAATTAACTCACTAGATACTGAAGTTTGAAATAAAATCTGTTATTTTCCAATAATAACAAAGTAAGAGGTATAATGATTTCAGAGCTCCTTGAATTTAACTGCATTGATAAGATCTTGGCTTCAATGCTATGAAACACGTGCCTCAGCTCCTCTGAAACAACATCTTCCATTAGGATTGAAGCATTTGCCACTGATCAAATAGTCCACTATATGGGGGTCTTTATTATAAACTGAATAGCAAGAGAGTTGCCCCATTTCTTCCTAATCAGATAGAGAGATAGAAAGGTAGACAGATAGAGGTAGAGATATTTCTAAGATAACTATTACACCATAGGCTCTGTATATTTTGGGGTTTATGTGTTGGGATGTGTGTATTAGAATGTGTGTGTCTGTTGGTGTGTGCGTATACTAGGTTGCGTGTGTGTGTGTGTGTGTGTGTGTGTGTGTGTGGGAAGCAAGAGACAGTTCAGAGTAGTAGTTCACAGCTAGATTGTGGAGTCAGACTGCAGATGACCTGGTTGCTAATCCCAGCTTCACTACCTCCTAGGTACATAACTTTGAGAAGGAGCTTAACCTCTCAGCCAGCCTTGCCTTTAAATGGCATCTTAAGAGAATTTCATGGACTTGTTAGAATTAAATGAGTAAATAAATGGAAAGTCTTGGAACAGTGCCTGGTTCACAGTGTTATTACTTATTGATTACCATTATTGAAATTCTTCTAACCTCTATGTGTCATGAATTTTCCTACAAAATATTGGGTCAAATACATTGTTTAGACAGCTTTTGCATACACGTATGTTTGAAAATATCACATTGCTAATAACTTCATGAATGACTTTGGTAAAATAACCTGTCTGTGATGCCATTCCTATATTTTAAAAAGGGTTACTGTGATGCCTGCCAACATCGGAGGAGGAGTTCAAGAAGAATTAATGAATCAGGCTAAAATTTCTAACAAAGAGGATGACATAATATTGATGACAAAGAGGATGACATATTACGGAATCTCAGTTTTTTTTGTTTTTTTGTTTTTTGCCTTTATGTGTTACTTTACATGCATTTCAAAGCAAACCAACAACAAAACTGCTAAATCAGGGTTCCTTTTGAGAGAGATCTTTTTAAAAACTGTGTGGGAGAGAGTTGAAAGCAGTAAAAAATATAGGATGACATAAAGACAGAGGAAATAGATTCATCTAATAAGAAAAAAAAAGCCAGAAAAAAGCAATACTCAAATGGTAAATTACTTTCCTTTCAATCTATTTCTTTTCATGCTCTGTAGAAAAGGAGTATTCCAGACTTCTATTATGTATGTACATATAAAATTAGGGCTCTTAAATTTGCCCCAGGATCATCCATTTTAAAATATCAGCTCTTATTTTACTATGGTGATATATAAAGATGAGGTTGTGTCTATTTGGAGTCCAGTAAATTCCCTCTGAAAGTTTATATTTTAAATAAATCTTCACCATCCCTTATTCTATTATCATTTGCTCCTTTATGATGAGTCAAGTCCCAACATTAAAAAGCTGTTTATTTGTGGGTGAACACTTAACATTACTGAAAACATAGTTAAACAACTGAGGGATATGGGAGACTTCTCTTTCTCACAATATACCAGACTAGATGGATTAGAAAACCTGAAACTTTTCATGTGGTACATATATATAATGGAATATTACTCAGCCATAAAAAGGAACAAAATTGGGTCATTTGTAGAGATGTGGATGGACCTAGAGACTGTCATACAGAGTGAAGTAAGTCAGAAAAAGAAAAACAAATATCACATATTAACGCATGCATGTGGAATCTAGAAAAATGGTACAGATGAACCAGTTTGCAAGGCAGAAATAGAGACACAGATGTAGAGAACAAACGTATGGACACCAAGGGGGGGAAGGTGGGGGGGGGGCAGGGGTGGTGGTGGGATGAATTGGGAGTTTGGGATTGACATGTATACACTAATATGTATAAAATGGATGACTAATAAGGACCTGCTGTATAAAAAAATAAAATTAAGTTTAAAAAAAAAAGAGAAAGAAAACCTGAAACTTCTCTAAAACACATATTTAGACTTGCTCAAAAAGAAAAGGAACCAGCCAGGTGCCAGAAACAGAAATGTAAGCCAATGAGCTGGTACAGAAACAAACCTTGTGCAAGGTGACTGTCTGCATTACCAAGGGGTTTGGGGCTTGGCACTCTCACGGACCACAGATAATGGGGTAGCGACACCTGCATCAAAGCAGGATGCTAGAAGAGCTGTATCTCTGTGAAGGGGCAGGCAAGAAAAAACAAACATACCTACTGAAACTAGAAGACAAGGACATTTTCCCAAACCACTGGTGATGGGAAACAAAGTGGTTTTCTTTGATAACTTTTTAAAAAACTTTACCTGGGTTTGGGATTCAAATTTATAGAATCTGCACAAAATGACTGTCCCAAGCCAGGGAATTATAAACGCCTATCTAGCAGTGAGCTAGTCATAGCACAGAAGCATCTGGAAAAAATAGAGGCCAGAAGATCTCAGGAGGTTTTAAAGATTTAGATGAACTTATAATCAAATATGACAAAATGTATAAGGAAACAAACCACTATAACTGAGAGTTACACAGAGAACAGACAGCAGGATTAGAAACGCAAGCACTTAATATAATAACAAAAGATAAACTGTGAAATAAGCACGTCTAAAGTGACTAAAAGCATAAAAAATAAACATAGAATAAGATACTGTATACAAATGTAAATAAGCTTACAGGCAAATTAAACATCAAATTAAACAGTTAATGAGGAAAACGAGAAAAAATACATGAGGAAATAAAACAGAGAAATGTAAAGATTGTTAAAATATTAAAAAGTTAAGAGATGTAGATGACAGAATAAGAAGGAACATTTAATAAAAGTTCTGAGACAGAGAGGGAGGGAGGGAAGGAGACAGGAAGAATGAAAATAAGGAAAATAGAATAAGTTAATATTTAAAGAAAGAATGGCTGAGAATTTTCCAGAATTGATGAAAAACATGAATCCTCTGATAGAAGGGAAAAATGAGATGTGAGTGTGATTTGAAAATAAAATGCAAGTCTGCGGTCATCATAATGAAATGGCCAGTGACCAAAGAACATAGAAGATCTTGAAAGCAAACAGAGAAAAAATAGATTAACTGCTAAGAAGTTATGCTAAATTATGCTGACAGCTGATTTCAGACTTTTCAACTGCAACAGTAGAAACCAGAAGATAATGGATTAATATTATTAAAAGACTGAGTGGAAATAACTATTTTCCTAGAATCCTATGCCCAGTAAATGATCTAACATGAAGGAAAAAACAAATATTTTTCAAAATGAAAATAATCAGCGTCTTCTACTAGTTGTTCTTAACTAAAGAACTAAAGGACATGTTTTAGGACTATGGATACTGACCCAGAAAGGACTGAGAAGAAATGGTAAGCAAAGATATTGGGAAGCATCAGAAAATCTAAGTAAGCATTGCCAGTATAACAGAATAACTATACTAATGACCTCTTTAGGGCATATAAACCAAGATGAATGTAAAATATTGAACCATAAAGTAGTGAGCAGAATTAAAACATTCTAAGACCCTTTTGTTGGTCAAGAAGCTTATAGAAACACTTCTAGGTATGTTAAATTTGCATTTTAGAAATGCGTACTTGCAGAAATCAAGAATGCATGTTAAAAAGTAAATGCAGTCTCTAAAGAGCAAGAAAAATAGTGTGTATTTCAAACAAGTTGAGGGAATTCAACAATGAAAATCAGACGTTCCTGCCTTTAAGATGCTTACTGTTGGTTGGAAAGACACAGATACCATTTCACACAAGAAAGGATAAAAATCTGTTTTATTCTAGAGAAAAACAATCTCTTTTGCCTGTATTTTAAGTCCTTTCCCCTTTACAGCCTTAGGCGGGTAAAGAGTTCCAATAAACTTACATGTTTCCTAGACTTTAAAAGGCACAAGTGCTGGGCTTTGCCAAAAACACATAACAGAAACAGAATCCATTATTCAACGTATGTGCAGAGAGTCTTAACAAGTGTCTGCAAACTTGCCAATACATGTGCTTTACATTAAGTCCACCACACTCAGTCTCACTTATATCTAAAAAACAACCGTATTAAAAGCAAAATAAAGGTAACCAGAGAAATGTTTACATGGTTCCTATGCATACTGTTTTCTGAAAAAGATACCCATCTTTGTTCCCTTGGTGTCAGCACATCAGTTTCTGAAGGCGAAAAAACATGAAGTGAAAACAGGAGGACTGCAAATAAAAAACAAATCATCCAGGCTTGATGTTCAGCCTTCCAGGGAACAATCCATCTTCATGTGTAAGGAACATAAACTCACAAGAAGATAACAGAACAACTGAAGAAATGATTATAAGTCACATTGCTGTTAAAAGAGGACATATACCCAGCAGAATCAGGACAACAGAAAGGTGATATAATTAAGAAATATAATTGTACTAAGAATAGATCAAGAGATATTGTTTCAAATAACAACAAAAACCACTAACAGTTTTTTTTTCTTTCTTTTAAGAGAGGGACTAAAAAGGAAGAGAATGGATTTCTGAGCTTCTGACAAATCTGTGTTTAACAATAAGTTGTTGAGTCCATAAGAAATGGACTGAGATCTAAGACTTTTAAGCAACAGGAAATGTTCCAGTCAGAATATTCCTGGGGAGGAATAACTTGGAGGTACATCAGAGCCCAATTCTACGTTTTGTAAAAGCAGCAGTGTCTCTCTTCTTTTGTTTCGATGTACGACAAGCCAGCACAGCAGTTAAATAATCTTAAACACTTCCCTAATTTTTCCACAAAGCTTGAAGTCTGGGAATGAAAAATGATGCTCTCAGGAACATTATTTTTAAATGGGTATCGTGATGGGTGATCATACTTTCTCCATCTGCTCATTATAAGATGCCTGATAATGCACATCAAAGACTATTATAATGTATTAGTTACAAGTCATATTTTAAACCTGTTATTACTTGCAGTCCCAACTTACTACATGATGTTAAGAGAATCTTACAAGATGATAGTAATGAAACTGCTTAGGAACCCAGCTATGATATCTACTATGGATCTACAAAATTCATCAATCAGCACTTATTCAATATCTATTTCAAACAAGGAGTGCAGAGTATTAGAATCACATATGGATCATGTGTTCAGGAAAACTGAGTACTAGGCCCATATCAGACACATAAAAGTTACCTGACTTGGGCTTAATCCCTTTATGTCTCTGTTGCCTTATTTGCAAAATGGGGGAAATAATAAGTGAATGACTTGTATTCCTCATAAAGTAGAAATAAGTAAAAATCTAAGGATAGAACATAATGAAATTGGGCTGTTGACTATAAAGCAGTATATTAATTACCTATCCAGGATGCAGGTAGCAGGTTTCCTCTACCTGTGCTGATATTCTTCTATGCATGAATCTAATACCATGATGAAAATTGCACTTAAACATTTTCATTTGAAGAGACAAGCTTTAAATGAAGTATAGAAACCTTATTTATTTCCAAAGTCAGCCACTCGGTTTATCACATCAAAGGGAAATTATGTCTGTACAGAATTCTAAACACTTCCTATTTTATTGCCAATTTATTTTTATGCTAAAGGTAAAAAATGACTTTTTATCTTTTATTCATTAAATTATGGAGGGAGAGCAGATAAATGTAAAAATTACAATGGATTATAAACTTTTGAACTTGATTTTCAGTCTGCTTTACCTTCATCACTGAACTACGGTCCAAGACACTAAATCCCTGGGCCATGATCCAGTTTGTTTGTCTCTTATTAACAGCTTTATTAAGGAATAGTTCACCCATTTAAGTGTAGAATTCTTTTTTTAGTAAATGATTTTTAGTAAATTTACAGATTTATACGATCACGCCGTAATCCAGCTTTAACATTTCCATCACCCCAAAAAGACCTCTCATGCTCCTTTGCAGTCAACCCCTATTATAACCCTTAGTCACAGGACCCCAACACTCTACTTTCCAGCTCTGTCAAGTTGCTTTTTTTTTTTTTTTTTCAATTAATTTTTATTGGAGTATAGTTGATTTACAGTGTTGTGTTAGTTTGTCAATTTGCTTTTTATGGACATTTCATATAAATAAAACCATACACTATGTGGTCTTTTCTATCTGCCTTCTTTTATTTAGCATACTGTTTTTGAGGTTCATGCTTGTTGTAGTATGTATCAGTAGTTGGTTACTTTTTATTGCTGAATAATATTCTATGACATGAATAGTTTATGTTTGATCTAATAATCGGTTGATGAACATTTGAATTGTTTCCAGTTTTTGGCTATTATGAGTAATGCTGCAGTGGACATCATAGTTCAGTATGCAGTGCTTACTCAGCCTTGGGGAAATTGGTACTCATATACACAAACCTTAAATTTAGACTTTCCAGGTGCTCCGTCGTTCTGAAGTTTCCACGTGAAGAGAGAACAGAATTGTAAAGTGTTTCAGAGCACAGATTCTGGAGTTCTGGAGTTGGGTTCCTTGGGTTTGTAAACCAATTCGAAATCGTACATTCTAAGTAAGGCAAGTCATTCATTAACTTCCTTGGTTTCCTTCACTGTAGAATGGGGATAATGACAATGGCTCCTTTATAAGTTTAAAGTGAGGGTAAGATGATGCAAAACACACTTAGCAAAGTGCTTACTAGATGTTAACTATGCACCAAATCATCATTAAATTATTTTTTAAGAGATTAGTAATGCTATTAAAATAAACTAGAAGATTTCTGAATCTATTTTCCAACTAAGAGATACAAGTCTTATTCTTGCTTAATATAGTTTAATTATCAAGCACAAACACCATGAGTCTTTATATGGAGGGTAGCAAAATACCTCTTTTTCTCTCTGGCCATTACCACATAGTCATTGACTGAGGAATAGTCTCTAATAACCTCTTGCTTCTAGATAGAGAACATCACTGGATTCAAAGTAGCAGAATTAGATTTTTACCATAGAAAAACCATTCTTCCTGCTATCACATCCTCTTGAATGTGACACATGATAGACACATGAGAAGAAAGGGAATAAAAAATAAATAGAAAAACAATGAAATGGCTTCTATAGCTTAATTTAATTATTTAACAATATACAGTGCATATTATGGACCAGGAAGAGTTCTGAATTATTTAAAAATAGTAATGAATTTAATCTTCATAACAACCCTATGAAATAATCTATTAATTATCCTCAATTTCAGTTGAGATAGCAAGGCACAGAGAGGTTGAGTAATTTGACCAAGGTCACCCAGCTAGAAAGTACAAAGCTGAGCTTCAAACCAGGCAACCTAGCTCCAGTGTTTAGTTCATGCCACTATGCTTTGTTACCTCTCTTAGTAGAAGACAGAACATCTGACTAAAGTGGACAGATTCCCAGAAAAGACAACTAGAAGCACAATCAGTTTTGTTCTACACACAGACCCATTTCCTTTAATCATATTATTTGATTTACTTTAAGTCACAGGGAAACGCTTCTTTCAAAGATGTGTAAAACAAGGAAGGTATAAATTATATCTCACTTTCAGTTTCATCTTAAACTCCCTTGCCCATTTTATGTAAATGTAATGCTAAAAAGTCAAGCTTTTCAAGTTCATACATGAGGTTCTTTAAATGCCTGAAAGGATCCCTAAGCTAACCATATGAACATACTCTGTAATCAATCACTCTATCTGTGAATTGATAGAGTAATAGACCCTCTGGAAAACACTCTCAATTTTTAAAACATCTTATGCAATTTATATTGTTCTTGGAAGATCTTAGTCCATATCAATATTTTCAACTTTTTAATTATTCAAACATTAGGTACATACTTGTAAAAGATAAAAGCTTCATATAAGTGAAATGCAGCCCTACATTAATATTTTAAAGGCTTTGAAAAGTTCTGATGTATATAAACCTGACTAAATTTGTTCAATGCAGCACTCAAACTATTAAAATAATGGAGTGTACTTTTCCCCTATATAACACCATTTTACCTATATTGGAAAATAGGTAAAAAGTGCTCTAGACATCTAAGCAATCCATAACCTATTAATGTAATTATTTCTTATTATTCTGATGAAAACTTATTCCAATACAGTCTTTGAGGTCTGAGTCATGAGAAAGATGACAATAATATATGATAGCATGAGTAAGTGTAAAGATGATAATAAATAGAGTAACATTCATTAACATTATTAGGGGCTTATCACACTGCAGACATTGTATTCTACATGTTTCATCTCACCTAATGCTCAAAACAATTCCAAAAGGTGAGTATTTATTCATTAATTCTCATTTTACAAAAGAAAAACTTAGTAACAGGCCAGAGCACACACTTAGTAAGGGGTGAAGCTGGGCTTCAAATTCAGGCATTCCAAACTCAGAATTCATATTCCAACAATTACACACTTAACTGCCTTCCACTGTGTCCCAGGCAACCATTTCACTTACACGTGTAGAATCCTTATTACTAGGAATAAACTAGGAAATAAACATTACATAAAACTACCAAGGAAAATCTAGGAAACAGCAGGTATGGTTTATTCGTCACAATGTGTTTATGTTGACTTTTGATACTTCTGTTATTATAAAACCTTTCCACATTTGTACGTCTCTTCTTCTCTTTAGTAAGGAGTCTGATGATTAGAACTTTTTTCCTTCTTCCCTATCCTAAAACAACTGCAGTGACAGCATATTTTCAAATGGTGGTATATTCTGTAAATAGTTGAAAATAATAAAATGTCTCTGCAGTCAAAGCACTATTTTATGTTACCTTTCATTTTTCTTTGTAAGGATCATTCATACATTAATACCTAATTCCAAGATATAAAATGTGTTGTGTTTGTGAGTGAACACTACGTGTTTTTTGTTTGTTTGTTTTCTCCCTACTGCATACTTTTCAAAGTGTTAACATTAAGTTTCTATAAATCAAATTCTATTTTGACATACGGCCTTTTAAATGGCAAAAAGGAAATCATGAAAAAAGCACTAGATTTAAAGACTGCAAAAAGCTGCTAAAATATGGAATGCCAACTTCTAAGAAATGCACATTTTTCATGCTTTGTTCTCAGAAGACAGTATCAAAGTAATGAGTAAGACATTTCTTCAGCTCGCTGTAGCTTTTTTATTTCTTGGTAACCTCTTTAAATCATCTTAGGATGTAAAAAGAAGAACAAATGGATCTGCAGAGAGAAATTTTTTTTCTTTCACTACATATCAATACTTATTGTGCCATGACTTTTCTAGATGTTGAGGACCCAGTAATGAAAAGGGCAGATGAGGCCACTGCCCTTAAGGAAGTTACATTTGACAGGCAGGAACAGTCAACAAATAAGAAAGCAAATACATAACAAGATATCACAGAGTGGTGAGTGCTGTGAAGAAAACTACAGACAGCACTATGAAAGATAGTGGTGTGTCAGGAGGGTTAAGTGCATGAGAGGGATTTAGAAGCACACACAGGGACAGCCAGAGCCCAGACTGGGTGGTCAGCAAAAGTACTTCTGAAAAAGGTAACACAGGAACTGACACTAAAAAGAAGAGAAAGAGCCAGCTATGTGCATGCTAATTGCAAAGGCCCAGAAGAAGAAATGAGTTTGGGAAGCCCAAGGAACCCAAAGGATAGCTTGCATGGGAGAGTGCCAGGCAGGGGCACTGCAGACCAGTAGGAGATGAGTTCTGGGGTTAGAAGAGATTACAGTGGATGGATCACAAGGTAAAGAGACTGAAGCAGCTCTAGTAGCAATGAGGAGCAGCTAAAGTTTTCCATGTGAGATGACACTGAACCTTTCACATTTCAAAAATCTGACTTTTGCTGCACTGAGGAAAACGGATGACAGGAGGGCAAGGGAAGAAGCAGAATCTGGTTAGAAATTTGTGTAAAGGCAGTCTAATTAACCTAAATATCCATCGATGGATGAATGGATAAACAAGATGTAGATATACACAATGGAATATTACTCAGCCATAAAAAAAAAACAAAATAATACCATTTGCAGCAACATGGATGGACCCAGAGATTGTCATACTGAGTGAAGTTAAGTCAGACAGAGAAAGACAAATATCATATGATATCGCTTATATGTGGAATCTAAAACAATGGTACAAATGAACTTATTTACAAAACAGAAATAGAGTCACGGATGTAGGAAACAAACTTATGGTTACCAAGGGGGAGGGGAGGAGGGGTAAATTAGGAGATTGGGATGGATATATACACATTACTATATATAAAATAGATAACTAATAAGGACCTACTGTATAGCACAGGGAACTCTACTCAATACTCTGTAATGGCCTATATGGGAACAGAATCTAAAAAAGAGCAGATATATGTATATGTATAAGTGATTCACTGCACTGTACAGCAGAAACTAACACAACACGGTAAATCAACTCTATTCCAATAAAAATTAATCTAAAAAATAAAAGATGAGGATAGCTTAGATGGGCACAGTGGAGATGGTGAAAAGAAGGATTTAAAATGTATTTTGGAGGCATATTTGACAAAACTTTCTGAAAGACTGGACGTGAGGGGTGAATGAAAGGGAGGAAGCAAAAACGATGCCAAGAGTTTTGGCCCAGGCAACTGGTTAGATGATGGAGGAAGTAATGACATAGAAGAAACTAAACAAGAAATTTCTGGGTCTGAGTATTGATCCATAAGTTTTGTTTTCGATATCTGAAATGGCAATTAAACATCCAATGAAGATGTTGAGTGGGTTCAGGGAAAAGTTTAGGGCAGGAGATAAGAACTTGGGAGTCACTCACATATACTTGGTGTTTAAAGCTATGGGACTAGATGAAATCAGCATGGGAGTCGGGGGTGGGAGAGGACAAGGAAGGGAGGGTGGGAGGGAGACAGAGAGAGAGACCAAGTGAGCATGGGTGTATGCACAAGTACTCAGACTAAATATCTGGGCTACTTTTAGATGCTGAGGAAGCAAGAAGGATTCAGCAAAAAACACTAAGGAGAGGTAGTCAGTGAGGTAGAGGGGAAATGTAAATTCACCTGTTGCATGAACAGAACCTTCACAGATAACATTCTAACAACCATAACCAAAAAGTGCTCTCCGGCAGTTTCCACCTACAGCATTGCCATTGTAGCAAGTTCGCTGAACTACATCATAGGACTACTTGTTTGTCGGTTAAGGTTGGATGTCAACAATACTTCCCTAGAACAATTTCCACAGTGTTTTGATTTAACAACGAAATCAAGCAACTCCATCTCACAAGCACACTTCCCCACAGGTTATCAATCACTGCACTTATCTGGGGGAGAACTGCAACAGAACCATGAACCTGACCTTCCTGTTTCACCATCGCACCCGCTGGCCTTGCTGTCACTGTGCTCCGTAATTCTTCGCGGTTATCACATTCAAGGTCATTTTTGGGACAAATAAATTTAAGATAAATTTCATTGCGTGTTTTCTTCTGGATTTGCACAATCTTGCAAAAGTTCTTATAGGTATTTCTCCTATTCTTTTCATTTCGCTAACTAAATCAGTAGACCTTGCCATGGCTTGCCAATTCACTGTGCATTCCTTCTACAGAAATTCCAATGACTATTAATACTTATTTCAGTTTTTGAGCCACATTAAGTTTAGCTTCTTTCTACTGTCACTATTCATCCTTATTTCATAAACTCAGTTTATTACTTTGTATGCTCTCTCTGATTTACCTCCACCTCACTTGTCTTATCTTGTTTATTTTTCTAACTTTTCTGCTACATTCTGAACATATCAAGGGCAGAACTGTGTCTTACTAAACTTCACATCTCTTATTTCTAGCATGGTGCCCAGTACAAAATGCATGTGCAATAAGTGCTGAATGAATTAATTAATTAAATAATCTACTAGATTAGTTCAAATTTTTCTTTTTTTAGTTTGACAAAAATGATAAAGATATAAAAAGACCACTTTATTATATTTTAAATTAGACCCTTAGGAGAAATTTTCCTATTGCTGAGATTCACCGGTCCCCCAAATTATCCTACCTCCCTTTTATTTGGATATGTAATTTTCATTAGTATGCTAGCATAATAACAAGTTATTTTGAGTGACAACTGCTATTCAATTGACCTATTTTTTTTTTTTTTTTTTTTTTAATTCTCAGGAACTACGAGTGTGGCTAAACTTAACAGCAACATTAAATGTTGGATTTTCTCTTTTGCTCAACATAGCAAAAAATTCTTATATTTTAAAATCTGAAGCACCTACAATTATTATGGAAAGACACTGCAAATCTTATACTACTATTTTTACTAGTCAACTGTCAACTTTGTAATTACTTCAACAGCGAATTAACCATTTTGAATCAACTAAACTCTGCTGAAGAAGTTAAATATTAGAACTGAATATTTTTTCTAGAAACATTATGAGTTTGAGAGGTTCTATCACAGTCTGACAAGTACACCAGAAGTATAAAGGCTGCAAATGCTTTACTGGAAAGAGATAGATATTGTTTGGATGTAGATAATCGAGATTTTATTTCAATGAAAAAATGCTGAGCCTACAGTGCTCTGTTTTTTCTGCAAAACTCATGTCAACAGAATACATGAAACTAAATCCTTAATTCTATGGTCTATTTAGTCAGCTGAAGGTCTTGGGAACTCAGATTAAATAAATGACTTGCAAAATATTAATGAGCAAATTAATATCAGAGATAGAATTTGAATTTGAGAAATCTTCATTTCTGGTCTTACATTATTTTCACCACATAATCTGATCTTAGATAAGTCATATAGCTAAATGGTGAATTCATATTACTTATAAAGAAGGAAAGGAAAATGAAAAAGAAATTATAAGTATTTCTCCATGGATCAGACCTATCAATATAGACATAGACAGCTTTTTTTAATCTCTTTATCCTGATTTAGTCAACAACTTACCCTTACTTTCCTTTCAGTATATTTTTACAGTTACATAATGCTTTATACTTTCTAATTTACTTACGTCTAAAGTAGAATTTGATTAAGAAGACAAGTGTAGCTTAATTCCAAATAACATTTCCTCTTATTTTCCAATTAGGGCATGTAAAGATAAAGACTTAATTCACGGCACAGCTCCTAACTGTTAAAAACAGTATGATTACTACAATTCCACAAATGAAAATAGTGTACTAAGCACATTATTGAATTCACTGTACACTAATATAGCAAGTTTATTTAATAAGCTCTCAAGTACAAAATCAATACTACTCAGAGGAATTCACTTCAAATAGAGTATTCCCAAATGAATGAGAAAAGCATGTAACTGTTTACAGAAAAACAGTGATCGTAAACATGTCAATATATCCCCAATATTTGACAGTGTCTAGACACCTTTTATTTTTGGTTTTAGATAGAATAAATTCACTCTTCGAATTAAATAGTTGACTGATCACAGCATCTCTCAGATTTATCTAGATGTGGAAAAATTTAGTTTCATATTAATACAAATGATAAATAGAAATATGGAAATAAATCTATCCTATATAGATAGAATCAATGAAATTAAATTATTGCTTCAGAAGCATCAGGGGGTTAATGAGCAATAAACCCATACTCTTTCATACACAGAAAAACACTGAGACCAGTGAAACCTTTATTGGCAGCCTTTTATGGTGGGAAAACAGAAAACTGCAACAAAAGAATGCCTTGATTTTACATGTTTTTACTTTAGGAATACACATCTGTTAAAAGTAATGGTCCTTCTTATGGTCACATATGGCGTAGGCAAGACTATCCCTAAATTATGAATGAGTTTTATGTACCACAAATCAACTTTTCAGAAAAAAATGAGCATTAACTCAATATTTGATTCTTAATAATCATATCATTTATATAATTTTGTTGTTTTTTTAGTGGTGAAACACTACTTTCCTATAGTTAATAAATATAACTTATCAAAATGTAAACTAGTTTTGTTCATAGAAAACATGGATATTTTAACACAAACTCGTTAATTCTGACACCTTGGAAGTTAAATTTTGCAATTTAAAAACACCATAAATGTTCCTTAGAATATTTTTAAAGCCTTACAAACAAAGAAAACATTGCTGAATTTCATGATATTATTATACGTATTTCCCTTTATGGAATTTAAACATACAACACAGGCTGAAATATGACAATTTATATGGTGATAACTAGTATGTGATTGTTAATCATCTTATTTATGGTCATTATTTAATAATTTTAATATTCAAAGAGATCTAATTATCAATTGTAACTTTTGTGTATATTCCAAATACCAAATTATATAATGGACTTGCATGTGTCTTAGAAATGCAATTACGTGTTGTCTAAATTCCTGTAAACATCATGTCAAAGTAGAGCTGACCTTCTCGGGCATTTCCTGGTGTCCTGTTGTCACTGTCTGCCTGCAGCACTGTTTCCCTGTTTCATCATGTGGGGAGGTGGGAGTAGGTTATGGAGCTTCTGTTAAAAAAATTAGAGAACTTTTAAAAATAGTATATTTACTTTAGACTTTCTAAAACACACTGAACTGAACAGGTGCAGGATATGATGAAGGGGGGGTGGGGCATTAGTCAGTATGAAGGAATAGGCTGTACTGATGGAGATGTACACATGAATGGAAGAGAGGAGGAGTTAACATGTAAAGCATGTATATGGAGGAAATGCACGTGAAGGACTACATAACGTGAATGAAAACATAAGAATTTCAGGATAGATAAGTCAATCAATCAAGTCTTCAAGAACGGTCCCTGAGCATCTATTCTTCCTGAGTACAGAATACCAGAGCAAGTCAGTGGGAACTTTCCTGAGATTAACACTTATTCATTAATAAATACTGCTTTAGTATTGCTGCCCAGTGTATCATTAACACAGACAAATAAGGACCACCTCTGGGAACAGTAATCAGGAAGAGCAGGGGCAGTCAACCATGTCACAAAAACTGAAACAAATACCCCCCAGTAGTGTGGTGGTATACAGTAGGCTCTGGAAATGAGAGAGCTATCCTCAAATATGTGAAGGGATGCCTTGTCTCAGGAAACCTAGGCTTGTTGGATGAGGTGTCAGTGGGCTGAACCAACCGCAGAGAAACTACAGTAGGTCATGGGAACCAAAGACTACACTAAATCTGAGTCACAGAGTTGGTTTCAGCAGAGGCAAAGTGATCTCTTGGCAGTGACATTGTCAGGACTCTAAGTAGAGAGCAGTGAGTACAGAGCCCCGGGCCTGTGAGGTCTAAGTACTGAGCCCATGTCCATGAGTCACACTCAGTCTCCAAGTGTGCCGTCCCTCATTCCTGCCTTAAGCCTTTGGTAATGTGTTCCCCAAACACTGCAGTTGCTGTACTTGAGACATGTTCAAACTAGGTATAATTAAAAGGACAGGAGTTTCAGTCATTCAGTTGGCACAATCATTCACTCATTCTCTCACTACTTATAGAGCCCTATGCTTGGTCAGTACTAGGAATGCTGAGATGAGGGCACACATTTCTCAGCTCCCTCCTGCTTCCTGTGCTATTACTGATTTTCTTCATCAGTAAGAACCTTGATAATGTAGTAGAGAAAAAGCAAAATTATACATATGAATAAGCTCAAGGCGTTTAACATCATCATTCATCCATTCATAATGAATGCCAATTCATGAAATACTCACTGAGTACCAATTATATGCCAGGAGTACTTCTAGTTGCTGGGGAAAAAAAACACCCAGAATCCCTACCCACATTTTTATTACATACACACAGATTATAGGAAACATTTTGGTTAATAATGAATTATAAAGTTTGGAAGCAAAACACTCATTTAAAAAACCTAATGAATAGTATTATGCAAGCACTTTTTGTTACTTAATATTGAAAATTTTTACGGTTCAAACACTTAACAAAGTTAACAGTCAAAAATAAGGAGAACAATCAAATGTTCCAACCACATGTCACATTAAATCTACATGAATACTCCTAATGATGTTGTCAAAAATCAGATTCATAAAGTTATAATGCTGCAGAAGAAAAGCAAAGAAGTGATAAAAATTAGCCTCTCTATATTAACACTTCTGATGGAAATTATGCATCTCTGTTCTCCCCTCCTCGTCTCAAAATGTTTACCCCAAAGAAACACTAAAAAAAAAAAAAAGAGCCTTAAGGACCTACAGAAAGGAATAGAGATTTTTCCGTTAAACACTACTCTTTCATTCTTCACACCAGGACACTGGAGAATGGTGGTAGAAGTATGGTGGTCCCAGGCAAGGTACTTAACTCCCCTACTTTCTCTTTTTTCTCATACCTGAAAGGGAGGTAAAAAAAGTACAGTTGATCCTTGAACAACTGGGAGGTTCCGGGCATCCATCCCCTTGTAGTCAAAAATCCATATAACTTTACAGTCTTCACTCTGTTTGCTCAGTTCTGAATCTGTGGATTCAATCAACCACAGGTCATGTAGTACTGTAGTACATTTTTATTGAAAAAAAATCTGCATATAAGTGGATCCACACAGTTCAAACCCATGTTGTTCATGGACCAACTTGATTCATAGGGTCAATGTGAAAATTAAAATGAGCTAACACCTGAAAAGGATTTAAGACTTTTTAAAGCACATAATAAGTGTTTGCTGTCATTTCCATTATTAAATTGGAAGAGCATTGCGGCAACAATGCATGTCAAAATCTTTATTGATAGAGGTTCTCAGAACACTTTGAATGAAGAAAAAAAAAAGGGTAAAAATGAACTTATTTACAAAACAGTAGAGTCACAGATGTTGAAAACAAACTTATGGCTACCAGGGGATAAGGTGAGGGAGGGATAAATTGGGAGATTGGGATTGACGTATACACACTACTGTATATAAAATAGATAACTACTAAAAACCTGCTGTATAGCACAGGGAACTCTACTCAATACTCTGTAGTGGCCTACATGGGAAAAGAATCTAAAAAAAGAGTGGATATATGTATATGTATAACTGATTCACTTTGCTGTACACCTGAAACCAATACATCATTGCAAATCAACTTTACTCCAATAAAAATTTAAAAAAAAAAGAAGAAGAATTCTGAACCAAGCACCTAAGCTTTGTCATTAATCTGGGTCAAATATTCTCCAGGCAATACAGCAGCAGACCAAGCTGCAATAGTTGGTGCCCATACGCTCTTCCTCACAGCGAAGTACAAGTGCCAAATTCTAAGTGTGCTGCCAGAATTCCCCAGCTTCATAATTGCTACCACTTTTCCCATTTTGACAGTATAGATTCCGTTTTGCTGTTTGGCAGAGACTGTCTGGCTTTGCACACTGGAAAAAACTATTACCAAACCATTCCAGCCATAACTTGTGGCCTTATTCAGCAACAAAACTCTTCTGCCAAATACAAACTGAACAAGTCCTTCCTTCATTCCCCTCATGTATTTCAGATACAGTCTCAGACTAGGCTAAGAGCAAAATGGAAAAGGTTTGAAAATTATCTGGTAAATATTGGAGTAAATCATCAAGTTGTATTTCAATTATCCAGAGTGTCATTACCCATTCTAGAAGGAAAATGTCTAAACTTTATACTTGGATCCAGCTATTGGGAAATAACAGAAGATGATATGAATTTGTTAGAGTAAACAGTACCAAACCTGAATTCTTGACAAATGTGCATTTACATTTTTGGCCTTCGCAGAATTAATCAATATCCACAATCTGTTTTGATAAGTCTGCCTGGAGTATTTGCTTATCCTTCCAGAAAGATGCAAAAATGCCCACAGTATAAGAACTGTATGTTGAATAAGTTTTTCACGAATCATTATGGGTTTTACACTGAGCTTGTCACATTATCTTGTCTCCCTTATGATCAACATCATACATTTGTATAATGTGTCACATGTACAGGGTCACAGTCTGGTCATAGAAGAAAAAGATGTCTCTGTACGAAACCATCAGATTTATCTAGGAATCAAACATACACCCATAATCCACTATCTACAAATATCCATCAATTGAATCCCTGTGTGAGAGTACTTTGCTAAGGAAAGCTCCATTCAAACTCTAATCAGTATGCAACTGGCTGCACTAAAAGTTCCTCCAGGGAAGTGATAAACTCTTACTCATCTTCCTAGCACCAGAATCTAAGAATCAAAGGAGATTTGTTTATTTGCTGAACAAACTTAATTAAATCTCACCTCTGAGGCTAAGTGGCAGAGGGCTATTGACTCTCAGTCCAGATTTCTTAAATGAATCATTTGTCTGGATATAAAGACTTAAAATGCAGGGTTCAGTCTCATTTTTAATAGCCATCACCTAAATGATGTATTACTGCCTAAAAGAAAAACTATTTATCAAGTACAGCATATCACTACGCTGTTGGAATTGCACAAAGAACCTAATGGAATTGCACAGAAAAGCCTACAATATAAATATATTTTAAAAGCTGAATTTAATTAAATAATAGATCATATATAAAGCAATCATATGAATTGAATAAAATATTCAAATTTTGGATTATGTTTGTTTATTTTGTCCTGAATGGAAGGTAAAATGCATGGTCTAAATAGCTTTCATGTAAATAATTTGGAAATATCTTTGGGGGATTTAAATCATGAAGTTTAGCAGTATGCTTACAGAATAATTGAAAAAAAAAAAGCATGAATTTTCGTAAGACAATTTAAGACTGATATTCTAAGATTTAAGAGAAAGAAGAAAATAGAAAAAAAATTAATTTATAAACTTTCAAGTTTAAACCAATTCCAGCTTAAGTGCTACCAAAAAGACAATGATAAAATCCAACCATATGATGTAATATTTCTCATTTAGAAAATACCAATACTAACTGTAATTGTGCATTTTATGATTATTCAGAAAAGCAGCAATTAAACAACAAAATATGATCTTTGTTTTAAAATTCATGCTTAATTACTCATTTCCTTCACTGTATTTAGACATGGGCAAGATGTATTATATCCATGCCCCATGTGTAAACTCATGGGTAAATAACAGCATTATATGCCCTTCAATCTCTGCTGACATGCTAACTGGATGCCTTTCCCATAATCTTCACAAAGTATACACAATGCTTATATATTTTTCTTCAATAAGAATTTAGTTTCAGAAAACAGTACAGAGGGATCTTTTAACTAATCTATCACTTCGATAAAATGAAAATGTGAGCTTTCAGGTTCAAAATATGATCATGCCACCTCAGTGTTCAATTAAAAAAATACATGCATTCATACTCATACTAAAAAGAATTTAAGATTGTGTGGAAGTAATGGTACATGCATATTTCACTGAATAATGCAATAGAAGAATTGCATTTACTATAAGCATTTTATAACACAAAATAGCATATTTTTTAAAAGAATCAAATCAAATAATATGCATGTATTGAAACTTTTTTGTTCACTTTAAGGTATGTATAAACTGTAGTTAACATCACCACAAAACTAAAGACTCATGTTGCCACATCAAACATTCAGTGTTTAAATAAAGGGAGAGTACAGCTTTGAAACAGAATATTTCAAGGCAGTTTAATTTCGAACCAGTGACCTTTGTAGCACAAGGAAGTTTATTCAACTGGCACTAGCAAACAGATGGACAGCAATGGAGGAAACCTACTCCCCTACAAATCTATACATTAAATGGGAAGGAACTGCTTTTCCACCTATCTTTGCAGCATAGCCGTTCAAGGTGCTAAAATGGGCTTGTGATACATGCCATGCACATCTGGGATTAGACTGCAGAAGTATTATCTGAGGCTAAACATCCTTATTTATGGAATTTGGGCAAAGCAGAGGACAGGCCTCAATATCAAAGTGACTAGCTCTTCGTGGGGCCTGAGATTTGGAAAGCTAAGTACAGTGCAGAAATGTAACTCTGAGACCACAGTAACAGAATTGAAACTGTGGAAGCTTCCTCCAGTTTGAACCATTATTCTAGAAATAGCCCAGGGAAACAGGAAAGAAAATGGAGTAAAGATTTTCAGATAATAAAAATGAATATTTGTACTACTCTGTATTTTAATCATATAAGTAATGTAGTATATACACATCTGTTACCTGTATCTAATTCCAAATAAAACATTTTTTTTAAATTTTGAGTAATTCAGATTTCACTTAGAAGAGGAGAATAATTGGATAAGATATGCATTGCTTTGAGCCTTACTATATCTATATCTATATCTAATCTATCTATTTATCTATGTTGATTTCTCAAACATGAAAGGCAAAACTTCAGCAATTTTAGAAAAAAAAAGTAAAATTATGACCTTGAAATATAAATGGATTTCTTACACAAGACTCGAAAAACACAAAGTGTAAAGTAAAATGGTGATAAATTTGACTAAAAATTACAAGAGATACTATAAACAATGTTCCAGACAACCAAAAGAATAGAAATAGATATTTTCAAACATGTATCTTATAAAGTACTAGTACTCAAATATAGTAAAAAAAATCTTCTATAAATCAATACCAAAAAGATGAATAATCCAGTAAAAAAATGTAAATTATATAAACAGAAATTTTAATAAATGGGAAAACCCAAATGGCAAATGAATATTTATAATCGAGGAAATAGTGATTAAAATATTAATTAAATACATTTTCATGTCCTTAATAACAAAACTTGAAAAACTATAACTGCTAATCAATGGGTGAGAATAAATAAACTGTGGTATATCTTTATAATGGAATGCCCTTTATATTCTATAATGGAATAATTTCCATCAGTAAAATATATAAACTAAAACCAGAAGTTTCAAGAAACAATCATTATATGAAAAATTATTTGCACAATAAGTGCATATGATGCAAATCAGACAGAATTCAAAAAATTATGCATATTATGTATAAATTTGTACATATGGAGAAAATATAGAAAATATTTACATTATAATAATAAATGCCAAATTCAGGATTTCATTTATATCTAGGTACAGAGAACAAGAAAAAGGAAAGTGGGATTAAGAAGGTTTATCCAGGGGATATAAATGGTATTTGTGATATTTTATTTATAAAACTTTTATAAAATTTTAAATCAAATTTGGCTAAATATCTAGGCTTTTCAGCATAATCAGGCTCTAGTTTAATGAAAATCATGCATCTTCACTTCAAGTGCTTTAACTTCACCCTCAGGCAGGTATACAGAGCTCACACTCTTGTACTACAGTGTCCAGATAAAGTTCAGGTACCATAAGTAGGAAGAGAGAAGAAACTTTCCTAAAAGCTTCAGCAGGTTCCTTCTCACATCTCATGAGCATAGATCAAGACTATAGCTTTAAACAGTCACAGTGGCCAATGGATTAAAAAAAAAGACAAGAGATCAAAAAGTGAGATATCTGTTATGTCTATTGTGTGACAGGTAAATAGACAGATAGACAGCTAAAAGTACAAGTCACGAGACTTTTCTATATTTCAATGGCCAGTTCAGCAAAGCCAAGTAAATGCTGACACTTGAGAACAAAGCCATCCTTAACATTGATGAGGAATCTCTTAAATTTTCACAATAGCTGCCAATCTTTGACCTTACTATGAGTATTTCCACTTAAAAAAAGTACTTAAAAATACTACATTTTGACAGGAAATGCATTTTTAATGATGGAAACATTAAGAGTTAACTTAAGTTGCAAAGCTAAATTCTTTGAATTAGGACTGCTGTCAAGATAAAGCAATATTAGAGACCTAGAACTCTTTAAAGTACTTATATGAAAGATAAACACTAATTGGTGAAAGAATAAGATTCTTAAAGGGAAATCTCGAATTCACATTAAGACTCTTTGAGAATAAAATGATTTCTTAAGTTAGTAATTTTAAAAGGAAATCATAAAGTAGATATCTTAGGTTTTTGTAACTGTTCAAGAGGTTACCTTTAATTATCTCATGCTATTCCAGAAAACAGAGTAATATATCTTTAGAAGTTAGTATTTTTCATTGAGATTGTGGAATATTACGTGGGAAACATATTAATAAAATATTAATAACATAACAAAATATATCCACATGCCCTATAAAATAATAACCATTATCATGAAAATCCAAAGTTAATTATTAGCTAAGATGTAGAGATATATTGTCTCATTTAAACAATAAATTATGGTCCTCCTAAGAGTGAATTACTGAGAGAGTGGGCAGCAAAGAAAAAAAAAAGGATACATAATGTGTAGACCAGTAGTATATCAAATTACTTTTGAAATAAACCTCTGCAAAAGATTATGGTTCCATCATTTACCAAAATCCTGTCTTCCTAAAGTCACGATATAAAAAAATTATTATTTACTATGATTCAAACACTTCAACACTTCATATAAATATATTGGTTGATGCAATATATGTCAAAACAAAACAAAACAAAAACAAACTGGCTGGTCCTGAATATAGCATTTTACAATTTGGTCGTATCAACCGTCAATTTAGTCAAGAACATTTACTAAGCATCAACGGTGCTCCAAGAGTTATTCTGCATTTCATTCCCCAGACATACAAGCATATTTTTCATGTTAATAAGTAGAGTATTTTGATCGGAAATTTATGTTTGAAAGAGAGTGTTTTGGAAGCAGCATATAGATGTCAACCGAGGCAAGTTTGTTACCAAAATTTATAGAAGAGTAGTATGACATATTCATCATTATGTATGCTAAAACTGTAACATAGTTTTATGGTTATGGTTATGCTAGTTTATCTTCTCAGACATTTTGATGACGAAAGTGATAGACGTCCAGAATACCATATAAAGATTCAAGCTGTTGTACTGCATGAGAAATAAGACTATGACAGCAATCCTAGGATTTTCCTCTTAAACACGTCAAATGAAAGCATAAGCTACTCTTGCAAAGATGTTTTAACATGTCTCTTGAAGAAGATACCATTCTAAAATTTTACTTTATTTTGTCCTTTTAAAGAATCCAGATAATTAATTTAAACCCTTTTTATGCAATTTTATTTGCAACATTATTAATCTCTATGAGTTTACTATTTTAAAATTACTCTTACTCTAATATTATATAGCAATTTCTATAATCATGAAAGTTGGAAGCAACCAACATTAGTTATATACCCAAGACACTTAGACTATGCATGTGATTATGGCACAAAAGGAAGTAATTATACACATAATTCAGAAAACAAACAAAAAATGAACAAATAAACTATTTGATTTTACCCCAGACCCCCCAAAAACCAATTACTGCATTTGTTAAATTAACTAAATAAAAATCAATTTACACTTCACTTTATAATGTGTAGATAATTTACAATGCATAGAGAGTTCTGAAAACACTGTGAAACAGAGATATATTATCCATTTGTTAAAAACAGATCTAGGGTTATATCCATTTATAAAAATATTTATACAGTCTTTAATACAATGAATGTAACAGGTGAAGGAAGAGAAATATATGGATACACATATATATTCTCTGCTAATCAAGGACTTACTATAAAAAGGAAACATACAATACTATTATTAGATTGGCATTAGAATAGTTTGGAATACTATTAGATTAAATCTAAAGAATACAAAATATATACAACAGATGAGGATCAGAGAAGCTTTCTTCATGGTGCACTACTATATATCAGAACTGTGATGAATAATTATGAACATACATATATATATACTTATTTTTATTCATAGTAATAATACCTAATTTTTTTTTTAGATTTTTTTTTTGATGTGGACCATTTTTAAAGTCTTTATTGAATTTGTTACAATATTGCTTCAACTCTCCCCAAAACAGTTCAAGCATCAATTTTAACTGCTAAGAATTCTAGGTATACTGGCTACCTCTCAAAAGTCTGAAGTTTTCTGAAAAAAGTAAAACTTTCTAAAACTTGAACACTGAATCAGTCACTATAGAATGAACATAAAAGTATTATCAATAATTACAGAATAAGTATAAAATAAAATATTTATTTAAAAACTCCTACTGACAAGATACTTGTGATAAACAGGAAGATGAGGCAAACCCCTCTCTAGCTACTCACTATTTCTTAGTGAGACGAGTCAAGTGTATGAATAAGTTCAGGACACAAAAAGACCAGATGAGTATAGTAACACAGGTACAAACTGCCATGAGCATTTAGAGGCAAGAGAAGAATGTGAAGGGGAGGAATCAAGAACCTCTGCTGGCTCTCAAAAGATACAGCTGGGGAGAGGTTGGGAAACAAGGTCTTGTTAAGGTAATAGAATATTTGATATTGAGACTTATCATTTGTTTATATTCTATTGAGAGGAAAACATTCTTACAGTCAAGTGTTTTCTGAAAATCATGTCTTAGATATGGAACAAAAACACTAGATGAAATGAACATGAGAGTAAAGGTATCTCTTAAAAATGTGCTGAAAGTGTAGATATTAAGTGTTCTAATCACACACAAAATAATAATAAATAAAAAGGGCAGGAGGAAAATTTTGGAGGTGATGGATATGTTTATGGCACTGATTGTGGTGACAGTTTCACAAATATACACATATCTCCAAAATCATCAAGTTGTATACATTAAATATGTACATGTCAATCATATTTCAATAAAGTGTTTACAGAAGAACTAGCTGATGATCCTAGATAAGAAATCAAATAAATCAACTATGAATCACAGAAATGCTTCTGAGTAGAGAAAGAGGACATAATTATTATCATATGGATAAGGGAAAACTATTATCAGTTTTAAGGTACCTTTCGGTAGGCGAATTCAGAACCAGATCCAGTTTCGCTCATTACCTTTTGGCCATTTAGTCTAAGGATCACCGCTCTAAATCCATAGCCTCAGACTAAGCCTGTGTAGTGACAATAAAGTTTGTATTGTGCTGGACATTCCTGTATTTTGAAAATTTGTGGATATTATCCTTAGAATAGGCTATGTTACATCAAATATTAATAGATTCTGATAAGGCAAAAGTAGATAGAGGTATTAAAGAGAGTAGCATCTGCAAAGGTGTGAAAGTTGGAGCTAATACCAACATTCAGAAAATTAGGCATGTTCCAGGTTAACTGGAGCATACATTTTTAAGGCAGAAGATACATTTCAGAAAGTGTCTTTAAATTAGTAAAAGGCCTTGAATATCAGGCTAAAGAGCTTAATTTTTACTCTTTTTTAAAATACAAAGCTTAGTTATTATTATAATAACCCTATAAAGTGGGTTTTACTATTATCCTTATTTTACAGAGGCTAAAACTGAAGCCCAGAGAGGCTAAATAATTTAGCTAGGAAATGGTAGAGCCAAGATTCTAATCCAGGATGTTTACTAGGACTTTTCTCTTTAGAAAATAACATAATTAGAACTGGGTTTTATTATAAATAACATATGGATCCTATGTTAGACATAGAGAGAAGGACTAGATTGTCCAAATATTTTTTAAAAGAACAAAATAAAGGAGAGTGGAAGATAAATATCTTAATACCAGACAGAGTTGTCTTACATATTACATTTCAGAATCAAGATAATTTTGTACAAATCAATTTGAAATATATTTTTGTATTTTGTTTCCTCTTGGAGAGTAAACTTCAGAATGGCAGGAATCCCAGAACTGAAGGTAATGTGTTAACAAGTACCTGAAACACTATGCTCAACTTGAAACACTAACCTGAACTGTAGCTGAAATTCTCAATGAAATATATATAGATCATCGGGAAGACAAACAAAAATTAAACTTTATTTTTAACCAAAGAGAAACACCCTGTTCTTCATTTCCCTAAATTAGCAAAGTGTTCTTAATTCTGTTGTGTAGTGATGTGTGCTGCTATTCTATTGACTTAAAATTTAAGTAGTAAAAAATTAGGCCCCTATCAATAAGAAAATATATTTGCATCAAGCACAGAAGTGAAATCCACTTATCTGTCTTGTTCTTATTTAGCATTGCAGAGTCCATTGATTTTTAAACTGTTTCAACAACTGAACCTTTCATTTTCCATGGCAAAAAGGTAACTACATCATTGTTTTATTTTAGAGCAAACTTTTGAGAAACTGAGAACAACAGTAGACCAACCTGGTGGGGTGGAAAGGCCAGGGGCTTGGATTCCAGCAGGACGTGTTTCAGCCCCCTCCCTGCCCGGATCATGATGGAAATGCCCTCTGCCCCACAGACCTCCCTTTCTTTTACTTTTTATCAGGGCACTTCCATCCTGTAGTGAAGACCTATTTGCGTGTCTTTTTCTTTTGGTAGATACAGTACAGGACAGAGGGGACTCCATTTCTGTACTTTCATCATGGCATACAGTGTGCTTGGTCCATAACAGATATTTAATGCATCCAGTTAGACCAATAACCAAAGTCAGGATAACCTTTGAAACTTCCAGTAAATCCCTGGAATGCCTGGGTTAAATGCCTAAATTGATTACAGCTGCTGTGCCAACAAGTCTGAGAATCCTCCCTAATATTAGGCAACTAGTGGATAGCCTCCGGTGCCCAGCACTTAAGAGGTAGTTTCCATTTGAACAACGAATAACTTCATCCTAAAGCATCCACCAACCTCCAGAGCTGTCTTTCTGCCAGGCAACTAATCTTTAGCCTTGGCAGTTCAACATGCCCAAATCTCATAAGATTTACAGACAACTGTAATGCCATTCTTGACAGTTATTTCATCCTTGACACAGTTATTTTATTTTTAGACTTGATTCCTGTCATGTTCCACAAAGTAAAATCCCATTTTCTCAGAACAAACACTCACCAAAATGTGCAGGCTACAGAAAAACAAAGTCAAGTCTCCCCTAGTGTTAGTTGGCCTAGTCCCTGTCATGCTTAATAAAATACCTTCAGGAGATAAGTGTGACTCATTGCTTCCTACCTGGTGTGCCAGGCCCTGGCAATTTTTAGAACCCTCAGATGGAATGGCAGATTGTATTTTCTAAGCATGGTGATACACACACAGACGAACACACATCCCTTCCTGCACACTTCTATTAAAATGTGATGGCAATCCTCCAGTGAAATGCAAGGTCTATGTTTCCCCCTCCTTAAACCTGGGTGGACCTTAGTAAATGCCTCAATCAATAACTTGCAGCGGAAGTGGTGCTCAATGACTTCTGAGGCTAGGAAATAAAAAGGAAAATGACCTCAGATGGTCTCACCCTTTGACTTGAGAGACACTTGCTCTTGGAACCCAGCCACCCTGTCGTAAGGAATCCGGGGCTAAATGAAGAGGCCGCATGTGGGCATACCAACAAATAACTATAGCAGGCTCCCAGCACCAGCTCTGTGAGTGAATGAGACTACAGATAATCCCAACCTCCAACGTGTGAGTCTTCCAGCTGAGACCCATAGACACCGCAAGAGATAATGGATGAGGATGGCTGTTTTAAGCCATCCAGTTTTAGAAAGATTTGTTATGCAGCAATAGACAATGAAAATTGATTTGGCAGGATGCCTAGCCTTTGGAATGTCAATTTACAATTAGATTTAAGGCAATCTTAGATCTCCCACACTCTTTGGGCATTTTTTTTATTGAGAGACTATCTGGAAATAACCATTCTGAACTTCATATTCCCATACCAAATATTACCATTATGGAAGAAATATGAAAATCATTCAGAATGTACTGTACTGAATATCTTAACTGTTTGATAAAAGACTCCAGATTGTTTTTTAAAGCCCTCCACAATATTTCCCCATCTATGTTTTCAACTATATTTCTCCAACAGGGCTTGAAGAACATAGTTTTGTTCTCATTGTTTATTTTTTTAAATTTCTTTTCATTTTTGATGAAACATGAATATTTTTGGCAGAAAATGCACAACACTGTAAACCCCTGATTCCATCCAAATACTCCTCTGAAACACATTTTTGTTCACTCAGTTTTCACTCTTAGAATTCCCTCCTCACCACTTCTTAAACCTACGGCCATCTGAAACCTGTGGCTCACTGCCTAGTCGCCCACCAATAAACACATCTACAAATATTCTACAAACTTGTCCTAGAACATGCTAACTGGGAGATCTCACTCTTATCTGCTAAATAGCATACTTCTGACGTCAAAATAAGTCCATTTCTTTCCTGAATTATTTGCCCTTCCTTATATGATTCAGTTTTCCCTCTATAAAATGGGGATGATAATTGTACCTAGTCCCTAAAGTTGCTGTATTAATTGAAAATATAAGCACTTAATAGGTCAGAGTATACCTGTAATTATTATATTTACATCTTTGCTTCACATTTGTATTCAAGCTTTTACTGAGCAGGTTTTTTCCTCACTGAACCATTTTGTCCAACCAATTACTTAATATTCATTATATGTGATTATCTGCAGTTAGAGAAGGCCAGGACATTAAACCATCAAATAATTTATTGACATTAAACATATTCAAATTCAAGGGGTGCCTACTATTTAAAACGCAGCCATAAAACTAGAAAAATAAGCCTCTTCCAACATTCCATAGAGAATTTATTAATTTTGACAGAATACATGGAAATTTAGGAAGTCAACTTATGATTGATGGTATAATTAGAACAAGAAACACAATTTTAGAAACTAGAACTTCATTGCTAGGACAGAAGTTCACTGAACAATCTTTTTCCCAGGAAAACTGTAGCCCTTTGTCTCAAATTTAAAGAGGTGAAGAGATGCAAGGCAAAAAAAAAAAAAAAAAAAAAAAGTGTGCTTTGGCAATTACTCTGGACTCAAAACTCCATAGATGATTTTGAGAACCAAGTCAGGTTTGGGATTTACATTTGAGTAATATGATAATGGAAGCCTAAGTAACCTGAAGGTGATAAGAAATGGCATAAAATAAAAAGCTTATGAACACAGTGCCTACTCTGTGAAAGAGTAAATCTCCATTTGAATATTCCTAATCTGTATTGATAAAATACTTACTTGCAAAGGCTAAGGAAGAAGTTTTAAAAAAACAGGTATTATAGTTGTAGAAAAGAATCTCATCAGTATTCTAAGATTCTAGGAAAAATAACATCGAGGTGCTTTATCTTAAAAATCAATGACACAATTTAACACAAGGAAAATTACTATGTAAGACTGAAAAGATTTAGATGTTAATGGTTTTCAAAATTTATTTTCATTTGTAGCAATACTATATATGAGAGGCTAGTTAACATGCCATCCCTAAAATAAAAATTGTCAAGAATCAACCATTTTAGACGTTTCATATAAAATAGTTATTCAGAGGTAGGAGACTAATCCAAAACTGGGAAGAAGCTGTATGGATACTGGTGTTCATATGTGGAGTGTGTATCACAGAGAACAACTAAATGTTTTCAAATAGAAACATAATTATATTATGGCTCATTTTATGTTGTAATATTATACAACATAAAAGTGTTCACAAAGATTTATAGTAACTCAGAAAATACTGACGGTATAATGTTTAGTGAGGAATAAAATAACTAAAGCACATACACAATAGGAACACAATGAAGCAAATTTATGTATATATAATAACTGAGGGGAAATATAAAAGAGGTTCCTTGGATTGTGGCTGTCCAGCTGACTCTTTTCATATTTTCTGTTATTTTACCAAATATTTGATAATGAAAAATATACGTTTTACAATGAAATATTTTTTATTCCGTTTTTTTTCTTCTTATCCTCTTTCCCCTTTCTCTTCATTCTATCTCTTTTCTTCATTAACAAGTTGGTATACCAATTAAGAGTTTGGTTTCTGAACTCCACAAGAACTGGGTTTAAATTACACCTTAGCCACTTTTCTGCCAGTGTGAATTTATGTAAGTGGGTAACTTCCTAGTTTTCCAAATCTATACAAATTAGCATAACAATAGCATCTCCATCTCCAATTGCTGGAAAATTAAGTGAGACAATAGTAATAAAGCTCTTGGCATGGTGCCTACGACATGGCCATCACTCAACAGATGAGACCTCTTACTCTGCAGTTTCTGCCTGTCATTCCTCCTTCTGCATGCTTCTTTACCGCCCTTATGCTAAGTTCAGTATTAAAAGAGGCAGAAGGCATATCAAACATTACTAACCAAAGCAAACATCTGTGTGATCTTTAATGTTTCATTGACTTGTGTAAAAAGATTTGAGAGCGTTCCAGGGAACAGTAATCATGAAATGGTGTTTCCCGAAAATAACAGAGGTCAGTGTTTCGAAATAGAAGAAACCCACATAACTAAAAGTTATCTGGAAGAAAACAGTGTTATTATTTCTTTGTTCCTATTTTATTTTCTCAAAACTGAACTAATATGCTAATCAAGTCACCATCCATGGCGAGGATGGATGGGCCAAGGTCATCCTCTAGACCTCAACACAACAGTTTCTCGAGCTTCGGCATTTTTCAGTTTGCAGCCTTTGCTGACTGAGATTACATATGCTAGTGACTTCTCAATATGAAAACTGCAGGAGTTTAAACAAGGACACTTGAGATGAAAATACAACACCTTTTGGCTTGGATTTCTTTGTTAAAATTTCAAAGCACATCCTTGGAACACACACTGCTTCTGTCTGTACACATAGCTACATATAGTTATATGTGAATCATATTAGTGTGAAACTCACAAGAATATGCCATCATTCACCCATTTTGAACCATTTCCTGGAATTCACCCATGCTTAAAAAAATATCTGTCAGCATAAGTAAACCAAATCTTTTAAAAACAGTGTCTGTATGAAGTCAGAGAAACATAACAAATTGGATGCATACAGAGAGAGAAATAACGAGAGGGATTATAAGGAATTGGCTTAGGTGATTATGGAAGCCAAGAAGTCCCAAGACCTGCAGCCAGCAAGATGGAAATGCTGGAAAGCCAATAGTGTAGTTCCATTGCCAGCCTGAAGGCCTGGGAACCAGGAGAGCCAATAGTGTAGGCTCCATTCCAAAAGCCAACAGACTCAAGATCTAAGTAAAGCCAATGGTTCAGTTCAAGTTCAAAGGCAGGAAAAAAGCAATGTCCTAGCTTAAACAGCCACTAATTTAAAAATTTAGTACAATTTTCCGATTTTTCCAGGCAAGGATACAAGAACAAAGTAGCAGCATAATTAAGTAATTATAGCTCAATTTAGGATAATAACTGGAAAAGGATAGTGTATAAGAGTGGGCATTTTCTTACTATCAGAAAAGACGTTTTTATAAAAAATGTTAAGCTTTTTCTCTTGGAGGAGTCAGTTCTGGGCATTATATTAGCTGCAACACAGTATTAGCAAATCAAACCCAACAACACATAAAAAAGATCATACACCATGATCAAGCTGGATTCATCCCAGGCTCACAAGAATGGTTCAACATGTGCAAATCAATCAAATGATACACCACATCAACAAAAGAAGAGATTAAAAACCACAAGATCATCTCAATAGATACAGAAAAAGCATTTGATAAAATTCAACATCCATTCATGATAAAAAACTCTTACCAAAGTGGGTATAGAGGGACCAAATCTCAATATAATAAAATCTATTTATGACAAACCCACAATCAACAGAATACTCAATGGTAAAAAACTGAAAGCCTTCCTGCTAAAATCTGGAACAAGACAAGGATGCCCACTCTCACCACTTCTATTCAACAAAGTATTAGAAGTCCTAGCTGCAGGAATCAGACAAGAAAAAGAAGTAAAAGGTAGGTATCCAGATTGGAAGAGAAGAGGTAAAATTGTCATTATATGCAGATGACATGATACTATATATAGAAAACCCTAAAGACTCCAAACAAAACTACTAGAACTGATAAACAAATTCAGCAAGGTAGCAGGATACAAGATTAATATACAGAAATCAGTTGCATTTCTTTACACTAACAATGAAATATCAGAAAGGGAAAGTAAAAAAGCAATCGCTTTTAAAATCTCATCAAAAAAAACAAAATACTTAGGAATAAATCTGACCAAGGAGGTGAAAGACTTACATGCTGAGAACTATAGAATACTGATAAAGGAAGTTGAAGGTAATTCAAAGAAGTGGAAAGATATACTTTGCTCTTAGATTGGAAGGATTAATATCGTTGAAATGGCCATACTACCGAAAGCAATCTACAGATTTAGTCCCTATCAAATTACCCAATTCATTTTTCACAGAACTAGAACAAATAATCCTAAAATTTATATGGAACCATAAAAGACCTAGAATTGCCAAAGCAATCCTGAGGAAAAAGAACAAAGCAGGAGGCAAAACCCTCCCAGACTTCAGAAATAAACCCACACACCTACAATCAATTAAACTTCAACAAAGGAGGCAAGAATATATCAATACAATGGGGAAAAGACAGTCTCTTCAGCAAGTGGTGTTGGGAAAGCTAGACAGCTGCATGAAAATCAATGAAGTTAGGACACACCCTCACACCATACACAAAAATAAACTCAAAATAGCTTAAAGACTTAAATATAAGACACGACACCATAAAACTCCTAGAAGAGAACATAGGCAAAACATTCTCTGATATAAATCATAGCGATGTTTTCTTAGGTCAGTCTCTCAAGGCAATAGAAATAAAAGCAAAAATAAACAAATGGGACCTAATCAAACTTACAAGCTTTTGCACAGCAAAGGAAACCATAAACAAAACAAAAAGACAACCTATGGACTGGGAAGAAATATTTGTAAATGATGTGACCGACAAGGGCTTAATTTCCAAAATATACAAACAGCTCAGACAACTCAATAAAAACAAACAACCCAACCAAAAAATAGGCAGAAGACCTAAATAGACATTTCTCCAAAGAAGATATACAGATGACCAGTAGGCACATAAAAAGATGCTCAACATCACTTATTATTAGAGAAATGCAAATCAAAACTACAATGAGGTACCACCTCACACAGGTCAGAATGGCCATCATTAAAAAGTCTACACTACCAAATGTAAAACTGATAGCTAGTGGGAAGTAGCCGCACAGCACAGGGAAATCAGCTCGCTGCTTTGTGACCACCTAGAGGGGTGGGATAGGGAGGGTGGGAGGGAGGGAGAGGCAACAGGAAGAGATATGGGGATATATGTATAAGTATAGCTGATTCATTTGTTATAAAGCAGAAACTAACACACCATTGTAAAGCAATTATTCTCCAATAAAGATGTTAAAAAAATAAATTAAAAAAAAGTCTACAAATAACAAATGCTGGAGAGGGTGTGTAGAAAAGAGAACTCTCCTATACTGTTGGTAGGAATGTAAATTGATGCAGTCACTATGGAAAACAGTATGGACGTTCCTCAAAAAACTAAAAATAGAGTTGCTATACGATCCAGCAATCCCACTCCTGGGCATATATCCGGAAAAAACTCTCATTCGAAATGATATATGCACCACAATGTTCACAGCAGCACTATTTACAGTAGTCAAGATCTGGAAGCAATCTAAATGTCCATAGACAGATGAATGAATAAAGATGTGGTATGTACACACACACACACACACACACACACACACACACACACTGGAATATTACTCAGCCATAAAAAATGAAATAATGCCATTTGCAGCAACATTGATGGACCCAGAGATTATCATACTAAGTGAAATAAGTCAGAAAGAGAAACACAAATGCCATATGATATCACTTATATGTGGAACTAAAATATAACACAAAGGAAATTATTTATGAAACAGAAACAGACTCACAGACACAGAGAACAGACTTGTGGTTGCCAAGGGGTAAGGGGGTGGGGGAGGAATGGATTTGGAATTTGGGATTAGCAGAGGCAAACTATTATACATAGAATGGATAAATAACAAAGTCCTACAGTATAGCACAGAGAACTATAGTCAGTATCTTATAATAAAGCATAATGGAAAAGAATATGAAAAAGAAAAAATATATATGTATGACTGAATCACTTCGCTGTACATCAGAAACTAACACAACATTGTAATTCAACTATACTTCAATAAAAAATAAATTTAAAAAAAGTTCTCAGAATTAGAAAAAGTAGTAAAACAAAACAAAAAACTCCTCTCAAATTCATTTCTTATATAAATGCTCTTAATTTTGTGTGACTATAGGCATTTGTCCAGAAAAGTAAATGTATTCCATTAATATTTGTGGTGCCAGTACAACCGCAGCACCATTGAGTACACACAGTGATGGAGAGGATCATATGTCATATCCTGCTCTGAAGAACACTGGGACCTTTAACAGCTTTGGAGAGATTTCAGGATAGACTAAATCCTGATTGTAGAACACTTCATGATCACCTAAATCAAATTCTGTATCATGTTTACACTGTTCTCTAGATTACTAAACAACTGCCTTTAAATTCAAACAGTCCTTTCTAAATTTTTCAAACTAAACAGAACGAACTTGCAATGTTAAGCCTATGTTTATGATGATTTGAAAAAGAAACTAGATCTCATGCTTTGCAGTGTGATTTCACAATACCTTTTGATGTATGAATTAGTTTCACAGAATTCATAAACTGGTAGATACAGGGTGTAAATGACCTAAAGTCCTCTTATTTGTACTCCTCTGGGTGAAATAATTTCAGAACAAGAGTAAATTAAATGAAAATTATCTTAGCTAACTTAACACATAAAAGAGAGAGAACCTAAAATTTTATTAAAAATAGTTTTGAGGATTTTTCTCCCCATTATTTGTCTATAAGTTTACCATGAACATAAACATGTTTTGAAAATGAAGTAACACTTTTTATCTCTTGAATCCTGTATATGCTTGTCTACACTTTACTGTTTTTAGCTTAAAAACCATAGAATACGTATGAATTGAGAACAATCACTTCAGAAACTAGACAAGTTGATACTATTTAAATACTGCTATAAAATTTATATTTACTAATTATTAACATGTGACATTTTTATAGAAAAGGGAACATATATATCATTTGACTTCAGGTGTGAAAACTGAAAGGCAAGTCACTTAATTTGGCACTCCATTTCATTGAAATTAGAAATCCAGGAACCTTAAAGAAAAGACCAAGGTAAAAGTGCTAGAAATCAGCAACCTTAAAAAATGGGTCAATCAGAGGGTTAAACTAATATGTTCCAACCTTCATTGTAGAAATTATCTCAAAATTATATGTATTTTATAGTTTTAAAGAGTGTATATATATATGTGTGTGTGTATATATATATATATATATAGTGTGTGTGTGTATATATATATGTTGTTTCTCACAATGAGGAATAAGTATATCAGTTGTTATCCTTACTTCATTAAATAAATTAAAGTTAGCAAAGGGAAGACAGCATTCAAGCCTTACAAGCTCTGGATTCTGTCTGCTTTCCCAAGTTGACCGCACAGATTAGATATATGACACTAGACACGTTATTTAACCTCATTAAGCCTCTATTTCTCATCTGTAAAATGGCAACAATAGTAATTCCTATTGAGTTATTTGTCCTGGCATTGAGTGATTCCTTCCTCAATTTATAGGAAGGATTCTATGCGATAGTATGTGTAACATAATTAGCATGGCACCTCTTTTTTTGCTGTCATGTTGCAGAGGTGATATTACTACCGTTAACATCATTGTCATCAATATCAGCCAATGAGTAGCAGTGAGTTCTTCACTCCAGGGAGTTCCAAGTCTGAAACTTGGGTGTCCTACCTGTCAATGTCCTCCACACTCACTGTGCTCCTTCTCAAGTTTTACTAAGTTTAGTGCAAGAGAAAGTTGCAGCCTTGCTACAAGGATATCAACAGCTCAAACACAAATGTTTTCATAGACAAGGCAGGAAATATTAATAAGACAGCAGATAATGGTGTGAACTATGACCAGCCGGGAAGTAGAAGCCCAGAGGCTTTCAAATTCAATTTTTTCCTCATGGGTTTGAAATTGGAAATTTTTCCTCTTGCCATTTGACATAATAGTAAGAAAACATTTCCAAACAAGCATTTAAATTGCAAGTGATGAAACCTTCTGTATATTTCACAGAGTCAGAGGGAGACAAATAGAAACATATTCAATGGCCAGAAACAACTCTAGTCGACATTCTTGAAATCACAGATTTAAAGTCACAGACATTAGCTTCAGCAATTGCCCTTAAGTTGATACAAATGCCCAGGGCCCTCCATTTGCCCCTGTTCAGATATAGAGGCCAGACAGAGAACAGGGTGTTTCTTTCTGGCAGACAAGAGGCATACTAGAAAGGGTATTATGGTTTTGTCCATGCAAGCTTTCTCTTCTTGCTCTCATGTTTTTTTCTTACAGCCACTCACATAGGCTTTTGTTCCTATGACCCAAACAAAATAGCTCCTATAAGGGTCATCAAGAGTCTAGGCTCCAAGACAATATTCAAGTTTCAGTCCTCACTTATGTAATCAGCAGTGTGTAACCAATTTGATTACTCCCTACTCCGTCTAATTATTTCTCTAGGCTTCTTAGACAACATTTTCCCTTGGTACTTCTACTTCATGACCTACTCTTTCTTGGTTTCTTTGCTAGTTTCTCCTCATTTCTAATACTTGCTAATATCTGAACTTCCCTTAGGCTCAGTAGTTAGATTTCTCCTCTTCTCCACCTACTCTCCTTAAATGAAACTCATCCAGTCCCATTAATTTAAATACCATCTATATACATATAGCCTCTGCCCAGACCTTTCTAGTGAACTCCAGAATCATATATCTGACAGCCTATTTGATATGTCCACAGGCAACTCAAACTTACCATGCACAAAATGGAACTTCTGATTTTCCTTCCCATAGTTTTCCCTGTCTCAGTAAACGACTACTCTGTTTCTCCAGTTGTCTAGATCAAAAATCTTTTTCTCTCAAATGCATATCTAATCCATTGGCCAAACCTAAACATTTAAAGTTATCTAGAATTTAACCTCTTCTCGCAGCCTGTACCTTTTGTACTATGGCAGGTTATATATGGCCACAAATTCTTTGAGAGCCCTCCTATCAAAAGGTAAAGTTTAAATCCCCTACCCTGGAATTTGGGTGGGCTCTGTGACTGCTTTGACAAATAGAAAGTGACAGAAGCGATGTTGTGTCACTTTCTAGATCCAGGCTTTAAGACACTGGCAACTACCAGTTTTGGTCTCCTGGGATATTTACTCTTAGAGTTGTAAACTGCTATGTAAGTAGTCTGAATACTACACTGGAAAGACCATGTAGAGAGGCACTAAGACTATATGCAAGAAGAGAGGAACTCAACTAAGCCCAGATTTCTTGATGTCCCTTCCAAGGCACCAGGCAGGTGTGTGAAGCTTTCTTGGATCCTTCAAATAAGCTATCCACTGAATACCTCCAAATGATACTTGTTTGGTCTTCATAAAGCAGAATTGCCCAGAGGGGGGCCCTGCCCATATCCTTGATCCACAAAAATGTGGCATATAATAAAATGGTTGTTGTATAAGCCACTAAAGTTGTGTGTACTTTGTTCCAAAGTAATAGATATCCAGAACAATCATCATCTCCTGAGGTACCATCATCCCTCTCTGGAATGACTTTAAACCCTTCTAACTGATCTCTGATCTCCCTGATTCCCTGCTTGACGTTTCCATCCTTTTCTCCACAAACCAGCCAGAGTAATCCTCTAAACAATATATCACTTTTTTCCTCAAAGCCTTCCAATGGACTCCTGTCTCATGGTGGTTAATTCCTATCTCATGAAGGTTAACAGCCAGGTCCTTACAATGGCTCTGACAGCCCTGCATGATCTGAACCTCCTCTACTGCTCTGAATTTATATCTCACCATTCTTCCTGATACCCACTCCTTCAGCCATACAGGCTTCACTGAAATTCCTGGAACACACCAAGTGCACTCCCACTGCATTTCCTACTGCATTTGCATTTACTGCCCCTTTGCCCGGAGCAGATTTCCTCCTTTGCCACCCACTTGGCTCACTCTTTCATTTCCATCAGTTCTCTACTTAGATGGAACCTCCTAAGAAAAGACTTCAATGACCATGATATATAAAATAACATCCCACTTCAGCATACTCTATCCTCTATTATTGTTTTATTCTTTTTTCATAAACCATGTAACATAGTCATCTATATTACCTATTCACTTTATTTTCTGTCTCATCACTTTTTGTATAATTTCATTGCATTCTTAAAATCAATAGGTTTTAAAAGCTATATATTTTAAAAACATTTATTTTTAAATTTACAAAAATACTGCCATGTTTACACTCTTTGGGAACCTACTTTTCATTTAATAATTTATTACTAAGATTTATCCATGTCACTACATATTGCCATATATATATATATATTCATTTTGCCTGTGGTATTATTTTGTGAATATACAAATTACTCATCAACTCTCATCTTGACATTTAGATGGTTTTCAGATTTTCTAATATAAAGTGCTACTACGAATATCATTGTACGTGTCTTCCACTGCCTATGTTCAAGAGTTCCACTTGGTAAAATACCTAACAGTATAATTCTTAGGTCATAGGTTATTTAATGTTATGCTTTTGGATTACCCTTTGCATGAGGTCATGTTTCTACTGAAAACCATCTAAGCTTCCTTAGTCCCTACGTTATACACCTGGCCCAAGTTATTTTTCTATGCAGGACTTCTGGTGGTTGCCTTTTCACCATCTATGCTCCCTTTTTTCCACCAACAGCACCCTAAATTTCCCTCGGTAAGTTCACTTCTTTCCCATTTTTGGCAGTTCAGGGGTGTGTGTCACAATGCCAGCTCTAGAAATGAAACTGACTGGGAAAAGCCATTCAATACATCCTGTCCTCCTGATCTACAGTGATTGGTTCAAGAATAGGCAGAGATGGCATTTGGAGATGTTTGCTGGAGATTCTGGGACAAAATGTTTTATTTCTCTTTTATAGGACTTACCAAAGAGAAGCTCTCATCTCCTTGATAAAGACATAAAGCTTATAACTTGGAAATGGAGCAAATCCTGGGGCTATCTAGTCAAGAAACAATAACAGAGAAACCAGATCTTGGTCATATTTTCAGGTCCTTATAAGTCATATCTAAACTGAATTGTATTCCTGGAATTTTAAGCTGTCATGGTATGATAATCCCTATCATTTAATTTTTTTATTTAACCAGAGTTTCTGTTACTTGTCTCATAAAAGTCAGAATAGATCCTTAATTTTATCTCCAATTGTTCCTTTACATTAACCCTTTACCCAGCTGTGCCCAACCAGGTCCCTTTTTTCCAAAGACTCCCCTGGCATTTATTATTTTCCACTTTTTTTCTAGCAAATTCTCACCCATATTGTAAAGCCCAACTCATTCCCTTTTCTTTTATGAGCCCTTTCCTGATCATGCTGGGAAATAATATGACACCATAGTACTTTTCTGTTACTCCTTTGGAGGGTAATGTTCTGTTTTTGTCATCTCTTTTAGAGTCTTATGTTCCAATATTTTGCTGGGCTGTAGTATGCTTGTCCCCTTGTCCAACCGAGTTCATGGATCACGAGTTTTATTTCACTGTCTCTCCCAAGACAGTAAATCCTTATTAAATAAACACATGTCCATGCTTTCTCCACTGTCTGGTAGCCATATTCTTACTCCAGTTCCTCAGTTCCCAAAATGCAAGATTCCGTGTTGAACAGAAAACCCCATAACCCCATCACTGTTATAACTAAGACAATGAAGTTGCCTGAACATTTGCCTAACATGGGTCTCTTCTCAGCATATTACTCTGGATGCCCTAAAAGTCTGTGCACCACTCTTGTGAGTTTTTACAGGTATAAGATTTGCAAGTTTACAAGAGAGTTCATTAAAAAAAGCACCTTAATGCTTGTGGAAGATAAAGTAAACAAATGATTGAAAATAGTGTTTTATGAGTATAAAACAGGAAAACTTAGCACATCTTAACTATTTATAAATATTTAAAAACAGAAAGGAAAACAAATAACTCCTAAAAGCAGGAGAGTGATGAGAGAGATATATAGAACGGGGGGTGTCAAAACAAGAGTAAAATGAATGAATTTTGTATGACCCCGAGTGAGAAATTAAAAATTCACAGAATGAGGCATCAGAAAGGGGACCTAATATCAGTCTGAGAAGTGGCTGGTGGCTCTACTGTGTTTGTCAGGAACCAGTGATGACAGCATTCCAAAAACATTTCACAATTTTCCTAAAATTAGCTAAATTCGTTGCAGAAAACTTCTACTCAGATGGTTCTGAGAAGTTAACCTAGTATATCAGACAGTTAACGTATAAATCTTGTGTGCCAAAAAAGCATCAAAATCACTTTTAAAAATGTTTATGGTGTTGTACAATCTATCACTACCAAAGAATGTGTAATTCTCACTTTCATAGTACTCTGTTCAATACAAAAATAAAAAGTGCTATAGCCTATATGCTATGCTATACAACAGAGACAATAAATCAACAAATATTGAGCAGTATTTTCTATTTAGAATTGGTTCCCTTGATTAGGTGGTGGAGAAAGTAGGGAGACTGAGGGACAGGAGTTGATTCTTTACATTCTTTTTTTTATGTAGAACACTAAAAGTCATTTTTTCCTCAAATGATTTTATTTGGTTTCAAGAAAGATCTTTCCCGTAAATATTTCATATCCCTGATCATAACCATTGACAGTTCATCTGTGATGACTGCTCTTTGGAACAGTAATTTCCCACCAGAATCACAACCTGATCACGTAGGGAGCTTTTAAAAGTACTGATTCTTTGGGCTTCATCCCAGCCCTATTGATCTAGACTCTCCCTGGGCAGCGCCCAGAGACAGATATTTTTCGAAAGCCAGCTTATTAGGGTCATGTATTGGCATCTGCAGTCTGTGCTCTTGCTGCACAGTGCCTGGTTCCATCTGCATCTGTTTTTCTGGATTCTCCAGGTCTCCTAAAAGATGACTGATATGCAAAGAAGCAATTACCTCAAAGCACAAAGTTTGTAATCACTTGTCCCACTGGTGTTGGTGATGCATTAACAACCACAGAAACAATGGAGGGTCCCAGTATATTCATTTAAACTAAAACGTGTATCACATCATATTAGAAGTATACCTTGCAACCATACGAAACTCCTATGACTGTCACACATTCTGCAGCCTCATCCAACAGACATGTGGAATCTGAGTGGAAATGGGTGAAAAGGAGAATGGACCTGCACAAGATAGGGCCTGGTCCAAAGCGACAGATCATTTCTTACACAGGGCTTTCTCCTAGAAGTTAGTAAGTTGTCCTAATGATAACATCCCACCAGGCTCTGTGAACCCTGTCTGTGCCAGGCAAATGTGATGGGAAAATCACAGTGGTAGGAAGGTTAACTGAAAAACCACAGCAAGGTCCAGTCCCTCAGGTAAAAGGCTCTAGAAGGGCTAGACATGTTGTTAGCAGCTGTCTTAGACAGTATGGGCCGCTCTAATAAAATACCATATACCCTGTGACTTAAACAATAAAAAACATTTATTTCTCACAGTTCTGGAGGCTGAGAAGTCCAAGATCAAGGTGCCAGCAGATTCAGTGTCTGGTGAGGGCTCTCTTCCTGGTGAGGGCTCTCTTCCTGGTTTGCAGATGGCTGGCTACCTTCTTATTACAATCTCACATGAAGAGAAAGAACAAGCTCTCTGGTCCCTTCTTATAAGGGCACTAATCTCATCATAAGACCCACTCACATGACCTCATCTAAACCTAACTGTCTCTCAAAGGCCCCACCTCCTAATACCCTAACATTGAGGGTTAGGGCTTCAGCATAAGAATTGGGGGTATACCTGCTGTATAAAAAATAAATAAAATTTAAAAAAATAAAAAAAGAATTGGGGGTAGTACACAAACATTTAGCCCATAACAGGGCCCTTGGCAAGTAGATTGTACTTCAGAAAAAGACAAATTAGACCAGAAAGCCAGCAACACAGACTGAGTATAAGTTTTTAGGTTAAGAGCCAATACTGTCAATGTGTAGACACAAGAGTGTCATTACAGGCTTACAAGGCATGCATGAGATATCCAACTTAGGACAACAGATTTATTCTTCTACAGCAATTTACAAGATATGGTGAGCATGAAAGCATAAGACTCACTGATCTGATAAGCATGAAAGACCAAACACAAACTGCTGAAAAGCTGTTTACTTAGAAATTATGCAGGAGTTGAGCATGCCTTAGGAACAGAAAGGAAAAAACAACTGAAAGAACTTTGTGAACCATAAAAGAAAATCACATTTTCACCAATTTAAGAATACTATATCTAGGCATGATACTAAGTTAGGGTATAAACTCTTTTCTGACTGAATTCACAGAGAACTGCTTCTAGAATATGTATGGAAAGCAATTCAAGAAACTGTTAGTAATTGCTTCCCAGGAGGGGTGAGAGGTAGGGAGATAGAGACAGAAGAGCCTTACTATAAAGTGAATGCCCTTTTAAAACTTTTTATAGAATTTACATCTATAAACTATTTAAAAATTAATCAATTTCAAAACAGGAGGTGAGTGTTTGAATTTCTCACTTTGTTTTTTATACATGGATATAACTATATTCTGAAATCAGTGATCAAAAATACTTCCATCAGCCAATAGCATATCTCGCAAAAGACATTGTTCTAAATGGTTGTGAGGTCAAGAAATTCTAGACCGTTGGTGAAAACAAACACCAAAAGAAAATTGTAAAACTCAGCAGGATACAAAAGTACATGTCAGTCAAGCTATTGTTCTGGTAACATCCACTGGAATGGGATAGAAAGTCACACACCTTGGTCAACCATGCTATGTGTATACATTTAACACAGAATATGCCACAATCCATGTGTGAATAGGCTAAATCGGTCCTGTCAAGATTCAGGGGCGGAAGCTATTCAGAATATATTGAAATGTCAGAATACTTTGAAAGAAACCCATGTGTGGTGCAATTGTAAAGTTAATTGCACTTATAAAAAGCCCAGTATTCAAAACAATGAAGAATGATATTTTAGAAGTATTGGGTTTTGAGAAGCTAACTATTAAGGATTGTAATGCACTTTAGAATTAACAAGCCTTTTTCACAGGAAACACTCTTCCTTTCTCCATCCCACAAATTCTTAAGTAGAGGGTATTATTTTATTTTCATTGTATGTACAAGCCTAGAGATTTGCTAGAGGTCTCACTCACAACAAGTAGTAGAGAAAGGAATCAGAGTTCTGCTTTATTTCAAACACCTATGATCTTACCAGATCACATTTTGATGAACTGGAAATCTAATCAAACAGAGCAGAACAATTTCTTTTTGCAATTACTAGTTTTGAAATGGATCTCCACATTTAGGCCAAGTTAATAAGATTAGTCTGAATGGGCTATTTCCACAAATGAAACATATGAAGAGTACAGAACCTCAAAATGTCATTTCATCTCAATGACATGTGTAATTACACCAATTTACCACTGTATTTTTCAAGGTTATACCTGGCTTTAATATTTTTTTAAATCCTTCTTTTTTTTCTAGTTAACATCTGTTATATCACACGTGAAGAAACTGAAAAGCTCAAGCTCAGTAGGATTTTAGCACAAGTATAAACATAGGCATATAAATGGACCATCAGTACATTAGCTCCCCCCAAACTGTTATAACCCTGTATGCCACTGTATCCGTCTGGACCTAACTTTCAATTATGGATTACTAACACAAGCCACTAAAACTTTTTAAGTTAATTTGTACTGCAGGGTGCTGTTAACCAAAAATAACCCAAACCCGAAATTACCCAAGTATCAAATTAAACCTGTATATTTTGTTGATGTTGTAACTGAGCTTATTTCATTAGTATTAAGCAAGAAGTCAAGTTCCTTATAAAAATTATATAAGAAAAATTGGAAGATATTGACATTTAGTATCATTTGATAAAAGGATTTAGAAAAGGGTTTCAAAAAAATGATTACCCCATTATCTCCCAGAAGGATATGAATAATTTCTACTTAAAATAACAGATATACAAAATCATATTCAAAGTTACATATGGAACTAACATTAGAGTCTAGTGACAAGACACCTATTTGGTTTCAAAATTTCTACGTCAAAAACACAGAAGTAGAAGGCCTATCCTCTTTCTAATCCTTCCAAATGTTTTTATCTTTCCATAACTACATATTGTTTATATAAAAAAGAATTTACCTCCAAGTCATTATACCAATTTACTTCCTAATGGTCTTTCAGTCTTTAAGTGGAGATCTCAGTGCCTTTATTCTGTATTGTGGAAGAATGGATTTTTTTATCTTATTATATTTTCAGCTTTATTGAGGTATAATTAACAAACAAAATTGGAATGTATTTAGAGTATACAACATGATGATTTGATAAACGTATACACTGTAAAAAGATTCCCACAATCAAGTTAATTAACAGAGAATGGATTATTTTAAACAATAGTTCTTCAGACTTCTGGTTTTTAAATTATAAAAAAAAAAAAAAACAAAACATGGAAATGCTTAAATAGTCTTAAAGTTTAAAAAAAACTACCTGAATATGGCAATTGTTTTCATTTCTAATGAAAAGCTCCTATACTTCATAATAGAAACTCTAATCCTCTAACCAAAAACTATACCCTGCCCCTACTGAATTTGAAACATTCTTTAATATTAACAAGGTTTCAAGTAGCATGAGATCCAAAATGACTCTTCGGAAATACCCATGTACAATACAAGAATTCTAACTTTGAAAAACATGTTATTTCAAGGAATGCTAAACAATTTCTAATTGTCAATAACTTAGTTATCAGATATGGTTCATATTTCTTCTAAGTATTTCATGAATTTAAATGTAATTATATATTACAATCCCTATTTAAGAATGTAAAAGAAACCATAGGAATTGTAATTACATATATTCAAACCCCTTATTTGCATGAGAAAATGAATATCTAGAACTGCCAGAGATTTGCCCAAAGTATTGGTCTTGGCATTGATTTTTTTGGATCTGACTTTTGGATCTAAAGCACAGGCAACAAAATCAAAAATAAACAAGTGGGTTTACATCAAACTAAAATGTTTCTGCATAGCAAAGAAAACAATCAACACAATGTAGAAGGACTACAGAACATGAGAAAATATTCGCAAACCATATATCTAACAAGGGGTTAATATCCAAACTATATAAGGAACTAATACAACTCAATAGCAAGAAAATAAATAAATAAATAGATTAACAAATGGGCAAAGGACCTAGATAGACAGCTCTTCAAAGAAGACACATAAATGGCCAAAAGGTATATGAAAAGATGTTCAACATCACTAATTATCAGGGAAAAGCAAATCAAAACAATGACAAATCACCTCACACGTTAGGAAGGCTATTATCAAAAAGTCAAAAAATAGCAAGTGTTGGTGAGGATGTGGAGAAAAGGGGGCCCTTGTACACCTTGATAAGAATGTAAATTGGTATAGACATTAGGGAGGACAGTATAGAGGTTCCTCAGAAAAATAAAAATAGAACTGCCATTTGATCCATAAATCCCATTTCTGTGTGTGCATGTGCGTGCGTGTGTGTGTGTATAATTCAGCATTACAAAAGAAGGAAATTCTCTTTTGCCATTCACAACAACATGGATAAACCTGTAGGACATTATGCTAAGTGAAATAAGCCAGACACAGAAAGACAAACACTGCATGATCTTATGTACATGTAAAACCTAAAAAACAAAACAAAACAAAACAAAAAACCAGTCAAACTCACAGTAAAAGAGAGTAGAATGGTTAACAAGAGTTGGGGACTGAGCAAAAGGGGAGATGTTGGTCAGAGAGTACAAAATCCTAGTTACAAGATAAAGAAGTTCTGGAGACCTAATGTACAGCATAGTTAATAATAATGTACTGCGTACTTGAAATCTGCTAAGAGAGTAGATCTCAAGTGTTCTCACCACACACAGACAGGAGTAAATATGTGAGGTGATGGATATGTTAATTAGCTTAATTGTGGTAATCATTTCACAATGTATATATATATATATCAAAACATCACATTATATACCTTAAATATATATAATTTTTGTTTATCAAAAATACCTCAATAAAGCTGCGGGTAAAACAGCTAACAAATGATAGGGTCAATTATTTGAACCCAAGTCTCCTGAAGCCCATATCTCTTTTCATCATATCAATACATGTTCAATTAATTGCATTAATAATGATATCGGAAGCAATTTATAAAAAGAGCACAGATACAATCAAATCAAATAGCCTGTAAGCAGAATAAAAATATAAAGAGGAAGTAAAAGTATTTATGTATTATATAGATATAAGCATTATATATCTAGATCCAGAACTACAAGGACTCTAAGAGCTGTTTACTGAAGTTTCTTTTTGGCCTTCAAAACGCAGGCTTTTCTGTACGCTATGAGAGAAGACAGAAAAAACGGGAGTTAAAACACAGTTCTATTTTATGCCATTTAAACTGTGAATTTTCCATATCATAACACTCTGAGTCATACAACGATATTGGTAGAAGTCTGGAGATTATTTTCAAAGAGTAAGACTTGGCTGACGTAGAATTCCTGCCCATGGAAACAAGAGTTCATCATTTACAAAAATCAATTTTTCCAGATGGAAAAACAATTGTGACAATGGTCAGAATAATATTTCGTAACCTAAAATCTTGTACTACATAGGAAAAAAAGTGATTGAGAAACTCAAACCAATAAAACATTACAAGCTTATCTAACAGATTAAATACATAATTTGGAAAAACACAGGAAGTTACTAATTTAAAAAATATAGGCCCTGTTATGAATATTTTCAGGCTGAAGTTCTGTGTCTCTCCAAAATTCATATGTTGAAGACTTAACTCTCCAGTGTTTTGCTATTTAGAGGTGAAGACTTTGGGAAGTAATTAGGTTTAGATGAGGTGAAGAGGGTAGGTCCCCCAGGATGGGATTAGTGTCCTTATACGAAAAGGAAGAGAGAACAAAACTCTCCATCTTCTCTATGTGAAGGCTCAGCAAGAAGGTGACCATTTGCAAGCCAAGAAGAAAGTCCTCATCAAGAACGAAATCTGCCAACACCTTGATTTGGGACTTCCCAGCCTCCAGAACTATGCAAAATAAATTCTTGTAGTTTTAAGATATCCAGTCTACAGTATTCTGTTAATGGCAGTTGGAGCTGACTAATACAGGCCAAACACAGTGCTTCCCAAAACTGATTTATTTGTAACAGTGGACAACTCTTTTCAAACAAATCTTATATGATGTCTCTTATATGATGAGATAAAAGGGCTTGTCAGCATATGGAAAATCTGGAGCAGAGATATTATTTGGAGTGAGGGGATCAATGCTACTTTACCATGAATGAGGCTATCACATTGTGAATGCTGAATTTACTACAAGTGAATGAACTAATGAATAAATGCTACATATTTACAAAGATGCCTTTGAAAGAAAGCACAGAGATTATTAGCATCAAGCCTCCCAAGCCGGCAATACAAACTTGCATAAGAAAAGGGCAGCAACTCTGCAAGAACTGGGCTTCATCCTCTCTGCTGGCATGATCCTCCCTACCTGGAGAGTCACTGCCACGAGTTCCCCTTAGTGGAACTCTGAAGTAAGAAAAGACAGGCATCATCTGCTTCTGCTGTGTTTGGCCAACTTTTTTGTGTTAATATTGAAATTTTAGCTAAATTCGTGAGGAAATTATGTCGTATACTTGTATTATGTTCCTTCCTTCTAATCCCAACCTAACTCACAATTCTTCAAGTTACTAAACTAGTAACAGTAAAGCTGCTCTGGATGAGGTGATCTGGGAAGGCTGAAATCTAGGCTGTTGTGAGGCTTACGTGAAATAGTATACACAAAGCAACTAACAGAGCATCTAAAACACAGTCCTTGCTCAAATGTTAGCTCTTTTATTTACACCCAGCCAATCTTGTCTCCATTCAGGAAACAGAATTAACCTCCCAGATTAGAGCCAAGCTGCAATGTGAACTGTATTATCACTTTTCCTCTAATACCTGAATTCCTATATTGCTATTCCACTGGACCATGTTTTCATTGAGCTAATATTAATGAAGCCATCCAGTTCTTTAATACTCAGTTTTGTTTTAAAAAAACTGCCTGTTCCATACGTGTACAACTGAATTTTTAAAATATTAACTGAATATTTGAAATCCTCCTATGTTAAATTCGGTAATAATTTCTCCCCACAGTGCCAGCCTATCAAGATCTTATGAACGCTGAATTTGGCACAAACAAATGAATGAATGAATAAATAAACCAACAAACACATACTATACATTTATACATATGCTCTTGAAAGAATGCACAGATGTTATTGACATGAAGCCTCCCAAAGTGGGAATTTCCAAAGAAAACCTACAAAATCATATCTGGCAGTCCTGCCTACTACACACCTGGCTCCTTCCAAAATCAGCATTAAAGAAACTTGATTTTGAAAATTTGATTTTAAACATCAGTATGTTTTCCATCCTTTCTCAACTGTGGGTCATCTGCAAATTTAGTTAGTATTTCTTCTATGGATTTAACTAATCTAAGGAAAAGATACTGAAAGGGACAAAGCAAAACAGAAAATTTATTGAAATGTTGCCAGAGAAGACCCTGCTTGTTAGACTCAACAAGTAGACAAGTATTCAATAGACCATTTATTGAATTCCTACTGTGTGACTTGTTAGAAACTTCTACGTTATTTATTAAAAGACTGCTATTAATTAATATGACCTGAGTGATTGTTTCATTGGTTATTATCACATGTCATATTGCACGTTATAATGTCATCGAAGGTATTATTCAAGCATGATTATTGATTGTGGCATAGAGAATTGAGAAAAATAAAACACACTAATCAGAAACATCACAGGAATGAAGGACAATGATTATATCTGTAAATGTTAGTAAATGGTTACTGATTGCCTGGAAAGATAATAAGAGATTTCTAATTCTTGAAAAAATTCACCGGTTGCTGTGGGTGTGACCTTAAAAATAAATTCTCTAAAGGAATGTAAAGAAAGAAGATTATGATGATCTGATGATCTTACAAATACCTTGTGAAGACAGTGGAGTGTGATATTCATCTTAAGAATCAAGAGACCAAGTGATTAAAAAAAAACAAAAAAAAGAAAAAGAGAAAGCATCTCCACAACAAAACAAAAAAACTGCCAAAACTCAGGCCTGCATGAATCACTATTCATAGTGATTCTGTGTTTGACAAACTGTGAATTATAATTCAAAGCATATCTTCTTCCTGATTTTGGGGAGGGTCTCTCCTATATAGTAAAGACATCATGAGACACCCCTGCAAAATACCTTACTAAAATCAAGTTATGATACAGAGAAAGTAGTATCTAATATACTATTTAGTAGTATTATGAAAACATTAAATGAGTGTGATGATACTGGTTCTTAGGGAATATACACTATATTCTGGTCATCATGCTCTTTTTAATTCCTCCAGACCATGGTTTAATAACAAGTCTATGTAGAATTTTGCAAGAATAATGATCTTTGTATGTACCTTGCATGATTTATTTTTCACTAAAGGGAAGAAAATGATTTACCACTGTCGTCTAAATGTTGTGGAAATAGCACTAAAACTAAGGCAGAAAAGCTGGATTATATTTTTACATATATCACCTAGCCAAATTTGTCACGGACAAACCAGTTAAAATCTCTGGACTATCTATAAAATGAGAGAAGTAGCTGAGTTCAGAGTTATCTGGTCCATTCTTTGAACTGTGTGACCTCAGAGGGCTGAATATATTTAGTTACAATCATGAGGCTGGTTAGTTAAGGGGGCAGGCTCAGTAGTTAGATCTAGTCATTTGAATTCTAATCTTTCTTTCATCATCAATATGCAGTGGAGGACTATAAAAATCAATAGGAAATAAGTGCTAAAGAACTTCTTAAGGCATGACATGCTATAGAAATAAAACTATAATCCTAATGATAATTTCGTAAAGATTATTCTGCAAAACTTCCATTACTATAAGATACAATTTGCCTAAGCTTAAAAAGTTGCAGAAGAAATTTGCACATGAGTTATTTCCACAAGTACGGTCCAAGGTCAAGAAAAAGGGTTTCATTTTACATATAAAAAAATTAGCTTCTGAATGACAAGAATTTCCTAAAACTATTTCTAACTTAAAATAGAAACTGCATCAATTCTGTAGGACAAGTTAGGAATAATCCACATGCAATCAGGAAATACATTTCTCACTTTCAAGTTTAAGTGATATAAATGACATGGATTCTGAATGGTAAAATGATAAATACTGTGTTTCACTATATGCCTTACAATTTCCACTTGACTTCAGCCATATTACAAATGTCAACATGATTGCCCAAAAGAATATATACACCTATTGTTTTGGTTATAATTCTTCTGTATTTTGTAGGTCATATTAATGTCATGTCCAATGACTATCAATAAGAAAGAATAAAGCATCTAGTTCCCAGTGCAATCACCTGCAGCAATATAACGAGACTGAGAAAAGAAGTGTTTACCATTAGTTCCCGCTGACAACTTCCGCAGCCATGGCAATGAAATGAGCCTTTGGAGATTTTTTGGAAGACACAAATTGAACTTCAAATCAGTATAATTCACATGCTCTTATCAAAACAGTGTACCTATTGTATAGCCTGCCACTACTGCGAAGGCCACATGTCACTGTTAGTATACAAATGCCACGGGGATTGTGAATTGGGATCTGAGAGGATGTCTGAGACATTTTTTCTGTGGCTCCATCAGCAGAAAAGTTCTCCTCTGGTCCTGCATGAGGGGCTAAATCCATGAGATGCTCTGGACATCCTGCACTGAGCTCCTGGTGGACATATTCATTCATCCATCCAACCAAAGGGTGAATATTTGCTAAATAAGGCATGATGCTGGCATATGAGAACAAGTCAGAGAATTCACTAGTATCTTCCCTCTGGTGAGTCAAGCAATGTTTCCAGTGTGGCTAATGTTTCTCCTCATACTCCTGCACCAACATTGGCTCCACATCAACAGCAATTTCTGTTACGTATTTATCATATCCTACCTTCACATGAATGCACAGGTTCTACGTTTGACCAAAGGAAGCACTGGCTGTCGGTAGAAGATTCTTGGATTTACCACACAGTAACATTGACGATAGCTTAACTTTCAGTTCGACAGAGGAAGATAACATGCATTGTCATGCATTGATGATACGGCAGGTTATGCTAAGAGAACACCAACTTGATGAGGTAGTGCCTGTTATCCACATTTAATAGATGATGAATCTGAATCTGAATCTAAAGTGAAATTAAATAACTGGCCAACAGTCAAACAGCTGGTTAGCCTGAGAGCCAGAATTTTAACCCAAGTTCATCTGATTCTAAAAGTCAAATCTTCATTCAGCTTCTCTGAATAAACATAGTATTGAGGGCTGACGAAGAGCAATGAAGATCTGAAGCAATCAGGGCATCTTCCAAGTTCTGTCCTTCCCTCCTTCATGCTGCATTGCATTTTAAAAATATATTAACAATGAAGAAAAAAAAGAATGAGGATAAGGATAGAAAGAGGGATAATAATGAAGGAAACATCTATATTCATCTATCATGCTGGGTACTTACACAAATATTAACCCAGTTAATCCTCTTAATATTGTTTCTGTTTTCACTGATGGAGAAATCACCCCCTGAATAGCAGCACCAGGATTTAAATCCAGGCCTGTTTGAGTCAGAAACAATATATTTGCAAACACCTTTGTTTGCTACGTATATTGAGGTCCACTCACTCCTATCAGTCCTAACACAAGGGGCACTGGAACAGTTCTTCCTCTCATTAGAATGGAACAGGAGCATAGCTGCTTTCTAAAACCTCTTTGTTTCGGACTTCCCTGGTGGCGCAATGGTTAAGAATCCGCCTGCCAATGCAGGGGACATGGGTTCAATCCTTGGTCCAGGAATACCCCAAATGCCACAGAGCAACTAAGCCCCTGCACCACAACTACTGAGCCTGCACTCTAGAGCCCACAAGCCACAACTACTGAGCCCATACACCACAACTACTGAAGCCTGCACACCACAACTACTGAAGCCCTCGTGCTCCAGGGACCGCGTGACGCAACTACGGAGCCCGTGTGCTGCTACTGCTGAAGCCCGTGCACCTAGAGCCCGTGCTCCATAAGAGAAGCCACTGCAGTGAGAAGCCCGGGCACTGCAACGAAGAGTAGCCCCGCTCACCGCAACCAGAGAAAGCCCACACGCAGCAATGAAGACCCAACGCAGCCAAAAAAAACCCCTCTTTATTTCATCTTTAGTGATTCACCATCAAACCCAGAAACTTCCTATATCTTGTGTCTGTAAAATAAACCCACAATTTATCACTTACTTCTCTGTTCCTTTTCATTTTCAATGCAAATAACTTCTGTTCTACTGAACCTCTTGGAAAAACTAAAATATGAAAAATTCAAACCTAATTACTACATCTATAATTTCTCAACAAATTTTATAATGTCTTGAACTTCATAGTTAGAGTTGTTAATAAGCAGTGATAGAGGACTGTATGTTTGAAGATGCCTTTCCAGGGATGAGGACAAATAGATACTATGGAACATCCCATGTAATACCTCATGTTCCCGAGAACGTTTTTATGAATGGCATTCCCTCTGCCCAGCACAGGCATATCTCCTTTCATCACTTACTTAATGTGCATTCATTCTTCACTTTCTTCTCCTAGGAAAGCTTGCTCTCATTTTTGCCAAATCCCCTTATGTATCCTTTCCAGGGCTGGAGAGTGTTGCAACTGTCCATTTCTGTGAGAAGTTATATAATTCTAGTCACTCAGGGGAGACTATAAACTCCAGGAGGGCAGGGACTTGTCTCTTTTTATTCAACATTGTATCCCTAAGTGCCTAACAACATCCCTATGCATAGTAGGTGCTCCATAAACATTTGTTTAATTAATTTGCAAATGAACCACCTAGAGTTAGGACTAGACAAATGTGTAGCCATGGAACAGAATAAAGTTTATCGGATTTGAAACAATTAATTGGGACAATGTTCCACCCTAGCTACTTTAGCCATGGACTGCCTTGGCCCCTAATCCATTACCAATAAATGCCATTTACAAATATACAAAGATATATTTTGAAGAATCACCAAGTGTGTATTTAGAATCTTCATACACATGAGATGCTACAGAAGTACAAAGACATATAGATTGTGGTTACTCCTCTCAAAAAGTTCACAATCTAGTTGATTGACTAATAAGCTCAGAGCAATTTGAGGAAGTGAAAAGAGGCAGCACTAACACAAGGGAAATAGGAAGAGAGCTCACTGAAGGTGACATAGACAAGGTCTCAGGGTGGACTAGGGATATAGGACCCAGTGCTTAGCAAGAAATGCAATGGATGTGGATTAAAACAGAAAAGGAGGTAGTTTCAGCCCACAGAACCAGGGAAAACACTAGCTACTGTGAAGGAAGGGAAAGAAGTCTTCTTGATGCTTGCAGAGGATTAAGAAATAGTGGGACTGTTTCTATAAGCAGGGAGATCAGAGATTAAGAAATGTCTTAAAACTCAGACTGAGATTTCACATTATGAGGTAGACCACAGAGAGCCACTTCCAATTCTCAACAGTAGAAGGACATGTTGAAATTTATGTTTTAGGAGGATTCTTCTAACAAGTTTATCTTTTAAAGAATAAAAGTAGAAAAACATGCAAGTTTAGGCAATGCGGATATATGAGGAAAATAGGTCGATACACTCCTCTAGAATGGTAACTTGGCTTTGATTATTAAAAAGAAAGAAATGTATATAAGTGTGCACATCCGTGTGTGTGTATGTGTGTGTGTGTGTGGAGAGGTAGAAGAGAACCTAGTTTTTTGGTTGTTTTTGGTTTTTTTTTTTAAACACCAAGTCTCAACCTTTTCAGCACTCAGATATCAGTGCATTTAAACTTGGTTCAGTGCATCAAAAGCTAATTTGTGTAATTTAGCCAACAGCAAACAGCATGGCAGTCATACAGCTGTTTATATCACTGTTTGTTCCTTAATTCTTTGGTCACCTCTTGGCCAATGGCAAGTCAGATGCCATCACAATGTTGCAGTCAATGCATGAAAAGATAACCTGCGTCAAGGCCTAGCTTATTTCCAGCTCTACTGATAAAAGATAACTCCAGGACAACAACAAGAGAAAAGGCATAAGACTTGAGGGTCAATTATAACATTTGACCCTTTAAATTGAAATTACTCTGTCAACCAGCCACAGCATGAATAGCCTGAAATGACTGACCTGTTAGTCTCTTTTCTTTTTTTTTTTGACCTGTTATTTTTTTTTAAATAAACCTCCTAACGTCTCTTTTAAAACATCTCTGATTCCGCTAATGTGAAGCATTTTCTTTTGAACAACAATGAAAAATATACCACACTTTTAAATATTTTCTCTTTATTATTGACTATTTTAAAGAACTATTTATTTTGTTTATTAACTGCTTAAATATCCAAGGCCCCTTCATTGAGATGGTTTGCTTAAAAAGCTGTAATTGACAGCTGGCTGAGCTTTAAGGAGAAGATTATGAAAGAAAAGTAACATAATGTTAACAAGTGACTAAAAAACATTGATGCCTCTATAGCTAAAACTAATGGCTACCTGTGGCTCACGTAAGTTGCTGAATATTAAGAAAGTTAATATATTTACGGCTGGTTACTTCAAAGCAGGTGCAGGTTAGGAAACAAAGTGAATAATAATAACATCAATCATGCATGTCTATTTACAATATTTGGAGACAGGGTCATACCATCCTGGTTTCCTTTCTGAAAACAAGATTCTCAGCTTGAAAAACACCCTCTATCTACCTCAATATCTCTTTAGAATTAGCCCTGTCATTATCAGCACATAGAAGCAGAGGAGACTCACCCTAAATCTACAATTTATCATATTCATTCATCAAATACCTTGGTGTTTTTACTTTCATTATTCAGGTTTTTTTTTTTTTTTCTATATTACTGAAGTAAGGTCCTATGAAAATTACAAGAAATAAGACTTCTCACCCATTGCCTGTGTGGGTGTCTGCTTCTGCAAAAACTGGTAGATTCAATTTTTGTGCATTTTAATCAATTTTTGAAGAAATTGAATACATTATTAAATCTATATAGACATGCAGATCTTTACCCTTTTTTGAGTGTTTGCAAGTCTCACAGCATGAAGGAAATTAATATTTGTTGCAGAAATTTTTAATCATTTCAAATAAGTGAGTACTTTGCTCACTTCAGTGACTGACATTTTGCTCTTTAAACAGCCTGTGCCAGAAAGCAAGAAGCCAATTTTGTTTTGATCAATTATGTTCTTGTAGATAATGCCAAGAGATTATTAATATTGTAAAAATGAAAATTGCATCATAATGAGGATGATCTGCCTTCCCAGAGAGGCACAGGTCTAAGAATACCAGTCAAGGTTTTAAGGAGAAGGATCACAGAAAGGAGAGTCGTCAGATCTTACATTTTTCCTCTCAGGACAGGTTGATAGACCCTCTGAGTTTAGAGGGAGGCTCTGCCACCCCTCCTAGGCAGGCCATGATGGATGGGATTTGGTGAGATATGCTGTTTTCTGCCTCACCTGGAAACTAAGATTATATCCCATGAATTTCCATATTACCTCCCCACCACAAAAAAAAAAAAAAAAAAAAAATGAAGGAATGAAGGATTCGGTCATCTGGGAGTTTTTTGTTTTTTTTTTTTACCAGTCTTGGAAAATGATAATGGTTTAAGCTCTTTAGAAACTTCTAAGACCCCTTCATTGAGATGATTGGATTTCAATGTTCACTCCTAAGACTCCCAAGAGCAGAGAAGACCTCTCTGGTCAAATCCTTGGTCACCTCCCCACCGTGTGCTTTCGATTCAGCAAATCAGGCAATGATAGTTGACCAATAATAGCATCTGTTTCCACAAGTTAAATACTGATATGTAGGGATGATTCCAAAATATTTAACAATCAGTAGACCAAAGCAACCAATAAGGAACAGCCTGGGCCTGTGTACCAGGACAGGCCTCTGCTGGTCCCTGCTGTGTCAAGTGATGATCTTTGTTTTCTGAATCATGGAGGACCTGTTGATACACTGGGGAAACTCCGGGTGTAGGGGAGAGGGGGAAGGCAGGCTAGGTCAGGTAAATAATTAACTCTCAACCTATACTAAAACATTTCAGTATTTTCACAATCCAACAGGTACATCTTTCTCATTGTGTACTGACTGAATATTAGCCATGGTTATATGATTAAGCATCTGTATATTCTACGGAGCGTGATGACAATTATTGGCAGCCTTGCAAATAAACCTTTTTTGTGCTAAATATGAAGAAAGTGTACCAGAGTGGTGAAGAACATGGGCTCTAGAACTAACTCGGTAATGATGTTATTCATTCCAGCTTTTGCGCTCATTAAATGGAAATGATAATAATACTCCTTGTAGTGTTCTGAGAGTAATATATGAAAAGCAGTTGCCTAGTGATGCTGGTACCTGCCCACCTCAGCAGTAGAAACCCATATCTTCACTGAACTACAATGTCAAGATCAACAGAAAACAGAACTTCCAGTGTATATTAAGTTACTGGAAAGGAAATTGGCAAGAACACATCTCACTTTTCAAACTGTTGAAGAATGATGTATTCCTTCAAATTACATTTGGAAATTGAGGAACAAATGGATATGTAAGATCTAAAAAAAAAAAAAAATCAAATCTGTAGTCCCCAGTGCCTTTTCATTTTCTTTTTAATGAGGCAAATTACTCATTATGAGTAGTGTAACACAGTCTTGATATTCAATAATTCACTGACAAAATGTATGCTTTTAGGATATTTCTCCACAGATATCAATAACTATAAAGTATATCATGCAGCAATTTTTAAAAGATGTAATATGACATCTTATTTTTATATATAAGTTTAATGATTTGTTTTGGCTAATATTTTCTCCTAAAATAAGCCTCATTGGGGCTTCCCTGGTGGCTCAGTGGTTGGGAATCTGCCTGCCAATTCAGGAGACACGGGTTCGAGCCCTGGTCCGGGAGGATCCCACATGCCGTGGAGCAGCTAAGCCCATGTGCCACAGCTACTGAGCCTGCGGTCTAGAGCCCGCGAGCCACAACTACTGAGCCCGCACGCCACAACTACTGAAACCCGTGTGCCTAGAGCCCGTGCTCCACAACAAGAGAGGCCACCGCGATGAGAAGCCTGCGCACCGCAACTAAGAGTGGCCCCCACTTGCCGCAACTAGAGAAAGCCTGCGCCCAGCAACGAAGACCCAACACGGCCAAAAATAAATTAATTAAAAAAAAATTTTAAAAAGAAGCCTCATTGACTTGAAAAATAAAAAGTGTAAGGTAAGATTTTTCACCCTGCTTTATGACATTATGAAAGCCATACCATATATGAGTTGTCAACTATAAAATTATAAGATGTTAGGGTTGAAAGAAACCCTACCAATGAATTTCATGTTAGGTGGAGAACACTGATTCATTCCAAATAAAGTGTATAATCAAAATATGAACCTCATGGACAGAATCCAATATATAATGTCACATATGCTGATTATCTAATGAAATTAATTTTTATTTGCCAGAAAATAACTAAAACATTTGGGAGAGACAAAGATTCTTACAGACACATCTATGTGCATATGAACAAGCATGAAGACATGCCACCTGTAGGCAATTAAAAGGAAGAAAATTATCTCTTCTAACGAAAAGAGATGCAATGTTCAATTTAAGGTTCCTAAATAAACCTATCTCTGTCCCTCCTCTCCTATCCTCTCTGCTCAGCACTGCCTTCTTCCTGGGGACACTATTATTTCCCAGTGGACTGATTACTTGGTACATGTGGAGACATCAAATTCCCAGCAAGCAATACATTCATATTGGTTATGGAATGGTCCTTAAGATATCAAGCTGAGGAAACATCTCTGAGATATTTCAGATCTCAGATCTCTGGGTGGGAAAATCACATACAGGCATCAAGAGTACTGCCCTCTAGATTTCTGAAAGGAGCAATGACTAGGAAATCAACCAGTTGGTGGGTCATGAAGTGACAATGAGTGTGAGCGTGAATACTTTTTTTAAGAAATGAAATATAAAGCTGTAGAATAGAAAACATTCTATATAGAATAAAATAGAAAACATAATTATATTACAATTATTCTATTTTTTAATTTTAGTTTCACATATACACACAAACATGCGTGTAATACATACACACACATAGGTGTGTACTAGATGGTGAAGAAACAGGCATTTTTTTACGTTGAAATGGGCAAAATTGTTGGAAAGCCACAGAAATAAGAACAGAAATCACAAACTGGCATCCAATGGATAATTCCAGACTACTGAATATTTAATTTAAGAGTTGGTTTCTTGGGCTTCCCTGGTGGCGCAGTGGTTGAGAATCTGCCTGCCAACGCAGGGGACACGGGTTCGAGCCCTGGTTTGGGAAGATCCCACATGCCGCGGAGCAACTGGGCCCGTGAGCCACAGCTACTGAGCCTGCGCGTCTGGAGCCTGTGCTCCGCAACAAGAGAGGCCGCGATAGTGAGAGGCCCGCGCACCGCGATGAAGAGTGGCCCCCACTTGCCACAACTAGAGGAAACCCTTGCACAGAAACGAAGACCCAACACAGCCATAAATAAATTAATTAATTAATTAAAAAAAAAAAAAGAGTTGGTTTCTTTAAAATGAATTAGTTGCTAATAAAGACTGTGAGAGTGCACATGAAAAGCTGTTTATGTGGCTTCCTTTGAAAGGGCAGAAGATGTGACATTCCTCTGAGGCATAGTCCTTGGAAGCTGAGTAGCCGCTACACCATTAGGAAGGGCATGGGCTCTCCAAGTCATCAGGGTCCCTACCTCCCCCCCTTTTCACTCAGTTCTGTATCTGCTAGACAACGTCAGCCATTTGAATTTGTTACCTCTGGTCTAGACTTTTGCTCCCATGATGATCACAGAGGTCCAAGGATGGTTACAGAAACTCATGATTTGGCCTGGATTTTTCCACGGCCTGACAGACACTGAATAGTGACTGTACATGATCATGAAAGAAATGATTACCAAATCATCTGTAAAGGCAACACATGCCTTAGAGGCCCTCAGTTTAAACTTTTCATTTCACAGATGAGGAGACAGATACAAAGAGAGCAAGTAAAATGTCGAAGGTCAAAGAGTTAATAATTCCATGATTAGAAATAAGTTCTCACTCCTCTCTTGATGCCCTTTCAATTACACATGGTTGCCATTAGTTAAATAATTTTCAGAAATGAAAGGCAGTACAAATGAAAGGCAGTATAAACTGAAGCCAATGTGATGTGTTATGTGTAAATGATCTATGAGTAATATGGATACTGCTGATAGAAATAAAGTATTAGCAATAACTACACTGTTCTCACCAACCTCACCTTTTGTTCACATTAGTTTCCTTCCTTATCTCCATTATTCAAGTATATATAAGTTGAATGAGTGTAGATTGGGGTAAATCAATTACTGTATAGTGTACATTCTAAATATGAAGAACCCACATTAATTTCTTAACTTTGACAATTATATCTTGGTAATGAAAAATGTTAACATTAGGGGAAACTAGGTGAAAAGTACATAGGAACTCTCTGTACTATCTTTGTAACTGTTCTGTAAAAACCTAAAATTAAAAGGTTTATTACAAATCATTAGAAACCATTGATAAAGATGTTATGAGAATGCCATATTAGTTACTAGTAAAAACAGAAAAGGGTAAATGTATCTTGAGGAAAATATTCCCTTATCAAAAAGTTACACCAGCATAACTATCACCACTCAAAAGCTTGCAACAAGATGGTTCAAGGCTTATAACAAGGTCATGGCTAAAACAAAGCCCAAAGGTTGCTCCAACATTGAAATACAGTGACCCCCCCCCAAAAAAAACATATAACACAAAAAATAATTCTAGCCTTTTCAGAGGTTCCTTTTAATATCCTAGATGGAAGAAATGTCAATGATTTGGTTTTAGTCCCAAGAAGACATATTACTTATTTTTAATCTGTGGTTTCAATGAATACTTCAGAGTATAATAAAAAAAGAACAAAGGGTGGGCAGAAGCCTACATATTGATTCAGAAAAAGATCAGGAGAATATGAAGAGGCCAAGACATTCTGGCAGAAACGCCTTTTCAGTTGATGACCATGTCTATTTCCAAAACAGCCCATCTGGGCCAGCCCTGAAAGTTGTGCAACCCTAATTATCCCAGTGGGAACACTCCTATGTCTAGATCCAAAATTATTACCAAAGACTAATGTTTGTTATAAAAAACGATTTTGTATATGAGGGTATCTCAGCACCTGAATCCTAGGAAACAGGCAATTCTTCAAAATGTCCTTAAGTAGTTCTTTTAGAGTCCCATACCTGCTGTGGCAGAAGATGCTATTTAACTGATCATCAGTAGTTTTTAGGAGTATAATGCACAGCCTAATGGGCACTTTGGTCTACACTGCTCATCAAAATCCTATGCTTGTGACTAGAAATGATGCAGAGTTGGGAAGCACTGAAAAACATTCAGGCTTTCAAAAAACAGTTTGTTATTGCTATATGTCTAGACTGTGCTACTTCTGTCCTACATCAAGATCTAAAGCAATCATGTATAAAACCTCAAAAGAATAATTTTGTAAATTATATATATGATATGTTGTATATTATATATATTATCCATATTTATGGATCCGAATACATTTGTTTGAATAATATTTACTGCATATCCTCTATGTTCATGGCACTGTTCTGCATGCCTAAACAGAACATACATTGGATCAGGGCTGGCAGATACTGAAGCACCAATAACAAAATTAATAGCTTAATTATGGTTGAAATACGATAAATGCTACCAAGGAATAGTACAAGGTATTGGACCATAGCAAAAAGGGGGTATTAATTTATTCTGGGGTCAGTAGAAGGCTAAGCTCTTTAGTCTGAGTTCTGAAGGATGGAAAAGAGTTGGTTAGGGAAGACCAAAGGAGAGAGGAAGGGGGCGTGGGGTGCAGGACGTCTAAGATCTGAGGCAGGAAGGAGTATGACATTTTCAAGGGGCAGAAAACAGGCCCACGTGACCAGAACTCTGGCTGCCCAGGGACACATGGTACACAGGACACCTGGTGAGAGAGGCCAGGCCAAGTCACAGGGGGTCTTAGAGGACTGAGAAAGAATCTTTTCCATATCCTAAGAGCCCTGAATTTTCTGGTAAAAGTAAGCCCAAGCCTGTAAAACAGGTTAAGGAGGGAAGAGGCATTTTCATATTTGTATTCAAGAAAGATCAACTTGCTGCTGTGTGCAAGCAGGTGAGAAAGGCTCCAGAGGGGCCTCAGCAGTGGCCCTGCTAAGAATCCACGTCCCGGCCTGACGAGAGGTCCTCAAAGAAAAAAAAAATACACTGTACAAATGTGCTTGGCTCATTCAAGAAAACAACACTTCCATTACTGTCTTCTCTGTCTAATGATCCATCACAATACGAAACATCGTTAGGTTCACCAAAATAGAAATTGGTTTCAAAGTAAAATAAGAACAAGGGCAGCTCTGCACAGACAGGGGTCTCTGCAGAAGCAGCTGTATTCTAAGTTTTAGGAGTGACGTGCATGAATGTCAACCAGACATTTTGAAATGACAAAGATTCCAAAATCTAAAAGACAATAAACTCTAAAAATGACTCAGTCATCTCTCCCACTGCCCATAAACTACTCATCAAAAAACCAAAAAATTAAAGAAAGCTTAATACTCTTACAATTTTTTCACAATCATCCCTGCAAGAAATAGCAAAGATAAAACACTCTAGACACTTTATTTGCATCAGGCTGATATAATAATTATTGTTAAAAAAGATAAGCATTCAATTATATTACACCGAACTGATAATGCAAAGATTAATCAATGAATAATACAAGAATCTCATGCCTCATAATGTTCTTCTACATGCTTTCTGCCAACAAATACAGCTAAATTTTTGCTGGATAAGAAGACTGAAATCAATAGGAGTCTAAGATGGTTATTCACAAAGTTAATGAGTATCAATCTTTTAAATTTTGGAATAAAGTCTATTTTAAAATCATTTTGAATAATGTGTAGTAATTGTTTCTTATTCCTTGGTTTCTTTGTTATTGTTATTTTAAATATCTGGTCCTGATTTAACATAGTTTGAAACGTCCAGGAAAAAAAAATACCATGTTATGCTTTGTGACCACCTAGAGGGGTGGGATAGGGAGGGTGGGAGGGAGGGAGACGCAAGAAGGAGGAGATATGGGGATATATGTATATGTATAGCTGATTCACTTTGTTATAAAGCAGAAACTAACACACCATTGTAAAGCAATTATACTCCAATAAAGATGTTAAAAAAAAAATACCATGTTAAAAAAAATATAGCTGCTGTGTGTTATCAATATCATGATTTTTTAAAATCTTGCTTTCTTCAACAGGAAATATGCATGAGAGCCTGCATCTGTTTACTTCATGCTATAGAAATAGCCTCGAAGCTGCCTGTCAGAAATTTCACAAAATGCTAAAAACCATGCTGAGTTGTTCTTTCCTGTTTTCTCAGGAGTCCTGGTATTAAAAAAAAAAAAAAGCAAAAAGCAAAAAAGGCTTTCCTGCCCTAGGGGTTATCTGCTCCTGATTTAGCCATTTTCCTTCATACCAATTTTCTTTCTCTCTATTTCACTTCTCCTACTTTTCCACAATCTTCCTCCAGGGAACAAATTCACAATACAACTACTAGTCAGCAGCCAACACTTTCTCCCAGCAGTGGCCCTAAACTCTACCAGCTCCAAACCTGGCTAGAATCACTGGAAAAAAGGGAGCAACGAGGTATTTCAGAAGACTGATATCTCCAAGGAACCACATTATTTGGGAACACTTAGAAAAGTCTGGAAAGCAAGGGCAACTTTCCTTTTTACCTAAAATTGCAACACATTAGTATAAATGCTGAAGATCCTTTCAGTCTGCAAAAGCACCCTATGGATCTGTACTTTTTTTTCCCCCTCTGAGGGAATTCAAACCACCAAGCAGTGACCAAACTGTTAGCGGTGGAAGCCTTTATTTAATCTACTAAATCTCCACTCAAAGTGGCATTTTAATAGTATATATTCATGTTTACAAATTCAAAATTGTAACGTGTATACCCAATAAACTGAATTGATGTGTATTTTACCAACATAAAATTTTGCAGCTGAGGTTGACAGATGACTGCTGCTTTCTTAGATGAATTACTCATGGATTTCATTTTGGTTACAGAACAGTGACAAAATCCTAAATCACAGAGAAATACAGCTGAAATTGCCTCGAGTGCCTTCCAAAATCATAGAATATTCAGCAATTAAACTAATTCAGTAACTTGAAAGAGGGGTGCTAGAAATCTTCTTGTTCAAATTAGAAATGGTAACATCAATAATAGCTTACATTTTCTAAATAGTAAATATTTAAGGTGGTGAAATCAATGAATAAACAACTGTTAATCTCCTTTGTTTAGCAGGAAGTATGCTTCAAAGTATCTTTTAACATTAGATATGCTAAAAAATATCATTTTAAAAATCCAAGATATATGGGTAACTATTTATTGTTAAGATCATTCAAAAGTTCAAAAACAACTTATTTCAGGCTGACTCCACATTTTATTTCAGTTCCATTACTGGCTCTTTAGCCGCAGTTACTTGCAGGTAACTGTGGTTAAATAGCCAGTAATGGAACTGAAATGTTATCTTGCTTGGCCAAATTCATTTCATTCTAATAACAGTGGTGGGTCGGAGGACCTTCCAATTTAACAATAACCACTAGTACCATGGATAAAATGATACATTTATGATGGGATGGGTAGTATGTGTAAAATACTTGCTAGAGCACCCACTGAGCTTTACCTTGTATCCAACAGGTATCCTTAAGGAACTGAGAAATCGTATATGATTACAAATGAAGCAAATACAACACTATACCCCGTTTAGTCAATAACACATTTTCCAGAAGTGCCAAATATATGCCCAGAGATTGCAGGAAAAATTTTTATTTTGAGAATCAATTTGGTAAAACAAATTAAATACATCAATGATCTTCAACGTATTCAAATTCATCAATTAGTAAATGTGTGTTCTTTCAGGGCTTTTAAGTGATTACTTCTTAAAATTAAACTTGAATCAAATAATGATTCCCCCCTGAAGCACACTGTGATGCTAAGGAACGCAGTTTGAAAACCAATAATCTAAAACTTTACAAGATAAGGAAAATATCTTGGTTAATAGGCGGCAGACAACAGATAATTCTAGTATTATGACTTATTTCATCAGTGACCAATAAAGCAGAGGTAGATCCACTAAAATGGAAACATTACAGTACCTCTTATCATACATAAAAAATTGCCATTTTTTCACATGAACACGTTTCTTTCCATTCATTCATGTCTGTTTTGTTGAATCTAAACAGTGTATATGTATACTTATTTCTAGGCATTTTTTTAAACAATGAGAGAACATTTTATTTATAGAACCTTTTAAATGGGATAATGTTAGATATTTAACTGGAAAAGCAAAGTAACTTTGTAAAGTATATTGTATAATATAAATATGTGCAGTATTATAGCACTGGAAAAGGGGTGGGAAAAGGGGTGAGGACAACCAGTATTGTAGGAATCAGTGAACACTGACATTTAAACCAATAGACTCCTAAGGAGATTTAAGCAGCTAGGACTCTCTCCTGATCACAGGAAGGTCACAGACACAAAGTCATTTGACTACTTCAACTATCACAACTCTATAACTAAACACCAGCAGTGGTTGACGTCATAGTTTTCAACAAAGTATATCACTTGATAAAAATAAATGAACTATGGTTAGTAACTAAACATGGCACAACTAATAAAATTTGACAAAGATCTGTAGACAGCAGCACTAAGTATTAATTTCTTGATCTTGATAACTGTATTACAGTTATGTAAGTGAATGTCCTTGTTTTATAGGAAATACAAAATATTTAGAAATAAGGGGGCACTATATATGTAAATTACTATCAGTGATTTCAGAAAAACAATTAGAGAGTGAGGGAAGAATAATAAAGTAAGTATGGTAAAATACTGATAGCTATGTAATCTGGGTACACAAGAATTCTGAGTACTAGCTGTACAAATTCTGTGTGATGGAAATTCTTTCAAAATGAAAAGTTTTAGAAATCATCTTACAAAGCTTGTTTTTTTCTTCATGATGATACTCAATAAACAGTAACTTATTGCAGCGATCTGCAACACTATTTTTAATTTTGAGGAGAGGAAGAAAGCAATAGACATGGTATCCTAATGGAGTTTTACATATGTACATTATACATATATGTATATATACACATGAACAAGTAAAACAAAACAAAGAAAATCACTTTGAATTCAAAATTCATCACAATCTGATTCATTACATTATTTAGATACACATCTGTTACTCATCACCATATATATCTTTAAAAATAATTATGCCCTACCCTACAAAGTTCTGATAAAATTTTTGGTTCATTTACAAAATTATTTCTAAAACTATACAAAAGTTCAATTTACCAATAAAATCAAAATTTTTCATGCAAGAATTTTTCATACTATACATACTGATGTGACCTGTTTAAGAAATTGCATTTGTCTTTTTTTTAATTTGACCAGTTAGGGCTCATACCTAAATACATAAAGGTGACAAACGTGCAAGGATTTCACTTTAAAAATATCTATTTTGAGATAATCTTTGGAAATACACAGAAAACAGAATGATAGACCCACTTGTATTGAGTGTGTAGGGAGAGGAGAAAAAGTGAAAAACAGGAAGAGGTGAGAAATAATATATTTTTAAGTACAGAGAGTCAGATACATAACTCCATCTATAAAATGATACATACAAAAAAGATAGAATATTTTAAGTGCAGTATAGTCAAGGACAGTTGGACTTGAGTTTACCTTAACCATTTCTATTAGGTGTTATGGATAGCACATTTATATGTCTTATTTGTATATATTCTCAAAGAGGGAATATTTGAGTTTAATGGATAAGAGTAAAAATACAATATTTTTTAAAAGCTACTCGAAACCACAAGACCAACAGACCTCAGGAGAATGGGGCATCATTCTCCTGATGCTGAATGCCTCCAAACTCAGTCCTTGACCCTCTCCTCTCTCTCACTTAGTGATTGCAACAGTTTCATGGCTTCAAATACCACCTGTTTGCCAACAGCAACCAAATTTAAATCTCCAGACCTCTCGCAGAAACCTTTAGGTGACTTACACAATTGCTTATTAAACATCTCTGTCTGTATTTCTAGTGAGCACCTCGAGCTTCGTCTGTCAAAAATGGAGCTCCTGATCTCTCTCCTACCTGTCCCACTGAAGACTCCCTCATCTCAGTGCAGGCAACTCCAAATAATTGGGCAAAAATGATTGAATTCACCTTGACTCCTCTCTTGCTGTTATAACCTACATCCAATCTGTCAGGAAACCTTGTTAGTTACTTTAAAAACATACCAGCATCCAGCCACTGCTACCTTTCTGATCCAAGCCATCATATCATCATTTGTCACCCAGACTATTGTAATAGCCTCCTAATTTGCTCTTTTCTGACTGTGACATCCTACAGGCTATAATCAATACAAAAAATAGAATTATCCTTTAAAAACATAATTTAGATCATTCACTCTTCTGCTCAACAGTCCACATTGGTCCCTCATTTTACTCAGAGAAAAGCTGAAGTTGTTACGAGGCTTACAGTACTCAATGGCTAGGTGTTAATGTCTTTTTGATTTCATCTCCTACTGCCCTTCTCTCCTTTCTCTATTCCAGCCACAAATGCTTCCTTGAATACACTTGGCATAGCCCTGCCTTGGAAAGTTCTCCCTGGCTGTCTGTATCAGCTGAAATCTCTTTTCCCACAGATGCTCACATGGCCAACCCCTTAGCCCCTTGAATTCTTTGCTCAAATGACACCTTTGCAATAACCATCCTATTCAAAATAGGAACCTATCCCCACGTCCATCCTGGAACTTCAGATCCCCCTTACACCAGTCTACATTTTCTTTTTCCACAGAACTTAGCACTTTCTAAAATACTGTATAACTTACTAGTTTATTATGTCTATTGTATACTGTCCCTCTCCTCTTCAAAAATTAAGCTCCAACAGAGCAAGAATCTTGGTCTGCTTCATTTACTGATACATACCCAAATCCCAACAACAACGCCTAGCACATAACAGGCACTCAATAAATATTTGTTGAGTTAAATCCAAAAAAAAAAAAAAAACAAGACCTTAGAGGTGTGGATGATTAGGTTAGTTTTGGAACTACTAAATTTGATGCCTTGGAGTTGTATTCAGGTGGATGAGGTGAATATATGTAAAGATTTCTGCACAAAAATCTAGAAGTTTACTCCAAAAGGGCAAGAAGAGACTGCTTTCTAAGCCCCTCAGTTCCAGTTGCAGCAGACCCCTGAGGTGGACAGCCAGAGATGAAAGGGAAGAGAAAGAACAGGGAAAACAATAATCAACCTGTGGCTTAAGGGACCCTGCTCTAAGTCAGAATGACCTGGGAACACTGAAAACATAAGGTAGACACTACCCCAGCCCACTCATTCTAGTTTTATACAGAAAAGTTTCTGGAATGACATTTGCCAAATGTTAATAATGACTTTTTTTCTGGAGAATGTGCTTTGGAGTGGGTTTTGCTATTTTGTCATTTCTCTAGTATGTGGAATTTTTTCCAAATAATTCTATAAAATTGAAAGTGAATTCTTATAGAAAATAAAAGTTCTTCTAAAAGCCTATATACATTTCCTTATAAAAGATAAGACTTAATACACTTAAAAGAGAAAACTGAATATTTAAAGTCTCTTTTAAGTTCCTTGAATGTAATATTGGACATTGTAAGGTTTCAAGCACTCTCTCCTGAGGCACGACTTGGCCAATGAAGTTATAAAAACCATCAAAACAAGAAAAAAATGGAATTATCAACCATTCCTATAAAGTCTGATGTCATATGAAATTTAACAAATAGTTTTCTAATTGTTTGTATCTATAAAGAAGCCAGAAAAGTGCTCCAAAGGAACTTAAAATAGATTTTCTGAAGAACTTATGTATAAGAAAGAAATATGGAAAATATTTCTAAACTGCAGTGTATTATCCTCACCAATTACGGCATGGCTGGATAATCATAATGAGATTGATGTGTAGGTTTGTCCAGAGTGAGGGGATTTGGTAAGATGGCATCTCTGGGTCCCAACCAATAGGATCTTATGATATTGAGACCATAATACATAATCATCATATAAATTCCATTCTCATCTTCTCTGTTAATATACAACTCAATCCATGCTTATGTTTTCAAAATACAAGAAAGGAAATCCCAAGCATATTCAAAAAGGAAATTTCTAATGGAGTTTTTTTATAATTATCTTTCCAATTAACTCACTATAACGAGTTGACTGTGGGTGTCTTCCACTCATTAGATGTCAATTAACAACTCATCACGGTCTTGTCAACTTACTGTATAATGGCTCAGCAGAGTCACATCAATAAATTAATTATGCTTTGTAGCATATTTACATATTTAAAGATGTATGCATAAATTAAATATTTATAACTTAGCATTATGCGTAGGAGATACTACTTTTTTTTCTGTTTTCTCTTGGGTTCTTCTCTACGAAATGAGTGCCAATTTAGAGAGTGTTGAAGCATCATTTAGACAGTGGCAAGCACGTCACAAAACAAGCAGCCTAAATAATTGAAACCACAAACAAGAAGGCAGAAATCAAAAGATCCAAATTACTTCACCCAAAATGAAGGTTTTATGAGAATGACCTGCTAGAGGGTGCCTATGTCCACTGGTCCCTTTACTGTATTTGGGAGTGACTGGTTATGGATGGGTGCTTTTAGACCTCTACCAGCTATCTTATACCTCTATCTCAGTCACTGCATTCTGGTCATAATGACCCCAAGCTAAGTAGTGCTTCTCAGAGAGTGGAAGAAACCAGGGAGCAATAGTCTCTGAAACATCTGAACCACTCCCACCAAACAATGATTTCCATGGTAAAACTAGGATCAAATATGGCAACCTATAGGTTGCCATCAAACTACCATCACTAAAGATGGAAAGAAGATTCTTATAGTCAAGAAAGGTTCTTACTTGATAGTTTTCCTTCCTTTAAACGAGAAAAAAAAAAAAAAAAACTTGAACTCTGGGTTTTTAACCTTCTTACTTATTCTAGCCAGTGTAATTGGAAAGCACAGAAAATGGATCTGAGCAAAGAGAATGTTTGATCTGGTAGAAGGAGGAGGCTGTCAGTGCATTTCTTTTATATTTCAATTATTTTTCACCAACTGTATTTCTATTTCTGTCTCTATCTTCTGTTGCACTAAGCTATGCACTGCATGCAGTGATGTAGGTAAAATTCTAAGATTCCCATGTGCTCTACTAAAGCCTCCTGCAAAATGTTTGCTAAAGCCTTTTACTGTTTTAGTCATAAAGATTGTATGAAGCTCCCTGGCTGAGATGGGAAAACAGAAACTTCCATCTTGAGTGCTGTCAGGGAAACATCCTCATTATTCAAATCCCTCTTCTACTAAGGTTGTTCCTTTCTCCTCCTATCAAATTCCACCCTGCCATCCCTTTAGCAAACTCACTTCCCCCAGATCCCCTGCACCTCACCTCATCTAAAATCAAATGTTACACAACCTTGCAATAATATGCTGTTTCACTACCCTGGGCTTATCCTAGCACTAGTTTTATGCTATTTCTCTCCTATTTAATCTTTTTTTTTAAATTAGTTAAGAATAATGGAAGGAAAAGGAAAACAGGTGAGCAAAAGAGAAAAGAATTAAGAGACAATAGAAGGAACAACAAAACAGAAAGTTCAGGGAGACACAATGAAAGAAGGACAAAAGACAGGAGAAGTCGGAAGCAGCAGCATAGCACAGGGAGATCAGCTCGGTGCTCTGCGATGACCTAGAGGGGTGGGATAGGGAGGATGGGAGGGAGGCTCAAGAGGGAGGGGATATGGGGACATATGTATGCATATGGCTGATTCACTTTGGTGTACAACAGAAACTAACACAGTATTGTGAAGCAATTATACATACTCCAATAAAGATCTGTTGAAAAAAAAAAAGAGATTTATCGTTACTCACAAATAATGAGGGCTTACTCTGGGGCAGGTATTGTGCTAACTGCTTTACATGCAGTGCTTAAGTTAAAAAAAAGTGTGCATAGCATATTCACAGGGATAATATTCTCTGTTGCGAATTGCCTGTACTTGGTTCCCAAATGGTCAGTTTGTGTTAGCTTGATATATGACAGGAAAAAATATATACATATTATAAGAAATGTAAGCTTCTGAAAAAATTGAAACAAATATTGTATAATATATTCATAGTCATAATATATAATATATTCTTTTCTTCTCATTTTATTCCGGCATACAAAACTCAATTTTGTATTACTTTTATTCAATTAAAAAGGTTAATATTAAAAAGAAAGGAAGCCTGTAACATTGTGTTCAATATTTTCTGGTATTATAATTGAGTGACTTTATCTACTTATATGCTCTTAAAAGATGTATCACCATGGTAACTAGATCCTTTGACAATTATTCTATTTTAGTGCAAACCAATACAAAGTGTTTAAAAAATACCCTGTTCTTGCATCCTGAGATTCTTTTTCACTCTTAAAGTTTATCTTTTCCTCCCTTGTAATTTTCAAGGGGATGTTTAAGAATTCAACATTCTTATTTCACCCCTCATCAAGCTGACTTGAACAGGAGCAGTTCTCAAACCGTGAAAGCTGATGTACTTGGTGATAGTGAACTCCCAGCAGGAATTTTTGCACTTAATTGAAATGGATAAATATCACAGAGTTTTTTTTATATAATCCAGAAGATTATTTACTGTGCTTGCTGTTTTACAGAGAAAAAATTAGATTTTTGTCTTAGAGACAGGTAATTTTTTTTTTAAAATAAGACAGCATTTAACAAAGCCTTACTATACATTATTTCAATGCATATATAACCTCAGAGATGATTTGGGCTGTCAGTAAGTCCTCGTTAAAAGCAAACAGTGTCAGAAATTTTAAAAGTAAGTTAACACCTCCTCTGTGTTTTTGCAGCAATTTTATTATCTTTTCATTCGTAGTGACCATAACGTCATCATTAACATAATTATTAAAGCTACTTTCTCTAAAAATAATATCAAATTCATCTTTATAATCCTTGCACAGCACCTGGCACTTAGTAGGCTCTCAATAAACGCTGTAATGAGAAAAGCAATTATAGTGATTGGCTTGTTCTTCATCAATGGAATGCACTACTCTAATATACATTAAGAACCAATGGCTGCTGCAAATATCATATGATATCACTGATATGTGGAACCTAAAATGTGACACAAATGAACTTATCTAGGAAACAGAAACAGACTCACAGACATAGAGAACAGACGTGTGGTTGCCAAGTGGGAGGGGGTTGGGGGAGAGATGGATCAGAAGTTTGGGATTAGCAGATGCAAACTGTTATATAAAGAATGGATAAACAACAAGATCCTACTATACAGCACAGGGAACTATATTCATATCCTATGATAAACCATTATGAAAAAGAATGTATATAGATGTATAACTGAATCACTTTGCTGTACAGTAGATATTAACACAACATTGTAAATCAACTATACTTCAATAAAATAAATTTTAAAAAGAGAGCTAATGTCTGCTGGATTGAGATTAAGTTTCTATATCAGGGAGGAGAGAACATTTAGATATGTAATAAAAAATGCTTGTTTAGCAAAACTGGAAAAGATATGATTTTCTATTCAAGCTATATTATCATCCAGGTAAATCAGTCTCAGTGTCAACCTTATCTCTTTTCACAAGGCCCCAAGGGTCTCTGAAAAGCATCAAAACTGTTCAGGATATTTGGGAATTCCATACTATTCAGATTCCAATCCTCCTCATGAGTAGGCCTATCGTCATCCAGCAGGGGAAGGTCAGAGGGAAGGAGACCTGTCAGCCAACAGTCTCCAGGCGGCTGCCTCAGCCCGCCTCCAAGACTTTCTTGCCACTCACACTTCTGAGGAAAGAACTTGGTCCCACGTCCTGCTCCGAATGAACTCTATATAAATCACCTCCGGATGTGGTGTTTCTACCATATCCTCTTTGTATTCTTAAAACCGAGGGCCTTGTCCTCCGCATTCTGTACTGGATCCCTAAGACTCAGCTGGAAACTCAGATGCTTTCAGAGCCCGAATTTCCAACTGATTTCGGGACTCTTCATACTTCCTCTGAGGCACCAGTTTTCCCATTTTCTCCTTTTCCATGGGTCCCCTGCCACACCAAGCTCTTTCCTCTACCCTACCCCCAGAATATGGCAACGTTGACACAGATGGTCAGTATCTTGATTCCTACAAAACACTGTGTAGCATAGCAATCACCATTCAACTGCACTCAGATGAAAGCTGTTTTAGGACAACATCAATTCTACCACCCTCCAGTGGGTCTCCTCAACCACTGCTCTCTGTTCTTATCCTTTTGGTTCTCCATAGTGTGAAGTGCCAAAAGCTCAGCATATTTTTGTTCCTATTGGTGTCACATTTGGATTTCCTGTTCTGACCTCATCTCTCCATTATACCTAAATCCTAGAATTTCCCACAGCAGCAGCATTCTCTCTACCATTCCCAGGTGTACGAGAAGCTCGTCATCGCCAGGCAGGAGGAGCCAGACATCCCGTCACTATCTTGGCTTGTACCCATTTTTTCTGTCTGACTTTTATTTAAAATAATACTAAGTAACTTAATCTGGATTTTTTTTTTTTTTTTGTCATTTAAAAAAGGGTTCTGTGGACTATCTGCTGATTTTCTTTCACTTCTTCACATTGTTTCCACATTGGGCACATAGAAAGGGGAAAGGTAATTTCCATTCTTGTCTGTTTCCATTTCCAGACTACCTTGTTCTTCTAGGAGAGAAAGTGAAACACGCATCCCTCAGCACCGCAGTTAACGTGCTCTTTCTCCCTTCTGCTAAAATGGCCCCAACATCTCGGAACATGCACATAATAAGGTATCTGTCAACCCTGTCTACTCTCTGAGCAGAAAGTTCAGGCAAATGTGAAGGGAGAAAGGAAGCTCAATTTCAGATTCTAGAGCCTTCTTCCAGAGACCAGGGACCCATGGCATAGTCCCAAGCTTTGTTTCCATTTGCACTCTACATCCAAATATGGTCAGACACTATTTTGGCTATACTTCTCACTTCATGACTCAAAATCAGCCAGAGGCTACTCCAACTGTTATTTGCTAACATGTTAATTTGATCAGAGTCTCTCAAGGCTCTTTGCTTCCTTAATCCTTTAAGACCAAGGTCAGCAAAGCACAGCCCATGAGCCAAATCCAGTCTGCCAGCTGTCTGTGTACAGCCCATAAGCTAAGAACAGATTTTATAGATGAACACTAGCAATCAATTTGTTGACAGGGAACAATTACTTTGAACCACGGTTAAGGAAAATATTATTCCCCCTCAAAAAGAACTCAATTAGACTTACCAGTAGACTTGTATTACAAATATTTGTACTCAATTATTAATATTATATTTTGAATTTCATGAATAAAACTTTGTGGAAGACTATTGGTTATAGAAGTATTCACCTTGATTTTGACTCTCAACCCTCAAAGCCCAAAATAGTAATTATCTGGCCCTTTACAGAAAAGGTTTGCTGATCCCTGCTCTACTGGAACACAGCTGGAGATATTCCATGAAATGCAAAGAAAAACCTCCATAGCAGCTTAATTAAGGCAGTTTAATTAAGACTTCTAGGAGCTTCACCTTGTATTTTTCACAGATTAAACTATAGATAGATAGATCTATATATAGTTTTTCTGCTGGTTATAATGCATATTGACTAACTGTCCTAAGTGACAACTACTCTGTCTTCATTTTCTTACTAAAACAGGTAACACTATTTTCAAATTGGTATTCATTACTAGCATTGATTGACTGCTTACTAAGTATTGGGCTTTATGAACTTCAAACCCTTTAGGTTGGCACTGTTTCTGTTTAAAGATAATTGATGAAATGGAAGCTCAGAAAGACTAACCAGCTTACCTAAGGCACAGAGCTATATGAGGCACAGCTTACTTTGACTCTTGAGCTCCTATTCCTAATCACAATAATGTACTATCTCCACTGTTGTTTACCCTGTCCTTCTAGCAATTTCCTTTAACTATCCCCAGCTTCTATTTGTCCTAAAGATAACAATTCTTCACTGCTGTTCACGCTGCCCTCCAGGAGCCCTCCATTCAGAAGCAGCCACACTGGCATGAAGATTTAGAAGTATAGCAACAGCTATGTCTCAATGCTAATTTGAACTTCTGGTAGCCTGACCTTGTCTAAATCACAAAGTCCAGCATGGAATTTTGGACAAAGGCCAAGACCTAAGACCCAAATGAGAAGGAGCTGTGGCTGTGAGATCCAACAGGCTTGACTCACCACCCTGAAATTAGGAGCTTTGGGCAAGGGAGCTGATTTATTGTATCTTCCACTTGGGTACTAACTTAAATAGGGAGACGTCATCTATCAAGGTGAAAACCTATACAGAGTTACGGAAACACAAATAAATTGATCAGGAAAGTCAACGCTTTAGCAGTAGGTAAATCCACTTCAACCATTAACTCACTGTGTGACACTGGCTTCATTTCATATAACCAGGAGTTTTTGATTCAATTACTATTTTTACTTTGAAGATGACTATATCATCAAACTCTACTTCCCATGACCCTTGGGCTCTAAAGTCTGCCTATACAGTAACATAATCCAGAGAAGAATACTCTCTGAGTAGTGGCTCAATATGAGGAAATTATTCTGATACTGTCTAATGAGATCACACATCATTGATTCTCTTCAAAGCCTCATCTGGAAGAGTTATGATGGTTCTGCTATAATGATGTCATTGAAAACTTAGATATATAGTCTATAAACTTCTTGGAAAACAGTTACTATATATTATTTCATCTGTTACTTGATTTTGATGTTACTATGATCAGATTGTTCCAAATTTTTAAGAATGTGATTTAACCAATTGTTGACCTTACAGGTTATATTATTTTCCGAATACCAATCTCTGGTAGACAGCAGAGGTGGTACAGGTTGCAGTGGCTCTATTCCCAAAGATGGGCCCAACCCAAGGCTTGACACACAGTGGAGCTCGGTAAGTGCACTGTAAGATGAATACGTGAAGGAGGGCAATAATTCATGATACTTCCTGAATTTGTTGCCTCAGGAGAAAATATATAAGGCACAGAAATGTATTCTGAAAGTCAAAAAGGGAAGTAAGTGGTACATAATTATAATTAAATAACATAAATGCTTTTGGAAGATATACAGATCTGAAAGTAGGTGTATAAATGGATTTAGAAATAACAAGGGATTGAGGTGGCCTGATCTGTGTTCCCATTGGGAAGGGTGGGTCTGGGTGGGACTTGGTGTGTGAAAGGGGAACAGTTTGCCAGGCTCACATTAATGACAAGAAGGTGATCACAGGATGAGACCTTTATTATCCAGGCACAGAAAGTCTCTGGGAGCTATACTATACTTTCTTCGCAGCTCATGCCATGAATGACCTTCTCCCTCAGAACAGAAAGGCCAGATCTGGAATTGTGGACCTGACTCTCCCCCAGCCCCTTTTCCTTCCAAGAATGAATTACATCAGATTGCTCTTCAGATCTAGTTTAATCTGTTGCTATTGCATGGGGAAACGCTTATCCAAAAATGCTGTTGTTTCTTTTTAAACACTTGAAATTCTTCAAACAGGGAGCAAAGCTTATCATTACATAATACTTCATCCATTGCCTCATTAAAAAAATAACTGTTATGCTCAACGTCTATTGCACCAACTTGACCATTTGAACTGCACAGTGAGCCCCTGTCAAGGCTTATTTTTCAAAGTGCACTAATGACATAAACATTGGCATGTTCTGTAACTGCTTCGTGTGCATCCATTTTGTCTACAATAGTTACTTATGGGTACAGATTTGGCAAGACAAGTCCCTCATGATACATAGCAGAATTTTTTACCCAGTGGTTACTAAAAAAATGCAATATTGATGTCAATGCTAAAGGAAAATCATATGTCCTTAAATTAGGTCACGGTTGCATATTCACAGTGGCCCATGGAACTGAACAGTTTGAAGTGGAACATCCCCTTAGTAAATGTATTTATCTATAATGAACCATGTTTCAGAAAAAGTTTAAGATGGCTTATAAAGATTCTTAAAATGTAACAAGAGAACATAAATTAAAAGGAGGGGAGAAGAAAAAAGAAAACAATGGTAAAAGTACAATTTGCATTAAATTAATACATTTAAGTCTGGGTATGGAAGAACTGGCAGAAATAAGGAGCTATGATAGGGTCATGTAGGGTAGCTTGAATGATTAAGCTTGCAAAGAGAGGACAGCTTGGTAAATTCGAAGTCAACCTGATTTAGTATATTTAAACATATAATAAGAGGGCTCACATTTACATATCACTTTGCAGTATACATAAAAATGCCAACTATATGTATTTCCTTATCTCAGTAATTCTGCATTAGAGATAAGGAAACTAAGTCTCATCAGCAAGAGTGACTTATCATGAAAAGTTGCCTTCTGTAGACTATAACACCAAATATTTTTAAGAAGACTTATAGACTTGAGAAGCAGAATTAGCGGACCTATTATAGGAAATCTCTACATGACCCTACTAACAAATGGGACATTTCTGTATTATTATATTTTTAAGATATCACTTTAAATACTAGGCTGAACCATACGGAATTGCCATTTTGTAGGTCAAAAATGGGTAAATATCAGCCATTTCAAACGTTCACCCTCATGGTTTAGATATCAGTGAAAACAAAATGTGACATGGATCTTCTGAAGCGTCAAAATTTGTTCACCCTCGCTTCATTTTCTAGCTTGTACATTAGACATGTTATATCTTTATTAAGCAAAAAGTATAAACAAAGACACACAATTATCCTTAAATACACTAAGATCCTTTTTCAGAACAGTAACTCAGTAACAGCAATCTCTGGATTCTGGTACTGTGCTTTCTGTAAGGATTTTTATGGGGTGTATATTGAAAACTAATTCATACAGGAGAGAGTTCAGAACACAAGTCAGCTTAACTGTGCTGAAATCCCCATTCAAACTGGTTCGGTGACACTGGGCAGGTTACATTAATATGCGTCTCAGTTTCGTCATCTGTAAATTGAAAATGAAGCTATCACTTTCCCTAACAACGAATGCTACGTAACTGAGCCGTTATCTCTTTCTACTGTGGCTGGAAAACTTCACCAAGTTGGAAACTTAGCTTCAGGAACCACTTTCACCCTTATGGTCTACATATTAATATTCTTTCCCCTAGTTTTCAGTGATCACTTCTTTAAATTTTCCTTTGCTTATAATTATCTATTTCTTCTTTATTCCACTTTTAGGAGATACAGTATTTTTGATATTAACTCAAATCTTTTATGGTAGAAGTTGGGTTTAAAAAAATCAATAACAATACATAAATAATACACACTCACTCTGAAATGTTGACTAAGGGTGATTTCTGCTAGAAAATATATGTCATGTTAAATTAAGAATGCCTATAAATTGAAGAATGATAAAGCACTGACTGTAGGGGGTAATAAATGCAGTAAATTATGAAGCCCTCAGAAAAAAACACAGATTTCAATTGAAAATAAATATTAAATCATAAAACATTAATTATTGAGTTTTGTGTTCAATAAATGTTGCTACAAATTAAAGTTAAACGAAATTAAACAGTATAAAGAGAAAAATCTGTGTTCACTGACATCAATACTAAATGGTGTTTAACTACAATATTTGCAAATACGAATGGATTTATTGTACTTGTTTGTGCTATGGCCAAGTTCATAAATGCAATTCAAAATAGCATTTACCCCATTAGTAAAAGCACATTAATAATAATATTGACTATTAAATAACACACTTAATACTATATGCTGTAACTGATTCCATTGAAATTACCACTTCTAGAGGCAATTACACCTAAAAAAAGTTTCATATAATTTTATGACACCAACCTAGAACTAATAATTAGACTGAAACCATATATAAATGTAATGAAGTGTTATTTTCTTGAAATGCTCAAACTGTGAATTCTACTTGAATAAGATAGAAACAAACAAATGAAAAACTTAAAATCATTTTAGTCACCCTTTTGAAGGTAATTTAGAATAAGATAGCCTGGGATTTAAACTCTATGACTCTGAATTAAGTCCAAAGGTAGATAACAGGCTCAAAGTTTTACCACAAAAAATGAGTCCCATGAAGATAGGCAGACTGCCTGTGATTCTGGGCTGGTGCATATATATTAGAAACAAAGTGCATATATTTCAGTAGAGCTAAATGGCAATAACAACAGCAATAATAATTCCAGAAATCTATAGGATACCTGTAGTACTAAAGGTATGTTCTTTATGATTATTCTAATAAAAGTGAATAATCTCAGTTAAGACACATTTTAGATAAGGCCTTAACATACTTTGAAGACAGAAAATGAAGACTTATTTTGAGAACCTATTCTTTCCGATTCCTCTGTCCTTAAACTCATTTTTTATTTACTGCATTTTTTTTTTCTCCTTCGCCTCATTAAAAATGTTATAAATTTATTTTTGGAAGCTGCCTGCATCCTCCCTTCGGAACAGAGGCCTCGTACCCTCAGATGCCAGGAGTGTTGCCTGCTGACAGATTACAGCTGAGTCCCATCTAGGAGTCATCCTGAGCCCAAGGGAGTTGTCTCACCCAAAGCTAGCCTCCCTCCTGGGTATCACCTACCCAAAGTCTGGTTGGTAGGGAGGTACAAAGACTCTTGCCTCCAATCAGACATTTCTGGAGGGCCATATTAACTGCAGAGCTTCCACTGGAATTGGCTGAGCCCATTGTTCAACCACAGCACAGTTCAACTATCATCATATGAAAGTACAAAATTTTGATTTCTATTCTTTCATAAGTTTATGGTGTTTCCATACCTGTAATGCTTTTTAATAATAATGTTCAGGATTGACAGGATTGAATTTCTAGAAAAAATTCAGAGAAGAACAACAGGAGGGATTAGTTTAGGGACTTATCTACAGAAGAGCAAACTAAAAAGATTAGGTACCTTCAGTATACACAAGGAAAGCTGAAAATGAGATAATCAAGTGTTAAAAAAAATAAGAATAAAAATATAAAATTTATTATTTTTCAGCAATTCCTCAGCATACCAAATCCCCTAACATGTCACTTCCCTCTTACATCTGTGTTCTTTTTTCACTGGATTATACCCTTTAATATTCAAAGCCTCGTGTATCCCATATCTTCAATCTTTTTTTTTTTTTTTTTTTTTTTTTAAAGGGCAGGCTCATATATCACTGATGGCAATGAGAATTGTTACAGCTTTTTTTTTTTTTTTTTTTTTTTTAATTTATTTATGGCTGTGTTGGGTCTTCGTTTCTGTGCGAGGGCTTTCTCTAGTTGCGGCAAGCGGGGGCCACTCTTCACCGCGGTGCGCGGGCCTCTCACTATCGCGGCCTCCCTTGTTGCGGAGCACAGGCTCCAGACGCGCAGGCTCAGTAATTGTGGCTCACGGGCCTAGTTGCTCCGCGGCATGTGGGATCTTCCCAGACCAGGGCTCGAACCCGTGTCCCCTGCATTGGCAGGCAGATTCTCAACCACTGCGCCACCAGGGAAGCCCCATATCTTCAATCTTAAAAGACTCCCTTCGACCTCTAAAAATGAGTTGTAATTACGTCCTGTATCTATGTTCTCCACTACTATTCCTAACAACCTACTCCAATCTGACTGCCAACTCCACTGCCCAATGGAATTATTCCTGCTATGGGTACTAGGGACCACAATGCTACTAAAACCATTGGGTACTTTCATTCTCACCTTACTTCGCTTCTCAGCAGCAACCAAACATCCCTTCCTTCTTTAAAAGTGTTCTGCTTTTGTCTTCTGTGACACTAAGCTCATGTGTTTTTTTTTACCTGCTGGCAGCTCCTTTTGTTTTTGGTCACCTCACTCATACATGTGTTTGTTCATTCACTCATTCATTTGGCAAAATGGAGTCTGGAGACACAATAGTGAGCAATACCAGATGTAGCTCTTGCTCTTATAGGGTCCTGTACACCCTCTCCAGCTTCACTGTGTGCAATTCTTTCCCAATACCACCATGTTGCTGCAGGTGCCTTTTTTTCTAGGTCTTCAACTCTGCAGAGCTCTTCCTATCTCAAAGTTTTTACATGCATCCTGTCCTCTTCTTAGAAAGTCTTGCCCCAGCCAGCCCATCCCTAAAACAGCTCCCATGTCAGTTCCTCAGAGAAATTTGCCCTGGTATTCCTCTCTCAATCAGCATATCCTCTTATTTCACTGTATCCAACTTTTTTCCTACCTTAAAGGAAATAGCTGGCACAGTTTTTAAAATAATGAGACAACAACAACAAGAAAACAGCTGTTATTTCACTGTTGGTACAAGAGATGGTTTAGGTGAGAGATACAAATAGTTTCCTAAGAGATTTAAGTTCATAAATAAAACAATCATAATTAACTTTTGCTGTAGTTAATATCAGAAAAGACAACTAAGCTTTTTAATAATACTGGGTCATACACACCCAAGAATAAACAAGAAAGATTCAAACTCAGGCAATTTGACTCCACATTCTGTAGCTCAATAGGGCTACCCATCCTTCACTGTACGGACACACAGCTTTTTCTCCAGCTAGGTTACTCTAGTCTACTTGCAAGCAAACTGATGTATCACAGAGAATTTCAAAATTTTAGAGTTAAGGAAGTCTTTGTAGATCTCATAGAGGTAATACCTAGAAGGTCACACAGAGAGCAGTGGCAGATAAGACACTGGAATCCAGTCTTCCGGTTCTCAGAAGAGAGTTCAGCCACGACCTCACGCTGGCCCTTCTCTTCGGAAATGGAGTAAAGAATGACTGAGACAGATACAAAGCCAAGTCCACCTAGGAACACTCTTCTATTACCTACAAAGTATTAGCCATGAGTATTCTGGAGAACTTCTCTAAAATGAGAACAATCTCTCAAAAATTTAGCTACTTTTGAAAAGAAAGCCAAAATATGAAATTGCTACTTGTTTTAAAATCCTGGACATTTCCCAGGATATATATTTTTTCACCATAGAAAAGATTTTTTCTCCCCATTTATATTTTAAATATAAAAGAAGAAAATCATATATTTTCTATGGGAACCCACTTATGCATGTGAGAAGTCTTTTTAAGTGTCTGAAAGAATACACACGAAAGCCTTAAGAGTCTTAAGTCTTGAGTTTTTGAGGGTTTGCGGGAGTGGGGAGTGGGCAGAGAGAGAGCAGGAAGGGGGAGAACCACACCAGTAGCTGTCAGAGCAGGTTTCTGCTTCAATTGTAATGTTCTAATTTCTTTTAAAGGGCAGTGAAATGAATTCATGTTATTGCTTGTGTAACTCTAATAAAATAAATAAAACATCAAAATTAATGTTCTAAAATGAGAAAAAGTAGGCTACCCAAAAGGATTCAAGTCAAGAAAATCAGCCTCAGTATATTCTCTGCCGTAATGGTTTTTCTCCAGACTTTTCGAGCACGGCAGTGTAAAAGTATCCATTGCCAAAGATAACTTTCCACCAATATTTTACTCTGACTCAGGGAAATCCCAAGGAAGCTTTCTCTTTGGGTTGTATTCACCTCAGGAGGATTTCTCATAGAATTTGCTAACAATAGAAATCGTTCTTGGTTATGATACAGTCGCAGCAGGATGTTCAAAATGTCACCGGCCAGTCAGTGGTCCTGCCTGGCAAAGCCTGCTGGTAGGTACCATATGAGCCATATGGAAATTTCTAAAATAGGAAATAAAGCAGCAGGTTCTGAAGCCACCAGCTTCCCTTGCCATGGCAGAATTAACATTAGTCTATGATGCAAAGCATTCCTGCCTTTGAAATGTCCCATATGCACGGAAAATCACCAATCCATGGCGATATACCAAATAGTATTTCAGTATATTCTGCTGATTACCTTTTTACCTCTTTGATTGGCGCTGAAATAACTACATTTTGAAATAAGAAAATGTACAAGGAAAAGCATCCATGCAGGCCATACTTTGCTCAGCAGAATTAATATTCTGTAGACACTAATGTTGTGATAGGATGGTTTTAAAGTGCAATGTAAATTCCCTTTAACTGCCAATGTGTGTATGTACTTCCCCGCTGAGAGATAATGTCAAGGGATCTTTTCTTCTTTCTAACATAAAAATTCTCAGACTTGAACTGTGGTGGGTCAATACAGGGAAGCAACTATACTAACAAGAGGGACTTAACAGAAGAGTGAAAATCACCCACCAGAAAATCCACAGTAAGGAGAAAAACAACAGTTGAAGTCTAAAAAATGTTTTAGGTCAGGCTCTCTTGAACAAGAGATCCTTGAAGAAAGAAATTATATCAACATAATTTGTATAGAAATACCTTCCAACTGAATAAAACTGAAATAATCTCAGAACACATAAATGCTATAAAGGCAATGGATGTGGGATCTTTGCATAAACACAGTCCACACATCGCACAGTCTCTCTTTCCATGGGTGAACTTTCTATAACATATTGCTTAAAACTGATTGTGAGAATACATGGTATTTATTGTATAAAATAATATGTACATGTGTGTACGTTGTGTCAAAGACTGGTACAATATACTATTAACCTAGTTTTTTGGAGTAGGTAGATAAAGATTAAAAAAAAAAAAAAAGAAATCCGTAGGGGAGAGTATTCCTGATGCTGTTTATCCCAAGAAATTTCCATAGAAAGGTGCCATGTTCAGCTATGTTATACAAAGTTCTTGTCATCCATGTCATCATCTGTATTATATAATGAGCATTAACAATCACATATTACTTTTTCATTGATTTACACAAGACAATCGAGTGCCTTTATTTTAGAAAGGCACCCAATTGAAAATGGGGTAAGACATTTAGCATGTTCTCTACTTAAAAAAAGGAGAAGGTTAACATATGAATATCAAGGAGTCCTCAGAGGATATTTTAGAACAGTAGATACACTCCATATATACATCTTTGACAGTTAAAGAAAATGCATTAATATTCTTTTATCACAAATTTGAAACACGTCTTCAACCTCATACAAAACTGAATTAAACTCTTGAATTTACCGACTGTCCAAGCATTCTAAATGCCACTTGACATAGTGGCATAGAGAATCAATAAATCATTAGGCTGAAAATGGCATCTTAGGTTCATCCATTCATCCTTCATTTATAAAATACTTATTTAATACCTAGTATATGCCAGACATGGTGCTAAACGCTGGACACATAATGATGAATGAAACACATGTTATCTCTAACCTTTTAAGTCTCACTGTGAATTAAGTAAAAACACAAATATGTTAAGTCCAAACTGAGATAAGTTCTATGAAGAAGGAGAACACAGCGATATTTTAGAGAATATTGGGATGAAGAGGGCAGGGGCAGCAATCAGTGTCTGAGGATGAGAAGGAATCAGGTAAAGAGGAGGAGGGACAGAACTCCAGGCAAAGGAAACATGCATGAAGGGCTTGAGCCTCAAGAGTTTGAAGCATTTGAGAACTAGAAGGGATTGGTGTGGCTAGAGCATAAGCAGCAAAGGAGAGTAAGATCTGAGCAAAGGTTGAAAGGCAAGCAACAAGAGATCACCATCATGAGAGGTCTGTATTTTATGTTCATCATGAAGTCATTGAAAGGATACAAGCAGAATGACTTGATCTGATTTAAGCCTTAAACTGACTGTTTAGAGAACGCTTGTAGGAAATATGACCTTAGCATCTTCCTAAGATGTTTCTCTGCTGCCAGAAACCAACCTCCTGCAAGTTGAAATTCATCCATCCCTTCCAAATGTCTGGGAAGAATGGCCAAAAGCAGGCATCCTAGAGGAAAGGATTTCCATATACCAAGTTCTACCAGAGGTACCCCAGCCTGATGGGAAGTTTGCCACCTCATTCTCATGGTTGCTAACTTTTTTAGCTAATTGCAGAACCACAGCCAGACAACTGTGATCTTCTATGGTTTTGATCCCTTAGAACTTTCACACCCCTGATGCTCACAAAGCTGCAGAGAAATGGAAAGTTTTGTCAAATCAAAAAAACTGGATCTAGGGCATTGCTGAAACTCAGCATAACTGTAGTGGGGAACGTTTTTGAAACTCCTAAGGTGTTAATCTTTCTTCTCAGAGTTCCTTAACCACGATAATAGAGCATCATCAAATAACTGTGATGACTAAAACTAAATAATTTAATTGTGGGGTGCAGGGCTTCAAACAGATGTCTCTTTCACCACAGCTTTTAAAAACATCAGTTGTTCATTTTCTTGGAAGACCTCCAGAAGGGGCAAGTTTCCTTATTTTTCTAAGATAATCCAAATTGTTAGGAATGACACAACTTAGAGCAGCTTCCTTGGTTTCTGTGTGTGTGTCTGTGCCTTGTTGACACTAAACTATGTCAAAAAGATAATGCTATTTCTCCTCTGTTGCCTAGTTAGTGTTTAAAAGGAATTTAATTATTTTCTATAGGATGAGAGGAAAATCTGAAAAAGGCAAATTGCCAAGAACTACCCAAATAAATACATTGAGTGGAAAGTTGCACTAGGTCTGAGTTCTCTAAATACTGAATTAACCTAACATAGGCAGAGATGGTAGGGGAGGGGCTACAGTGAGAAATCCCACCAAGAACTTAGAAATAAGAGAGATAAGGTTTCCCTCTGAACATTAAATTATAATTTAAGGTTCACACCACATAATAGGTCAGAGAGAAACCAGGGAAGTCATTTTGAAGAGTCAGAAGTGGCTCCCTGACATGGAAACCTGGTTATAATGCAACTAAAGTCAATAATAACATATCAGTCAAAAGAGAGTCAGCAGTGGAATTTGAGAAAAATGTAGAAGACGAACGTTCTCAGAGTCCTGGTCCAAGGGAAGGAATGTTTTTGCCCAAGGATGAGTTCTCTCTGATCCCAGGGACAAATAAAATCTTATTTGCATGAATTAAGTTACCTTACATTGATGCTATTCAACCTAAACTGATTTTGTGCTACCTGTACAGGCTTTTAATTATATTCTGGTCTCCCAAGTAGTTTGACTTTAGGGAGAAATCAGCTAGCCAAAAGATGATGGCCCCTTCGGTAGCGCTATTTCTCATTACACATTAACATGCCAGCATTCTGCTTGTTTTCGTTAATTTCTGGAAGCTTGCATGTGGGATGCTAAAAGACAGACGCACATTCAGAATGCCGATAAATCAGGTTTCTGAGACTGTAAAGCTGAAAATCATATCACGTAACATCATCCTGCACTCTGATCCACGTGATATTAGTGTTTCCAAACAAGTAGAGAAAGACAACCCACACACTTCACGGATGAGATAACTAAAGGCACATGGCTCCTATGTGGCAGAACCAGGACTGGAATCTGGCTCTCCTGATTCCTTGTCCATCTTGTATCACGTATGTACGTGACACGGTAATTATCTACTGACTCTCTATCTAAATTCCAGAGTGTGGGATAAACAAGAATCCTCTAGGCATTCCAATTTGGGGACACTGCTAAGTTGAATTCACTCATCTAATTAAGTGATTTTCAAACTCCCCCTCACCATCACCCAATGCATCCTATCTCCTTCTTCATCTGCCATGTATAAAGCTGCTTCTGAAAGTTTAAAAAAATAGTAGCATCATACCACGTCTAACACCCAATATGTGGGTACAGATGGCATTTCATGTGGCATGATCCTTTTCTACAAATGATAGGAAGTGCAAAATAACCCCTCAAAGATGGCAGGCTCTGTTGCACAATGGTAACATGCCAGAGAGTAATTTTTCATGTTAGCAATTTCAACTGAGGAGCCCTTTCAACTGTCAAGACCTATCCACTTCTCATGTTTCCATTATGAACTATATTCTAACATATATTAACAAACTCCTATGGAACACACTGAATGTTATTATTTAGCATTTAAGAAGCTTTCTGAATGGTCATCATCAAAACATCTATAAACAATAAATGCTGAAGAGGGTGTGGAGAAAAGGGAACCCTCTTGCACTGTTGGTGGGAACGTACACTGAAACAGCTACTATGGAGAACAGTATGGAGGTTCCTTAAAAAAACTAAAACTAGAACTACCCAGCAATCCCACTACTACTGGGCATATACCCTGAGAAAACCATAATTCAAAAAGAGTCATGTACCACAATGTTCATTGCAGCTCTATTTACAATAGCCAGGACATGGAAGCAACCAAAGTGTCCATCATCGGATGAATGGATAAAGAAGATGTGGCACATATATACAATGGAGTATTACTCAGCCATAAAAGAAACAAAATTGAGTTACTTGTAGTGAGGTGGATGGACCTAGAGTCTGTCATACAGAGTGAAGTAAGTCAGAAAGAGAAAAACAAATACCGTACACTAATACATATATATGGAATCTAAAAAAAAAAATGGTTCTGAAGAACCTAGGGACAGGACAGGAATAAAGACACAGTGGGTAGAGAATGCACTTGAGGACACGGGGAGGGGGACGGGTAAGCTGGGACGAAGTGAGAGAGTGGCATGGACATATATACACTACCAAATGTAAAACAGATAGCTAGTGGGAAGCAGCCACATAGCACAGGGAGATCAGCTTGGTGCTTTGTGACCAACTAGAGGGGTGGGGTGGGGAGGGTGGGAGGGAGACGCAAGAGGGAGGAGATATGGGCATATATGTATATGTATAGTTGATTCACTTTGTTATAAAGCAGAAACTAACACACCATTGTAAAGCAATTATACTCCAATAAAGATGTTAAAAAAAAAATCCTATGATAAACCATAATGGAAAAGAATATAAAAAATGTATATATATATATATATATATATATATATATATATATATAACTGAATCATTTTTCTGTACAGCAGCAAATAACACAACATTGTAAATCAACTATACGTCAATTAAAAAAAAAATGTCATTCTCTGCCCTAAGTGAAAAAAAAAAAGAAGCTTTCTGAGAACACAAAGTGCTCTGCCAGTCATGCATACCTTGCATCTAATACCATCTCTTTGGAGGCAGGCATAAACTATTCTCTTTAACAGCTGAAAAGCTAACACTAAGTTGGATCAAGTTAATGACAAAATAGTTTACATAATAAGCCCAGCTAAAATAAAATATGTATTTCCCCAGTTTGGGCCATTCTCTCATGAGAATCTTTTCACCCTTCATGGACTAGCTCTTTTTGAAATTATCTTTTGGGCTAGTAGAAACCTTACTGATGCACTAGTCCAAATATGTACATGGAGAAGGCAGTATAATGAATAGAGAATCAGTAGCTCTGTCATGCCAGAAGCCCAGCATGTCAAGCTGGAAAAAAAACCCTGATAAAAGGACTTGAAGTCCTGATAGGCCGTTAAGGATTAAATATTACTCAGTGATGACACAAAATTCCAACTTAGGAGGTTATTCACTCACTGTTAGTGAATGTTTCTCATTGTACAGATAAAATAAAAACTGCACTTTCTTGATATTCACCTGACAGTTTTAGTTCAGGTTAATTTCCTCCTGCTCTAACTCAAATACCATAAGGCAAAACTCCGGTGCCTTTAACATTGAAAGAAAACAGAAACTCAACAGCCTTCAGTAGCATAAAACGGGTAACTTCCTCTTCTCAAATTTAAATCCCCTACTCCCAGTAACATCCAGATGCTAGTGCATTTAACTACGAAGAATGACAAAAGAAACTATAGAGAAATCCTCAGTGGGGAAGCCCTTCCAAGGTATTATTTCCTAGACTCCACCCTGAGAAAAAAACAGAGCCTCATCAACCTAGCATACTATCCAGCATGTGACTGCATCTAACTGAAAAATTTCAGTTGCCCAAGATGACTTGCCATCTCTCTTCTGGTGGTCTCAGCCAGGCCTTCTCCTTTCACATCATACTAAAGCATATGGTTGTAAACAGTCCTGCAGATGGATACAGAGAACTCAACGGAAGCCCAGGGGACAATCTGGCCTACAGATGTATGATTACACCAGTGGGCCTGTGCTGCTCATAAACTATGTGAGTTAAAGTATTTACAAGATGGATACAAGAAACACAGAGCACACGTGAACGTAAAAGACAAGGATTTACTGCGCTGCTGCATTTTGCCAGCTAATTGGAAATTTGTTACCTAGATTCATGGGTATAGAACATAAGATAGGGCTATGTAATCTAAATCGACAACAACCGATTTTAGAGAAAGCCAGTTACATCAGTATATATTTTCAACTTTACAAATTTTTTTTGACTAATCAAAACAAATTATCACCATCCAACCCCACCCAAATGAAGTTACAGGTTATACAGAAAAAAGCACATAGTAATGGATATTTAAATTCAGATGATGATAACCCTAGTCTCATGACATCATGGTTTAACTTATCCACAGGCAGCATTTATACATTTAACATATTCACTGTTTGATAAAGCAAACCATAGTCATAAAATAGCTTTCTCCCCAAACTAATGTCTTACTTAAAACCCATGATGATCCCTGTATATGGGAAAAACATTCAAAATGCAAAAGTAAAGTGTGTGCAGAGACATATTACCCACATAAGGCACTGTTAAGTAAAGACAGATTTTATAAGCATATTCTTCATATATTGGAAAAGCCTAAGCCTCTAAATATAGGAATTTCATGATATAGAGAGGGATAATACCATCGTTCTAAAGCCTTTCCTTTCTACTGTAATTTCTAAAGCAGCTGAAGCGTCCTGGATTATCATCTATCTACAGGAAGCTGATTTTACCATATTGCAGCAGACTGCTACTGACAAGGGCAAAGTGTCATTAGTCTCCGCATATGCTCTTTATGTTATTATAACAATTGAAAATTGTGTTCAATTGCACATAAAAAAAACAAAAAACAAAAAAAAACACTGCTTTCAGCACATAGGGGTTTCCATAACAGAAAGTCCAAATTTACGTAGTCTAGGATGAGGAAACAACTACAAGAAGTCTGGAATGAATACTCCAGACATCAACCATCGCAGTGTGTGGCTTTCATTCTCATGGTCTCAAAAGGGCAACTTGTGTCTCTGGGCATTACATCTCTATTCCAGGCAGCAGGAAGGGGAGGAAAGGAAGGAAAAGGAGAAAAGGTACGTACAGCTGTGTCTGCCCTCTTTTAAAAGCTTTCCTGTAAGTGTTACCAATGACTTATATTTTGAAATGACTGACCTGAGGATGTCACTTTTTAGTAAGAGAAGTGGAAAAGTGTAGTTATTTAGTGGGCACGTTAGTGCCTCAAACGAAAGTGGGGTTCTGACATGTAGGGTGAAAGAGGCACATGCAGTGGGTAGGCAACAAGCAGTAGCTGCCCCTGTTATGAATGCACTGCTTTGTTGTCCAGGTATTTCTGTGTGCAAACCCAGTAGGACATAGTTCTGAAAGTCTCAGAAAAAGAGAATCGGTTTATACTGATTCCTTTATCAGGCAGTGATTGCTGCTCCAAAGATGTCCAAGCTCAAACTGCCATATTTAACACTTCAGAATGACTTTGAAACACTAATAGTTAACTAATGTGCCTTTTCCCTTCTCCTATCCTCACCTCGCCAATCTGAAATAAAGGTTACGAAAGAACTGGATTTACCCTCATACCCTATATTCATTGAACGTTAGGCCATATCTCTTAATGAAATCTTTAAACTTATTTTTAGAAATAGCTAATCCAAATATAGTCTAATGTGTTTTATTTTTGGTTTGCAGGAATTTCTTCTAAAATATGATTAATTTTGTCCTTTCCTTATAAGATGGAATAAAGATGGAAGGAGTTATAAATAAAATCTGAAAGCTAATTATCATCAAAATTCCAGGTTAAAACAAGGACACACAGGTAGTGACTGGAAGGTAATTCATATGAAAATACCCTACAGCCTCTGTACAATGTGCCTATCTGTCTGTCTGTTTCTTCATTTGTTTTTAAAGTATCATTGCTGAGAAATCAGTATTTTTAAGTTCTCATGAACTTTGTCACATGATATGAGTTTATAAGTAAATGTGACAAAAGACACATTTTATGCCAAAAAAAGGGCAAATATGTACTATTGATATATATATACATATTATATAAATACATACACATACTTTCAGAAGAGGAGTAGTAAGTTTTAAAAGTAGATATTATATCAGTTTAAAGCAAAAATGACAAATAATTCATGAACAATTTTTATGTTATACAGCTTTTGAGATTACTCATAGAGAAAAGACTACAAGTTTCAACCTGTTCAAAATTGTACGCTGTAGCGATCTGTCGTAACAGAAAAATGGAAAATTCCATGCCGCTTTTTCCATTAAAATAATTGGCAATTGTACAACTGCCAAATCTATGTAAACTTTGTCCTCCAGTGATGGATAGTCTGATAATTCTTATGATGAACAATCTCAAAGTAAATTTTGAGAACCAAATTTTGGAAATTCCAGCTTCGGCTACTCAAGCACTCTCCATCTGGTAAGTGGGGCGCAAAGGAGCCCATTTGGGAAATCCATTTATGATTGGATACCTTCCCAAGCAGGAGGCAAAAACCACATTCACACATGTTTAAAGTAACCAACTTCCTGTTAAAAGTTCTTGCCCAGGACTTGGATTGGTTTTATTGCATTTGCTCAGGAACACTTAAATAACAAAATGGATTGGAAATTGTCTCTTTATTAAGAACCCCATCAGTATTTCTTTAGACATTAGAGTTTTCAATTTAAATACTTATGAGAAGCCTCATTCAGTTTATATTATCCTGAAACTCATTTCCAGGAGTCAGAAAAGTGTTTGGAAGGGGAGAAGAAAGAGCAGGAGAAGAGAAGGTAGAGAGGATTAAATTAATCAGGTGGAATTCTTTTTAACATTATTCTTGAAAGTATTGAAACACAGCTTGATTCTCCAGATTATATCCCAAATGTTTAGGAAAAAAGAAATACTAAATTGACAGAATTCCTAAGAACCTGGCGAGTTGCTACAATAAAAAGATGCCAATATCAGGCACAAGTGCCCCTGCCTTCTAAAATCAACTACTTCCTTCTGTACCCATGAGTCAGTGGGATCAAATCCTTGAAATTGCAGAGCATTTTTTTGCCTACAGATTTGTGACTGTGGGCCCTGTAGGATTTAATTGACAGTGCAGGTAATCCCAGAGCACGTGAGTCTCTGGAACTCACATTTAATAAGCCCAAGAAGCAGCATGAAAAGGTGTTGCCATTCATCTTCAGAGTTTTGGCTTCAGAGGGGTTCTCTGTGGCTGAAGGGCCCTGCATGGCTATGCAGCAAGGAACTGGCTCTGTGCCCTTTTCTGAATTCCTGCATGAGCTCCTCTCTACTGACCACATCATCATTTTCTTCTGGAGACTCTGCCCTTCTTGGACCAAATATTCATTGCCCACATCAGCCCTATGAAGGGTGACTCACTGCTCTCTTTGTTCACTGGAAGTACTTCTCAAAGACTGGAGTAGAAGAGTTTCTTTTCAACATGTCAACCCAGTACTTCACAGCAGGCAGTCTCAAGGTAGTAGGAGAAAAAGACTTTAGAAATATTCCCACAATGTTTTTAGTAACTTAGCTTCATGTATAAGAAACACCCGGTAGAAATTCAAAGAAATTCTTGTCATCTCTCTTGATTTGCCTCCAAAGGATATGATATGCCTTAAGACTCCAAATTCCTGCTGCTTCTGATGTATTGCCAATGACTTTTCCAACTTGAGATGATGGAACATGGCTGGTTGTTTACTTCCAGCAGAATCAGCACCAAGGCCAGGGCAGAGGGTGTGGGTGAAGGGCCTCAGTCTCTTCTATAAACCACTGTGTCACCAACAGCTGGACTATTTTACAGTTTTTTCCAAGGAAGTAGGAGTCTTACTTGAGTGACAATAAATGTTTCTGCCCTGTTCTCTCACCATACTTTAGGTGTAGCACAACTGGATTCCACATTTTCCCTGCAACGACTCTGTGTCTATTATTATTTCTATTAGGGCATTCACACTGTATCAATAAATTCATTTTTCCTACCCCTAAAACAAAATCATGTAAAATTATGTCACTTCATAGAAATTGTAATGAATGAAATATTTTAAAAAAACTTTAAATCCTTATAATCTGCATCATTTTAAGTAAATATTTTTCTAAATCTGCATTTTCTCTTTTTCCTCATTTCATTAAACATGAAATACTTTAGTGCCTAGAATCTGAATTTTTTTTTCAGATTTTTTATGACATTTACAAAAATCTTCAATACTTAATTTTCTAATTTATTCTTAAACTGTCTTAGATTTGTTGGTGGAATTTGTTGTCTTTAAGATTAATTGAATGTGTAACAATTAACTTTTTTTTAACCTACTGGCCCCCCAGTTTTTTATTTATGTGCTTCAACATAACACGGGAATATGAACCAGGAAAATATTTTTTTACGTGAAAGGATAAATTATAGGTTACTTGAGCTAAACCTTTCACTAGTTAATATGAGAACGTTCTTAAATGGACAGAAAGCCTCCTTTGCCTCTTAAAAGGAGATTTTTTGCCTAAGAAGAAACCACTTATTTTTTTTTAGATAAATCTTCATTAACTCTACAATAAACTCATAGATCATTGGTGCTAGGAAAAAAAAATTTATTATTCATTGTATTAGGGTGAACCAGAAATTCCCAGTAAGGAAGTGTTTTGACCAAGAAAAATGGCAACATCATATGCTTCAACTAATAAAAATAACTGCCTCCCAGAGGGATTAACAGACTTGCCCAAGGTCAGTAACAGAGCTGGAATCTAAACCAAGACCTCTGGATTCCCACATCAGGTGGCCTTGCATTTTAAGCACACAGAGACTCAACATATTAGCTGTCTTTTTATTACAGTTTCTGTTTTCTACCACTTAAAACACTCCTGTCACAGATACAAGGAAGAATTAAAAAGATTTTCTGCCTGAGGAAGTAACAAAGATAAGAAGAAGAATATTTAAGACTTGACTGGCTACTATATGGGGTTTAAATGGGTTAAATATTACAATTTTGATATATGCTTTTAAAAATAATATTTATTGGATTTCTTTACTAATGAGGAATGCAACACTTTCATTTATTCAATGTAAAAAATAAATAAGAGTAGAATTATGAAGAAAATTGAGAATAAACAAAGAAAGCACATAACAGAAAATTGATATAGATATTTTGATGCATACTCTTTTATTTAAAATTTTCTCTGCTTCTCTATTTCCTTTTAACAGATTCCATTAAGTGGTTTACTGGGACAAAGAGTTTGCATGGCTTCTGATGAATACTGACAAAATGTTCTTCAGAAATATTGTTCCAATTTACACTTTCATTAGCTTTATTTTGAAAATGCTTGATTCCCTCCTCCACTTCAGTGACTTTTTAAATGTACACCAGCCATTCCTTTTTCTTCTTTTATGAACCACTTGACCACATTCTCTTGACATCTTTTGATTTGTATAGTTCCATTCATTTCTATAAATGAGACCTAAACCAACATATAGAAATCATTTTAAAGTAAATGCCCTTTAAACTATAGAGAAGGTATTGTTTATTAAAGATGTCCACTTAAAAAAGGGTAAAAAGAATGGCAAATCACTATTTTTTCACCATACCATCATAAACTAGACTTATTTTTAGAAGTTAGTCCTTACTTATCAAGATTCCACGTTGTGTATGTGTGTGTGTGTGTGTGTGTGTGCGTGTCTGTGTTTGTATGTGTTCATATGAGTGTATTTTAGTAACCCCAAGTCACCTTCTCTTTCTAGACAAAAGAAATACCTGGCACCTAGTTAAAATTTTGATGGATATACGATCCCCTCTCTGATTTTATCACAGTATATGTTTAAATCTATTTCAACTTAAAAGTCACAGATAGAATTCAGATGCAATGTTCAATTAATTTAATTCATGTCATTAGCTTAAATATGTCACCCACAAAGACTAAACCCAATTCTGGAGATTTCTTCATTAAATTCATTCTACACATTTCTACCATCCTAAGTCCTTTCACATTTACTCTATATATTGAGGTAAAATATTTTGTATTATTTCAAATTAACAAGTTTAATGTTTCTATATGTAATTTAAAGTTAAAAGCCTCTTCCCTGAATTCTTTAGGGGAAAGTACTCAATCTTTTCATCTTGCATTTCTAATGTATTTCATATCATAGTCACTCACTTTGTTTTTTAAGGCTTCTTAGTAATTATGTAAGAATAAGATCATAAAATAAAAGCAAGAAAGTTTTATCCAAGCACTAAATTCTATTAATCTACAAGATAAAGCATATAAAATTTATACAGTTTAGCATGAACTTAAATAATTCTGATTCTTTTCTCACAGATTAACTTTAATTGGCATGCTGAAAGATCCCTTCTTTTAATAACAAAAAATAACAATAAGGTATGGCTTTCAGTGTAATTTCTCTATTCAAATTTTATTTAATGAGATTGACAGAAAATATAAATTTCTTAAGAGGGAATCAGTTTTCCATGTGGTACCACTATCTAACTAAACATAGGCAAGAAATCAAGAATAAATGCTTCTCTTTGGTGACTGCCATATTTTTGAAATTCATGATTTAAAATTTAACATTTTCGGGAATTCCCTGGCAGTCTAATGGTTAGGACTTTGCACTTTCACTGCAAGGGCGCAGGTTCAATCCCTGGTCGGGGAACTAAGATCCCACAAACCTCGCGGCACACCCAAAAATTATTTTTAAATAAAAATAAATAGGGACTTCTCTGGTGGCACAGTGGTTAAGAATCCACCTGCCAATGCAGGGGACATGGGTTTGAGCCCTGGTCTGGGAAGATCCCACATGCCACGGAGCAATTAAGCCAGTGCGCCACAACTACTGAGCCTGCGCTCTAGAGCCTGTGAGCCACAACTACTGAGCCCACATGCCACAACTACTGAAGCCCTTGCACCTAGAGCCCGCACTCTGCAACAGGAGAAGCCACTGCATGGAGAAGCCCAGGCATCGCAACGAAGAGTAGCCCCCGCTCGCCGCAACTAGAGAAAGCCCGCACACAGCAATGAAGACCCAACGCAGCCAAAATTAAATAAATAATTTTTAAAATTGTTTAAAAAGATAAATAAAAGAATAAAAATAAATAAAATTTAACATTTTGGCCAAAAATGTTTAATTTTACAACATATCTGAATTATCAAATACAGAAGTAGTTTAATGTTCCAGTTTAAAAACAAATGGACTTTTACTTCCAAAAAGATGAAGTTGATGTACTTTTCTCTATGACTCCCACTACATACAACTAAAACCCCTGGACATTATATATAAAACGAACATAAGAGGACTCTAACAGAAGGATAAATGAAGGAAGAACAGCTAGGGACCTCCAGATCTAAAGGGAAAGTAGGTGGTGAGTTTCTGGATTTTCATATATATATATATATATATATATATATATATATAAACCCAGACTTGGGCTTATCCCAGGTTTATAATCCCAGATTTATATAATCCCAGGCTTATATATCCCAGACTTGTTGCTGAAGAAGCCATCAAGCTGGCAATATCAAGGGGAGTAGACAAAAAAGATGCAGCAAAAGCCTCCTCTCTCCAGCCAAATCACTAGGAAAAGAACAGCCTAACAAGACAGAAAAATTTAAATAGTTGCTCTCCAATCAAACACCACAGAAAAACAGTGGCCCCCAATCCCACTGGCACCAATGAAGGCCAAGTGCGGAACCTAGACGTCCACCCTCAAGAGGATATAAAGAATCACCCCAATACCTTCCTGAGGTAGTATCAGAAAAGGCTGAGTAAGGGGGGAATCTGGACTTTCATATTCAAAGAATAGGAAAGAACAGCCCTCCCTCCTGCACCGTACCTTCCCTTTCTTGGACATCAAAAGAGGAGAGTAGGGAACTAGATTTCTATACGTACCAGCAGTAATGGTGTGTTGCATTCATTTCCAAGACATTCAAAACATAATACCCAAAACGTCCAGGTTTCAGTTAGAATCACTAATCATACCAAAAATCAAGAAGATTCCAAACTGGATGAAAAAAGGAAAAAGAGACAACCAATAGATGTGAACACCATGATGATAGGAGTAGCAAAGATTTTAAAGCAGCCATCACAAGAAAATGCTTTGATAAAAATTATGAACATGCTTGAAACAAATGAAAAAGTAAGACAAATAGAAAGACTCAGCAAAGAAAGCAAAGACATAAAGAAGAGCCAAATGTAAATTTCAGTAGTGAAAAATAGAATAATCAAAATTGCAAACTCACTGAATGGGCTCAACAAGAGAATGGAGGGGACATAAGAATCACTGAATTTAACTGGACACTACAGATTGGACATAACAACCAAAATTATTCAATTTGAACAACAGAAAGAAAATAGACTGAAAATAACAACAACAACAAAAAAAGAGCCTCAAGGATCCATGGGGCCATAACCAGAGATCTAACATTCATTTCATTGAAGTCACACAGGAGAGGAGAAAGATGGCAGAACTACAAAAAATTTCTCAAAAAGTAATGACTGAAAATGTCCCATATTTGTCAAAATACATATGGGTACGAAATCTATAGTGTGGAGAATATAGTTAATAATTATAAAATATCTTTGAATGGTGACAGATGGTAACTAGACTTATCATGTTGATCATTTCGCATTGTATAGAAATACTGAATCACTATGTTGTGTACCAGGAACTAATATACTGTTGTAGGTCAACTATACTTCAAAAATAAACAACTCATAGAAAAGATTCAGATAGGTGGTTACCATAGGTGGGGGAGGGAGGGAGAATAGGATGAAGGTGGTCAAAAGGTACAAACTTCCAGTTATAAGATAAATAAGTACTAGAGATGTAATGTACAATATGATAAATATAATAACACTACTGTATGTTATATATGAAAATTGTTAAGAGAGTAAATCCTAAGAACTATCATTACAAGGAAAAATTTTTTTCTATTTCTTTAATTTTGTATCTATATGAGATTATGGCTGTTCACTAAACTAAACTTATTGTGGCAATCATTTCATGATGTATGTATGTCAGATCATTATGCTATACAGCCTAAACTTAGACAGTGCTTTATGTCAATTATATCTCAATAAAACTGGAAGAAAAAAATTTTTAAGACATACACCTAAAGATTCAAGAAAATGAGCAAACTCCAAACAGGATAAATCCAAAGAAATCCAAACCAAGATACATCGCAGTCAAATTTCTGAAAACTAAATACAAAGAAAAACAATGAAAGTAGTGAGAGAGAAATAACAACTTATCTACAAGGGAAAATTATTTTGAAGTACAGCAAATTTCTAATCAGAAACCAAGGAGATAAGAAGGAAGTAGAAAAACAATTTTCAAGTGCTTAAAGAAAAGAACTATTTACCCAGGATTCTATAACCAGTGAAAATATCCTTAAAGAATGAAGGGAAGGGGAGACCTTCAAGATGGTGGAGGAGTAAGACGTGGAGATCACCTTCCGCCCCACAAATACATCAGAAATACATCTACATGTGGAACAAATCCTACAGAACACCTACTGAATGCTGGCAGAAGACCTCAGACCTCCCAAAAGGCAAGAAACTCCCCACGTACCTGGGTAGGGCAAAAGAAAAAAAGAAAAAACAGAGACAAAGGAATAGGGACAGGACCTGCACCTCAGGGACGGAGCTGTGAAGGAGGAAAAGTTTCCACACACTAGGAAGCCCCTTCACTGGGGAAGATGGGGGGTGGGCAGAGGGGAAGCTTTGGAGCCATGGAGGAGAGCGTAGCAACAGGGGTGCAGAGGGCAAAGCGGAGAGATTCCCACACATAGGATCAGTGCCGACCAGCACTCACCAGCCCCAGAGGCTTGTCTGCTCACTCTCCAGAGCAGGTGGGGGCTGGGAGCTGAGGCTCGGGCTTCAGAGGTCGGATCCCAGGGAGAGGACTGGGGCCTGAAGGGGGCAAGTGTGCCACAGCTATCTGGGAGGGAGTCAGGGAAAAAGTCTGTACCTCACTAAGAAGCAAGAGACCATTCATTGTTTCAGGGTACACGAGGAGAGGGGATTCAGAGCACCACTGAAACAAGCTCCAGAGACGGGCGCCAGCCGCAGCTATCAGCGGGGACACTGAGACAGGCATGAAATGCTAAGGCTGCTGCTGCAGGCACCAAGAAGCCAGTGTGCAAGCACAGATCACTATCCACACCTCCCCTCCTGGGAGCCTATGCAGACTGCCACAGCCAGGGCCCCATGATCCAGTGACAGCTTCACCGGGAGAACACATGGCACGCCTCAGGCTGTTGCAACGTCATGCTGGCCTCTGCCAACGCAGGCTCAGCCCGCATTCTATAGCCTTCCCGCCCCCAGGTCTGAGTGAGCCAGAGCCCCCTAATCAGCTGCTACTTTAACCCCGTCCTGTCTGAACGAACGAAAGACGTCCTCAGGTGACCTACATGCAGAGGTGAGGCCAAATCCAAAGCTGAACCCCAGGAGCTGTGCAAACAAAGAAGACAATGGGTAATTTCTGCCTGCAGCCTCAGGAGCAGTGGATTAAATCTCCACAATCAACTTGATGTATCCTGAGTCTCTGGAATACCTGAATAGACAACGAATCATCCCAAAATTGAGGCAGTAGACTTTGGGAGCAACTGTAGACTTCGGGTTTGCTTTCTGCATCTAATTAGTTTCTCGTTTTATGTTTATCTTAGTTTAGTATTTAGAGCTAATTATCATTGGTAGATTTGTTTATTGATTTGGTTGCTCTCTTCTTTTCTTTTTATATATAGATATATATATTTTTTTCCTTTTTCTCTTTTTTTGAGTGTATGTGTATGCTTCTTTGTGTGATTTTGTCTGTATAGCTTTGCTTTTACCATTTGTTCTAGGGTTCTCTCTGTCCGTTTTTTTGTTTGTTTGTTTTCTTTCTTTCTTTTTTTAAAATTACTTTTTAATTTTTTTATTTTTAATATTTTTATTTTTTATTTTAATAACTTTATTTTATTTTACTTTTTTCTTTCTTTCTTTCATTTTTTCTCCCTTTTCTTCTGAGCCATGTGGATGACATGATCTTGGTGCTCCAGCCGGGCGTCAAGCTTGTGCCTCTGAGGTGGGAGAGCCGAGTTCAGGACATTGGTCCAACAGAGACCTCCCAGCTCCATGTAATATGAAATGGCAAAAGTTCTCCCAGAGATCACCATCTCAGCGCTAACACCCAGCTCCACTCAACAACCAGCAACCTCCAGTGCTGGACATCCTATGCCAAACAGCTAACAAGACGGGAACACAAACCCACCCATTGGCAGAGAGGCTGCCTAAAATCATAATAAGGTCACAGGCACCCCAAAACACACCACCAGATGCAGTCCTGCCCAGCAGAAAGACAAGATCCAGCTTCATCCACCAAAACACAGGCACTAGTCCCCTCCATGAGGAAGCTTACACAACTTACTGAACCAACCTTAGCCACTGAGGGCAGACACTAAAAACAACAGGAATTATGAACTTGCACCCTGAGAAAAGGAGACCTCAAACACAGTAAGTTAAGCAAAATGAGAAGACAGAAACACAAAGCAGATGAAGGAGCAAGGTAAAAACCCACCAGACCTAACAAATGAAGAGGAAATAGGCAGTCTACCTGAAAAAGGAATCAAAATAATGATAGTAAAGATGATCCAAAATCTTGGAAATAGAATGGAGAAAATACAAGAAATGTTTAACAGGACATAGAAGAACTAAAGAGCAAAAAAACAATGATGAACAACACAATAAATGAAATTAAAAATTCTCTAGAAGGAATCAATAGCAGAATAACTGAGGCAGAAGAACGGATAAGTGACCTGGAAGATAAAATAGTGGAAATAACTACCACAGAGAAGAATAAAGAAAAAAGAATGAAAAGAATTGAGGACAGTCTCAGAGACCACTAGGACAACATTAAACGCATCAACATTCGAATTATAGGGGTCCCAGAAGAAGAAGAGAAAAAGAAAGGGACTGCGAAAATATTTGAAGAGATTACAGTTGAAAATTTCCCTAATATGGGAAACGAAATAGTCAATCAAGAATCAAGTCCAAGAAGCGCAGAGAGTCTCATATAGGATAAATCCAAGGAGAAACACGCCAAGACATATATTAATCAAACTATCAAAAATTAAATACAAAGAACAAATATTAAAACCAGCAAGGGAAAAACAACAAATAACATACAGGCGAATCCCCATAAGGATAACAGCTGACATTTCAGCAGAAACTCTTCAAGCCAGAAGGGAATGGCAGGACATATTTAAAGTGAGGACAGGGGAAAACCTACAACCAAGATTACTCTACCCAGCAAGGAACTCATTCAGATTTGACGGAGAAATGAAAACCTTTACAGACAAGGAAAAGCTAAGAGATTTCAGCACCATCAAACCAGCTCTACAACAAATGCTAAAGGAACTTCTCTAGGCAGGAAACACAAGAGCAGGAAAAGACCTACAATAACAAACCCAAAACAATTAAGAAAATGGTAATAGGAACATACATATCAATAACTACCTTAAATGTAAATGGATTAAATGCTCCAACCCAAATACATAGACTGGCTGAATGGATACAAAAACAAGACCCAGATATATGCTGTCTACAAGAGACCCACTTCAGACCTAGGGACATACAGACTGAAAGCGAGGGGATGGAAAAAGACATTCCATGCAAATGGAAATCAAAAGAAAGCTGCAGTAGCAATTCTCATATCAGACAAAATAGACTTTAAAAGAAAGATTATTACAAGAGACAAAGAAAGACACTACATAATGATCAAGGGATCAATCCAAGAAGAAGATATAACAATTGTAAATATTTATGCACCCAACATAGGAGTACCTCAATATATAAGGCAAATGTTAACACACATAAAAGGGAAAATCGACAGTAACACAATCACAGTAGGGGACTTTAACACTCCACTTTCACCAATGGACACATCATCCAAAATGAAAATAATTAAGGAAACACAATCTTTAAATGATACATTAAACAAGATGGACTTAATTGATATTTATAGGACATTCCACCAAAAAAAACAGAACACACTTTCTTCTCAAGTGCTCATGGAACATTCTCCAGGATAGATCATACCTTGGGTCACAAATCAAGACTCGGTATATTGAAGAAAATTGAAATCGTATCAAGTGTCTTTTCCAACCACAACAGTATGAGATTAGATATCAATTACAGGAAAAAGTCGGTAAAAAATACAAACACATGGAGGCTAAACAATACAATACTAAATAACCAAGAGATCACTGAAGAAATCAAAGAGGAAATCAAAAAATACCTAGAAACAAATGACAATGAGAACATGATGACCCAAAACCTACGGGATGCAGCAAAAGCAGCTGTAAGAGGGAAGTTTATAGTAATACAATCCTACCTCAAGAAACAAGAAACATCTCAAATAAACAACCTAACCTTACACCTAAAGCAATAAGAGAAAGAAGAACAAAAAAAAACCCAAAGTTAGCAGAAGGAAAGAAATCATAAAGATCAGAGCAGAAATAAATGAAAAAGAAATGAAGGAAATGATAACAAAGATCAATAAAACTAAAAGCTGGTTCTTTGAGAAGATAAACAAAGTTGATAAACCATTACCCAGACTCATTGAGAAAAAAAAGGGAGAAGACTCAAATCAACAGAATTAGATATGAAACAGGAGAAGTAGCAAGTGACACTGCAGAAATACAAAGGATGATGAGAGATTACTACAAGCTACTATATGCCAATAAAATGGACAACCTGGAAGAAATGGACAAATTTTTAGAAATGCACAACCTTCCGAGACTGAACCAGGAAGAAATAGAAAATATGAACAGACCAATCACGAGCACTGAAATTGAAACTGTGAGTAAAAATCTTCCAACAAACAAAAGCCCAGGACCAGATGCCTTCACAGGTGAATTCAACCAAACATTTAGAGAAGAGCTAACACCTATCCTTCTCAAACTCTTCCAAAATATAGCAGAGGGAGGAACACACCCAAACCCATTCTACGAGGCCACCATCACCCTGACACCAAAAGCAGACAAAAATGTCACAAAGAAAGAAAACTACAGGCCAATATCACTGATGAACATAGATGCAAAAATCCTCAACAAAATACTAGCAAACAGAATCCAACAGCACATTAAAAGGATCATACACCATGATCAAGTGAGGTTTCTCCCAGGAATGCAAAGATTCTTCAATATACGCAAATCAATCAATGTGACTCACCATATTAACAAACTGAGGGAGAAAAAACATATGATCATCTCAATAGATGCCCAATAAGCTTTTGAAAAAATTCAACACCCATTTATGATAAAAACCCTCTAGAAAGTAAGCAGAGAGGGAACTTACCTCAACATAATAAAGGCCATATATGACAAACCCACAGCCAACATCATTCTCAATGGTGAAAAACTGAAACCATTTCCTCTACAATCAAGACAAGGTTGTCCACTCTCACCACTATTATTCAACATAGTTTGGGAAGTTTTAGCCACAGCAATCAGAGAAGAAAAAGAAATAAAAGGAATCCAAATCGGAAAAGAAGAAGTAAAGCTGTCACTGTTTGCAGATGGCATGATACTATACACAGGGAATCCTAAAGATGCTACCAGAAAACTACTAGAGCTAATCAATGAATCTGGTAAAGTTGCAGGAAACAAAATTAATGCACAGAAATCTCTGGCATTCCTATACACTAATGATGAAAAATCTGAAAGAGAAATTAAGGAAACACTCCCACTTACCATTGCAACAAAAAGAATGAAATACCTAGGAATAAACCTACCTAAGGAGACAAAAGACATGTATGCAGAAAACTAAAAGACACTGATGAAAGAAATTAAAGTTGATACAAACAGATGGAGAGATATACCATGTTCTTGCATTGGAAGAATTAACATTGTGAAAATGACTATACTACCCAAAGCAAACTACAGATTCAATGCAATCCCTTTCAAACTACCAATGGCATTTTTCACAGAACTAGAACAAAAAACTTCACAATTTGTATGGAAACATAAAAGATCCCGAATAGCCAAAGCAATCTTGAGAAAGAAAAATGGAGCTGGAGGAATCAGGCTCCCTGACTTCACACTATACTACAAAGCTACAGAAATCAAGACAGTGTGGTACTGGCACAAAAACAGAAATATAGATCAATGGAACAGGATAGAAAGCCCAGAGATAAACCCACGCATATATGGTCACCTTATCTTTGATAAAGGAGGCAAGAATACACAGTGGAGAAAAGACAGCCTCTTCAATAAGTGGTGCTGGGAAAACTGGACAGCTACATGTAAAAGAATGAAATTAGAACACTCCCTAACACCATACACAAAAATAAACTCAAAGTGGATTAAAGACCTAAATGTAAGGCCAGACACTATCAAACTCTTAGAGGAAAACATAGGCGGAGCACTCTATGACATAAATCACAGCAAGATCCTTTTTGACCTACCTCCTAGAGAAATGGAAATAAAAACAAAAATAAACAAATGGGACCTAATGAAACTTAAAAGTTTTTGCACAGCAAAGGAAAACATAAACAAGACAAAAAGACAACCCTCAGAATGGGAGAAAATATTTGCAAATGAAGCAACTGACAAAGGATTAATCTCCAAAATTTACAAGCAGCTCATGCAGCTCAATATCAAAAAAACAAACAACCCAATCCAAAAATGGGCAGAAGACCTAAATGGACATTTTTCCAAAGAAGATATACAGATTGCCAACAAATACATGAAAGGATGCTCAACATCACTAATCATTAGAGAAATGCAAATCAAATCTACAATGAGGTATCACCTCACACCAGTCAAAATGGCCATCATTAAAAAAATCTACAAATAATAAATGCTGGAGAGGGTGTGGAGAAAAGGGAACCCTCTTGCACTGTTGGTGGGAATGTACATTGATACAGCTACTATGGAGAACAGTATGGAGGTTCCTTAAAAAACTATAAATAGAATTACCATACAACGCAGCAATCCCCCTACTGGGCATATACCCTGAGAAAACCATAATTCAAAAAGAGTCATGTACCACAATGTTCATTGCAGCTCTATTTACAATAGCCAAGATATGGAAGCAACCTAAGTTTCCAGCGACAGATGGATGGATAAAGAAGATGTGGCACATATATACAATGGAATATTACTCAGCCATAAAAAGAAATGAAATTGAGTTATTTGTAGTGAGGTGGATGGACCTAGACTGTGTCATACAGAGTGAAGTAAGTCAGAAAGAGGAAAACAAATACCGTATGCTAACACATATATATGGAATCTAAAAAAAAAAAAAAAATGGTTCTGAAGAACCTAGGGGCAGGACAGGAATAAAGACGCAGACATAGAGAATGGACTTGAGGATACGGGGAGGGGGAAGGGTAAGCTGGGTCGACGTGAGAGTGTGGCATGCACATATATACAGTACCAAATGTAAAATAGATAGCTAGTGGGAAGCAGCTTGTTGCTTTGTGACCAGCTAGAGGGGTGGGATAGAGAGTGTGGGAGGGAGATGCAAGAGGGAGGAGATATGGGGATATATGTATATGTATAGCTGATTCACTTTGTTATAAAGCAGAAACTAACACACCATTGTAAAGCAATTATACTCCAATAAAGATGTTAAAAATAAAAGAAAAGAAAAGAAAAATGAAGGGAAAACCAAGAAATTCTCAGAATGAAGAAAAGCTAAGAGAATTATTTACTAAACGACCTTCCCTAAAAAAATGACCAAAGAAGTTCTCTAAACAAAAAGAAAATGATAAAAAAAGGAAGCTTAAAACACCTAGAAAGAAGATAGAACAAAGTAAACAATAAAGTAGGTAAATACAATAGATATTCCTTTCCTCTTGGGTTTTCTTAATTATTTTTGATAGTGGAATAAAAATGTTTAACTGTCAGATGTGGTTTTCAATGCATGCAGGGAAAATATTTACGGTAAATATACTATAAGTAAGGTAGTGAAAAGGGACATAAAGGAAGGTAAGGTTTCTACAATGCACTCAAACTGGTAAAATGACAACAGTAGACTGTCATAAGCTATGCATATATAATGTAATACCTAGAACTACCACCAAAAAAAGCTATATAAGAGAGTAACATACACTGTAGACATATCAAAATGGTATTCTAAAGTTGTTCAAGTAACACACAAGAAGTCAGGAAAAAGAAAACAGAGAAAAAGCAAGGAAAACAAAGAGAAGACAAAAACAAAATGACAGACTAAAGAGTTAACATGTCAGTAACCATATTAAATGTAAATGGTCTAAACACATCAACAGAAGAAAGAGATTAATAATGTGACTGATTCAACTATATACTATTTATAAGAAGCTCGCTTCAAATATAATGATAGAAAAAGATATACAGACCTTAATCAAAGCAAACAAAGTGTCTATATTAATGGTAGATTAACTAGACATATATATATATATGTATATATATATATATATATATATATATATCTCACAGCGAGAAAGAGAGGAACATTATATAATAATAAATGGATCAATCAACCAAGAAGACATACCAGTACTATTGTACAACTGAAACAAAAACTGATATAACTGAAAGGAAAAACAGACAAAACCATATAGTAGTTATAGTTGGAGACTTTAACGCCCTTCTCTTAAAACTGACAGAATAACTAGACGGAAAATCAGAAAGGATATAGAACTCAACAATATCATTAACCAACAAGATCTAATCGATGTTTATGGAACACTCCACCCAACAGCAGTATGCACATTCTTTTCAAGTTTCTATGAAACCTTTACCAAAATATACCACATTCTGGGCCACAAAAAAGTCTCAACTAATTAGGAGAATTTAAATTATACAGAGTGTGTTCTCTGACCTCAGTGGAATCAAACTAGAAATCAATAATAAAAAGAAAACATGAGAACTTCCCTGGTGGCGCAGTGGTTAAGAATCCACCTGCCAATGCAGGGGACACGGGTTCGAGCCCTGGTCCAGGAAGATCCCACATGCGGCAGAGCAACTAAGTCCATGCACCACAACTACTGAGCCTGCGCTCTAGAGCCCGCGAGCCACAACTACTGAGCCAGCACGCCTAGAGCCCATGCTCAGCAAGGAAGAGAAGCTACTGCAATGAGAAACCCACGCACCTCAACGAAGAGTAGCCCCCACTCGCCACAACTGGAGAAAGCCCGCGCACAGCAACGAAGACCCAACACAACCAAAAATAAATAAATAAATGTATTAAAAAAAAGAAAAAAGAAAACATGAAAATCTCCAAATACTTAGAAACTAAACAACATACTTCTAAACAGTCCATAGTTCAAAGAGGAGGTCTCAAGGGAAACATAAAAATAAGCTGAACTGAATGAAAATAAAAATACAAAATATCAATATATGTGGAACAAAGCTAAAGCAGAAGCTGAGAGGGAAGTATCCAATATATAGCACTATATGCTTACAACAGAAAAGATGAAAAATCTAAGTTCAATACTTTAAGCCCCTACCTTAAGAACCTAAAAAAATAAAAACAGGAAGAATAAAAATAATAAATATAAGAACAGATAGATATCAATGAAATTAAAAACAGTAAACAATATAAGAAATCAATGGAATAATGAGCTGGTTCTTCAAAAAGATCAATAAAATTCACAAAACTAAATAGTGACAAGGAAAACAAGAGAGACAATATAAATTACCAACATCAGAAATAAAACTAGGGATATCACCACATGTCCTTCAAAACAATAATAAAGGAACACTATACAAAGCTCTACATATATAAATTTGTCAAGTTAGATGAAATTGATTAATTCCTTGAAAAACACAAACTACCACCCTTAGCCAATACAAAACAGATAATTTGAATAATTTTATAACCATTAAGGAAATTAAAAGGAAAATCTCCAAGCCCAGATGGAGGATTCTATCAAACATTCAAAGGGGAATTAATAAAATTTAACACAACTGCTTCCAAAAAATAGGAGATGAGGGAACACTTCACAATTCATTTTTTAAAGCTAGTACCACCCTAATGCCAACATCAATCAAGCACAGAACAACAACAACAACCAAACTATATATAAATATCCCTCATGACTTCAGAAACAAAAATCCTTAAAAATGTATTAGCAAACAGAATTCAGCTATACATAAAGTTAATTATACAGCATGACCAAATGGAGTTTATTTCAGATATGCAAGGCTAGTTTAATCTACCATATTAAAAGGCTAAAGAAGAAAAATTACAGGATCATATCAAGTGCAGAAAAGGAAATAAAAATATACATCTAAAAAAGGCAGAAATAAAACTGTCCTTATTTGCAAATATCATGATTATCGATAGAAAGTCCCAAGAAATCTAAGAAAACAAACAAACAAAAAATCTCCTAAAAATAATAAATGTGTTCAGCAAGGTCACATATATAAGATATACAAACAAAAATAAATTGTAACTTTACTATCAATGGGCAGATGGACACTGAAATTTATAAATAACTCAAAAATTATTTACAATCATTCAAAAATAGGTAGAAATCTAACAAAATATGTACATACCATATAAAAACCATCAAATATGCATAAAATAAATCAAGTAAGGTATAAATAAATAGAGACATATTGTGTTCATTGATTGAAAAACTCAACATTGTGAAATTGTTAATCCTTCCCAAATTGATATTCAGGTTTAATCCCAGCAAGTTTTTTTTCACAAAGGTTGACAAGATTATTCTAAAATTTACATGGAAATCCAAGAAATTAGAATACCTAAAATAATTTTGTAAAGGAACAAAGTGGGAAGAATCAGTCTACCCAACTTAAAGACATTATATAGCTACGATAATCAACGCTGTGTGGAGGGATAGACACACAGACCAATGTAACAGAATGGAGAACCTAGAAACAGTCCCACATAAATAATCCCAAATGATGTTTCACAAAGGTGAAAAAGCAAATTAATGGAAGAAAGTTAGACTTTTCAACAAATGGTTTAAAAAACAACGGTTTCAACCACTTGGAGCAAGTGGTTATTCATATGCAAAACAATGAACTTCAACTTAAGTCTCAAATCTTATACAAAAGTTAACTCAACAAGGATCATAAACTCAAATGGAAAAACATAAAAGTTTAGAAAAAAATAAGAGAAACCTTCAGGATTTAGTGCTATGCAAAGAGTTCTACTTGACACAAATAGTATAATCCATAAAGTGAAAAACTGATAAACTTCAGAAATTCATCAAATTTTAAAACATTTGTCCTAAAAAAGACCCTGTGAAGATGCAAAGACAAGCTACAGACTGGGAGAATATATTAGAAAACCATATACCTGACAAAGGACTAGTATCTAAAATATACAAACAACTCTCAAAACTCAACAGTTAAAAAATAAACAATCTCATTGAAAAATGAGATACACATTTCACCAAAGACGATATACACCTAGCAAGTAAGCAAATGAAAAGATGCTCAACATCGTTAGCCATCAGGGAAATGCAGACTAAAACCATGATAAAATATCACTAAACACCTATGAGAAGGCTAGGATAAAAGCAATGACAACATCAAATTCTGGTGAGAATGCAGAGAAACTGAAAAACGGAATCACTCATACATTGCTGGTGGGACCAAAATGGTAAAGCAACTCTGGCAAACCATTTGACAGTTCTTACAAAACTAAACATAGAAGTACCATATAATCTAGCAATTGTACTCTTGGGCATTTATCTAAGAGTAATAAAAATTTATGTTCATACAAAAATTTACACATAAATGTTTATAGCAACTTTTAAAATAAAAGCCCCAAACTGGAAACAACCCAGATGACTCTCCTTCAATGGGTGAGTGGTTAAACAAGGTATGGTAAATCTATACCATGGAATACTAGTCAGCAATAAAAAGAAACAAAGTATTTATTAACAAAAAAAAAAAACCTGGATGAATTTCCAGGAATTATGATGAGTGAAAAAAAGGTAATCTTAAAAGGTTACATATTACATGAGTCCATTTATATAACAATCTTGAAATGATCAATTGTTGAAATGGAGAACAAATTAGTGATTGGCAGGAGTTAGGGAGGGACTGAAGATAGGGATGTGGGTGGAGCTATACAAAAGGCAACATGAGCTATTCTTGTGGTGATGGAACTATTCTGTATCCTGACTGTATCAATGTCAATCTCCTGGTTGTGATACTGTACTATAGTTTTGCAGGATATTATCACTAGAGCAAACTGGGCAAAGGCACAAGGGACCTCCATGTATTATATATTGCATATGAATCTGTAAATCTCTCAAAATGGAAAGCTTAAATAAATAAAAGTGGTACCAACTTAGTGAAGACTGGTAAAACAAGGTATAAGAAAAAGTGCAACAGTTTAGGTATAAAGCAGTCTATAATACAATCGATGATTTTTTTTGTTTTAACTAAAAAATGAAACAAAAACCAATAATAGTTCCAAAAATTAACCTCAGAAAACTGAACACTATTAAAAAGCAAGGTGAACAAAGAGATTGAACACTGTAATTTATAAACCCCATTTCCATTTTTTGTAATATGTATACTGGTAATTGCTTCATTCCAATTCACTGATTAATCAGACGTTTCTAATGGATTTTGTTATCAAGGCTTTATGATCTTGGGAGTTACCTCATTCCCTTAAACTGGTAGATAGCTTTTAAAAGGAAATAAAAATAAAGAGAGAGTGTGTGTGCTTACGTGTTGTATTTAAGTTAATACAGAATATACAAGAAGAGAAAATGATTAAGGCATAGTATTTCTAATGTATTTTCAGGCTAACAGATTTCCAAGAAAATTAGTCATGGGGCATAGTCATTTTCCACTCTTTTCAAGTGAATTCTCATGCGATACTCAACGTGACAGTAAACATTAAAAACTAAATCTAGGGCTTCCCTGGTGGCGCAGTGGTTGAGAGTCTGCCTGCCAATGCAGGGGACAAGGGTTCGAGCCCTGGTCTGGGAAGATCCCACATGCCACGGAGCAACTGGGCCCGTGAGCCACAAATACTGAGCCTGCGCGTCTGGAGCCTTTGCTCCGCAACAAGAGAGGCCGCGACAGCGAGAGGCCCGCGCACTGCGATGAAGAGTGGCCCCCGCTTGCCGCAACTAGAGAAAGCCCTCGCACAGAAACAAAGACCCAACACAGCCATAAATAAATAAATAAAAATAAAAAATTTAAAAAAAAAAAAAAACAAAAAACTAAATCTAGACATAATTTACACCAACATCTGCAAAAGGCTCACTAGTAACTCATGATGAATAACTTCATTGCAGTTGGTCTATACTTTGTACAATACATCATTGCTTTCACTTAAGAGAACTTCAGAAAATTCACAGCAGGTACAAACATCAGATGTTATAAGCACATAAATATTCATGTTAGTACCTGCTTAAGGTTAGAATTTCCCATCATCCAAAATGCATCTCCAACAAACATAGGATGAAAAGTATACCTAATTACATATGTTGTCCTTTTATAATTTTTCACTAATAAAATGCCTCAAACTGAGGGTAACCAGTATTTATCTCAATACTTTTTCTGGAACTATGAAAACTAAAGAAAAATGTGACACGAATTGTTACAAAAGCTCAATTATTATACAAGATATAGAGTAATACTTTTAAATCTGCTCTTCTAAATGGACTAGGAGTTATCCTAATTGTAACAATTTAGCAAGTTAAGATTTCATTGTAATAGTACTTAATGTAAGTGCATAATTGCTTATTTAAAACGCTAACAAAAATATATTTATGATTGTATACAAGTCAGACAATCATTTATGTTATTTCAATCAATATAAAAATTATTTCCCTGAAATTCAGGGAAGGAAAAATGTATATATCCTTTCTTCCTTTCTCCCCTAGAAGCAAACATATTGCTGCCAAAGAATATATATGTATATAATTTTAAAATCAAAGAATTAAATTTAAATTATATGACATATTATTTATACTATATAATAATATGAAATATATATGTATCATGCAATTTAGAGCAACTACTTACAATACTAAGCCCCGACTTCCTAATTATTTCACCACCTTATTAATAGAGAAAATGAGAAATAAAAATCTATATGACACATTATATCCTATAAATTCAAAACAGCATTATACCATTGTCTTCTAATTTATACAGAGAGGAGCATATATTCCGAAAATCACTCTTTTCTGAACTTATTGTTCTAAGGAATGAAACATAATTTTTTTTTTTTTTTTTTACTTTCAGTACTTGGATTGACAATCATTTCAAATTTTTATGCATTTGCCAGACTTTTTAAAACAGAGTATGCTACTGGTAATTTAACTTTGTTTAGACAATGTAAATAATTGAGGAACAGAGATATTTTCTCCTATTAACAAATATGGTTAGTTGTTACTGTGCATTTGCTTATTTTTTAATAGTCATTCTGGGTTTTTCCTTACAGTTGGGCTATATGCTTTTGTTCCACACCAGTGCCAGTATACAAGCGTCTAGGGGGGAAAAGAAAACACGCAACCCATTCTAATTTGGCATCTGTAACTTGCTATGTACTTAAAACCAAGATTGTTAATAGTTTTGCCAACTAAGACCAAGTTGGAATTGACTAAAATAAAGTAAACTTGCTTTAGTGAATGATCTTTGCAAAAATTAGTTAAGAATCACTTAGGTCAATTATAGGCAATTCTTTTTTCTCCTAATTTCAGGGCATTGGCTATGCTCTGACATCTGAGGTGGTCAGAAATTTGTCTTCATGATAAGCTAAATAATATATTGTTATTCTATTTAAGTTTTACTGACAAGCACAATCAAAAGGGATACATCCATGGATTTATTATAAGCTAAAGACTCCACCAAATGTGAGTTTCTTCTTTTTATGACAGATTCTGACATTTATTTAACCTATTTGATCAAGTGTTTTCTAAAATTGTTCCACAGAATACTAGTCCTGACAGATGGTCTCCAAAAAGCAGACTCCTTAATCCAATAAGTTTAGGAAATAATGCCAAATTTATTGAGTTTCACAAATCCTCTGTGCATGTAAGAAACATGTGTGCGCATGTGTGTGGGAAACCTATTTGATGAAGTGAATATCCGATAAACCTAACTTTGAAAAACAAGAATCTGGAAAGAGTAAAGTTGTGGCCAACACAATACTGGGTTCACCAAATCCCAAGTGATCTTCTTCATCATGGGTTTATAAGACTTCATTTCCCTTGCATCTAGGTTGGGGCTACCGTTCTGTATACACAGGCAATCTGTGTTGCTTTGCAGACTAAAAGACAGGAATGTGGGTATAAATTCTTGCATTCTTCTTTCCCTGGAAATGCTGTGTTTAGATAGCAGTATCACGAGAGACTGGGTCCCTAAGCAACTCCTTGGAACAGAGCTCCCCATCACCTTGCATTGGAGAGTATAGTGTATTAGACAAAGAATCATTTGTTAACGTTTACTAGCATTAGGGTTAATTTATTACTGAGGTATCATCTAATCTACCTTAAACAATACAATAGTTGAATTCGGAAATAATGAAAGAAACAAAAAGGGAGTATATATAAGACTTAAATTATAGATACTCAGATATTCAGAATTCCTTATTCACTCTTTTATAGGTCTTCATTAAATATAGTTTTCTAGGGTACGGCGTGATAGGCACTGCTCTAAACTAAGAGAGTGTAGTGATGTAAGACATATAGGGTCCTTACTCTCATGGAACATATACTTTGACTGTAAAGGAAGAAAATGTCCAGTGGGTAAAATGCTCATTTAAAAAAAAAGATGGCACTTTTCCTATTAATTATATTTGTAATTTCTGTTCCCCTGCTAAATTTCATTTAAAAAATACTGACATTATGGCAATTAAAACAACAAAAAATGAGCCATTAATCATCATTTTTTATTAGAATGACAGATCAGATACTAAGTCAAATTTGGATATTTCTTGGTTCTCTTTAGTAACGGAAACCTATCTTAATATAATCATTAAGCTATTTCAAAATTTATTTTGGAAAAAAATATTCGAGGCAAATAGAAACAAATTTCACCTAATTCTATAAAAATACTACAATCTAAAATTTTCTTTATCACTAACCAAATTCTGTGTATTGATGCAACACTTGTATTAAGATTTTCTTAAATTCACAAAAACATTTTTTTAAAGCTATACTCCTAGGCATGTTGATGCATCATTTTCCACCTGTACTGAGAAAAGTAATATGCTTTCTATAATTTATAGGAAATACATTAATATAATATATTATTATTTTGATCTCTACTTTCAAAAAACAGATTTCCTACAGAGATTCAGAATTTTATAATACACACATGTACATCTCCTATAATAAAAATGGAACCAATATCTGTAGTGATACCTTTTAAGATGCTGCTTAAGTATCTGTGTTATTTTTGAAAATTAACAAATATCAAAGAGAAATAAATCAGCCAAAGTGCTGTCTGCCATGTACTTTATAGTCAAAAAGTACTTTAGGTCATTGCCAAGTTGAGAAGTACTATATAGGATGGCTTAGAGGAGGACTTATGAAGACATGAATTCAATCAGTCCTCATACATTTTCTATTGGTGTAGAGTGAAATAAGACAATTTTATATAATTTCATAGGAGATCAAACTTTCTGACTAAAAAGTACTTAATTGGTTTAGATTTCCTCACAATTTAAGACAATCGTCATCTTGTATCAACTTAGTAAATAGTGTCCTACCTTCACTAAATATTGTAACAGTGTCCTAACTCTATATAAAGCAAGCTTATTACTATATTTCTTTATTAAATGATAGCCCTTGTTCTGTTTTTTGTTTTTTGCTTTTTTTTTTCCTCTCTGAAACTCTGTTCAGGTGTCAGTGCTTTTTTATTAAATCCCTTTTTCTTCATCAGTTTTCCTGAGGAAAGAAGACACGATCAGGAACCAATAAGAATATAATACGGTTAGAGACATTTCAAATCTAAGAAAGAGCAAAGTTATAATGTAGGAGTTAACTCTATTAAATAATGCTAAATCAGTAGAGTGACAAAAAGAAAAGCATTATGAATAGGAATTCAGATAGTGTTTCAATAACTATCCCCACCCCGCCAGCAAAAAAAAAAAAAAAAAAAAAAAAAAATCCAAGAAGTGTTATTGGCCAACGCAGTATTCAATGCAGAGTGTATCAGAACCCAGGTAACCTAAAAGCTTGTTGGTGAGTAATGGAATTCATTAGACATTATATTTATTAGTATTAACGACTTCAGGAAGCAGATGTTAGGTTCTCGAGCATTTTGGTGCATACTGCCTGTAATGAAACAACCCCAAATAGGCATTCCATACCATGTTATTCTGTGTGTTTTAAAAATGTAACTTCCCCCAAGGGCATACAGTGCAGTCTGTTATGAATAAGGTTAAAGTATTGAATATATCTCCCTACAAAATATATAGGGTGAATGTTGAGTATTAAATTCCATCTAAAATGTACTAATCATTATAATATCAAAATACTTCCAGGGAGTTGATAGAGCTTAGAAAACAATGTCTCTGAAAGTCACTCAAAATAATTTATTCTTTCTATTCTTTTTTTAACTTCATCTGACTATGAGGAATTGAAATAGCAGGCATCAAAGTAGCTTAAAAACTGAAGGGCATTAATCAAATATAAGTAACATTATTATATGTCAGTTTAGAAAAATTGACTTCAAACACTAGCCTCTTATTTTTAAAACTTTCCGAACAGTAATAATTATTTAACCTTACAATTTAAAATTATTTTCTCTTCTATATATGCTAGCAATTATTAATATTCTATATTAAATGACAATTGTTTATACACGTTATTTATTTTTACTTATTTGTTATTCCTAGGGATACCTTTGTTATTTCTTAAGGTACCTTGAAACAAAAGTATTTAGATAATGTTTCAATATATTAAAATAAAATGATGTCAATTATTTAAATATTTTAATTTCCATGTTCAAAAACACTCCTCTAGTTAGTATAGTTTTTCTTTTTTTTTTCATTTCTAGCATGTGGGAAGATTCTTGTTCATATCCAAATGCCCAACTAAAGCCAAGACCTCAGATTTAAAAATTGGGGAAAATTTTGGTCTTTAAAGACAGAAGTTCAAGAAGTCCAATACTTCCCCTGACTGAAGTGGACAGGTTGAAAATATACATATGAAAGACAGACATAATCAAATTCCCATAGGAAAGGGGAGAAAGAATGTTTTTCATACAATACATTGAAAATTCAGTAACTGGACAATATAATCTCCAGAGGGGGAAAAAAACATTTATTTATATATATATATATATATATATCAGGTTAAGAAGGGCTTACTTTTACATTAATGTGTGTTCTTTAGTATTTGAATAGGCTAATTATAAGTACTCATATTTTTGAACACTAGAGGGAGTACACAAAAGAAAAAGAAGAAAAAGAAGCCAAATACAAATACTACCTAGTTTTTGAGTGTTTCCCATAATATTGGATCTTTGCAACAAACTGCTTGCTTATTTCTTATGGACATAGTAGGATGATTAAAATGTATTTAAATAGTATCCAATATCACTTTTGTGTGTCATTTTCCAGTTAATTTAAAATTTATGATGACTAATGACAAGAAAGGTACACAATGTTCAAGAAGCAGAAAAATAGAGTGAATGCTATAAAAAAAAAAGACATACTTTCTCCTCACTGTAGTTTACACACTTGATTGGAAGAAAGTAGAATTATATCTGATGTGCTTCAAAGAGTTTAAAATGACATCCCTGAACCTTAGGGAACAATGGGCACTCTGAAATCAGAGCCAGACTTGTCTGAAGGTGAAGGCCTGAAGTTACACCACATTTAGGTTTTATATAAACAGGATGTCCCTAGAATTTCCATATGGGAGGGATAATATGGGAGCCACTGTTTGGGAGTCAAGAAGGGTCAGGACTTGATGAGTTAATATTTTTTTAACATTTAGAACTCTGCCTGACATATAGTAAGCATTCAATGTGTTAGCTGTTATGGAGAGATCCTTTGTCCATTTCAAAGAATAAGAATATGGATTGGGTTTAGTGGAATGGGTTTAATGAGGTTAGTAGATTTTAAAAATCAAAGTAGGGGAACAAGAGCTCCCTCCAGCCAACCTACAAACTACTACCATATGTAAAGGCAGGAAGATAAAGAATCTATGCAAAAAGTATTGAAAAAGCATCTACTACATGTTCCTTCTCTGTAACTGGTAGATGGGCAGTGGAAAGTGAAAGGTAATAGTTTGATCTTTGAGAACTTTAATGCAACAAAAGTTGGAAGAGATCCAGTCATTCATGAATTCATTTAATGAGCAACTATCACATGACAGCCACTGCACTGCTCTAGTCACTTGAGATACATAAGGGAATAAAACAAAGGTCACTGACCTCCAGGAGTTGACATTCTAAATGTGGGAAACAAACAAATAAATAATGAATACTAGGAATAAATTGTTTAGTATATCAGAAGCTAATAAGAATTAAGGAAAAGAGAAAAGGTGAAATAGGAAAAGAAAGATGGAGAATGCCAGAGTGTATAACAACATGTGGAGTTGCCAGAATTAGCTGTGGTGGGGTAACATGTGAGTGAAACTTTAATGAGGTAACAGAGCAGTAGAGTGGAGTTAGCCATAAAAATGTGCATGGCACATTCATTCTTGAAATAGCAAGATCAGTGAGGCTGAAGAAAAGACAGCCAAAGAGAAATTAGTAAGAAAGGAAGTGAGCGTGAAAACAGGGGTGAAGGGAAATCTGGGGCCTCATAACCACTGTGAGCACTTTGAGTAAAATGGCAAGTCATTACAGAGATTCGAGAACAATAATGTGATCGAGATTTACCCAGATCGCTGAGCTAAAAAAAGGGGAGCTAAAAAAGGAAGCAAGAGAGAATGGTCAGGGGGTTACTGTAGCAACCAAAATGAGAGAGGATGTTGGCTTGAACCAGTGTGGTAGCAGTGCAGGAGACAAGAATTGGTCAAATTCTACAAATATTTTGAAGGTAGAGCCAACCACAGTCTGATGAACTGTGTATCATGCATGAGGAAAAGGAGTTGATAATGACTCTAACACCATCCATTGACTTGGCAAAGACTGAAAAGGCTAAGTTTTGAGGGAAGGAAAAAATCAACATTCCAGTTTGGACATGGAAAGGTGAAGATGTCTCTTAGACATCCAAGTAGAGATACAGAAAAGACCACTGATCATGTAAATTTAGAAGAAATGTCTGGGCTGGAGACACAAATTTGGAAGTCATGAACCTATAAATGGAATTTAACCTCCAGACTGAATAAAATACCAATAAGGGGAGTGTAAATAATTTTTTTTAAAAAAAGGATCAAATTTGAGCTTAGACAACTTAGAGGAGAAATAAGCAAAGGTAACTGAGAAAAAAAAAAATCAGTGAGGTGAGAAAGCATGGTATTCTTCAAGCCAAGTGAAGAAAGATTATTAAAGAGACTGTCAAATGCTGATAAATAAGGTTAGGACTAAAAATTGACCATTTGATTAGATAACATAGAGTCACTGATAATCTTGACAAAGGCAGTTTCAGTGTAGTGGTTAGAGTGTAGGACTGATCGGAGTGGGTTTAGGAAAGAATAAGAGGAAATAGGTGATGTCAAGCATAAAACGTAAGATTTTTGGTAAAGGAGAGCTAAGAAGTGGGACGGTAATTTTCAGGAGAAGTGGGATCAAGAGAGTATTTTACTATTTATTTTCACTTTTATGCTGATGGGAATCATCTGGGGGAGAATGAGCAAAAGATGTTAGAGTAGAGACAGGTGAGAATTGTTACTGATTTTCTTGAGTAGATGAGAAAGAACAGGCTCTCACGCACAAGTGTAATTATTGGCTTTTATTCCTTAACAGCTTTAATAAGTATTACTCAGAATTGGATCTTTAAGTTTAAGTTCCTCATCAGATAACAAGAGTAAGACTTTAAAAATGTTGTACTAAAGACTGCATGCTAACTAAAAGAGAAAGGCAACTATTTTTCTTTTTTTTTTAAAGGCACAAACAGGGAGCAATTGTTAAGGAACATAAGCAAATACAACTGAGTGGCATAGTGACCATAAACATGAGGAATACAGAATTCAAGTTGGGTAAAAATTGTGATGGTGTCAAGATTGTCTGGGATGGTCTCTGTGTTACTCCCTGAAGGAAGGAAAGAGATAAGGCCAAACTGAAACAATGGGACTGCTGGATATCGGGCTGTAAGGCTGGGTTTGTTCATTTGACATTTTAAGTATCAGGAGAATAGTGTGTGATCTTTTAAGCAGGGGAGTGGCCTGAAGAAAGCAGTGCATTAAGAAGATTAATCTGGTAGTGTTTAAAGAATGAATTGTCAGAGGAGAACAAGAGACGGATAGCTCTAGGGCTATTAAAACATCTTCCATGAAATTGATAGCATAGGGATTAGAGAGGTGGCAGTGGGAAAGAAGACAGCCAATCTGAAACCCCTTATTTAGAAGAAGACTTATCAATGATTTTATGCTCTTGTTGTACCATGTACTTTTCTTTCATGGCCTTTAACATTTGTCAATGATTAAAGACTTATCAATAATTTTATGCTCTTGTTGTACCATGTACTTTTCTTTCATAGCCTTTAACGCTCCTTAATAAATATTATTTCTGTTATTATTTGAATAATGTCCTCCCACTAGCATGTAAGTTCCAGATGTCAGGGGCCATGTGTGTATTGCTCAATATTTTATTTTTATTCCTTAGCACATTGCCTTGCATATAGTAGACATTTTTTAAAAAGTTTTGAATAAGTGTATAATATATTAACGTATATCAAAGAAGCTTATGAGGAAGGAGAAGAAGGAAAAGAGAAGAAGGAAAAGAATAAAAAATGAAGAAGACAGGAAGAGGAGAAGGGAGGAACAAGAAAGGGAAGCGTGACAGATGACATAGATAGAGGAGGAAGGAGAGGAAAAGAGATTGTACTGAAGTTAAAAGCCTGAAAAACAGCAGAGTAACTATGTTGCTGCTGGGAACTGGGGAGCTGGTTCTGGACAACAGTTTAAAGGGAGAAATATCAGGAGTCCAACTCCATCATTTGCTCTCTATATTAGTTACCCCCTCTGTCTCAGCTTCCTCGTAAGTAGGACAATTATAACGACCTCAAAGGGTGACTGAGAGGATTAAGCGAGTTAACTCAGAACAGCTCATGGTACATGTGAGTACTGAACAGACCTTAGTCACATTCATGTTCATCATCATCATTGTCACCATCATCATCATCGTCATCACCATCACCATCACCATCATCATGACCATCACTGTATTTCTTCTATAACTTGTGCCACACCACAAAGCAGTGACACCATTCAAACCTCCCCTATCTCTACAGAAATTGAAGAGGCAGGAGAAGCATAAGACAGTTTGATAGATGAGATGAAGAGGACTTCTTTCCAGTAAGGATTGCCACTGACCTCACTCAGGAACTAATGGTGGCAAGAAGACAAGCAGCTCAGCCTCAGCCCATCGTCCCTTCTGAGTTTCCCTTTTTTTTTTCCCCAAATCTTAAAATACACACATGTATACAATTTCCTTGAAATTTTTCAATTTAATCTTTATTTGATTGTGAAAAATAGAAAATGAGATAAGGGAAGTGGTGAGTGAAAGTGAGAAGATATATTCTAAAAGTAGGTTCAGTGAAGGGAAAAAGAAAAGAATCAGGTAAATGTAAGAAAAGGCACAAATAATGGTCTTTTTAAACAAAAGAAAAGAATACAAGATATGAAAGGAACATAAAGCCCCGGTGCTTGACGGATAAATACCAAATAAAAGTTTAAATAAATAAAAAGGTGGGTAAAGAAAGCAATATTAAGAAATATGTAAGTGACATGGAATAAGAGGGAAAAGCTAGAGCAGTCATTCTCAACTAGGGTGATTCCCCTCACACCCCCCAGGGCACATTTGGCAATGTCTAGAAACATTCTTAGTTGTCACACTGACATTTTTAGTTGCTGTTGACATCTAGTTAGTACATGCCAGGGATGCTCTAAATATCCTACAATGTATAGGACAGCCATCAACAACAAAGAATTATCTGCCCAAAATGTCAATAGAGCCATTTTTGAGAAACCCTGAACTAGACAGAAATTAAAGGTAAAGAGGAAGCAATGGAAGTAGTTCAGATCTGGTCACTCTTACAGCTCAAAATTGCAAAGTCCTCATTTTACTCTGAGTAAGAGTTAAAATTGTTAGACATGTCTCCTTACACATTTCACATCGCCTTAGAGTTACTTCTTGCACTCTACTAGAGGTGAAGTTCATCCTACTACAGGTGACTTTCTTCAAGGGCAGGTCCTTAAGCTTATTCATGTTGGCATCCTTTATGTTCTTTTGCACAGTATCTTACACATATCAAGAATTCAATAAATCTTTCTTCATTCATGAACTAGTGTCACACAAACAAATAATAAAATAAAGAAAAATGCTGTTCTGGGACCAGTTTTAATAAGAGAACATGCTTAATTTACAATAAGCTCTGGAAACAAACATTCTATCCTTCCATGTGGTGACGTTCTCTAGCACATATCATAAAAAAAAAAAAAAAGTGAGAGTTAACCTTCAGACACAAGAGCATTCTACAGTTTCAGATTAGTGAAATGTGTGTGTGTGTGTGTGTATGTATATATATACATACACACACACACACACACACACACACACACATATATATATATATATATATATATATATATATATATATATACTCCTACCCCACTCTGAGATAGATTACATCTACCAGAGTCCCTCTAAGAGAAGTAAATTGCTGATAAACTGCCCATTTGCTCCTGGAATAAAAACCATCAATTTATAGCCATCAGTATTTCTTTTTTCCTTTTTTGTAGGGTCAGGACTTATGATCTTGAAAATTATGGAGATGAGTCTCAGACAACTAGCTGAAATTTTTTTTTAAATCAATCATTTGTTTTGTCTCTTCACCTGAATTATTCTCACCCACTCAAGCTTCCCTAAACATCTGCAAAAACTTATGTCTTCATGAGCTTTTGTTCCAGAGGAAATACCCACAATTCTATCATTCTTTCAAAGTGCTCTGTGACATGGGGGAAAAAATTAAGAACTACTGCCTATAGAAGACAGCTAATTCGACCGATACATATTTTTTAACCTGGCATTTTTTTGTCACATGAACATAGTTCAAAATCTTAGGATAAGATATGATATTATGAAAGAGGCCAACAAACAACAATAAATCTGTTAGCTTTTGGACAGTACTACAAAAGAGAACCTGTTAGAAATTGTCAAATTTGCTTTCTCCAGACAAGTATGGTACGTGCTATCTGTAGCTGAAAGTCTATTTATAATGGGTCAAACAACACAATAACTGACTCATTGGGCATAGGTATATAATTTGACTGACTTCAATTATTGTACAAGTAAACGTTTATCTCAAACATCAACCCGAAGTAACATTTGCAAAGCAGAAGGAGGAAAAACAATGATCATAAATATAAGTTCTGTCCTAACAATGTTAATGTTTCTTACCTAAAGTGAGGCCTGAAATTCAATTCCTTTGGAATCCTCACATCCGTCCATTCTCAAAAATACAAATAGCTTGTGCCACATAAGGCAACATCTGTTCTGAGTTAACAGGCCACCTTGTGAACCTACTTTGATGTGGACATTACCTAGACATGCCTATTTTCTCGTTTCAGTTGATGTTATTTTCTGGCTCTTATTTAGAGCTGAAGTAGCATTGACTTTGGTTTCCCAGGTCTAAGAAATCTTAATTCTGAGCAGTTCTTCCTAATGAACTAACTTTTGATATAATAAAAACACTTCTATTCATATTATACTATAAAAAAAATAGGATTTTAGAATAAGGTCATTTCTTTTTTCCCTTATATGTGAGGGGAAGAGGGGGTGGCTTAAAATTGGTAGCACTAAAATTAACATGCGAAATCTAACCATAAAGATACATTTGGCATTGCTAGCCAGCTCAATAATTTGGGGCCTGGTAAATATGCAACAAGCTTCTCTATTCACCTGTCACAGCAGAAAGCGAAACAACTGTCAAACCCCAAACGTATCAGAAAACTTCAGGACAGTACCTCCCTTCTAAGGCAATTTGATAACAAAAGAGAATAAAAGTTTCCCAAATTCTTTTAAATTCATTTGAAACTGCTCTATACAATGCTAGACATCAGCAAGCACCCATATTAGTTGTTCCTTTATTGTCTAAGTCATAATATAAAAAAGAAATGTCATATTTTTCTTAAAGTTTTTGTTGAGGAGTAAATAGGTCAAAAGTAATTCACTGCAGTACCTATTTATTCGGAAGGTGAAAACTGAAATGTCTAGTTAACTCAGTATTAATTTTGCCTCAATACTGGTGCCCAAAACTGAGTACAACCCACAAAAACAATGACTGTTACCACAAAGAAATAATATACTCACAATAAGACTGAAAAGTTGTATTAGCTTCACTAGAAATTTAAGAAGATGCGTCCACACATATACAGACGCTGGGAGTAAAAAACTTGTGAAAAACTCCCTGGAAGATAGTTTGGCAAGTTGGATTGAAAACTTTAAAACTTTCACACCCTTGATTTCTAAGCAATTGGGGGGAAAAATAGGAAGATACATAGAACTTAGTGGTTAAATGCCTGGGCTGTAGCACTAAAATGCCTAGCACTGAAGCCTCACTCACAAGTAAGGGACCTTGGCAAGTGACTTTACATCTCTGGCCTCTGTTTTCTTATCTCTAAAATAGAGTAACAATAGTACCTTCCTCATATGTCTGTTTTCAGAATTAGAAGACCTAATATTAAGAAATATACTTAGAATAGTATGAGGCAGGTAGTAAAAATCTATCTGTCTTAGCTATTTTTATTGTCAAAGCTGTTCTTTTAATGATACCTAAACAACCACAAAAATGTGTTAATAAATAGAATGTCGAACATTAGGGGCATGATAAAGTAACTTATAACAGATCTATATAATGGTTATGATCTAAAAGTATTCCAGAAAGCAGAAAACATCATTGTATATAACTTCATAATTTTACATGACTTTGTCTGTTAAAAACATGCATACAAAGAGATGGAAAGAAAATATAGCAAAATTCTCAATATATCTATTTACGTGTGGCATTAAAGATAATTTTTATTTTCTCCTTTCTAATTTTTAGATTTTTCCAAACTTTGTATATTATTCATATACTGTATTCCTTATGAAATATCTTCTTTAACAAACTAGTATCCTTAGGATTTGAAGGAAGGATGAATAGTGGAGCACAGAGGAATTTTAGGGCATGAAAATACTCTGTAGGACACCATAATGATAGATATATATCATTACATATTTGTCCAAAGTCACAAAATGTCCAACATCAAGCGTAAACCCTAACAGAAACTATGGGCATTGGATGATAATGATGTGTCAATGTAGATCCATCAGTTGTACCAAATGTATCAATCTGGTGGGGGATGTTGATAATGGGGGATGCTACACATGTATGGGGCCAGGGCGTATAAGGGAATCTCTGTACCTCTCCCTCGATTTTGCTGTGAACCTAAAACTTCCCCCCAAAATAAAATCTTAATAAAATACACAAATAAATTTAAATTTTAAATGAAATAAAAGTACCCTTCATTGTTTATCAATCTTTTATTTTCAACTTAATGTCAATTATGCACATTTTAATCAGAAATGGGTTAGCACTTTATTGGAATTTTTCCCCTTTCAAAAATTGTCCATGATATTTTTCATGAACTAGTTCTACAGAAGCTCTGTAGTTTAATTTGTGTGGGAAAATATGTTTTACTCAAACTTACATTTCTATCTCTTTTCCTACATTTTGATTTAATTACCTGAGATCCTCAGAGCAGTAAGGGTGGAAAAAACATAATCCAAGTAACAATGAAACTATTACATTGGTTTTATTATCTATTACTTCACTATTGCCTGAAGCACACTGTCTATTACTTTAAGTCTGCTTGAATTTCTTATCAGCTAATTCTCTGAGTCTTGAATGGTTTAATGCATTGGAAATAGAGAGACAGTAAAGGATGGTTATTGGTTATTTTTATTTTCTCAGAACCATGCTGCTCTTTTAGTAACATGCTAAGCCATCAGGCTTAAGAAAAGAAAAACTAAAGAGCATTTTAGCATTTGGTAATATACTTCAGTTTGAGAGGGTAGACTGTTGTATAGAGTACTAAAAATACAGCTATTGCTACAAATTAATCATCTGTGAAATCTCACTCATTCATGACTTTAGAAAATACTCCAGACATTATTCTCTGCAATTTGTTCAAGTAATGAATTTTATATGCATGGATTCATTAACCAAAAAATATTTGGTAGGATTTCCTAGATCAATAAACTAAAGCACTTCAAGTGGCAAAGCCATTAAAAAAGAGAAAAAAACATTTAAAAACAAAAATATTTTGCAGAGAATTGTTAATTCTATTAATTCTGTTTTCATCAGCCCCCAAATGGATCCTTTCCTATGGGTTTTCAAACTTTTCAAAATTAAACTTAATTTTAATTTATTTCTATTTATGACATTATAAGAGAAACAATGAGTGCTTTCCAATCCATAGTTACAAAGCTGACAAAACCTTCCCACTCATGGAGTCCAATCAGTCAGTGATTCCAGAGCAGACAGAACAACTTATCTTTACTGGTTTCTCCATAATGGTCACGTCTACTCCCAGGGCTTAGCAATATATATATATATATATATATATATACACACACACACACACACACACATATGTATATATATACATACACACACGCACATATAGTTAACTCATATAATAGTCTTGTTACTTAAAATCGTAAAATGAAACAGTATGAAGAATGCTCAAGGTTATAATCAGTCTAAACTAAACAAGAATCCAGCTAAAGCAGCAATGAATTTTGTTTCCAAGTAGAAGGCTCTTTATCGTATATTCCAATCCCTCCCGAAGCAACAAGATCTACGATCCTATATTAACACCAACATTTGATGCACAACAAGTTTACCAGTGAGATCTCCACAAAAGAACAGGCAAATTGATACCAAGAGAGGTCAGCTTATTTGAGAACTCTCTTTAAAAAGCAATAGCTCTTTTTTTCTGCATTACTTCATAGAAAAAGGATTGCCCCAGAAATGGCTAATTTTATCCCTAAAACTCTAGAGTTGCACCACTATTTTTTTTCTTTTCTTTCAACGTGTAGATAAAAGCAACATGGATTAAACTTGTACTCCAATGCTATTTCCTCTAAATTGCTTCTCCTTTCTACCTTTTCAAATCTTATCCGCATCTCAAAGACCCCAAATTTTCCTTTTTGGCTCTTCATCCGCCCTAAGGACTTGGCCTTCATGAAAATCTCCACTGTTTAATCGTAACACTTGGATACGTGATCTCCTGTAAATGGCACTGACCCATTTGTGTTAATCATGACAATCTGAATAAATCATAAGTTTCTTAAAATTCATATCTTACCATCTTTTTCAAGCTTCTACTATCCTTTTCACCAAAGGCTTACTACTAAGTACATACCAAGTATCAGTTTATAAATCTACATATACTCATTCTTATTCTCAATTCTGTTTTCTTGGATCACAGTGAGAGTGGTGGTCACTAAAAGCAGTAATGCCTTTTTACACTATTGATGTTCAAAGACAGGATAAATATATCCCAACCTATTCTTTGAGTTCACTGAGACCAGAAACTCCAAATTATTCATCTTGGTAGCAATAAAAAGATAATATAGTATTTGGCACACAGTAGATGCTGAATAAATATGTTGAATTATACTTAAGGCTTTTCCATTATAGTACAGAAGACCCAGAAACCCATATTATTTCTGAAAAGTCAAGTTATTTGAGGTTTTACTAAATTCTGAGGGCAGAATAAATCTGCCCCTAGACTTTCTAGAAATCCCATTCCTCTTCTTCTAATATACAATCTAATTATAATTAAGCAATAACAACTAATCATGAAAGATACCAATAATAATAGAATTTTGTTACTCATTGTTTTTTTTAATTTTTTTGTTCATCATTAATTAATTTATTTATTTACTTATTTATTTTTGGCTGCGTTGGGTCTTCATTGCTGTGCACGGGCTTTCTCTAGTTGCGGCGAGTGGGGGCTACTCTTTGTTGTGGTGCGTGGGCTTCTCATTGCGGTGGCTTCTCTTGTTGCAGAGCATGGGCTCTAGGTGCACAGGCTTCAGTAGTTGTGGCACGTGGGCTCAGTAGTTGTGGCTCACAAGCTCTAGAGAGCAGGCTCAGTAGTTGCGGCACACCGGCTTAATTACTCTGCGGCATGTGGGATCTTCCTGGACCAGGGCTCGAACCCATGTCTCCTGCATTGGAGGTGGATTCTTAACCACTGTGCCATCAGGGAAGTCCCTGTTACTAATTGTGAAAGAGTTCCAAGCGGCTACTATTATGTTGGAATCTATCCCACTACCTGAATTTTCAGATGACTGAAGTCCAGAAAACTTCTAAAGAGAAAATAAATTTCAGAATAACCTCAAACAAAAGTCCAATATTGTTGGTGCAGAGTTTATGCAAAAATAAAGGACAAAATATTCAGAATAGCACATTTTAGTTAAAATGAAAAAGGCAGATATGGGGACATATGTATATGTATAACTGATTCACTTTGTTATAAAGCAGAAACTAACATACCATTGTAAAGCAATTTTACTCCAATAAAGATGTTTAAAAAAAAAAAAAGAAAAAAAAAAGAAAAAGGCAGGGAAAAAACAAATACCATATGGTGAATGATATAGTGATGCAGTCATAATCACTTTCTTATTTCTAATTTCTGTTCCAAAATATATTATGGCCTAAACACATACCATTGCCAATAAAGGAATTAGAATTCAAAATATAACCGTTTATATTTAGTATATACCAATGATAAGCTGCCAGAATAGTGAATGTAACAATTAATGAATAGTGACATTTATATTTACAAGTCATAGGTGTAGACACCAACAGGTTTGTGATTTACAAAGTTTTCAGTTACTCCTCCATTCAAAATTACATCAAAAACAGGTTCAGTCATGTGTGCAATATTATCTTAAAGAGATAAATGCTGGACAACTGCAAGATGTCATAGGTTAAACATGCCCTATAAATATTTTGTTCTTGAAATAACTCTCTCTCCTATTACATAAATGGCCAGTGTTTTGACATTCAGGCATAGTATCCACAACTCCATGTGCAAACCTAGGATGATGATATCCTCACAAAAGTAATTAATAATCACATCAAATCATTTATCATTCATAAATTCCACTCTCAGGGCTGAAATTTTTAGCCAGACGGGCCCTGGCAACCAATCAAAGCTTACAAAGCATCAAGATAAAATTTTATCTCTAGATCTGTCTAGAAGACAGATCTTTTCATTTACTTGGTTTTACATTACCTATGCTTTTCTATTCCTTTTATAAACTGTTTGTTTTCTCCCTAATAAAAATCCTCAAGCAAATGAAAACAGAAAGAGTGAAAGGGAGAGAGATCCGCAGACTCCCTGAAACACTTCTTTGTGATTCTATCCAAGAGCTACAGTGAGGTTAAAAGTTTCACTATAGCTCTACCTGGTCTCCAAACATCTACAGAATAATGATGCAAAGCAGAACTGGGACCATGTGCAGTTTCTTGTCATTTATTCTGTCTAAAATAAGGAGTGGAGTGACACATCGTAACATAAGAAGTATGTGCCCATAGATGCGGAGTTTTGATTGACTACATTTCTCTTAATCTCAGCCTCCTCGCTGAAGCAGTAAATACGTTTCTGTGCTGATGTAGGTTTCCCACATCCCCCATCTTAGAAACCTCAACAACCGTAAAGCACAATTCTGCCAAAAGGAACTTGCCCAAATTTGTTCGTTTTTTAAAACGCCATCATGTTTCGGATGAAAATACAGCCTGCCAAAGATGTCAAATAAAAGGATAACAAAGAAACAAACAGCATCTTTAGACTTGAATTTCTATGCATAACCTCGCCATCTGTCAACCAGTTGTGAAACAATGATCCTAGAGAAGCCCTGAAACACGAACAAGTTTCCTCCTCGCATCTATCATCTGTATCAATCTCCGCTCTCAGGACCTCAGTAGTAATTACGTTCTGCCAGTGGAGCAACCTACAAGAATGGCATTTGCCATTGGCAAACCCTGCCGATGAATGGGCCATTTTAACAGACTTGTACTTGGTAACAAACGCGGAGTTCAGTTCACAGAGGTAACGGGGAGAGGGGGAGAAAGAAGGAGGGCTCTATCCTCGCATTTGGATTGGAAATTGGACAGAGGAGGTCAGTCTCTAGAGGCCAGCCATCCAAACGACCCTCAATCTCCTCCCTCTTGGCCTTTGAAACAGGATTATAATTTTGGACCTAGACTACGCCCCACCCCCTTCCCTTCCCACTGCGGCCACCACCTTCGAAGTTACAGTGTCAGCTCTCCTGCAACTGGGGGTGCGGACTCCCTGACGGAGAACAGCACCAGGCACCCAGTCAGGAGCGGAACACTGGGCTGGGACTCTGCCACCAGCTCCGAGATGCCACCCGCGGGCTCGCGGGAGACCCCACCCCTCCCAACCCTGCCCTCACCCCCGCCTGGAGCTGCAGCCTGAGTTACGCATCCTCAGCCTTGACACTGCCTCCGCTTCTTTCTATCCGCATCAACGCTGGTGGGGGTGGGAGGGCAGAAGTAGAATGGGGGTTGGGGGGAGCGACAAAGAAACACAACAGTCCTGGTTCCCAAGAGCCAGGATTCAAGTGGCAAGACGCTGGTGCATGCACACCAAACACACACACACACGCACACACACTCACGCACGCACTCACCGACGCGCCCTGCGCCCCAGGTTCTATGCCAACCCGCGACAAGATAGGAGGCAGAAAGGAGGTGGGGTGGCGAGAAGGCCCGGAGTTACTGGGAGGGACATTCCGAGGAGAGCAGGGGATGCCTCAGGAACTGCGAAAGTGAGAAAGTCCCAGACCCCCTTTACATCCCCAAGTCTGGGCTCTCCTGCCAGCAGCCCCGGGTCGCCTTCCTTCCAGCTGGGCTCGGGCAGCGGGGAGGGGGGCCGGAGCCGAGCTTCTCCCAGGCTGCCCTCTCGGGCCTGGCCCAGGGCCCGGAACCCGGCCCCCTTTCAGCCCCGGCCTGAGGAGGCTGCCAGGCAAGGAGAGACTTGCCAGCGGACTCTGGGGGAGCAAGAGGGCAGGAGAGAAGCATCTTGCACTCTCCGGCCGGTTGCTGGTTTCTTCCTCTGTCGACACACCCCCAGTGAATCCCCTTCCCCAGCACACACACACACAGAGACACGCGTGTTCACCCCTCTCACTATCCCAGGTCCATCGATCAAAACACTAGTTGATTTCTTCCTGATTAAAAAAAAAAAGAAAGTGCAACAACTCTTCTCAGGAGTCGCCGGAGGAAAGAAAGTCCGTCTGCAGGCGTCTTTCTATAGTTTCCTTTGAGTTAAAATATCTGGCGGTCCCCAGTGAAAACGGGACCGGGAACCCCAGCGGGTGAAAGGCGACGAACTCCTTCCCCACACCCCGCACCTCTCACCTCCTTAAGTTCCTTGGCCACGTCCTTCAGGTCGCCCAGGACTAATTCCAGATCCTCCACGATGATCTTGATCTGTTCCTTCACCTTGGTTTTGGAGGCTGCCGGCGGTCCCTCGGCTGGAGAGGACGAGGAGGGGGTCCCCTTGGACTTGGCTGACATTCTTTGGGGGCAAGCGAGGCAGGTCAGCACAGGCGGGCGAGCGGAGGCTGCTGCGCGCCCCGGTCCCTGGCGCCGCGGCGGCCGCTGCCGCCCCAGTCCCCCCACATCTTGGACGCTCCCCGGGCAGCGGCGGGAGGCTGCGCTTGGCGCTCGGCCGGGTGGCCGCACTGTGGTGCTGCCATCAACTCTCCGAGACGCGGCGCTCGGCGCGGGGCTGCATACGGGCGAACAGCGCGCCTGCGCCTCCTCCCGCCGCCGCCCGCCGCTCGCGCGCACACAGGCGCTCGCTCCACGCCCGCGGAGAGGGGCGCCTGGCCGCCGGCCCCGGGCTGTCAGCTGCAGTCCCCGTGGCACGTGCCTCCGGGATCTCTCCCAGAACACCTGGGCGTCAGGGAGCCGGGAGATAAGCTCGTGTCCTGCCCACCCTGTCGTCTTGACACTGAAATGCCCCCATCATCATATCCTGCTGGATGTCTTGTCACATCCAGCTTGGATTCCTTCTGTTTCACCCACCAGCAGAGACCCGGATCCCCACCACACTTTCTGATCGATTGATTAAGAACCACAGGAGGGTCAGAGTTTAATTTAGGGCTAGTAGAGCGACCCTAAATGTTCATCCAGGGCCCGAAGGCCTCCAATCACTCTCCTACTCACCCAAGAGTTAAACAGAGGTGTTCTTACTTGTGCAGAAATAAAAAGAGGTGTGGATAAAATCGGCCCCTCACCCCCTGTAATCATGATATTTAACCAGTGTTCTTGAAAGAGGTAGCTTAATCCTGCTGATTCCACAGAGCTAATAGAGGATTTATTAATTGGAAGTCCTCACATCAAAAATCCCCTGGGAGACTGTCTGAGTCATCTTGGCTGTACTTATCTGGGACAGCTCCCGTTTTCTGTTTTTTGGTTTTCTTTGTTTTTAACTGTCCTTCCTCTTTTCATGGCCTATGATGATGTATGTTTCGGGTACAGGGGAAATACACTGGATCTCCTCTTGTGAGAGCTGAATAAGAAGAGTTTGCCACCAACTTTTCTTTTCCTGTTTTTTTTTTTTTTTTTTTTGTATCCATTTCAAGTCTTTTGCAACTAAATAAAGAGGAAATAACTTTCTGACTGTTCTGTCAAAATGACCCAGGGAGGGGAGTTAATAGGAAGCCTTCAGTTTCATTCTCAGTAGGTGGCTAGGATTCTCATTAGTTGAAGTTTTAATTTCCTTAGTAGCAAACCCATGGGTTATTAGCTACTGACCTGGAAGGCTAGATCTACTTTATTTTCTTCAGTGCACTCTCCTCCAAATCATTATTTTAATAAGCTTCCCATTTAGTCATGCCTTAGCAAGGACCTCTGTCTCTTGCTTCTCACACCCCAGATTGTTCCATTATGCTTCTATACATGAAGAAAATCTTGGCAGCTCTCCTCTTCCTAGTTCCTTAAACCCCTCATATTCACTCTCTTCATTCTGAGTAATTCATCTTGATAAAATCCTTGGAAGTCATATTTGGAATATGGAAGAAAAAAGAGATAATAGAAGAAAAATAGAAATTTAGAAGTGCTATCAAAAGAATAACAACGTTGAAAAACGCATTGAAAAATCAGAGGAAGAAGAAAGGTAGAAAGCAGAAGTTTCTGGAAGAAAATTAAAATAAGGAAAGAATAAAGGAACCAGTGTGCACTAAACGAATTGGAGAGAAGACGGAAGAAATTATTAGAAGTGTTAAATAAGTAATATGCTTGAGTTCTCTAAGGTAGAGAGAAAATATATTTTTAAGTGCCCTGTCTCTGCAGGTTCTTCTTTATTGTATAAAGGTATAACAGTAAAAAAATGTATACACCAGGTTTACAAACTCCCCCACTGTAAATTCCTAATCTTTAACTATACTCTTATTTCATAGCTGAAGAAGGATAAGTGGTCAGGAATGGCGGGAAAAAATGTGAGAAAAAGGGAAGGTGCTGCTCCTTTATATTAGAATTTTTTATTCTCAATAGTAGGCAAGTGAATAGGGAAGCCCCCAAAACTCAAAAATGATGAATTTAAGCAAGAATACTGGAAAACAGGAAAGGAGGTGGTGTTTTTCTTCCACTGACAAAACAATCCTCTTATTAATATAAGGATATTTCCATGCCACTCTGAATCTCTTCACTAATGATTAAAAAAAAAATTCTGTTCTCCTATGGTATCCATTGCTAGCAACGAGCCAAACTATTTTGGCTCAAAACTGAATCACAATTATTACTCTAAAACATATTATGCACATCCATATCACAATTTACTCTTAAATGATGGTTATCATCTATCTATCATCTATCTATCTATCTCTATTTACATACAATAGGGAGTTAACTGAAAGGGAAAAGTTGTAATTGGCTTCCAAACCCAAACTAACAAAGCTAGTCCACCCCCAGCAGTGATGACTACCACTATCTTTTAGTCATTAATCAGGTATGGATAAAATATTCCTAAAGAAGAAAGTTTGACAAAAAGAGTTAAAGATATCGAGGGGAAGGAGACAATGAGAAGGACGCAAGGATATACGTCAAATCTATTTTTTTTATCACCTTTGTGGAAAAATTAGTCACTCCTTTGGCACATCTTGCACTCTGTCAGAGATTCGTATATATGATGTTTTAAAGCCAAATTATGGGGACCACACAACAAAAGTGACACCTAATAAAATTTCTTATTAATGTGTTCATAAATCTGTTTATGTACTAGTGCTAGAGGCAAGTGGGTACATACTCAAACCACATCACTTATAAACTCAGAATAACAGACTGCTAATAGAAAAGTGTCTTATTTGTAGAAATGATTGTTCACCCAGCATTTTATTCTTTCTGTATCTTTAGTCAACATTTTCTGAGGGTTGCAGCAGGATGGATTGGATAATTAAAAGAGATCATCTAGTGGTTGTTCACTTACAGGCATTTATCAATATTTTCCTGTGTGTGTATGTATATGTGTGTGCGTGTGTGTGTTTAATCTATTGCATTCAATCTCTAATAATTAACCTGCATGAGGACTGCTATGACACTGACATACTTTTTAATTCACAAAGAGCTCAAGAATATTCCCAAAATATTTTGTCCCATTTTGTTGACAGCAGCTTTTATCAATATACCACCATAATAATGCTCATTGAGTCTCAAAAAAAAAAGGATGATATGCATAATATAACATCTCTCTTATAATGATGACACTTGGTTTTCTGTCTTTTTTTTCTTTTGCATAAACTTTGTTTGTAAAATCCAATAAAGTCATTAGAGATATTTGAAAACATTAAGAAAAAGAAAAAGATAAAGGAATGACAACTTTGTTTCCACCAAAATAGTTTTCACGGGGTGAAAAATACTGGCAAACAACATGGATAGGAGAGAAAATGCCATTAGTGAAATGCAACAGAGAAAAATGAGTAAAGTTCTCCACGTATACATTGACTAAGAAATATACTGTACATGATATGCCTAGGGAGTGATTTGCAAACTCTGGCACACGTCAGAGCTTGTTAAAACACAGATTGCTGGATCCCACCCCCAGGGTGTGTGATCTAGTAAGTCTGGGGTGGGGTCTGAAATTTGCATTTGAACAAGTTTCTAGGCTGCTGGAGAAAGACCAGCCTCTGAAAACCACTGGTTTGAGAGATTGAAAGAAAACTTTAGGTTTCTTTTTATCTAGAAAGCCTTAAAGATCATCCAGTTACATCTCTTCATGTTATAGATGAGAAAACAATGCCTTGGGAGGTTAATGGTACCTCTAAATTTTCACATCTAGGGAATACAAATTGGGAGCTAGAACCTCATATTGACTCAGACTTGTGGAGTTGTCTCCATTTGTCTAGAGAATATCTCCTTTTTATGTAGCAATTGCTTTTGGCATGATGGCTATCTACTATAGATGCATATTGGTAAAAACAAACAAACAAACAAACAAATGTGATCTGGAAGTTTAAATACAAATACCCATTGTACAATAGTAGCCCGAGTGATTAGAACTTTTTCTATTCCGAAGTAGCTGTTCAATAAACACTTGATAAGTACATGAATGAATGAAGTGTTGTCTATCTCTGTGTGTTTTGAAACTAATTTAATTCAACAAATATTTTTTTAAATGGCTACTTTAGGCAAGAATCTACGCTATGGAGTAGATGTACCACTAGGTTTAGCAAGGCACAGTCCCAGCAAGAACAATTAGATAATTCCATATATGACTCTAATATAAAATGATTGTACCTCAGAGTATCTCTTTATTGCCCTCTTTCCCAACTACAGTCAGTTTATTTTACTTGACCTACAAAGTCAATGTATACTTAATATTTTTTTCCCTTACTTTTTATCCATGAGACAGAAACTGAACTTTTGCTTAACTGAACAAAGGAAATTGTCTCGTAGCTTAACCATAGAAAGGCAAGGAGAGAAATATTTTCCAGTAGAATTGGAGCCAGAAATTCTAGGACCATTGGGACTATTTCTTTCTATGTATCCCATTCCCTTTTAATAGATTGGCTTTAGTTTCTCCCTGAAGTTGAACCTTGGTCAATGATAAATCCCGGTTCACATCTTTATAACTTTGCACGTAGAAAAGAAAGAGATAATTACAGCAAGCTCCCAGGAGAGGACTTTGATAGGTCTAGCTTAGGTCATGGACACACACCGTGGCCAATTACTGTGATCAGCTCAGGTGCAAAGCTGCTCTTACAGTTGTGCCACTCTTAGAGAAAAGTCATACATTTGTATATTTATTACCATGATTTTCCAGCAGGTGGCAGTAAGGTGAGTCATTCTACAAAAATCTGTATATTATAATTTTCCGATAATATGTAAGTAAAATATTTTTAGGAAGCAAAATTGTTTTCAAATTCATACAAAGAAAGACATCATATGAATTAGCAATGGTCCTACTTGGGTTAGTAACTGGTGATGAGGAACTTTAATGACTGGCCCAACTTGGATTAAATTGCCTACACCTGTGGCCTATTTCTCCCTCAAAGGTGGAGATATGCCCCTGTGAAAATAAAAAGTTATCTACCATATAGCCTTTAGATTGGATTATATACCTTACTTTTTTCTCACACTTCAGATTGACAATTTAAAATTATTTTGTTTCCCAAAGCTAGCTGCACTCAAGTCTTAGTTTTAACATTTCGTTTACCCATGAAAAGAGCCACCAACCCCCTCATCCATTCCCATTTTTGAGTCAGCTCTAAAGACCTGCAATATTAATAGTGTGATATTATATATTGTTGGTTATTTTATATACATAATATATACATATATATCATTGGTTATACAGATGAACATAGCTCCTAAAACCCTCGGAATTTCCTGGGCAATAAGAACAATGACATAATGTTTGGTCTCTTGTCCTCAGTTCTTGAAAATGCTACAAGCAAGTGCCTTTTGGATCCCACCCAACGGGGGAGGCTGGTTGCCAGGAGAACCAACCATGTGATTAGAAAGTTGGGACTTTAAATCCCACCCCCTGATTCCCAGAAAGAGATGAGGCGCCTGAGGTTAAATCAATCACCACTGACCAGTGATATAGTCAACCATGACTATGTAATGAAGCCTCCATAAAAACCGAGAAGAACAGTTTCTGGCCCTCCTTTTCAGAGAGCTTTCAAGTTGGGGAATAAGAATGCTTCCAAGTGTCACCATGCTGGGCCCCAACCTTTACGTGGACAGAAGCTCCTGTTCTGCACCTCACCCTATGTATCTCTTCATCTCACTGTTGATTTTTCCCCTTTAATATCCTTTTATAATAAATCAGTAATCTAGTGCGTAATGGGTTTTCCTGAGTTCTGTGAGCAGTTCTAGCAAATTCTTCAAACTCGAGGAGAGGGTTGTAGGTACCTTTGATTTATAGCCAGTCAGTCAGAAGTACAGACAACAACCTCGGCTTATGATTGGTGTTTGAAGTAAAGAGTGGTGTTGTGGGACTAAGCCCTTTACTTGTGGAATCAAATTCTATCTTCCCGTAGACAGTGTCAGAATTGAGCTGAATTCTCAGACACCCTGCTGGCATCCGAGAATTGCTTGTTGGCGTGGGGAAGCCTACACACACACACACACACACACACACACACAAATACACACACACACAACTTGGAATTGAGTCCAGGAACCCCTTTCAAGACTTCCACAGCCCAGAGCTGCTGAACTGCCCCACCATATGTGCAAGCAAAATGCTGAAACAATTATTCCCTTTCACCCAAGTTTTCAAGAGTTTCCACTTATCCTGAAAACTTGGGACCCATGCCTGACATCTCATGCTACTCAATCTCATTCTACCCCTCAGCTACAAAATGCTGGACCAAGTGAAGAAATAACCTGAGACTTTCAGTACTCCAGGACCATTAGAGACTTGGCCAAAGAGGTGCCTTAAAACTTGGCCAGTTGCCATTCTGCACAGTTTAACAGCCTAACAGCCTCTTTCCATAGAAGGTGATTCAGCTACAACCAAGGAATATTTGATCATTTAGTAGAACCCAATAACCCTGCTAGCACCAAAACAATTGAAAATCCTATTCAATCATTCATGAGCCCAATTAATTTTAATAGATACTTGGAGATCCCTATCCCTGTTAAGTATCAGGATTTTTTTCCCAAGGAAATGAGTAAGGGTGGGCCAGGAATCACTACTGTTTCTAATAGAGTCAGAGAGGACAGAGAATTTGGCAGAGGTTGTACCCCTCCCCCTGCTTAAGGAACACCTTGACCTTCAGGAATGTAAAGTCAAATCCTGCCAGTTGTAAGATGTCACCAATGTTATCCACTGTGTATGGCTAGATAGTGTGCAGTTTTAGTTTCTCATCTGGGATGGAATGACCCAAATCTGCAAACAATCTAGAACATTCTGTGTAATGCCTAACCTCCAAAACTGTGAGAAAAATAAATCGCAGTGTTGAATCCACCCAGTCTACTGTATTTTTGCGTGGAAGCCCAAGCTAAGATAAACTCTGTTTTGTTTTGGTTTTCTAACTTCACTGAGATATAATTGACATAATATTTTATAAGCTTTAGATGTAGATATGTTGATTTGATACACTTATATGTTGCAAAATGATTACTACCATAGCGTTAGCTAACACCTCCATCCCATCACATAATTACCATTTCTTTTTTGTGGTGAGAACATTTAAGATCTATTCTCTTAGAAAATTTTAATTATATTTTACAGTGTCATTAGCTAAAATCACCATGCCATATTTGAGATCCCCAGCTTATAACTGGAAGTTTGTACCCTATGACTAACATCTCCCCTTTTCCTTACCCTCTAGCCTCTGGTAAACACCATTCTACTCTCTGTTTCTAGAGTTCAGCTTTTTTAGATTCCACATGTAAGTGATATCATACAGTATTTGTTTTCCTTTGTCTGACTTATTCTACTTAGCAAAATACCCCCAAGTTCCAACCATGCTGTTACAAATGGCAAGATTTCTTGCTTTATCATGGCTGAATAATATTTCATTGTATATGTACACCACATCTTCTTTATCCATTCATCCACTGACTGACACTTAGGTTATTTCCATATCTTGCCTATTGTGAATAATGCTTCAGTGAACATGAGGATACAGATAGCTCTTTGAGATCCTAATTTCACTTCCTTGAGATATACATATACCCAGAAGTGCAATTGCTAGATTACATGGTAGTTCTAAAATAGATTTTGGTACTGAGAAGTGGAGTGCTGCTGTAACATATACCTAATAATGTGAAAGAAGCTTTGGAACTGGGTAATGGGTAGAGGCTGAAAAAGTTTTGAGGTGCATGCTAGAACTATGGACATTTGGGCCATTCTGGTGGGGGCTGAGAAAGAAAAGAGGGGATCTGGAGAGAAAGCCTCCATCTTCCTAGAGAGTGCACAAATACTTATGAATAGGATGTTTGTAGAAATATGGACATGAAGGGGCATTCTGGTAATGTCTCATAAAGACAAAAGGACAAGTTTTGGGGAGCTGGAAGAAAGGCTATCTTTATTATAAAGTGACAAAGTACTTGGCTAAAGTGTGTCAGTGTTCAAGTGTTTTATGGAAGACAGAACTTGTGAGTGATGAAACTGGATATTTAACTGAAGAGGTTTCCAAGCAAATGTTGAAGGAACAGTCTAGTTCCTCCTGACTGCTTATAGCATAATGAAAAAAAGAAAGATGAATTAAAGGAAGGTTTGCTAAGCAAAAAAGGAACGAGAACTTAAAGATTTGGAAAGTTCTCAGTCTGACTATTTTGTAAAAAAATAAGAAATCATGTTCACAAGAGAACACCAAGGGTGAGGCTGGACTATCAATCAAAGATACTATAGAAACTGAAATACAGCCAGCTTGAGCTGAAGGGGACAGAGATGGAACAAAATGAAAGACGGATGTCAGACTTCTTAGATTCTATAGAGCTGGATCATAATTCTGTGAGGATGGAAATGTGTACTCTCCTTCAAGAAATGGAAAGAAAGATCCCAGAGATCATTTAGAGATCATCAGGGCCACCACCATGGATTTAACAGGTCAGATGGCTTTCATCCAAAGACCTGGGAACGAGCCAACCCTGCAAAGCAATGGGGCAGGGCTACCCAGGATCTTTGGGGTATGACCCCGACGCATCGGAGTCACAGAGGGAGGATCACCACTTCATCAGGTCCTGAAGGCAGAACTGATGCCACAGTGGGCCTGTGGAGCAGAGCATTGAACCAAAGAGTATTATTCTCCAGCACCAAGATCTGATGTAATTTACCTTGCCAGGTTTTGGACTTGCTGGGGACCCATCACTCTTTCTTTCTTTCCTGTTTCTCCCTTTTGGAATGGGAATGCCTATCCTATGCCACCATTGTATTTTGGAAGCACATTAACTTATCTGGTTTCACAGGTTCACATATAGAGAGTAATTTTGCCTCAGGATGAATTGAAACAGAGCAGGACCCTATGGTCTCACTGCCCCCGCCCCCACTGCCCCAGCCACCATGTCCTCTGCCTGCCTTTTGTCTGTAGAAAAACATTAACCAAAGAATAAGTTTAATCAGAGAAGTGAGAAAATGCAGAAGCAAAGGAAAGCAGTCAAAATAATTATAGTTTAGTCATTAAGCAAAGTCAAGAACCTTTAGTTCCTCCTCAAGGGCTGTAGATAATGTTCTGAGCCATGTCCTGTGAGCTGTCTTGTAGATACTGAAATCCCCACCAGGCGGAAGAAGTTAACTACATGATGACCAGACTATAGCCGTGACATAAATTGCCACAATTCCAAGAACTGGCTTCAAAGAAATGGGAAAAAATGACCCTGGAACTGAAGATTAACTGTACTTAAAACAATCAAAATGACATTGATCAGACCACTGCATGACCAATTTCAAGATGACTGTCAGAGCCGACTATGCTGTTTCTGCATGTAGCCCCCTCCCTCCGCCTATAAAAGCTCTTGCCCACTGATTGCCAGTGGGGGGGAGTCGGCCTTTGGACACAAGTCCACCCTCTCCCCCGGTTGCTGGCCTCTGAAATAAAGCAAACTTTCCTTTTCACCAACTTTGCCTCTTGAGTATTGGCTTTAGAGTGGGGAGCAGCCCAACCTCACTTTTGGTAACAGAATTGTACCTCATGTCTCACCCATTTCTGATTTAGATGATACTTAGATGAGACTTTGGACTTCAGATTTTAAAGTTGATGGTGGAATGAATTAAGACTTTGGGGACTGTTGGGATGAAATGGATGTATTTTGCATGTCAGAAGGACATGGATTTGGGGGCCAGGGGCAGGATGGTGTAGACTGAATGTTTACTTCCCCTCAAGATTCATATGCTCAAGTCCTAACCCTATGTTACAATATTTGGAGTTGGGGCCTTTGGGAAGCAGTTAGGGTTAGATGAGGTCATGAGGATGGGCCTTCAAGATAGGATTAGTGGTCTTAGAAGAAGAGGAAAAGATTTTCTCTTTTCCCCACTCTCCACCTTCACCTTTCTCTATTTCTCTTTCTCTCTCTCTCTCCATGTACAAGTCCCAAGGAAAGGCCATGTGAGGACACAGCAAGAAGAGGAAGAGCAAGCCAGGAAGAGAACTCTCACCAGGAACCAAATCTGCTGATAACTTAAACTTGGACGTCTCAGCCTCCAGAACTGTGAGAAGATGAATTCTTATTCTTTAAGCCACTCAGTCTATGGTGTTTTGTTATGGCAGGCAGAGCTCCCTGAAACAGGTATTGTCTACCCCAGAGGAGTTCTAAAATTACATGAAGTGGTGACATCTCTTAGACAGTGTTTGATATATGCCTTGGAGGTTGGCTAGTACACAGAGTGTAGATGTGAGCAATGCCCTCTGAGATTTTATAATTCATAAGGTATAAAGATGAATATTAAAGTCTTCTGTAATGGACAGAAAGGATTAGGGAGAGAGAGTGAGCAGTTTGCCCAGGTAGGATGGTTGCTTTGGATGTGCATACAGCCTAGGGGCCTAAACTAAGTAGGAGTAGTGAGTCTGAATACGAAATAATCCATAGATTTTTCAGGAATGAGAAGGAGTTATCAGACACATTCTCTGGTAACTAATTCAATACATCAGTAAGAAAGCAGTCAAGTATGATTTTAAGATTTTGAATATATGTTATTTGCAAATGTTCATTCTAATGTTTTGAAATATAACTAAAAGGCATACATAATCTGGTAATGATGCATTTTGGTGGAATGAAGGAAAAAGAAGCAGAATGCATATACCATATAGTATGAAGTCAAATGGCCATACACTTTTCTCCTAATGAGAACTGAATTATGTATGTAAATAATATACCATTCAAAGACCAAGTAGCACTCTAAAATTTCACGTATAAAAATAGTCAACATCACAAAATAGGCAGATGTTTGCACGTTAATGGAAAACACTAATTGTAGCCAGAGCTCAGAAAATCTTAGTATTTCAGGAGTGGAAATTACTTAAAAGCCATATAATACAAATATTACATTTTAGACTTAATGATATATATACTGAGTTCAGAGAAATTACAAGATTAGCTGGAAATCATAGAATCAAAAAATGACCAACATCAGACCTTCATATGTGGACCCTTGAATGATACAAACAGGTCAAGAGAACATTAGCTGTCCCTAAACAAATTCTTTTTGAAAGCATTGTATAATAATGAAGTATCATAAAAGTGATTTCTCCTACCTTAAAAGATCCCCACATCTTGAGACATACAGCCAATCTCTAGTATTTTAAAAGATTTTGCTAATAATATCCTTTGAAAGACAGCAACAATTAGAACAAGAAATCATTAATGCTAGAGACTCTAGAAAACTAGTATAGGAGACTGCCAAAGACAGTATCAGAATAAGACAGAAAAACTGCTAACTTGGCAATACAACAAAAATTAGTATGTAACTTTTCACAACACAGATTTCTTATTTTGTTTTAAAATTTAATATGTATGTGTTGGGTGGCCACATATGAAATATTATAACCATCTCTCATTAATTCTCATTAATGGAATTTGATCAAAACCTTGATATCTCTGCTATTTTAATAATATTTGTTCAGGACTTCCCTGGTGGTCCAGTGACTAAGGCTCTGTGCTCCCAATGCAGGGGTCCTGGGATTGATCCCTGGTCAGGGACCTAGATCCTGCATGCCACAACTAAAAGATTCTGCATGCTGCATCTAAAGATCCTGCATGCTGCAACTAAGACCCAGCGCAGACAAATAAATAAATAAAATTTTTCTTTTTTTTAAGTGAATTACTTGGGACCTTCAACAAGTCAGAAGAGTAAGATGTGGAGATCACCTTCCTCCCCACAAATACATCAGAAATACATCTACATGTGGAACAACTCTACAGAACACCTACTGAACGCTGGCAGAAGACCTCAGACCTCCCAAAAGGCAAGAAACTCCCCACGTGCCTGGGTAGGGCAAAAGAAAAAAGAAACAACAGAGACAAAAGAATAGGGACGGGACCTGCACCAGTGGGAGGGAGCTGTGAAGGAGGAAAGGTTTCCACACACTAGGAAGCCCCTTCGCAGGCGGAGACTGCGGGTGGTGGAGGGGGGAAGCTTCAGAGCCACGGAAGAGAGCACAGCCACAGGGGTGCGGAGGGCAAAGCGGAGAGATTCCCGCACAGAGGATCGGTGCTGAGTAGCACTCACCAGCCCGAGAGGCTTCTCTGCTCAGCCGCCGGGGCGGGCGGGGGCTGGGAGCTGAGGCTCCGGCTTCAGTCAGATCCCAGGGAGAGGACTGGGGTTGGCAGCGTGAACACAGCCTGAAGGGGTTAGTGCGCCACAGCTAGCTGAGAGGGAGTCCAGGAAAAGTCTGGAACTGCCGAAGAGGCAAGAGACTTTTTCTTGCCTCTTTGTTTCCTGGTGCGCGAGGAGAGGGGATTAAAAGCGCAGCTTAAACGAACTCCAGAGACGGGCGCGAGCCACGGCTATCAGCGCGGACCCCAGAGACGGGCATGAGACGCTAAGGCTGCTGCTGCCGCCACCAAGAAGCCTGTGTGCAAGAACAGTTCCCTATCCACACCTCCCCTCCCGGGAGCCTGTGCAGCCCGCCACTGCCAGGGTCCCGAGATCCAGGGACAACTTCCCCAGGAGAACGCACGGCACGCCTCAGGCTGGTGCAACGTCACGCCGGCCTCTGCCACCGCAGGCTCGCCCCGCCTCCTCCGTACCCCTCCCTCCCCCTGGCCTGAGTGAGCCAGAGCCCCCGAAGCAGCTGCTCATTTAACCCAGTTCTGTCTGGGCGGGAACAGACTCCCTCAGGCGACCTACACGCAGAGGTGGGGCCAAATCCAAAGCTGAAACCGGGGAGCTGTGAGCACAAAGAAGAGAAAGGGAAATCTCTCCCAGCAGCCTCAGGAGCAGCGGATTAAATCTCCACAATCAACTTGATGCACCTGCATCTGTGGAATACCTGAATAGACAACGAATCATCCCAAATTGAGGAGGTGGACTAAGGGAGCAATGATATATATATTTTTTTCACTTTTTATCTTTTTGTGAGTGTGTATGCGTATGCTTCTGTGTGTGATTTTGTCTGTATAGCTTTGCTTTTACCATTTGTCCTAGGGTTCTGTGTGTCCGTTTTGTTTTGTTTTGTTTTGTTTTGTATAGTTTTTAGCACTTGTTATCATTGGTGGATTTGTTTTTTGATTTGGTTACTCTCCTCTTTCTTTCTTTCTTTCTTTTTTTTAATACTTAAAAATGTTTTTTTAATAATTATTTTTTATTTTAATAATTTATTTTACTTTATTTTAATTGAATTTATTTTATTTTATCTTCTTCTTTCTTTTTTTCTTTTTTTTCTCCCTTTTATTCTGAGCCATGTAGATGACAGGCTCTTGGTACTCCAGCCAGGCATCAGGGCTGTGCCTCTGATGTGGGAGAGCCAAGTTCAGGACACTGGTCCACAAGAGACCTCCCAGCTCGACATAATACCAAATGGCAAAAAACTCCCAGAGATCTCCATCTCAATGCCAAGACCAAGCTCAACTCAACGACCAGGAAGCTACAGTGCTGGACACCCTATGCCAAACAAGTAGAAAGACAGGAACACAACCCCATTCACTAGCAGAGAGGCTGCCTAAAATCATAATAAGGCCACAGACACCCCAAAACACACCACCAGACATGGACCTGCCCATCAGAAAGACAAGATCCAGCCTCTTCCACCACAACACAGGCACTAGTCCCCTCCAACAGGAAGCCTACACAACCCACTGAACCAACCTTAGCCGCTGCGGACACACACCAGAAACAACGAGAACTACGAACCTGCAGCCTGCAAAAAGGAGACCCCAAACACAGTAAGTTAAGCAAAATGAGAAGACAGAGAAACACACAGCAGATGAAGGAGCAAGGCAAAAAACCACCAGACCTAACAAATGAAGAGGAACTAGGCAGTCTACCTGAAAAAGAATTCAGAATAATGATAGTAAAGATGATCCAAAATCTTGGAAATAGAATGGAGAAAATACAAGAAACGTTTAACAAGGACCTAGAAGAACTAAAGAGCAAACAAACAGTGAAGAACAAAACAATAGATGAAATCAAAAATTCTCTAGAAGGGATCAATAGCAGAATAACTGAGGCAGAAGAATGGATGAGTGACCTGGAAGATAAAATAGTGGAAATAACTTCTGCAGAGCAGAATAAAGAAAAAAGAATGAAAAGAATTGAGAACAGTCTCAGAGACCTCTGGGACAACATTAAACACACCAACATTCGAATTATAGGAGTCCCAGAAGACGGAGAGGAAAACATAGGAATTGAGAAAATATCTGAAAAGATTATAGTTGAAAACTTCCCTAATATGGGAAAGGAAACAGTTAATCAAGTTCAGGAAGCACAGACAGTCCCATACAGGATAAATCCAAGGAGAATCATGCCAAGACACATATTAATGAAACTATCAAAAATTAAATACAAAGAACTAATAATAAAAGCAGCAAGGGAAAAACAACAACACACAATGGAATCCCCATAAGGTTAACAGCTAATCTTTCAGCAGAAACTCTGCAAGCCAGAAGGGGGTGGCAGGACATATTTAAAGTAATGAAGGAGAAAAAACTACAACCAAGATTACTCCACCCAGCAAGGATCTCATTCAGATTGGAAGGAGAAATTAAAATCTTTACAGGAAAGCAAAGGCTAAGAGAATTCAGCACCACCAAACCAGCTTTACAACAAATGCTAAGGGAACTTCTATAGGCAGGAAACACAAGAGAAGGAAAAGACCTACAATAACAAACCCAAAACAATTAAGAAAATGGTAATAGGAACATACATATCGACAATTACCTTAAATGTAAATGGATTAAATGCTCCCACCAAAAGACATAGACTGGCTGAATGGATACAAAAACAAGACCAATATATATGCTGTCTACAAGACACCCACTTCAGACCTAGGGACACATACAGACTGAAATTGAGGGGATGGAAAAAGATATTCCATGCAAATGGAAATCAAAAGAAAGCTGGAGTAGCAATTCTCATATCAGACAAAATAGAAAAGAAAGAAAGTCTTTAAAAGAAAGACTATTATAAGAGACAAAGAAGGACACTATATAATGATCAAGGGATCAATCCAAGAAGAAGATATAACAATTGTAAATATTTATGCAACGAACATAGGAGCACCTCAATACATAAGGCAAATGCTAACAGCCATAAAAGGGGCAATCGACAGTAACACAATCACAGTAGGGGACTTAAACACCCCACTTTCACCAATGGACAGATCATCCAAAACGTAAATAAATAAGTAAACACAAGCTTTAAATGATACATTAAAGAAGGACTTAATTGATATTTATAGGACATTCCATCCAAAAACAACAGAATACACTTTCTTCTCAAGTGCCCATGGAACATTCTCTAGGATAGATCATATCTTGGGTCACAAATCAAGCCTTGGTAAATTTAAGAAAATTGCAATTGTATCAAGTATCTTTTCCGACCACAATGCTATGAGACTAGATATCAATTACAGGAAAAAATCTGTAAAAACTACAAACACATGGAGGCTAAACAATACACTACTTAATAACCAAGAGATCACTGAAGAAATCAAAAAGGAAATCAAAAAATACCTAGGAACAAATGACAATGAAAACACGATGACCCAAAACCTATGGGATGCTGCAAAAGCAGTTCTAAGAGGGAAGTTTATAGCAATACAATCCTACCTTAAGAAACAAGAAACATCTCAAATAAACAACCTAACCTTGGACCTAAAGCAATTAGAGAAAGAAGAACAAAAATACCCCAAAGTTAGCAGAAGGAAAGAAATCATAAAGATCAGATCAGAAATAAATGAAAAAGAAATGAAGGAAACGATAACAAAGATCAATAAAACTAAAAGCTGGTTCTCTGAGAAGATAAACAAAGTTGATAAACCATTACCCAGACTCATCAAGAAAAAAAAGGGAGAAGACTCAAATCAACAGAATTAGATATGAAACAGGAGAAGTAGCAAGTGACACTGCAGAAATACAAAGGATGATGAGAGATTGCTACAAGCTACTATATGCCAATAAAATGGACAACCTGGAAGAAATGGACAAATTCTTAGAAATGTACAACCTTCCGAGACCGAACCAGGAAGAAATAGAAAATATGAACAGACCAATCACGAGCACTGAAATTGAAACTGTGAGTAAAAATCTTCCAACAAACAAAAGCCCAGGACCAGATGCCTTCACAGGCAAATTCTATAAAACATTTAGAGAAGAGCTAGCTAACACCTGTCCTTCTCAAACTCTTCCAAAACATAGCAGAGGGAGGAACACTCCCAAACTCATTCCATGAGGCCACCATCACCCTGATACCAAAACCAGACAAAGATGTCACAAAGAAAGAAAACTACAGGCCAATATCACTGATGAACATAGATGCAAAAATCCTCAACAAAATACTAGCAAACAGAATCCAACAGCACATTAAAAGGATCATACACCATGATCAAGTGGGGTTTATCCCAGGAATGCAAGGATTCTTCAATATACTCAGATCAATCAATGTGATACACCATATTAACAAATTGAAAGAGAAAAACCATATGATCATCTCAATAGATGCAGAGAAAGCTTTCGACAAAAGTCAACACCCATTTATGATAAAGACCCTCCAGGAAATAGGCATAGAGGGAACTTTCCTCAACATAATCAAGGCCATATATGACAAACCCACAGCCAGCATCGTCCTCAATGGTGAAAAACTGAAACCATTTCCACTAAGATCAGGAACAAGACAAGGTTGCCCACTCTCGCCCATATTATTCAACATAGTTTTGGAAGTTTTAGCCTTAGCAATCAGAGAAGAAAAAGAAATAAAAGGAATCCAAAATGGAAAAGAAGTAAAACTGTCACTGTTTGCAGATGACATGATACTATACACAGAGAATCCTAAAGATGCCACCAGAAAACTACTAGAGCTAATCAATGATTTAGTAAAGTTGCAGGATACAAAATTAATGCACAGAAATCTCTTGCATTCCTATACAGTAATGATGAAAAATCTGAAAGAGAAATGAAGGAAACACTCCCATTTAACATTGCAACAAAAAGAGTAAAATATCTAGGAATAAACCTACCTAAGGAGACAAAAGACCTGTATGCAGAAAATTATAAGACACTGATGAAAGAAATTAAAGATGATACAAATAGATGGAGAGATATACCATGTTCTTGGGTTGGAAGAATCAACATGGTGAAAATGACTCTACTACCCAAAGCAATCTACACATTCAATGCAATCCCTATCAAACTACCAATGGCATTTTTCACAGAACTAGAACAAAAAATTTCACAATTTGTATGGAAACACAAAAGACCCCAAATAGCCAAAGCAGTCTTGAGAAAGAAAAACGGAGCTGGAGGAATCAGACTCCCTGACTTCAGACTATACTACAAAGCTACAGTAATCAAGACAGTATGGCCCTGGCACAAAAACAGAAATATAGATTAATGGAACAGAATAGAAAGCCCAGAGATAACCCCATGCACATATGGCCACCTTATCTTTGATAAAGGAGGCAAGAATATACAGTGGAGAAAAGACAGCCTCTTCATTAAGTGGTGCTGGGAAAACTGGACAGCTACATGTGAAAGAATGAAATTAGAACACTCCCTAACACCATACACAAAAATAAACTCAAAATGGATTAAAGACCTAAATGTAAGCCCAGACACTATAAAACTCTTAGAGGAAAACATAGCAGAACATTCTATGAGAAAAATCACAGCAAGATCCTTTTTGATCTACCTCCTAGAGAAATGGAAATAAAAACAAAAATAAACAAATGGTACCTAATGAAAATTAAAAGCCTCTGCACAGCAAAGGAAACCATAAAAAAGACAAAAAGATAACCCTCTGAATGGGAGAAAATATTTGCAAATGAAGCAACTGACAAAGGATTAATCTCCAAAATTTAAAAGCAGCTCATGCAGCTCAATATCAAGAAAACAAAAAACCGAATCCAAAAATGTGCAGAAGACCTAAATACACACTTCTCCAAAGAAGATATACAGATTGCCAACAAACACATGAAAGAATGCTCAACGTCATTAATCATTAGAGAAATGCAAATCAAAACTACCATGAGATATCATCTCACACCGGTCAGAATGGCCATCATCAAAAAATCTACAAACAATAAATGCTGGAGAGGGTGTGGAGAAAAGGGAACCCTTGCACTGTTGGTGGAATGTAAATTGATACAGCCACTATGGAGAACAGTATGGAGTTTCCTTTAAAAACTAAAAATAGAACTACCATATGACCCAGCAATCCCACTACTGGGCATATACCCTGAGAAAACCATAATTCAAAAATAGTCATGTACCACAATGTTCATTGCAGTTCTACGTACAATAGCCAGGACATGGAAGCAATGTAAGTGTCCATCAACAGATGACTGGATAAAGAAGATGTGGCACATATATACAATGGAATATTACTCAGCCATAAAAAGAAACGAAATTGAGTTATTTGTAGTGAGGTGGATGGACCTAGAGTCTGTCATACAGAGTGAAGTAAGTCAGAAAGAGAAAAACAAATACCGTTATGCTAACACATATGTATGGAATCTAAAAAAAAAAAAAAAAAAAAAAAAAAAAAGGTCATGAAGAACCTAGGGGCAAGACCAGAATAAAGATACAGTCCTACTAGAGAATGGACTTGAGGATATGGGGAGGGGGAAGGGTAAGCTGGGACAAAATGAGAGAGTGGCGTGGACATATATACACTATCAAATGTAAAATAGATAGCTAGTGGGAAGCAGCCGCATAGCACAGGGAGATCAGCTCGGTGCTTTGTGACCACCTAGAGGAGTGGGATAGGGAGGGTGGGAGGGAGGGAGACGCAAGAGGGAAGAGATATGGGGACATATGTATATATATATAACTGATTCACTTTGTTATAAAGCAGAAACTAACACACCATTGTAAAGCAATTATACTCCAATAAAGATGTTTTTTAAAAAAAGTGAATTACTTAAAAAATAATAATATTTGTTCTAATTCTGTCAATTCTTTTTCAAATATCTTTTTCCATACTTGCAAGCTGTTTTTCTCTTTCAATAACTGTGCTCATTCATTGAAACTATTTCAGCTCAGTACGTATTTGTAAATGTTATAATTGAGAGGAAAAAATGCTCAGTGTTAATAAATTTTAAGACATTGTCTTTATTCTATAATAGTATCCCATCATAATGACCATCTCCTATTTACTTAGCTTTTCATATAATTTTTATAAAAACGTTCTAGGATTACCATATATAATGTACTATGTACAAAGTACTACTAGACTGTATTTTCAGTGTGCTTAGCACTAGCTAAACTAATATTTTAGCAGGACATTTGAAAATGGCTCAGCCCTTTCCCACATAGCACAGACATTTAATATCCCTCATTCCAGTAAATGCCAGTCACAATAGCTGTCCAGACATCTAAAATGCCCCCTACAAGGTAGTACTGTTCCCTTTAAAAACCACTACGCCAAAGGTGTGTAGTATCTAACAGAAGGAAAAGTCTTTATCCCCTATCTTGAACTTTTAAAAAAGTAGTACAAAGTGCTTCACTGTCTCTCTTCTTTTTAAACAATAAAGCAGTGGGCTCTGGTGGGAAGTCGGTGGATTCGAAGTGAGACACCTTAGGTTTGAAACTCATGTTCTTCTGCCAGTATGTGATCACAGACACTGAAACTCCACCACCATTTGCTTCTTTATCTGCAAATGTGGATACAATACCTATGTTGAAAATGTAGACTGAGAATGAAGAGAGATAATTAGGTGGAAATGTTTTGTAATCTGTAAATTAGTGAACAAATGTTAGTCATTGTTATTCTTTTTTGTGTTTGTTTTGATTGTAGTTCACTGTGCATCAAGGAATGTGCTACCTCTGCTGTTCCAGGATTTGCCTGCTTTCCAGAATTGCTTGATTAAGTAAATCCCTCTACAACAGCATTTTTCAAAATATGTCTAGCAGTTTCAATTAAAAAAAAAAAAAAAACACAAGGAAACACTGCATACTATGTACCCCTCTTACATAATGTTGAGGTTAAATATCAGGATGTTAAAATCTGAAAAATCATACCCTGTTGAATTTTAGTTTCCAAACTTGTTTCATTTGACCATGAAATCTCCAAATCTCCTTCTTTCTACGTCTCTTCCTTTCCTTTCGTTTCTTCCTTCCTTCCACCCTTCCTTCCTCCCTTCCCACCTTCCTGCCCTTCCTTCTTCTTTTAACATAACACTTCTGAGTATTCTGCTTAAAGAATTTCATGGAACACAATTTAGTAAGATCTATTTTAAATGTTTCTAGTGATTACTCTTATCATGTTTTGCTTTTCCTAGGAATTGATTCTGTAGAGCTGGATTATTCTGTATAGGAGAACTTTACCAGGAATTGTGTACGTGTGTGTTTCAGTAGTATTTTTATGCTGATATACTTTTCCATATGACAAATTTTCTTTTGTTATTTTTGTTCATGCTGCATTCGTATAGAACTTTCCTATTTTCCAAGCATGTCCCAATGTTACATCATCATCTTCCTTTATCTAAGGATAATCCAATAAAACTAAAGCAGGGAAGTACTATTATCCTAAATTTACAGATAAGGCTTCCAAGGCTAAGAGAGTTACTTAAGACCACACACACCTGTTGTGGGACATAACCAGCAGCAGAACCCCAAAGTCCTCATCCTTGCCCATTGAGCTTTCTCCTACAATGCAATGCTTCCTAAACTCTTTGCTTTTCACACTGTGAACTTTCACATCTCTTTGCTATCTTTGTGTGCCCTGCCCCCTGCCCCCCGCCCCCCAAATAGTGCATTTTCTGCTTCAGGTCAGGAATGTGAAGGGTAGAATTTGCTTACTTATTTTTAGCTGCCTATAACTGAACCCCTCTCTTTATTTGCTACAGGCTGTTTGGGAACAGGAGAGAAAGTTTGAGAGGTTTATATTAGTTTTGAAATACTGAAGGAAAACCTCCCATTCTCAAATTCAGACCAAGATTTATTCAAGAAATGTCCAAGACTGTAGCTCTTTCAGATTTGTTAAGCATAAGACTGAATCCTCAAAGGTTTGGGCTAATAATACTGAAGTAGAACAGTATGTACTATAACAATGGGACTTTCCCTGCCATAAGGGCATTGCAGTGTTTTACAAAAGAAAAGCAGTTGTTCAAGTGGTGCCCATCTGGAGCCATAAAAGAGCTCAGAATACACTAATGCAACCAAGAAAACAACAGGGAAAGCTTTTCTATGTACTTTCCACCATGCCTTTGACACACTGGCAGCTCAGTAATATTGCTGACATTTCTGAGCTGTTGCGGAGAGCAGCCCATGAATAGAAAGTGTGACTGAGACTGCTCTGGCACAGGGCCATACTGTAGTACAAGGTGAGATTCAGGCAGCTTCTCTTTGACAGGCTGAATGCCAGGTAATTTATAGCCAGGTGACTTGATGATTGGAACCAATGTGAAATCTACACTATGTACCAAATTCTGCAATAATGTGACAGTTGGATTCAATCTGCTCCTTACCCAGGACTTTTATTGTTTTAGGAGTTGCAGTATAAAAATCAATAACTTATGCAACATTGATTATAGTAGGAGTGTAAGCTATTTCTTGTTTATCTGACAACATATATGTTTCTAACCTTAAACACATTGTGATGGATCCTGTTTCACTAAATCCAGCGATAAATTGCATATTATAAAATTAATTTAATATTATTCTTTTGATTTTGCTATAAGATATACATTCAAATATTTTTTAGTCCATTTTGTAAGGATTACCCTGTTAAAGTTATGAAGTTAAAATGGGGCTCCCATAGCATTTTCTACTGCAGTGATTCTGCGGACATAAGATGTGTACCTGATGGCAGGTGGGGGCTGAAAGGGTAAATGAACAGAACCTGATGGGGGAGTCATCAGAGCAAGAGTTTGAATAAATGAAACCAGACACACTGTCCCTATTGTTTGCAGTGATCTCTGTACAGGAGATCACCTGTATGGACTACATCCTTGAGCTCCTTTGCTCTCTACCTTCCAGATTGGTTCAGGTAATCGAGACTAGAGGAAAGCTATTTCCTTGTCTGGCATATTTCCTGTAGGATTGGCTGTGTCCCTTAGTCACAGCCCTTGACAAAGGCCTTCCTGGGTTCTATTTATATTATTCTGTTCCTTCTTCCCTTCAGTCCTCAGACTTTTCTGAGGTTCTGCACCACTGCTTGGTTTCACTACACTCTAAGCAAAGTTTTGCTGACTGTCCTTTTATTAAACTCTTTTCAAATTACCCATTGTGAAAGTACCATGTTTTAGCTGACCCTGCCTTATATACACTAGAAGTCAAACATGTCTGCACATGCATGGCTGGCCAATTAGTTACGACCCCATTTGTAAAAGTATAAAAGAATGTGGTAGGAAGTCCTTCAGTCTAGGCAAAGAGAGACCTAGGGTCCCCCACCTTAATCCTAGAGCCATTGCAGGAAAATAATGTGTGTGTGTGTGTGTGTGTGTGTGTGTGTGTTTTACAATAGAGTGTGTATCTGTTGGCTCATTCTCCCATCCACACATCTACCCTGCAATATGAGTGCATCCCTAACCAATTTATTTAATAAATTTCTTATACATTAGGTCAAATACAGTAGAATTTTGGCAAGTTTATATGGTCAAATGTTTTTAGAGGTACACAAAATTTCATATTTTTCTGGTGGTGTTCTTTCTTTAGCCCTCACATTTAAATTGTGCAGGTAAATTTACCATCATACACACCTTGTTTAGATTATTTTTCTAAGAAATGAGATATATTCGGAAACATTTAGTGTGTATAAGTAGCATCAGTTGTTTCTTCCATAAGCAATATCAGGCAAATCAAAGAGATTGGGCAACACAATCCTAGGTGGCGATAAGTATTTTTTTAAATGCAGTTGAATTAGCTTTTTTTTTTATGTTAAAAAAGAATTCATTCCCATTTTTTATTTGATGTTTCCAAGTATAAAAAAAGTCAAGGGCTTCCCTGGTGGCGCAGTGGTTGAGAATCTGCCTGCCAATGCAGGGGACACGGGTTCGAGCCCTGGTCTGGGAAGATCCCACATGCCGCGGAGCAACTGGGCCCGTGAGCCACAACTACTGAGCCTGCGCGTCTGGAGCCTGTGCTCCGCAACAAGAGAGGCCGCGATAGTGAGAGGCCCGCGCACCGCGATGAAGAGTGGCCCCCACTTGCCACAACTGGAGAAAGCCCTCGCACAGAAACGAAGACCCAACACAGCCATAAATAAATAAAAATAAAAAAAAGTCAAGGTTCTTACACCAATTATCTCAAATGAGACCATGCAAAGCAATTTAAAGTGTATACAACAATCATTCCCCCTTCAGTTTTGCTGCTTTATACAACTGTGGGATCCACAGAAAATTGAATGGCATGTTGGTTGGAAAATTTCACGGTTTACAGAAAAACAAACGAACGAACAAAAACCCAACAACAAACACGCAAGATAGTTGCTACTTTGTGTCTGTGAATCAATTTACAAACTTTTTAAAATTTAGGAGCCACACGGAACTAAAAATTTTAGCTGCCCACTTTTATCTAACTACCCCACAGAAAGCACGAATGACAGTCCCAACACTCTGTAAACTTTGAAGAGTTGAGATAGTAGACACTATTTGTTATCTATAGTAGATTCAACTGTTGAGTCTGCAAATGTAGGCTTTTTTCTCTTAACAGAAATAAATCTCCTTAGGGCCTTTCCTCTAATTTTGCTAGGCTGGGTTCCAAAAGAATAGTGAAGAACCCTTCATGTGAAATTTAAAGTGTGACGACTGAAATATTCTGATGTATTATACAAATTTTTGCTAGTTGCATAGACTAAAGACAGGTGGTTTGCTAAATGGCACTGAAGAAAATCCTGACCCAGTGGCACTACTTAGTCCAAATGTTTCTGACCAAAGAAAATTATACAACAATACTTATAGGCTCACTTTTAAGAAATGGCTGACATTAATACTGTACATATTTTACATGCCAAATACATAGTCCAAGAGTTTATAAAATAAGTTCATGCATTATTACCTCTAATAATATCATATACAAGATACCCAGCCCTCCCCCCAACCCCCAGTACTTCTGACAACATTTCAGGTGGACACAGTCTTATATACAAAAACAATCCAGTTTCTCTGCTGTGTTAAGTACATAATTTAAAGAAACTTCCGAGATTACTGAGAAAAAAACTTAGTCCATTGAAGATTGATACAAAGTGTCAATCTGTAGGATTTTAAAATGTTTCCTTTAAAAAAAAACACCCAGAATACATAACCGCTGTACAAAAAAATATATAAAAATTCTGGATGACCATGTTTGATCACACTACATAAATTAGAATGAAATGTCATTGGTTAAAAGTTTTTCTACTTTACTCATTCCTTTGACAGCATTAATTTGTAAACTAATATTTATATTTAGTTCAGCTGCATTTGTGGCACAAGATGTCATTTTCAAAACAGCGGCACCAATTTTCCTTAAGTGTAACAGCACTCTATTTTTAGCAGCAATTATATTTTTAAAGGTTAACAATTTATAGAACAAATGTATAACTATGTTTATTTTCTACTTTATAGTCCACCAGTTACAATTATTTACAAGAAGCTAACTAATGTCTACATATGGAATCATCTTTCACTTGCCCCACCTCATTTCTGACTTGGTCAGGGAAGTACAGGTGTTTCAGACAATCCCATCTATTTATGTGTTTTAAATGGGATTCTTGGATTCAAGTGAATATAAGGACAAGTGTAAGACAAAGTAATTCTTAGTTCAGGTATGTTCCAGTGCCCCAGTATTTAGTTATATGATAAATAGTACCTACTGACCAGCTGTAAAAGATGAGAGGTTCCAAGGTGCTTTAACAATCTAGGTCTGTAATAGCTGAACAAGAAGGCCATTTCACTCAGTTGTGAGGTAGTCAGCACTGACTGGCATTTAAGGTGGTAACCAGAAAGTTTAACTGAAGAGAGGTCACTAAGTTAAAAAACTGGAAATATGTTTTTTTTTAAATTATTTATCCATTTGTGTTTTAGTTGGCATTTTCCTTTTTTTTTTTTTAAACTTTGGGATTATTTATTTATTTATTTATTTATTTATTTATTTATTTATTTATTTATTTATTTATGGCTGTGTTGGGTCTTCGTTTCTGTGCGAGGGCTTTCTCCAGTTGTGGCAAGTGGGGGCCACTCTTCATCGCGGTGCACGGGCCTCTCACTATCGCGGCCTCTCTTGTTGCGGAGCACAGGCTCCAGACGCGCAGGCTCAGTAGTTGTGGCTCACGGGCCCAGTTGCTCCGCGGCATGTGGGATCTTCCCAGACCAGGGCTCGAACCCGTGTCCCCTGCATTGGCAGGCAGACTCTCAATCACTGGGCCACCAGGGAAGCCCTCGAAATATGTTTTTAAAAGCAATTTACATTGAGGGAAATATGGTTCTCATGTATTCTGTGTAAAGAGAGATTATGGATGAAGGGAATTGGCAATGGAGCATGCTAATTCAAATTCCATGAATACAGTTGTCAGGATAATATGTTATGTACTACATGCATTTTGCTTACTGTATCTGCCTAACAATCACCAGCTCTATAGAGTTAAACTCCGTGTTAAAGGACTATTGAGTTTTAGGGGAATCGGCCATATCAGGTAGTTAGGGACATAATACCAGTTATGAAAATTGAGACAAATGAGTTGACAAATTCCTGAAAATAGGGCCATATAGAAATAGTCCAAAATCTGGAATCTATGAATCAAAATTGTGATCCTATGAAACAAGTTTTGGGGTTGATGGACTGCTTTAATATCAAGAATTATTGTCATAAATTCCCGCAACAGAAGGATTTGTTGAATATGTTAATACTGTGAATGAGAAAACAATTTAAGGGGAAAATATACCCACGAATAAGCTGATCTGACAAAAACCACAGACTGACATCAAATGGACAAAAAACTGAGAAAAAAATGCTGTGAAAATGCCAACCAAAATAACAAGGTGGGTGGGCTGGGGGCACAGTTAAGGCATCTAAAAAAAATTCCACATGGTTTTGGCTCATTAAAATATTTTACACTTTGTTTTTTTTTTTAAAGAAGATTTGAAAGCATCTGAAAAACATGCAAATTGTTTGAAAATCATGCATGGCAAATTCAGAGAGTTTGCAAGTGTCATTCAGATGTTTGCCAAGCATAATAAAACCTCTGCCCATGAGCTTGCACATGGTGGAAGAGGTCCTTCCAGTTCTCTCTATCTTACACTATACGGCAGCCCAGAGGTCTGTGCAGCAGTTACAAACAGGGTGTTACTATCTGGAAGGGAAGGGACTGTGGAATTTCCATTGGCTGGAGAACAACCCAGCTTTAGTTTTTCTAGATACTCGGCATGTACAGGCTTATGACCCTGGAGAACTTGGATGGCATCTTCTACTTTGAACCACTCTCTCTTTCTTCCTATATTAACAGAATCTTCCCAGGCTTCTAATATTTCAGTGACAGTAAGAGCATAAGCATATGTTCTGTGCTTTCGGTCTTGGTTCTCAAATATGCCCAGGAGTCTGCCCAATTTTCCTTTGACTCCAGCCTCTTCATAAACCTCCCTCACGGCAGTACCGCCAGGCTCCTCCTCGGGCTCCATTCCTTCTCCTGGGACGATCCATTGGTCTGGGTACCGACTGCTGCTCACCAACAGCACCTCGTCCTCCTGCTCGCTCCGGAAGCACAGGCACGCAGCCCGCTTCTTGAAGCCCTCGCGGTCATAGGTCCGCGTCTGGTAGGGCTTGAACTTCATCATAGAGGCGGGCTCTTGCTGCTGCCGCCACCCCGCCGGGGAGTGGGAGCGAGGGCGAGTCCGGGCGCAAGAAAGCGAGGCGGCGGCGCGGGGAAGGGCAGCGAGGCCGGGTCCAACCCAACTCAGCACATGCAGGAGCTTCAGCTGACCTCACTATTTTTTCTCTACGTTTAGCTGGTGTATCCTCAATCCTCGGGGCTGCTAATTTTGTCACTACTATCATCAACATAAAACCACCCGCTATAACCCAGTACCAAACACCACTATTCGTATGATCAGTACTAACCACAGCATCATTGCTTCTACTATCCTTACCTGTCCTAGTAATAATATTACTATTATTTATTACTATTTCATCTATATTTCTAACATTATTTTGTTAATTTCAACTAAAAATCTCAAAACACATCTACTACCCCAACCCAAAATCAACACTCACTAAAGTGCAGAAACAACCTACCCCTTGAGAAACAGTATGAATGAAAATCTATTTGCCCCTTTTGTAACCCCAATAATAATAGGCCTCCCCGTAGTCATTCTAATCATTATATTCCCAAGTATTTTATTTCCAACACCAAAAAGACTAATTAATAATCGCATAATTTCCCTTCAACAATGGCTAATTCAACTCATATCAAAACAAATAATAGGTATCCATAATCATAAAGGACAAACTTGATCACTAATACTAACATCACACATTCTATTTATTGGGTCAACCAATCTCCTCGGACTACTGCCCCGCTCGTTTTCACCCACCACACAGCTCTCAAGTCGGAATAGCCATCTCCCTATGAGCCACTGCCGTCATTACAGGTTTCCGTAATAAAACAAAAGCATCCCTAGCCCACTTCTTACAACAAGGCACACTCACCCTCCTTATCCCTATGCTAGTAATTATCGAAACTATCAGCCTATTCATCCAACCAGTAGCACTGGCTGTGCGACTAACAGCCAGTATTACATCAGGCCACTTACTAATACATCTAATCGGAGAGACAACCCTAGTGCTAATAGCACCAGCACATTCACGGCTCTCATTACATTTATCATTCTCGCCCTCTCACTATCCTCGAATTCGCTGTCGCTATAATTCGAGCCTATGTATTCACCCTCTTAGTAAGCTTATACCTGCATGACAACACATAATGACCCACCAAACCCACACATACCACATAGTAAATCCTAGTCCTTGGCCCCTTTCGGGAGCTCTTTCAGCTCGTATAACATCAGGCCTAATCATGTGATTCCACTTCAACTCAGTAGTTTTACTAACACTGGGCCTACTAACTAATATTCTAACAATATCAGTGATGACGAGACGTCATTGGAGAAAGCACTTTCCAAGGCCACCACACACCAACCGTCCAAAAGGGACTTTGATACGGAATAATCTTATTTATCGTATCAGAAGTCCTATTTTTTACCGGCTTTTTTTGAGCCTTCTACCACTCAAGCCTCGCTCCTACCCCTGAATTAGGTGGGTGCTGGCCACCAACAGGCATTCACCCCTTAAACCTCCTAGAAGTACTACTTCTCAACACTTCCATGCTATTGGCCTCTGGTGTATCCATTACCTGAGCCCATCACAGCCTTACAGAAGGAAATCATAAGCACATACTTCAAGCCCTCTTTATTACAATTGCCCTAGGTGTTTATTTTACACTCCTACAAGCATCACAGTATTACGAAGCCCCATTTACGATCTCAGATGGAGTCTACGGATCAACTTTCTTCGTAGCCACAGGATTCCACGGACTACATGTAATTACTGGTTCTACTTTCCTTGTTGTTTGTTTCCTACACCAATTAAAATTCCACTTCACATCCAACCACCTCTTCGGCTTCGAAGCTGCTGCTTGATACTGACATTTTGTAGATGTTGTATGCCTATTTCTTTACGTATCTATCTATTGATGAGGCTCATAGTCTTTTCAGTATTAATTAGTACAACTGACTTCCAATCAGCTAGTTTCGGTACACCTCGAAAAAGAACAATAAACATATTACTGACCCTATTAATAAACACAATACTAGCCTCATTACTCGTACTTATCGACTTCTGACTTCCTCAACTAAACACGCAGAAAAAACAAGCCCCTACGAATGCAGATTTGACCCTATAGGATCCCCCCGCCTACCCTTTTCCATAAAATTTTTCCTAGTAGCAATCACCTTCCTCCTTTTCGACCTAGAAATTGCCCTCCTACTACCCCTTCCCTGAGCAACCCAGAGTATTCTATTTTTTAGACCAATCTTCAGCATATTTTTGTATAATTATATATTGCTGGACCCCTCCAGCCTTCGGGATAGTTCTATAAAATGGAAGACTTGAGGAGACACATTGGACAGATTCTCACTGAGAGGGTGGAGTGTTGCTGACCACATCCCTAAGGCATTCTCCCAGCACATCTGGAGAGCGTGAACGTGTCTGTCCTTTGGGAAAATGTAGCTAAAGTTAACACTACAGTCATCCCTCGGTATCTGCAGGGGACTATTTATCTGTGGATACCAAAATCCAAAGATACTCAAGTCCCTCATATAAAATGGAATAGTATTTGCGTATAACCTATACATATCCTCCTGTATACTTTAAATCATCTTTAGATTATTTTTAATACCTAATACAATGTAAATGCTATGTAATTAGCTGTAAATACAATGTAAATGTTATGTAATTAGCTGTAAATACAATGTAAATGCTATGTATGATAAGTAGTTGCCGGTATGTGGCATATTCAAGTTTTGCTTTTTATAACTTTCTGGAATTTTTTTTGAATATTTTGGATCTTTGGTTGATTGGATCTGTGGATGAGGAACTGTGGATGTGGAGGACCATCTGTACAGATGAGAACACTGAGGCAAAAAGAACTTAATTGCATATAGTCACACAAGAAGTAACAAAGTTCTAAATCAATCCCAAGTGTGACCGACTGCAAAGTGAGTATTCTTAACTACTAGTCTTTGAGTCAAGAAATAGGAACTCTATTATCTGTCATATATCTGCAAACTTGAAAGTTTCTGTCCTTTCTTGGTCTCAATTTTTCATCTGTATAATAAGGAAATTTTACTTTATGGTCTCTAATAAATTTTCCACCTGTATTATTCCATATATTCAATCAATCATTTACTTAATGAGCCTGCATCAAGTGCCCAGAAATTTTAAAGTATACCACTAGATTATCTGGATAGTGTAAGTTCAAATAATTCACTTTTTTGCATTACTTTTTTCATGAGATTCCACCAGGAGACAGAAATAACTCATCATCTGTGTTTTTTGCTTCTTTCCCTGGATTCCTTCCACCACCAATATTACAAACACACAATTTTTTCACCAACAGTTGAGCCACATCCTCCATAACCTAATAATATTTTCTTTATTCTAGAGACAGAGTATATTTATTGAAAACCTTCTATATTTATGTAATTTACAAATTGTTTTTCTCATTTTCCTGTCAGCTCTTCAATAATGAAATGATGAGAAAAAAAAAGAAAGAAAGAAAGAAAAGGTCTGGAATGTTTTCTCTGATGGTTGTAATCTATTACTCGGACCATAAATTTGCTGTCAGAAAAACACAAGATCATTTATGATCACACATTTTTATGTCCCAGAAGCTATAAATGTTTCCCACAAAAGCATGTAAAATAATTTTGCTATTCTATTCTCTGTGTTTCTAACAGCCTTACATAGTCTACATGTCAGAACTAATTACTCTCACCATGATTCTCTTTTTGTCTATGGACATAATTCATTTTACTAATTACTCAATATATGTCTTCCTATATACCAACCCAGTAGCATCTTATGAGTATGCGTTGACTTAAACCCTGTAAAATACTTTCATTTTGTCAAAGAAATATGTTGCTCTTCACTGTCTTGAAAAAATAATGCCAGAAAAGACATCTATACTGAATTCATCTACACTGAATTATTATTTTGTGTTCTGCTGGTCACAGGCTTGCTCCCCCAGAGATCAGCCTGCCAGGTGGTTTATAGGGTCAATGGTACTGGGTATTTGTTACTCTACTCTTCCTTTTCCTACCCTTTCTCCCACTCTGTTCTACATCACAGGGAACACCATTTTCCTGCCAGCTGGTCTCTCTTGCCAACTGGCTTCTGGACAGGTTTAAGCAATGGTGAAAACGGGAAGGTGAGAGCAATAGAGAAACCAGAGTATTTCTTCCTCTCTTAGACTCTGCAGGAATATCTTTGGCTGTGGCTGCATCTTCTCAGCTCATGCAGAACAAAAACCCCTCCTTCTGAGATCCAACTGCTGATAGCCAAAGTTCTAGCTCTTTGAGTAGCCCAACTTCTAGATCTGGTATCACTGATAGGAACAGAGTAAAGGGACAAAGTAGGTGATTAAATATTCAATAGTTAATCCCACTAAGGGATCATAAGTAGAGAGCGAAGTATGGGAGACCTCATAAATTAATGATTACACAAGAAAGTAGGCCTGCTTAACAACAAAACCAAGTGGGCTTACTTAGCAACAAAACTATGCAATAGAAGCATGAGACATACCCCCAAAACAATAAAACAGTGGTGGAATGGTCCACATCCTGCCCATTGAAGTCAGTAAGTTAATGATCCTTGAGAAGCGGCTTTTTCTGCATGTACTAAGAGCAGGAATAGAGGGGAAAGGTGGTATTATACTGAAACCTGAGATGATTTCCCATATCTTAGTATATGTTACTGCCTTTTTGCTCATTTCCATAGTACTGTGACAGTCCCAGTTTGACCATGTAGGGAAAAGAAAACTCCCCCACCCCATGTGGAGGAGGAGCTAGAGATGGAAGTTTGATATCTACTCAACATGAGGAAGAAGATGGTCTTTTTCCTTTGATTGTAAAAATGTAGCCCACTAAGTTCTCAGGGTGGCATTCCCTTGCCTGCCACTTGTATCTCTCACAAGCATCCTATACTAATGAACTCGTTCCTTAGCTGTCACTCTGCCTCTCACTGAATTCTTTCTGCACTGAGACAGAAGGATCTATGCTCTACTGAGTCCCAAAACGCATTCTGTGGTTTCATCACTACTTCTTCCTTCAGTCCCTTCTTGTCTAGGCTAGTCATGCTCCTAGATGTTTTTAATCTCTGGTTTGCCTTATCATCCCTGATTGATTCACCAGCTCTTCTATCATCCATGTAAACAATTCCCTGAATTTTATTCCCTCTGCTTAAAAGACCTAGTTTGGTTTCTGTCTTTTGGACTGGACTCATAGATTAACCCACACTTATTCATTTCACACTCATTCACTAAGACTTCATTATGTATCAAACTTGTGCAAGTCACTGTTTAAGGGTAAGAGCATACCTGTTAATATGATATACTTTTCCTATCTTGTATAAAAATTGTAGTCCAGTGGGAAAGACAGATATTGTATAATAAATTGTGGGTATGATATATATTATAAAAGATAAATTATCTGATATTATGGGATCAAAAGCAAGAGAAAGTTAAACCAAAATGAAGAGTCAGGAAGGTTCTTAAGTTTGTCCCTTTTCAAATGAGATCTAAAAGGTGAGATAGCCTTGACCAGGTGTATGCAATAAGAATAATATGCGAGAAGAAAGAACTTATTTTAAAACCATTTTACCTAATTTCCCATTTTACAAATGATCTATAAAATTGTCATCAGTGTTTGCTTTGAGGGTATAGAGCTATGTAGCTGGGCAATGGAGGGAAGAAGGAGGCTTTATTATGTACATTCTTTTTTTCCAACCAAATACTTATTTTTAATATTTATTACAAATGTTGCAGTCAGTTTGGTATATGCTGACGATCATACAGGTTTAACATGTAGTAGTGTGAAGCACACTTTAACTATTTCCACAGGGATATGTGATGTGGTCTTCGTTTCAGAGAAGCAGAAGTGACTGAATTACTGTCTGCTCTGTAATGTTTCAACTAACCATTCCATTGCCTCATCAAGGCTAGTGCCTTTGGTTGCTGAAGTTTTGAATATTTGTCATTTTCAGTTCTTCAAGGCAGGTAACCCAAGTGAATTTGCCATCTCCAAGGGAGTCATGGCCTGTTCCATGTCCTGCTTATTTGCAAACACCATTAAAATGGCTTTTCTCAGCTCTTCTTCCTCCAACATGGCAACTAAGTCTGATTTGGAAATGCCAATTCGGTCTCGGTCACAACTGTCTACTACATAAATGACTGCCTCTGTGTTTGAACAATAACATCTCCAGTATGGCCTGATACTTGTCTGTCCTCCTAAATCCCAGACTTGGAATTTTAGGTTCTTGTATGTTACCGTCTCAACATTAAATCCAACGGTAGGAATAGTAGTAACGACTTCTCCAACCTGTAATCTGTACAAAATTGTAGTTTTTCCTGCTCCATCTAATCCCAAAATTAAAATCTTCATTTCCCGGGTTCCAAACAGACTGGAAAAAGTGCTTGAGAAAAAGCCACCCATGATGAACTGCCTGTCCTCCCTCGTGGACCATCAGAGACTGGCCCCGACCTCGGCAGCGACTCCTAATCGAGCCTCGAAGTCGCCGCCTCCCCTCGCCTAGGCCTGCGCTCTGGCTCCAGCTCGGGCTCTGGTTCCCAGGGGGGTCCTTTGGAAGCTTGGTCAGCCAGCAACTTCCACGTCGGACCTCCCGGCTGGGGCGGGGGCGAGGGGCCACCACCTGTACATTCTTCTATAACCTTTGAATAATGCTAACTACATGTATTTTATATCCAAAAAGATCATTTAAAATTACCTATAAATATCTGAAAGTTTCTAAGACAGAACTGGTGAATAATTTTTCTAATTTAAATAAATATCCAAAGAGACGTGCATGATAGTTCACTGAGGTTTTATGCACTCTCTGGATAGTAGAGTGTTCCCAATTAGAATGAAGGTGACCCAAAATATTTCAAATATTTATGTAAAAATGTGTGTCTTAGAAAACATATAACGCCAGGTGCTTAAATAATAATAGAACATAGATATATTGGCCGTCTGTGTAATCCTTAATTCAAAATCTCCTGCAGCCACCCAAGAAAGAGCTACAAGGTGTGCACCTGCAAACATAAGTGCTGAAATCTGTCCCTGTGTGTCACCTTGCCCCTTTATTTAGCTTGAAAAGAGCAACTGATATTAAACCTATTGTGACTTGTTTTAGTACATCATTTTTCCTATTTTTTTTGTTCAATTTGATTTAAAATACTTATTATATAGTATTTGCCAGGTACTGCGCCTGGCTCTGAGGATGATATAACAAATAAAATACCTATCTTGCCCTAAGGAAATTTTTATCTGAGAGATGCAGACAAGTGAATGAGTGCTTATGATACCATACGATACATCCCAAGAGAGAGGTTGGCATAGTGTGTTACGGGAACCCAATAGAAAAGCATCTAGCTAGCCTTGGGAAATTAAGGCATGCTCACTGCAGGATGTAACAGCTAATTAGAAGAGGAGTCAAAACTCTTTTTTGGTAGAATACACAAATCTATACGTTAACACTTCTTTGGATAACAAGATTGAAACCAAACAGTGATTAATTCTCCAAATAAGCCAAAACAATATGATAATTTATTTATGAGACCCAGTTTGTAATTATTATAAAAGACTATACCTTATATAGATTAACTGCTGTACCCCCATCAATGCCACTTAAGGGTGATTGCTGATGAAAATTTTTCATAAGATGCTAGTCTCAAATAGTGTTTCCTAGAGTAAGGCATAGGGTATGTTTTACCCTAAGGTCTCCTTATTCTCATAAAAGAATTATAATTAGAGCCATAATTAGTAAACTTGCTCATTATTCTTAATTAAATTAGACATTATCCAGACATCAAAAATTATAGTATACTCCAATTACGTGCCAGAGTAAGTTATTCATGTAATTGGCCTTATGCTTAACATACAATTAAATGTGCCAAATAAAGCAAACAAACAAAGCCTCTCTGGAGCTCCTGATTAGAGTTCCATGCCTGCCCAAGCTGCTCACTAGCTCCCTTTTCACTGAACTTTACTTTGACTCTAAGCAGCTTTCTCTGTCCTGCTGTATAAGAGAAAGTCAGTGAAAGGTTGGAGAGGTTCTCATAAACATCTGAGCTATCTAATCATGGCCACACCCCCTCTCATGTGCAGCGAGGCTTTCTATTCATCTCCGTTTGTTTCCTAGCACTACCTCGTGGCCAAGATGGCCACGATGGCCATGATGCCAAATTCTGCTCTCCTTTTAGCTTTCAGTTGATGATGGTATTTCCTCTTTTTTTGACAAGATGAGGTCATTCAACATGGTATCTCTCATCATTCTTAGCTTCCATTTCACCAATACTAAATTTTAACCTCTCTCAATGTAGATAGAAAAATGCAGTCCTTTCTAAGGTTAATTCTTTTACCTTGGTTCTTCCTCATAACCAGTATTCTTAAAATCTAACAAATGCTTTTGTGTAATTGTTCTGTATTTTTCTTTTAATTTTTATTTTCCTTTTCTGCTGACTCCTTTGTCTTTGTCCATAAATGTACCATTGTTTCCACTTTATGCAAAGGGCTATCGCTTAATTCCACCTGTATATGTGTCTGTCTGCCTGTCTCTGTCTTTGTCTCTCTCTCTCTAACATACAATATATAGACATTCAAAGGAACATTTATACAAATGTTAAACAAACAAAGAACAGGGAGTGAGTGGCTGGGGAGCTAGGGAAAAGGGGTTTTAAGACTGAGATTTGAGCCAGGTCCTGAAGAATCAATAACCTTTTTCTTGATCAGTGGTTCTCAAACTTTTTTGATCTCAGGACCCCTTTATGGTCTTAAAAGTAAGTAAAGACCCCAAAGAGCTTTTGTTTATTTGTGTTATATTGATCAATATGTTTGTGTTATAAATTTGAAACAGAAATTTATATTTGAAATTCACTTACAAATAACAATAAAAACCCACTGCATGCTAACATAAAAATATGTTTCCGGAAAACAGCCACATTAAAAAGAAATCAAAGTATCATTGTTTTACAGTTTTGCAAATCTCTTTAATGTCTGACAATAGAACATTACTGGCTTCTCATATCTGCTCTGCATTTAATCTGTTGCAGAATGTTGTTTTGATTAAAGTATGCAAAGAAAATCCTGCCTCACACAGATATATAATTGAACAAGGGAAGATGATTCTAATATCCTTTTCATATAATTGAGAATATTGTTCTTTGATATTATGCTAAAACTCAGCAAGTAATAGTAAACTCTTACAGGTTAGTGGTAATATGCAATATGCAACCATGTCAATGAACTATTATTGCCCTGTTTCATTAAAATCCACTGGTCTGGGGCTTCCCTGGTGGTGCAGTGGTTGAGAATCTGCCTGCCAATGCAGGGGACACGGGTTCGAGACCTGGTCTGGGAAGATCCCCCATGCCGTGGAGCAACTGGGCCCATGAGCCACAACTACTGAGCCTGCACATCTGGAGCCTGTGCTCCGCAACAAGAGAGGCCACGATAGTGAGAGGCCCGCGCGCCGCAATGAAGAGTGGCCCCCGCTTGCTGCAACTGGAGAAAGCTCTCACACAGAAATGAAGACCCAACACAGCCAAAAATAAATAAATAAATAAATAAATAAATAAATAAATAAATAAATAAATAAATAATTAATTAAAAAAAAAAATCCACTGGTCTGTCTTGCACTTTGATATTTTACCCATGAATAACTGTGCATTGATTATTTGGAAAATATTTGTTCATAGAATTAGGCAGATCTTCCAAACTTGGACACCTTTCATTATAAAATGTAAAAAAAAATCCCATTCACTAATATCCCCACCAATATCACCACCTCCAGTTTGGTGGTAGGATCAGCAATATACTACCACACTCTTATTGGTTTCAGTACATTGTTCTTCCAAATCTGTGGAACTGCAATGTCCAATATGATGGTCATTAGCCTAATGTGGTTATTTAAATTAAACTTAATTAAAATTAAATTAAATAGCATTAAATTTCAGTTGCTCAGTTGAATTCGTTATATTTCAAGTGCTCCATATCACATGTGGCTGGTGGCTATTATATTGTTTAGCGCAGATAGAGAGCCTTTCCATCATTGCAGAAAGTTCTCTTAGGCAGGGGCAGGGTGGAGTATCTTATTCTTTTTATCCTCACCATAATTTACTACATTCCCCTTACCCTAGTGACCATCCTAGGAGGAATTATGTATCACCAGCTTTATGAATAGTTCTTTGCTCTGCTTCTATCTTTTGATTAACATAAACCCCCATGGGAATGCCCTACCCAATACACTAGACTTGCCATTCTTTGATGTCCTATATTTCCAATGTCCTTCACCTGTAGGCCACTTCTTAAACAACCCCAAATTGCTCCAACTCTAAGATCTTAAAATTCACTCTCTCATTCTCAGATCACTTATCCCTGTCTTCCAGCTCCCACTTTCTTATTTCCATCTTCCTGCTATTTGAACTCATTAACATCAAAGTATAGCAATAGGTCTATTATCAAGTAATAGTCCTATACCAACATAAAAAAGATCTCTGGCTTGGACCCTTGGATATTATCACTTGAGTGAAGGCTCTGGCATGTACCTAGAGTGGTACCCACGAATAGCATTATCCAAGCTGGAGTCATCTTCTAGTGCCTATATTTTGTTGCTTTCTGCCTATGTCCTGTCTAAATTTCTTTCTACTTTTGCCCTCCCCTTTTGAAGCTGAACATATATCATGAGTTTTGAAACATAATCTTGGGGATTACTGAAGCCTGCTGATCCTCTGCTTCCCCATCTTCTTGAATTTCTATCGTTTGTCTTCTACCAGTGGCCTACACCAGAATCCAGGAAGCTGCCCTTAACTCCTTCCAATCTTCCACTACCTACATCCAATTTGTCACTAAGCTGTGCCCTTTCTGCTTTCTAAATGTCTTATATATCAGTTCTTTCCTTTCTAAACCTAAAATAAATCTGCCGGAGCACTGAGAAAGGAGATTGGTTGATTAGAATTGGAAGTTGCCCGTGGGAAAGGTGAGACTCCAAAAGGCTATTTGGGGTTTTTAATGGATAAACTTATAGGAGACTTATAGAAAAGACAGAGAGAGTTAAATCAGGTCAGTCATGGTCAGCAATTTACAAGGCAGCAGATCAATAATTTCTCAAGAATAATTTCTTAATAATTATTTCTCAAGAATAAGTCTCAAGAATAATTTCTCAAGGCAGCAGATCAAGAATTTCTCAAGAAATTCTTGAATTCTCAAGAATTTCTCAATCAAGTTCTCAAGTTTGGAACCCATAGCCCAGAGCTTCTTGAAACTGTACCCAGAGAAGAAAATAAGCTATTTTAGGCAGGAAACAGAGCATTTTTTCAGGGGACTGTTGCAATGAAAGGTCAATGCATGATGGTAGCCAGCTGCAAATGATGGTAATGGCTTTGTGGAGCACAGCAGCTGTCTCAGCGGGGCAGAAGCAGCCATGCAATGAAACCCTCTACTTCCTGCCTATAATACAAAATTTTGCCAACTTTCTCTGCACAAGTTGCCAGCACACAATTCCTGCTTAAAGCCGGGGAAGATTGTGTATGAAGTAGTAACCCTTCCTGTTGCCCAAGCCCACCGATCCACTGGGAATTAGTTGTTGTAACAGCAGATTGCAGACTTTTCCAGAAGTACCTGGTTCTGAGAAAAGTACAACAAGGAATACAACAAGGCTGTAGGAGACATCAAAGAAATCATCCTTGCCCCTTACGTTCTCCACCATCTTGCTGAGACAGAAGAGACAACATGAAGCAGTTTAGGCATTAAAACTGCTATGGTGCTAACTTCATCTTAACACTTGTCCTGTACTGCTGGCCTGGGGATATGAAGTTTACATAGTTATTTCTGTAGTTCTGTTCTTCTTTCTACTGTAATATGAACAATTTGAGGGTAGGGTATTTGCCTTAATAACTGCATACTCTCTGGTAATATTGGGTACTTAATAGAATCTCAGTGTTTGTGATTTAGAGTGAAGAGTCAAGGGGATATTCTATGTTCTGAGAGAATACTAATGCATAAAAACCAATTTAGTAATTAGTTCTCTTAAGTAATTTATGTTACATTTTATATTTCCCTCTCTTTCTTTTTTAAAGTTGCTATCAGTATAATAACTTCTGATATCTATAATATTTTTAATTCCAGTAGTATTTTACAGGACCTTTAATCTCTCTCCCTAGCTTTCTCTGAACCCCCATTCATATATATAGCACATCTTTATATCATAGAAAAACAATTAAAAGTGACCAGAACAGTCTATTACCAGTCCCCACCAGTTTCAGGCAAGCTTGAACTTATGAGAAGAAAAGCAATGTCTAAAGGTTATTACATTTAAGCATTGGCATGGAAGCCACACACACACACACACACACACACACACACACACACACATATTTACACATTCCAGATCCAAAAGTGGGAACTGGGAGTGAGGGATTGACGAAAGATTTTTTGCTCTATTTCTGAAGACAAGAGGCATTTAATGCCAAACTTTGGAAATTTTAAACTAGCTTCATGTTCAAATGGAAAAAGTGGAATACTTGGGAATCTGCCTATCTTTGACAGTCCCCCATCACTTTCTAGTCACATAACCGGTTTTATTTTTCTTTATCATACTTAGTGCTTCCTGACATTATTTTATATGTCCATTTATTGTCTATCTCCTCCATTAAAATATAAACTCTCTGAAGGAATCCCCTTTGATTTGCTCAAAATTCCTACCATCTAGAATAGTAAAACATAGCCTTTTGCTCAAGAAATATTTGAATGGATGAATGAATACAGAACATATGATCACTTGGACCATAATAGTTACTCTTTACAAAAAACTCTTCCATATGAGATATATTACGTTAAATACTTTATATGTATAGTTATTTAATGTTAAGGAAAGCCTTAAAAATTAGGCAGTATTATTTTCATTTTAAAAAACAGGTAACTGAAGTTGAGTCACTGATATAAAATCAGAAGCTGGTTAGAGAGATACTTCCAGTCTAACAGTTCGAAATGCTCCATGAAACTGGTGAAAATCATTAAAAAAAATCATTTTAAGTCTCTAGAATTGGTTTTAAGAACATACAACAAAAAGAAGAAACATTTCTTAGAGAAAATATACTAAAACTCAATAAGAACAATGAGAGTCGGGGATGCTTGTACCAAGACCCGCTCCTTCCTTCCTTCCTTCCTCCATGGAGCCCAGGGACTGAAACTCCACTGCAGTGGGGTACAGCCCAGAACAGGGCCCCTCTCCGCGCAGCCCCATTCAGAGGGCTACGTTCTCAGGAGAGGGAGACTGTCAGCATTTTTCATCCTACCCCCCAGCTATCTGGTGCTGAGGCTAAGTCTGGGCAAGTGTGACTAAGAAATGGCCCCAGTGAAGGCTCAATCTTCATCACAGCTGAAAACACTGGGGCTCCGATTGCCATTGCCTTGTTGGTTTGCTTATTTTAAAATCAATTGCACTATTATCATGGTAATAAATGCATATAGTTTTAAAAAACCTGTCAAAGTCTTATACTGAAAAGTAGAAGTTATTTTTCTTTTCATGTGATAAAGCCATTGAAAAAAATTCAATTACTATTATTTAGTTGAGTGTTCGAAGAGAGAGGACAGTAACACTGGTGGTGGATCAGGAGGGTAATTTCCAAGCAGGGGAGAAGTGGGGTGTTGCAATAGGAAGTCTCTGATTGAGAGAGATGGCTGCCTGGGGATTCCAGAGAGCATGGCTGCCTGGGATATGAGAGGAGAGAAAGAGAGGATGCTAAAAATAAATTGTCTGCTTTGCTATTTTGTCTTGGTTTGGTCCAAATGCTGGGTATGAATTCTTGGGTTAAGCAGAATCCTTGTCTGCTCAGCTCAAGGAGAGGAGATTTAGGTTAATGCAGGTGACCTTGGCCCACTGCCTGCAACTGCTCAAAGCAGGAGACCCTTGCAGTCCCACCATGTGTCCTAAATCAATCATTGGTCCTTGTATATTCTAAGGAGGTAACTGGGTCCTTCTTTAACCAGAAAACCCTGAGGCAGTCACATCAGACCCATAGTCATCCCAAGAGAACTGGTAGTGCCAGAAGGTTCCAAGGAGGAAAAGTATTATAGTATCCATAGATGAGCAGAATGACAAATATGGCAAATGGGATTTAGAACAGCAATTCCTTAAGTGTGTTCAATGCAACATTACCCCATTAGATGCTCCCTGAAGAAAAAAAAAAACAAATAGAGGTCTGGATCGATTCCATTAAAGGCCTTAAAGCACTGAAAAAAATCAAGTTTACACCCACCATGTACATCAAAATAAGCATATTAGATTATGTCATAACTGTAACAAGTCCAACAAAATTCTGATTTTTCCCTGGTGTTAACTTCCTTGATGCTTTAAACAAAGATTAAATATCTATGTAATTTTTTTCTTCCCAATGCTGCTGGTGTCCCAAACGAGTATTTTATCTGCCTAATGGTTAATGGTTACTCTGGCACAGGTTCTATAGTTAAATAATTTGGGGAAGTGACGCATTTTCTCTAGAAGATCCATAATGCATGTGAGTATATTAAAGAGTGTGACAGCTCACTGGAGAGGAAAATGTGTGACTTTAATATAGCGTTTCCAAATTGTATTTGACCATAGAACCCAGTTTTGACAGTATACGTATTAGTATTCTGTTGAACTAATGGTCTGCAGAAGGTATTTGGAGACCACTGCTTAGAGGACTAAAGTTGGACAAGGCAGGCATCTGGCCCAAACAAGCCCCATTGTGTCCAACATTCTGCACAAATAGACACGATGGCACCAAAGATTAATCTTTTAAGGCATCTGTTCTCTTAATAGGGAACATAAATCCTAACCATCTAAATATACTTCTTGCTTTTTTCAGATAAAATATTTTCTGTACCTAACTGTAGTGTAACATTATTGGTGCTATTTTAATTGTCACTTGATATCATCTCAGAAGCAGCTGGCTATGTTTTGACTGGGATAAAATTGACAGAAGTTGTGTATGTGTAATGTATTTGTAATTCTCTGAAGTTTTGACTTGTGTTTTTAAAAAGTGCCATGTGCCTCAATAAATGATAAATCACTCAAGAAAGTTGAGATTCTAACAATCTGGTATTGATTGGATGAAGAGAAAGTAAATTTGAATTATGTGTAAATCGAAAGATAAACAAAAATCAGAAATTTTCCTTTGTTTAGTAATATTATATGCAGTACTACAAGAACATCACAAATTATAACCCAGTGTACCTACTGAACACACAGGAATATGTGTCTCTGATAAACACAATAAATATAGTGATCTACTAGAGCAATGCCATCTTGGAAGATGAACTCAACTGTATTATGTCGTAATCACATGGTAATAGTGAATTTGGAGGTGACAGCACTGAATAACTCTGCTGGAAATACGTTTTGAGACATTTTTCTAGTATAGTTTATGGATATGTGCTGACTCATTGCTTTCATTCCATTTTTCCTTGTAACCAATGACATGAATTAAAAGGAGATGACTGAGATTCAGGGTATAATCTATGACCTTGGAAAAAATACAGCCTATCTGCCCGAGTGAGAATTGTAATATTATTACTTAACATAAAGCTTTGCCCAAATGAGTTAATGAACTATAATATATGGTTTCACAGTGTACGTGGTACAGAAGTTCTTGGTATTTCTTCTGTCTTGAATATCAGAGCTAAATGGACATGAGAAAATCTAAATTCATTGGGTATCTCATCAACAGAAGACTAAAATGAATAATAACTTACTGCTATTAAGTGCTTACTATGCACAATAACCTGAGGCAAACTCATTTAAAAACACATTACTTTGCATTTATTTGATGACAAATGATGTGGAGCGTCTTGTCATATGCTTATTTGTCACCCGTATATCTTCTTTGGTGAGGTGTCTGTTCAGAGCTTTGGTCCACTTTTTAATCAAGTCATAGGTAAACTCTTTGTATGCCCAGAGTTTTAGGGCTACAAACTACCCAAACATTGTCATTGCTGTGTTTCATCTGCCATTTTGTGAAGTAGAGAGGCCATCCATTATTTTTCTTAATTTTGCAAAACAAAACATATCTTAAAACATTGCCTAGAAAATTTATTCCTTTTAAGCACACAGCACTGAGCACTCAGCCCTCAGAGGTTGCTGGGACTAAGATATTTCATTGGAATGGCCTAAAAATGGAAAAGTATTCTGTTTCAATTAACATTTCTTTTATTCATTTCTAGTGTAAATAAAAAGAATCCTCATACTGGGATAGGTAGAAAGTAAATCTGAATTTTTCTATAAATAATATGTAAATTATGAAACACATTTCATTAAACCTATCAAGTATTAATTAAACCATTCACAGACATTTTTTGGATAAAAATCATAAAGTTTTATCCCTTACCATAGACAAAAACACTGACTGAATATTGCATATAGGAAAAAGTCAAGTTTTATGTTATGTAATCTATCCCACCAAAAAAAACTATATTTCTGGGAAAAAAATGTTTTACATGTTTAGATAATACTCATGTTTTTGAAAATATCAATCCTTATATGCACTAGAGCATCTAACACAATGCATGATACAAAGTATACACAGTAAATATTAGTAGATAACATTTTCCAGAAAAGCATAATTTTTCTTTAAATGATTTTAAATATACTGTCTACTAAGGATGATTATTTTTATATTCTCTATCCAAACACCCACTGGAATGTTAAACCTAGTAAGCCAGTAGAGAAAATGTGTATCATGATTCTACCTTCTTCAGACATTTCTCAGAGTGAGAAAAAGAAACCTTCACCTGTCATCTTCACTCTTCCTGTTCCTGTCATTCTAAGTATCATCAGTTAAGTGGATCTTGTCTAAACCATCCTCAAAATTCTCTCCTCCACAATTACTTCCTGATTTAACACAGCCGCTCCTGGTCACTCCCAGGATCGCCACAAAAGTCTCTCCCTTGACAATGCTCAGGCCCTACCAAAGTTCTTAGCCTTGTAGAGAATTTTCTCTCACCTGACAGACCTAAACAAGTGTCTCACTCTAATTCAAAGCCCTGTTTTACTTACCCCATCTCCTCCTGACTTGACTACAACTTCTAAAATAGTGAACGATTTCATCTACATTTATTATAATAAAGAATTGGGGGGCTTCCCTGGTGGCGCAGTGGTTGAGAATCTGCCTGCCAATGCAGAGGACACGGGTTCGAGCCCTCGTCTGGGAAGATCCCACATGCCGCGGAGCAACTGGGCCCGTGAGCCACAACTACTGAGCCTGCGCGTCTGGAGCCTGTGCTCCGCAACAAGAGAGGCCGCGATAGTGAGAGGCCCGCGCACCGCGATGAAGAGTGGCCCCCGCTTGCCGCAACTAGAGAAAGCCCTCGCACAGAAACGAAGACCCAACACAGCCATAAATAAATAAATAAATAAATAAATAAATAAATAAATAAATAAATAAATTTAAAAAAAAAGAATTGGAATACATTTTTTAAGTTTGACATGATTAGTTTTTAGTTTCTCACCTGTCTTTGGTGCTGCACCACATAGCGTAGCCAAGACAAGAGAGTCCCTGTGTGCCACTCATCCTGTGAAGTCAGTGGCAAATCCCCTGGCAAACCCCCAGGCAGCATGTGGACTCTCCCCTAGACCCACACCCCAGTCACTACAAAGATCCAATGTACTCTCTCTGCTTTGCTTTTGCTTCACTCCTTAAGGAACCTGAACCCTTCACCTTTGGAAATCCTTTTGTGGTTTACTGTGTCAGTAATTAATTGCTTCACATCTTGATACCTGTATTTTGTTTGTCCTGGAATGTATTATAAATTCCTGGGGGGGGGGTGATTTATAGCAGGAGATGCTAATCACACATATACAACACTTTTTATACACTTGCTTATGCCAATTAATCTCCTCCTTGTCATCCATACTTTTTTTTGAAAAATGTTATAAAACGCCTTAATTTCTTTGTGCCCAATGCAGATATTTATGTAATATTTTATATATACATAATATATAAGTACATAGTATATAATTTTATATTTCTGTATAATAGATAATATGTAAGTATAAAATATGTAATTATATATGTAAATATATAATTAATGTCTCTGCACAAATGATCTCTGTCTCTCTGTGAAAATTGGTAATAACAAAGACTGTCTTTGTTTTTTCTGTGATTAACACATTAAAATAGATATTTAATAAATCATTTTTAATTTGGAGGTAAATGGATTTAATTAAAATACAAATAAAGAGTGTAGAAACAATATATTTCCTTATTGCCTAAAGACAAATATTGTGTCTTGTATTTCATTGCCCAATAATATATCTGGGCAATATAATATTTATTTTTGTTCATATAATAATATAATATTTTGTTTTGCAACATGTCTTAGTATATACATATGCTTCAAGATCTCATCCCTCATATAGGTTCTTTTTTTCAAGCTTCCTTTCCTAATTTTGGTCTCCTGATGTGCTGATCATGGGCATAGCTCTGTGTGGATTAGCAGCCAGCTCTTTACTTCTGCAACAACGTTTTTAACCTCATCTCTTTGTACTATGAGTTATTGTGATTAACAAACTATTTCCTGTGAAAAAGTATCTTTTTATTGTTAGAATTTATGTCAGTCACACATTAGTGCAAACATCTGTAACAGAGGAGAAAACACTTTGATTCTATCCCCAAAATGTCTCAAAGACCAAGAGACAGGATTATATAGTCAAATGAATGGCATAAAAGTACAATGGAGAAAGGCGTTAAAACACTGAGATTATTTAAGGTGGTCAGAGTATGATCACATATTTCATTTCATGTGATGAGTGTATCAATTATCCAGGCTACCTTCAGTTAGGGATCACAGATTAATTTTTCTTTTGACAATCGTTTTGGTATTTCACATTTACACAATCCAAACAAGGGTTTTGCACAAAGGCAACATCCAACTCAAAGGATGATAAAATGACAATGGCACAAATAAAAGTGGTCCAGAGCCAGAAAACAAAAGTTAAAAGTGGTGTTGGTGCCATATCCTCGCAATTCTTGTCTTTCTTGAATTACGTTTAAAACCATTAACATTTTTGTCAGGTAATTCCCTTTTATTTGACTTTCGTGGAACTCTTTCCAAAATAAATCCAATAACCATACGACTAAATAGCTATCTCAAAAACTTGAGTGTTATTTCCTGTTCTCAGCACACTTATGATCAATTTTTTAAATGCAAATAGAAGTTAGCTGCAAGCAAATGAAATCGAATTCAAATTTATGAAAAGATATACATCAAGGATTTTACATGTGTTGAAACATTTCAGTTTCTAAATTGACTGAAACAAGTAGTCTAAACTTGCAAGGAGAAAATCTTGATAATGACTTATTGAATCATGATTTTAGCAAATATCTTAACAAAGAATACAACTGGTAAACTCTTTAGGAGAGACCAGTGTGTCAATGGACTTATTAGACAAAAAATGACCATTTTATTTTACACAATAATTTTGGGGGAGAGGTAGAGAGGAAATGTATTCATTCTAAGAATGAGTCTTAGAAATGTTTAGGATGACTTGTGCCCTTTAAGTGACTTTCTATCCTGATATGATGGTCTAAGAAAAGAGTGTAGTACACTCTGATGGCTTCCTCACTTCAAGATTCCCTTTTCTCTGTAAATGGCCCTATATACAGGAAACACACTGACCCTTAAATGCCATGTGACCTGGTTTCCACCCTCTCAAGCTCACTTCCTTAAAAACTGTTCCATCCCGAGCCAATCAGAGAAATTACTCATGGAATTTGAAAATTGGCAATGTAAGATAAAGATATTTGTTGGAGTAGAACTACTTCGGTAGACACCTCCTAAAGACAATATCCATGTATTTGTCTTGTTGAAGTCCTCCCAAATTTCCTCATTCAATCTTTCTCTTGACCTATGTTTTCCAGCTCTTCCTTTGATTCCTAGTCTCTACCCCAGCTACTTTTCAAATAAACCATTTTGTTGTTATTGCTGTTAATTTGTCCAGAGGTGGTTTCAGTTGCCTGTCAATAAAATGGAATCTTAAGTTACAGATATTGTTACCAAAGAGTGAATTGTAGGCAACAGATCTTTAGGGACATGTGGAATATTTAGAATGGAATATCAGGCCAAGGAAATGGAAATACATTGAGTCTTTTCCTTATTTTAAGATGGTAAGCAGCCTATGGTACAAGAGGTCAAAACAAGTTAATCAGGTTATGTTCTGTGATCCACTGACCATGAGTTCACTGAGGCTGAAACTCTGAAGATTTGAGCAAATGACACTGTGGAAAATTTAAAGCAAATACATTAGGTCCAGAGAAACAGAGATATACAATCTTTTTCTGATAGCCTTAAGTAACAAAATAAAAGAATCAAATTCAGATTTAAAATTCTGGACAGATTACATGGAATAAAATTCAAAATTCTGAGGGTTGCTAAAAAATAGTTCTATAAATAGAAACTTGTGATTGTCAGCTCCTGTCATGGTGTACTGGAAGGGCGATGGCAGGACTTTGAGTAACACATTTTCATTATTTACTTTAACTTGAAGAAGAGATGAACCAGCCAGTGACTAACAGTGTAGTCAAGTGGTCAGGGCTTCAGAGGAAAGATGGAAGTTTAATGGCAATGTGACTGGAGAGAAAGTTTGTAAATGAACCTCTTGCGATGGTTCCTGAACTTGAATATATCTTTGTGAATGCTCACCAAGAGAACCTCTCAAGAAGACAGTCTTAACAACCAAAAGGAATAAGATGACCCATTTTGTGAATATCACTTATCATTCTTTGCCATCCAGGTCACAGCTTGATCAATGATTCTAAAAATGCTGCCATGGGACTGGGAAGTAGACTATGCATGGGCATGATGACATAGACTTCTTTCCACAAGGTCAACCCTACTATCACTACTGATTATATTATTACTGCTGAAATCCTCTTTGGCAGCTGAGTATACAAGTTTTTAGCAACTCAACTAGCCTTGATACTCCTTTATAGTAACATGCTTCAAGGTAAGCAGCAAGCTACCTGGTGGCAGTTAGGTTCCTTCAATTAAGAAGTGAGCAGTATGTTTATTCTTGCCTGTTTACACATTTATTCTGAATTTACCTCTGACAGAATCATCTTTTATGGACTTACCAACTTCCTTATACAAAATGATGATATTCCACACAACAGTACATGAGCATAGCAAACACTTAATGGGAAAATACGTTAATGGGTGCACATGTTTGAGATTCACTAGTATTTTCATGCATTCCAATATCTGGAAGCATTGGAAGAGTAAGAGTGTCTTATTGAAGTCTCAGCAATGGTGATAATCAGCTTTTCCAAGGAAGTCAGGAAGTCATCTTTTGGCTGAGACTTGAGGGCTAGTAGGAATTAATTAATTACTGAGTAGAGGAGAGAGCTTCAGGTTTTAGGAACAAATGGAAATATTCCAAAGTAGGTAAGAGCTTTGTGTGCTTGAGGAACTATCAGACTGCTTTGTATATGTGTGTGTTTGAAGAACTAGCCAGTTGGTCTGATGGAGAAGGTTAAGTGAGAGACAGCACTGGAGAGATTGTGCAGAGCCCTGTTACAGAAACTGGAGTTCATTCCACGTGCAACAGTAGGTTTTTAAAGGGTTATAAGGGAGAGTGGCTCTACGTAATTTACTTAAATTTTTAGAAGACCCTCTGAGCAGGAGGTTGAACAAAGAATAAACCACAGATTTTAGGCACAATATACTTGGGGAACACAGTTGTCATCTGCAGCTAAATGCTGTGGGCAGATGGGCATCCCGGCCCCTGAGAATACCATCGTACTTATCAGACTGCACACAGGGCATGGAACATCTGCACACTGCTCCAGTGGTTGATTTTAAAAGTTCCTTTGAAGCTTACTTAAACATTTAGATAATTAACTCATCATGACTTTTGGCTCTATAGCTTACAATAGGGGAAAACATTTTGACTTGAAACATTTGAACTCAGATGCAAATCACCTCAACCATAGAATAACTTCAGCATATCTCCTGTGGAACATTTGACTTCGAGTCATATAGCACCCTGAGGGGCCTGTCAATGGCTGGCTGGCTGAAAATACACACTTCTAAGTGGCTGAAATGAAGGATGGGAGGGGGTTATGTAAAACCGTCTATTTCTGTCTTGAAGCTTGTCTCCTAAAACAACAATCTTAGTATTTATAGAGTTGATGCCTAGTTACTATTTCTGAAAGTAATTAGAAGGTGGGTTAGAAAAGCAGCCTATTTAACATCTTTTAAGGCTGGAATTTAATTGACCCTATTACCATTCTTAATCATGTGAGTTACAAGTATTTCATGATATGGACTTTGAAGAAGTGTTAAAAGGCTGCAATGTATTATAAGCTAATGCAGGTTAGTTGTAAAATAAACTTTCCATGAGTGAAAAGTTTGCATAATCACTGAAAAAAAAGGCATGCATTATTTGCTGATATCATTCTTTAATGTTATAATAGGGTGTGGCAGTAACCCTTTCTAGTATAATTTTCCTAAAAACTATATTCCCACTCATGCCACACCTTAGATTGCAGGACTGAATTAGATTTACTCTGGGTATTCACATTCAAAAGCCTATGCCCTTAACTTTCAGTTATCCCACCTTGACTTAATCTATAATTTGTGATAATGTAATTTATTTGTGATAATATATAATTTAACTCCTTACTCCTCTAATCTACTCTGCTTTGGTGATGAGAATAATATTTTAGAATTGGAAGACTTATGCTCTCATATCCTTGCATAAGTTGCAAGGAAGTTAGTATCCAACACTTTCAGGATAGTATATAATTCTTTAATATGATAACAATAGCAAGAACAAACTTTCTAGTTTCTGCCTCACATTTCATTTTTTCTTGCCATACTCACTGAGTTCCAGATTTCAGACTTCCTGAATGAATGTACCACGATATAACAAAGCCGGGGGCTGTCTGGAAAAGATTTTATTTTGCCCTCTTGACTTCCTTCCAACACAATCTGACATAAAGGGTATCACGCTTTATTTTAATTGATTCATTGTTACTCCTTCCTATTAGACTGTGAGCTACATAAACCCCAGTGTCAAAAAGAATTCTTAACACATACCACTCAATTCATATTTAATAAATGTATAAATTTTAAAAATGAATAAAGTATGGGTTCATTTAGTTGTGTTATATGGCTTAGGGTTATAAAATTTAGTGAAATGAAAATTTAGTATGAATTAGTAACAATGTGGCTCTCTAAACAGTCAATAATATTTAAGATTAAGTTTGTGTCAGTGAAGAACATACAATATCTATATTTAGGGAAATAATCAATAGGCATTCTAATATGTGGAATCATAGAAAAACATGTATTTATATACTCCAGATCTAAATAACACAACTAACAAAGTATATGAAGAAAAGTGATAGCAAAATATCAAATTAGATGCAATATATAATAGGGGACTATAGATATAAAATAAAACAAAAACAAACAAAAAAACCTCTTTGTGTGATTAAAATGAAATGTTTTGTCATAGTACATATGTAAGAATATCTATAAGGATTGGATAATACTATTATGTATATCAGTGTACATACCACTTAGGTTAAGAAACAGTGTATTAGCAATACTAATGAAGTCCTCAGTAAATCCCTTTTTATAAACGTGTAAAAAAAATTCCTATTATATATAAGTAGATGACAGTTAAATGACAGCTTTGCTTCTTTCTTTCCTTTTCTTACACGCTTTATTTATTTATTATCTTCCTGAATTAGAATCTATGGAATATTCTTGGGGAAGTGATAGTGAGTAACCTTGTCTTATTTATGTTTTCAAAGGGAATTACTCTAACATTTTACCAATAAGTTTATTTCCTGAAAGTTTCATAAGCTAGCATATATCCAGTTGAGAAAATTCCTTTCTATTTCCAGTTCTTATCATGAATGTGTGGTAAATTTTTATTGGAAAAATTTTTAATCTACTGAGCTGATCATATGGTTTTTCTCCTTTAATCTCTTAATGTTAAACCATCCTTGCATCCATACTCGTTTTAAATGTATTATTTTTTATACATTGGTGGATTCAGTTTGCTGGTATTTTTCTTTTCTTTGGTCCAAAAATAAGATTAATTCCCTTTCTCTTTCTTAATTTGTATGGAACTTTTAACAGGAATATATTAGCTTCATAAAATTAGTTGAAGAATGTATTGTTTTTCTATTGCTGCTTTAACAAATTACCACAAACTTAATGGCTTAAAACAATATAAACTTATTATCTTACAGTTCTATAAGCTAGAAGTTTGACTTGGGTTTCCTTGGAAACTATAAAAGTTCCAGCAGGATTGCATTATTTTGGAAGCTCTAGGAAAGAATTCATTTCCTTGCTTTTTTCTAGGTTCTTGTTAAAATTCTCACTGTATTCATCAATTATTTTCCCTAGTTCAGTTAGCATTCTTATTACTAATGCTTTGATTTCTTTATCTGGTAAACTGTTTATTTCTGTTTAAATAGTTGCTTTTCAGGGATTTTCTCTTGCTCTTTCAATTGAGACAAATTTCTCTGTCATCTCATTTTGCTTTCTCTGTCTCTATGAAACAGTTATTAATTGCAGTCTTGAAGAGGTGTCCTTATATGGGAGCACCCCTAAACAGTCTAATTGTGCCCATGGGTTTTGGTGGGAGAGCTGGATTTGATATGGGAACACAAGTCACATCTTTCCTTAAGGTGTGCTGGCAGCTATCACCTTGGTAGGAGGTGGTGGTGGAGAGGGAGTTGCTAGGGCCAGAGCCACGTGTAGGCTGGGCTTCCCCTCTGCTCAGTAGCCATCACTTCCTTATTGGGGCTGGGGACAGGTCCCAATTTGCTGGAGCAGGAGGGTGCTAGTTCTGGAGCAAGAGGAAGTGGTGTGGGCACTTGGCATGTGTCAGGGAGCTGGCTGTGGCTGTCCTGTCCGGGTCAGAGACCTGGACTGCTTTTGATGCATTGCCTGTGTAAGTGCCAGTAATGGCTGCCCCTACCCCGCTCAGACGCAGCTTTGGAACTGAGGCTCATTTGTCCCTCACAGCTGAGTTCTCCCCCTTGGTCTTGTCTTCCCTTTGTTGTACTCCAGGGCTGGGGCACCCAGCATGTGGCTTGAACTGCTCAATACACAGGGAGGAATGCTGCCTGTGTATTGTCACTTTTCCTCTGAGTCCCCTCCCAGGGGCACAGGTCCTGACCTGATCGCTTCTCTTCCCTTCCTACCTGATTCCATATAGATCTTTTTATAGTCTTGGTTGTACAGGGGTCTTTCTGCCAATCTTCAGTTAGTTTTCAATGAGAATTATACCACAGGTAGATATATACTTGATGAGTTTGTAGGTGGTGGGAGACAGTTCCATGTCCTCCTACTCTGTCATCTCGATCTCCTCCCTTTATTAACAAATATTAGCACCTCTAGTTATTTTTAACACTCTTGTCCTTTAACCTGATACTATAGGTAAGCAGCTAAGACATTGCTACATTACAGTACTAGAATATTCTGAATTTGACTATCTATTAATGTTTAATGGTATATTGTATATTTTTATATGTTTTTATGTTACTAATTAACATCCTTTCATTTCAGCTAGAAGAACTCCTTTCAGTATTTTTTGTAAGGCTGGTGAAGGTGACCTCAGCTTTTGTTTGCCTGGGAAAGTCTTTATTTCTTCTTTATTTCTGAGGAATAACTTTGCTAGACAGAGTATTCTTGGTGGGCTAGATACAGTATGCTACATAGAGTATTTTCTTCCAGTACTTTGAATATATCATTTTATTCTCTCCTGGACTGTAAGGTTTCTACTGAGAAATCTGCTAGTAGTTGTATAGGGTTCCATTACAATTTACAAGTTTTTTCTCTTTCTTCTTTTAAGTGTCTCTCTTTACCTCTGATTGTTGACAGTTTATCAGAACGTGTCTTGGAAGAGGATATTTTTATGTTTATTTTGTTTGGTGGCCTATGACTTTCATGAATTTGGATATCCAAATTTTCCCCTAGATTTGGGAAGTTCTCAACCATTATTTCTTTCTTTTCTTTTTTTTTTTAAAGATTTTTTTTTTGATGTGGACCATGTTTAAAGTCTTTATTGAATTTATTACAATATAGCTTCTGTTTTGGTTTTTTGGCCACGAGGCATGTGGGACCTTAACTCCCCAACCAGGGATTGAACCCACACCGCCTGTATTGGAAGGCGAAGTCTTAACCACTGAACCACCAGGGAAGTCCCATTATTTCTTTAAATAAGCTTTCTGCCTCCGTCTCCCTCTCTTCTCCTTCTGGGTCTCCAAAAATTCTTAAATTGAAACTTTTGATGATAGCCAATAGATCACTTGGGCTTTCTTCGCTCTTTTTCATCCTTTTTTCTTGTTATCCTACAGCTGGATTATTTCAAATTTCCTGTCTTTGATCTCACAGGTTCTTTCTTTTGCTTGATCTATTCTGTTTTTGATTCTCTCTATTGAACTTTTCATTTCAATACTTGTAATTTTCAGCTCCAGAATTTCTATCCAGCTCTTTTTTTTAATGATTTCTATCCCTTTGTTAAAAATGTCTCATTTTCTTCGTATATTGTTTTCCCAATTTTGTTGAATTGTCTTTCTGTGTTTTCTTGTAGCTCACTGAGTTTTCTTAAAATAGCTATTTTGAATTCTTTATCTGGTAAATTGCAGATTTTTATGACTTTGTGCTCATTTACCAGAAGATAACTGTGATCTCTTGGTGATATCATATTCCTTTGATTTTTCATTTTCTTTGAAGTTTTGTGTTGCTGTCTTCACATTTGAAGTAGCAGTCACTTCCTCCAGTCTTTACAGACGCCTCCAGGAGAGAAACACCCTTCCATCACCCCTGCTAGCAATTCTGAGGCTATCTCAGACTTTCTATAGGAATGCTTGCCTCTCTCTTGTTTTCTCTCCTGTGGCAGAATGTTTAATATTGTGTGCTTTCTCTGGATGCTGCAATGCACCAAGCCAAGTGCTGTCAGCCTTTCTTGTTTTCTCAAAAGTGGTACTAAAGCTGAAGTTTGTGGTCTCTCCATGGTCCACAGATTTGACTGACTTTCTGTGGCTGTTCCCTAGCTGCCTGCCAAAGCTCTCCCTTGCCACTGTGGAGATCCCACATATGGAGCTGACCACAGGGCAGGGGTGTGTATGTGGTGAAGCATGCAGAGTGCTGAAGGTGCCCATGGGCCAGGTGGGGGCATCCCCAGGTGAGGCATCCCCAGCCGCTTGTGGGTGGGCTTCTTGATGGAATCCGCAATGCAGTTAAGAACCACAGGCCTTTATAGGCATACCTCATTCTATTCTACTTTGCTTTATTGCACTTCACAGCTATTGCATTTTTTACAAATTAAAGGTTTATGGCAACTTTACATTGTCGGATGAGGGTTAGCATTTTTCGGCAATAAAGTGTTTTTTGAATTAAGGTATGTACATTGTTTCTTAGACATAACACTATTGCACTTAATAGACTACCGTGTAGTGTAAACATCAGCTTTTTATGCAGTGGGAAGCCAAAAAATTCATGTGACTTGCTTTACTGCAATATTCACTTTATTGTGGTGGTTTGGAACCACACCCTCAATATCTCTGAGGTATTCCTGTAATATCCTCCAGGAGTTCTATCTACCACTCTCCCTGACTCTTTCCATCCCCCAGTCATGGTTCAGTGCTCTGGATGATGTGAGAGAGAAATTAGTCATTTTGGCAGCATCCTGCAGAGCTGAGGAAGCCAGGTATTCGCTAACACACTCTCCCTTTCCTTGATTGAATAAATCACAGACCAAGAAAGATGCTTCTTGGTCCTAGGCTGTACTTCCTTGAGGGGAAGGATGTAGGTAAAGTAAAACTGTTTCTCTTACCCACTCCAGTGGATCCAAATATGTACAGATGAACCCCAACTTAAGATGGTTTGACTTACAATTTTTCAATTTTATGATGGTGCAAAAGCAATATGCATTTAGTAGAAACTGTACTTCAAATTCTGTGTTTTGATCTTTTCCTGGGCTGGTGATATGTGGTATGATACTCTCTTGTGATGCTGGGCAGTGGCAGTGAGCCACAGCTCCTAGTCAGCCATGTGATCACGACAGTAAACAACCCACATACTTACAACCATTCTGTACCCATACCACCACTCCTTTTTTCACCTTTAGTTCGGTATTTGATTAATTACACGAGATATTCAACACTTTATTAAAAAGTAGGCTTTGTGTTAGACAACTTTGCCCAACTGTAGGCTAATGTAAGTGCTCTGAGTACGTTTAAGGCAGGTTAGGCTAAGCTATGATGTTTGGTAGGTTAGGTGTATTAAATGCATTTTCAGCTTATGATACTTTCAACTCATGATGGGTTTGCCAGGACATACCTCCATCGTAAGTCAAGAAAGATCTGTAATTTTTTTCTCTAACAAAATGCTGAAATTTCTCTTTTGGAAACCTGGACTTCCACAGAGCCTCTCTTGTCCATGAGTGATTGTCTACCTTAGCATTCTCCAGGGCCTCCTGGACCATGACTGAGAGGAACTGAAGCTGTTTCACAGACCACTGCAGAACCCACAGACAGAACCAGGGACTGCCTGCCTATTACCTGACACAGAGGTGGACAAGACTCCTCTTATATCCCTTGACATATGGTGATTAATCCCACAGTTCCCTCAAAGACACCTTTGTCTGTGGATACCAGGTTTTTGTTGTTGATGAATGGAACACAAACAAAAGACATCCTATGTCACCGTGATGCTGACTTTACTACTTGTACAATTATTTTAAATTATATTTCCTACAAACAACATATATCTGAATTTTACCCAGTATCAATATCTTCATTTTTGTTTGGTCATTTGTTTATTTTTTTTTTTACTAGTGAATCTATTTTCTTTATATGTATTTCAATTACAAATATGTATGACGATATCTCTTTTGTTTTATCCCTTTTTTGTCCTATGTTGTCTATATTGTTTAGTTTTCCTTATTTTACTTTTTTTTAGGATTGATTTTTTTAAACTCCATTTCCTTCTTCTATCTTTTGAAAGTTACATACATTTCAAGTATTTTAGTGGTTGCCATTGTACTTTTACCCCAGATATATAATCACTCAAACGTTAATCCGAGTCTTTCCTAGCCTACAAAAGTAGGATCTTGGAACACTTTAACTCTTTTCACACCTCTCTTTTTGGCTTATAACCTGTTGTCCAAAATGTTTCTATTGGTATTTTTAACTTCTAAAATTAGATAATAATATTGATAATTCATATTTTCCCAGACATTTACCAATTTATTTGTTCATTATTGCTTCTTGCATCTCAGATCTATTTAATAATTTTTTTCTCATTTGTAAAGTAAACCCTCAGTATTTTATGTAATAAGGCCTGTTGTTGGTAAGCTATCTCAGTTTATATTTATCTGAAAATTCTAAATTGCAGCACTTGTTTGCAGGAAGAAAAGTGCCCTTAGTTTTCATTATAGACACAGTCTGTGGCAGAAGCAGCCTTGCCATTTGGCCATTTTGGTCAAGCACATTGTTTTAAAATGTCTGTGCATGACAGGGATGATAGGCAAATTTCACTAGATGAATCACAGTGGAGCCCTTTTGAGCTCTCGATTTACTCTTGGGCCATGGTTGAGACTAACTGCCTTGTCATGGGACACCAGGTGAACATTCATCCTCAATTGCCTATTGTCAATTGGATGTTTTCTGATCCAGCAAGCCATAAATTCTGACATTACCAGGATCATCCCATATTATTTGAAGTAGTTGATGTGGTATATTCATGAATGAACAAGTCTGAAAGCAGGTAGATCACATTCTCAGTGTGTTCACTCCTGCTATATTGCCCACGTTCCCTCAGACCACAGTTTTAGCCTCATAGGGAGTTTTCTAGTTTAATGAGGAGGAAAAAGAACAAGCTTAACTTACAAATCTCTTTACATGGTATGGCTGCATTTGCTAGAAGTAGGCTAGTAGGGTATTACAGCCCAACCTGGGCTTGGCCCTGAAGGACAATAGAATAGAGAAAACTTCCTTGTAGGTAGAAAATATTTTTTCCTGAAAGGAAATATATTGTAAAATATAACAGATGCTTAAATATAAGAGAACGAGCTAAAGAATGGTTTGTCAGGATGGTCAAGGATTTGGAAAGGGTAAGAATGGAGAATGAAGAATTGGTAAAAATTTGGAAAGCTTTCCTCTTGGAATGAATCCAGAGTCGAGGAATGCTTTTGTCCTATGTGAGTACTCATCAGTTGCTAAAGATGCACTGAATATTATGTTGACAAAATAAACTACTATATATAGATATCAGTCAGCCTTTTTGCCCAAGCACCCCATAATTTGTTTAATGAATTTATTAACATAATGGCTAAGGTAGAAGGAATGGAGGTAATGCACAGATGTAAAAACACAGGCTGACCATCATCTAAACTGACTTTTTTTCCACCAATTTTGCCTGATATAATGGCAGCTATGTTGAACCCTAAGCCTTCCATATGGCTACATAATTAACAAATTACCTGATGGCAGATACTGTACTTCCTAAAAGAGGAAATTTTTTTTCCTATTTTAATAAACACATATTTTATATATAGTTTTGACTTTGTTGCCTATCACACTTCTAAAAGTAGCAATATCTGTATCTTATGAAGTATCTTATTTACCAACATATTACCCTAATATCTCTTCTGATCAAGAAACTCATATTCTTGCAAAAGAGGTAGGGCTTGTGCCCACAGGATTCATTAGCTTTACCATGTACACTATCACTTGCAAATCACTTGAATTATAGACCAGTGGAAAGGAATACTGAAGACAGTTGCAATACTTGCTGGGAGATATACCTTAAAATGTTCCTCAGAAAGCAGTATGTACTCTGGATTAGCAATTAGTATATGGTTCTGTATCCTTCACTCCCAAAATCAGAATATGTGGGTCCAGAAACTTTAAGGCATCAAAATGAGACTGGCAGCTCTCACTATCACATCAAAGACCCACTCACAACGTTGATTGCCCCATAATAAATTCCCTTCTGCTCAAATTAGCCATAGTGGATCCTGTCTTACATAAATAAGAGCCCTGACAGATACAGGATTTAAAAATACATACACAAAGTATACTGATTAAATGTTTTTGGAATCTGTGAATGGAATTTTATGAAACCTAAATAAGATAATGTATGCATACAGTTTTATAGTCAGCGTGACTCACCAGTCAAATTAAAAAAAAAAAAAACCCAAACATTTATTATTAGAAACTGTGAGTGCAAATCTGGATACTAGGTACATGACTCAACAGGATCTTCTTCAGTCTTTATTTCCTTACTTTCCTTACTTAGCCTGAGTTTCTTTACAGAATTGGAAGAATGTTAATCTAGGTCATGTTTGTGAAAAGACTTGATTTCTTAAGTGCAAGGACCATGTAGTCTGTATTTGGATGCATCCAGCATCCTCTGTGTTATCTAACACACTGTGTCAATAAATGGTTGTCCAACTGAATTGCAAAGTTTAGGTACCATGTGCATGCTAGTTATTCATTTCACAAATTCCGTATTTTAAATTACCTTAATAATATCCATTTATTTAATTATAAGGATCTAGATATAGAGAAAACGTTTCTTGCATACAGGCAACAAAATGCCAACAGTTTTATTGAGTTAAGGTCATAATAAACTTACTTGGAAGTTGTATGTCCAGGGCTATGTGTCAGCTGGCACTTAAGTTGAGTAAATCTGTGAGATCACCAAGAAATCTGTGTAAGCAAGGAGGCAGAGAGAAACAGGCTTAGACTAGTGGAGGGAAATTTGAGATAAAAGAGTGACAACTTAGTAAAGAATTTATGGGATGATTGAAATGTCAAATGGGATATTTATTAAGGCATTTTCCATGTAGAGTTTGGTATAAACCTTTTTCTCTCTTTCCTTGAATCTGACACAAATAAAATCTACACAGCTCACTAATGATTTGGTAGTGGATTTAATTTCAGAGGCCATGATGAAAAGCCAAGTCCTGTTTCAAGGTTGGGGGAAAAAAAGAAGCTGTTTAAGATATGATACCCACATACAGGATATATATTCAAACTGTTGCTTATGGATGGCCTCCAGAACACCTTTATAAATGCATACAGAACAATTTGGGAGAGTTTACATCTTACACCCATTGAACATACAAAAACATTAGTTTATTTAGTATATTTATTACAAAATATCTTCAATGTATAACATTGTTTTTAGAATTAATTTGTTTATTTATTTATTCAATCAATTTTAAACTATCTTTATGGAGACATAATTCATTTACTATAAAATTCACCCATTTAAAGTATAAAATTTAATATCTCTTAGTATTTCATAGAGTTGTGCAACCATCACCACAAAATAAATTTAGAACATCTTTGACCCCTCTAAAAGAAGCCACTAATCCATTGTCTCCCCGCAACACCCCTATCTCTCACCAGTAACTAATCTAATTTGTGTCTTTGTAGATTTGCCTATTCTGGATATTTCAAATAAATTTAATCAGACAATATGTGGCTATATGTCACTGTTGTTACTCACTTAGCATAATGTTTTCAAGAATCATCTAGTTGTAGTGTGTATCCGTACTACATTTCTTTTTATTGGCAAATAATATTCCACTGTATGGATATGCAAAATATTATTTATCTGTTTTTTTGGTTGATAGACATTTCAGTTGTTTCCACCTTTGGCTATTATGAATAATGCCGTTATGAATATTCATGTACACATTTTTGTGTAGATAAATGTTTTCACTCTCCTGGGTGAAAGTGTTGACTCATATAGTACTCCATATTTACATTTTCGAGGAATTTTCATATTGCTTTCCAAAGTGACTGCATCATTTTATACTACCACCATCAATGTTTGAGAATTCCAATTACTCCACATCCTCAACACCACTTGGTTACTGTCTACCTTTTAAATTATAGCCATAATTGTGAAAGTGAAATGGTATCTCATTGTGGTCTTGATTTGCATTTCACTAATGACTAACAATATGAAGCATATCTTCATATGTTTTTTGGGAATTTGCATATCTTTGAAAAATATCTGTTCAGTCTCTTTTCCATTTTTAATTGGGTTATTTGCACATTTATTATTGAGTTGTAAGAGTTCTTTACACATACTAGATACAAATCTTTTATCAGATATATGATTTAGAAATATTCTCTCTCATTCTTTACATTATCTTTCTACTCTCTTGATGGTAACATTTGAAGCACAAAACAATTTTTTTAAATTCTGATATAGTCCAATCTATGTATTTATTTTCTTTTTTTTGCTGATGCTTTTAATGTCATGTCTAAGAAACCACTGTCTAACCCAAAGTTAATAAACTTTATCCCCATATTTTTTCCTAAGGATTTTATACTTTTATATTTAAGTTTGTGATCTAATTTGAGTTAATGTTTTTGTATGGTGTGAGGTAGGGTTCATCTTCATTCTTTTGCATATGGTTATCCAGTTGTCTTAGCACCATTTATTGAAAAGACTATTATTCCTCATTTAATTGTCTGGACACTCCTGTCAATTGACCATAAAGGTAAGAGTTTATTTCTGGACTATCACTTCTATTCCACTGTTCTATACATCTATTCTTATGTCAGTACCACACTCTCTTGATTACTGTAGCTTCATGGTAAATTTTGAAATAGGAAAGTGTGAGTCTTCCAACTTTGTTCTTTTTCAAATTGTTTTGGCTCTTCTGGATTCCTTGCTTTTTTTATATGTTTTATCTTTAGATTGTCAATTACTACAAAAAAAGAAGCTAGGATTTTGATAGGGATTTCAGTGAATCTTTAGATCAATTTGGGAAGTACTGCCATCTTAAGAATGTTAAATTTTCTGATCCATGAACATGGAATGTCTTTCCATTTCTCTAGATCTTTAAATTCTTTCAACAATGTTTCATCATTTTCAGTGTTCAGGTGTTGAATTTCTTTTGTTAACTTTATTTGTATTTTGTTTTATTGATGCTATTATAAGTGAAATTATTTTAATTTTTTTGAATATTTATTACTAGTGTATAGAAAAACTAATTTTCTGTATATTTATCTTTTATCCTGAAGTAAATCCTGTTAAGCTCATTTATTAGTCCTAATAATTTTAATGGAGTAATTAGAATGTCCATATACAAGTTCATGCCATGTGCAAATTGAACTAATTTTACTTCTTCCTTTCCAATCTGGAATTTTTATTTTTTTCTTTTTCTTGCCTAATTGCCCTGGCTAGGACCTCTAATACAATTTTAAATTTAAGTGGCAAGAGTGGATATTCTTGACTTATTTCTGATTTTAAATGAAAAGCATTCAGTTTGTCAATATTTTGTGGCTGTGTGTTTTTTGTAGATACCCTTTATCAATTGAAGAAGTTGCCATCTATTCCTAATTTGTTGAGCATTTTTATCATGAAAGGATGTTTTCTGAATCATATGAGATAATTATTTTTTGTACTTTATTCTATTAACATGGTGTATTTTATTGTTTTGCTTTTAGCTATTAAACCAACTTCGATTTCTGCAATAAATCCTGCTTGGTCATGATATGTAATCCTTTTTATGAACTGTTGGATTTGGTTTGCTAGTATTTTTAAAAGTCATTCAATCTAGTAATAAATTATAAGTATTCTGCTACATGTAAAGGGTGAAATTATGATGAAAACCATACATAATCCTTTCCTTTATGATTTCCTAGTTCAGTTGGGGAGACAGATTTCATTTAAATAGTCATATAAGTTATTACTAGTTACTAATGAAAACAAAAATTATAAAGGGAAGGAACATAGCTGTATGTGAGCCTATAACAAAGAGAGAGACAAATTGAAATGTGGTGTGTTTTTTTTTTTCTGTAATTTGAAGGATATTTAGTTACTAACTAGAAAATGAAGGAACATTCTAGAAATTCTAGACGCATTCTAGGAAGATGAATAGCATATTTGAGAGACTGGGGAGAAAAAAAGACTACACAAATACAGTCATTTTTAGAGAGGTCTCGGTAGAGGCTTGAGACCTAGACAACACCCACATTATCCAGGTCCTTCTGGGTCATGTTATTAATTTTCAATCTTACCCCAAGAGCAATAAGAAGCTATTGATAAGTTTTAAGCAAGTGAAGTAACATTATCAGATTTTCATTTTTAAGAGATAACGCAGACTGCCTTGTGGAGAATGGATTGAAAGAAGGATTTAATGATAATCAGGAAGTTATTCAGGAGGCTGATGGTAGTAGTTCAGGTGAAAGATGCTGCCTGATATCTTGGCATAGGCTGGTGGCAGAGGAGATTCAGGTATAAGGAACTGTGAGAGTTCTTAGTTAATGTCATGGCCAAAGCTGTCTGTCATATGCTGAGTGGCTAGTATGTGTCAGGCACTTCTTACTGTTTTAATCCCCATCACAACTCCGTGAAAAGGGTAGTGTTATCATTCACTCTGTTATAGGACAGAAAACTGCAATTCACAGAAGTAAAGAACTTTTTCAGTTTCATAGAACTAGGAGGTGACAGAGCTAGGACTTAAAAAAAAAAAGGAACTGTGAAATAAAGATAAAATTATACCACTGGCTTTTAAAAAATTACTATAAATTATTAAAAGGTATAATTCAATTTTTTCTAATTTTATTCTTTATGATTTTGCAGAATTCACAATATTCACAAAAGACTTGCACCCAAATTATTCAGACTTTAGAGCTTTATGTCATATGGAGATAACATAATGATAAATAAGAAATAAAGAAATATTTAAAAACGTATACAAATAATTGTATAGTACCAAAAAACTAAACCAAACTTACATATCAATGTTCAAACTGTGTGATGAGGTCAATGGAAGAACTCCATTTGAAGGAAAATACTCCCAAATTAATCTAATATTTTGTAAAGCACATTTGTGCTATTAAGATAGACTTTTTATACTTCTGCTTTTACAATATTTCTTTAGTTGTTTTAAAGTTTATAAATTAGTCAATATTGTTGCTATTTTGGAAGTGAATTATTCCTGGTTTTTGTTGTTGTTGTTGTTTTGACTGACATGTGTTGCTGGGGCAAATTTCAATAAGCAAGGAATTTATCTTCTTATCACAAATTCTAGTTTCTAACATTTTTATTTTACAAAATCACATATGCAATGACAAAAACTACTTTTCACAAAAGAGCAATGAAAAATTAATTTTTAAAACACATTTGGTTGCAGATATATTTGGAATAAAATTGTTGTTTTAAATGGCTAATTAGAACAGTTTGTCATACATACTGGAAACTGGTGTAATGACATTATTTTAACCACTCAACTCACAGGAAAAAACAAAAGTGTGTGAGAGACACTCTTTTGAACCTTTATTCTTCTGTGTCTTTCAGAACAGTTCTGTCTCATTATCTCCAAGGTACTTGTCACTATAAAACTGAGATATTCAGACAGATGTTATACTAGGGTATAAATAAAGAACATTTTCTCAGTTGAGTAAAATAACATCTATTCAATGTTTGGTATATGCAAACCCTTTCTATCTATGAATTAGAAATTTTTCTGAAGAGAATTTGATTTCTAATAGTGAATTTCTTATTCAATGTATTGAGCTAAATGCCCATACATGGCCAAAAGAGTAGGCACTTTGTCCAATATGAGAAGAAACATACAGTGTAGTTTTCAAGTAGGGTCACATTTTCCATGGTTCCTAGAGGGCTTTTCACCAGCAACTTGACGTCTGCAAGGTAATTATTCACATCCTACTTTTCTATCCGTGCCTCGTCCTACATACCCTGCATACTGTGAGCAAGTTAGGCTATTTAATCTTTCTCAAATACAATGCATGTTTTTCTTATTTGGTTTCATTAGATGATACCACTGTCGTATCCCAGCAACCCCACTTGTCCAAATTCTTTCCAAATGTCAAGTAGTAGTTTTTCAAATGTGCTAAACTTCCCCTGACCCAAACCCTAATGGAGATAATTTTGTCCCTCTTCATATTTCCATATTAATTATCTTCTTCCTCACTATGACCTTCTATTATAGTTATTTATATACTTGACTAATTGATGTATTCTATGAGATTATAAACTCCTTTGTGGTCAATTCTTTCTTATTTTCATATTTTACCCCTTTCTTTGTCTTCAGTAGTTCGTGGTGCATAGAATTCTCAAAGTGAATTGCCTTCACAGAGCTATCAGTAGGCTCAAGCTCATGATGCATATAATGAGTGAGTGAGTGACTCATAGATCCAACAGAAGGAGAAAAGCCTGCTCCTCCAGCTTTTAATAGTGCCTTAGGGATGCATTTGGAGAAAGACTTCCTCGTATAGAAGTTTCTTACTTGTCAGAAGAAAAAAAAAAAAGGAAGTAAAGGAAAAAGCCAAGGGAGTTAAGAATTTTGACCCAGAAAATCAGCGATGGCACTAAAACAAAAGTGAGGTAAGACCAGGAATGAAGTAAGCAGTGTATCTCCTCAAAGAAAGCTGAGACTTTCCACCAGACACCTCTTTCACCCTTTCTGATGGAAATCTTTGATGCACAGCTTATTTCTGGAAACTAGTCCAACAAAGTAATTAAAAAATGTGGATTAAAAAATATTAACTGTATATCCTGGCCATTTGTTATCCTTTTCTGGAGAATCAGTGTCTTAACTTCTTTCCTATGCTTGTGAAATCACCTCCCACAAGCTTGTGAGCTTTGATGGGATTAATAGAGTGTGCTAAAGTTCCGGATATTCACTCTTGTAGCCTCTCTTGCAGCTAGAGTTCAGGCAAATGACCCAGGTATTGCCAATAAGGTTTTTGGAGAGGACTAGCCAAAGAAATTCTCTGACAGAGAGGAAAACTACAGCAAGATCAAAACACCAGAAGCAACCAGATCAGGGGTGCTAACGTGGGTGGGTGGTAAAATGTTCAGGGCTAACTGTGCCAAAGCATAAGAAGCATCTTCCATGGCTTTGTGGGAGGGTAGCTGTTATGTCTTCACCAAATGCATTCTATGAAGGAGTTGGGAGTATTTTTCTAGATTATTTTTAGTCTCCTGGCATCCTGGTGATTCCATCCATAACCTAGTATTATTTGAGCACACTATTTTCCTTAATGTAGCAGACAACTCCTCTGTCCTTATCTTCCTTACCTTTTACAGTGCCTGCCAATCGACTTCCAAATATCAAGACCTGCCCTTTGCTTGAGAGCTTGCTCTGGCTGCCTAAGCCCTCTCTGCCTGTGTACAAACCAGGCCAGAAATGCTGGGGAATTAACGGTCCACAGGAACAGTCTTTGATCATTGACTGCTAGCAGCTGGTTCATAATACCCAGCTCTCTCCTTTCAGGGGTAATAACCACATGGGATTAAGTTACTATGGTAGCCTGTTTAATAATATAGTACCTTTTTGGCTTCCTTACCTTTTCTCTATCATTTCCCCACTCCTCTGCTCATGTTTACTGGGATCACCTCCCAAATAACCTATCTGCATATGAATCTTGTTTCAGAGTCTGCTCCTGGAATTCCAACTAATAAACTTAAATACTCCAAAATTGGTTTATGTTGTTTAAACTCAGAAAACTGACTTCCTTCCTGTATTAGGGAATTTGACAGCACATAAAAATGTCTAGTCACATGATAAGTAATAATCTAAGCTCTCATGATGGTTCTTTCTTTCCCTTTTTTATGCCTTTGTCATTTTAATTTGAATTTTACAAAAAAAAAAGTGTGGACAATGGAGTCATAGAGCTCTTATGTCAAATACTAGATTTAGCTTTTACTAAGCAAGTGCCACTCGACTATTTACCTAATTTTTCTGAATCTCATTTTCTTCTCAGAGAAATGATAGTACTTATAAGTCTCTTATAGTGAAAATATATAAAAGGAATATTTCAGATGTCTACACTGTACCAGTCACACTAATGTCCAGCATAGATACTTTCCTTTCCTCCTCTTCTTATTTTGGTCCACCTTTTCCTCCTTTCCTCGATCAACCTTCTTTTTCCTTATATAAACATTAATTGAACAAAAGTCAAAATCCTCAGGGGAATGCAGTTTTGGTGAGGTAACTGACCACTCAAGGCACTTAGAAATCTTGATATTACATTTCCCTCAAGGTGGCAACTCTGATTCTATATTTGACGATATTTTCACTAAATGTAAGTCTCTACCTAATATTCACTCAACAAAAGTTGCCTCACACAAAGCTCATCCCTCTAGTATACATATAGCTCATTCAAGAGCTGCTTTTTGTACCCACTACTTCTGGGCAGCCCACACTACTCTCCTTCCCACATATTCAACACAGTTATCACACATGCTTGCCATCCCAGATATTTCCCCTGAACTATTTCCTTCCTTGGTGCTCCATTCTCTGGACTTTTCCCTCCACTACTCTCCCTCAGCTCTGTCTATTCTAACAGCTTGTAACACTTTCTTGAAGCCTGGACAACCTACCTGAGTAACCTGGTAAACCAATTTAAGACAAAACACTCTTCCAAGTACCATTTGTGTTTTCATTTGGACTTTGTTAACTCTGAGGAACTATGAGAGTTTTAAGCATAGAAGCAGAATCTTTAAGGGAGATATATTTGGACAAGAAGATATTTTTCACATTTTAAACTACTACCCCATAGTTGACAGTTATTCCAGCAGAATATAATATAGGTCTGGAACTCCTGGGTAATAATAAATTTCCCATTCCCTTGACATTTTAGCAATTATAAATAATCTTTCTGACAATACTTCATACACCCTGACTTTAAAGATGAATATCTGCTTATTAGCTATTCGTACAACAAATACTTTTTAAACACTATTACGTTCACAACATTTTCCTAGGCATTAAAAGTCAGAAAATTGAGATCTCCATACTCTAAGAGCATAGATATTAGTTTTGAAATCAAAGAATAGATGCATGAAAGTTGTTATAAGTTGAAGGTTATACATGACTTAATTTCCAAATAAATTTTTATGTACAAAACTTTCTATTGCAGTTCTAGAATGTTAAGATATGTGGGTATTAGAATAGTTAAGAACGAATTGTACTGAGTGTGTGAAAACTGGGGCAACCCTTGAACAAATGGAGAGTATTTGGATATGGGAAGAGAAAGGAGATGGGCATTCCAGGTGGGGAGAATCACTGGAGCAGAGACTTAGAATACAGACTGAGGGTATCTATACTGGAGAGGGAACTGACCCATCTGGATGAAGCAGAGTTCGAGTGTTGAGAAGTAAGTAACTTGAGCGTGGCCAGATTTTGCTTGTTTAGTTAGAGTGGTATGTGTGCCTACAGGTTATGATAATTTGTGTTAGAGTATGTAGGAAATCACTGGATATACATTGTATATCTTTCTGGATCAAAAATTTTACTCATAATTAAGGGAAAGATAATTAACATCAAAACAAAGAACTATATCAAGAATAAGTTGCAAAATTCAAATGTAACTCAGCAGAAAGATCTAAGCTGAAAATAGAGATTTGAGCTGTGTTAACAGCCTATTGGTAGCTAAAGAGCAGACTGTGGGTGAGATATCAAAGACAGTGTTTAGAGTAAGACAGGCAGAGTTTGGGAACAGACAGAATAAGAGCTGCATGTAAAAGAGCTTGAGAGTAATTTGTAGGAGAAGTTTGGGGTAATCTAAGAGAGAGGTGTCATGGAAGCTATAATTTCAAAGAAGGAATTGTTACCACTGTCAAATAATGCAGAAAATTCAAATGACATACAGATTACAAAGTATTAATATCTTTCATATTTAATTCATCATAAGTGATTAGCAACATTTCAGGAAAATGGTGAGTTAGGAGGCTCAAGTACGATTAGACTGTTCTTCCCCTATCTCCAGGAAGTAGCTCATGTGTAGGTTGCAGCTTCTCTTAGGAAATATTCCCTGATTCCCTACAAGTGCCATTAAAATCTCCTTCTCAACCAGCCTGGTGATCTATTTACCCCCATGCACTGCTCAAGTTGACTACCTGACATCAAAGTAGGGAGAATATTTTCAGGAATGATCCTGATATGAGGAAACCAGCACGTGGAGCAAGAGTTTTAAAGGCCCAAGGGCAAGGATCTTGACATGAGCTCTATCAGGCATTGACAGGTCTGTCTCCAAGGAAAAATATTCCCCTCAAAATGGTTATAAGGGCCCAAGGTGAAAAGAAATTACTTTTTTGGGGTGAGGATCCCCTTTAGAAAAAGAGGCAAATATATAGTGAAAGTATGATACTCACAAGCATTGTTAAGCTGTGAGCTTGAGACTTGTGGTTGAGGCTTCTATTCCCTAAGATAATTTTTTTTAATTGGAATATAATTGCTTTACAATGTTGTGTTAGTTTCTGCTGTACAATGAAGTGAATCAGCTATATGTATACATATATCCCCACTCTCTTGGACCTCCCTCCTATCTCCCCCATCCTGCCCATCTAGGTCATCACAGAGCACCGAGCTGTGTTCCCTATGCTTTACCGCAGGTTCCAACTAGCTCTCTATTTTACACATGGTAGTGTATTTATGTCAAACCTAATCTCCCAATTCATCCTACCCTCCCCTTCCTGCCGTGTGTCCACGTACTTTTAAGTTAGATATCCTGTTTTTAAAGTTAGAATCTAAAAATTTCATCATACAATTCAATGGTTTCAAAAGATATAATTTCTATTTTAAATACAACTGCTACATCACTTTTAAAAATATATCCAAAAACAGTATAGAGGTTTCTCAAAAAACTGAAAATAGAGCTACCATATGATGCAGCAATTCCACTCCTGGGTATATATATGAAAAACAAAACAAAAACAAAAACACTAATTTGAAAAGATATAGGCACTACAACGTTCATAGTAACATTATTTACTATTGCCAAGATATGGAAGCAACCTAAGTGTTCATCAACAGATGAATGGATAAAGAAGATGTGGTATACAAGGGAATACTACTCAGCCATAAAAAAGAAAAAATGTTGCCATTTGCCCCAACATGGATGGACTTGGAGGGCTTTATGCTAAATGAAATAAGTCAGACCGAGGGAAACAAATACTGTATGATATCACTTACGTGGAATCTAAAAAATACAACAAACTAGTGAATAAAACAGAAAAGAAGCAGACTAGAGAACAAACTAGTGGTTACCAGAGGAGGGAGGAAAAGGAGGAGGGGCAATATAGGGGGAGAGGAGTAAGAGGTACAAACTCTTAGGGAAAAAAAAAACTACAAGGACATATTGTACTACATGGGGAATATAGCCAATATTTTTTTTTTTTAAACATCTTTATTGAAGTATAATTGCTTCACAATGGTGTGTTAGTTTCTGCTTTATAACAAAGTGAATCAGCTACACATATACACACGTTCCCATATCTCCTTCCTCCTGCATCTCCCTCCCTCCCACCCTCCCCATCCCACCCCCCCAGGCAGTCACAAAGCACTGAGCTGATCTCCCTGTGCTATGTGGCTGCTTCCCACTAGCTATCTATTTTACATTTGGTAGTGTATATATGTCCATGACACTCTCTCACCCTGTCACATCTCACCCCTCCCCCTCCCCATATCCTCAAGTCCATTCTTTAGTAGCTCTGTGTCTTTATTCCCATCTTGCCACTAAGTTCTTCATGACCTTTTTTTTTTTTTTTTCCTTAGATTCCATATATATGTGTTAGCATACTGTATTTGTTTTTCTCTTTCTGACTTACTTCACTCTGTATGACAGACTCTAACTCCATCCACCTCATTACAAATACCTCCATTTCATTTCTTTTTATGGCTGAGTAATATTCCATTGTATATATGTGCCACATCTTCTTTATCCATTCATCCGATGATGGACACTTAGGTTGCTTCCATGTCCTGGCTATTGTAAATAGAGCTGCAATGAACATTTTGGTACATGACTCTTTTTGAATTATGGTTTTCTCAGGGTATATGCCCAGTAGTGGGATTGCTGGGTCGTATGGTAGTTCTATTTGTAGTTTTTTCAGGAACCTCCATACTGTTCTCCATAGTGGCTGTATCAATTTACATTCCCACCAACAGTGCAAGAGTGTTCCCTTTCCTCCACACCCTCTCCAGCATTTATTGTTTCTAGATTTTTTGATGATGGCCATTCTGACCGGTGTGAGATGATATCTCATTGTAGTTTTGATTTGCATTTCTCTAATGATTAATGATGTTGAGCATTCTTTCATGTGTTTGTTGGCAATCTGTATATCTTCTTTGGAGAAATGTCTATTTAGGTCTTCTGCCCATTTTTGGATTGGGTTGTTTGTTTTTTTGATATTGAGCTGCATGAGCTGCTTGTAAATCTTGGAGATTAATCCTTTGTCAGTTGCTTCATTTGCAAATATTTTCTCCCATTCGGAGGGTTGTCTTTTGGTCTTGTTTATGGTTTCCTTTGCTGTGCAAAAGCTTTTAAGTTTCATTAGGTCCCATTTGTTTATTTGTGTTTTTATTTCCATTTCGCTAGGAGCTGGGTCAAAAAGGATCTTGATGTGATTTATGTCATAGAGTGTTCTGCCTATGTTTTCCTCTAAGAGTTTGATAGTGTCTGGCTTTAAACTTAGGTCTTTAATCCATTTTGAGTTTATTTTTGTGTATGGTGTCAGGGAGTGTTCTAATTTCATACTTCTACATGTATCTATCCAATTTTCCCAGCACCACTTATTGAAGAGGCTGTCTTTTCTCCACTGTATATGCTTGCCTCCTTTATCAAAGATAAGGTGACCATACGTGCGTGGGTTTATCTCTGGGCTTTCTATCCTGTTCCATTGATCTATATTTCTGTTTTTGTGCCAGTACGAAACTGTCTTGATTACTGTAGCTTTGTAATATAGTCTGAAGTCAGGGAGCCTGATTCCTCCAGCTCCATTTTTCGTTCTCAAGATTGCTTTGGCTATTCGGGGTCTTTTGTGTCTCCATACAAATTGTGAATTTTTTTGTTCTAGTTCTGTGAAAAATGCCCGTGGTAGTTTGATAGGGATTGCATTGAATCTGTAGATTGCTTTGGGTAGTAGAGTCATTTTCACAATGTTGACTCTTCCAATCCAAGAACATGGTATATCTCTCCATCTATTTGTATCATCTTTAATTTCTTTGATCAGTGTCCTATAATTTTATGCATACAGGTCTTTTGTCTCCTTAGGTAGGTTTATTCCTAGATATTTTATTCTTTTTGTTGCAATGGTAAACGGGAGTGTTTTCTTAATTTCACTTTCAGATTTTTCATCATTAGTATACAGGAATGCAAGAGATTTCTGTGCATTTATTTTGTATCCTGCTACTTTACCAAATTCATTGATTAGCTCTAGTAGTTTTCTGGTGGCAGTTTTAGGATTCTCTATGTATAGTATCATGTCATCTGCAAACAGTGACAGCTTTACTTCTTCTTTTCTGATTTGGATTCCTTTTATTTCTTTTTCTTCTCTGATTGCTGTGGCTAACACTTCCAAAACTATGTTGAATAATAGTGGTGAGAGTGGGCAACCTTGTCTTGTTCCTGATCTTAGTGGAAATGGTTTCAGTTTTTCACCATTGAGGACAATGTTGGCTGTGGGTTTGTCATATATGGCCTTTATTATGTTGAGGAAAGTTCCCTCTATGCCTACTTTCTGCAGGGCTTTTATCATAAATGGGTGTTGAATTTTGTCGAAAGCTTTCTCTGCATCTATTGAGATGATCATATGGTTTTTCTCCTTCAATTTGTTAATATGATGTATCACATTGATTGATTTGCGTATATTGAAGAATCCTTGCATTCCTGGAATAAACCCCACTTGATCATGGTGTATAATCCTTTTAATGTGCTGTTGGATTCTGTTTGCTAGTATTTTGTTGAGGATTTTTGCATCTATGTTCATCAGTGATATTTAGCGAATATTTTATAATAACTATAAATGAAGTGTAATCTTTAAAAATTATGAACCACTATATTGTACACCTGTAACTTATATAATATTGTACAGCAGTTATACTTCAATAAAAAGAAAAAAAGAAAAAACAAAAGTATCCCAAAGGAGTATAAATATAATCACAATGATATAATTACCTCATAATTCAGTTAAAAATATACAAATATATTATTTTTAATGTTTTTATGTTTAATGTAAAAAAATTTGATTGCTTTTTCCTCAGTGAAATCATATTTTCATTCAATTTTCCCTAAAGATTTCCATCCTAATATATTTTCATGCTTGAATGTTTTTATTGAACACTTTATCATATTTCTTTGCAATAAAATATAATCAAGTATACATTTATATCAAAATTTCCTATGAACATCAATTGTAAGTGTCTAAAATTTCTTCTGGAATTAATTATGTCACAATAATTATTAGTAAACAATTATTAAGGACATTATAAATAATTATAAGTAAAAATTTTAAAACATAAAAAAGTAGAAGTTTTACTGGAAATGAATCTATTGATGAGACAGTTGGGAAGAAGGGTTGTGGTGCCTTGATTAAAAGGGTTTTCCTACAGTAAATGCAGAGCGTGTCTGCATTTCTGGACAATGCAACATGCAATATTGGGGAAGGGGAAAGGAGTGAAAAAAAAAAAGAAAAATGTGATTGTCCAAGGGTAGCCAGGAAAGGAGAACAGGTATATCCCGTCATAGCAAACCTTTTCCTAGGAAAGAGGATCTAGAGAATTTGAGGCTCTGAAAATCAGTTTCCTTAATCAGATCCTTACTCACATGCACTTAACGGTCTCTCTTTATGTGCCCTCAGGGCCCTCTGCTTAAAGAGCATTTCAAGTTAAAGAGTGAAGCTCTCCTGAAAAGAAAGCTTTCTTTTCCAACTCACTCTGTTTATTTAGGAAAAAAGTCTACATCTTTTGTGCAATAGACTCTCTGGCACAGGAACTATAATGCATATAATCTGTTATTTTAAGAACCATTACAGGATTGTTTTTAATTTAAGTAAAGTAATTAGAGTTGGAATTCCATTCCTCCATTCCATTATAACTTTTGAATTTCTTTCCTTACTCAAGTGGCAACATGACTTTATGAAAAGGCCTCTGATGAAAAATCCACTCAAGGGTTATGCGAAAGACTTGGGTAGAAGAGCAAACTGGTGCGAAGGTTCCCATGAGAACACTGCTACTGCTATGTAGTAGAATTCTGTGAAAAAGCAGGCATGAGAGCGAAGGTAGGAAGAAGGGGTGGGGTTGGGTCGTGAGTGGAGATAAGAATCAGAAGGTTTTGGTATGATATAAACAAGTTCTCAAGGAAGACCCATAGGCTTATACCTAAGTGTAGAACTACTAGCTGTAACAACGGTTAAGAAGAAATATTTATCCCTTTGAAGCCAAAAGCATGTAAAATGATGAGAAATTTTACATATAGCTTTTTGATATCTAAGAATTTTACTTAGTAGCAGAAGGCGAATGATCTCAGGTTTGGTGAACAACATGCAGGGTAAAGCTACACTATCAAAATGTATACAGAAATAATTTTACAAGAACGAGTTTAATATTTGTATGACTATCTTGAACCCTGTTTCAGTGACGTGGTAAAGAAAAAGTATTGTCTGGGGTTCTTCCAGACAGAAGGGCAATATAGTAAATGTAAGATGTTGCTGTTGACATTAGAACTCATGCATCCCACGCTAGTAAAAGAAAAAAATTAAGCAAAATAAAAGAAACTAAGACACTGAGCAAAGTATGAATCATAACCTGTCCTCGTAGAATTTTATGTTTATATTTGAATTACACAACTTAGTTATGGGAATCAGCCACCAAAAGTTTGTATAAATGTTTTTCATCTAAACTGTGCAGAACCAAAATCAGACAAATAGTCTCAAGTAGAGGAAATTGCTACATCTTCAGAATAAAACTCTGGCGTTTACTTAAATTTGTGCTCTAAATGTCAAATTCAACACAAGACAAAGTTTAGCTGTATTTAGGGTCTAATAGCTGAGAAAGACTCTCAGCACAGAACCTGCTCACTGGAAGAACACTCAACATACATCTTTTTAATGAATGAATGAACTATTTAATGAATGAATGGTTGGTGCCCACCAAAAAACAAAACAAAAACAAACAAACAAACAAACACCCCAAACCAAAAACCATAAAATGCATACAGGAACAAATACCTTATATTTTGAGATCTGTGAAAAACCTATTGCTATTGTATTAATTTTAGGAAGTAAACTTATTAAACATCTGAAAGTAGTGATTTAAAATTTTTTATTTTAAATTTACTTTCCTAGTTCTTTTACTTTGTTATCACACATGTTCTTAATCTAATTTATTTATGAATTATTTTCCTCCAAAAAGTATATATTCTAAAAGGTTTTATTTTGAAAGGCCAAGTTAAACAAAAGACCTAAGACGTACGTCAAGCAAAGCCACTCCAGAATGGGAGTTTCTTTTTATTGTATTAATGTGATTTTTTTCCTTTGCTTCTTAAAGATGGAGTGCAGCAAAGAAGTTTAATACCCCATGTTGTATATACTGCAAAGATATAATAATCCACAGATGTGCAAATAAATGAACTCTCTAATGTGAATGTTGTGTTTTTCCTGAGCTGAAAAGAAAGGAAAATTGAAACCATGTCCAGCTGACAACCTATGTATTTTACATACATTTTATAGTGTTGTTATTAAAAATCTATTAAGAAGACAGAGCAAAATGTTTATCATATCATTTGGACCTTATTTTTTGGTAAAGAGATGAAATAAAAGAGTGAAAAATCTTTCTCCCTTAGTCAGTTATTAGTTACAGAAATTATTCATACAACTGTTATGAGGACTAGCTCAGGAAGTATGCCATCTGAGTGTAGGTCATTCTTTCTACGGAACTGAGTGAGGAGCTGAATTCGACATTCATTATCTTGTATATTTTGTATGTGGTTCATGGAGAACTGCATTTATGGTATTACTGCATCCTCAGGCAGCTTGGGGGTCCACTCCCACTAGAGCTTCACAGATATTGACTTGGACTTAGAAAAGATGAGAATTTAGCGCTTAAAAAAAATCAAGTGCTCTTTGCAATGTATAGTTTTAGAGTTAAATTAATCACAGTCTTATTCCAAAATAATGTCCTACTTTGCTAAGTTCGTATTAGTGTTATCTATTTATTCAATTTCCAATTTTAAATTTCACTAATATATTGCTTCAATGAATTACACACTGTTCTCTTTCTGTACCTCTCAAAAATCCACGTGTGAGATCATTTTATATGTACATACAGTGCCAAATCATTTAAGTAGATTTTTGAAGATAGTGAAAGTTCTATATGAGTTACTTTTTCTTCCTCTCCAACCCTAGCATTAGTTATCCACCCAAATATTTACCAGATATTGCTAGCTTACTTGGACATAGTGCCCTGCAGTCTAGCTGATTTGTAGTCTGTGACCACTGTTGGTAAGGCTCCCTACTACCCTTGCTCCAGACGCTGAATATCTGAATCTAGCTACAAGTGAACAATGTTGCCCAGCTGACACACCTCACGCGTCACCATCATCTATCCGTTTCTTCTTGCCTGCAATTTTCCCTCCATAAATGAACTTATATAAATATACACAATTTTTATGAGAATTCCTTCTCTCTGCCCATCTACATTCAAATAAAACACATTGTTATAGTACTTTTTAATATCTTCTTAAAGAAATTAAAATATTTCACACACTAGAAACAGCTTTATTTTACAAACTTCCAAAATACACCTTTCAAATCTGATATTTTGTCAAAAGATATTTCACAATTAATTTTAAGTAGGCATCCAGTCACTGGTTTTCAATAGCATATGGTTGTTAAACCTAATTATTTAAAGATAAAATCCACAAGCCTAATTTCTGGATTGCAAATTGAATTGGACTCTGAGATAGTTTTATTTCTCTCTATACATTTTTGTGTGTGTGCACATGTGTGTGCATATATATATCGTGTTATTCAACTTGTTAAGTATCTTACTGGTCTAATAGGAAGAATATTTTCTGACTACCAAAACTGCTGGCTCATAGGTTAGTACTTACATGGTAAATCATAATTCAAAACTCAAATTTTAGTCTGTCTTCACAGTTGTCTATAATTATTGGGTTTTATAGGCAATCTATAATGCAGGCTTCAAAACAGTAATCATGTAAAAGTGAGCAAAACATCTGCCTACTGCTAATATAAAACACCCCCTATGTCATCTGAGTGATAGGGGAACGCTGAGTATGCTTAGGTTTGTAATGAACAGCTTAAGAAAATTCCCCTATGGTTGCCTTGAGCTGTCTAAATGTAATATTCTTGAGATTAACATTTTCCTATGTTCAAAATATGCCTGCAAAATAAGATGTATCTGCTGCACAATACAGATTGGAGTGCATGTGCATTTTTATACTTGCAAATTCTTACAGGGAATTTCAGATGTGATAAAAGAGTAGTTGTAATGCTTGGAATGGGTTAAGCGATATTAGAAAGAACCCAGGTATGGGAGGAAGAAAGAACAAGATTTCTAAGTGGAGGGTAAAATCAAATTCAATGGGCAGCTACTTAATTTACTAAGATAAAATAACAAGACACAGAAATATGACTGAATTTCCATCAAAGACAACTCTAAAATGGAAAAAAATATTCCAGTGTAAGTTAATCAATAAAATATAGAATTTATGAACACATCAATTAATTAAATTGTATATAAAAGAGATACCTAAACTCCTTCCTCTCATTTTAAAGTAAAATCAAAATACTTATCAACATGTGTTGAAATATAACCTCTCTATGTAAAGTAAAGATGAGGCCAACCTGTCTTTTAAGCTAAATGAAAGGAATCAATTGCTGATTGGATAAAAAAGCACAGGGTTCTAGGAAACAAATCCAGCTGACTTGCAACACCTCTGAAGGCTCCTTTTCATCTCTAAAATAGACCAGGCATGGACTTGCCTAACATACCTAACACAACTTCTTGGGAAGCAACTCCTCAGTCTATGGTAGCATTAAAAAAAAAATTCTGATCATCAAATCACCCTTGTGATTATACTGTAAGCAAGAAGATCAAATGTCTTTCCTTTTTATGAAAATTTCACTCAATCCAACATTTATTTGAGTCATTAAAATCACCGAAACCAAAACTAACTCAACAAACTAGACAGTTAAAGCCAAAGCTTATTGTACTTATTCCGAGAACACATATATTTCCCCAATTTTTCTGGCCACTAGTTAAAATATATTTTTAAAAAAATATATATATAATTATTATTTCAGAATAAGGGCAGCTTATCTAAAACTTGTTCTACCATTTTTCTTCCCTAATAGTATTCTTCATTTTTTGTTCACCACTCTCGTTAAAAAAACAGTAAACTGAGTCTAAGTCTCCATCATTGGTTTCATCACGAAAACTGTATGATTATGAACGTAAATGTCCATGTTTAAAAAAAGATTTAACATGTTCATTAATTTGTGTTATTTTAGAAACCCTCCAAATAAGAATTTTTTTTCTACCTATGCAACAAAAGTTATTTCTAAAGAATTTTTAGAGGAAGTAAAATTTCAGAAAAAATTACTTATTGTTTCCTTTATAACAGCAAGGCAATTGATGGAAACTTTCTTTAATAAACTCAGTATGACATTTTCTGGTTAAAAGTTATTTAAAGTCATTGCTACCTTTGTTTTCTACTCTGAAATCAGTGGAATAAAAACATAAGAACAGAAAAATAAGTTTTATTTTTAATGAAACTATGGAAGAACTACTGCCAAATATATTGAAATGTGGGCCAAACTGAAGTCTGATACTCAGGATGTAAACCATTTCAGATCTCCAACAGGACACAGAGTATTTCCAAATTAGGAGGCATGTCCTGGGCAGGGGAGAGGGGGAAACCAGTGAAACCTTCTTTGGAAAAATAAGGCCAATTGGTACATAAAGGCTACAAGATAGTCCCTGTGCCTATGTGACACCACAGAGTGACAAAGGAAGTGGGGTAAGATGAAGAAAACCATGGACACATTATCTTTGCCTAAAGTTCTTGTCACTGCCAGGATGGAGGAGCAGGGTAAGTGCTTATCATTTCTAAAACTTCTACCTCTGGCAACTAAGGAGAAGTAAAAAACTAGTAAAGGACGTGTGACACATAGGGTTCTGCTATTAGTCAGAAATATCTTCTGCTATTGCTGAGCAGAGATATACCCAAGAGTAGTGTTATTGAATTTGCGTAACTGATGCAAATTCTATATGCATGCTTTTCCAGCACAATACCCTGGCTCAGGCTTAAGTACTATTTATTGTAAAGCAGCAAGGTGGCCCAGAAATATCTGTCATTCCAAGATTAGTAATAATTAGAAAGATACAGTATGTGATATATGCAAAGTAATTACAAAAAACATAAGCAAAAAAATATAATTAATACATAAATTTAAAAACACTGCAAAGAATATCAAACGGAAGAAACTATTGAGACAGAATATCTTTTAAAAATCAGTTACAGACAACATAGCCTATAAAATAAAAAGAAGCTCCAATAACAGTTCATTGGCTTCAAAGAAGACACAATGAGGCCATAGAAGGACAGAGGTGGCACAGCTCAGGAATGAAAGAAAAAGTAAAATTATTTAGAAAATTAAAAAATAGCTGCAGTATAAAAGAGAGTAGATACCACTGAAAAAGAAGTCAGTTACTTAGAGAACAGGTTTGATAATGCTCAAAAAAATATGAAAATGAAAATGAAATTGAAATTTATATGAATATATGTGTAGGAAATATTTGGAAAATAACATAAATTTTAAAATGGTGCCTTTGTGGAGACTAAACTATCTGGGGATCTTAGAGGTGAGAAAGATAATTACTTTTAATTATGTACTTTTATTTTCTCATTATTTTTTAATTTTTTACCATTAAAAGTATTATAAATTAGCTATTGTGTGCATACTCCACTACATTAGACTATATTAAAACATTCTACAGACATTTGTGGCAAGTTAAATTTGTGCTTTATTGATGCATCTTTGTATTATGTAGAATATTTAATTAAAACCACACTGTACAATGATTGATCATATCTAAAATTATGTGATTAGAATTAGATGTAGATGGAAAAAGTACAAGGGTGGAAGAGAGATCATAGGACATAAAAAAAGAAAATAATGCAAAGAAAAAACCAATTTCAAATAATCAGAGACCAGAATTATTAACTGCACATTTGGCCAGATGAAAAATATTATTTCTATTCCCCAATAATGGTAGATCAGCTAAAAACTTTTCATGAGATTTTTTGTTTTCTTGATATGCAACATTTCTGGGCCTGGGCACAGCTCATTCTAGTAATTTGTGTCTGAGTCCCAGTTGTCAAACTGCCCTTTTTATTTTCACTCCATTGTTTTCATCGTACATTTCTTTATTAGTCCCATTAATACAGGACCATGCTTAAATGATATAAAAATGTCAGGTGAAACGAGAACATCACTTTATTTAATTAAATGTGTGTAAGTTTCATGTTTTAAAAAAGTATGCTTGATCCATGTCCTGTGTCTTTCAAAACACTCATTGCCTTCACATCATTGGGCCTCAACACATGGTAGCCTTTGAGAAGAGACATTAAAGGAAATGGTCACATAACCTACAACCTTAATAAGAGTTTTTTAAACATATTCACAAACAAGTCTTTAAAAATTATGATACTGCTATTTGTAGGCATCATAAGAAACTAAGCAAACTGGAAAATGTAGATATTAATATAATCAAAAAGGAAAGTAATTGAACATACAAGTTGACTTGGAAAAATATAAGAACAAAAAACCGATGGCATTATTTGCTTTAAGTTACATTTATTTTTCCTCTTTTACCTAAGAATGTAGTGTAATGACAAACTTTAGAAATAAAAATGTTGAAACAGTCTACTTAGTGGCTGAAAAAGGTAATAACTAAAGGTACAAATTGAACTAATCTAAGATAAAAGATGAGGAACAATAGATCATTGAGTAAAGACAACAATGCAAATGGAGCAAACCTGATTTATATTATTTCATGAAGAAAAGGACAATTTCCACATTTAATCATTGTAATCAATCCTTCTAAAATTACGGTTTAAAAAACCCCAGGATATTCATGGATGACTGTTCTGGTGACTTGTGATTGGAAAAGAGAAAGCACTGTGTTTTATTTCTAGTGCTAAAAAGAGAGGAGGAGAGAAGACATAACCTTTCATCTCAGCTTTTGTTCTAAAACAAAAAATAAATCAATTTCCAGGGTCTAGAAAACATTTTGTAATTAAAAATAAAAGTCAAATTCCCTTATATGACACAGTAAATGTAGAAGTTTAATTTAAAATGCAAAAAAAAATCCAATAACAAGAATCAAAAAACAAACAAAAAATATAAAACCAGAAACTAAATAAAATACAAATGGTGATTTGCCTATTTTCAAGAATGTCATTGGCCTATTCAGATCCACTACCACTACTTGAGCTTTTCTTTTTCCCTTTTGTAGTTTTAGAAATTTACCTTTGTCTGTAACATCACTATTTTCAAATTCTACAATATTTTTGAGTTAATAATGGTAAATCTCTTTACAAATATACTAATATGCCATTGTAAACTTTGATTAATTTATATTTCCAGGGAGTGGCTCCCACATTGATAAACTCTCTTTTATCAAACTTTGTGCTTGGAACTCTTGGATCAAACACTCTTGGGAGGATCCTACTTTCTCAGTGCTCTAGGTACCTTAGTTCCTGCAATTCCTTTGCATTACAGTTCCTTTCTTCTCTCAGCAGGCCCTGTGCTTCCCCAGCTAAGTTATACTGTGAGATAACCCTAAAGTGTTATCTGATTAATAAGAAATGTGAAAATTTTAAAATTATTTCATCTAGCTCCTCATTTTATAAATATAGATATAGGTTCAGAAATGAATATATAATTGTTACTCATACTGTTTAATTTTTCCAATTACTGTTTTATTTTTACTTGTGTGACAATCTAGATTTTTTTAGTAAAGAAAATGAGAACCAGATCTAATTTGGGGGGGTATAAATACAATACTTATGTTGCTTTAAGAGAAAATTTAACAACGAAAGGAGATAAAATGATGAAAGAAAAACTATTAAAGATATTACTGAGAGAAAGGGCCCCATAGCAATAAATGAATTCATGTTTGGAAATAGGAATAATGGTAAAGCAGTCATGAATCCATCCTGAACCCCTGAAAGTTTTGCTTAAGATCACAAAGCAATAAACAGGATAAATATGAAAGCTTAAATTTATTTTATGGGATCAACTTTAAATCACATATTATATCAATAGGAAAATATTTTTATTCTAAATAATGTTCATTCATTACAGGATAGTCCATCAAATATGAGCTGAATCAGATAAACCTGAAGCAGAAAGTTACTCTAAGTTGTAAGCTACTGAAAGGCAGGATCAGATTTTTATTTAACTTGGAGTTAATACCTGGAGCCAAGCTGGCTTTGGTTATGAGTTAGGAATTCATATAATATATCCCCCAAACTAGGAAACCTTTGTAGGTGAAAGGAGCACTTTCCTAGGGCAAGAGCTATAAACTAGGAGGATCATCCCAGGCAACCTAGAAGTTACAGTCACCTTATTTATGAGGTATGACATGGCATGTATTGGAAGGACTTAAACTTTATCCTCACCTGTTTCTAAATTCAATCAAATTTTAAAATAATAGGTATGTATCATGGCATGGAAGGTGAAGAATTCAATAGGCGGGGATATATTTATACATATAGCTGATTCACTTCGTTGTACAGCAGAAACTAACACAACATTGTAAAGAAATTATACTCCAATAAAAAAAAGAATTTAATATATTTATTTGGCAATTTTTAGTTTACTGTACTCCAAAGGCAGAAGAAACCAGGGTTGCATCTAAACATTGAGTGCTCTGAATAAAAGAGATGGAAAAAAGGTATGCATAATTGTATTATGTACAATCAATATTTATTAACCTTCACTTGGCACTGAAAATGTAACATTTTCAAATGGTGAAACCATCACAACTGTAGAAGAAATTGTATCAACAATGCTATGATTATCATTACTTGCAGTATAACTTTGTTAAGAAAAAAGATTTTATAAATAAAGAAGGCAAGTTTGTCTCACTAGAATGGCTAAAATGAAAAAGAAAGGCAGTGCTAAATGTGGGTGAATATGTGGAGAAACCAAAAGTCACATACACTCTTGGTGAATATGCAAACCGATGCCATCACCTTGAAATGGAAAATCATTTGGCATTATTTACTAAAGCTGAATACATGCACTTATCTTTTGGCCCATCGATTTCTATCTTAACAAAAATATGTGCGTATATTCACCAAAAGACATACAAAATGTTTATAGCAGCATTATTCATAACAGCTGCAAACTAGAAACTACTCAAATGCCCATCAATAGGAGACTAGAAAACAGATAGATAAATGTTGATATATTCAATGAAATACATCAGTGAGAAAGAAGAAACTTCAACTACTCTCAACAATATGGGTTTATCTCATAAAAATAATCCTTAGCAGAAGAATCATTATACAAGAGAATGCATATTGTATGTTTCTATATATGTAAAGTTGCAAGACAGGCCAACCCAAGAGATGGTGTTAAAAGTCAGGATGACTCTTAGCCTTAGGGAGTTAAGCATTGACTGGAAGGGGTCATAAGAGAAAATTGCCCTGTGGCTGATGAGATTTTGTTTCTTGATCTGGGTGCTCATTACATGGGTGTGTTCAGTTTGTAAAAAATTAATTCTACAGCAAAATATTATTTTTGCATTTTCCTTAGGTAAATCAAACTTCAATAAATATTTTTTAAAAGAGGGAGGCTTCAGTCCAGTCAGTACTAGTGGAAATGATAATAAATTTCAAATTAACAAGGTCTGAACAAATAATGTTTTAAAGGATACAGAAGCATTAATTCTCTTTTAATGTTTGGGAAAAGTAGTATTATGCAAAATATGTTCCAAGGTTTCATAAAAGAGTTGAACAGGATCATCTCCATTCTAAATCTCCTTTATTTGCAGCAACGTGGATGGACTTAGAGACTGTCATACTGAATGAAGTAAGTCAGGCAGAGAAAGACAAATATCATATGATATCGCTTATAATCTAAAAAAAGGTTACAAATGAACTTATCTAATAGAGTTACAGATATAGAAAACAAAGTTATGGTTACCAGGGCGAAAGGGGTGGGGGATAAATTGGGAGATGGGGATTGACATATACACACTACTATATATAAAATAGATAACTCATAAGGACATACTGTATAGCACAGGGTACCCTACTCAGTACTCTCAGTACAGTACTGTACTGTACACAGTACAGTATGGGAAGAGAATCTAAAAAAGTATGGATATATGCATATGTATAACTGATTAACTTTGCTGTACACCTGAAACTAACACAACATTGTAAATCAACTATATTCCAATAAAAATTTAAAAAGAAAAGAATCACCTTAAAAAATCCACTTATAATTTAGCAAAACTTGTAATTATAAAAAGATATAAATAGTATGACCCATTTTTTAAGTTTTTTGTATATATATATATATATATACACACATAATATGTATACACATAATACATATATGAATTTATAGTACTGATGATTATTCCCCACATTTCCTTTTTTAAATAATCACTCATAACACTTTTTTAAAAGTTATTTTTAAATATTTAAAAAATATAATTGCTACAGCTTTCAGGAACGTTTTCTAGATAGCAGGAATAAGAATGGATTGAAAAGACCCAATGATTACTTTTTAGTCGGAAAGGAAAATTATTGTCAGTGGCTTTACCTTTGATAACTTATTAAAAGTAAAGAATGTGAAATATAATTTTATTTCTGGCCTAAAGTTACTAAACAGGTTGTACTTAGTCATTCATAATACATTTAGAAATGCTTGCAGAGTTATTATGTTGAAAAAATTCTGGAACTGAAATCATTCTCCTTTTGCTTATAAATGTGTAAAGACCTATCTCTTGCATTCTAACCTCTCATCGTTCAAATGTTTGCTATGAATGCAAATTTGTATAGCTTAAATACAAAAATAGTATAGTAAATTATATTTTAGTTGATAAACTAGTTGTATAATGACTTTCTTTTTATATTTTAATTTGCTAAGTGTTATTTGCATTCCCGACATATCACGTTTTTTTCAATTTTATTTATACGGCAATACATGGTTATTACAATGTAGAAGTAAAACATAATTTGTATCTGAGTCTATATTTTATCATTGCACTTAGAACACACACCACTCACAAGCTAGCTAAATACTGAGTAATTACTCAATTGATATTATAAACCCTTTATATTGTGTTATTTAGATGTTCAAGAGAATTTTAGCAATATTTGTAGAAATTGGGATTTGGGGTTAGGTAAGGAATTTATTATGACTTTTCCAAATTTAAATAATTGAGTATAGACTCAAAGTATACCTGAAAATTCATTATGCCATCTATCTTAAAATTCAATTAGTTTTAGAGAAAAAGATACGCCTTTAATATGTTATCTAAACATGACACTAATGCTAAAAACATTTTTGCTACATTTTCGACTATACAAGTGAATGTGTATTTGGAATCTGGTTTAAAATGACCAGAAAAATGTATAATAGAGATGGTTTGAGAGGAAATCCTCAACTACATTTTAACGACCTACAGTATTTTGTAATGACTCTCCTTCTTGAGAGCTGGGATGAGGGTGTGCATGAAAATTACAAGTGAAAATTCTTATATTAGTCAGATATAGGTGTATGTTTATCTGCAAAACATATCAGACAAATACACATCTTTGTTAACTGCCTAAGATATTAATAATGAAGGATGCTAGAAAAGTAAAGTATAATTTAGTGCAGGATAATATTACAGAGCAGAATACAGAGAATAAGGAGAAGATGAACCAAGAGGATATTCAGAAAGATAGAAGAAAATAAAACCCGAGACTTCTAGTGCAAACTCTGAATTGCGGACCTGATGACTTCATATGAATTCATGGATAAAACTGAATTAGACCGAGAAGACAAAAACCTTGAGCAACCCCTCCACACCTTCCCCCAAACAAAGAAACAAAAGGATAGCTTCCTCCTGGCTTCCTCAAGAAGCAGTCCCTCTTGTCTCTTTCTCTGTCCACAGGCCCCAGAGAACCTCTTGGCCTTACTTGTTCTCTCATCCATGGAGGACTCTATCCCACACAGGAAAAAAGAGATTATCGAAGCCATGCCTTTCTTCCTCTCAACTCTTTTATTTTGTTTTCTGAGTTTTGAGTTAAAGAAATTCATCAAACAAGCCATTTGCTTTAGTTTCTTCTTCAGTAACTGTGAGACAAAATTGTTTACAATGGGCATGATTAGGGACTTCAGTTAAGAAATTTGAAAATCATTTGGATTCATTTGTATAAATAAATTAACGTGTTAACCTCTACCTAGTAAAGTCAATATTCCGGAGAGTAGCTTGGAAAATATCACGGCCACCCTTCCAGACTTCAATGTTAACAAAATGAAAATCTGTGTTATAAGTCCATACACATAGCTTTTCAGATCAGCTACACAGAATTTCTTCCCTAGTTATCTCAATTTTGAATTGCCTCGTGAAGAAATGTCCTTCTTAGAGAATTGATATTGAAGCGTTATTTGCTAAACACTTATTCCTCTAGATTCTCTAAGTTTTACACCTGAATAATTACCAGAAAGCTGTATTCCAAGCCTTTGTAGAGTTGGTTTTACTGAACTCTTACTTAATTAAGACCTAAGGTCTTGGCCTTAGGTCTTTGCTGAAGTCTTCAGGTCTTAGGTCTTTGCTAAGGGAAGTCCCTGTGTATCATGTCAGCAGAAGCAGATTTATCATGAAGATGACGAAGTTCAAATTTCAGGGCCTCTCACTTCCTCAGGCACCTGCCAAGGCCCTGAGAGGGGCCCTAACACTGGGTTCATAAAGTTGAAAATTTTGGTAAAATTTACAAAAGTAAAATATTTTATCAATAACCTGCTAAAACCACTGCCTGGGTCCATTCTACCTTTTCCTCTGACATACTTCACCTCTTATCTGGTGGTATTAGTGTGGCCCCCAAAACATTCATATCTAGAAGGAATTTGTGTTGACCAGACTTTTTTTACCGAGGTAATAAATGCTGTTTATGACTTCAAGTTTACATAGTGTTCCAACATATTAATACCCTGTGAGCTTCAAAAAACCAAATACATTTACAGCAGTATTATTGGTCACCAAAGTGAAGGGATTTAGTGGGTTACATTATGTAATGGCAGTGACTTTAGTGTGCTATTCTTAGCCATCCTGGCACATACTTTGCCAACTTTCCTGGTGTCGTGATACAAAGCTGCAGGGACTGAGGTCATAACAGAACCAGCATTCAAAGAACAAGAGTAATGTAAAAGAAACAAGGTTTGAAACGTACAGAGCCATAGCTAGTTTTTCAGAAACACTTCCAACCATGAGACAGGTAAAATGGTTAACAGAGAATTCTGTCCTCATCAGTGTCAAGTAAACATAGAAGTTTCTACCTGCCAAGAATAGACTCAACAAAACAGCATAAACAATTTAAACAACCACCATACTATGTGTTTTTCTTTTTCATGAGAATTGAGGGAAATAGATTTGTCAGAATTTCTGTCTTTGTAGGACACAAACCTGTAGTAATACTATAACTGGTTACTGAAGCTCTGCGTGAAGTTGCATGTTTTATGCATCCCAGTGTTTCAGATACTATCTTTGTGAATCTGACACCTCTTCTTTTACTAAAGTCTGGAAATTCCAGACAAAATAGCAGGTAGATCATACCCAAAGCAATAGATCTTGAAGTGGACAAGATAAACCTCTCAGAGAAATAATGAATAGATTCTTGGATCGTTCAATAATCCAATTAAGATGAATGTATCATACAAACACACTGGGAAAATATTTAAATTTCCTGATGATTTAACATCAGTACCTGACATTAACAAAGATAATAAAACTCACCAGCCACTGTAACAAAAGCATCAGTGACATACTTGCCAATGTATGTTGTCAGTTTAAGAAATATTTACGATTAGTCTGCCCAAGAAAACTTGAAATATAAATTTCCTGAAATCTTACAGCTCATATATGGAAAGAAACGTGATAAGGATTTTCCAAATTTGACAACAATTCTAAAAGTTTACGACATTACAAACAAGTTGTAAAGCTCAAATAAACTTTTTAAAACTACCAATAATAATGAAAATATTCAATCAACCATGTTATTTTCTCACAGATGATATAATAAAACTGCTGTCATGTACACCTGAAACTCATATAATGTGTCAATTATACCTCAATAATAAAAAAAATTGTTGTTCTAGATGATTGTTTTGGAGTATACAGCCAACAAATGTAGGAAAAAAGTATTATTACAGCAAGTTGTTAATGGCTTGTTGTCAACTTTAAAGATTTTATTTTTTGTGTGATTTATTTTTCACTCTAAAGAAATGTTATCTTTTCTTCCTAATTTTGTACTTGTAATTGCATATTCTGTTTCTTAAATTGGGGGCTCCAAGATAGTATGCTTCAGGCCTCAAAAACCTGCATGAGTCACTGTGTTTCAGTATCTTTCTCTGCTGCTGAAGACGATGACCACATAATTTATTTTCCCAACAAGGATACTTTGAGAATGGAAGTTTTCTATAAACAATTACAGGCTTTAAACTGGAAAAGCCCCCGTCAAAAAACAGAAGTGGGTCATACTACTTAAATAAATACTTACAAGAGAAATTTCTGATGGATTGCATAGACAGGGGAACACTGGTCTATTCTGAGAAATTGATGAGTCATTGTTATTTATCCACCAAAGCTATAACTCATTATGTTTTTCTTATTTCCTTGACTTCCAGGAAGCTCAGAGGTAAGTTTTATGCTCAATAGTTAGAGATTTCCTTAGTTCAGTATTTTCTGGTTGATTCTGTAGCCCATTTATCCCCAAATGGCTTATAACGTAACTTCCTCCCTCTCATTTTCAGCTTTTATTAAAAGGTTATATGGTTTTAAAAAATATTTTTACTGACTACTGCCTCTAAGTATTTTTGGAAATTAGTATTATATAAAAACAATAGTTACAAAAGAAAAGCCTTTAGAATCATTATTATAACAATAATTGCCATTTGTTAAACAGAGACTCTGACCTAGTTCTTTTATGTAAATTATTTTTAATATATTTAATATATTTTTATATTTAAATATAATATTTAATATATTTTTCTTTGTCCCAATAATTTCTAGATCTCAATATCTTCTACTACATTCACCAAATATAGGATACATTTTAATAATGACGACTTAGAATACGAATTGATGGTCAGCTTCACAATTATTAATCAACTTCTTTAGTAGAATGGAAGGAAGTTTCCATGCACACACACGTACACTATACACATATACATATATTGTTTTACATATATATGTATACTGATGTTTGTGTGTGTGTGTGTGTGTGTGTGTGTGTGTAGCCTTAAGTATTTGAAAAGGTACCATTTCCTCTGTGAAGTTGCACCTTACCGTCCCGACAATGTGATATTACTGCGGCAATTCAATCATCTGCTTGGCATTTTGACTATCATAAAGTCAGGAGAACTTTCACTGCTGAATAAAAAGACTGCATTCATTTCTGGCTGTTGTGTGAGGCTCCTATGAAATAGATGGAACCTTATAGCTATGAAGAATACTGGAGGGTCTTGGCAGCAATGCCAGCCCAGGAGACTTGGTTGATTTCCTGAACTAGGATTTTTCTGTGCACATGGCCATCTGCTTTCCAGTTCTACTGTTTAATAACTGTAGGCGCTGCCTTCAGTGAAACCTATCAACTTTCTTGACTGTGCCCATTATCTTTTCCAGAGGGAGATCTTAATATGGGCACACAAGTGATCCCAGTGAGGGAAGTCAAGTCACAAAAGGAACCTCTAAACACTGTTTTCAGAGTTTCACACCTGGGGGAATACTGTAGTCTGTGATGGCCGAATGTGTGGGTATTGCAGTGAAGAATGGAGGCAAGAGCAAGTGCCCTCTTCATGAATAACAAGGACACTAAGATTTGAGCACATTCTAAGAAACTTCACAGTGAATGCTGTGACTACTCAAAGGGCACAATGAAAGAGAAAACAGACTCTCCCTTGAGAGGACTTTTCAGTGACATGGCCTGCCTGCTTTTTCTTCCCTTCACATGTTCAGAGCAATATGACATATTGAGGGACATTTCTTGAGACAAGGAAACTTATTCTCTCTCACTATTCCGATTCTGGGTGAGAAAAATAAAGCAGAGATATGAGGACCAAAATGAATGGGAAGAAAACATTAAGAGAGCATTAATATTGCTTTCACTCTTTTGGTATATTTTGTCCATCAGTACTAATTATAACAGTGTCTCTGTGAATATTTTCATATTTTAGTCATTTAAAAAGTTATCTTTTCCAGACTTTAGTTTTAAGATAGTAAACTGATGTCAAGGTAATAAAATATCTCTGCCCCCAAAAAGGGGGAGAAACAAATAGTTAAAGAAAACAAAACATAGCAAAATTATACCAGCACAATCAAGGAAAATGATTAGAGGGCAGGCAAAGAACTTAATAGAAGTTTCAGAATATTGCTATGCCTTGGTTTGGGACAGTCCAAGCAGCCTGAATTCTGCTCAGTTTGTGTTGGGAAGAGTGATGGGGATTAGACAAGAAAACAGTGCCCCCAAAACATCACTAATACTTTCATTCAGGAGAGTAATAGAAGGCATAGCATGAGATTAGGGATTCTGGTAGAGCAGGTAGACATTTTCACTTGCCATATCCTGAGTCCCTGTAAAGGACAAGGAAAACCACTGTACTTCACCACTTTGGTGATTCCCTAATGAACATAAAACTGTAAAGGGAAAGCTAAGCAGTCCCATGAAATACTCAGAGCTAATTAACTGCAATTTAATCAAATAGAAGGTGAAAGATGAAATAAGCAAGATGGGAGAGCAAATGAGAGATAGACATTGCTTACGGAGATCCTCCCCTGCTGTCCCCTCCATGTCCAGACCCAGACTTTCAATGCAAGTGCCAAAACACATATTATTCATATATTTCTCTCCTCTATTGTTGGGAAGTAGAAATGATTGCAAAGATGAGAGAACAACTGAATTGGTCATGGTGAATGGGTCAGCTTCTTCAAGTTGAGTTAGGGGAATTATTTAAAGTCAGGGGCCATTCCTGCACTGGATATGGGTGCCTCCCAGACACAGTGAGATGAGTACAGGCCCAGGACATTTAACAAAGCTCCAATGCAAACGGATGCAGAGACCACAGAGTCCTGCCGAACCCTCCTGGGGTTCTGCAGGCTCTTCCACCCCTGGTCCATGTGCTGCAGAAATTCAGTTATCAACATGGATTTCAGAGGAAAGACAGATTTTGAATAAGGAACGAATCAAGTAGAACTTACTCTGCAATTTTAGTGCAAATAAAGGGTCTAAATAGAATTGTCACGTTACCAAATTATGTAAGAACAAGGTGAAGAAAAAGGAAAAGGCAACGTTTAGGCAAAATTACTGCAGCAAAAAGAGAAAGTGAATAAAAGGAACATGGCATGTAATGAACAGAGGTGACTTCATCTCGAAAGAAAACAGAACTCAAGAACTTACAAAAGCTCTAAAACCTCATCAGTCCAAAAACACTTCCTAATAAGACACCTATTCTGAAAATACGAGGTTTGTGTCTTAAGAGAGATTGCTGAAATACATTTTGAAACTAGAATTGTTATTGAGGGTAAAAAATCAAATCTATATTAAAGGATTAAAAAACTATTTCAAATATTCTTTTTTTTTTTTTACTGTATGATATCACTTACATGTGGAATCCAAAAAATATAACAAACTAGTGAATATAACAAAAGAAACAGACTCACAGATATAGAAAACAGACTAGTGGTTACTACTGGGGGGAGGGAAGGTGTGGGGCAATACAAGTGTAGGGGATTAAGAGGTACAAACTATTAGGTGTAAAATAAGCTACAAGGGTATATTATTGTACAACACAGGGAATACAGCAAATGTTTTATAACTGTAAGTGGAGTATAACCTTTAAAAATTGTGAATCACTATATTGTACACCTGTAACTTACATAATGTTGTACAGCAACTATACTCCAATTAAAAAATAACAATAAAAACAGAAAAACACAAAAAGGAGCCTAGGAAGAACAGTAGCATAGTTTTATATGTTTTAAATGGTCAAGTAATATATAAATACTCCAATGAATATGGTACTTTCCCTTGACAAAGATCTGAAGTTTGCTCAGGGAAGTGCGTCATGACTTATGCATTACTGTGAGGCGGTGGAAGGAGGGTCATTTGAAACCAGACAAAAAGTTGTGCCACCAGAAGTTGGATGGGCTGGCTTATCACACACCTATGAGCGGAGGTACCAGGTGGATGTGTCTGGTGTGTTCATGTGAGAATTTTGCATATTCCTAAGGCTTTTGGTTCAGCTGGGTGCAGTTTTTAACAGTTACCTAGCCGTTTATTGCTGATGAAACTGCAGATAAGCAAAGACAAAACTTGCGGCATGCTCACAATCCTCCCTCGCGTATAATCATGTTGTGTTTTCAAAACAAGCATTATAATAGACCTAATGGTGTTTGGAAAACACCAAGTTCTGTTTAGGGCCTCCCATTTCAGATCTTGGCGTGTATATGTTGCTCTTTTTTTGCTTGAATTCTTTCTCTGACAGTGGACCATAGTCAATGATTTCTACCGTTATTATTTACACTTCTGCATCATATAGAATGTATGACTGGTGGCTTTTAAAAAGCATAAGAAACAAAAGCCTCTTGCCTTGACAGTTTGAAAATATTGTAATCATTGGATGAAATCTTAAGCATTTGATTTTAACTTGTGTAAAAATAGAATGATATTTTTTTTTAAACATCTTTAATGGAGTATCATTGGTTTACAGTGTTGTTTTAGTATCTGCTGTATAAAAAAGTGAATCAGCTATATGCATACGTATATCCCCAAATCTCCTCTCTCTTGCGTTTCCCTCCCACCCTCCTTATCTCACCCCTCTAGGTGTTCCCAAAGGACCGAGCTGATCTCCCTGTGCTATGCGGCTGCTTCCCACTAGCTATCTATTTTACATTTGGGAGTGTATATATGTCAATGCTACTCTCTCTCTTCGTCCCAGCTTACCCTTCCCCATGACCGTATACTCAAGTCCATTCTCTACGTCTGTGTCTTTATTCCTGTCCAGCCCCTAGGTTCATCACGATCATTTGTGGGTTTTTTTTTTGGATTCCATATATATAGGTTAGTGGACAGTATTTGTTTTTCTCTTTCTGACTTACTTCACTCTGTATGAAAGAATCTAGGTCCATCCACCTCACCACAAATATCTCAACTTCATTTCCTTTTATGGCTGAGTAATATTCCATTGTATATATGTGCAACATCTTCTTTACCCATTCATCTGTTGATGGACACTTAGGTTGCTTCCATGTCCTGGCTATTGTAAATAGAGCTGCAATGAACATTGTGGTACATGACTCTTTTTGAATTATGGTTTTCTCAGGGTATATGGCCAGTAGTGGGATTGCTGGGTCGTATGGTAGTTCTATTTTTAGTTTTTTAAGGAACCTACATACTGTTTCCATAGTGGCTGTATCAATTTACATTCCCAACAACAGTGCAAGAGGGTTCCCTTTTCTCCACACCCTCTCCAGTATTTACTGTTTGTAGATTTTTGGATGATGGCCATTCTCACTGGTGTGAGGTGATACCTCATTGTAGATTTGATTTGCATTTCTCTAATGATTAGTGATGTTGAGCATCCCTCCATGTATTTGTTGGCAATCTGTATATCTTCTTTGGAGAAATATCCATTTAGGTCTTCTGTCAATTTTTGGATTGGGTTGTTTGTTTTCTTGATATTGAGCTGCATGAACTGCTTGTAAATTTTGCAGATTAATCCTTTGTCAGTTGCTTCATTTGCAAATATTTTCTCCCATTCTGAGGGTTGTCTTTTCATCTTGTTTATCTTTTCCTTTGCTGTGCAAAAGCTTTTAAGTTTCACTAGGTCCCATTTGTTTATTTTTGTTGTTATTTCCATTTCTCTAAGAGGTGTGTCAAAAAGGATCTTGCTGTGATTTATGTCATGGAGTGTTCTGGCTATGTTTTCCTCTAAGAGGTTTAAAGTGTCTGGCCTTACATTTAGGTCTTTAATCCATTTGGAGTTTATTTTTGTGTATGGTGTTAGAGAGTATTTTAATTTCATTCTTTTACATGTAGCTGTCCAATTTTCTCAGCACCACTTATTGAAGAGGCTATCTTTTCCCCATTGTATATTCTTGCCTCCTTTATCAAAGATAAGGTGACCATATGTGCGTGGGTTGATCTCTGGGCTTTCTATCCTGTTACATTGATCTAGATTTCTGTTTTTGTGCCACTACCATACTGTCTTGATTACTGTAGCTTTGTAGTGTAGTTGGAAGTCCTGGAGCCTAATTCCTCCAGCTCCGTTTTTTCTTTCTCAAAATTGCTTTGGCTATTTGGGGTCTTTTGTGTTTCCATACAAATTATGCAATTTTTTGCTCTAGTTCTGTGAAAAATGTCATTGGTAGTTTGATAGGGATTGCATTGAATCTGTAGATTGCTTTGGGTAGTATAGTCATTTTCACAGTGTTGATTCTTCCAATCCAAGAACATGATATATCTCTCCATCTGTTTGTATCATCTTTAATTTCTTTCATCAGTGTCTTATAGTTTTCTGCAAACAGGTCTTTTGTCTCGTCTTTTGTCACCGTAGGTAGGTTTATTCCTAGGTATTTCATTCTTTTTGTTGCAATGGTAACTGGGAGTGTTGCCTTCATTTCTCTTTCAGATTTTTCATCATTAGTGTATAAGAATGCAAGAGATTTCTGTGCATTAATTTTGTATCCTTCAACTTTACCAAATTCCTTGATGAGCTCTAGTAGTTTTCTGGTGGCATCTTTAGGATTCGCTACGCATAGTATCATGTCATCTGCAAACAGTGACAGCTTTACTTCTTCTTTTCTGATTTGAATTCCTTTTATTTCTTTTTCTTCTTTGATTGCTGTGGCTAAAACATCCAAAACTATGTTGAATAATAGTGGTGAGAGTGGACAACCTTGTCTTGTTCCTGATCTTAGAGGAAATGGTTTCAGTTTTTCACCATTGAGAACGATGTTGGCTGTGGGTTTGTCATATATGGCCTTTATTATGTTGAAGAAAGTTCCCTCTATGCCTACTTTCTGGAGGGTTTTTACCATGAATGGGTGTTGAATTTTGTCGAAAGCTTTTTCTGCACCTATTGAGTTGATCATATTGTTTTTCTCCTTCAATTTGTTAATATGGTTTATCACATTGATTGATTTGCGCATATTGAAGAATCCTTGCATTCTTGGGATAAACCCCACTTGATCATGGTGTACGATCCTTTTAATGTGCTGTTGGATTCTGTTTGCTAGTATTTTGTTGAGGATTTTTGCATCTATGTTCATCAGTGATATCGGCCTGTAGTTTTCTTTCTTTGTGACATCTTTGTCTGGTTTTGGTATCAGGGTGATGATGGCCTTGTAGAATGAGTTTGGGAGTGTTCCTCCCTCTGCTATATTTTGGAAGAGTTTGAGAAAGATAGGTGTTAGCTCTTCTTTAAATGTTTGATAAAATTCGCCTGTGAAGCCATCTGGTCCTGGGCTTTTGTTTGTTGGAAGATTTTTAATCACAATCTCAATTTCAGTGCTTGTGATTGGTCTGTTTATATTTTCTGTTTCTTCCTGGTTCAGTCTCAGAAGGTGGTGCTTTTCTAAGAATTGTCCATTTCTTCCAGGTTGTCCATTTTATTGGCATATAGTTGCTTGTAGTAATCTCTCATGATCCTTTGTATTTCTGCAGTATCAGTTGTTACTTCTCCTTTTTCTTTCTAATTCTATTGATTTGAGTCTTCCTCCTTTTTTTCTTGATGAGTTTGGCTAATTGTTTATCAATTTTGTTTATCTTCTCAAAGAACCAGCTTTTAGTTTTATTGATCTTTGCTATTGTTTCCTTCATTTATTTTTCATTTATTTCTGATCTGATCTTTATGATTTCTTTCCTTCTGCTAACTTTGTGGTTTTTTTGTTCTTCTTTCTCTAATTGCTCTAGGTGTAAGGTTAGGTTGTTTATTTGAGATGTTTCTTGTTTCTTGAGGTAGGCTTGTATTGCTATAAACTTCCCTCTTAGAACTGCTTTTGCTGCATCCCATAGGTTTTGGGTCATCGTGTTTTCATTGTCATTTGTTTCCAGGTAGTTTCTGATTTCCTCTTTGATTTCTTCAGTTATCTCTTGGTTATTTAGTAGTGTATTGTTTAGCCTCCATGTGTTTGTATGTTTTATAGTTTTTTTCCTGTAATTGATATCTAGTCTCATAGCGTTGTTGTCAGAAAAGATACTTGATACGATCTCAATTTTCTTAAATTTACCAAGGCTTGATTTGTGACCCAAGATATTATTTATCCTGGAGAATGTTCCATGAGCACTTGAGAAGAAAGTGTATTCTGTTGTTTTTGGATGGAATGTCCTGTAAATATCAATTAAGTCCATCTTGTCTAATGTATCATTTAAAGCTTGTGTTTCCTTATTTATTTTCATTTTGAATGATCTGTCCATCGGTGAAAGAGGGGTGTTAAAGTCCCCTACTAAGATTGTGTTACTGTTGATTTCCCCTTTTACGGCTGTTAGCATGTGCGTTATGTATTGAGGTGCTCCTATGTTTGGTGCATAAATATTTATAATTGCTATAACTTCTTCTTGGATTGATCCCTTGATCATTATGTAGTGTCCTTCTTTGTCTCTTATAATAGTCTTTATTTTAAAGTCTATTTTGTCTGATATGAGAATTGCTACTCCAACTTTCTTTTGATTTCCATTTGCATGGAATATCTTTTTCCATCCCCTCACTTTCAGTCTGTACGTGTCCCTAGGTCTAAAGTGGTTCTCTTGTAGACAGCATATATACGGGGCTTGTTTTTGTATCCATTCAGCCAGTCTGTGTCTTTTGGTTGGAGCATTTAATCCATTTACATTTAAGGTAGTTATCAATATGTATGTTCCTATTACCACTTTCTTAATTGTTTTGGGTTTGTTATTGTAGGTCTTTTCCTTCTGTTGTGTTTCCTGCCTAGAGAAGTTCCTTTAGCATTAGTTGTAAAGCTGGTTTGGTGGTACTGAAATCTCTTAGCTTCTGCTTCTCCGTAAAGATTTTCAATTCTCCATCAAATCTGAATGAGATCCTTGTTGGGTAGAGTAATCTTGCTTGTAGGCTTTCCCCTGTCATCATTTTAAATATGTTCTGCCACTCCCTTCTGGCTTGCAGAGTTTCTGTTGAAAGACCAGCTGTTAACCTTATGGCAATTCCCTTGTATGTTATTTGTTGTCTTCCCTTGCTACTTTTAATATTTTTTTCTTTTTATTTAATTTTTGATAGTTTCATTAATATGTGTCCTGGTGTATTTCTCCTTGGATTTATCGTGTATGGGACTCTCTGTGCTTCCTGGACTTCATTGACTGTTTCCTTTCCCATATTAGGGAAGTTTTCAACTATAATCTCTTCAAATATTTTCTCAGTCCCTTTCTTTTTCTCTTCTTCTTCTGGGACCTCTATAATTCGAATGTCGGTGCATTTAATGTTGTCCCAGAGGACTCTGAGATTGTCCTCAATTCTTTTCATTCTTTTTTCTTTATTTTGCTCTGCAGTAGTTATTTCCACTATTTTATCTTCCAGGTCACTTCTCCGTTCTTCTGCCTTAGTTATTCTGCTATTGATACCTTCTAGAGAATTTTTATTTTCATTTCTTGTGTTGTTCATCATTGTTTGTTTGCTCGTTAGTTCTTCTTGTTCCTTGTGAAACGTTTCTTGTATTTTCTCCATTCTATTTTCAAGATTTTGGATCATCTTTACTATCATTACCCTGAATTCTTTTTCAGGTAGACTGCCTATTTCCTCTTCATTTGTTTCATCTGGTGGGTTTTTACCTTACTCTTTCATCTGCTCTGTGTTTCTCTGTCTTCTCATTTTGCTTAACTTACTGTGTTTGGGGTCTCCTTTTTGCATGCTGCACGTTCGTAGTTCCCGTTGTTTTTTGTGTCTGCCCCCAGTGGCTATGGTTGGTTCAGTGGGTTGTGTAGGCTTCTGGTGGAGTGGACTGGTGTCTGTGCTCTGGTGGTTGAGACTGGATCTTGTCTTTCTGGTGGGCAGGACCACCTCTGATGGTGTGTTTTGGGGTGTCTGTGACCTTTTTTATGATTTTAGGCAGCCTCTCTGCTAATGGGTGGGGTTGTGTTGCTCTCTTGCTAGTTGTTTGGCATAGGGTGTCCAGCAGTGTAGCTTGCTGGTCTATATCACCATTTTATTGATGGCTTGAGTGAAGGTAAGAGGTAGAGCAATCAATGTGAAAGTATTTAAATATTTTAGTAACTGATAAGGACATCCTGGGTCATCCTGCCTGAATATCAATACCCCTGTAAGTAAAGTGGGACCATTACTAGAGTAGGCTGCTAATATGGAGACAGATTTAGGGCAGGAACACAATACCCTCCTTGATTTCGGATTTCTGCTAGAGATAAAGACAAGGAAAGATGTACAGTTTTTCACAATGGCAAAATTCCCTGTCATATGGTAGCCCTCTAATTGACCTAATACCTAAAGGACTGTCTCTCTTACTGATGAAAAATACTTTTAGCTCTGTTCTGAAGAAGGCCTCTCTACCAGCTGCTTCAGCAAAGGATAGGCAGGAAAGTGACTTCACACAGAGTAAAAGGAAAGTGCTTGACTAAGCAGTGAACATTCCCACTCAGATACCGCCTTTCAAGTGACCTGCCCTCTCCTTCTCATGGCTAACTGGAACCAGAATCAATGCCAAACTACAGAGAGAGAGAGACAGAGAGAGAGAGAGAGAGAGAGAAAGAGGACCAGTGAGAGAGAAAGAAACAGAGAGAAAGCTGGATAAAATCTCTCTTTCTCTTTTCCCTTTCTTTTGGACTAAAAGCGTTGATCAGAGACCACATAGACTCTGACAGAAGGAATCTGAATCATCAATACTAAATAACTGAGAAGTCCCTTTCTAAACTAGGAGGCAGCACAGTAAAAATCACTAGAATATGAGTGGCATTCTGTAGTTAGAAAGCAAAAGACCGTTCAAAGGAATTTGAGCAAATGTGCCTCTGTAAACTAGATTTACCTTAACAAATAGCAGAAAACTTAAAAAAAAATTTAAATTCATATTCTCAGCAATATTTGGGAATATATTATATGGATAAAATATTTAGATGTAATGAGAAAAATTGCTTTAGGTTTATAAACCCAATTGCTAAATATAAAATATTTTTAGGTGTGATTACATACATATTCTTATGAGGTAAATGTTAACATTTTTCAGGTTGAAGTGTCACATCAAATGGTTAAACAAAATGTGAAAGGGTAGGAATGGATAGAGACCAAAAAAGTGAGGGAAAAAGAGTAATTTAGTCAAAATATTATCAAATATGAATTTCTTCTTTTAACTTTTTCTTATGTTTAAAAATGTTCAAATTCAAACTTAGAAAAAAGAAAAATCATAAACTTAATCATAAAGGCAGGAATAAAAATTAAGGATGCATTCGTAATAAGTAAATTAAGTCAAAATGTGCATTTTCATGAGAATAAATATATATATAATATGTATGTATATATAATTCTAAGGTTGCCATTGTGGTCCTAAATAGCTTTAGAACATGATTGGTAGAAAAGAAACCAATTTGGTGCCTCATTCTAGAAAGAACAGCTATTTCTACTGTTAAACAAATGGGTTTAATCCTGTAGATATTCTATTCTCAGCAGATCTCTTCTAAGCCCACCCAACAACATGCCCATATGTTCAATAATAACTTATTTTGTTTGAATGTAAGCTGATTTGTCTTTGAACTGCAACCATCAACTATCAATATTTTTTTTTAGAACATGAGCCTGATGGAACTATTAACTAAGAAAAACATGGTTTGTGCATTTTGGCCAGATTGCTAAGGTATTTGAGGTATTACTTTTTTCTCCCTGCAGAATGCTGAGTATATAATTTGTAGGTACTGTGGAATATTTCAAATGTGAAACAGTTTAACAGCATTAATGATACTACCAAAAAATCCTACCCTTCTCTACTTATGCTTGCCATTCCTTTGATGGAAATCAAAATTTGTGATTTCTGTTGTGGGAAGGAAAAAATAATCCTAGAAGAGACAGCAGATTATATTCAATCTTTTTATACTACAATGTGAATTAACTGATCAGATCCTTTCTAAAAGTAGATTTTTGATAAAGGGAAGAGAGCAAACATAAGTCAAGCATAACTATCAGCATTTGTTAAAAGAAACGTTTTGTCTAATTAAAAAAACTCTTTTAAATTGTATTTAGAGTACCTTATGAGAAGTGTTGCCTAGAGAAAAATTACATTATAATTTATCATTTACTTAATATTTGTAGTTTTTAAAAATAAAATATCTTTTCTACATATTTAAATCCATTTTAGTTGTGAAATGTTTTAAATACACTTAAAAATCAAAGATTTATATCAGATTTAATAAACGTTCATGTTTTGACATATTTGTTTCAGATCTTTTCATTTAAAAACTCATTAATTATGCAGTTTTAACTATATTTTACCCTTATTGATTCAATTCCCCACTTCCTTTTCAAGAGGTAACAACTGCACTTAGGGGTTTAGATTCCTCTTTCTACCCATGTTTTTATACATTCACTACACCTATGTGTTTTCATCAATTTATGGTATTAATAAAATTTTAGTGTTTACCATAACTAAGCAAGTTATATTTACCATAACAAATGTAAAAGCAAGGTGCCCTGCTTTCTTTCTCTCTCTCTCTCTATATATATATAAAATATACATATTATATATGTATTATATATGTATCTTAACGGAATTACCTTGCTATATACCTGAATTATTGTAAATCAACTATACCTCAATAAAATTTTTTTAAATAAAAAAGATTTATCTACATGTATTTATGTGGCTCTATTTCATTAATTTTACCTAGTAAATAGCATTCCATTACATGAATCTACCTTAGATTTGCAATCCATCTTCTGTTTATGGGCAGTAATGTTAATTTCAAAATCTTGCTGTCATAGAGAAAGCTTCAGTAAATTTCCTTGTACACATCCTCTTACAAATATGTGGTATAATTCCTCTAGTCTATAGAGAAGGATCTATCTAGAAGTGGAAATTATGGGTTGTAGAATGTTTGTGTGTGGGTGTGTGTCTGTATGTGTGCATCTTTGGTTTTACTAAACGTCCCCACTTTTGCTATGCAAAGTAGTACCAATTTTCACTACCACCAGAAATACATGAGTCCCACATCCTCAAAAATACTTAGAGTTGTCATATTTTACAATGTGTGACCATACAATACAATGAAAATGACAGTATACTGAGAACAACATCTCATGAATTTTAAAATTTGCAAATTTTTTTTTTTTTTGCAAGTGAGGATATTTCCATATGTTTGTTAACCTTTATCTGTTCATATCCTTTGATAATTTTACCCATTAGATTGTTTCTCTTACTTAGTAATTCATACAATTTCCTGCAGATTCTAGATTCTAACCCTTTGCCAGGTGTTTGGTTGGAAATAACTTCTGGTTCGGTGTTAGTTTGTCATTTCACTTTGTTTTATGGTGTCATTGGTATGTAAAAGTTTATTAATTTATTAATTTTCTTGTTATAAAATCTATCAATTTTTAAAATTTTTTCTTGTGCAAGAAATCCTTACAAATCCTGAGGTTCTAAATATACATTCCTTTATTTTTTTAAGGGCCTTGTGATTTTACTTTGCACATTTAGATCTTTAGTCTATTGGGAGTTTCTTTTTCTGTATGAGTGTAACAGAAATCTCATCTCCCCTCAGTGCCACCAGCCCCCCTGCTTGTGAATAGTTGCTTTCCCCACTAGCACTCGTTGAATAGGTCATACCTTTCCTTCCTTATGTTGCTCCTGACACATATCCCATTTTGACTGGGATACCAAATTAAGACATGCCGAACCATGCAAATAACAATAAAGGAACAAAAAAAATATTAATGACGAAAAGACAATCATTTAAAGGTGTTTCACAGCAGTGCTTTGGCAGTACTGGCAAGTACTTCTAGCCAATGGCTTCCAACAAGAGGGGTCTGAATGAACTCCCTGTTCTCAGCAAAAGAGCCCCCATATTTTCCCCCTGGTCGTCTACACACTCTGAGTCACACACACCACACCCCTACACTCACCGGACTGTGCTCCCTTCTGCCTATTGGTCTAACTATGGTCTTTTCCAGAACTAGTAACAAACTTTTAGTTACTATAGTTTCATAATAAATTTCCTGTCTTTATTCTTCTTTAAAGTTACCTTAGTTAGCTATTCTTAGTCCTTTAATCTTACATGTGAATCTTAGACTTAGCTTGTCAAATATTAGACTGAATTAAAAGTTGTCAAATTTTGACCAAGAAATTCACAAATGGTCAATAACCATTTTTGAAATTATTCTAAAAGATACTCAAACCAAGGTACAAAAAATCTCAAAAGGATGTAAAAACATCCTCTAACCTAAAATATTTGTCACCTATTGGTGATTTGGACTCAGGACATCAGGATATTTCTCTTTCATTCATGGTAAAATCCCCAGAAAAAGATTTTGTTTCTGATGAACGAGTCTCTTCAGACCTATGCAGCAGTAATAGCCTTGGTTTTAATTTTCAATTACATGTATTTGCAATATTTTCCTTCTGAAAAATGTTTGCTCAATTACCAAACTTTGCTCAATTACCAAACATTATCTATGTTTGATAAATAAAGTAGTAAATCATTTTTCAAAGCAAAGTAATGAAACATCATAATTATTTAAAACCTAACCTAGTGCAAAACTGAAACATTGCATACAATGTTTTACATACAATTTGTATAACACTAATTTTATATGAAATTTTGTCTGTGTGTGTTTTTTTTAACATCTGTAAATTAATACATGTTAATTCATCCCAGGAATTATAATTTCTACTAATCAAGTCAAACATGCTTTTTACATAAAATTTTCATATTGTCTTGCCACAGACACTTTAGGATCTTATTTGAAAAATGTATCAAAAGCATTGGCATCTCACAGCCTGTTGGGTTAATGCCTAATAGCAGTGATGAGGCATCTAATTCTGGACTTGCTTTAGCTGAAAATTAAGGTTTTGGATATACTGATGTGATAAGATGAAACCTTTTGCTAACTTGCATGTTACTATGTATCTGCCTTTGAAAAAAACAAAAAACAAACAAACAAACAAAAAAACAACCCCATACTTGTGTACTGGTTGTTTTCAGGACAGGTAGAGTGGACTTATCCAGGGACTACATAAAGAGCAACTTCTTCCAGATCTATTTCAGATTCTCCAATAGACACAGAGCTTCTACAAAATGAAGCAAATCTATATATAAAGTGTGAGAGCATATCAAAGTCAATTAAGTGAGCATATCATGGACATGGCCTCTGGAGAAGAACTCTGGAGAACACTGAAAGATGTATTTTGTTTCAGAAGAAGACAAATATCCCTGACAAGTGGATCATACAGGTTCTGCCCATATAATTCCTATAATGAAATACTAACTTATGTTTGATTCAAATAGAAATTATTGAATAGTTTTTACATATTACGTAGACTGCTAAAAACCACAACTATAAATATCAATGGTGTGTGTGTGTGTATTAGTATTACACCTTGTTTCAGAAAGCATTTGTACTTTCATATAAAGATTGAGAAGAAACACACAACTATCACAATGAATAAAAAACAGACAGAAGGGCAAAGAAGGAAAATTAAGTGTAATTATGGATATGGCTAATATAAATAGTCATGCCATAAAGTCCTCTTCACTTCTGCAGGTAGGACACTAAATGGCAACAAGTCAAACACATCCATTTGCATTTATCAAAATATTTCCTTAGGTTAAATTTCTAGATGAGGAATGACTGAGAAAAGGATATAATCATTCTGAAGGCTTTTGACCCATAATGCCAAGTTGCCCTCTGCAAAGGTTATTTAATTCATAATCCTGCCATCATCCTATGAAAATGTCCACTTTTCCATGTTAATTAATTCTGCATAGTATCATTCTTATAACAAGTGCAATCCTAATTAAATAATATTCCATTTTATTTTCATTTCCATGGTTATTAAGCAGCCAAAAGTAGTCATAAAATATTTTGTGACTTATCTCTTTGAAACCATTACTTTTTTCTTTAACTGAGGAATTTGTCATTTTCTTAGTGATATATAGAGATTCTTTAACTAATAAGGATATTGTATGATACATAAGGATAATAACCTATTTTCTGTCACATGTGTTAGAATACTTTTTTTCTGTGCTGTAGACACCTTTTTTAAACAAATTTTTATCTACTTATAATGTTTTATTTTTTATTTGGTTTAATTCATTAATCATTTCTCTTGTCATTTGTGCCCTTGTTGTCAAATTTTATGGGTTATATCTATTCAGACCAAGATCAGGTAAATATATATACATATTTTCTTTCATATACATTCAAGTATAATTTATTTTGGCATAAAATGTAATCTGGTAATTTTACTTTATGTTTCAAGATGGTTATACTATTGTACTAATACATTAATCATTCATTTCTTAACCAAGATACATGTTAAATTTATAATTCAGTTTTGAACTGTTCATCCTGGTTGACTGATAATATTATAATGATGCTGGAGTTTGTTATAATTTTTAGAGAGTGAGAAATTTCTTAAACTTTTATCATGTTTTTCTTTAAAAAATTTTTTTTACTGAAGTATGGTTCACTTACAGTATTATATTAGTTTCAGGTGTCTAATTTAGTGATTCAATATTTTTATAGATTATGCACCAAAGTTATTAAAATATTAATGACTGTACATTCCCTGTTCTGTCTGTTACATCCCTGTTACTTATTTATTTCATAATTGGTAGTTTGTACTTCTTCATCTCCTTCACCTATTTCATCCATTCCCCCAACTTCCTCCCATCTGGCAACCACTAGTTAGTTCTCTGTATCTTTGAGACTGTTTCTGTTTTGTTTTATTTGTTCATTTGTTTTGTTTTTTGGATTCCACAGATCAGTGAAAACATACAGTATTTGTCTTTCTCTGTCTGACTTAAAGACTCCACCAAAAAACTATTAAAATAAAAGAGTCAGTAAAGTTGCAGGATACAAAATTATTATACAGAAATCTGTTGTGTTTCTATACACTAATAACAAGCTATCAGAAAGAGGAAGCAATAAAACAATCCCATTTATAATCACATCAAAAAAATACTTAGGAATAAATTTAACCTAGGAAGTAAAGAACCTATACTCTGAAGACCATAAGACACTGATAAAAGAAATTTAAGAAAACATAAATAAATAGAAAGATATACTGTGCTCATCGATCAAAAGATTTAATATTTTTAAAATGTCCAGACTACCCAAAGCAAATCTACAGATTCAGTGCAATCCCTATCAAAACACCAAAGAATCTTTTCACAGAACTAGAACAAATCTTAAAATTTGTATGGAGAGAAACAAGACCTGGAGTAGCCAAAGCAATCTTGAGAAAGAAAAACAAAGCTGAAGGTATCATGCACCTTGACTTCAGACTATACTACAAAGCTACAGTAATCATAATAGTACGGTACTGGCACAAAAAAAGACACATAGATCAGTGGAACAAAACAGAGAGCCCACAAATAAACCCACACATATATGGTCAATTAACCTATGCCAAAGGAGGCAAGAATATACAATGGGGAAAGATAGTCCCTTCAATAAGTGGTGCTGGGAAAATTTGACAGCTACATGTAAATAAATGAAACTAAACTACTTTCTCACACCATATACAAAAATAAACTCAAAATGGATTAAAGACTTAGATGTAAGACCTGAAACCATAAAACTCCTAGAAAAAAAAATAGGTAGTACTCTCTTTGACATCAGTCTTAGCCATATTTTTTTATATGTTTTCTTGGACAAGAAAAACAGAAGCAAAAATAAACAACTGGGACTGCGTCAAACTGAAAAGCTTTTCACAGAAAAGGAAACCATCAGCCAAATGAAAATGCAATCTACTGAATGGGAGAATATATTTTCAAAGGATTTATCCAATAAAGGGTTAATGTTCAATTTATAAAAAGAATTCATACAAATCAATATAAAAAAATCGAATTTAAAAATGAACAGAGGACCTGAATAGGAATTTTTCCAAAGAAGACATAAAGATGGTCAACAAGCCCATTAAAAGAGGGTCAACATCACTAATTACCAGAGAAATGCAAATCAAAACTCCAATGAGTTATTATCTCATGTGTCATCAACTGCTATCATCAAAAGACAAGAAATAACAAGTGTTGGCAAGAATGTGTAGAAAGGAGTTCCCTCATGTATTGTGGGTGGGAATGTAATTTGGTGTAGCCACTATGGAAAACAGTATGAAGTTTCCTCAAAAAATTAAAAATAAAACTGCCATATGATCCAGAATTATTATATTTTTCTTGATAATATTTTTTTTCAGTGTTTTGAACTATTTCGTGGACAGTCATCTTACTAGGTACTGGGGATTAAGTAGTGAACCAGATATTCACATTGAGGCTACATTTCAGTATGAGATATACTCACTAAACAACTAATTACCTAATTACTTATTTAATTGTAAACTCAACTAGTAGATGGAACAAAGAGAGTTACCAAAATGATCTAGAAATGGTGACTATAATAAAGCTTATTTGAGAAATAGATTTTGAAGACAAACTCCAAAGGATAAAAAGGAATTATTAGTGAAAGAAACAGTAGCAGTACATTGTTCAAACAAAGGTAACAAACATGTGCAAATGTCATAAGATGATAAAAGAAGAATGGTGCATTTGAGAAATACAAAGACTACTGGATTGGCTGCAGTAGAGAAAACAAAGGGGTGAGTGTCTCAGGTTGAGAATGGTGTGCAGGGACCACATCTCTCAGAACCTTAAAGGCCATGTGAAATTCTCAATATTTTTCTGAACAATGGCAGATATTGAGTGGACTTAAACAAGAGAGAAATGTTATGTCCAGCTTCAATATGAAGAATGAATGGGGAAGGAACAAGAATGGTTATAGTGGGACTGGTTAAGAGAGTATTGCTATGGTAAAGCAAGAGATGATGGTGGCTTAGAATAGAGTCAAGACAGTAAGGAGAGAAGAAGATAGGTTAAAGAGATACTTAAGAGACAATTAAAAGGATTAATCGCTTTAATGAATATAAAGAGTAAGAGAACAAAGTATTGGGGATGCCTTTTAGAACTCTGGGATTGTCAAACAAGGTAGATGCTGGTGACACTGACTGTGACGGAAGAGAACCAAGTTTTAGATATATTTAATTGTATTGGTCTATTAAAAATCAAAAGGATGATATATATCTAGAACTAAGAATTGGAGTTTCAAGAAGTGATATATGCATGGGAGTCATCAGCATGTGAATGGTCAATTAAACTATGTGATGGATGGGACAGCTTATCTCAAGAAAGGATATTCTGAGAGAAAAGGGCTAAACTAAGAGCCTATGGAATTGCAGTACTTACAGTTTAGATATACAAAGAGAAACTGGCAAAGAAACCTGATAAATAATGACCAGAGACAGACGAGGAAAACTAGGGGATTATAAGACAAGCCAAGAAGAACCAGAACAAAGCAATAAAATGCTTCTTATTGAACAAATCTAGGAAAAAAAAAAGAGGAAAACATAAGTACTGAAAATCAGAAATGTTAAGCAGGGGTTAACACAAAATTTTTAAAAAAAGAACATTTATAGATTCATAAGAAATTATTTTGCTTACCTCTGTGCAAAATAATTTTTAAAAACCTGGAAAAATAAGCAATTTTCCAGAAAAAAATATAATTTACCAAAACCAACTCTTGAAGAGAACATCATTTAAAAAGACCAAACCATAAAAGAAATAAAAACTTTTGTCAAGCATCTGTCAAGCATCTACTAGTCTAAGATTATTTTCCACAGGAAGGTCTACAAAACCAAAAAGAACAGAATTCCAGTTCTATTTAAAATGTTACAGAACATAAAACAAAGAGGAAACCTTCAAAGTTCTAAAAAATAAGGACAACATTGGCACCAAAACTCATACTAAAATATACCAAAAGGAAATTAGAGATAAATTTCAGATGTGAATATTAATTGAAAACTTTCACATAAAATATTATCAAACAGGATCCAGAGATATATATTATGATTGTTTTGATCTTTATTCTTGTAATGCAAAGGTGATCTAATATTAGGAAAATTATTATCAAAGTTCATAATATTAAAATATATTGGGAGAACAATTATAATCATCACCAAAGATCCTAAAAAGGCATTTCACAAAATTAAATATCTTCTTTGATAGAATATAATTAATATGCTAGGGATAGGTATATATTTTCTTAAAAATGGAAAATATTTTTATTTCTGTCCAAGAGCCATCTAAGCAAACACCCAGTATGCTGCTTTCTGAGGATACATGAGATTCTTTTAAGTCAAGAACATGAAAAGGAAGTCCACTATCAATATTTAACAATTTTATAACCAACATAATCAGAAAATAGAGAAAAAATAAGAGCTATGAACTTTGAAAGTAGGACTTAAAACCATCCCTATTTGCAAATGATATGACTGGAGAATAATACATTGTGGGGAGCCCAGTATACTCACAAATATCAGTAAAATAAATAAGAGCATTCAGCAAGTTAGCAAGATAAACAATATAATTAAAGTAAATGCTTTCATATATACAAACAACTGTTTAGAAGTTATGATTGAAGAAAAGACAAACTTTCTAGCATCATGAAAAAGTACTAAATACTAATAAACTCAATAAACTTATACCAGTAGTGATAAAATTGCCCATTAAATAAATGGTTTTGGTGCAAAAATAGAGTCAGATACACACTAGGATCAATTTCAAATGGTTCAAACATTTAAATGTAAAGAAATGATTTTATAAAAGCTACCAGGAGAAAAAAAGAGAAAGAGAGAGAGAATTATTTTACAATCTCAATGGGGAAAAGGTCTTTCTGTGATTCAAAATTTAGAATCCATAAAAGAAATTATCAACAACAAAAAACACCTCTACATGGCAAAAAACAGCATACTGAACATCAAAGGATAAATGATAAACTGGGAAAAACATGTACAAGTCACATCACAACTGATTTCCATAAGTTATAAAGAATTCCAAAAAAATAAACAGGAAAATAGACAAAGGAGATGAATAGAGTTTTTAATGAGAAAATTTAAAATCTGCAAATGGCTCTTAAACATATGAAAACACACTGATTTCATTCACAGTAACAGTCAAAATACAAGTAAACAGAGTGCTTACTTCTCTAGCACATACAACAAGAATTGAAGTGATCCAGGAAAATTATCATAGTTCCTGTGCAAGGATGACATGCAAATGCGTGAAGCATCCCATATTAAAACAAACAGAGATGCTATTTGTAAGCATCAGTTTGACAAAACTTCAAGAGTTTTAAAACACACTTGTTTTAAAATGTTTAAAACTCTCATTCATTGCTCATGAAAGTATAAATTGGTACATTCTCTATGGAGGGCAATTTTGAAGTATCTACCAAAAATTATAAGGCATACACCCTGTGAGCAACCAATTCCACTTCTAGGATTGTTTCTTACACATACGTTCATATACATAGAAAATGATGTATACACAAAGTTATTAATTGTGGCCTAGATTGTAATAGAAAAGTTTATAAAGAAGCTAATCCATCCATAAATCCATGTATTTAATCTATACTCTTAAATACATTACAGTATATCCACACAGTGTAATAGGATACACTGTACATGTTGATCTAGGAAGACGTTCAAGACACACTTTTTAAGTAAAAACCAGAAAAGCAGAAGAGTGTGTATAGTATGGCATTATTGGTGTAAAACACAGGAAAATAATGTATTCATATTTGCTTTTATATACATTAAAAACCTGTCTGGAAAGACACACAAGAATCTAACTCAGTAATATCTGTTTAAGGGTTTACTGGGAACTGGGCAAAGAGAAATAGGGTTGGAGGGAGATTTTGCAATGTGTGGCTTTTTATCCTCTTTGAAGTTTGAAATGTGAATTTTATTTAAAATATAAAGGATTTCAAGACTGTTAGAGAGTGAAGAGAGAAAGATGTCCTTGGTCTGGGTGATGAGAACACTCCTTATTCTGATTGGCAATAGTCATTACGGTCACTAAAGATGCTGATGAACAATAGTTTGCGTAGGAAAGTTTATGATTCTTCAGAGGTTCTAATCTTGCTCAAACTGATGCACCTGTCAGTGGGTACTTATCAAGAAAAGATGTCAAAGGCTTTTACTGGACCACAATATTACTCATTATAGTCGAAATTAACAATAGGCTCATTATGTAACATGTCTTCTTAAAAATAACCAATGATATTGCATACAGGCATCCACTTACGCAGTTAAAGACTATGAATAAAGCACACTGTTGGATTATAAAGCCAATTCAATGATGCCTTCTGCTTTCAAGGAGCTTATATTCTACAAGGGCAAATAAGTCATGTATATAAATACATAAAACTACAAAGTTAGATAGGAAGTGCAAAAGGTTATGAGAGAAATAAAATGCCATAGGACTTAGAAGAGCCAGAGATGACCTTCAGCTGAAGAACAGGAAGGGGAAGATCAAGGGAGGTCTGGCATTGAAGTGAACTGAGGGGATTTTCAAGAGGATTTGTGCGCCTAACAGCATTCCATGTGGAGAATATAACATACAGACAGGAAGAAAAAAGGAGGACGGGGAGTGGGAAGAACAAATAGTTCAGTCTGGTTTAGGAATATGGTATTTGAAAAGTGGAATCATTGAGCCCAGATTAGAGCACTCTGAATTCAAGGCTACAGAGATTGGACTCCATGTTATGAGCTGGGAAGGCTGTAACAGTTCAGGAGAATGGGAATAACAGCATTCAAATAGCCCCTTAGCAAGCCAACAGGCTTGTAAGATGGGCCGGAGGAAAAAATTGAGGTAAAAAGAACAAGTAAGAAGCTTTTGGAGAAGTCCAATGATATAATTAGAATTATTACATGGAGAATGGAAGGGAATAGATAAATGGCATCCTGTGGAGGTATAAGGAAATAATAAGGAATAAGTAAGTATCTGTTGTATGAGTAGATGATTAAATGAATGAATGAAGCCAGACAGATGGAAGCAAGAAGGAAATTTTTTCCTATTCCTGGCTCAAGTTATTAGACAAGTCTGCACAGCGTTCGTTCTCCCTGCCTGACACCACTAAAGGAAAGGCAGAACCAACAGCCTGTTACTATAAGGGGAAGGAAAGAGCTTGGCTTTCCTCCTAAGCTTCTGCTCTTCCTGGTAGTTTCTCTGGCCAGGGGAGCAAGGCTAGAGTGCACTGCAGAAGGGCTGCAGTTTCGTAGGTGTGAATACAATAAATTCTTAGTTACCTTAGAAGGTATTTGGTCTAACTATTTTTCTTGCAGCCACAGACCACTAATGACTAGATAGATATGTTAGACCCAATAAGGAAATGGGAGGAAGGGAGAGATGATACTCTGATTCCTCTTTGACTACAGGATTTAATGCTGGATGTTCTTCATACATGAGGGGGTAAACATGTCTGAGGATGAAAGAGAGGAAGAAAAGGATGTAAAGAAGGAAGCAAGGAAAAGAAGAAGGGAAAGAGAAAGAGTAAGAAGGAAGAAAGAAAGAAAAAAGAATTCAGGAATGAGAGGAAGGAAAGAGGGAAGAAGAGAGGAAGGAAAGAGGGAAGAAGAAATGAAGGAAAAAAGGAAGGAAGGAAAAGCTAAACATTTTTAAAATGTTTCTGTTGGAATATTTATAGACATTTACCCCTAACAATCAAATAAAGTAAGCACTATAATTTTTAATTTTATGGATGAATCCCTTGGATGATGATGATCTCAAGTCTTCTTATAAAGTTTCTCTCTTGGGCAGCAGGTTACTGGGTAATAAAATTGCTTATGACAAGGAAATGCAATTATTGTGAGAACATGGACTCTTTGGGAAAAGATTCTAATAAGGCAATTTATGCTTCCTTTTAATTCAACTGATATTGCCATGGGGAACTGCACTTTTAACAGTTTCTATCCAGTTTAGCAGTTTCAGATCCAGTTTCTATGGAAATTTTAGGCTGCTGCTATTGGATAAAGTCAATGGTGCCATGGGAACAACAGCCTTGATAATGGTAAGTTTTTCCCCTGGAGGTGTGACTTGCTTTTTTTCCTGAGATGTGACGTAACCCACTGACAACTTAAAAATTCCTCCATAGATAGACACAATACAAACTATTCATGCTGCAGTTCTCAGAATTCTGGGAAGAAAAGAATTATATATCCAAGTAATGATTTTTCAGTTAAAGGATGAAGAGAAAGGAAAGTAACATAATAAATGATCAATATGAGGCACAGACTGTCTTAAACTACACCCAATGTATAGATGTGTTACTTATGTGGATTTTCCTCCCTTAAATATATGAGAAGTCATAGTCAGACAGAGAAACCCTCCCTCCCTTTCCATATTTTTCCACATTTGTCACTCCATCCCACAGTTGATTCCATAGTGTTAAGAATCATAGCTGCTTGCAGAAATCTTAGCCTTCAGTTTGCAACTTGCCATTGTTTGGAGGGGTTACCAGCAGAAAGAAAACTTGTATGAGTGCGGTGGGAAGAAGTATTTTCCTATTAAAATATTTGGTGTGTACACACTTCAACTAATACACGTCACCTATGGAGCAAATGTTTTAAAATTATTTTGCCATGTATTATGTAGTTGTATAACCATGGTAAATATGCAAACTCGATCTGTTCTTGGATATCTGAAAGGTGATTCTATGATGATATGAGAAATCCCGAGGTATTCATAGTAAATATCTTACATTATACATGTCCGAGTCTATAAATAAAACCCTTCAATAAAAGGAGAAAGAAGGAGCCAAGGGGATTAGAGGCAGTGACCACTAAGGTGAGTAGAGTCTTATATCTTCTTCCAGGTCTCCCGGTATCCCCTGGTGGCTTCTTTTCGCTTGGGAGGAGAGGCTTTTTGTGTCAATCTAGTATCAACAGAAGATACTAGAATACACGTTTTAGAACAATGCATGGCAAAACACTGCTATAACCTAGATGATACATTTACTTGGTTGTTTTTGTCGGCGGGGTGGGGGTGGGTGTTAATGGGTATTATTGAAGAGCGAAAGCCCTTCAAGTCATCGCTGATCACAACTACTGCTTCTTTGACCACCACTTTCCCATTTCATAAGGTAGGTCTCAGCTCCATTTTGATTTAATGTTTAAAAATTAAAAATAAAGTGTGAATCGTTTAACTTTCCTTAGATATGATACAAATGAAAAACTAGATGAGTTAAATTAATCTTTTGTTCACATAACAAGACTTTTTATATCTTATTTTATTCGGACCGGTAGAACTCTTAGCATGCTTCAGATTGACTGGTGTGTTGATTTTGTTGCCTGCCTGTTTGAGAACTCTACTCCTGTCAGAGTCTTCCAATACGAAGAAGCTCAAGGGGGTAGAAGTCTTTAGGGCAATCTGTTAAAGTGTGGTGATCTCTTCTGTTATCCTAAAGAGTGGTATGGGAGACTGCTCCCCAAAGGTGAATGCGCCATCCTGCCAGGGGCTGTCATGACCTGTTCCACTGCAGGCAGAGCTTAATAATAAAGGCCAGGTTATCACAGTCAAGGCAGGTGTTAGGATTCAAATGGACTAAGGCAAGTTATAAACCAATAAGGATATTTGGATGTAAACACTGAGAATCACTGATCCCTAGACTTCTCTATCATGTGCTCCAGCTGTTGTTCACAGAAGAATTGTTCTTAACTAACCTTCTGCTTATTCTTAGACCTATTTTGTTGGCTCTGTCCTTTCAGAGTTTTGCATAACTTGGAGCTTTATTCTAAAAACCTTTCTCAATTTTTGTCAGAAGTTATATTTGTTCCTTGACACAGTAGCATATGTGCCCTGGAGCTGTGGCAACGCCAGGGTAGAAATAAAGTTTTGTGTCTCTTCCAGCTCTGCTCATTGTTCCTGCTCAACCATATGCGCATATACCTTCTTTGGATTTCTTCTGGCTCCAAAGGGCATAAAAACTATGTAGAGCGCAGTTAAAAGATCTTTCTCAATCCCTATCTAAGAAAGGGACAAATATGAATGAACAATAAGACAAGGAAACAATCTGCCTCCAACTGCTGCCCAGAATTTAAATCATAATACCTTGAGATGCTGTTTCATCAGAGCTGCATTGGCCTTGACGTGTAAGGCTCCCTGGGCAGTAGTCTTGGATGGATAAAAAGGCTAATCACACTGCACTTCTGGAAAGAAAAACAGGAGCTCTAAGCAGTGCCAGTCCATATATCATCACTATTTTCAGGACAACTGAAATGTCAAGGCTAAAATACCTTCCAGCCATCTATAAAATAATGTAAGCCAGGTACACAGTCATGGCAGAGTTTTGAAATATTGAAAACAAATTCAATTGGTTTTCCCCAACAGGAAAAACCAAAAAAAATATATTTTTCTGCTCCACATTTATCAAAAAAGGGTACTGAATTAAAAGTAAAAATATGGCAACACTCTGGTATCCTGTCAAATTTAATCTATGTGCAACAGTCCAATCTATCCCACAAAAATGCATTGTACTGAAATTGGAAGTCTATTTCAGTAAGATACTTGAGTTTTCTTCCTTTGAGACTATTATTTTGCTCTGGATACTTGCTTTATTGAAACAGTGAGACAGTTTTTAATGTTTTCTTATTGCTAATCTTGGAAATTAACTCTTCTGTTTTTAACAAAATGGAGAACTACTGCAGATTAAAGATATTTTATTTCAGTTTTTCCTGTTTTAATGAACTTTTAAAAGATCTGTATTCATATATAGTATATTAAATGGAAATACAAAGACATAGATGTTTACGGGGTAAACTGCTTTTGACAAATTAATTGAACCCCAAATGTTAATAGCTATTGCTTTAACAGGTGGCAGAATTATAAATAATATTCCACTTCTCTACCTATGAGCCATGCTTAATATAATCACATTTATTTTATTTTTATGTTAATCATAGAAGAAGATATAGGTTTATTGCTACCAACATACATTTTGAACAATGGTAATGCTCTATAGTTTGAAATTATTTGTTAGAAATTATTTATTTTTTCAGTCAACATTTAATTAATATGGCTCCTTGATATCAGCTACTTATACAGGTTTTGAGAGCACAGTGAGAAATAAGACATACTTTTGACCTCCATTAAACTACACTCTATTAGGATTAGCATAATATATTTTTTTGATGAAGACTTTATATAAAGGCTGTCTTATGGTTTTTAAAAGGCATTTAAAACCATTAGAACTTGGCACCAGACAAAGATAAAGACTTTAGAACACCTCTGAAGAATTTTTTTGTGTATATTCACATATGTAAACAGATGATACAAAGAGCTTGATCTTTATACTGATTGTGGGAAACAAATCCCCAAAAGATCTTCACGACATATCAATGATATTCGTATAACTTCTACACTTACCAGTCTAGCATTAAGAGGGAAAAACCCTGCTAAGCTATATAACTTACTTCCACTTTCAAAGACATCATGTTCATAAGATTCAGTTAGTAGGTCAGATCTTCAATTCCAAGAATTACAGATGAGAAGGCAAATAATGGGATGGTTTCCTGTTCTTCCTTATTTTTCTTCTCCAAGATCGTTTATAAGATCCCTACTCCCTCACCCATGATCTGGCACCAGTACTAGCAACCTTGACGTGGAAATTATTTGTGAATATTACTACAAAGCAAGAACAGATCTTTCCAATTGAGACCTCTGAGAATAATCAACAACTATATTGCCATGTGAAAAAATATATAGACCTGGATGCCAGGAAATAATCATGTAAATTAGAATACCCAAATCAATTTGCAAGGTTTATTTGCTTCATCCACATTAGCATGGAGTTCTCCTCATTCCAGAAGTGATGACTTCTCCAATTAAAAAATAGAAACTGTTCAGCTGGAAGGAACCTTAGAGATAATTTTTTCCAGTGCACACTTGCTTATGTTGTAATGAGGAAAGAAATCCAGGCAGATTAATCTCAGCACTGGTAAAGCTCTCCTGGCCTCTACTGTGATGCTTTTCTAGTATACTTCATTCGTGATATCTGACTATGTTATATGAAGGCATGTGTACCATGAACATACTGGAACTCAAGCTGCAAGTTCTCTCACTGGAATAGGTCTCCCTCGAAAGAACTGAGAGAAGCCTAACAATTTTAAATTAGTGAATTTGTAAAATTTTATTAAAGTACTTCTGCAAATTGTATGAGGTTCAGGTTGCACAAAACCTGGATCCTCTCCTGCTGATATGGAGATAGTTCACGAGTTTCATTTTGTTTTAACTTATGAACTCTTTACTGGGGTTGATTAGAGTGAAGTACACTTTTTTGTCAAAGTTCCAGCCAATTTAAAGAGTCTATGCTAGATCAGTAGGGACTTCTCTTTTATAAAGTGTCAATTTCAAGGTATTCTTAATACTTATCAATCAAGGTTTCTTCCTGTTTCATAGGAATACATTTCTTACTACCAGTCATAGAAAAAAAAAAAAAAAGAAAGAAACCTATCTAATAACAAAATACCTTCGGAATTCACATATTTGCTGATTTAAATAAAAACAGCAATTTTAACATGTGGGATTAAATATGTAGATGATGAACCTGTATTTCAAGACTAAAAGTTTGTCTCATATTTAGTGGTATTTTAAATCAAATTGAAACAAAAATTTGACTTACGTACAAAAGAGAAGAATTGCAAAGAAAGTAGTTCTTCCTATTTATTTCATTTTCTGGAGTTTCTCATTATTCTATTTTTTTTTGTTTGTTTTGGCTGTGTTAAGTCTTCATTGCTGCACACATGCTTTCTCTATTTATGGCAAGTGGGGGCTACTCTTCGTTGCGGTACAAGGGTTTCTCATTGCAGTGGCTTCTCTTGTTGTGGAGCATGGGCTCTAGGCACCTGGGCTTCAGTAGTTGTGGCTCGCAGGCTCTAGAGCGCAGGCTCAGTAGTTGTGGCGCACGGGCTTAGTTGCTCCGCGGCAACTTCCCAGACCAGGGATCGAACCTGTGTCCCCTGCATTGGCAGGCGGATTTTTAACCACTATGCCACCAGGGAAGTCCCTCTCATTATTCTTTGTTTACATGGGAGAGAATCTAGAGGCCTTTGTTAATATGGTAATCCTGAAATGCCATATTACAGCCAAGAAGAAAATATTTCTTTTCCAAAACTATACTTAACATTTAATTTTAGTTCCATGATTGAGAGTATGAATTAATAATGAATTACTTCAACATTGAGCACATTATGGTAAGCGTACAGTATAATATCAATAAAAACAAAAACAAAAAAAAAGAACAAGGGTTGACATACCTTAATGTAAATGTTTGAAACTACAAACTACAAGTATACAAATACAGAAGATTTCATGACCATTTGAGGAAGAACAAAAAGTACATATACATATTATTTTAATTACTCATGACATGTCATAAAGGATTTTCACTTGAGGGCATTATTAAGCTTTTGTTTAGGAGTTTCTCTTGCCCTTCGAGAGTTAGGGAAAATATACCATATCTTAAGCAATATCAACCAATTAATATAATTAGATATTACCAAGTTATCCATCTCCTAGATGGCAGGATCCTAGAAAAAATACATTACTTGGCTGGAAAAATAATATTTTAGGAAAAGAAAAACTGAAGTAAAAAATTCTATTACATTCCAAAATAACTCCAATATATTCTTTGGGAAAAACTCAAACTCACTGATCTACAGTCACGCATTCCATAACAAGAGTAGATAAGAAGAGATGACTTTTTAGGAACAGCTTTTTACAGCACTCTAAGGTTCTTTAATGTGTTAATAAATATTCCTGCAGTAGGGGGTAAGAGTCTATGGCATTTATATTTGGAAAATTTTTTAACACCCAGAATCCCCTCTTAGGGAGTTCTATAAAAGAACCAAAAATCTTGCAGTTAGAAAAAAAATGTTTTTGCTTTCTTTAATCTAGGATTTACCAAACATTTTTACCCTTGATCTTGTTTTTTTGAACACCTTTTAATATAACAGTAGTGGTATTCTATCCAACAAAACTCAAGAAAAATAAAACTGGAGGATGTCAAAAATTCTCCTAAGTTTCACAAAGTAGATTCTCAAGAAATATTTGTTTCATGAAAAAAATCAAAGCTAAATATGCTGTTAAAAACTAACCTGAACATTGTGAGATTACTTCATTTGTATTCTGTTTTCTATTTTTAACTGGCAAAGTGTTGATGACATGGATAAATTACATTTTGTATAACTTTTGCTTGTAATAAATATGCACAATCAATGCTAATTATATATTCTGAAGGTAATATTAACAAAGAGAATACTAATACTAAATCGATCTAAAACCATGAATATTTTAGCTATGATGCTTACAAGCTCTTAAGCTCTTAAGCTCTCAATTTTAAAATGATGGATTGTCTCATCCTATCCTCAAATATTTGAAATTTTTCTAAACAATCAATACAAAATTCTAGCAGGCATATATCCTCATTTTAGAGCCAAATTCAAAGTTATTATGAAGGTTTATCTCAGACTGTAGAACAATCATTTCAAAAAAAATTTTAATCCATATTTTAAGAATTAAATTCTACTTGTATTGGACTCTGATGAATATAAACAACACGTTTCTCTCAGGCTCCTGCTCTTGATTTTGATCTATTTAAAATAAAAAGAAAGAGGGAGAGAGTGAGATAAATTGCCAGTGTCATGAATTCTGCATTTGACATTAAACAGCCCACTTAAATGCTGCAAAATTGATAGTGCTGTATTGGGTTCACAATGTGATAATAATAATGTAGTGTTATAACATTTATTTCCAGGCAGCTCAGATCAAAGGCTTTTTATTTTTATGATTTTAATGGACTATTTTAACAATCTGTAAGTCAGATAGAAATTTTTTTAACAGACTGGGAGGCTGAGGCTTAGGAAGTTATCTGAGACCCACTACTGGGTAAAGAAAGCAACCGCCCCTGTAATAAGTTAAAGAGTGGCAATAAAAATACCAACTCTGACTATGAATTAAAATAGAGGCTTTAGAACAGTCCATTCAGCTTACAATGTGGTATACATTTTATGCTTGGTTAATATCTCAGCTTTGAAATAAGAAATTCAAAATTAAGTCACCCTTTCAAAGATTTGAAATTCTTTCCATATGAAATATTGAAGTATGTTTTTCCAAAGTTCAAATGGGCATAAATTTTTCTTTCCCCACACACTTTCCCAAAAGTATAACACAATATTGTTTATACAAGGTTATTCCTGCCAATAAATAGGCATATATCCTGTAAAAAACCGGTCCCTCTGAATTTTAGAGAAATATTGAATCAATTCCTGTATCCAAGAGATCCCATTAGCTACCATTTAGAAAGAGTTAACTACATACTAGGTACTGAGATAAGATAAAAATCTTCTAAATAGGTACTGTCTTATCATCATCCCTGTTTTACAGTTGAGGAGAGAGAGATTCAGTTTGGTTAAGTAACTTCAAATTTCAAAAGTCAGTAAATGCCAGAGAATGACATTTTCTAATTCTGGAGCTCAGATCACATGACCTACCCCAGTCTGGTGCTCACTGTGAAAAGACCCAAGTGGAGCAGAAAAGAGTGACTGATTGGACTACCATGGCTATTGGGTTGATGGTCTGTCATCCATAGTAGAACTTTTAGATATGAGAGGCTGGTACGATTTGATAAACCTAAGGGGTTAATGCCAGCCAGGTCATTCATTCAGAGCCCAGGCTGGGACCAGGTCAAAGAAGTTCTCTCTCTCTTTCCTGAAACCTCCTGTGGATAATTCTGTTTGGGAATGAAGACAAAAAGTCCCTCTTCCACAGGGCAGTCAATGGCTCTGTGGGAATTAAACTGGAGACTAAAACTACCCCTGACCCCATCTCTAGTTGAGCTGTACTAAAGACAACTCTCACCTGGAAGACCAGTATTTCCAATAGGTTGAAGTAGAGGTACTTCAAATAAACAAATAAAACAAATAACAGAGTTATTGTAATAGAGTTCCAAGGACTTCTACAAAAATTAACTCATGTATTTTAATCTTCATAATCATCCTATCAAGGAGAAACTATTATTATCCCCACTAATGAAGTAGCATCCCCAGTTTCTGAGCTAGTAAGTGGCAGAGCAAGAATTCTAATCCTTGGAGTCTCGTTCCAACCTGTATTCTTAACCACCACGCAACGCTACCTCTTATTGCTTGACTAGCCTCAACCCACTGATAGCCCTGGAAGACTGATTGTCTAGAAACACAATAACCAGTCTGTATAACACAGACCAGACTCAGGACACTAATGGCCCAAGCAGATTAGTTATCCTAAGTGCTGACTGATTCACACTGATTAAGGTGTTATTTCAGGTATGTATTTTGAACAAGTGCATTAGCATAGGCTGAAAATAAAAGCCCTGATATAAGCAAGCTGTATCCAATTCCTGAGGACGGTGAAAATAAAACCACAGGAATGATCACAGAAGCAACAGCCATGGAGGTTAAGTGCATGGACTTGGAGCCAGATAGTCTGGGTTCAGATTCCACTAGCTATGTGGCCTCACAAGTTACTTTGACTTGAATATTTGATTCCTCATCTTTAATTGGGGGCTAATAATACCTACCTATTTGGGTTGTTGTAAGGATTAAATGTAAAGCATTTACAATGGAATATGATATTTACTAAGGATTAAAGGAAGGTTGCCTACTGAACCTATTTCCATACTAGAGAATGAGCAGAACCTGGACAGTGTAAGCAGAGAAATACAGGTCTCATCATCACAAAGATGTTTTCCTTAGTCATAGTGGGTCAAGAGATTTTATCAGGGCCGTAGTGATAAGCAACTGGAAATCAATATCCATACTCTATTTTGTGCCTCTTTTACAATGTTGATTAAAAGTATATCCATGTTTGTTGTTCTCAACTAATTTTTGTCATCTACAGTGATTCCAAAATATGACCACACCTTTCTGCCAATTCAGTATGCATCCTCTATGCTATGTGATTTTGCCTATCCCATTAGAAAGGGAGTCTATTTCCCAACCTTTGAATCTGGGTTGGCATTTTTCTGACAGAATGAAGCAAAAGTGAGGTACAATACTTCCAATACTAGATCTTAAGAAGATTTGCAGCACTCTGCTCTTTCTTTGTTAGAAGGATGTCCTGAGACTATCATGAATAGAAGTCAAGGAAGCCTACTAGAGGAGTAGACCATGTGAAGGAGAACAAAGGGCTTTAGCTGACAGTATGCCAGGCACATCTGTCAGACATGTGAGTGATGCCATCTTACCTTCCAACACAACCCAGCCCACCCTTTAGCCAAATGGAGCTGCATGAATGAGCCCAGGAAAAAAACAGCAGAAGAACCAATAAGAATTCTGAGAAATAATAATGCATTGTTTTAAGCCACTAAGTAGTTGGGATGGATTGAGCACAGCATAAATAATTAAAACAGCATCTTCATGAAAGTCCTGAATGAAAGAATGTTTTTAGAAATTTCTATGTTATTTCTAAGACTGGGTAGACTCCATGTAGTAATAGAACCAAGTTTTTGGCATCTAGATGAGGCAGAACAGACAGACATTTTGAGGAATATTGTCTTTGCCAGGTTTATTTCAGTCTGATTTGACGCTCTGGTAAATAACACTTCCCTCTGAAATCCAGGAAGGCCATTTTTCTGCATAGGGTATTAGACTTCCAGAAATATTTATAAATAGAGCTTAGATTAGAGCACATGCCTGGGAGCTAAACCATCTAAAATCAGTTCCCAACTTACTAGCAAGTGAGTGTTAGCGATTATACGTGTGTGTGTCCAACACACTGAATAAACAAGACTCATAAGATACTATCACAAAACAACTTAATTTTTATCTATCACTGTTCCTTTAAACATTTCTTTTGCAGGGAATTCTTTCCTTGTCCATGCATAAAAATTCAGTACAAAATCCATATCCTATTCTTCCTGGGTTTATACCTAATCTTAAACTTTCCAAATTGCTAGAAAAGAAAATGTAGTCTTATAAATATAAAACAGGGATAGAAGCTAATATTAAAAATATAAATGTAGACTTAGATTATAGAAGGAAGATGGGAAAAATATATAATAATAGTTAATAATGCATTTAAGTCCTTCATGTAAAGAGAAGGCTTTTCAGATTGGATTAACAAACAAATAATATTGGACTACATACTTTTATGAAATACTCACTAATGCCAGGTGATACAGAAAGTTTTTTTAAAAATAAGTATTAGCCATGATATGCCAGAGAGATAATGGTCAATATATTAAAATTTTAAAAACACCTGAATATGTGGCAAAAAACATTGTATGGCATACAAGTCTTTTTTTTTTTTTTTTTAAGGAGGAGACAGTACAAAATAAAACTTTTACACCTTTACGTTTGGATAATGCAGAACTGAAATGTAAAGAACAAAGACTTTCAGATGGGTAGAAAAACATGCCTGAGCCTTCCTGTCTTCTCAAAATAAGAACCAAAGTACTAAAAATACAAAGCATTAGATCAGTATCTGTTGCATTATGAGCTGCTCTTGGTAGTGGGGGATAGAGAAGAAATACATCATAGAGTCTAACTGTCCAAGAGTTTATTGTCTTATATGAAGAGACAGCCCACATATTCATGCAATAGTTGAGTAACACTGACATTCTGGTTTTGAAATAATTGAATAAACACTGAGAGCTGTAAGAGTTCTAGACAGAATCAGACCATTGTGGGAGGGAGCAGAAAAGCAAAGCATCATGAGGAGGGATAAACAGATTAAAACTTGACCTTGAAGTGGAGAGATGAGAAGTGCGTGTTGGTGGGGAGGGGAATATATTTGAAATAAGTTTTTGCTTTGGGGTCATAGTTTTTTATTGTGTTTACTGATTGAATGGATGAATAACTCAGATGTCTGCCTAAACTTAGAAAGATACTATGGTGGTTTATTGACAGTCTCAGGCATAGTTGCAGATCAGTGGGAATACAAGAGTGGAAAGGTTTTATTTTTTTCTCATATTACCGTCCCCAACTCCTCTCTTCTCATTCCTCAGAAATAACTCAGGAAGATTCTATGGAGATCAGGTCACTGTCCATTATTAAAAAGTCCTATTTAGTCTAATGAAAAACTCCAATTGTACCCCCTCACATCTCCCAGTTCAGGCTTACACCTTGGCGGGGACAGCCGGTGTAGGGGTTCTGCTTTTTACTTCTTCCTTTCCTCCTCTGACGCTTTCAGTCACGATGGAGGGAAGAAGAATGAGTAACTCTCTCATTTAACTAGCTGCTTCTGTAGCTCCTCACCTGGTTAAACTGAGTGGCTTCTGTTGCCTTTTGTGAGACCAGCATCCAAAAATTTACTATATATTTGGGCCCATGTGTAATTCATTTAAAGGCCCTGGTGGGGGGCTTCCCACCCTACAGATCTTTGATGTAGGAGACCTGCAAACTCTTCAGCATCCCACTTTAGCTTTTGCTCCTGGGGATAAACTTTGCGGACTCATGCTTTGTGGATCCCCTCCTAGAAGGCATGCATGGTTTTCTTCTGGCTTCTATTCAGCCCTTCCAGTACCTTTCAGCTCTTAAACTAGCTGGTACAGCCCACAACCTTTTGCTGCTGTGATGTCCCCGTTAAAGTCCCATTCACTTAGGTATGACACAAATCTAGCTACCTTCTTTGGTGACCATGTGACTTAGATGAAACCCATTTGTTATGTCATGTTGAATGTAGGAATGCAGGCTTTTCCACTGATACCTTCTCTCCACCTGCCATCTTTGACTGACTCTTTCCATTCTTCTCCAATAGGCATGGAGAGCTGCTCAGACATTCCACACATAAACAAATGTATAAATGCAGAATGAGAAGACAGTGTCATGACTGAACTCTGTGTGTAATTTCTTGGAGAGGGGAGCACCCATTTTGCCTTGGAGAGCTCCTTCCCTACTCCTTTATCTTCTGTTACATAGACAGTGACCATAGGAGGTAAAGAGCGACGTTGGGGAGGGGGAAGCAGAGCCAGACAGGCCTTCAATTGCATTAATTTCTCTTTAGTAAAGGAGCTACTTGATGCCTTGTCCTCAAACTGGGGTACTAGTCACCAATTCTGGAAAAAAGGAAAATCTTCCTCAACATCCTCTTACATTGTAACATCCAGTCCTCAAATGGCATTTTCATTTTGTTCTGCTGTTATACTAAAATACCAAAATTAGTGTAATTTTTTAACTCTCAGATTGCTTTCACAGTAATTTACAGGTGTTTACTTCTATGTGTTTTGGTTCATGTCTTAAAATCTTTTTTCAAAATCTTTTAAAACTATGCTTTCAAATCTTCATAAACTTCTGCTTAAATGGCACTGCACTTGGTAAAATGTTGGTTCTACATGTGGTTGCACAAACAGAAGCAAAACTAAGTATCATTCATTCTTATCATGTTAGGGTATCTAGTTGGTCTAAATGAAATCTGTGGTCAAAATGGCGACAATATCAAGTTTTGATACACTTCCAATTTTATTAATGTCTGAAAAGTTTAGTTTTTATCTCTTTTCCATATCAGGAAAAAAGTGCAAAAAGAAAAAAATACCACAAGGTCCAGCTTACAGTAGCCTATATGATGAATCACTTCCCTAAAGAAACTGTATATTTGTGTGTATATACAGTTTCTCAGGAACACATTGACAGCAAAACCCATCCCTGAATGGTTTGAACCATAATTGATCAGTTGCGGTTTTACATGAGGTAGAATGAGTAGAGGGAAATTATATATGATTCATTTTTATCATATTTCTCTGCAGTATCTAGTTGGTCCAAATACAAACTGTAGTCAAAATGTTCTGTTATTCCAGAGAGAAAAATATTAAACCATTAATCCACTTGACTGATTTATTTGGCAGCTTAAATATTTTGGTTTATTCAGTGGTTCCAATTTCTAAAAAACCTGATTCTGAAACATGAATGTTTAACAGAACACTTCTAGGAGATCAGGAACCATGTCCAAAATATTTGCTATTCTACTGCCAGGTCCTATGCTGAATGAACAGTCAATCAGTCAATCTATCTGTCTATCTATTTATCCATCTATCTATCTATCCATCCATCTATCTATCAGTATGGAATAATTAATTATCCCTTTCAATTATGTCTAGCCATGAACTTTTGGTTAATTAACAGACAAGCTAGAGATGAAGAAATTTTTATATAGATCAGAGTTATTTGCACTGCTGTGGCTGATGGTACCTTCAACTCCTCGTGTATTCATCCATTCATAATATTTTTTTCATGTCAGAATGTTGTAGCTGGATGCAGTAGAGAATAGAAAGGCAAAGTCTCTGGCTTCATAACGTTTGTCTTCATAAGACTGTCCCTAACAATCACAATTCTGATTGGGGGAACAGACTATAAGCAGATGAATATATGATAAGTGTTAAATACTAATAGAAATAAAGGAGAATATGAGAGATATAGCATCCTGGGGTTTGGCCAGAATATTATTTTTTGTCATCATAATGATCACCCAATAATTGATTTCACAATTTTGAACAAAAATTCAGTTCACTAATTCAGCACACACTTTATTTCATTAATTCAGCAAATAATTATTGAGAGCCTAGCCTGTCTGTGCCCATCACTAGAGAGACAGTAGAAAGCAAAATAAGGCTTGTTTCCTGCTCTCAGGGAGGTTACAGGTGAGTGTGCAAGAGAAATAGTAATTCAACAATAGCTTGGACAGGTACAATATCCAATCCATTTACATGGTTACTCACACCCATACACTATGTCCTTGAGATGGATAATAGTGGTTCTGTTATGTTTACTGCTGTAACTCCTTAATAAATCAACTAAATACATGAGACATTCTGAGGATCTAGAAAATAAACCTAATTCTAGTGGCAAAACCTCAACTTGGGTTAGTCATTTACATGGATCATTTCTTTGACTCTCTACCTGGTTTTAGTGGTTGGAAACTTACTTCTTAGAATCAGCTAAAATCAGATGTAGTCATTTTCTTAAGATGCATGAAAAAATATATCTCATAAACTATAAAAACTGGTTTAATTTTCCAAAATGTAAATATAAAAGCAGAGAAAAGGAAAAATAAATTTTTTAAAAAAAAATCAAGTCATATTATGACAACCCAGAACATATGTTGAGTCGTGGCATACCTAAAATATACATTGTGTTTCAAGTAAAAAAACTATTTTACTCTTTAAATTTCTCTTTCATGTTGTTTGCTAAAATATTTATTAGTGTCTATAGCTGAGATGTCAGTTAACATACACATTTTAGCAGGTAAGCATATATGAGTTTGAGGAAAGAGAAGGTAAAGAGTCAAAGTGATGGGTTTAATCACTTGGCAAAGTGAAGATGATGCAAATATGTTCATGTTATTGTTACTTATGAAGATCTCTATGGTCTGAATGTTTATATCCCACCCAGTACCACAGTCCTACCAGCTACAGTTTTATAGTTATATTTCCTCTCATGCTGATCTCAACCAGTATTACCAGTATTATTTTGATTCCATTGTTTTATTATGCACACACACTTTCCTTAAACAGTAAACAGTTATTATAACCAAAAGATTTACTGGTTTTGTAGATTGCCATTGCTTCTTGGGTTCCACAGTTTTTTTGTTTGTCTGTTTATGTTTTGCTAAATTGTATCCTTCTGTAATTCATTGCAGGTGAGTTTATGGGTAATAAAATTCCTGAGCCTTTGCAAATATAAATGAATGTCAATATTTCACTGTTACATATGAGTGTATAATTCTATGAATAATTTTAAGATAAAAATTATTTTCCTTCCGTCTTTGCAAATTTTACTGTATTGCCTTCTTGTACCCCCTTTTAAGCAAAAGAAAAGTATGATATGAATTGAATTCTCATTTCTTTTCTGTTTATTTTTTCTTGTCTAGAACCATTTATGATTTTCTTTTAATCAGTGAATGTTAATATTTCATCACATGTATCTGGATGTAGTCTTTTTCATTCATTCTGTTCAACAAATTATCTTTTCAGTATGGGAAAGAAATTTAGTTCAGGTATGAATTTTCTACTTCTATGACTGTTTTGTATATTTTTTTAACCTGTCAATCATTTTATTTTTCTTCTTGGTCATTTGCTATGTGGAAATTGAAAGATCAGAATTTTTTATTTAACTTTCTTTTTGTCTTTTTCAGCTATATTCTGAGAGATTCTCTTAGCTTCATCTTTTTTTTTTTTTTTTTTTTTAGAGAGAAAGTCTTTTTATTTATTTATTTATGGCTGTGTTGGGTCTTCGTTTCTGTGCGAGGGCTTTCTCCAGTTGTGGCAAGTGGGGGCCACTCTTCATCGCGGTGCGCGGGCCTCTCACCATCGCGGCCTCTGTTGCTGCGGAGCACAGGCTCCAGACGCGCAGGCTCAGCAATTGTGGCTCACGGGCCCAGTTGCTCCGCGGCACGCAGGATCCTCCCAGACCAGGGCTCGAACCCGTGTGCCCTGCATTGGCAGGCAGACTCTCAACCACTGCGCCACCAGGGAAGCCCTTAGCTTCATCTTTTAATTTACCAATTCTCTTTTCATCTGTGATCATTTTGTTATTCAGCCAAGTGATTGAAATTTGTATTTCAAAAATCACATTTTTGTCTTTATGATTCCCCACTGATTCCTTATTTTGAACGCTGAAATATTTAAAATCTGAGAAGATAGTTTATATTTATTTTAATCATATTTTTCTTGGTCTGTTAAATCACTCTCTTTGGATTTGCATTCTTCTGCTTGTTGAGCTTGCTGCCTCTGTATTATGGTGTTAGCATTATTCAAATTTTAGGTGAATCTTGATTGAGTATTTACCTTTATATGTGAGATGACCTGTAACTGATCTGTGAATGGTACAGATGTCTTGTGATTGTGGGAGAGCATGGAAATAATTCCAGGAAAGGCTCTACTTTTCCAAGCACAATGGCTCCTGATTCTCCTAGCTTTTAATGCAGTTATAGAAGTATAAAAATTTTAAAAATATATTTTCCCTGTAATGTCTATTGATTTGCCATGAACTTGTGTCAGATTGCAGCTTGTGATGTTTATCATTTTAAACCATATTTACTCATTAGTTTTATAAACTTTTCTAATTTACAGAGGTTTACAGGTTTACAGGATTACAGGATTACAGAGATTATAGATAGTTGAAATGATTGCTATAGTTTATATTATGCAGAAAACAGTTCCTTAAAATTCTGTATAGAGTTAATGGTATATGAAAGAGTTTCAGTCAAGTTTTCCCCTTAGAGTAAGGAACGTATGCTTCCAAATTTCAAAGAGCAGCACATGTTTTTATATTACAAGGATACTTTTTTTTTTACTTAAGGTAGCAACAAAAAGGTATTTCTAATTAGACATATTTTTATTGCACTCATTTCAATGACTAAATACATAACTACTCTCTCATTTTATAAAAATTGTATATTGTTCCAGAGATTATATTTCTAATCCTAAATAAATTTGAGCCTGTTTTGGATAATTTTGGAAAAAATTTGGAAGATTACATCCAAAATATTATCTCTGTATGGCAAGATTATGGATAATTTTTTGTTTTCTTTTTTTGTGTATTTTCCAAATTTTCTCCAATAACAGCATATTACTTTTAATACCAACAAAAACATTTTTAAAGTATTTCCCCATAAACTCTAAGTTTTTAGGACTCCTTAGCAATTATTATGTTTCTCCATAAAACATAAAGCAGTTAAAGTCATTCTAATCCTCAGATCAAGTTTGATATGTTAGTTGCTTTGTCAGAATCAGCACATTAAATAGACATCTGAGTGAAAGCATCTGAGAGTGCACAGATTTTTATCATTTCCCTTTTCTTAGTTTTTATCTGTCTTTTTCTTCGGCCATAGATACTAGCTGATAAATCTCCAGTGCTAGCTGGCTTTGTATTAGGGGCTGAGTCATTAAGCAGGGAGAGAAGTGATGAATAACTTTCATCAGAGTCCACTCTCTAAGTACTTGAGGTTTTCACTGTGCTGGTAGCGCTTCTCTGGTTCTCCTGTGCTATCCATGATTCAGTACAAAGACTCTGGTCTTTTATTCAAATATGTTTCTTCTATAAAAGAACTTCCAGACCTCCTCTAACTTCATATAAGGAATCCAGTCTTCTTCAAGAGTGACTTGCTACTTTCAGGAAGGCTAAGAGAACTTGAGACTGTAGCATTGATCACAACCTTCCTTGATAAGTAAATTTCTAAAAACATACAAATTAAAAGATCTTATTAAATAGTTTAATGTTAGTGTCTTACTCATCTTTCATATCTTTCCTCTCCAAATCCAATACATAATCAAGTCCAAGTGCCTCTTCTCCTGAAATATCATGTAAGCCCATTTCATCTTTTCTATTCCTAGTGACGCTGCTTTTACTCAGGTCCATATCAAATTTCACTCACCTCCACTCTTTCAATGGTCTCTTCAATAATTCCTTTAATTTTAATATCACTCTTCCTTTATTTGTATTTTATAAAAGTTGTATCTTTCTAAACTACAATATGCTTATGGTTTGTGATCTTAATGTAATTTATATGACTCACATAACTCCTCATTTCATGTGGAATAAAATCCCAACTACCTGGAAAGACAGTCAATAATTCCTACAAATACACATCAACTTATTTTTCCTAGCAACTCTACCTCTCATTCTACCCCAGACAGACATATTCTATATGACAACCCCAAAGCATAATGGGCCTACCTGCTCATCCTTAAACATCTTTGACTTTAATGTTCTTACTATCAAAAGTGAAAGAAAAACATTTTCAAAGGCAATTTTATTGTTCAACCACAAGGAAAATATGCTCAAATTATGAAAAGACTGCAACTAATTTTTTTTCTGTTCTATAAAAAGACAAGCTTTTTACCTCCATTTCTTTGTGTTAAGTAAAATGTCTAACATAGTTGGAGAGTCAACCCTTACACAAAAGAGACCATCTAGACTTCTACTTGTGGCTATGACTGCACAGCCAGTAATGGAAAAACTCTCCATCTTGGAACAACTATTAATATGTGTTAAACTTTTAATGTCTACTATTTAGAGGCATCAGGAAACAACCAACCCAAAACTTATGAGGTCAATGTCCTGAAAAGAGGGAAATGCATTGAGGCAAGACCAACATTTCTGTTGATTTTTCCCACAAGGCATTGGTTGATTTCCCACCTGAGCTGGGTAAAAGATCAAGAAATCAGGCTAAAAAACAAAGTAGAGCTCATGGCAGTCTCACAAGGTTATGGGCTAAAAATTATAGTATGGTCCCAAGGAGAAATGGTCTCAGAAATGCCCTAGGCTTTCAGTTGAGACTCTTGTAAGGCCATGCTATGGGATAAGGGCAAATTTCACTGTTCACAAACACTAAAACTCAGCCTTAGCCATAAATCAGCTCAATCTCTGAATGGAACAAGGTCATCTGTCCTACTATAACTTCACTTGGAAGCAAATTTAAGAATATAACATCATTCACAGCCTCTTCAATTTTTATACATAATGTCTACCATACAATCCTGAACTACCAGGCATGCCAAGGACAAAATAATTACCAAAATTCAAAGAGTACAAAGAAATAGATAATAGAAACCACCCCTTAGTGGCTGGTTAAAGATATTACTTTAAAATAAAATAATTGTGATTAATATGACCAAGAAATATATGATAAAGTAGATAATTTCACCAAAAATAAGCAAATGGAAACCCAGATCTATAATACACAGAATCAGATTATTAACTGAGGATCATGTGAATCAGAGAGCTTACCCAGTATCACACTTTACTAAATAGTGTCAAGGATACAAGCAATCAAAAGGCAAAAGAGAAAGAAGCTGCTGGGACATCAGTGATGACTGTCACAGGTCCTTTATTCTTTTATCAAACATGAACCTCCAGCTCAGAATAGATGAAGCCTCTAAATGATGTTCATGGGCTTCCTCACACAATAGAGAGCATTTCAAATCACACACATTTTTATTTAGTACCCCAGGGAGTTGTATAACTTATGTGGCATTCAGCAGGCAGCCATTTTTCATATTTTGGATTCCATTTTATATGGGTTATCCTTAGCTAGAGAGAGTCAGATAGAGACAAAATCTCTTCTATCTAGTAAATATCATTAGTCATTTTACATGCATATCTATTCTCCAAGGTTAAACTATGTTACCTTATCTACTTTTTTTCCTTTCTTCATAGGTATTCCCCCAGTAAAGGAGTGAAAGTATCATAGGCCATATGCTTTACCCCTTCCTCCCAATTTCTAATAATAACTGAAATAAACATTTAATGCATGCTAAAGTTTAACACTAAATTAAACACAGCAGAAAAGTGGATTCATAGTCTGGAGAACTGCAGAGTACAACATTATATCACATAACTAGACTAAAGATCAGAGAGAAGAGAAGAAAGAAAACACAGAGAAAAACATACAATACTCGGACGCGCAGTGAGAAATTCAGAAATATATTATACTGGAGTCCTGGAAAGAGAGGACAAAATAGAGAATGAACAGAATCAATATTTGAATGGATATTGGCAGCTTCTCCTGGTAGAATGTAATCATTGCAACAGCTGTTATTCCTACAAACAACTCAAGGCCTTAAAGAACTTGGAAACAATGAAGACTAAATTGATTAAAGTTTCAGAGAGTTGAGAAAAATTTAGAAGTAGGCTGTGGAACAGTTAATCTCTTCCCTTAGGGACATTTCCTGATGATAGACACAGGCTAGGGTCTTAGGATGGAATCTTAGCCAAGGCAAAGGGTAAATAATAGGAGATTTTAGTGATTGCATGGGACTGGAGTGACAAAATTGGAAATGTGAGGGTCCTCAAACATGTGGCCTATCTCCCCCTCTATACAGTGCCAAATTTTGAAATTGTGAAAGACAGGAGGCTAAACAGATAATCCAAAATCTTCTGAAGGGCAGAATTAAGTTTTCTAAAGTCTTCTAAATTTGAGTATAAATCAACCTAGGGACAAGTGAAAATCACAAATAAATTGAGTCATTAAAATTTAAACTAGCTTTACCTAACTCAGTTCCTGCTGGATTGAGGTGGTCTCCTTTCAGACTCCACCCAAGATCACAACTCTGTATTTTTAGTGGAGGAGAAAGTCAGTTGTCTCCAGTGGAAGATTTCATCAGCTGAAACCTCTGCAGTTCTTTCATACACAATATCCAGATACAATAAAAAAAATTTAACTTGTGAGAAAAGGCAAATGGCTACGCATTCATGAGGGTAAACAACTGAGCCACTTACAACCATCCTGTACCCACACAACCATTCTGTTTTCCACTTTCAGTATAGCATTTCATAAATTACATGAGATTTTCAACACTTTATTAAAAATGTAGGCTTTGTGTTAGATGATTTTGCCCAACTGTAGTCTAACGTAAGTGCTCCGAGCACATTTAAGTAGGCTAGGCTAAACTTGGATGTTCGGTAGATTACATGTTTGAAATGCATTTTCAACTTATGTTTTCAGCTTATGAGGGTTTATCAGGATAAAACCTCATTGTAAGTAGGGGAAGATATGTATTCATGTTGAATCTCTAAAGTAGCAGTTCTCAAAGGAGAACATTTCAGGGGTCCATGTAGTGACAATTATTTTCAAACAAACGCTAACATATTATTTGATTTTTTGCTCTCATTTTTACACAAATATATAGTGGACTTTTCTAAGGTGACATGACATGTGATATCATCCTCGCCCTGATGACTAATGTATATGTGTTTGTGTATTCTGGTGTTTAAAACTTTCTCAATTTTAACTTGTAATATGGTAATAATCAAAATATATAGCCCACATTATCAAAAGATCTTTGGGATCCTCAACAATTTTTAAGAATATAAAGGGATCCTGAAACGTGTTTAAGACTAAGATTTAGACTTAAATCACTAAATGAACGTAAAAGAAAAATAACTAAAGATCATAAAAAGGAATAACAATAAGTTTAAAAATACATGATCACTCGATGAGAAGGAAAAATGAGAAAAAAAGAACAAAAAATGTGTAGAGCACAGTAAGATTCTTTAATTCTAAATATGTTAGTCATTACAGTATAAGTGTTATAAATCCCATAAACATAAGTTTAAGTGAAAGAAGAAAACAGTACCTAATGTATGATTCCACTTACGGAAATAAAAACAACAAATCTATTGTGTGGAAGCCAGAATAGCTACTGCCTTTGGGGTGGGTAACAACTAGCAGGGAGCTATATGGAGTGTCTATAATGCTGGTGATATTCAATTTCCTTATTCCTGGTGGTGGTTTATGTAGGTATGTCCATTGTGTAAAATTGCATTAAGCTACGAACTTAGTTGTATTCACTTTTCTGTATCTTTATTATTCATACATAAAATAGTTCATTTAAAGAAAATAGAAGGTAACTGTTACTTGGTTTACTGCATCTGAGACTTGCCCACAGCTGTACCTCTGTGTAGGACAAAGTTATGTGATGTCACCTGAGGTATTGCTTCAGTACGCCACTTATGAATTTCTGTGCACACTGAGTCAGAAAAAAATATTTTAAAAATTACTTCTACTTCTATTAAATTTTCTTTAAACTTCAGTTTAACTTGATCAAATTCAAACTGCAGCCATGTCAGATTATAGTGTAGTATAGAGCTCAAAACAGCTTATCTTTTGATTAAGTTCTCAAGGCATATTTGCAAAGAGATTGTCGCCTCTCTAGTTCAGATTTTTACTATGCATTCAAAATCTATTTTTTGCCTAAAACTCCAAGGGATCTAAGTGTTTACTTGGCTAGCAAAACCTGATTTTATATGAAGAAACTGAGGCCCAGAAAGTTTAAGCAAATTATGTAAGGTCACACATCTAGTCATATCCCCAGTGAATCTTCTCCTGATCTACTTAATTCAGCTTCCCCTTGTCCAAATTACATTAGTACACAGTTCCTATACCTTTGGAAAGGTATCCATTATGTACTGGCTTATGTTATTAGATGTTTTCTTGTAGACATGTTATCTGCTTCAACTACTTTATGTGTTCTTTTGGGTCAGTGATTGTGTCTTACCTTTTTTTTTTTAATCCTGGGGACCTATCATCTTCATTTATTAGCAATTTAGTAAACATATTCATTCATGGATACACTTATTCACTCATTCAACAGAAGTATTTACTGAGTACTCACTATGTATCAAGCAGATAAAAAATTTCCTCCCTTCATACAACTTAAATCCCAATGTAAGTTAAATTACCTCATTAATTAATTAGTAAGAAAATAAAATATTGTATATAGTATGTTCTATGGTAAAAATGCTCTGAAGAAAAACAGTCCATGAAGTAGCCATCAAATACAGTGGTTTTAATGCTGCTTTGAGATCTTTGGGCTTAGCACGGAGATCCTTTTGGAACTGCTGGAGTGAAAGGCAATTCAGTCAGCCAACCTCCCCAACCTGGTTTCATTTACAACACTTGCTTTTATCTTTTACATAAAATGCTGCCACATAAAATTCCATCTGACCAAAAAGCACACCATACATGAAAATAAATTCAATAGATTTTTCAGATTCTAAAATTTTTCAAAGGGACAAATGGTGTTTCTGGTTATACACTACTGTAGATGATTTATCCATGAAACTCATTTTGTATCTTATATTTCTGCTCTATAATTATAGGATGTGTATAAGCAGCTAAGTTTATGGTGTTGAGAAGGACAGTTTAACCCTCATTTACTTAACTCTAATGACTGCTGAGTGACCTTTCTAAAGATAATGGAGTGTGTGCATTTGTCTATATATAAGTAATAGAATCATTAGGTGATTAAGAGAATGACTACATTCCAATGATGATTTACTTTTGTGCAATCCTGGTTAGTCATGTGGAAAGAGGTTACTATACTCATGCTGAACCCAACACACTTTCATCAGAAAGTGCACGCTCATTTCAATTAACTTCTCTGTCACTAATCTGGAGGTACCGCATTGGAGGTATAAAAGGCACACAAAACTTACTTGAAAGAGAGCAGATGTATTTGAAAGAGGGAAGCCGTCAGGTTTGAATGGCAACCAGAGACATAAGAGAAGATCGTTTTTTAAGCTATGTCTAATTGAATCATAGCTGAGAACAGCTTCCATGATTGATGATAATGATATCAAGGATGGTGTTGTTAAGGTTATTAAGTGCCCAAAGTGTTCTAGGAGTCACGTGGTACATGTTGCATTGAAAGACAATATTTTTACCATCGGAGATTTTTACCTTCTAGAACTACATGAGAAAGATAACATATGCATATATAATTCATCAAAAATACACTCAAGTATCTTGTTATTTTGCAAAGATTAAATGGCTAGAAGTAGGATAATGAAAAAGAGAAGGACAGATAAAGGAAGAATGTTGGGTGTATACTTGGTAAACACATTTGGGAAATGGGAAGGGATAGTAATTCAAGTAGAGGTAACAAAAACCTATTTAAAGACAAGTCAATCTATGTGTACAACAACACTGTACATCTCAAATTAAATAATCAGCTCAGCCCATGCATCACTGTCTTTCATTTGAATAAAGTAAACATTTAAAACTGTTTTGAATCAGTAGGAGAAACATCAGCATTTTTGCTCTATTTCAGCAGTTTTTTGGAGGAGGTAAATTGCTGTTATTTTTCAGAAATGTTAACATAATCTAGTTAGATTCTTAAGATTTTAAAAGAAAGTTTGTATATGAAACAAGCACAGAGATGAGATTTTTCATTTGGAATACGTTTCATACATAAGCACGAAGTATTATTAATTTAAGATATGGAAGTCGTAATTATCTAAAATTTAATCTGAAAAATATTGCCCTTATTTCTGACTTTTTAAAAACTGTAATTTCTAATAATATTCCATTTCTGTTGTTCCCAAGAGCACCGAACTGTATCACTGAATATTCCTGAACAATTTCAAAGGCTTAACAACACAGGGCTCGGGGGACGGGGGTGGGGGTGTGGAATAGGACATGATAAAAAAGGAACGAAATTTAGCAACCATGTTATTTGGGTTTGTACTCCAAGGGGATACAGACAGAAGCCAGAGAGCTGATTTAAAATTCCAGAACTTCTCAGAAAGGTATTGCTGAAAAGGTATTTAGAAGATGTAACTCTTTTGAATTCCAAATTATTTGATCAATTCTGTGGCTACACGATGACTGAACTTTCTCTAGAGCAGTTAATGTTCCTCAAGTGCAGTCCCCAGACCAGCAAAATCAGCATCACTTGGGGACTTGTTAGAAATGCAGTTAGGCCCCATCTTAGAACCGATGAACCTACAGCTCTGAGAGGCTGAGGCCAGCAATCTGTGTTTTTACACACCCTCAAAGCAATGCTAATGCATCCTTACATTTGAGAACTGCTCTACAACAGACTACAGACTGCAGCTCATTTTAGGAACACACACAAAACATCTCTTGAAGAAACAACTCCCTCAGAAGTCTCTAAATTGATTCAAATCATTCGGAAAAATACCTCAGACCAGCTCTGAATCCCCATAATAATCTCATGTCTCAATCAACGCCATATTCACCTTGCTATTCAATTACAAACATTTCCTGGAAAATTGGTTAACTCACTCTTTTTTCCCTATCTTCCATAATACAATCAAGACCTTAAAGGTAGGCTCGCACATTGTAAGCTCTTTCGTACACATACCTCCAAGTTTGATGGGGGAGGGGGTGGTTGAGGAGATACAAAAATTTAGTAAGACATTCAGTGATATATTTTGGGGGGAAATGTGACACAACCTCTTTCTCTGAATTATGCAATATTAGAATGGCATTTCAGAACCTTACTTTTCAATTTCTATCAGTTACCCATTCAGTAAAATGAAACCCAGTGCTGTGTGAAATATAATGTTCAAATCAAGCAATAATTGATTGAAATCTTTCTCTTTTTTATTTGTTTAATAAATTTATTTACTTATTTATTTTTGGCTGCCTTGGGTCTTCATTGCTGCGTGTGGGCTTTCTCTAGTTGCAGCAAATGGGGGCTACTCTTTGCTGCTGTGCGCAGGCTTCTCACTGCGGTGGCTTCTCTTGTTGCGGAGCATGGGCTCTAGGCACGTGGGCTTCAGTAGTTGTGGCACACGGGCTTAGTGGCTCTGAGGCATGTGGGATCTTCCTGGACCAGGGCTCGAACCCATGTCCCCTGCATTGGCAGGTGGATTCTTAACCACTGCGCCACCAGGGAAGTTCCTCTCCTTTTATTTTATGAGATATTACATTTTTAGGAGAAGATTTGTTAGGTTAGCACAGAACCCCTTTCACATCTCTTGGGCAGTGCTGATGGGAAATAATGGCAATGTGGGGATTTAGCTTTTTTTAGATTTTAATGGTGTGGATGTAATGTTATGAGGGAAAATCGGAACTTTGTAGTGAATTCTTGCTTTCCCCAACGCTTCTATAGTCTGTGTCAGGGAAATTGGACTAAAACTATTTCAGTACTTTGAGTCAGCAGACGGTTTGAAGTTATTTTCCCTTTTGTCCTGCATAAAATAGGCTGAATAATAGATATGATGGCAGGGCTACCACTACACTGACAACACTACACTGACAGAGAGAGAATCAAGAAGGGAGATTACCAAGATTACACAGTCAAGGGTTTAGTGAAGGTATAAAATATAAGCTAATTTCTTAACATATATTCGTAACTTGCATAAGACAACTATATTAATAAATGATAACTGTGATTGTGTTATACTTTCATTGAGTTTTAGAATTAAATATTAAATCTCTAAAGAGTTAAATTTAAGTAATTAAATCTCATACTAATAGTGAAGGCTGTAGAGGGGTGGTGAGTAGTATACCCTGAAATTATTTTTTAGGCAAAACATCCATTAATATACGGAAAAACAAACACCATGCTGAAATTAACTTGGGACAATCTTGAAGAAGTTTGGAAGTTCAAAGTTTGAATAGTGAATTTTGTACATTGAAAGTAGTAATTTCAGATTTTACGCTAAACAATGAAATCTCACAGAAATGAAAAATAGAAATGGCACTCTTAAAATTTCCTTTGAATATAGGCAAGCCTCTTTTCCCCAAAGTTTTGTTCCTTCTTGATTTAACTGTGAATAGGTTAATTAGTAACCAGACACCCACAGAAGTGTTGTTCTTCCATTAATTACATTTTCCTGATCGTGCAACTGTACAGTCATCGTGGCACCCTTGCCTCATTACGTGAGGCCTCCTCATTTCCTCATCTCTGGGGCTCAGCATCAGTGTAAATCAGTTGGGCTAGTTTTTTAGATGCATCTCTACTAATATTCATTAAACATTCAAATAACGTTTGAATGTCATGAGGATATATGAAAATTAAATTGTATTTTTAAAAAGGACCAACTGAGTCAATTTTGATTTATACAAGAAAATTCTCTACATATGCCTGCTAAATGTTTTTTTTTTTTTTCAAGTAATAGATATTTCTAAAGAATAGTCATACCCTCACCCTCTTGGAAAAAGAAAATAATTTAGTCATTATGTGACCAAAAAGTGAAAGGCAGCATGGAACTTCCAACTTACAGAACATTTTAGTTCATAAGTTTGGGTTCTAATCATATCTTATCAATTGTGTCTCAATGATTTATTTAATACATAATCACTATTCAGTTAATGACCACTAAGTATATAAATAGGTTTATCTTAAATGATAAAACTACAAAGGTATGCCCTTTAGAAGCTTGTAATTCAAACAAAAATATGTCATATGCATGGATAAATTAGCATTATAACTGAAGGAGGGAAAAATGTGTTTTTAAATAATTTACTTGAGGGTACTAAACGTATTTTGATCCCCAGTGGTTGGTGATTATGAGTTATTAACTAACCTTAACTAAATCCTAATTAGTTAATAAGTTGAAAGTTGACTGAGAGTAAATTTAACCATGATAATAATTATATGAAAGGAAAGGAAATTTAATATTTATAGAGTCCGTACACTATGGCAGATGCTGAGCGCTGGGCTATGAGCATTCCCATAATAGTGTTTATTTAATCCTTAACACCACTTTGTTCAGATAACTGCTGAGCCCACTTGATTGGGTAAATAGCTCCCCTTGACAACAAAAGTTCTCCAAAATCCTGACTTAAACTACTTTTTACCTCTAACATATGCTGCTGCCTCCAGTATAACTGTCCCACGGCATAGTTACTACCATCTCCGTGACTCAACACACGCAGTTTTCCCTCCTGGAATCACTGAAGGCTCTCTTCCTCTGAACTACTTAAAATACCTTCTAGCCACTTAAGGGCCACTGCAGTCAACCCTTATCCCAATTAATTATTTTATACAAATTCACAAGGCATGTTAGTATTCCTACACAGTGACTGGTGACAATAATTTTCAACACTAGATTTCATTATCTAATACCAAATAGAAAAGATGGAATGAAATTATTTTTTATTCTGTACCTAACATCAGCTTTAAAAATGTAATAGAATTTATTTTCTTAGAGCAGTTTTAGGTTTGCAGAAAAATAAGCAGATGGTACAGAGAATTCTTATAATACCACTTCTTCACCATTCAGTTTTCCCTGTTATTAATATCTTGCATTAGTGAAGCACAGTTGTTGCAACTGATAAACCGATATTGATATATTATTAATATCGATATATTATTTTTAACTAAAGTCCATAGTTTACAGTAGGATTCTTTGTGTTCTACACACAGTACTATAGATTTTGACAAATGTATAATATCATACATCCACCATTACGGTATCACACAGAATAGTTTCACTGGCCTATAAATCCCCTGTGCTCCACATATTCACCCTCCCCCTTACCTGAATCCCTGATGTTATTATATGGTCCCTATAAGTTTGTCTTTTCCAGAATGCCACATAGTTGGAATCATACAGTATGTAGCCTTCTCATACTGACTTCTTTAATTCAGCCATATGCATTTAAGATTTCTCCATGTCATTTCATGGCTTGATAGCTCATTTTAGTATTTCTGAATAATATTCCACTGTGTGGATGAACCACAGTTTGTTTATCCACTCACCTAATGAAGGACAGTTGGTTTATCCAATTTTGGGCAATTACAAATAAAGGTGCTATAAACATTTGTGTGAAAGTTTTTGTGTGGCCGTAATTTTTAAAGGCACCTGAGTAAATACCGGGGACTGCTGGATCCTATGATAAAAGGAGTACGATTAGTTTGTAGGAAGATTTCTGTCTTCCAAAGTGACTGTTCGATTTTGCATTCTCATGAGCAGTGAACAAGAACTCTTGTTCTTCTAGATCCTCATCAGCATTTGGTAGTCAGTTTTTTAGATTTTTGCCATTCTAATAGATATAAAATGGTGCCTCATTGTTTTACTTTGCAATTTCCTAATGAGCATCTTTCCATATGCTTATCTGCCATCTGTACATCTTCTTTAGTGAGCTGTTTGTTCAGACCTTTTACCCTTTTTTATTAGTTTTAAGTGTTCTTTTTATATTTTGAATACATGTCCTGTATCAGATATTTTTGTAAATATTTTCTCTCAGTCTGTGGCTGTCTTTTTATTCTCTTAAAAGAGTCTTTAGCAGAACAAAAGTCTCTAACTTTAATGAAGTCCAGCATCAGTTGTTTTCTTTCATGGATCGTATGCTAACACATATATATGGAATCTAAAAAAAAAAAATTGGTTCTGAAGAACCTAGGGGTAGGACAGGAATAAAGACGCAGACGTAGAGAATGGACTTGAGGACACAGGGAGGGGGAAGGCTAAGCTGGGACGAAGTGAGAGAGTGGCATGGACATATATACACTACCCAATGTAAAATAGATAGCTAGTGGGAAGCAGCCTCATAGCACAGGGAGATCAGGTCGGTGCTTTGTGACCACCTAGAAGGGTGGGATAGGGAGGGTGGTAGGGAGACGCAAGAGGGAGGCGATATGGGGATATATGTATATGTATAGCTGATTCACTTTGTTATAAAGCAGAAACTAACACACCACTGTAAAGCAATTATACTCCAATAAAGATGTTAAAAAAATAAAATTAAATAAATAAAATAAAAATAAAAACTCATCATCAAATTTAAGGCCACCTAGATATTATCTTGTTATCTTCTAATAATTTTAGAGTTTCACATTTACATTTAGATGTATGATACATTTTGAGGTGCTTTTTGGTCAAAGATGTAAGATCTGTGTTTAGATTTTTTTTTTTTTCATGCAGATAGTGGATGTCCAGTTGATCTAGCATCTCTTGTTTAAAAGACTATATTTCTTTATCAAATTGCTGCTGCTTCTTTGTTAAAGAACAGTTGACTCTATTTGGTGGTTTTCTCTCTTGGTTCTTTACTGTTTTCCATTGATCTATCTACTCTTTAACCAATATCATGGTATCTTGATTACAGTAGCTTTATAGTAAGTCCTGGAGACAGATAATCTCTCACTCCTTTGATTTTGCCTTTCCATACAATCTTTAGACTCAGTTGGTCACTATTCACAAAATCACTTGCTGTGATTTTAATTGGGATGGTAGTGAATCAGTATATCAAGTTTGGTAAAACTGAGGTTTTAACAATATTGATCTTCCAAAACATGAACTTGGAATCTCTCTCCATTTATTTAGATTCTCTTTGATTTCTTTCATCAGCGCTTTGTACAAATATATCTTCTACATATTTTGTTAGATAAATATCTAAACGTTTAACTTTTTAGTGCCAATGTAAATGGTATTGTGTCTTTATTATCAAATTCTAACTCTTCATCACTGGTACATAGGAAAGCAATTGTCTTTTTTACATTTTGTATCCTATAACCACGCTATATCCACTTATTATTCCGGAGTGTTTTTTTTGATAAATTCTTTGTATTTTCTACATAGATAATCATGTCATCTGCGAACAGTTTTATTTCATGCAACTCAATCTGTATAAACTTTATTTCTTGTCTTGTCTTATTCCATTGTCTTATTGCATTAGTTAGGACACCCAGTATGATGTTGAATGCATATGGTGAGAGGAGAAATCCTTGTTTTGGCCTCAGTCTTAGGGCCACAGCCCACTGTTTCTCATCATTAAGTATAATGTGAGCTGAAGTTTTTTCTTTGTACTGTTTTTGTAGTTGAAATGTTCTTTACCATGTTGAGTTTTGGCAAATGTTTTTCTGCACCTATAAATACGACCATATGATTTTTCTTTTTTTGCCTGCTGATGTGATGCATTGCATTAGCTTTTTAATTAATGAATTTTTGAATGTTGGATTAGTTTTGGATTTCTGATTAATTCTAGCTAACATTTAGAGGAGAAATTATGTAAATTCTCTACAATCTCTACCTGAAGACAGATGCAAAGGGAATTCCTCTTAACTCATTCTAAGGACTGCATTATCATCTTCTTAGTCTCAGAGTCTCAAAACCAAGCATTCTTAAAATCTCCTATCATTTTTCTGCTCTAACACTTCATGTAGCACGTTAGCAAATTCACTCAGCCCTCTTAAAGTCAGTAGTCTTTTTCTTCTATCTCCAAATGTTACCACTTCCATCGCCCTCTTTCCATTCTCTTTCCTTCTGTGATGTTCAGTCTTCTCAAAACTTTTGCAATGCCCACTTGGAGGTCTTCCTCCAGTTTCCTGCCTCCTGCAACAATCCTTTCAATATCAATGTAAAAATGCCTTAATGCACAACGCTAATCATGTCACTTCCTCTCTTAAAACATCTGTAAAATAGGAATAAAAGCCAGACTGATTAGCCTGATAGTCATGTCTTTTTACAATCTAGGTATGAGTTCTATCTCCAAACCCTGCTAATTCTTCTGTCTAGAGAGACATTTTCCAGCCATTCATTCAATCACTGTTTAATTAATACTACTTTTTCTAGGAACTTTTCTGACAATGAATGCTTACATGAATGAATGAATAACAACAGTGGAAAGTAATATCACTTTCCTCAAAGACTTTGTCTCCTCTTATGGCACATCTCCCCTTCTACTGTAAATTATATTTTTTTAAAAAATACATTATTTCCTCTAGTAGTCTGTGAGAGTCTTTAGGTAGGTTAATTTTTGCTGTTACCAGTTACCATGCATAATTAGAGTAACCAGGGTTATTGTTAGAGCACAGTAATGTAAATGTTTTACGTGCTGACTAGCCTTTTCAGTACTACTTCAGGTGTAGAGCTAGGTCCAAATCTTCTTTCAGGAGATATCTCTCTCTCTCTTCGCTGGCCAAAATAATTAAAGAATCAACCTTTCTCCCACCTCAGTCCTGGCTACTTCCTATTCCATTCCCTTGCTTTATTCCCCTCATAGTCCTATCACTCCTTGAAACAATCAAATTTGTTTTCTTGCTTAATTTCTCCTTCTCCCACTCTAAACTGAAAGCCCTTTGAAAACATTGTCATGTATTCTATTGTTTCACGCACTGTCTGACACATAGTTGGTAGTCACTAACTATTGAATGAATGAAAAGCTGAATGGATATCTGCCTATGTGTTCTACTCTAGTCTGATTAGGAAATGGAAAATAATAAGAACAAGGGATGGAGAAGGCAACCTCTTAAACATGGTGAATGAAAGATGGTCCTTTAGTTATGGTTACCAAGGGGGGAGGGAGGTGGGATGAATTGGGAGATTGGAACCGACATATATACACTACTACATATAAAATAGATAACTAAGAGAACCTACTGTATAGCACAAGGAACTCTACTCAGTGCTCTGTGGTGACCTAAATGGGAAGGAAATCTAAAAAAGAGTGGATATATGTATTTGTATACCTGATTCAGTTTGCTATAAGGCAAGAAACTAACACAACACTGTAAAGCAACTATACTCTTATAAAAATTAATTTAAAAAAATAATAAAAAATTTAAAAAGATGGTCCTGTATGAGGTACAGGTAGATTGAAGAGCTGTATTTACAAGGAAGGTAAATAGTCTCTAGGCGTGACACATTGCGTTGCTAACTATTTTCTAGGAAGCCAAAAAGCCCTAGAGGTGGATCCTGTGGCATGGTACTCTTCATTTTACCTGCTGGTATCATCATTTCCCAGCTTAAGACATAATGTGAACAGCTACTGTTAACAAATAAAGTCCTGCTGAGGCAAACCGATTGGAAGTAAGCTGGCAAAGAAGATGACAAAAATAACTAGGAATAAGGAATCTCAAGTACATTGGGGAAAGGGTTTGGAGGCTGTTTAACTCCCAGAAAAGGATTTATTACTAAAATAATAAAGTGATTCAACTGCCAGAGTTGCTATTTCACAAGAAAAGCATAAACAATGCTAGACAACTTGTATTATCTAATTGAATCTAAACTGCTTAGTCTTACTTCCTTAAACTCCATATCTCAATAAACCAGTGGTCCTTAAATTTTGGTAGCATGAAAAGGAGCTTGTGAAAAATACATACATGTGTATATGAGTGTGTGTGTGTTTATGTACATGAATAGGTAAATATGGAGTAACTCTACAGTTAAGATAGATAGATAGGTATTTAAACTTCAATAAGTTACGTACAGTCAGTTCTTATTATTTGTGGTAGTCACGTCCTATAAAGTCACAATAAACACTGAATTAGTGAATACAGAATTATTACTCCTAGGGAAATACAGGATTAGGCTCCAGTGAGCCTCTGGTCATATTTTCCTCAACTGATAATGCATAACCTTGTTTTGTGCGTGTTTCTATTTAAAGACATCTTATTTCATATATATTATTGGTTCTTTAACATTAAACTCATGGTCAACAGCACTATAACTCATACCTGAATGCAGCTTATCTAATACACATATTTCCTTCATAAGGCACATCAAAGCTTTTTTTATACTTGGAACACTAGACAGCATTTCAGCACTATATTTGGAACCCATTTAAAAAAACAAAATCACCAAAAAAAGCACAAACATGTGAAAAACACGCCACTAAGTAGTCTGTGACATGCACACATTTACAACATGAGAACCAAAAGAAGAAAGCAGAGTGATGCCTTGTTCGACCTCAGCTGGGAATGTGTGCATGGGGCCAACCCAAGTTTTTCTCCATCCTGTGCAGATGGATGTCCATGAATAATCACAAATGCACCATGAATATTGATTTGGGGCTTACAAATAACTTTTACTAAGTAGGTGAATTCATAAAAACAAAAATCCACAAATAACAAGGATGTGTGTGTGTGTGTGTGTGTGTGAATTCCGAGAGAGAAAGAATGAAAGATGTATTTGAAAGTTGACATATGTATAAAATAGGCAGCAGTACAGTTCTTTTCCTGTAAATTTCTGTTATTGATGAAGTAAATAAGCCTTGCTTATTTACTTTCAGTAAACTGAAAGTTTACTTAGATCTATAACTGGTTTAAATTGACAAACTGCAAGTGCAAAGTATACGAAATTAAAATTACCTCCAAAATTACTCTACACCTCCAGGAATGGAAATGGGTGAAAATGATAATAATAACAAAAATTTTTATTTCTAGCACTGCCAAGAACCAATCCAACCATTGTCAGTCTTTGCAAATTTTCTTTCTCTTTAAGTTCTCATGTCACTGTATTTCTGCTTTTCAATGCTTTGGATAGACTGTTATGACACATATTTCTAACTCAAGATGATAATTTTAGAAGCTGGACCAGAGTTGTGAGTCTAATAAAATCATAAGGCAAGTACTGAAACAAAAAGTCAGAAATCAGTTCACAATGTAGAAGATGAAGTAAAAGGGGTAATTCTTTAATTACGAAATACAAAGCATTGGCCTAGTCTTTAATTTGAGCGGGTGATGGAAGTGAATTCTTTTAGCATTATAGTGAGAAAAAAAATATGGAAGGAAAGAAGGGAGGCACCACTTATTTCACCACTGCAAATTAACTTCAAAATTATTTAGAAAAATAAAATGATATTCTGAAGTCACATATTAAAAAATGAAAAAAACTTTGGAAGGCAGCTTGGCAGTTTCTTACAAAAACTAAACATACTCTTACCAATCTTGCAATTATGCTGCTTGGGATTTACCCAAAGGAGTTGAAAACGTATGTCCACACAAAAACCTGCACATGGATGTTTATAGCAGCTTTATTCATAATTGGGTAAACTTGGAAGCAAACAAGATGCCCTTCAGTAGGTGAGTGGATAAACAAACTGTGGTTCATCTAGACAATGGAATATTACTCACTGCTAAAAAGAAATGAATTATCAAGTCTTGAAAAGACATGGAGGAAACAAATGCATAAGGTTAAGTGAAAGAAGCCAATCTGAAAGGCTACATACTGCATGATTCCAACTAAATAACATTCTGGAAAAGGTAAAACTATGAACACATAAAAAAAATCAGTGATTGCCAGGGTTGGGTCAGGGGAGAGGGATAAATAGGCAGAGCACAGAGGATTTTCACAGCAGTAGAAACACTCCATATGATACCATAATGATCGATATGTCACTATACATTTGTCTAAACCTATAGAATGTACACCACCAATAGTAAATAGTAATGTAAACTATGAACTTTGGGTGATTATGATGTGTCAATGTAGATTCATAAATTGTAACAGATGTACCACTCTGGTGGGGGATGTTGATAATGAGGGAGGTTTATGCCATTTGGGGGGCAGAGGGTATACAGGAAATCTCTGGAAACTTCCACTCAATTTTTCTGTGAACTTAAAACTGCTCTAAAAAGTCTTTAAAAATGTTTTAAATTAAAAAAAATGAAAGAATGATAAAAGTGAGTGTTTCCAAATGAAGACATAATGGCACTGGGAAATTAAATTATTTCATCAGGAATTAGTTAAGGGCCGTGTTTTTCTAGTGAACTTACATAGATTCTCTAAAAAGAAATTAATTAATCAAAGAATTTAATTAATTCATCCAGTGGATAAAATTCAGTCATGTTATCCTCTTCAACAATTCATGACAATGCTTCTTACTACTATGATAAATGTCACTTAGAGACTCAATCTCTGTTGCCATCCAACAGTGATCTTCACTTTACCAGGATCAGTAAACATCAGAAATAAAATGGTCCACCCAGGCTGACCTGTAATTAACCACTGAACTAATTCTAAATTGAATGCTTGTGCAAAAACCACACCGCATAGGAGATGGTGGGGAAAAAAGAGAACATTATAAAGCACAGACCTGATCTTACAATTCTTTGGCTCCTGTGTTATGAATTCAATACCTAAAGTAATTCTGCAGAAAAGAACAATGCCCGGAGCAGACGCAAACTACTGAAAATCTGATTTAGGATAGATCTTATTTTCAAAGAAATTTAAACACACACACATGCACACCTATTACTCCTTTGCCAACTTCAGAAATCTTCAGAGAGTCATGGGGGGAGGGGAGGGAGCTGTATTTAAAAAATAAAATTTGGAAAAACCTGAAATCAAATTTGAAGCACGGTAAACACTTAACAAGGTTAAAAAAAAAAAAAAACTACTGCTACTACATCTTATTTTTAAAACAATATAATACTAATATGTATTGATTGCTCATAAAATGTCAGGCATTATTCTAGGTACTTAACAAATAATTAGTTAATTATTTCTTAAAAATCATCAAATGTAGATATTATTAGTATGCCAGTTTTACAGATAAGGGAACTGAGGTTTAGAGAGGTTAGATAACTTGCCTGTGGTCACAGGGCAGGTAACTGTTAAGAGTCAGGAATTGAGCTCTAGAGCTTTACTCTCTTAACCATTACCCGGACTACAGAAATTTTCTCTGATGCACCATGGAGCAAAAAAAGTTTTCTTCTAATACTCTTAGGACATTCTACCCTCACTCTATGATCAGCTAACCCTTTCATTCTTTCCTACTCTCACCGTTTTCTCCTCAACCCCTTCCTTTTTCCCTCTACCTCTTTTATCCTGGTGACTTTCCAACTGTCCTCTTCCCTATCTTTCATAGGTGATTACAGGGAACTAAAATGCATTTTATCCCATAAATTAAATGATTTTGTGGTCCATATTATAATATTCAGTCTTTAAAAACCTATCAGGTAGTTAATTAGGTTTCTTGTTGTTTCTTAATAGGAGAGATGATGAATTAGTGACCTTTGGTAGGAAAAGTTTCCATGGCCCTGCCCTACACATATCATAGTTACACATTAGATTGAGGTGAGAGCCAGGAGCAACAGATAATTAGCACCATCCTAGAGCCCACTACTGAATATACTCGTTTAATAAAATAAGTTGAAAACTGGTAGCATTTAGGGCAAATTTGGCAGAAAGAAGTGCTTTGTTTGGTTCACACTGTATTTTAAACTCTTAAAAATTAGTTAGAAATGTTTACAAATCAAAAATTAGGTAAGAAAATCTGAATTTCTGGTTTCTCTTGATAAACTAAATCTGGCAGTGCTATTCCTGATTTTTCAGGGCAATAATCAGATGATGTTGAGTAACAATTTCTGTCTCCCTTAGACACGCTTAGGACTCTACAATTTTTTTGTTTCTACACATAGCCCAGTTCACTCATTTATACCTGCTGGCCCCTTTACGCAGCTGATACCGCAGACCCCAGATCTTCAAATACTCATAAGCTGCGCCACCACCTCCTAGGGTGGAAGAGAAAGTAAGAATTTTCTGATTTGGTTTGTAACTTTAAGTTTTTTACCAATTATTTCAAACTGGTTCCAAAATTGACCTAGTTTAGAAATTCACTAGTCCTTTTATAAGACCGAGAATTTAAATACATGACACTTAGGAACACTGAAATTGACATTCTTATATAAAATAGGAAAATCCAGGGCTTCCCTGGTGGCGCAGTGGTTGAGAATCTGCCTGCCAATGCAGGGGACGCGGGTTCGGGCCCTGGTCTGGGGGGATCCCACATGCCGCGGAGCAGCTGGGCCCGTGAGCCACAACTGCTGAGCCTGCGCGTCTGGAGCCTGTGCTCCGCAACAAGAGAGGCCGCGATAGTGAGAGGCCCGCGCACCGCGATGAAGAGTGGCCCCCGCTCGCCGCAACTGGAGAAAGCCCTCGCACAGAAACGAAGACCCAACACAGCCCCAAAAAATTAAATAAATAAATAAATAAAAATTAAAAAAAAAAAAAAAAGGAAAATCCAGAGGTCAGCCCAGAAGACACTGTGACTATGTCAAATCCAGAATAGACTTACTTCTTAAGAAATATCATTCCTAAATAATTAAAGTGAGTCAGTGAAGGACAATAATTATAAATTTTCAAATTTTTCTTTAGGGGTAGAATTCTCTTTGTTTATCCCAATTATGTTTGTCTAAAAAACATAGTTGAATGGCAGCTTTCATATTTTTGAATGGGTAGAGCTTAGAGGTGATAACACATGCAATTAGAAGGGAGGCTAATATTTTAATTAGATTGTATGGTAGAGATCCATAAAAATAGCAAAATTTATGAGATTGCTTTTATTTATATTTTAGGTAGAATGAATAAGAAAACCTCAATTCACCTGACTTTGCACAGGGAGATACTATGGAGTTGTTGAAAAGATCCTCAAACCACCTACTTGGTGTGCCATTGCCCAGAATCTGGAGTTACATTAATTAAGATGTGAAACATGGTCAGTTGTTAATTTTATCTTATTGGGAAAATTACACCAAACTTACTGAGTCAAAGTTTCTTCATCTGTAATACTACAGAAAAATCTAAACTAATATATATGTTTTTTGTAAGCATTTGCTAAAATAATAAACACAAATCTCTTAGCACAGTACACAGGCTACATAAGAAAACATTATATTTTGCAACTGTGCTTTCTATGCTTCTCGCAACACAGACAGGTAGTTCACAAAAGGCGGAGAGGAGTGTACAGGCAGAGAGTTTGCTCTCAACTTTCATTAATGTTATCTATTAGGGTTATCAGAGAAAAATATTAAAAATTAAAATCATGGCCACGAGGGGAAGTTACTGTGGCTTTTAGAACTTTTCATATAAAACAAAATGAAATTAAATAATTTTAAAAACTGTTGACATTTCCAGTTAACCATGCATTCTTCTGTGGTTCTTTGGAGAAACTACTGACTTCAGCATGCCCCTTGCCCTAGGAGACTGGCATGGCCTAGCTCTGGTTACTAAGACTTTTTCTTCCTTTTTTTTTTTTTTTTTTTTAAATCAAATGGTTTGTGTTAGAATTTTATTAATTAATTAATTAATTAATTTTTTGGCTGCATTGGGTCTTCACTGCTGCGCGTGGGCTTTCTCTAGTTGCGGCGAGAGGGGGCTACTCTTTGTTGTGGTAGGCGGGCTTCTCACTGCAGTGGCTTTTCTTTGTTGCAGAGCACGGGCTCTAGCTGTGCGGGTTTCAGTAGTTGTGGCACGTGGGCTCTAGGGCGCAGGCTCAGTAGTTGTGGCCACACGGGCTTAGTTGCTCCATGGCACGTGGGATCTTCCCGGACCAGGGATTGAACCCATGTCCCCTGCATTGGCAAGCGGATTCTTAACCACTGCGCCACCAGGGAAGTCCCTAAGAGTTTTTCCTTTCTTTCATTTTCAACAGCATTTCACTACCAATGCTGTCTTTGATATCTTCTAAAACGCCTGCACCTCTATTTGCTGTTTGTACAGTTCTTTCATTTCATACTAACCTCACAGTAGTTTAGGTCTTTCTTTCCTCCCTCAATGCTGATAGAGTTTGCCTCAAGGCAATTACTTTTTCTACCTCATACCATCAGGGGACTTAGTTTCGCTAATGTCCCTGAATCTTTGAAGAGAGCCCAGGGTCCTGTAAGAGGCCTCCCTGTGCAAGTAGATCTCAGTAGAGAGCAAAAGCCCCTCCTTTGGTCTTTTCTTCAAATATCCCCAGTTGCTGATTGACCCACTGTTTCTCAATCTCATTTTCAAGGCTGTATGCTTTATATCCATTGGCTTTACATGATACCAAAATATTTATTTTTCCAATGCCTTAACTCTTAACACTCTACATTGCTTAGTCTCTTTTTAGAAACAAATCCTAAATAAGAGATGCTCCCATAGTCAGCTCTTATATTGCTAAAATCAGTGCTGGGTGCTCCATGTGTGTTTGTGTATATATGTATACATATATATTATCTCTTTCAGTCTTTGCAACATCCCATTAGAAAAGATTTTACCTCCTTTAAGAGAAATAAACTGAGACTAAAAAAGATTAAAGTATCAACCCAAGGTTATACACTCACCAAGTTGAAGAAGTGGAATTCAAAATCAGATCTTGCTACATTTTCCACTGCTTACACACATCATTTGTTCATCAATTTTAATGATGCGTGTTTTAAATTGGGACCCTGAGAAGCAGAGCCTGAGACAGTGATTTGAGTAAATGGATTTATTGAGGGAGCACTCTCAGTAGAAAAAGACTGAGGGATGCGGAATGGGTTGAATGAAGGAGTTAAATAAAGATCTATTCTTAGCTGAACTCTACCTGCAGCCTAAATCCTGTGGACAGGTTTGGAGCATTAATGAAGTCAGAGTTGGTTCCACCTTGAGCCAAGGGGACTGATATTTGCATCCCCAAGTCAGTCAGTCCCTGACTGTGGCTTATGGAGGGAGGAGGTACAATGAGAAATTAGCAGCAAGTACCCACAGCCCCTGGGGGATGGGTGCACTGACTATAGGGATTTGAGCGGGGCAGAGACAATGGACTCTCAAGAAGTCATAGTTAAAAGCAGTTCACTTACAAAGATAAGTTCATCTTATATCTTCCTTCTGCAACATGGATAAAAAGTCTCAATGTGAATTCACCCTAGAGTATGCAAAAAAATTACACTTCTAAATTACAGTTAGAAAACCAGAAAATAAATGTTACAAAGCTCCAAAATTGAAGTCATAGAAGAAATCCTTGTAAATTAGGAAGCGCTATTTTTTTTTTTACGATGGAAGAAACCAAGAATTAAATGGTTTAAATACCCTAAGATTGCACAGATTATATGTAGTAGAGCCAAGATTTCAGCCCAAACTCTATGAATCTAAAGTTATTTTTCATTACCAGTAGACTGTAGGTTTCCATTACAATAACATACTGAAAAATTAGCTTTTGAACTGGCTAAATAGAAATACTGATGTTTCTAGCTAAGATCAATATTTCAGACTATGGAAACAAATCATAGCAGATTCATGTTATTTGATTTGTTTTCAAAATGGAATTTCAGAACATATATTAACGGTTTCAAATAATGCTGAAACTCCACACTTGAAATAATAGTTTAAATATTGTTTACTTTCTACATTTGTTAAAAACAAAATGGTTTATATTGTAGCTTCAGTGTACATTTAGGTCTTCAGCTTGGTCTTGCTAATTATAAGCAAGTGAATTGTTATGAAAGGTAGGATGTGATATGACAAATATATTTTCTTTAGTGAAGAGAATCATGTTCTGGATAGTTAGATTCCAAATGACTTGGCAAGACAGAAAGCCAATGAAGGACAATAAATAGACCCCGTGGAAACATTTTCCTTAAACAGCCCAGTCTAAAACACTCATTCTTCAGATAATGTCAAGATTGGATTAGCCTGGTTAGGAGTTTGCATTTTCTCAATGAAATTTTGTAGCTGAAGTGCCAAGGTTTTTTCTGTTTTTGTTTTTTTTTACCATGTTATTATCTTCTTGAGAAAAATAACAAGCAGACTATTCAATCTTTTCTGGACATTTGATATGAAGTATAAACCATTTCCATAGGGGAACTAAGTTTCTCCCAGACTCACCATTACTACATGCTAGCAATAGCAGAGTATTAAAAAGTAATCAAATAATAAAGGATACAAATTGCTGTCTCAATCGCTATCCTGCATAATCTTCAGTATTGAATATATTTCTTCTGAAATGTCAGAATCCTTAAATGAGAAGATCTATGGAAAAACAACTCAAACCAAATTCAACACCCATTTATAATAAAAACCCTCCAGAAAATAGGCATAGAGGGAACTTACCTCAACATAATAAAGGCCATATATGACAAACCCACAGCCAACATCATTCTCGATGGTGAAAAACTGAAACCATTTCCTCTAAGATAAGGCACAAGAAAAGGTTGTCCACTCTCACCACTTATTCAACATAGCTTCGGTAGAAACAAACCAAATAGATGAACACACCTACTCCTCACCAACACACACATGCACCAAAGCCACAGTCAAGTGAGTCTAAAGATAGTGAATAAACAATTATTATATCTTCAGGTATAGGATATTTTTGATGCTGAAAATTCCCTGAGTATCCTGAAAGGCAATAATCAGTTGGTGCGACTAAGGGACAGGTGAAGATGACAATGTTTTTGTTTTTTTAAAAAATATCTTTATTGGAGTAGAATTGCTTTACAATGGTGTGTTAGTTTCTGCTTTATAACAAAGTGAATCAGCTATACAAATACATATACCCCCATATCTCCTCCCTCTTGCATCTCCCTCCCACACTCCCTATCCCACCCTTCTAGGCGGTCACAAAGCACCGAGCTGATCTCCCTGTGCTATGTGGCTGCTTCTCACTAGCTATCAATTTTACATTTGGTAGTATATATAAGTCCATGTCACTCTCTCATCTCGTCCCAGCTTACCATTCCCCCTCCCCGTATCCTCAAGTCGATTCTCTACGTCTGCATCTTTATTCCTGTCCTGCCCCTAGGTTTTTCAGAACCATTTTTTTTTTTTTTTTAGATTCCATATATATGCATTAGCATACGGTATTTGTTTTTCCCTTTCTGACTTTTTTCACTCTGCATGACAGACTCTAGGTCCATCCACTTCACAACAAATAACTCAGTTGCATTTCTTTTTATGGCTCAGTAATATTCCATTGCATATATGTGCCACATCTTCTTTATCCATTCATCTGTCGATGGACACCTAGGTTGGTTCCATGCCCTGGCTATTGTAAATAGAGGTGCAATGAACATTGTGGTACATGACTCTTTTGGAATCATGGTTTTCTCAGGGTATATGCCCAGTAGTGGGATTGCTGGGTCGTATGGTAGTTCTATTTTTAGTTTTTTAAGGAACCTCCATACTGTTCTCCATAGTGGCTGTATCAATTTACATTCTCATCAACAGTGCAAGAGGGTTCCCTTTTCTCCACACCCTCTCCAGCATTTATTGTTTGTAGATTATTTGGTGATGGCCATTCTGACTGGCGTGAGGTGATACTTCACTGTAGTTTTGAGTTGCATTTCTCTAATGATTAGTGATGTTGAGCATCCTTTCATGTGTTTGTTAGCAACCTGTATATCTTCCTTGGAGAAATGTCTAGGTCTTCTGCCGATTTTTGGATTGGGTTGTTTGTATTTTTGATATTGAGCTGCATGAGCTGCTTGTAAATTTTGGAGATTAATCCTTTGTCAGTTGATTCATTAGCAAATATTTTCTCCATTCTGAGGGTTGTCTTTTTGTCTTCTTTATGGTTTCCTTTGCTGTGCAGAAGCTTTTAAGTTTCATTAGGTCCCATTTGTTTATTTTTGTTTTTATCTTTATTTCTCTAGGAGGTGGGTCTAAAAGAATCTTGCTGTGATTTATTTCATAGAGTGTTCTGCCTATGTTTTCCTTTAAGATTTTTATAGTGTCTGGCCTTACATTTAGGTGTTTAATCCATTTGGCGTTTATTTTTTTGTTTGGTGTTAGGGAGTGTTCTAATTTCATTTTTTTACATATAGCTGTCCAGTTTTCCCAGCACCACTTATTGAAGAGGCTGTCTTTTCTCCATTGTATATTCTTGCCTCCTTTATAAAAGATAAGGTAACCATATGGGCATGGGTTTATCCCTGGGCTTTCTATCCTGTTCCACTTATCTATATTTCTGGTTTTGTGCCAGTACCATACTATCTTGATTATTGTAGCTTTGTAGTATAGTCTGAACTCCAGGAGCCTGATTCCTCCAGCTCCGTTGTTCTTTCTCCAGACTGCTTTGGCTATTCGGGGTCTTTTGTGTTTCCATACAAATTGTGAAATTTTTTGTTCCAGTCCTGTGAAAAATGGCATTGGTAGTTTGTTAGGGATTGCATTGAATCTGTAGATTGCTTTGGGTAGTATAGTCATTTTCACAATGTTGATTCTTCCAATCCAAGAACATGGTATATCTCTCCAGCTGTTTGCATCATCTTTAATTTCTTTCATCAGTGTCTTATAGATTTCTGCATACAGGTCTTTTGTCTCCTTAGGTAGGTTTATTCCTAGGTATTTTATTCTTTTTGTTGCAATGGTAAATGGGAGTGTTTCCTTCATTTCTCTTTCAGAGTTTTCATCATTAGTGCATAGGAATGCAAAGGATTTCTGTGCATTAATTTTGTATCCTGCTACTTTACCAAATTCATTGATTAGCTCTAGTAGTTTTCTGGTAGCGTCTTTAGGATTCTCTATGTATAGTATCATGTCATCTGAAAACAGTGAGAGCTTTACTTTTTCTTTTCTGATTTGGATTCTTTTATTTCTTTTTCTTCTTTGATTGCTGTGGCTAAAACTTCCAAAATAATGTTGAATAATAGTGGTGACAGTGGGCAACCTTGTCTTGTTCCTGATCTTAGTGGAAATGCTTTCAGTTTTTCACCACTGAGAATGATGTTGGTTGTGGGTTTGTCCTATATGGTCTTTATTACATTGAGGTAAGTTCCCTCTATGCCTACATTCTGGAGGGTTTTTATCATAAATGGGTGTTGAATTTTTTCAAAAGCTTTTTCTGCATCTATTGAGATGATCATATGCTTTTAGTCCTTCAATTTGTTAATATGGTTTATCACTGATTGATTTGCATATATTGAAGAATCCTTGCATTCCTGGGATAAACTCTACTTGATCATGATGTATGATCCCTTTAATGTGCTGTTGGATTCTGTTTGCTAGTATTTTGTTGAGGATTTTTGCATCTATGTTCATCAGTGATATTGGTCTGTAGTTTTCTTTCTTTGTGACATCTTTGTCTGGTTTTGGTATCAGGGTGACGGTGGCCTCATACAATGAGTGTGGGAGTGTTGCTCCCTCTGCTATATTTTGGAAGAGTTTGAGAAGGATAGGTGTTAGCTCGTCTCTAAATGTTTGGGAAAACTCACATGTGAAGCCATCTGGTCCTAGGCTTTTGTGTGTTGAAAGATTTTAAATCACAATCTCAATTTCAGTGCTTGGTCTATTTATATTTTCTATTTCTTCCTGGTTCAGTCTCTGAAGGTTGTGCTTTTCTAATAATTTGTCCATTCCTTCCAGGTTGTCCAATTAATTGGCATAGAGTTGCTTGTAGTAATCTCTCATTATCCTTTGTATTTCTGCAGTGTCAGTTGTAACTTCTCCTTTTTCATTTCTAAATCTGTTGATTTGTGTCTTCTCCCTGTTTTTCTTGATGAGTCTGGCTCATGGTTTATCAATTTTGTTTATCTTCTCAAAGAACCAGCTTTTAGTTTTATTGATCTTTGCTATTGTTTTCTTCATTTCTTTTTCATTTATTTCTGATCTGATCTTTATGATTTCTTTCCTTCTGCTAACTTTGGGGATTTTTTGCTCTTCTTTCTCTAATTACTTTAGGTGTAAGTTTAGGTTGTTTATTTGAGATGTTTTTTGTTATTTAGGTAGGACTGTATAGCTATAAACTTCCCTCTTAGAACTGCTTTTGCTGCATCCCATAGGTTTGGGTCATTGTGTTTTCATTGTCATTTGTTTCTAGGTATTTTTTGATTTCCTCTTTGATTTCTTCAGTGATCTCTTGGTTATTTCGTAGTGTATTGTTTAGCCTCCATGTGTTTGTATTTTTTACAAATTTTTTCCTGTAATTGATATCTAGTCTCATAGCGTTGTGGTCAGAAAAGATACTTGATACAATCTCAATTTTCTTAAATATACCAAGTCCTAATTTGTGACCCAAGATATCATCTATCCTGGAGAATGTTCCATGAGCACTTGAGAAGAATGTGTATTTTGTTGTTTTTGGATAGAATGTCCTATAAGTATCAATTAAGTCCATCTTGCTTAATGTATCATTTAAAGCTTGTGTTTCCTTATTTATTTTCATTTTGGATGATCTGTCCATTGGTGAAAGTGGGGTGTTAAAGTCCCCTACTATGATTGTCTTACTGTCGATTTCCCCTTTTATGGCTGTTAGCATTTGCCGTATGTATTGAGGTGCTCCTATGTTTGGTGCATAAGTATTTACAATTGTTATATCTTCTTCTTGGATTGATCCCTTGACCATTATGTAGTGTCCTTCTTTGTCTCCTGTAATAGTCTTTATTTTAAAGTCTATTTTGTCTGATATGAGAATTGCTACTCCAGCTGTCTTTTGATTTCCATTTGCATGGAATATCTTTTTCCATCCCCTCACTTTCAGTCTGTATGTGTCCCTAGGTCTGAAGTGGGTCTCTTGTAGACAGCATATATATGGGTCTTGTTTTTGTATCCATTCAACCAGTCTATGTCTTTTGCTTGGAGCATTTAATCCATTTACATTTAAGGTAGTTATTGATATGTACGTTCCTATTACCATTTTCTTAATTGCTTTGGGTTTGTTATCATAGGTCTTTCCTTCTCTTGTGTTTACTGCCTAGAGAAGTTCCTTTGGCATTTGTTGTAAAGCTGGTATGGTGGTGCTGAATTCTCTTAGCTTTTGCTTGTCTGTAAAGGTTTTAATTTCTCCTTCGAATCTGAATGAGATCCTTGCTGGGTAGAGTAATCTTCGTTGTAGGTTTTTCCCTTTCATAACTTTAAATCCGTCTTGTCACTCCCTTCTGGCTTGCAGAGTTTCTGCTGAAAGACGAGCTGTTAACCTTATGGGAATTCCCTTGTATGTTATTTGTTGTTTTTCCCTTGCTGCTTTTAATATTTTTTCTTTGTATTTAATTTTTGATAGATTGATTGATATGTTTCTTAGTGTGTTTCTCCTTGGATTTATCCTGTATGGGACTCTCTGTGCTTCCTGGACTTGACTGACTATTTCCTTTCCCATATTAGGGAAGGTTTCAACTATAATCTCTTCAAGTATTTTCTCAGCCCCTTTTTTTCTCTTCTTCTTCTGGAACCCCTATAATTTGAATGTTGGTGTGTTTAATGTTGTCCCAGAGGTCTCTGAGACTGTCCTCAATTCTTTTCATTCTTTTTTCTTTATTCTGCTCTGCAGTAGTTATTTCCCCTATTTTATCTTCCAGGTCACTTATCCATGCTTCTTCCTCAGTTATTCTGTTATTGATTCCTTCTATAGAATTTTTAATTTCATTTATTGTGTTGCTCACCATTGTTTATTTGCTGTTTAGTTTTTCTAGGTCCTTGTTAAACGTTTCTTGTATTTTCTCCATTCTATTTCCAAGATTTTGGATCATCTTTACTATCATTACTCTGAATACTTTTTCAGGTAGACTGCCTATTTCCTCCTCATTTGTTTGGTCTGGTGGGTTTTTACCTTACTCTTTCATCTGCTGTGTGTTTCTCTGTCTTCTCATTTTGCTTAAGTTACTGTGCTTGGGGTTCCTTTTGCTGAGGCTGCAGGTTCATAGTTCCTGCTTTTTTTGTTGTTTGCCCCCAGTGGCTAAGGTTGGTTCACTGGGTTGTGTAGCTTTCCTGGTGGAGGGGACTGGTGCCTGTGTTGTGGTGGATGAGGCTGGATCTTGTCTTTCTGGTAGGCAGGGCCATTTCCAGTGTTGTGTTTTGGGTTGTCTGTGACCTTATTATGATTTTAGGCAGCCTCTCTGCTAATGGATGGGGCTGTGTTCCTGTCTTGCTAGTTGTTTGTCATAGGGTGTCCAGCACTGGAGCTTACTGGTCTTTGAGTGGAGCTGGGTCTTAGTGTTGAGATGGAGATCTCTGGGAGAGCTTTCGCTGTTTGATAGTATGTGTAGCCAGGAGGTCTCTGCTGGGCCAATGTCCTGAACTTGGCCCTCCCACCTCACAGGCACAGGTGTGACACCCAGCCAGAGCACCAAGGCCCTGTCATCCACACAGCTCAGAAGAAAAGGGAGAGCAATGAAAGAAAGAAAGAAAAAAATAAAATAAAGCTATTAAAAAATAAAAAATTAAAAAAATTAAAAAGTAAAAAAAAAAGAAGAAAGAGGAGAGTAACCAAACCAAAAAACAAATCCAGCAATGATAACAAGCACTAAAATCTATACTCAAAACAAAAAAGAAAAAGAAACACGGACAGACAGAACTCTAGGACAAATGGTAAAAGCAAATCTACACAGACAAAATGACACAAAGTCCACCGCCTCAATTTTGGGATGATTTGTTGTCTATTCAGTTATTCCAGAGATGCAGAGTACATCAAGTTGATTATGGAGATTTAATCTGCTGCTCCTGAGGCTGCTGGGAGAAATTTCCCTTTCTCTTCTTTGTTCACACAGCTCCTGGGGTTCAGCTTTGAATTTGCCCCACCTCTGCATGTAGGTCACCTGAGGGCGTGTGTTCTTTGCTCAGACAGCACAGGGTTAAAAGAGCAGCTGATTAGGGGGCTTTGACTCACTCAGGCCAGGGGGAGTTAGGGATAGGGTATGCAGGGTGAGCCTGCAGCGGCAGAGGCTGGAGTGACGTTGCAACAGCCTGAGGCACGCCGTGCGTTCTCCCGGGGAAGTTGTCCCTGGCTCACGGGAGCCTGGCAGTGGCGGGCTGCACCGGCTCCCGGGAGGGGCAGTGTGGAGAGTGACCTGTGCTTGCACACAGGCTTCTTGGTGGCAGCAGCAGCAGCCTTAACGTCTCATGCCCGTCTCTGGTGTCTGCGCTGATAGACGCGGCTCGCGCCCGTCTCTGGAGCTCGTTTAGGTGGTGCTCTGAATACCCTCTCCTCATGCACCCCAAAACAATGGTCTCTTGCCTCTTCGGCAGCTGCAGACTTTTTCCCGGACTCCCTCCCGGCCAGCTGTGGCACACTAGCCCCCTTCAGGCTGTGGTCACGCAGCCAACCCCAGTCCTCTCCCTGCGATCCGACCGAAGCCCGAGCCTCAGCTCCCAGCCCCCGCCCGCCCCGGCGGGTGAGCAGACAAGCCTCTCGGGCTGGTGAATGCTGGTCGGCACTGGTCCTCTGTGCGGGAATCTCTCCGCTTTGCCCTCCACACCCCTGTGGCTGCGCTCTCCTCTGTGGCTCCGAAGCTTCCCCCCTCTGCCACCCACAGTCTCCGCCTGCGAAAGGGCTTCCTAGTGTGTGGAAACCTTTCCTCCTTCACGGCTCCCTCCCACTGGTGCAGGTCCCGTCCCTATTCTTTTGTCTCTGTTTTTTCTTTTTCCTTTTGCCCTACCCAGGTACGTGGGGAGTTTCTTGCCTTTTGGGAAGTCTGAGGTCTTCTGCCAGTGTTCAGTAGGTGTTCTGTAGGAGTTGTTCCACATCTAGATGTATTTCTGATGCATTTGTGGGGAGTAAGGTGATCTCCATGTCTTACTCCTCTGCCATCTTGAAGGTCTTCTCTTACTGTGTTCTTACCAGAACTATGTTCAATATGCCTGAACCAATCGTTAAAAACGCATTGTGAAAAGTACAAATTTGCAAGAGACAAGAACATAGCCCATCAATGTGGGATTACTTTGAAAAAGAAGTTCTATTCACTTAAGGATAATGATTTTAAACTAGAAAATGATAATTTAAGGATGGTATTCTTTAACAGGCTTTAATTTAATCATTATTTCTAAGGACCTACCAGTATGCTAAACCTCTGCATACTTGGATGAAGTATGCATTTTATTTGTTTCTACTCTTGTCTTGTATTTTTCTCTCACAGCAGTTCACGAGTGCATACCAGGGCAAGGAATAAGAAAGTCATTTCTTTTTTTTTTCTCTTAAAGTCAAGGATCTGTGGGCAAAACTTTGGCAAATATTGTTGGTAATTATTTCCAGCAAGTTGAGCCTTAGGAGAAATGCTAATGGATTAGGAGTTCAGTGGTTCGTTCAAGTAATTTATTTAACACAAGGTGATGTTGAATGGACATGATCTGACAATATCTTGTAGCTAAAACATAAGATCACTGGAATGAAAACACTTTGAAGTAAATATCTTTCAGCTAAAAGATTTGCCAAAATATTTGAATATAAACATTTCTATGGTAATGATACTTAGAGCAAAGCATATAGGAAAATTATTTTAATAATGTAAACTTATAAATTTTTGAATTAATACAATTATTTCCTTCTTATATAGTAACTTATTCATCATTTTATCACTAGTACTTAATACCCAGCTCATATCATAAGTTTGACACATGACTGTTGTATAAATGAATGAATGAATTGCTATAACCCTCCATGTATTTTAGGAAATAAATTCTGTAGGTAATAGCAATTAGCAGAAAATATCATGTTTGGACAGGTCTTCCACAATGTTGATTTTTGAACCTACAATTGGAAAATGAGCCAGAGCTGAGAAGAAAAAGAACAAAGGAAATTTGACCAATAGAGCAGTATACGGTAAGGTCACAGGGTATCTGTTGGATGTCAGAGACCTGATTTTCATTTCTTTCTCTGCCACTTACTGTTTAGTGATCTTGGGCAAATAATTTAGCTCCTCAAGACTTATTTTCCTCATTTGTAAGTGGTGATAATAATACTCAATTTCTAAGATTGTTGTGAGGATTAAATGTCATAATATCATCAGTGCCTTGTACTGTGTCTAACAAGAGTCCAGAATAAATGGTGATTATTATTATCATGAATATTTTGAACTAAAGTAGCAAGAATAGTTTTTAGCTTAGTTATTTTAGAATGAATATTAAGAAGCCATCTTTCATTTCTTTTCCTTGTTTAGCGGAATTCTTTCATTAACTTCTCTTAGATCCTCACTGATTTTCATTATGTCTCACTAATATAAGATGAAACTAACCATCACTGATTGCATTATGATTAACTTCGTTAGTTTGTCATTTTCAAACAGTGAAGGATGACATGGCATTGATATCCCTTAATTAGTTGAACAGTTCTCATTTATAAACTAGAAAAGATATTATATCTCAATGAATTTAAACGTGTTTTGACCCAATGAAGCTAATTCTCTTGTTCATAGACGTGAGCTATTTAAAACTGCATTTTTAGGGGGTTATCAGGTTAGGCAAAATTACCGCTTTCCTCAAAGGCAAACCATGTAGTTCTATAAAAAGGCTATGTCTGTATCTATAGTCTGAATTGCTTCATCAATGACAAAGTAAAAGAGGGTCACAATCCACTGTGAAAATTGGGAAAATCTCACTGAGGTTAAAACAGCTAAATTATGCTATGAGCTTTCATTCTATTTCCCTCCACACGTTTATCCCCAGGAGTAAAATAATGGTTTAAATAGAATTTCACCACTCTATTGTTAGAAAGTTCTCCGTTATATTCTACCTAAGTTCTGCCTAAAATCTGCTTTCATGGAACATGTGCCTCAGACTCTAAATATTGAAAAAACTATTTTACCTAAAAAATCTGAATCACTTTATTCACTCTAACTCATGTGTTTTATCATCTATAAATATATATGTATATGTGCATATACATATAAATCTATACATCTTTGTGAGATCTATCTATCCATAAACTATTAGATGTTTCTAATGTAGAGGAAAGTGGAAAAAGTATGGCATTTTCAGAGAGGAGTCAGTCCACGTAGATACGTATTTTCCACCTAAACATGGTGATACCTTCCTAGACACAAAATTCAGCAGCCAATTCATTAAGAGAAAATAAACTATTTAGAAAGGAACATTTTAAAAATATTAAATATACTGTCATAATAAAGAATGGTTTTCCTTTTATTTACACAGTTTACCAAATGGAATACGTTTGAATGAAATAGCTCTTTGACTAGTTAGGAAGCATTGATTAAACACAGCCTCTCTCTATAGCTGAACTTTACATTTATTTGTCAGGTTCTGATGTCATGTTCCCAGATCCCTTCTATATGTAGCTTTTGTTTGCTGGAGTTAATTTTCTTATGAAAATAGATAAAACTAAAAGGAATAACAGAGTGTGATGCTGTTTGACTCTATTTTATAAGAAGTCTGCATTGTTTCCAGAATTTTATTGTCTCTAAAAATGTAACATTGCCATACTAGAAGCCTTTTGATTCAAATCTCTTATGTGATGGTATTCTAATGAACTTGCAATGAAAGTAGAAAGCCAGAAGTCTCAATTATTAATTGTGAATTAAAAATTGTCTACTTTTAACCATTTTCCCCAGCTTGTCTGCTTGATTTATGTTTTCCTTCCCTAATCTCTTTTACCCTTCTTTCCTTCCTTTCTTCTGTCCGTCCCTCCCCTTCCCCTCTCTCTTCTCTCTCTTGGCTTAAGACAATCAAACACAAGCTTTGTCTGAGGGATTTATGTCCTTTTAGTATGATAAACTGGAATTCCTAAAACTCTGACTGCTTAAAAGATTGTGAGTTTTTATATAAGTCTACCTCATCTTGTTGAACTTATTTATTGGAAAAATACTGTAACTATCTACTACTTGAAAAAAAGAGACTATACTAGGCCTATTTAGAATCTATACCAAGTATTTAAATGACTGTTTATATTTATTTGTGACTATAATCTTTTTTCCATTTCCTTAGGCAAAACCCTCAAAATATTAATAAATCAAAATGCTCCTGTGAAAAAGTACTAATCAGTCATAAAACACATTATTCTACATAGTTTTCTCATAATGTGAAATAAAGTAATACTTTTCAGATTATTTAATGCTAAAAGAATAGCATAATATAAAAAATTCAAATTCAATCAGTACTCATGAAAATGATAGAAAGTTTGTTGGAGAGTGTTTAAGTGACACACAAACTAAGTTATCTTGGGATAAATGTACTATAATAAATGAGAAATTTTAATGAGTGAAACAATGCAATTGGTGTAACATCTAAAAACTAAAGCATAGACTAAATTTATATGTAAATCGATAGCTAATCTAAATCTGAAGTTCATGGGCATAACAAGTCATTGTCCCTTTCCTGCATCACTTATCTGATCCCACTGGATACAAAAGCTCATATACTTTATAATCAGTCCAGCAGGGCTATGATTTGGGCATTAAAGAGTGTACAGCATGATTAAGGTTTTAGCAAGTTAGATAACTACTTAAAAGTGCATTAGAACAATTCCATGAATTTATTCATCAAGTTGGCTGCATTATCAGAGTCTGTGTTCAGATTCTTTGGCCTCCAATATATAGAGGCTGAAACTTTGTTTCTCCATCACAAACTTACAATTCTTAAATGAATATACATTCCTCACTGTAACTTCATCTCTTTAGGATAGTAATATATTTTTCTGAAGCTTTTGACAAGAACAAAAGCAGGAATTCCCGTTAAGCACTAGCATTTAATGAGGATTTATTAAGGAATTTAATCTTGAATTAAGGTATAATTTATCTAGAATTTATTGAGAAACTTAGACAAAGTTGAAAGACAAATATAATGACCTTAGGGATAGTTGTAATGCACAGACTGATTTATAAAGATTATATGTGATATTATTTTGGTATATATTATAAGAGAAATGACTTATTAAAAAAAAGCAATGGAAGAGATTTTACCTGTCAGAACAATGGGGGCACTTGTGCCTCTGATTTTATTTGTTGCAGAAACATGTCCACTCACTGTTTATTTGAAATTTCTAAGTTTCTCCTCTTTGTCAGTAATAATTTAATCATATTCACAGAAGTTAATTACTTAAGGATCATTATAAAGAGAAGTGGGGAAGAGACTGACATGTTTAAAAGGTCTTAACTATTAAGAACTTATTTGAGGCTTTTGTATTCATATAGACAATATCCATTGTCAAATGACACCCGTGTTTCTTACAAAGAACAAGCTGAGACTAAAAGACATTATTAGTAACACCACAAAAACTGCTGCCTGAGATAAATGTAAATTCTTACAAATATATTGTATATTCTTTGAATGCCTGGTCAAATTGGAGACACTCTACTTTATTTGAAAGGTATTAAAAGACCAGTTTCTCAACCTTCATACTGCATTCAGCAGCTGGGAGGGCCTACTCATCTCCTCTAGGGAGCAACCTCCATACAGTCTGCTACATTCCTGCTTCCAGGTACCCATCACCTGAGAATGGCATATGACAGGTCTTTAGCTTTTGGGTGTTGCCGCTGCTCCTTGTTAAGATCTCTGGCTCAGCAGTCTCTATCTTTAGTCCCATCCAGTGCTGCTGGGTTTAAATTCCATTGCTTCTAGAGTAAAATATTATTTCTACATTACTCTCTTCAAATAAACCCTCATATTGAGCAATTGTTTCCTCACCTTTCTCTTATCTAAGAGTATAATGCTTCATGCTCAAGCTTTCTTAAGGAACTCTTTTATATCAATAAAACATAGTACCAAATATGCTAATTTTATAAGTTAAACATTATTAGTGAGGTACAGAAGAATGCTTATCATCCATATTAAAATAAAATCTTCATATAGCAAATAGTTTTTCAAATTTATTGAGTTATAACTGACAACTAAAACTGTAAGATAGTTTAAAACTTCCCAAAATTAAGTTAACAGTTCCATCACATTACATATTCACATTTATTTTTCTGGTGAGAACATTTAAGTTCTACCCTTATAGCAAATTGCGATTAGGCAGTATTTTCTACTATAGTCACCATGTTATGTACATCAGATACTCTGACTTTACTCATCTTATAACTGAAAGTTTGTACCCTTTTATCAACCTTTCCCCATTTACCCCACAGCCCATCTCCTGGCAACCACCATTCTACTCTCTATTTCTATGAGTGCAAGTGCAACTTTTTTTTTTTTTTTGGTTTGGTTTGGTTTTTTATATTCCACATATAAATGATACTATCTGTCTTTCTCTATCTGGCATATTTCACTTACCATAATGCCCTCAAGATTTATTCATATTGTCACAAATGGAAGGATTTCCTTCTTTTTGTGGCTGAAGACTATTCCATTGTATTTATATACCACACTTTATCCATTCATCTGTCAGGGTACATTTAGGTTGTGTCTATGTCTTGGCTATTGTGAATAAAGTTGCAGTGAACATAGGAATGAAGATATCTCTTCAAAATAGTGATTTCATTTACTTTGGATATATATCCAGAAGTGGGATTGCTGGGTTATATGGTAGTTCTATTTTTAATTTCTTGAGGAACTTGTCAACCATTTTCTATAGTGGCTGCACTAATTTACATTCCCACCTACAGCACACCAAGGCTTCCTTTTGTCCACATACTCATGAGCATTTTTTATCTCGTGTCCTTTTGATGACAGACATTCTAACAACTGTGAGGTAATATCTCATTGTGATTTTGATTTGCATTTCCCTGATGATTAGTGATGTTGAGCACCTTTTCATGTACCTGTTTGCAATTTGTATGTCTTCTTTGGAAAAATGTCTATTCAGGTATTTTGTCCATTTTTTTAATTGGGTTATGTGGATTTTTGTTGTTGAGTTATACAAGGTCCTTGTACATTTTAGGTATTAAATTCTTATCAAGTATATGATCTTCAAATATTTTCTCCCATCCTGTAGGTTGCCTCTCCATTTTGTTGATTGTTTCTTTTGCTGTGCAGAAGCTTTTTAGTTTAGGTAGTCCCAATTGTTGATTTTTGCTTTTGTTGCTTGTGCTTTTGGTGTCATCTACAAAATCATTGCCAAGACTGATATCAAGTAACTTTATCCTATGTTTTTTTCCAGGAGTTTTAGTTTTTGGTCTTACATTTAAGTCCTTACCAATTTGAGTTAATTTTTGTGAGTGGTATAGGATAGGGGTCCAATTTTATTCTTTTGCATGTGAATATCAAGTTTTCCCAACATTTATTGAAGACACTATCCTTTCCCCACTGAGTTTTTTTGACTCCCTTGTAAAATATCTGTTGACTGTCTATACATGGATTTATTTCTAAGCTCTCACTTCTGTTATATTGGTCTGTGTCTGTTTTTATGCCAGTGCAATCCTGTCTTGATTATTATAGCTTTGTAACATAGTTTGAAATCAGGTAGTATGACATTTCCAGCTTTGTTTTTTCTCAAGTTTGATTTGGCTACTTGAGGTCTTTCCTGGTCATACAATTTTAGGATTGTTTTTTCTATTTCTGTAAAAAAAATGCCATTGTAATTTTGATAAAAGTTGCATTGAATCTGCAGATTGCTTTGGGTAATATGAACATTTTAACAACATTAATTATTCTGATTCATGAACATGGGATATTTTCTTGTTTGTTTGTATTTTCTTCAATTAATTTTATCAGTCTAGTAGCGAGTGTACAGATTTTTCACCTCATCTGCTAAATTTATTTGTATCTTATTATTTTTGATGCTATAGTAAATACAATTATTTTCACTATTTCTTTTTACAAAGAGTTGTTTGTTATGGAATAGAAATGCAAATGATTTTTGCATGTTGACTTTTAACCCTGCAACTTTACTGAATTTGTTTATTAGTTTTTTTCCTTTGGTGTGGAATCTTAAGGTTTTCTATATATAAGATCATAAGCATCTGCAAATACTGATAGCTTTAATTCTTCCTTTCTGGTTTCAATGTCTTTTATTTCTTTTTCATGCCTAATTGCTCAAGCTAAGACTTTCAGTACTAAGTAAAATATGAGTGCTGGCAGTGGTCACCCTTGTCTTGTTCCTAATCGTATCAGGAAAGCTTTCACCCTTTAACTATTGAGAATGATGTTAGTGTGGACTTGTAATATATAAACTTTATTATGTTGAGGTACTTTCTTTCAATATGCAATTAGTTGATAATATTTTTTTATTTTGAAAGGATGTTGAATTTTGTCAAATACTTTTTTTCTGCATCTATTGAGATGATCATGTGATTTTCATCTTTCATTCTCTTATTATGGTATATAACATTTATTGATTGAACCACCTTTGCATCCCAGGGATAAATGCCACTTGATGATGGGTATGATACTTTTAATATGCTGTCAAATGTGGTTTGCTATTATTTTCTTGAGAATGTTTGCATCTATATTCATCTGGAATATTGGACTGCAGTTTTCTTTTCTTGTAGTGTCTTTATCTGGCTTTGGTATCAGAGTAATACTGGTCTCATAAATGAGTTTGGGAGTCTTCCCTTCTCTGCAATTTTTTTGGAAGGGTTTGAGAAGAATTGGCATGAATTCTTCTTTAAATGTATGCTAGAATTCACAGGGAAACCATCTGGTCCTGGGTTTTTGTTCATGGGGAGATTTTTAATAACTGATTTAGTCTCCTTACTCATTATTTATCTGTTCACATATTCTATTTCTTCATGATTCAGTCTCGGTAGGTGTTATATATCTAGAAATTCATCTATTTCTTCTAGATTATCCAACTTCTTGGTATATAATTGTTCATAGTAATCTCTCATGCTCTTTTGTATTTCTGCGGTAGTAGTTGTCATGTCTTCTCTTTCATTTCTAATTATATTTATTTGAGACCTCTCTCTTTTTTTCTTAGTCTAGTCTATTTTTAATGTGGGCATTTATTGCTATGAAATTCCCTCTTAATCCTGCTTTTGCTCTGTTCCATAAGTTTTGGTATGTTGTGTTTCCATTTTTGTTTCAAGATTTTTTTGATTTCTTCTTTGACCCATTGGTTTTTCAGGAATGTGTTGTTTATTTTCCACAGAGTTCAGAATTTCTAGTTTTCCTTCTATTACTGATATCTAGGTTCATACTATAGTGGTTGGAAAAGATTGGTATGATTTCAATCTTCTTACATTTGCTAAGAATTGTTTTGTGACCTAGCACATTAATTATCCCGGAGAATGTTTCATATGCACTTGATGAGAATATACATTCTGCTACTGTTGTGTGGAATATTCTGTAATTGTTCGTTAAGTCCATCTGACCTAACATGTATATTAAGTCAATATTTCATTATTGATTTTCTATCTGGAAAATCTAGTCACTGTTGAAAGTGCGGTATTGAAGTTTTCTGCTATTATTATATTGCAGTATTTTACCCCCTTCAGGTATATTAACATTTGCTTTATATATTTAGGTGTTTCTATGTGGAGGGCATAAATATTTACTAGTGATATATCTTCTTGATGAATTGATTTCTTTATTATTATATAATGACCTTCTTTGTCTCCTGTTACAGTCATTGGCTTAAAGTCTGTGTTGTCTGATAGAATAGCTACCTCTGCTTTCTTTTGTTTTGCATTTGCTTGGAACATTCTTTTCTATCTTTTCAGTTTTAGTGTAATGTGTCCTTAAAGCTAGAATAAGTCTCTTGCAGGCATATAAGTGGGTCTTGTTTTTAATCCATTCAGCCACTCCATATCTTTTGATTAGAGAATTTAATCCATTAAAAGTAATTCGTGATAGGTATCATTTTATTATTATCATTTTGTTAAGTGTTTTCTGGCTATTTTGTAGTTCCTTTGTTCCTGTCTTGTTCTCTTGCTCTCTTCCTTTGTGATTTCTTGATTCTCTGTAGTGGTATACTTTGATTCTGTTCTCTTTATCTTTTGTGTATCTACTATAACTTTCGGTTTTGTGGTCACCATGTGACTTACATAAAACCCCTTGTAGTTACAACAATGTATTTTAAGCTTATAACAACTTAACTTTGAACATATATAAATGCTGTATATATTTACACTCCCCTCCACATTTTATGTTTCTGATATCATAATTTATATATTTTACATAGTATAGCTATTAATAAATTATTGTAATTATAGTTATTTTTAATAATTTTATCTTTTAACGTTTATCTTAGAGTTATCAAATGTCATTTTCTCAGGAAGTCCATTATTGCCCACTCTGAACTTTACTTTCTATTTATCCTCTATCACATTGCCCTTCATTTTCTTCATAGCACTTCTCAAACCTGAAACTATCTTGTTGATTTATTTTGTTTATGTGTTTATGTCTGCACCTTCACCCCCAAATGCAAATTTTCTTCTCCAGAAATATTTTATGGCTACTTAATTTAGGCAATCTTTAATGAGTCAATGTTCAGTCCAGGATATTTACATGGAGCTTAATTAGGACCAAAAAGAGACCTTGTGAAGGATGGGCATGGATTCTGAGATAAAACCTGTAAGGACAGTGTAAATCTGGAGCAGTCACTGACCTTTTTTATGACCATGTGGAGAGAGTCTACCTGATATAGGTAAAAAGCCGATAAAAAGAAAAACAGAATTTAGAGTTTGCGTATGCACCATCATTTGAAATGCAGCTGAAGGCAGTTCCACTCCTGGATTTCCACTTTGTATGAACCAATTCATTCCCTTTGTAGCTTTAGCTAGTTTGAGTTGAGGTTATGTCATTAGTAACAAAATGAAAGTTCCATAAAATGTCATGTAAAAGGACATAAAATGTCATGGCTAAAGGAGTGATTAGTTCTAACTGAAAAGGTTGGAACAGCCCAACTGGAGGATATTTATTATGAAGCATGTGCTCTATTTTTTTTAAATTGCGTGCATCCCACCAAATCCCACTCCTCCTCAAAACTTTCTATAAACACATGCTTATACATTAAGATTTAAATGTAAGATTTTTGTATAAGACAATATGGTATTTATGCCATTTAAGAAAACTATAAGAATAATATTCTGCATTAACAGTGAAAATGTATAAATATTTTTAGAAGCTCCCATTTTTCTTTCTTTTTGCAATTCTTTTCAGACAAGTGAGTAAATATCATTTTGTAAAAATATGTTAAACAGTATTTTTCTATCTCATCAGACTATCTCAAAGAAGTTTTAAATGTAAATGAAGCAACTGTAAATGGGATATTGTTTTAATGAATCTTATTACTTCTGCTTAACTCAGGTCATACAGTAAATGAAAAAAAAAGGAAAGTAAGTCTTACGCATATTTTAAAATTTAGAGAGGAATTTAATCTCCATGTGTCTAGAAACAAATAATAAAAACCATTTGTTTTCCTGGTTCTGTTTAGGACTAGTAAGGCACCTGGTTATTGTTATTAATAAAAAAGAATTTAATTTATGAACAAGACATTGAAGGAAACTTTTATTAATAAAAATGATATGCTATAAAGTATTCTCTTTTTTGCAGACCATCATATTCAGAAATCCCAAGAACTGAAAAAATATAAAAGATAAAGAGGGTTGACACTACTATTTATATAGTACTGACCTCCCACAATCACCTAGAGGGAATATGCAATGACTTCACAAGAGAAGAAAGAAGGCCATGAAACCTGTACATAAAAAACAATTAAGTATATTTCTAAATAAAAGTATGTCAAATGGACCTGCTCTTAGCTGATTCCTCAAGGAGTGAGAGTAGTTTATTAGGGAGATGACTGTCTTGAAAACACCAATAGGAATGTTCTACTTCATACTCCTCCCATCACCCCAGGAAAAAGGAGACAGGGAAGGGATAGAAGGGAATGCAATCAATAAAATGTCTGTTATTAAATGAGTTATCCCTGTAGATAATTGGATCTTAATGTCCCTGAGGAAATACTGAAGCCACTGTAGGGCACCTCAGAGTCATTACACCCAAGTGGCAAGGAAGCTAGGGCATTTATATACCAACTCTAGTCATTGGTCAGAGGATGCTGAGGGTGGTGAGGGAGGAGCAGTAATTCCCTGGCACTATGGAGTGGCCCTGCACATGAACTCCTGGCTTAGCGAATCCTTCAGGCAAAGAATATGCACGTGTTGGTAACTGAAGTCAGGCTGGAGTGAAGTGAGACTGTAGAGGTTAAGGGATATGGGAAGACATTAACATCATTTACTTCATGTCCTCTGCCCAACCAGGGTAGTGATGGAGAACATAAAATGTTAGAACTATCCCTGGGTTCTCCTATAAAATAATTTATGCTGTTTGCCCTACACCCCACTGCTACTTTTTGGGTATATGTAATTTTGACTTCAGAATATCTATAATTATAAGCATAATTTCTACCTGAGATTACTTCTAGCTCTTATTATTGATACAAACAATCTAGACTCGAAGCATTCCCAAATAAGAAGAATAAATAAATGGGAAAATGCCTGTAGGGCATATCTCCTTTGTCCTCTTGTCAAGTCTTACGCCTCCATTGGCATCTCCTATCCTTCTTTCCTTTCACCAACCCACAATACAATTTTCACTATTTTGTCCTATTCTTTATAATTCAGCATGCTACCAATAAGTTTCATTAGATAAAACATCTCATTTTCTCTGTTAAGAAATAAACACTTTCCTCCTAGCCGCCACTAACACAGTCTCCAAAACTCTGAACACCTTGCCCATTCGCTACACAGTGGAATTATTCTCTTTTTTTCCTCTGAAAATGTTATTGCACACCAACTATACTACATTGCAGAAATGGTTCTGTGTGCTTAGTTACAAAATATTGAAAATCTAGAGCTTAGAGTTTCTTAGTTTAGGTAGCATGAGTATAAAAGAGAGAGGATCTTCTTTCCAGGGTAACTGAACCCAAATACCCAGGAAGGAAAAACTGAGCCTTTTATGCCTTTAATGGCTCCACAAGGAAATAGGGGAAATGTCAAAAAGAAAATGACAAGAATTATAAGAGAGAAATGTTAATGAAAAATGAGAAGACATTAAAACTTATTAATTACAAAATGCCTAATACATTTAACATGTGAAGTGTTCTGTAATGATTTTTTTCACCCAGAGATATGTTTTCTCCAATTTTAACCAGGCATACCATGGAATAGAACACTGGTTCAAGTTAAATGATTATAAAGCACCTTTTGTCTGAGCATGAAAATATGTCCTTGGCAAACATAATTATGGAATTCTTCTCACATTTTACACAGAATGTTAAGCTTTGAGTTTCAGTACTTCCTTCCTTTCTAGTACTACAGGATGTTCCAGGTTCATCTTACATATTTCTTGTCCCAGTCTTAGAATCAACAAATTCTCTAAGGAGTCTTAGAATCTTTAATTGGAAAAAGGTATCAGAAAACCAGATTTGGGTTCTAATTGTGGTCATTGACACCAGGTCGTTGTTGCTTCTAGAAGTTTATATGTGTAAACTAATCCATGTATATACATATATCTATAAAGAGTTCTGTGTGTAACCATTAGTATATATATTAAGCTAGTTGTGCCTTCATACTGATGTTTCTGACTCTATTTCATTACCACACAAATCACTATAGTTTCCTCCCCTTGGTTATCTGTAACCTCCCACTCCAACAGGGAGAAACCTGGCTCCATCCTTTGTTAACATTTACTTAATAGTTCAATTCCCTTATACATATATACTTGTATGAAAATTGTTTAATCATACCCCCAAGAGAAATTTTTATTGACTAGGATACAGTGTTTATGTACAGTTTCTTTTGCCTTTAATCTTACAGATGGTACTCATTTCCAAAGTTACTTGGGTCAGCATCTTTTCCCCCACTCCCTTCAGTGCAGTTGTTTCATTCATTTGTAACACAGTTAGATTCTATTGTCACAGTCTGTGTCCTTTCCTGGTATCCTCTAACCTTCTAAATGATTTTTTTTAATTTGCATACCTTAAAGTTCACTCTTTATGCTGTAGAGTTCTATGGGTTTTAACAACTGCATAGTGTCCTGTATCTATCATTAAAGCATCACACAAAATAATTTCACCACCCTAAAAAAATCCCCTAAGCAACATCTATTCAACCTTCTCCCCAAGCCTATGGTCATTATAAAACATTTTAATGTGTCTATACTTTTGCCTTTTCCATAATGTCATATAATTTGAATTATATAGTATGTAGCCTTTACAGACTGGGTTTTTTCACTTATAAATTTGGATTTTATATTAATCTGTGTATCTAAAGTTAATATAATTTTTCTTTTGTGTGCACAGATGATGGTTAGATTTTCTACTGATGCTGACACATGTCAGGTGACTTGGAAGGAGTTATACCAGCTAAAAACTGTATCTAGTAGATTGATAGGAGTTACTCTAAACAAGTGAGCTATCCCTAAGAACCTTTAGAAAAGAACAGAAGGAGAGTGAGTGAAAGAAAGAGAAATAAAGAGAGAAAAAGAGAGAGATTGACTGATTCAACTTGATAAATATCAGAAGCAAACTGAGATGTATAATTTGAAACCCAACTCTTACCAATGTGCATAAATTGTTTAATTATTCTGTTAGTACATAAATGAAAAAATTCCTGGGCTTAACAATGATTGCATGCCTGTATCTTTAATTAAAATGCTACCAATAAGCTGTGACAAAACAACTATTTCAACTGTATTGACATCTGTAATTAAAATATATTATCACTGTGTAGTAGGGATAAAGGGGAAGGGAGGGGTGGAAGGAAGCTGCCACCAGTATTGTCTGACTTTTTCTATAGGTAACAATGGTATATTCCCAAAGAAATCACGTGTAATATCTATATAATTACATATGATTTACAAATAATTAATTTTCTCATCATTAGTGTCACTTTATAACAATCCATAATAAGCTTATGTTGGAAGATAGCATTTTCCCTCCTATTCCTGAAAATCATACAAACACAATAAATAAAATGATAAATTAAATATTAGCTATTTTAATAAAACTAAGAGAAAGATAAAAATCACAACGATTACAACAGGTGTGATGGCTACAAAAAAAAAAAGTAAAGATTAATTAGGGGTAGGGTAGATGAAAGGAGGGAGCACAAGCTGTGTTTTCAGATCACAGAAAAGGCTGGAAGTACACTTCCTAAAGGTGAGGAGAATATCTTAAGGAGCAAAACTAAATCCTTTTTGAAGGAAGAGAACATACACACTGACCACAAGAGTTTATTTAGAATGAGCTTTGTTCTGAGAAGCAAAGACGAGAAATCATCCAGAAAAGCCATACTTGCAGGAAGCGTTCTGTCTCTGAGGCAGTGAGGGAAAAGAGAAACTTTGCATTTAAAATTCCACTGGTTTCTTCTTTTATTGTTGAGACAATGAAAGTTAGAGGAATTCACACAAAACTAAGTTAAAAGGAAAATTCCTTCTAGATCTTGATTCCTCCCATGTATAAATCATATGCAAATTTTAAAAAATTGTGCTTCATTACAAAAGAGAAATGAAAACATGTGTAATAAAATCTATACAAAAATAATACAAGAAAATTGGGCAAAAAAAAAACTAGAAAAAATAGCAGAAAAAAATATTGATGATAAAATTCAGTCATGGATGAGATAAAATTTTAGATCAAATATTTCACCATGAGTACTATTAAAAAGTAACTTACATTAGGCATCTATATGAAGAGATTAAAAAATATATGGAGGAAATGAAAGATGAGTTGATAAAGCTGAGAAAAAAGTAGAAAAAACAGATAATTATATAAATAAAGGCAAAATTAAAGGAATACAAAGAAAATGAAAATTCCTTAAAACAGAGTAAAACACATAGGAAATATTATTAGAAAAGTAAATAAAAATACATTAAAATAAATAAAATATTAGAAACAATTGATGGAGGGAGATAACTTCTGAAATGCCAGCATGAGTTATTCTGAAGAACTTCTCCCTAGTGAAATACAACTGGTGAAAATTATTTTAAAACAAACAAACAACCATTTAAAGTCCTAAGGGCATGCAGAAAATTAAGAAACATTTATTCAAGAAAACCTATTAAATCTCTGTAGAAACAGTAAGATTCTGTGGCACTTGAGCCACAACCTGTGAGCTTCTGCCCCTTCTCAGAGTGACTAACTTCACTCTGAAGGGTGGGGCCAAGATGGGGCTCTCTCCTGTCCCAGCTCCCAATCAAGGACT